>NC_080090.1:99593180-101058180 GCF_950005125.1 Chionomys nivalis
CTGTTTCCTGTCCTTTAACTTTTAATTATTTAATGAGTCTATTGCTGCTCTGTATATGTTTGGAAAAATGCCTACTCACATAGCTTGCTCATTTTAACATCTTTTCTATTGTTAACTAGTAAGAATATATATATTTTGGATATGAGCCACTAGTTACTAGGTTAGGTATGTGATTTACAAATATTACCCTCCATTCTTTGTTTTTTGGGTTATCTTTTCATGGTTTTGGAGATATCTTTGAATAGAAAATTTTAACCTTTGGATTCCAGTTTATCATATCTTTTTTTTTTTTTATGATATCACGCAGGGATCTGGTTTTATTGTTTTGTACGTGGATATCCATTTACCCTAGCACCATCTATTGAAGAGACAGTTTATTCCTGTCTGGATGCTCTTGGCTCTTAAAACAGCAAATGCAATAGCTGATTTCTGCACTCTATGTTCTTTCCTACTTGAATGTCTGTTGTTATGAGAGTATCACATCATCTTGATATCTGTAGATTAATAGAACGTTTCAAAATTGGGAAATGTGAGTTCTCCAGCATTTTTCTTTTCTATTTTTTCTATATGTGTACATTTAAGATTGCTGACTTGGGACTGAGGAGATGGTTCAAGAGATTAAGAACATACTGTTCTTGCAGAGAACATCCATGTTAAGGGGCTTAAAGCCATCTGTAACTCTTTCCTCCATGATCACCTGCACTTAAATGCACACAAACACACCACACATGCAGTTTGAGATTGCTGATTGTTGGTGAGTTGGCCACTTTTGTTATTTATATTACCTCTTTTTTCTTAAAATCTATTGCTCTGGAGGTACAAGTGAGCCAGAGACCTCCATGGGAGCAGGCCTGAGCCAGGGACTTCCATGGGGAGCCCAAACCAGGGACATCTGTGGGAACAGGCCTGAACCAGCAACTCTGCCGAAGCAGGCCTGAGCTGGTGATTTGCACTGGAGCAGGCCCCAGACAGTGACCTCCACTGGGGCAGGCCTGAGACAGCGACCTCCGCAGGAGCAGGCACAAGGGAGCCACTGCTGAGGGAGCAGGCCAGAGCCTGAGATCTCCCTGGGACCCGATGCGAGTAAATTTCCTTCATGGGAGCAGGCCAAAAGCCAGGGATATTTGTGGGAACAGGCCTGAGCCAGCGACTTCTGCTGGAGCAGTCCCAAGGCAGCAAGTTCCATAGGAGCAGATACAATGGAACCACTGCTGAGGGAGCAGACCCAAGTCAGAGACCTCTGTGGGACTGGGCCCAAACCAGGGACCTTTGTGAGAAGAGAGAATCTCAAGCGCTGAAGATACATTAGAGGAAATAGACTCATTGGTCAAAGAAAACATTAAATCTAACAAAAGCTTTTCACAAAATATCCAGGAATGTTGTAGGGGGAGGCAGCTTGTTTGTTCCCAGCTGCTCAGCCCTGAAATAACCATGCAGAAACTGTATGGTTAATTAAATCGCTGCTTGGCCCATTAGCTCTAGCTTCTTATTGGCTAACTCTTACATATTAATTTAAGCCATCTTTATTAATCTGTGTATTGCCACGGGGCTGTGACTTACCAGGTAAAGTTCCAGTGTCTGTCTCTGGCAGGGCTACAGGGCTTCTCCCTTACTCTGCCCTTCTTTCTCCCAGCATTCAGTTTACTTTTCCCCACCAGCTCTACTCTACCCTATCAGGCCAAGCCAGTTTCTTTATTAACCAATGGTATTCACAACATGCAGAGGGAACTCCCACCCACATCACCTACCCTTCTCTATTTAAATAAAAAGGAAGGTTTTAACTCTAACACAAAAAAATTACATATAACAAAACAGGTATCAAGTAGGAATTATAGTTACAATATTTATATCTATTTTATCTTTTATCATAACTAAGGACACCTTTAACTCTCTGGAAGGTTATATTGTATTACCTAAGTAGACAGGAAGTGCATTGTAAGCAACTTCATAACTCTAGAATTGACAGAGACATCTCACTGCCTGGACAGTTACCCAGAGTTCTTCTGTACCGTTGGAACATTCATCTTCAGCCTACAGGACCATAGTATCTAGCAGAGTTTTCCACAAAGCAGGAAATTTCAATGACAGTTCTGCCTATATTAGCAGTGTGTCAGTCAGTTTCTTCTGTGTCCTGCTTCATGAAAGAAAGTGCAAGACATTCTGCAGAATAAGGGAACTAACAGATGTTATTACTCAAATGGACTTAATAGATATCTATAGAACATTCCATACAAACATAAAAAAATACCTACTTCTCAGCACCTCATGGAACCTTGTCAAAAATTGACCACATATGAGGCAACAAAGCAAACATCAACAGATAAAAAAAAAATTGGAATAACCCCATGTATCTTACCAGATCACCATGGCTTAAAATTAGAATTCAACAGCAATACTAATTTCAGAAAACCCACAAACACTTGGCAATTAAACAATGCTCACCTGAATCATCAATGAGTCAAGTAAGAAATAAAGGAAGAAATTAAAGAGTTCCTAAAATTCAATGAAAGTGACCACACAACATACCCAAATTTATGGGACACAATGAAAGCAGTTTTAAGGGGAAAGTTCATAGCACTAAATGCCTACATAAAGAAGCTGGGAAAATCTCACAAAAGTGAGTTGAGAGAACACCTGAAAATTCTAGAACAAAAAGAAGCAAACTCACCCAAGAGGACTAGATGACATGAATTAATCAAATTGAAAGCTGAAATCAACAATAGAAACAAAAAAAAAAACAATACAAAGAGTCAGTGAGACAAATAGTTGGTTCTTCGAGAAAATCAACATAATAGACAAACTCTTATCTAAACTAACCGAAAGGCAGAGAGAGAATATTCAAATTAACAAAATCAAAATTGAATTGGGGGCACATAACAATAAGACATAGAGGAAATATCTAGATAATCGTTAGGTCATATTTTGAAAACCTGTACTCCACAGAATTGGAAAACTTAAAAGAAATGGACAGTTTTTTGGATAAATGCCACTTACCAAAATTAAATCAAGACCAGATAAGCAAATTAAATAGACCTATAACCATTAAGGAAACAGTCATCAAAAGTTTCCCAACAAAAAATAAACAAACAAAAAATCTCAGGTCCAGATGGTTTCAGTGCAGAATTCTACAAGATTTTCAAAGAACTAATACCAATACTTCTCAAAACGTTTCATACAATAGAAACAGAAGGAACATTGCCAAACTCTTCTTATGAGGCTACAATTACCCTGATACCCAAAACTACAGAAAGACATTACTAAAAAAGAGGCCAATCCCACTCATGAAACATTGATGCAAAAATACTCAATAAAATGCTGGAAATCAAATCCAAGAACACATCAGAACTATCATCCACCATGACTAAATAGGTTTCATCCCCGAGATGCAGGGATGGTTCAACATATGAAAATCTGTCAATGTAATCCACCATATAAACAAACTGGGGAAAAATCCACATGATCATCTCACTAGATGCTGAAAAAGCTTTTGACACAATATAACATCCCTTCATGATAAAAGTCTTGCAGAGAGCAGGGATACAAGGAACATACCTAAACATAATAAAGGCAATATACAGCAAGCCAACAGTCAACATTAAACTAAATGGAGAGAAACTTCTAGCGGTCCCACTGAAATCAGGAACAAGACAAGGTTGTCTACTCTCTCCATATCTATTCAATATAGTACTTTAAGTTGTAGCTAGAGCAATAAGACATCAAAAGGAGATCAAGGGGATACAAATCGGAAAAGAAGAAGTCAAAGTCATTATTTTCTGATGATATGATAGTATATATAAATGACTGCAAAAATTCTGCCATGGAACTCGTACAACTCATAAACACCTTCAGTACTGTGGCAAGATACAAGATTAATTAAAAAAGATTAGTAGCAAAAAAAATATTAGTAGCCCTCCTTTATACATCTGATAAACGGGCTGAGAAAGAAATCAGAGAAACATCACCTTTCACATTAGCCACAGATAACATAAAATATTTTGGGAGTAACTCTAACCAAACAAATAAAAGACCTATATGACAAGAACTTTAAAACTTTGAAGAAAGAAATTGAAGAAAACACCAGAAAATGGAAAGACTTCCCATCAATATAATGACGTCTTGAAATTTGTGGCCCAATGGATGGATCTAGAAAACATCATATTGAATGAGGTAACCCAGCCCCAGAAAGACAAATAGCATGTGTAAAAAAAAATCCTGTTGATCTTCAGGAGAGCCTCTTTTAAAATAGGTACCTCAGGGAACATCTAGGTTAGGTGATTACATGTTTTTTCCATTTTTAAATGGATTTTTATTGAGCTCTACATTTTTCTCTGCTCTTCTCCCTGTCTTTCCCCTCTTCTTCAACCCTCTCCCCAGGTCCCCCTGCTCCCAATTACTCAGGAGATCTTGTCTTTTTCTACTTCCCATGCAGATTAGATCCATGTATGTGTCTTTTAGGGTCCTAATTGTTGTCTAGGTTCTCTGGGATTGTGATTTGTGGGCTGGTTTTCTTTGGTTTATGTTTAAAAACCACTTATGAGTGAGTACATATGATAATTGTCTTTCTGAGTTACCTCACTCAAAATGATGTTGTCTAGCCCTATCCATTTGCCTCCAAATTTCAAGGTGTTGTTATTTTTTCCTGCTGTATAGTATTCCATTGTGTAAATGTACCACATTTTCTGTATCCATTCTTCGGTTGAGGGGCATTTAGGTTGTTTTCAGGTTCAGCTATGACAAACAATGCTGCTATGAACATGGTTGAGCACATTTCCTTGTGGCACAGTTGAGCATCTTTTGGGTATATACCCAAAAGTGGTATTGCTGGGTCTTGAGGAAGGTTGTTTTCTAATTTTCTGAGAAATTGCCATACTGATATCCAAAAGGGTTGTACGAGCTTGCATTCCCACCAGCAATGCAGAAGTGTTCCCTTTACCCTATATCCTCTTCAGCATAAGTTGTCATCAGTGCTTTTGATCTTGGCCATTCTTACAGGTATAAGATAGAATCTCAGAGCTGTTTTGATTTGCATTTCTTTGATGGCTAAGGATGTTGAACATTTTCTTAAGTGTCTTTCAGCCATTTTAGATTCTTCTGTTGAGAGTTCTTTGTTTAGGTCTGTACTCCATTTTTTGTTGTATTATTTCTTCTTTTGATGACCAATATCTTGAGTTCTTTGTATATTTTGAAGATCAGTCCTCTGTCTGATGTGGGGTTGGTGAAGATCTTTTCCCATTCTGTAGGTTGTTGTTTGTTTTGTTGAGCATGTTCTTTGCTTTACAGAAGCTTTTCAATTTCAGGAGGTCCCATTTATTAAATGTTTCTCTCTGTGACTGTGCTGCTGGGGTTATATTTAGGAAGTGGTCCTGTGCCAATGCGTTCAAGTGTACTTCCCAATTTCTCTTCTATGAGGTTCAGTGTGGCTGGCTTTATGTTGCGGTCTTTGATCCATTTGGACTTGAGTTTGTGCATGGTGATAGATATGGGTCCGTTTTCATTCTTCTACATGTTGATATCCACCTGTGCCAGCACCATTTGTTAAATATGCTTTCTTTCTTCCATTTTATATGTTTTTCTTCTTCGTCAAAATTCAGGTGTTCGAAGATGTGTGGATTGATATCTGGGTCTTCTGTTCAGTTCCATTGGTTCTCCTGTCTGCCTTGTTCTTTTACTGATCCTTATGTGAAATAAGAAAAACTGAAGGGCTGACAGTACTTGCAGAGGGACTAAAAACCACACATAAACTTTAGAATTGTTCTCATTCACTGACTCATCTAATCAAATATTAATTAACTGGCTTTTTAAAGCAGCCTTCTGAGAATTGTTAGTTTATGGTGTGTTTCTCCTTCAGGTATTATCTTTTTATTCTCATCTGGGAAATTTCATCTGCTCTATTTATCACCCTTTCAGTGGTAGCCTATAAGGAATATGACTTCTGCACATTGCCTGGCCTTTGAAATGCAGGCAAAAAAACCTTTGTGACCTTGAAACTCTTATCTGTGTGCCAGCAAAAATATTATATGGATGTAGCCAAAGTTTTGCTGCCAGCCTGAATAGTAATTGGACTCTTTTGGACATGGTTGAAGTAGCCTTCTTGTACATGACACTACTGGGTTCAGGGAAAATGCTTCTCTAGGTGGTCTTGTGCAGTCAAGGTGTCAGGTAGCGCTCTCGACTTAATAGGAAATCTTCTCCAATGAGTGTATACTTTTATATTCTCGGCCCTGGTATGAGTGGTATGATATCTATAGGATCATCAAGGAATCTCTTATTTTCCTGGTACAAAACTTTGGCTTTCTTTAATGACTCCAGTGTTTTTTGTTTGTTTGTTTTTCCCAACCACAACCTTATTGTCAGAAAGTTTAAGTGCCAGACCACATGATTTTCTGGCCAAACCACATATTTTTCTAATCTTACTGTTTTGTTCCTTGCTTCAAACTACAACAGCCTGACAGTGACTCATGCCTTTAATCCCAGTACTCGGGAGGCAGAGGCAGGCAGATCTCTGTGAGTTCATGGCCAGCCTGGTCTACAAGAGTTAGTTCCAGAACAGACCCCGAAACTACAGAGAAACTATGTCTTGAAAAACCAAACCAAACAAAAAACAAATAACTAAACAGCTAGCAATGACTTTACCATAGCCTGAGTGCTGAATTTCCTCCCTCAGATTAATTAATGCATTGTCTTTAAATTCTAGTTTTCTGAAAATCTCAGTGCACAGACAAAATGCATGTTCTTTATCACCCTGTAACATGAATGACCTTTAGTTCTTTTACTTATAGAACTTTATTTTCACCTGAAACCTCATGAAGCTGATATTCTGTCTGTATTCCTGTTAGCCTTCTCACACCTTTAAGTACTCCTTGGTTTGACTTCTTCAGCTCTTATCACCAAATTTTCCCACATTTCTCCCTTAAATGAATCCCACTTGCTTTAGAACTCTATGGTTAGTAATTTCCACATCTACTGCACTTTTCTGCTTCCAGTTTTCTGTGTTAGTTTTTCACAGCTATTAAAAGCCCCCAAAATAGAAAAAGGACTTATTTTGGTTCCATCATCTCTTGGCTGTGGTTAGGCAGAATATCATAATGGAATCTCTATTAGAACAAAGTTGTTTTCTTCATGGAAATCGCGAAGCAGAAAGTCAGGAAGGATTTAGGGCAAGATTCAGCTCCTAGTGACCTTATTTCTTTCACCTCCTAAAGTTTCCAGAACCTTCCCTGTAAGTGGAGACTGCTTGTTTGTTTTCTGGTCACCCAGATCTGAATAATCAAAAGAAACTATATTAATTACAACACTGTTTAGCCAGTAGCTTAGGTGTATTCCTTGCTAGCCCTTACATCTTAAATTAGTCCATTTCTATTAATCTATGTATCACCACGAGTCTGTGGCCTGCTGGTAAGGTTCTGGCATCTTTCTCCTTTAGCAGCTACATGGCGTCTCCTGAATTCTGCTTTTATTCCCCCTGCATTTAGTTTTCCCTCCTAGCTTTATTCTGCCCTGCCATAGGCCAAAGCTGCTTCTTTATTAACCAATGGTAATAAACATATTTACAGCTTACAGAAGGGAATCCCACATCACTCCCCAAATAGTACCCCCAGGCAAGGACCACCTCTTCAACATATGCACCTCAGGATGGTGTTTCATATCTGAACCATAAAAATTACATATTTTCTGTCTCTTGTGATACCTACATGACCTCTACACACTACCTGCAAGAATGCTGTCATCATATGTGGTCCCTTTACTTAATACTTTCAGAACCATAAGTCAAAATAAAGGTCTTTTTGGTTAATCTTACCCGATCTGTTTTATTGTGTTGACAACAAAAAGTTAATGAAACAAAGAATGAGCAGATTGATTCTATTTATTTATTTATTTATTTATTTATTTATTTATTTTTAAATAAAGAACCCTCATTTTTTTTTTCAATATGGTCACATTACTAAGAGGGACAAAGAGATCCAGTGGAAACCGCACCCCAGTCCAGGGTTCTCTTTCAAAGATTATTTTTATTTAATGTGTTTGAGTGTTTGGTCTATATGTATTTATGTGCAACATTTACATTAGTGTCCATGAAGGCCAGAATAGAGCATCAAATCCCCTAGAACTGGAGTTAGGAGGTGGTTGTTAGCCATCGTGTGGGTGTGGGGGACTGAATACAGGTCCTTTGCAAGAGCAGCCTGTGAGTGTTCTTAACTGCCGACTCGTCTTACTAGCCTCTAAGTTGTATTTGTTAGGTCTTCCTTCTATTCTTTCAAAGCTCATTGTTTTTGAAACTGACTTCTCTTATGGACTGCAGTGTTTATGTTGTTTCTTTTAAATCAGCAAATGGAAGGACCAGGAATCCGTTGGCTAATCAAGACACAAACACTATAATTTTTTTGAACTTCAGGTGAATTTTTAATTAAATCACAGTGCCATACATGTATATAGTTACTAAGGTTTTGGAAATTATTACAGTACTCATATATATATATATTATATATATATATCTACACACAGATACATATAGAAACAACAGTCTTGACGTGTCTTTTTTTTTTCTCATCTATAGTTATTGAAGGCGTAAGTTACAAACAATCCCACACCAGTTTGGAATTATGATTAATAGAATGGTTATTTATTTAAGGGGGAAAAACTTAGAGATCACCATCCCAGACAACAGCCCTCTGCACAATCAGGAAGGGAGCCTAGTTGCCGGAAGCCAGAGAACAAGCAGAGGGAAGTGGCCGCTTTTTTAAAGAGAGAGAGGCCACGCCCCAAAGGTCTGGTATCTCAGCGGCCATTGGCTGAAGGAGCTGAAGGAGCTCCTGCAACAAGTTATTTTTTTGTATTGTATTGTTTTTACTCTTTTGGCTTTTTACTCTTTGGTCTTTGTTCTTTTGGGGGAACCAGCGCTCGATTCCCAGATAAATCACACATGGAGGCTTATTCTTAGTTACAAATGTCCAGCCTAAGCTTGGCTTGTTTCTTGCCAGCTTTTCTTAAATTATCCCCTCTTTACTGCCTCTGGGCCTTTATCTTTCCTTGTTTCTATATACCTTTCTTTACTACTTTTTCAGTGCCTTGTTGTGTAGCTGGGTGCTGGCTCCTGATGTCTTCCTCTCCTTCTATCTTGTTCCCTCCTTTCCTCATTTCTCCCTCTATTTATATTCTCTGCCTGCCAATCCTGCCTGTCCTTGTTCCTGCCTCGCTATTAGCCATTAATACCATTAAGCAATTAAACCATCAGGTGTTTTAGATGGTTTAAAGGCAAAGAGTCATAGCTTCACAGAGTTAAATAAATGCAGAATAAACAAAAGCAACACATTTTTACATCATTAAACATTTGTTCCATAGCATAAACAAAGGTAACACACCTTAAAATAATATTCCCCAACAACCTTTTTGCAAATGTGTTGTTTTGGAATAGGTCATTTCACTTTGTCATCTTACGTGCTCTAGTTTAGGTCATGTATGACTATTAGTACAGTCATCTCCTAGTTGAACTTGTTGTCTTTATTCTTTATATTTTTAGATTTATTATTTACCTTTTGTTTTATATGTATTTGTTTTGATGCATGTTTGTCTGTGTAGCATGTATGCACCTGGTGCCCATAGAAAGCAGAAGAGGGTTTCAGATGCCCTGGAACTAGATTTATGGATGGGTATGAGCTACCTACCCTGTGAGTGTTAGAAACTGAACTCGGGTCCCCTGCGAAAGCAACAAGTGCACTAAGCCATCTTTCCAGTCCCTTTGTGTTTTTAGTCTTAGCATCTCCATTTCATTGCACAAAGCCTTATGGTAGCTTTTGTTTCAAAATTTAAAAATTTTATGATTTCATTAGTTCATTATTTACATTTCAGCTGGAGGTATAGCAAAGAAATGAGACTACTTCATCTTGTTCAGAAGAGTGTGTTAGATTCTCCGTAGTAGCTTTAAAAAGTAATGCTTAGTCTTTTCCCTAGACCAGCTAATCAGAATGGGAAGAGGGGAGTGGAGATTGCAGCAGTATTTAATCTTGTTTTAATACAAGTAACCAAATGGGCACCAATATTGAGTAGTGCCATTTGAAGCACATACTTTCTTCCATTGGTTGTCAATATTGATGCAGTTTTGACCAGTAAGACATGATGTATAGTCTTTTTGTGCAGTAACTTTAGAAATATGTTTGTTATCTTGAATGCTATCATGTATGGGTATGGATCTTGGAGTTGCTGATAAAGTTGTTAAAATCCCACAAATATAGCCAGCCCTGGAATGCAGGTGAGGCAAAAGGGAGGGAACTCAGTTCTTGATTGCCTCTCATTGGCTGATTTGTTTAGCTCTGGAATCTGTTCTACCTTTATACTTTGTTATGAAAAAAAAAGTCCTTTCTGCTCTGAGATTGCTTCTAACTTTATTTAGAATCTTTCTAACTACTATAGCCAATGAGAAGAAATAATAGTAAAATATACCATGCTATGTTTTCTAGTGAACACATTGATGTGTTTAAGCTATTTCTTTCAATATTAGATTTTGTTTAGCTGTTCCGGTATACCTGAAATAGTTGATACAGTTACTGTTTTTGCTTAATACTTAGAAATTTATTCTGGGGAGATGGCTCTTGGAAGTAAAGTGTGCAAGTATGGAAAGTATGCAAGAGCCTGAAATTAGATCCTTGGTACTCATATTAAAAGCTAGCATAACCTCACCTGTCTGTAACTCCATACTGGGGTATGGAGACAGGAGGATCCTAGGGATCTAGGATTCTGGCCATCCAGGGCTATCCTAAATAATGAACTCTGGGTTCAGTGATGGATTCTGACTCAAAAATTAGAGAGGGGCAAGCGAGATGGCTCAGCAGGTACAGGTTGACAGTCTTGACCACCTGCGTTTATTCACTGCAACTCACATGGTGAAAGGAGAGAACTAACTCCTGAAATTTCAATTCTTACCCCTACATGTGTGCTTCTGCATGTACATGTGCACTTGTGTAGACACACATAGATAAGTGTAAAAATATTGTAAAATTATTAAAAAGATACTGAGCACAATAGAGGAGATAGCTGACATTAGCCTCTGATTTTCCATATGCACACACCCAGATATGTGATTCCATACACACATACCCAGATGGTTACTTCTGTATGCTCTCACACAGAAGGATGCTCCCACATGTGCATGCACACACATACAGATGGGTGATTCCGCATGCATACAACCAAATGGGTCCATCCACATGCACACACACATATGGATGCTTACACACAAACACACACACAGATGGGCACTTCCGTACCCACACAGATTGTTATTTCTATATGCATACATGGATGCTTCCACATACACACTCAGATGGGTGCTTCCACATGTACACACAGTTGAATACTTCTGCATGCACACACAGTTTTCTAATTTTTCCCTACAAATTGTATCATCTCGTAGTTCTATAGGTAAATAAGTATTTTTATCTTACTCATTGAATTTTATTTTTTGTTATCTACTCATGGCATGTCATTGTGACTTCTCATTTTAATTTCTATTATTATTGATAAACTTGTTAATTTCTGTTTTATCTATTATTTTTTGCTCATTACTCAGTATAAATTATTCAATTATTTCTTCTGTACTGTATTTAGTAGCTGTGTAACATGGGGATAATAATGTCTACATTACTGATTTGCTAAGGTTAAGTTAGATATTTTCTAAAATTCTGTATGTAATTGTAATGTTTTGTTCTGTCAAATCAAAGTCCTTTCTCAAATTTCCTTCAAAGTTTTTCCATCTGCTGCTTTTATGACTTCTATACAAAGCTGTATTTTAAACTGTAGTCACCTTTCTACTCATATAGTGTAAAAATAAAAGGCATAGAGAGATAGCATAGATTTGTATGCATGTACACATATGTACATATATACACATACATAAGTTATTGTAGTAGCTGTATAATAACAAAAATACCATGATAATAGCCTTCAGGAGACATTTTCAATCAGAAGTTTCTTATCTTCATATTTATTATTTTCTCTATAACCGGTTTTCTTTAAAAACTATTCACATGTCAAACTTTATTCTCAACGAAGTCATTAGTGTAAAAACAATGGCCATTGTAGTAAAAAAGGACAAAAAGTTATGCAAGGTTAAAAACATACAGTGCACACCTTTAATCCTAGTTCTTGGGAGGCAGAGGCATGTGAATCTTTGTGAGTTCAAGGCCAGCCAGGGCTACTTAGTGAGCCTTGTCTCGGAAAGGAAAAGGGAGAAAAAAAAAAAAGCATAAACACACTATAAAGATGGTTTTGTATTATTTTTCTTCCAGAAACATGATCAGGGGCAAGTTCTGTTGGATACAGTCTTCAAGCATCTTGATTTGACTGAGCGAGACTATTTTGGTTTACAGTTGGCTGATGATTCCACAGATAACCCAGTAAGTTCAAGCAGTTGCCTTTTATTTCCTTGTAGTTTTTCTCTGTGTTCCTTATATAAAGCCCTTTCTGATTTAATGAGTTTAACATTTTTAATTGAAAAATTAGACTCAATTCCTTTTCCTATTTTGCTTTTCTTGTTGTTTAAATGTATCTGAGTCTATTCCTTTTAGATATTTATAGTTATAAGTCAATGTGTAAAGTGTAGTACTAGTTTTATTGTGTCTCAGGCCTCTTGATCTAAAGAGAAAAACCTTTGAGATCAGCAGTTGTCAACCTGTGGGTCACAGCTCCTTTAACAAACCTCCAAAAGTATTTACATTAAGATTCATAACAATGGCAAAGTTACTGTTATGTTGTAGCAACGAAAATAATATTATAGTTGGGTTTCACTACAGCATGTGGAACTGTATTAAAGGTTGCAACATTGGAAAGGTTGAGAACTACTGCTTTAGGTGTATGTAAGTTTACTAAGATGTAATTGGGGTTGTTTTGTGACATTCATGGATATTCTAACAAAAGTCTTAGTTTGTTAGTGGAAAATTTTCAAAGTAAGAATATTTTATGAAGACCCTTCTTAGACATGAGATATTCCATTTCAGAACTGTGTAAATCCTCAGTCTTAACCTCCTTAGGTTCTTACCTACTTTTTATTTCTCCCAGTCCTGGTTCTTCTGGTTAGAAACATCAGGTCAGAGAAATAGAGGATAAGATCTGGTGACTCATAGAGATGCTTACTTTGACAATTAAGTATTATAAACTGCAGTAAAGAAATAAACCTATTATGGGCCTAGCTGCATTCTTTGTAATTTTATGTGACTAGACTATGAAAGACTTAACAAAAATATGCTGTTTTTTTGATTAATGTAATGGAGTTCTGGGTCTTTGGTTTTTTTTTTGTTTGTTTGTTTGATGTTTTTTCTTTCTCTGTTCAACATGAAGCGTTGGTTATGTAGCCCATGCTGGCCTCATACTCAAGTCCTCAGCCTCCCAGTATTGAGATACAGGTGTATGCTATCATTTCTGGTCAAGAGAAATGTATTTTGAAAGAAATACTTTTACTATTTAGAAAATTTGTAGTTTGGAGACAGAGTTCTCTGAATCAGTGTTTTACTATTTTATTTATGGTTGCTGGAGAGATGACTCTGATAGCTTATGTCTCTTGTAGAGTGATGTGCGATTTCCCTCTGTATGCTATGAATACCATTGGTTAATAAAGAAACTGCTTTGAGCATACAGCAGATCAGGGCAGAAGAGAGCTAGGCGGGGAAAAGTAAACTGAATGCTGGCAGAAATAAGGTGGAGTCAGTGAGAAGACATGTAGCCCCTCCAGAGACAGACGCTAAAATTTACCCTGTAAGCCACAGCCTTGGGGCGATACACGGATTAATGGAGATGGGTTAAATTAATATATGAGTTAGCCAGGAATATGCTTAAGCTATTGGCCCAACAGTATTGCAAATGATACAGTTTCTGTGTGATTATTTTGTGGCTGAGCATCTGGGAACAAACTAGTGGCCTCCTACAACAAATTGGTGCACCAATGTGACCAACTAAAACCCACTTAAAATCTGAGAGAGTTTACAACACACACATACATGCAGAGTTAAGCACGGCTTAACACCGTGGCTCCTTCCTACAGAAAGACAATTATCACATGTAGTCACTCATAGGTGGTTTTTAAACATAAAGAAAAGAAAATCAGCCTACAAACCACAATCCCAGGGAACTTAGATAACAATGAGGACACTAAGAGAGACTCACATAGATCTAATCTACATGAGAAATAGAAAGTAGAAAAAGACAGGATCTCCTGAGCAAAGGGGGTGTGTGTGAAAGCAATAAAAAAGGGGGAAAAAATAAAACATGTCAGTACTCAAAAAAAGAGAGGCTGCTGTCAACATAAACGCTGACTCTTTTGAGAGGTATGGCTATGGAGCATTTAAATGGTGTTTGTGAGCAGACTGCTCCAACTTGCTTAATGGCAACATAGACCTGCTATGTGCCTGAAAACTGGGGCTGTGAGCACTCACTGCTCATGCTAAACAGACCTTTGCCCTGCCATATTGGACTGGACAGCACCAAAAGGAAAAGCAGCCTTAGTCTTATTAAAGACACTTAGCATTTTAAGAAGCACTTCTGGTCAGAAAATAATTTCAGATATGCAATAAAGACAAATCCAGATGGGAAATACTTCTAAATGGGTCACAATGTTGGATAAATGTACGTAGACTTGTGAGTGAGAAGTAAAAGAGTACAGAGAGTTATAAAAAGAAATAAATGTTTTTTTAAAAATAATGTCTTTAAAGATACAGAGCAAACTTGTAGAAAAAGTAATAGTAATAAAGAAAAATAAGCCACGTAAAAATGGAATATACGATGAGAATCAGGATTATGTATATTATTGTGTTTTCTTTGAATTTTTTGATTGTAAATGAGCTAAGTAGAGAGACATTTCATTAGCTTATGGGCTGCTAAGGTAAACCAACATATATGGTCTAAAGGTTTCTTGACTTCCAAATTCGCGTCTGAGGACATGTTGCTTTGGAAAACAGGTTCTTTTATTTCCACAAAGGATGAGTACCTATGGAATCTTTCCAGACTAATGTGGTTTGATGGACCAAGACCCCTTGTAAGGTCACTGTAAACACCCCAAAAAATTACTTCGCCCAACAAAAAGCAGGAAGCAGTTTGGCGAGAACTATGTCCATGTTCCCAAATATTGTTTATAAATGTTTGTTTACATTTAAAGGGGGATATTCTTTTTTTTTTTTTTTTTTTGATTTTTGAGACAGGGTTTCTACGTGGCTTTTTGGTTCCTGTCCCGGAACTAGCTCTTGTAGACCAGGCTGGCCTCGAACTCACAGAGATCCGCCTGCCTCTGCCTCCCGAGTGCTGGGATTAAAGGCGTGCACCACCACCGCCCGGCTAAAGGGGGATATTCTATAGAGATGAATAATATGCATTGATGTGGATCTTGGTTTATTGATAGAAATTTAAGGTCAGTTTTGTTATATATGTATTTCTGCTCTTGATTAAGGCATTGTGTTTCTGCAACTCATTTAAATATGTAATGTGTAATTAAGAAATATAGGTTAATAGATAATCATCTATATTAGTCAATCATGTTAGTTAGGTTTTCTAGATATATAGAAATATATTTCAGTCAGATAGTCTTCAAACCTTTCAGAGACCTTCAGAATATGACATTTAAAATGTTTTAAGAACTTAGGAGTTTTCATGACAGTGAGACACATCTGCTCCTAGCAGCACCAGTTATATCAAGAGGAAGATGGGCATTTGTTTACTAGCCATTTGGGCAAGAAACTGCTCTTGCCTGGGCTGCTTTATGTTCTGCTGTATAAACTGAACATACAGGGCCCACAGAGAAATAATTGCTGAACTTGCTTAAAGGTGAGACGTTACTTCAGGGTTCTTGCTTCATGCAAAAGACTGCCAGATATTCTGCAGGACACAGAAGAAAATGACTGACAATCTGCCAATATAGGCACAATTGTCTTTGAAATTTCCTGCTTCATGGGAAAGTCTTTTGGATACTGTGGGCCTGTAGGCTGAAGACGGATGCCCTAATGATGCAGAAGAACTTTGGGTGACTGTCCTGGCAGCAAGATGTCTCTGTCAATTCTAGAGTGTTGGAAGTTGTCATAATGAATTTCCTGTTTACTTAGGTAATATTATATCATTCTGGAGTCTTTAATGGAGTTGAAGAATATGTAGTTATAGTTTTCCTTAGCTATGATAAAAGATAGATATAAATATTATAAACATAATTCTTACTTGATACCTGCTTTATTATATGTAATTTTACTATGTTAAGACTTTCCTTTTTATTTAAGCAGAAAGGGAAGGTAATGTAGGATTCCTCTCTGTATGCTGTGAATACCTTTGGTTAATAAAGAAACTTTATTATTGATTTATTTATATTGAGCCTATAGCAGAGCAGGGCAGAACAGAGTTAGGCAGGGAAAACTAAACTGAATACTGGCAGAAAGAAGGCGGAGTCAGTGAGAACACATGTAACCCCACCAAAGACAGAAGCTGGAATTTTACCCTTGTAAACCACAGCCTTGTAGTAATACATGGATTAATGGAGATGGGTTAAATTAAGATGAGTTAGCCAGAGATTCACTTTAGCTATTGGTCAAACAGTATTCCAATTAATATGGTTTCTGTGTGATTATTTTGCTGCTGAGCAGTTGGGAACAAACTAGCAGCCTCCTACAACAGCAGAGGGCGTGGATTTGGTTTCCAGTACCCATAGGACAGCTCCATAATCCCCTGTACCTCTAGTTCTAGGGGATCTGATACCCTTTTCTGGCCTCTATGGTTTCTTACATACATAGTACACAAACTCATGTGGGCAAACACAGAAATACATAAATAAATTCCAAATTCCATTATAAGGCTGTTTAAATAGAATGGTCATAGAATTTTAAATCTTAAAAGAGGCTTTGGAAACTAGGTGTTGGTGGCATATACCTTTAATCCCAGCACTTGGGAGACAGAGGCAGGTAGATCTCTGTAAGTTTGAGGCCAGCCTGGTCTACAAGAGCTAGTTCCAGGACAGGATCCAAAGCTACAGAGAAACCCTGTCTCTAAAAACCCAAAAAGAAAAGAAAAAGATAAGGAAGGAAGGAAGGAAAGAAAGAAAGAAAGAAAGAAAGAAAGAAAGAAAGAAAGAAAGAAAGAAAGAAAGAAAGAAGAAAGAGGCTTTGGAAAATTTCCAGGGCAGCACTCTATTTTTCAAAGCCACTACTTGAATCCACAGAGTTAAATCCTGAGCTACTTCTTAATAAAACCAATGACTTGGTTCTCCTAATTCCCTGTGCTCATTTTTCTTTTTTACACAGAACTGTTATTTCTACCACTGAGCTTTATATTTTAATATTCAGAAAGAGCTATCTGATTCCAGAATATTTCCAAGGCAGAGACTTAAGAGTTCAGTTCTTATTATTGTCCCACTATTAATTGGTGTGTGTGTGTGTGTGTGTGTTTGTGTTTGTGTTTGTGTTGCATGCTAATGTGTGGGTGTGCAGGACAGAACAGGAGATATGTGATGTCTTTCTCTCTCATTCTCTGCCTTGTTTTAAGATAGGATTTCTCACTGAACTGGAATCTTTCTGTTTAGGCTAGGTTGGCTTACCAGTAAGCTTTCAGGATCTACCTGTCTCCATGCTCTAATGCCTGGGGTTACAGGCAGAAACTGCTATGTCTAACTTTATGTGGGTGCTAAGAGTTTAAATTCAGGTCTTCGTGCTTGCACAGTAAACATTTTTATCTACTGAATTATCTCCCCATCTCTACTAATTATCAATGTAAAGTCATCCTAAGGCTTTGAGGATAACTAATATATTAAAAAGATTCCATTCTTTAAAGAAAATAGAATAAGGAATGGTATTTATGAAATATCTGTTGTAGTTAAGAAGCTGTCTTACATAGATCTAATTTAGTTTTTACTATGATTAAAAATTACCATTATATTTTTAAGTGAAAAATAATGCTTACAAGCCGGGCCTTGGTGGCACACACCTCTAATCCTAGCACTTGGGAGGCAGGCACAGGTGGGTCTCTGTGAGTTCAAGGCTACCCTGGTCTTCAGAGATAGCTCCAAGAAAACCAGGGCTACAGAGAGAAACTCTGTCCCCAAAACTAAAATAAATAAATAAACATAAAACTACCTTATTTTTTTGTATAAACCCCAGAGTACCCAATTAATTTTGTCATAATCTTGCATCTTTATAAACGCCTAGTCTATTTATTTCATTATTCTTAGTATGCACTGGTAAATTATTACATCATATAGACACTTATTTTTTTCTGTTTACTCTTTATTCTTTTGTTCATTATTGCGTGGCAAGGGATCACTAGGACAGTACTGAATAGCAGTGATGGGGGTAACCTTGTCTTTTTCTCCATCGGAAGAAAGTGAGCCCTAGGCATTTTTTTAAATATTTATTTATTTATTATGCATACAATATTCTGTCTGTGTGTATGCCTTCAGGCCAGAAGAGGGCTGTAGAGACCCCATTACAGATGGTTGTGAGCCACCATGTGGTTGCTGGGAATTGAACTCAGGACCTTTGGAAGAGCAGGCAATGCTCTTAACCTCTGAGCCATCTCTCCAGCCCCACCCTAGGTGTTTTTTAAACTAAATATGCATATTTGAAGTATCATTTATCTAGGATAAAACTTAATATCTATTCCTTTCACTATGAAAATAGTATTTGCTAAACACTGGCTGATATGCATTAAGAAACTAAAAAGTTAGTATATATCCACCAGGATCACTGAATTAAGTTTTCCTAGTCAGCCTGTGGGCACAGATAAGAATTTCAAAGTGGTACACTCAGCTTTTTGAGAAACTAAGTTAGATAATAGCTTCAGGGACCTACAAGGATACTGAAATAGTTCAAGGCAAGCCTTAATGAGACCCTACCTATTTCAAAAGTAAAAGTATAGAAAGGCTTAAGAATATATAGTTCAGTGATAATGTACTTGTCTATCACATATAAAGTCTTTGGTTTAGTTCCCATATCCCCATCATAGACAGAGTGATTGTTATCAACTATTGGTAGTAGTATAGTACAAAAGATAATTTCTTTAAACAGAAGCTTGCTTTTGTGGTTTTAGCATATAGGATCACAAGGAAGAAGAATTGTGAATACCTTTTTGTGTATATGTATGTGGGTACAAGTATGTCACAGCATACTGGTGGTGTTCTGAGCACAACATAGTATTAGTTCTCTCTTCCCAATATTTGGGTCCCAAGGATCTAACTTGGGTGGTGCCTTTATTACCGAGCCATTTTTCCTGTGCTGTACTCATTTTTTAAAGTTTCCAGCTGTTTGTTGGTGGTGGGGTACTCGTGGGTCTTTCTATAAATATGTATTTCTTTTTTTTTTTCATCTTTCAGCATGAATTGGGGTGGCTTGTATGTCTGTGTTTTTTGGGACCTTAGTTTTTCCACTGATTTCTCCCGTCAGAACTCAACTTCAGTTATCTAAAGTTCTGTCTTCTTAACTGTCTTCTGATATCTCAAGCATGTTGCTTATTTCATAAGCAATTAGAGCTTGCCCTTGGGCTCAAAACTGGAAAACTATGAATCTTATGCACTGTGGTTTTTCTCTTTTTCACCTTTTGTTTTTAACCCAATGATTGGTAGTATTTATCTTTACAGATTGCTCTTCCCAATATAAAATATGTTTTATTCACTTGGGTAAATCTATTTCATAGTGTCAACTTCCCTCAAATGTTTTCTGTTTTTCAACTGCTTTTTCCATTTTGGGTTACTTTTGACATCACATGGTACTCCTGTGCTGGTATGTGAATACCACTATCTAAATTTTAAGGATTCCCTAGAAAATGGAATCTATGAAGACTTAGTAGAAAAATCAAACCTGAGGAATACCTCTAAAAAGTGGGGAGAAGGAAGGGGATGAAAATATTATTGGAAGAAGTTAATAGCCAATAGCTTCCAAATTTGAAGAAACATCTGAGTAATTAAAAACTGTTGTCAAACAAAAAGAATCTTGAAAGAAGTGAGAGATAACTGTCTCAACAGGTACAGAGGATCCTCAACATTGTAGTGGATTCATTAAAAATGCTGCAGGACCCCGAGCCACAGCAGTGGGCCCTGTGGCAGCAGGCATCAAACAGCAGGTCTCAAGTGTAATGATTGTTCTGTCTCTTTAAGAGACAAGCCACACCCACTCCCAACCCCATCTGTTGAGACAGGCTGATCTTCAGCTTCCAGCCTGAGTTCCTTCTCTTTTTTCTGTCTCCCTCTCAGAGAGGCAGCTTCTGTCTCTCCCTTCTTTCCTTTCTCTCCTGTCTTTGTCTCTGTCTCTTTCTTTCTCTGTCTCTCTCTGTCTCTTCCCCTCTCTGTTCATCTCCCCTTCTCTTCTGCCTTCCATAACCACTAAATAAATAGCCAACCTCACTCTGCATGGAGTGCCTATCCATGTCTCTGTCTCCTGCCTGCTGCCACATGTCTCCCTGCCCTGGACCAGCCACTGCTCCAGGACCTGCAGTGGTCCCTGCCTGGGACTGGCTACTCTCAGGGCCTGCTGCCTGCCGCTGCCGGGGATCCTGCAGCATATTTTTAATAATCCATTTTACTGAGAGCAGCCATTCTCAGGCAGGGAAGGTGCAGCAGGCCCTGAGTGGCTGCAGCAGGCCACAAGGAGAGACATACAGATGGGCACACCACAAGACCACACTGCAGGTCTCTGAAGGTGGCTGGTCCCAGGCAGGAAACCACGTGGCAGGTGAGAGACAGAGACATGGATAGGTACACCATGCAGAGTGAGGTTAGATATTTATTTAGTGGGATATGAAGGCAGAAGAGAGAAGGGGAGAAAAGCAGATAGGCAGACAGAGAGACAGAATTGGGGGAAGGGAGAAGTGGAGAGAGGCAGAAGCTGCCTTTTCAAAAGGGAGACAGAAAAGGAAGGAGCTCAGGCTGGAAGTTGAAGATCAGCCTGCCTCAGTGGATGGGGAGGGAGTGGGCATGGATTGTCTCTTCATAAGAGACAGGACAGACCGTTACAAACATAGTAGGAGATTTTTTTTTTTTTTTTTTTTTGGTTTTTCGAGACAGGGTTTCTCTGTGGTTTTGGAGCCTGTCCTGGAACTAGCTCTTGTAGACCAGGCTGGTCTCGAACTCACAGAGATCCGCCTGCCTCTGCCTCCCGGGGCAATGGAACAAATATAGTTAAAATACTGGAAGAAAACGGTAGTGATCTGACAGATTCTCTATCCAGCAAAATTACTTCAAATGTGAGAAAGTTCAAGTATGGCACTTGTTGTCTTAGCACTTGAAGACTGAAACAGGAGCACTGGGAGGTAAAGCCAGGCTGGCTACTTAGTGAGTGTGATGGTTTGAATAGGAATGCCCCCCATAGATTCATATGTTTAAATACTTGAGTGTTCACACTCATGTCCACAGGGAGTAACACTATTAGTATGGCCTTATTGGAATAAGTGTGGCTTTGTTGGAGAGAGTTTGTCACTAGAGGGTGGGCTTTGAGGTCTTAGAAATTCAAACCAGTTGTCTGCCTTCTGCCAGCTGATCAAGGTATAGAACTCTTAACTCCTTCTCCATCACCATGTCTTATCTGCACACTGCCATACTTTCTGCCATGATGATAATGGACTAAACCTATAAGCTATAAGTGAGCCCCAATTAAATGTTTTCTTTTATAAGAGTTACCATGGCATGGTGTATCTTCACAATAAAACCCTAAGACAGTGAGATTCGATCTCACAAAACAGAATAAGTTGCCAGAGGTAAAGAGGTTAAGTTATTACATTACCATTAGATGTATCTTAAATGTTTAAGGCAAATTCTGCAAATTGAAATGGAAAGGTACTAGACAGTACAACATAGCTGTACTAAAAGTTTCCCCACTGATTACTTTTGTATTGCTGTGACAAATACCTAGTAGAAACACAATTTACGAGTTGCTAGTTTATCATGACATGGAGGAGCTAGTGCAGCAGAGCAGTTCACATCTTGGTGAACCAGAGACTAGATAAACATGGACACTAGCTGTTAAACCTACTAGCAGCTTATGAATCCCTCGCCAACTATTCAGAGTCAAACTATAAATTTTGTCTTTTCTCTGAAGTTAGAAAGTATTTACAAATAATAAGTATTTAACAGTAAACACCAGTATTTGAGGGAAGTCAACACTATAAAATAGATTTACCGAAGTGAATAAACCATAACTTATATTGGGAAGAACAATCTGTAAAGATATACAAATGGTACCAGTCTGGGGTTAAGGAGATGAATTGAATTTTTACCATTGCATTGCATACAGCAGGGCTTGTCACATTAGTATGTATACAATAAATATTGAAATAAAACATCTTTTGGGCTGGAAGACTGTTTGAGTTGGCAAAGTGCTTGCCGTGCATAATTAGGAAAGATTCCTAATAAGGAACTGTGTAAATTGGCCCATGGGTATGTCTGTGTGAGATTTTCTCGTATGTTAGTTGATATGGGAAGGAAGAGCCTAAAATTGGTGGAATCATTCCCTTGGTTTGGGTCCTGGACTGTACTAAAAGGAGAAAGTGAGCAAAGTGCCAGCATATGTGCATTGTTGTATTACTCTTTGCTCTCGACCATGGATGTGATGTAAATAACTAGCTGCTTTTAGCTCTTGCAGCTGTGACCTCTTTTCTAGAGTGGACCAGGTACTGTGAGCTAAAACAAACCCTTTCACCTTTAAGTAGCTTTTGTCAGGGTATTTTATCACAACAATTAGAAATGAAACAAAGACTTAATGACATACCAGTGTCATTCATTAGAGTGACACTCATTTTAAAAGCTTATGTTGTTGTGTACAGAGGTGTGGTGGCACTATGGAGGCTCTGGAGGGTTTATAAGTTCAAAGCAACATTAGTTCTAATTACTGAAACCCTGTCTCAAAAGCAGAGCCCAGCATAGCATTTATTTTGAATTTCTTTAATTGTGATCAAGATTGGCTATCTTTATATATTTAAATGCATTTTATTCCCTAGTTGTGAACTTACTGTTCATTGCCTATTTTTTTCTATTAATATTGGTCTTTCTTCTTTTTCTTTCTTCCCCTCCCGCCACAGGGTTTTGAACTCACTGGCCTTGAACTCAGAGATCTGCCTGCCTCTGCCTCTCAGTGCCGGGATTAAAGGCACGTGCCACCACCACCCGGCTCACTTTTTTCTTATTGATGTATAAGATTTCTTTGTGGGTTGACTTGTTTGTTGAATTTTTTGTCTTTTTGTTTTTTACATTTACTTATTGTGTGTATGTATGTGGTAGTATGCAACTGTGTGCCACAGAACATGTGTGGAGGCCAGAGCGCAAATTTTGAAAATCAAGTCCACTATCCTTAGGGGCTTAAATTTGGGTCATCAGGCTTAGCTGCAAATTCCGGTCTATGTATGTAAGTGAACCATCTCGCCAGCCCAAACCTAGTTTTTGTTTGTTTTCTTGATTAAATCATTCTTTAAAATGGATTCTGTCATTTAACAGCCCAATACTACATGTTATCAGTTTCCACAGATGTTTGTGAGCCCTAAATGGTTTCGAGCCAACATGTGGCTGCTGGGAATTGAACTCAGGATCTCTGAAAGAGCAGCCAGTCCTCTTAACCTCTGAGCTGTCTCTCCAGCCTCACCTTACAGTTTTAATCAAAAACCTAAATCCTGTCTTACTGATGTCATTCATATACATTGTTAAGTTTCTCAATGCTTATTATAATATTATTTCTAAGCTATGTCATCTTCACACATTTAATTAAATATTTGTGTTTTTTTTCTTTTTTAAAAGTTTCTTGAGACACATTTTCTCTGTATAACCACCATTGCTATCCTGGAAGTCACTTTGTAGATCAGGCTAGCTTCAAACTCATGGAGATCTGCTTGCCTTTGCCTCCCAAGGGCTGGGATTAAAGGCTGTGCCATCACACCCAGTGTATTTGTGTTTTTTTATACCAGAGTATTTTAGTCTGAAGAAAAACTGATCAAGGAAATCCAGCTTTGGGTAGATTAATCTCACATTTAGATAATCATTAAGGTAAATGTAGCTTATGACTGTGCTAATTTGCTGTGATACAGCACTGAGCAAAAGTAACTTGGGGACAAAGGGTTTTATTTATTTATTTTGTCTTACTCAAGGGACATCAAGGCAGGAGCCTAAACAGAAACACTGAAGGATCTTTGCTCACTTGCTTGCTCCCAGGCTCCTGCTGGACTGCCTTTCTAATGCAGCCCAGGCTCACCTGCCATCACTAGCAATCATGAAGCAATATTGCTTCTAATTTAATTTTGTTTCTATCTAACCATTTTCCAAAATGAGGTCTTTAATTGGAACAGATATACAATAACCGATATGTTAGTTTCTCAAGGAAAAAAGAAATCTCTCTTTATTTTTCAGAGGTGGCTGGATCCAAACAAACCAATAAGGAAGCAACTAAAAAGTGAGCATACTATTTACTTGATGTTTTGCAAATACGCCTTATAAAGATGATAGCCTAACATAATCTGATTAATTAGAGCTGTTTTTGTTAATTTTAGGAGGATCTCCTTACAGTTTGAATTTCAGAGTCAAATTCTTTGTAAGTGATCCCAACAAGTTACAAGAAGAATACACAAGGTGGGTTTATGGAACAGTTTCTTTTGAAAACATTGGCAAAGATCTAATATGAAAAAATGCAAATAAGTAGGCAAAAATAAATGTCCATACTGAAAACTTAAACTTCTAATTTATGCTGAAGAGTTTATAAATTGTCCTACGGTAACCCTTTCCTCCCTATCTGGATGACTGGGAGAGCTTTCAGGTGTTGAACACCCAGAGCCACCTCTTCCAGCCACAAGCAGCACTGCTGAAACTGAATAAGGACACGAGATGGCACTGGCTTATATCCAAGGCATGCTGCATATTGAGAGTTTCTGGTATACATGTTTTTTTTCATCAAAAGCATATTACAGGTTTTTTCTTTCCTTTTGTTGAGGAGAGCATAAGATTTCATATATATTAATACCATGTGAAGGATGTGTTTTTAACTTTTAATTCCAAAGAAAATGTTACAGGGATAAAGCACATTTGGACCTCTTCATGCCCACCTGACTGCCCATTCCAAGTCTCAGCGTGTCACTTGTACTTGAGAAAATACTTGAGAATGATCTAAAGCAGCATTTCAGCAGTGTCCTTGAGAACTAGGTAAAATGTTTAGGGTAGAAATAAGAGAGGTATGACAGTTATTGTTAAAGTAAGCTGAATGATAACCTTTTGTGTTTGGCAAAATGCAGAATTAGTAATTTAAATGAAAAGAATTAGAATCCTATACTTTCTGTACACTTCTCAGATATAAGAATATTGTTGAGTGGCTATCAGAATTACTTTACTGATGCGATAGAATAGAGCAGCAAAATAATAAATCTGTTGAATCAGTCCTTAGATTTCTGTGGAATTCTCAATATTTACCCAAGCTTTAAAAAAAAAAAGGTCATAGTTCTTGAGAGTCTTTTCTGTTTGCTGATGTTGCTTTTGTGATAATGAGAAGACACTAGAGTACAAGTGCCACGTGTGACAGCTGGAACATTTGCAGTAGTAATAGATTCTAGGCTAATTTGTCTTGAAACACAAAGTTGTGTTTAATTTACCATTATAGCTCTGTTTTTGTTGTTGCTTTTCCTTCCTTAAAACCATATTTTATGTATTACAATACAGTTTACATACTAAATTTAGCAAATATGTTGTTGATGTTAAATGTTTAAAATAATTTTATCATTATAAATAATTCTCAGGATACTAAAAGTTTACCTAATTTTGCATGAATTCCAAGTTATATTGTATTAGTTTTTTTTCTTATTGCTATGATTAAATACTTGTCAAGAAGCAACTTAAGGGAAGGGCTCATTTTGACTTGGAGTTTAGCATTCATTGGTTATAGCTCATCATGACAGAGTAAGTATGTCAGCAGGAGCATGAAGCAACTGGTGTTATTACATATATAACCCGAAAGCAGAGAGAGGAACAGGAAGGAAACTGAGTTATCAAACCTCAAGGCCTGCTCCCAGTGACTAACTTCCTCTGGCAAGACTCTTCCTCCTTAAGGCTCCACAACCTTCCACAACAGCACCACCAGCTGGGTACTAAGTGTTCAAACTCGAGCCTGTGGGAACATTTCACATTCATCTAATAGCTGGGTTCAATATCTAATTCACACAGAAAACTGAATTTCCTATTAGAACCTATATGTGTGTTAATAGTATATAATGGAAACAATGAGGGTGCGTTTCACTGTTAATTGAGTCAGAACTTGAAGAAGAGTAAAATTGTGTAAGCAGTTGGGAACTTGTGCTTAAGCTATCAGTGTAGAAGATTCTCTGTTTTTATTAGAAATAATGTTTAATTTCAGTACTCTTTAATCCGTATAAGTATTGCTGTTGGTAAATTGTAGTACATGACTACATTTTATTTAATCATCATAACTATACAAAAGTGATTCTCTACCCTGATTAGTAATTTATAATTATTTGGGAGCACTTTAAACCACAGTAATTGTCTATACCCCTAGATATTCTGGTGTAATGTGACTCAGCCCCTGAGTAAAGACATGTATAGTTCCTCAGGTAATTCTAGTATTATAGCAAGGGAGCCAGGGCTAAGCAGTACTTTAGTGTGGGGCTGATGAAGATGGCTCAGTGTTAAGATCACATACTGTTCTTGCAGAACACCCTACTTTGGTTCCCAGCACCATGTCAGGTGCCTCACAGCTTGCCTGTAACTCTACTTCCAGGGGATTAAGGGTACTATTCTGGCCTCTGTGGGAGCATGTATTCATGTACACATTCCCACACACTGATAACAGATACATATAGACAAAGGTTTTCAATTTTGTTTTTATGGATTTTCTGTGTGTGTAATGTGCTTGCCTCTGTGTCAGTATGTTTCTTGCGCTTTTTTTGGGGGGAGGGGTCTGTTTGTCTATTTTGTCCTATTCTGTTTTGTGTGTTTGTTTTATATTAATTATTATTTTTGCTATTTAGATGCCTATTTTATAATGAGAGCGAGAAAGGGTGTGTATTTGGGTGGGTGGGGAAGTGTAGAGGATCTGGGAGGATTTGGGGGAGGGAAATTATAATCAGAATAAATTATATGAAAGCATCTATTTAAAAGAAAAAAGAAAGAAAAAAATACTTTGCTGTGATGATCCTGATTAGTATCAAGTGTCTCTTGGCCACAGCCGCTCACTCTTTGGGAGTAGTTTAGGTCTCACCAAAAAAGGGCGTTTCCTAGATCTCCTTGCTTGAGATAGCATTTTGAATTAGTGGGAAGAAAACCAATGGCATCGATGTCTTGCATTATGATAAAATGTACTTCATTTTTGGCAATTACCAGCATCATTAGAATTGAATTTTTTAATCTCCCAAAACTCCTGGCAAGTGATCTTATTTCCCTTACAAATGTAAAAATTAAGGCTTGCCCAAATTTTAGTAATTTGCCTGAAGTAATAGGCTGCTTTAGAACTCGAATTCTAGTTTTTATTGAGAATTCCTTTTTTGTTAAATGAATATATAAGTGATCTTTGATAAGTATAAGTATTATTTGTGAAGGATTTTAAAATTATACCAAGTGCATATATTACCTTTAAATCACAACTATAAAACTGTTTTTGTACCAAAGACCTTTTAATTTTTCTTCTTTTTAGTGATATTAGGCCGTGTACATGGTAAGCATGTACTCTGCCATTGCCTTCCTTATACCACCAATCCCATCTTTAGCTTTTGATTATGAAACTAAGAATATCTGATAAAATTGTACTGTATTGAATTAAGTAAATAATATCCAGTTTGTGTTTTGACTTTTTAAAAGTTGAATGAAGCCTATAAACTTCCTGTTTAATGTTTGAAATCATGAAATTTTTTTTATACCAATTGAGCACAGGTGATTTTGTCCAGGTATTGACTAGCTTACCCACTGTCAGGGACAGAAGGACAGTGCCACTTTGTAGGCAACCTCAGCAGCGTGTCTCAGTATACTATTGTTTGTGTTAAAAGAAGCTGATCATGTAACCACTCTAATACTAGAGCAATAGCAGGAGAAGGAGTTCAATTAATTTTCTGATGAAAGAGCTTTTTTAACTCCAGTGGAAGTAGACAGTTGTTCTTCTACATTAATCATAATAACAAACTTATCTGCACATAGGTTTGTCCTTGTAATGGCTTCCTTTTTACACAGAAAGGATTGCTTTCTTTCACTGTTTCTGTGTGTGTTGCTATTTCTATGTCATTGATGCTTAAGTTATCTATGCTTCCAGTTCTTCTTACATGGACCAATCCTTAGTCCGTTGCTCCCAAGTCTCCTTCCTGGTAGCACAAGTCTTAGAAATCTTGAGTAGTTTTATAATTGAAACAAGATCTTCAAAATGAAAAATTTTATATGTTAATGAATTTTAAAGACTTGTAGTCAAGCCTACTTCTGGTATATTTTGCTAATGTGTGCATATGCTGAGTTTATTTGCTAATGTGTAGACTACAAAAGGAAATATTTAGATATTTAGTTTCGTTAATATAAGTGTATAATATATAAGAACTCAAATTGATTCTAATATCTTTTTTTAAAAAAGGTATCAGTATTTTTTGCAAATTAAGCAAGACATTCTTACTGGAAGGTGAGCTATTTTTAATTTTTATTTTTACAGTATAAAAATACTTTTAATTAGCCGGGCAGTTGTGGTACATGCATTTAATCCCAGCACTTGGGAGGCAGAGGCAGGTGGATCTCTGTGAGTTCAAAGCCAGTCTGGTCTACAGAGAGAGTTCCCAGCCAAGTTCCAAAGCTACCCAGAGAAACCCTGTCTCAAAAAAACAAACAACAACAAAAAAAAAAAAAACAAAAAAAAGAAAGAAAGAAAGAAAGAAAGAAAAACAATAAAAAAAAACCTTTAAATTCTGTATTAAGTAACTTATGATTGATTGCTGTAACACATTTTAAAAATGGGTTTTTTTAGTATTAGTTCCTTTTATCAGACTTTTTAGGGAGTTCTTTTGAGACATTATCTCATTATGTAGCTTAATTTGGCCTCAGACAGGCAGTCATCTCAAATTTATAAGTGTTGAGATCATAGATGTATGCCACAAGTCCCAGCTTAACTAATTTAATTGTGTTTAAAATTAGTGCATATAGAAACTTTCAGAATCAGTAGTATGATGTAAACTACAGTGCATTTGAAATTATATTCATCCTTGGGTTATGTATTTTCTTTTTTGTCTTACTAGATTGTCCTGTCCTTATAATACTGCTGCCCTTTTAGCTTCATTTGCTGTTCAGTGTAAGTATCAGCTTACTTTTAAGTAGCATGTGGTTTTGTAGTCTATATTGATAATACAACGCCTTTAAATGTAGGAATGCAGTAGAGACTGCTGAGGGAATGCAGTGAAATGTCCAGCTGATTAGCAAGCAATACTTTGATTCTTGAAACATTTTCTATATTGAGATCCAGAAGAATACGTGATTTATTGCAACTTATTTAATGTTATTATAGTAGAAGCATGCATTCCTTTCATAAATATATATAAATTAATGACATTGTTGATTTGAGTACAATTAAAATATTTATGAAAGAATGATGTTTTCTTTTTCTTATTAGCTGAACTTGGAGACTACAATCAGTCAGAAAATTTGCCAGGCTACCTCTCAGATTATTCTTTCATTCCCAATCAACCTCAAGATTTTGAAAAAGAAATTGCAAAGTTACATCAGCAGCATATGTAAGCATTTATTTAATATTCTGCTTATTTGGTAAGATTTATGGGCAATCCTTCTAGAAAGAGAATTGTTTCACATCATTCTTAATTTATTGCTGTGTTTATATAGTATAGAAATTTATATTATATATTATAAAGAAATATATATATATAATTTACACTAAAAGCATTTCATTGCTTATTTCACAAAATATATGAGCCTTGCTTTCATTTCTTTAACAGCTATAAATTATATATAAATTGAGTCTATTTGATTTTATATAACATTGTCAGTTCTTTAAGAAAGAATTTTAGGTGGCTGGAGAAATAGCTCAATGACTAAGAGTGCTTGTTGCCCTTACAAAGGTCCCAAGTTTAGTTCTGAGCACCCAGATCAGGTGACTCAATAGCAGTGTGTTAACTCTAGCTCAAAGGATGTTAATGCCCTTTCTGGCCTCTATGGACACCCATACTCACATGCACATACCCAGCCATAAGTACACATATATGTAATTAAAAATAAAATAAAGCTTTAATTTTAAAAAAGAAAATTTTAGAGTAATGCATTTATAATATGCAAAGCAATGGACTTGGTAATTTTCTTAGTTTTTAGATATTGGAAAGATTTTTGACTCTGGTAATGACTGAGGAGGAGAAAAGTACCAACCCAGCGCAGTTCTTTTAATATTCGTTTAAAGGCAGTTGACTTGTTTCATTCACAGTAGTGTTCAACTTTGATTTTATTTTAGTCTAATCTTTTGTGACATTTGAAAAAGGTTTATTTATGTGTATGAGTGTTCTGCCTGCGTGTATGTCTATGGACCACGTACGTGCCTTCTTGGTACCCAAGGAGGTCAGAAGGGGGTGTCAGAACCTCTGGGATTGGCTGTGATCTGCCATGTATAGAATTGAATCTGGCTCTTCTTTAAGAGCAACAAATACTCTTCTGAGCTCAACTGCTGAGCCAACTCTTCAGCTCCTTGTGACATTTTTTCAAGAAGACATTTGTTTTGTTTTCAGCACAGCGCCTTTGCAGTACCAGACTGTCCTGGAATTCACCGTGTATACCAGGCTGTCCTCAAACTCACAAAGAGATCGACCTGCCTCTGTCCCCTAAGTGTTGGGATTAAAGTTGTGTGCCACGACTACCTGGCCTTATGAATTGGTTTTGGGAGGTGGTGGTACATGCCTTTAATCCCAACCCTTAGGAGGCAGAGACAGGTGGATCTCTGTGAATTTGAGGCCAGCCTGGGCTACAGAGCGAGTTCCTAGACAGCTATGGTGACTCAGAGAAACCAGGTCTCGAAAAACAAAAACAACAAACAAGTAAACAAAATGTTTTTTTGTTGTTGTTGTTGTTGACTCAAGTTTTGATTTAACCTATGGTTCACAATAGTGACAGAACAAAGATAGTGTAGCATATTGGCTAAAAGTCGTTACAAGAGTTAGACTCACTAGCTTGAACTTCTAGTCAGATCACTCACTGTTTTATAACTTTGATCATAGTTGTTGCTCTATTTTGTAGCACAGTTTCTAATTGGTCTTAACAATAAAAATCTGGAGTCAGATATAGGGTGTGAAAGCTGAAAGATCAGAGAAGCAGAGAAGCCAGCCACTAGTTCTTAACTACAAAATCCTCAGAACCAAGGGGATCAAAATCCTGTCTCTATAAATCCTCAGACTGAATGCTGAGCTCCTCTCTCCTCCCTTGTTATATTTCTCTCTCAACCCAGTCATATCCCTCCCTGTCTCCACTTTACTTGTGCTGGGATTAAATTCATGTGACTCCCAAGTACCGGGATTAAAGATCAATTTCACCACCGGACTCTGTTTCTCTTTGAGACTGGATCAATTTCAGGTAGCCCAGGGTGGCCTTGAACTCACAGAGATTTGTCTGCTTCTGCCTCCTGAGTGCTGGGATTAAAAGTGTGTGCCACCACTGCCTGATGGCTATGGCTAACTAGTGGCTTAGCTCAGAACTCTGATCTTCAGGCAAGCTTTGTAGTGGCATTTCATTTTGTATTTTAATAAATAAAGCTTTCCTGAAGATCAGAAAATTAAAACAGCCACACTGGCCAGCCTTAAAAACCAGGCAGCAATGGCACACACCTTTAATCCCCGTAGCCACACTAGCTGGCCATAGAAAGCAGGTGGTAGTGGTACATACCTTTAATCCCAGAACTAAAGAGGATTATAAAATGGGAGGAGACAGCTATCGGGCACAGTCTCATTCTGAGATTCTGGAGGCAGGATCGCCATTTCAGACTGAGGTGTAGTGGTAAGAGCCAGTGGCTGTTTTGCTTTTCTAACCTTCAGGCGAAACCCCAATTTTTGTCTGAGTTTTTTTAAATTGTGGTTCAAAGCTTTATTTCTCAAATTATTTGAGAAAATTAAAGTGTCTTGAGGTAGAAATTTTGAGTCTTCTTGTTTGTTTATTTGTTTGTTTGTTTGTTTGAGACAGGATTTCTCTAAAGTGTATCCCTGGCTAGCCTGGAACTCAGAGATCTGCCTGGCTCTGCCTCCCAGTGTTGTGATTGTAGCCCACTCGTACTGGCCAGAAATTCTGAGTCTTAAGTGAGATTATATGTACAAAGTTCTCAAGATGGCACCTAGTACATGGTAGACACTAAAGAAATATTAACTCTCATTGCCATTTGGTAATAATTCAAGTTTCTCAAACTAGTAAGAAAACAACAGCTCAGTATCTAATTTTGAACAGCCAGTGGGCTAAGCATGACAAATACATGAGTTTTTTTTTTTTAATGTAACACAATATATATTTGTTTATGTTGTAAATGTAATATATATAAATATGTCACAGAATATTTGGAACAAACCTAGACCTTGCTTATGTTAGTATTCTACCATTGAGCTACATGCTCAGTCTATTATTTTAAATGCTTGCGGGAGGAAAATATTTTATAGGATGTAAAATTTTCTGAAATCCATTGCTCATAAATGAGCACTCATGTGAACAGACATCATCATCTCTTTCTGTGTTGGATGTGGATTGCTACAAAGATAGTTTATCTAGAAGGCTTAAAAATAGTATTTAATCCTTTCTAGTAAAAGGATTTTTTGATCTTGGATCTGCTGTAGAGTATAATGACTTGAGAATTTAAACTGAGTGGTTTAATGTGGTGAGTGTGCTGCTTTCCTGTAAAAACCATCCCTTTATAGTGAAGGCTTTTCATATAGCCTATCTGAGTATGTTGGAATTTAAAAATTTTTCTATTAAAAGTTCCTTAAATAAGGACAAGGCTTGTACTTTCCACAAGCTAATTTGAAAAGCTGATTTTTCAGCTCTGTAAACAAAAACAGTTAAGTTTAATTGGAAGGACTATTGTTGTTGAGGGGTCATTCATTTTGATCATGCATTGACCTTTTCAGTATCAGTGATGCAAAGGTTGATATCTTAGCTTTATTATTCTCTGCTATATTGCCTGCTAACACCATATAACTAAGTTCGTTAGAACTAGATATTGAATAGAGTAGATCTTTTAAAAAGACTGTATTTTAGAGTAATCCTGAAATTTTTGTTTTGAGAATCACTAAAAATATTTTTAAAATATGAAACTTGGACCTCAGCCTCCCTGTGGAATTGAACTTCTAAGCATCTCAGATGAAAGACTTTTTCTTCAGTCATTATTATACTACCTATTATATAATTTGAAATATATAGTAAAGAGAAATGAATAGTTGAAAGGTTAAAGTAGAGAAATTGAAGACTACAGAAATTTAAAGACTAAAGAAATTTAAGGCTACAAGATTGCTCTAAAAACTTCTTGATACTTGTGTTTGTGTATCTGTGACAATGTTGCATGTTGAAGTGCCCTGTAGGTTTTATGTGTGGCTATGGTGATAAACTGTGTTGTGAGAAATATTTGAGAATTATATCTGGAAGTTAAGTGACTTTGTTAACAGCTATGAGATCAGTCAGAAGTTTTAAGACTTGCCTATTGTTTTTCTTTTTTCTCTTCTGGTCTGTAATACTTTCTAATAGTTTCTTTCTAATTGCCACTGTCTCCAGAAATTACTTTTAATTAAAATATTTTATCACTTTCCTCCTTCCCTTTCCTCCCTCTATTCCCTTCATTGCTCCTCTGACTCACTCTCAAATTGATACCTTTTTTCTTTATTATAGTTATGTATATATAATATATAAATCTATTATACACACACATATATACATATATACGCATAAATGTATGAGTACGACTTGCTTAGTGTGGCCTGTGTGTATGTGATCTCAGGACTGACAAACTATTTGGTATTCGATAACCAATTGGACGGTTCTTCCCTGGAAAAGACTAATTTTTCCCCTCTTAGCAGGCATTAATTGTTTTTTGTGGATAGGACCTCATGAAATTTCCCCTTTCTCTATTAGTATGTATTTTGATATCACCATCATTCAGGTCTTGTTTAAGCAGCCATATTTTTGAAGTATCATGGGTGAAGCTTTTCTATTATTTCTAGAAAACAGAATCTCACAGGAGACTTCCTGGTTTGCTGGCTCTTGTAGTCTTTACCTCCTCTTCCTCAGTGTTCTCTAAGCCTTAGGTTCAGGAGTTGTGTTGTAGATGTATTTAGTGGGGCTAGGTCCCCTATGACCTATTGTTTTTTTCTGTATTATGACCTGTTACAGGTTTTTTTGTAATGGGCTCTGTTTACTGTAAAGAGAAGTTGATGAAAGAATGAGAATTATATTTAACTGCAATAAAGAAAAATTTAAGGATGTAGTGAGGAATTATAGTAGTTTAGTAAAAGGATGGTAGTAGGTTCTCTATTAAGGTCATGACCTCATAAACCCTAGAACTTATAGTATTCTTTTTTTTTTTTTGGTTTTTCGAGACAGGGTTTCTCTGTGGCTTTGGAGCCTGTCCTGGAACTAGCTCTTGTAGACCAGGCTGGTCTCGAACTCACAGAGATCGGCCTGCCTCTGCCTCCCGAGTGCTGGGATTAACGCCACCATCGCCCGGCCTTACAGTATTCTTATAGTTCTGGAAAATAAAGAAGTTAATATGGTAAAAGTATGCTAGTGGAGTAAGTTAGATGTTACTACAGAGACTAAAAGGAGGGCTCCTACTTGGTGCTTAGTCAGATTCTTCATTTCTTCACATAATCATTTTGTCATTTGACAATTTTTACTATGGATCTAGTTTTTGACCTGATGTTTTCGTTTTTTTTTTTTTCTTTACAGTGGCTTATCTCCTGCAGAAGCAGAATTTAATTACCTAAACACAGCACGTACCTTAGAACTCTATGGAGTTGAATTCCACTATGCAAGGGTAAGTAAAGAAAAATTACTTAGATGTTGAGTTAGGCTTCATTCCTTAGTCTCAAAGATTTTAAAATCTTTTTGTCTGTGTACAGGGCTGGGGTGATTGAACCAGGGCCTTATGTGTGTTGAGCAAGTACTCTTATTCTTAGCCATACAAACTCAACTCCTCAAAATTTTAATTCCCTGAGAGAACTAGGTAACAGGATAATTTGTGTTTGCTGTTGACGTAGTTGCAATAAAAATTTCCTCTCAATATAAATATTTTCACAATAGCATAAGTGCAAAGTTGGTAGACATAGACTGTTCTTATTTTTTCCAGGTGGTTTTTTATGTTGTAAAAACAATGTTTATAGACTGAAAGGGGATAGTAGTTTTAGAAAATGTGTTTTATAAACATAAGGTTGCTTTAGGAAAGTACTTTTGTATAAATATTTGATAATCGTGATCATGCAAGATGCTGTCATATCACTGAAACTTTCATTCTTGTTCTTAAGGTTTTCAACACTGAACTGGTCATTTACTTGTAAAGCCCCAAATATAGAATATCAATGTGTCATGTTTGTATTTGTCTGACATCTCTTTATTAAGGTGGAATTTATAATTACTGGCTTTTCACAGTGTAATGTTTATCTTGTGTGAAACATTTTTCCTTTCAGAAGTTGTTACCCTCTTCCTGGTGTTTGTGAATGACTGTAGCTATATTCCTTTTTGTGAGTTATCAAGATTTAAATTCCTTTCAAGTACCTAAAGTATAACCATTTTTCAGTAGAATTATAGTCATCAGTTGAGTCAACAGTGGAGTTTTTATTCTTTAGCCTAATTAGGCTAGTATTAGGTGGAATGGGGAGGAAAGGGAAAAGCCTTGATTTTCCTTAGATACATTATTGAATTTACCTTGATAAACAGACACATGGAGGTACAGAGTCCACTGCAGAAGTCCTTACTCATAGTTCTGTCCTCTAGTGCTTTGTCCTTCAGGGCCTCCCCTGATCAGGTTTGGAGCAGTGAAATCTACTTCTATGTTTCACAAATCATATGTCTATCTCACTCAAATGATTGATATCTTGTAATTCTTTAAGTGTCTCTTGAACTTCTTGCTATTTTTAAAAAAATAACCCTTCATTTTCCTTGGGGCTTATTATTTTAGAGATTAGGTTTATTACATACTCTCATTGTGTTTGTACAGCTAGGTTTTGCTTTTATTACATGGAAGTTTACAATTGATGTAACTACATTTGTTTTGACTAGTTTATGCTTTAAACTGGTCAGAAAAGGGAGTTCTACTCATTTGCAGTTTTCTAAGTGATTTTTATTCTGTACAGATTCTTGGCCATTAAATACAAAAATATTAAACCTTAAAAGTTTAAATGCAAGGTTACTAAATCTCATATAACTAACTGTATTGTTATGTTGATTTAATTAGTAGTTTTCACTTGTTTAAACTGTTAGGATTGTAAAAAGTTTCTGAGACAGTACTAAATGTAGAGGGTCAGGTTAAAGGTGTTTAAATTTTAAGTGGTTAGCTATTTAGGAACATGTTTTGTCCAAACCAAACAAAAACTGTCCTACATGGTGACTTATCATATGTGCACTGTGAACTTGAGGTAAGATTCTTCATCCAGGCCAACATAAATATATAGTAATATGATGTTTTCAAGATATTTGTTTGTTCCGTTCAGGTATAGTCTAAAAAAAAAATAAAAAAAAAATAAAAAAAAAAGATATTTGTTTGTTTGTTTGCTTTTTCGAGACATGGTTTCTCTGTGAAACAGTCCTGACTGTCCTGGAACTGGCTTTGTAGACCAGGCTGGCCCCAAACTTACAGAGATCTGCCTGCCTCTACCTTCCAAGTGCTGGGACTCAAGGTGTGCACCACCACTGCCTGGCTCCAAAATATTTTTTAAAGGCCAAAGAAGGCATTATGTCTTAGATGTGCATACTAAGACCTCAAAAGATCATTCAGTAAATATAAAGGGAATTTTCCAAAAAGAGGAACACAGAAAGAAAACTTAAGTTTTAATTGGATATCAGGCAAAAGTGTATTTGAAATAACATATCTTTCAAAGACTGCAGAATATGGCATTTTAAATGTCTTAATAACTTAGGGCTTTTCATGACAATGAGACATGTCTGCTCCTGGCAGCACCAGCTACTTCAAGAGGACGATGGGCATTGAAGAGGCTACTTATGGAGTTTGATAGCCATTTGGGCAAGAAACTGCTCTTGCCTGGACTGTTGCATAAACTGGACACAGAGAACCCGCAGAGAGAGGACTGCTGAACTTGCCTAAAGGTGAGATGGTCTTTCAGGGTTCCTGATTCATGAAAGAGTCTGCAAGACATTCTGCAGGACGCAGCAGAAAGTGCCTGAACTGTCTTTGAAATTTCCTGCTTCATGGAAAATTCTGCTGGATACTATGGGCCTGAAGGCTGAAGATGGATGCCCCAACGGTACAAAAGAACCTTGGGTGACTGTCCAGGCAGCAAGATGTCTCTGTCATTTCTAGAGTTTTGGAAGTTGCTTACTTCTTGTTTACTTAGGTAATATTATATCCTTCTGGAGTCTTTGATGGAGTTGAAGAATGGTTAGTTATAGTTTTCCTTTGTTATTATAAAAGATAAAATAGATCTAAATATCGTAACTGTACTTCTTACTTGATAACTGTTTTGTTATATGTAATTTTACTATGTTAAAGTTAAAGCCTTTTTTGTTTAAACAGAAAAAGGAGAAATGATGGAGTGTCATCTATCTATCTGTTGCTTTCATTGGTTAATTAATAAAGAACTGCTTGGCCTTTGATAGGCCAGCCCTTAGGTGGGTGGTGTAGACAGAACAGAATGCTGGGAGGAAGAAGCTGAGTCAGGCAGTCGCCATAGCTCTCCTCTCTGAGATGGCATTAAGAATATTCCCGGTAAGACACCACCTCATGGTGCTACACTCATTAGAAATGGGTTAATCAAGATGTGAGAGTTAGCCAGTAAGAGGCTAAAGCTAATGGGCCAAGCAGTGTTTAAAAGAGTATAGTTTCCATGTAATTATTTCGGGTAAAGCTAGCCAGGTGGCGGGACGCAGCCCCGCCGCCCCTCACTTCATAGGACAATGATTTTTTTTCCTCTCCTCCCCTTCCTTCCCTCCCCTCCCCTTCTCTATCTTTATCTCTCTCCTCTCCTTTCTTTTTCTTTCTTCTTTCTCTCTCCTCTCTCTTTCTTTCTCCTCTCCCTCCTTTTTCTTTCTTCTTTCTCTTCTCTCCTCCCTCCCCCCCTCTTTCTCTCTCTTTCTCTGTATGTGGTATACAGATCCTTACATATGTGTGATGTACCTGAACATGTGTACATGTGCATATAGAGACTGAGTTTGATGACAAGAATCATTCTTGATGACTGTTCTTATTCAGTTAGGCAGGATTAAACCCAGAGTTCGCTGATATGGCTAATCTTGCTAGACAGTTTGCTCAGAGAATCACTTTTTTCCTCCTTCCAAGGCTGTAATTACAGATGGGCTGCCAAGGTCACATGGGATTCTAAGGGTCAAACTCTGGTTCTCATGCTTGTGCAGCAAGTACTTAACTGCTAAAGCATCTCTCCAGCTTCTAGATTAGTGAATTTTAATACTGCCACATTTAAGCTTTTTGAAATTTGCCTTTTATGAGACAACAACAAACTGTTTGGGTTTGCAGTTTAGTATAATTCAGTTTTGTTTAAAACACGATGTGTGTTTTAAAAAATCTAATCCTGGTTTAATTATTTTAGATTGTCATGTGTTTATTTTGAAGGATCAAAGTAACAATGAAATCATGATTGGAGTGATGTCAGGAGGAATTCTGATTTACAAGAACAGGATGCGGATGAATACTTTTCCATGGTAAGAGTTTCTACAAATACTTTTGCATTTATCATATTACCAAATATACTAATTCATATTAAATAACCTTTAAACTGTTTTAATCTAGTCAGCTTTCATGTGTGGTTCAATTTATACTTTATTTTGCTCACTGAAAACGAATCAAAAGATACCAAGATAATTTGTTTCAATATTGCTTCTTAAAAGTATTGTTATATTTTCTTCTTAGAGAATATACACATATTATCATAAGAATTCTCACTTGGGGCTGATATAAGATTTGCACTTGCTGTTTTTATTTAAATGCATCCATTGAAATGTCAGTTTATGAGCTGGAAGATGCATGGCTACTGAACCAACGATCCAGTACTGTTGGGTTTTACCTTTCTTCCTTTGTCTTATCCTTCTGCCATCTTCTGTTTGTTGTCCTTGCTCTCATTGTTCAAGATGGGCTACCACTATGATTTATGATTTCTGTATCTCAAAGCAAGGAAAAAGAGAAAACATGTTTCTTCTAAAGGTGATAAATTAAGGACTATAAAAATCACTTTGATCATTAATAACTTTAATGTATTCAAGGTTATTCAAAGGTTTAGCTCTTTTAAATAAAGTGAATTTAGGGGAAGAAGCAAATCCAAATTCAATACATTGTATCAATAGGTTTCTTTTGTATATCTCCTAAAAGATTTGATCTTGTTTTCCCCCCAGTATTTATTATTTTTAATAGGCTTCTAGAATTAGTTACTTTAATAATACTTTGATAGAATAAAAATAGAAATATGATGGCTAATAGAAACAAATGTCTTAGGAAGCTCTCATAACTGCCTTTTCTTTTAAATACTCTAACCCCAGGATTTTTTTAATATGTCACCTTTGAAACATTGTATTACTGATGGAAATGCAATAAGATACACTAACTTTGGAAACTGGCAGTTTCTTTAAAATTAAAATCTATTAAGCAGTGCTCTGGAGGAACAAAGAAGAGGGTGGAAGGGAGGAGGAGGAGGAAGAGAGAGAGAGAATTTATTAGGTCATCTTACAGTGGCCATCTGCTTGTTGGAGTGGTTGGGAAGCCTAGAGTTCAGCCTGAGACGTTCAGCTGTCTCAGTCCAGTACTGAAAGCCTGGAAATTCCCTGGAAAGTTGTTTCTATTGAGTCAGTATCAGAAGACTGAAGTTCTAGAATGTAATGTCAAGAAAGAGTTAAGTAGCATCTGTAGATGAACTCATTCAGAAAGAAGCAGCAGAGGCAGGAGTACAATCCTAAACCTCTTTATATCTGGTTGCTGGGGATGGGTCTCAGCTAATCCTCTCCTGGAAACCCCTCACAGACACTCCTAGAGGTATGTCTCCTCTGCGACTCCAAAGCCAATTGTGATAATTAATTTGTCAAGTTAGTGGGAATAGAAATACTATGGAAACAAGCCTTTAGGCCTGTACCACCATGCCTTCTCTGCCGTGATGAACTGTAATTTCAAGCTGTGAGCCAAAATAATCCTTTCTTTCCTTAAGTTACTTTTGTCATAACAAAAAGAAAAATACTTAATACAGGCAATTGATGCCAGCAATAAGGTTGTTGCTGTTTTGCTGTTTTAATACTATGTGGTTCTTAAGCCTGTAGAACTAGTTTGTATGGGAAAGTGTAGAAGAATTTAGAGTTTTGGATTATAAAAACCCCAGAATTCTGTAAGCGGAACTTTATGGGTCATTGTGGAAGGCCAGGATTCAGAAAATACTGGATAGTGGAGGCCTGGCTTATGAGGTGTCACCCCACCTTTTTTCCCCAAGACAGGGTTTCTCTGTAGCTTTGGAGCCTGCCCTAGAACTAGCTCTTGTAGATCAGACTGGCCTCGAACTCACAGAGATCCTCCTGCCTCTGCCTCCCGAGTGCTGGGATCAAAGGCATCAAAGGCATGTGCCACCACCGCCGGGCTTTTTTGGTTTTCTTTCTTTCTTTCTTTCTTTCTTTCTTTCTTTCTTTCTTTCTTTCTTTCTTTCTTTCTTTCTTTCTTTCTTTTTTTCTGCTCATGAGGTCTTAAAGGGAACAAGTACTTTGTGGGTATCTGGGCTTGAGGCCATTCATGTTACATTATGGCTAGAAAAAAAGAAAAGAAAGAAAGAAATCTAACTTTATTTGGCTCATGTCCTGAGAACTTAAGTTAGACAAATTGAAAAGGAATGGGCTAATTTATTTGGTAGAGGAAATTTCAAGGCAGTATTGTGTTGTTTGCTGTTTACAGTCTTCTCCAGCCTACAGTAACCAAGAGTAAAAAGTGGAGCAGAGAGATGAAAAGTGGAGGTCTGTGAAGAAGAGTATGAGCAAGTATGAAACTACGGAAAAGACAGGCTCAAAGAGCTGTGATCATTAGAGAGTAGGCCCAGTGAAGAAAATCCTTCACACTGTTTTCTTAGGAATGGTATCCCAAGAATACTGAAGGCTCCATCTTGTAGAAAATGCAAATTTATTTGAAAAGAGAAAACCTAAACTGAGAATATTGCTCAAGGGGTTCCTTGCTCAAAAGCAACTGTCGCTGGGTAGTGGTGGTGCACACCTTTAATCCCAGCACTCTGGAGGCAGAGACAGCCGTATCTCTGAGTTGGAGGCCAGCCTAGTCTACAGAGCTAGTTGTAGGGAAGCTAGTTCAGTTACACAGAGAAACCCTGTCTTGAAAAACCAAAACCAAAACAAAACAAAACTTGTTTCCCAGGGTCACCAAATAGGCTGCAACTGTGCTCCATTCTGAGTTGGCAACAGAAGTTAGCACTTTTGTGCATCTGATACTGACATTGTAGACATTAAGATATAAGACTGAGGAGGCCCTGCAGTCTGCTGTAATGGTTTTAGAGATCTGCTGAAGTCAGTTAATATGTGGGAGGGTTAGAGTCCCATTAAAAAGAAGTGGCCAAGAGGCAACTGCATGAAGTTGTGAAAGTGAAGTCCAAGTTTCAATGGAGATTCTAAGATTTTGTTGATGGACCAAGGGATGTCCACTGCAGGAATGCTACAAGAGGAAATAGAATGGAACTGGTTTGAGTCTATGTATATATTGCAGGTATTTGGAACTGGAGGGGTCTGACTGCACAACCCTTTGAGCCCACATGATTCCATCATCTTACCCAAAAGCCTCACATGGAGCTACAGAAGTTCACATTTTCCTTGCAGGGTTTATTATCTTGCTTTAGTTTGATATTTGGAATGGAACTTGACTGTATCATTGAATGTATGTAACTCGCTTTACTCATTGTTCAAGGCTCATAGTTAAGGAACTGAGGCTTGAGAAAGTCTTTTGAGCAGTGTTCGAACTAGTAAAGACTATGATAACAGAAATAAATATCTGAAAAGTAGTTTCTACACTGGACTAATAAACAGTGGTTCTTAGCCTTTGGGTTGTGAACCCTTTGACAAACCTCAGTCTCCAAAAATATTTATATTATGATTCATAACAGTAGCAAAATTTCAGTTATAAAGTAGCACTAAAAATAGTTTTATGATTTTGGGGAGGGTGTCATGAAAGCATGAGAAATTGTATTATAGGCCGGAGCATTAGGAAGGTTGAGAACCACTGGACTAATGGAACTGGAAAGACCACTGGAAATGTGGGCAGCATAATTTCATAACCTGGAATCTTGAACCAAATGAAAGACAGAACGCTGAATTGTAGCATTCGTTTTTCTCATTGCTTCTTGACTACGGTCACAGTTACCTTTTGCTGTTTCTGCCATGTCTTCCCTTCCATAATGGACTGTGTTGTAATAAGAGTGGCGGGCTATGTTTCTGGCACCCAGCCACCCGCACGGCTAGCTTTATACCCAAAATAATTACACGGAAACTGTATTCTTTTAAACATTACTTGGCTCAAAGTGTGAGCCAGAATAAACTCTCTTCCTTGTGTTGTCTTTGTCAGGCGTTTTGTCACAGTAATAAGAGTAGTAATTAATAAATACATTGGTCAGATATCAATAGACCAAACATGGAGCCGTGTAATCCTAGCATGAGAAACTTAGGTCATATATGTAAAAATAAGATTTGTTCATAAAATTCATAGCTAAAGTGTTCATAACATAAAATGAAAATCAAAATGTGTATCAACTGAAGGAATAAACAAATTATGGTATAGTAACATAGTATAATTCTGCTTAGCATTAAAAAGAGATGGACTGTTGATACACTAAAACATTTATACCCCTACCCTCATCTTTATACCAGGTCCAAAAGAATGTACTTTTCTCTATATGAAACCTTATAATATATATACATATATATACATGTGTGTGTGTGTGTGTATATATATATATATATATGGGATGAGGCTATTAACTATAAATGGTCACCAAGGAGACTTTGTTTGTTGTTTGTTTGTTCGTTTTCGAGACAGGGTTTCTCTGTAGCTTTAGAGCCTGTCCTGGAACTAGCTCTTGTAGACCAGGCTGGCCTTAAACTCACAGAGATCTGCCTGCCTCAGCCTCCCAAGTGCTGGGATTGCGTGTGTCACCACTGCCTGGCACCAAGGAGACTTTCTAAGATGGCAGAAGTATTACATGATTGCTCTGTGGTGGTTATGCAGTTGAACAGATTTATTAAAGTTCTTGAATTGCTCACCTAAAGTTGATAAATTGTATTATAAATGCAAAAAAACCTGGTGAAACTGAAGATTGTTTAATGTTTCATCTTCTACCTTGGTAATATTTTCTGTGTAATTGAAATTGTGGTATGTTCAAATGAACAATAACAAAATTCTTGCTTTTAAGTATAGATAGGATGCACAAAAATTAATTTTTATATTATATGTCAGAATCATAATTTATTTTCAGGAGATCATACTTAAAATGCAAATGATAATTAAACTGTATTTTCAAAGCTCTGTATCATATAATCTTTTTATTTTTACTGTTTCACTATTACAAAATGAGGACTCCGGCAAACTACTGATATTTTTGTGTGAACAGAAAAGAATATACTATGTAGAATATTTTACTGAATTTGAGATGGCTTTTTAGGATGCAAAAAAGGGATCTCAGTTGGAAGGACACAGTGAATTTTGAGGAATCAGCTTATGTCAGATATTTGTGATGAAGACTTGATGCATCATTTAAATGTATTTGAAGCTGGCTTAAAATTGGGAAATAGTACTCATATGCCCAAAGCCTTATGCAGGTTGGGTTTAAGAAAACCAAATAATGAATGTTAACATTGAATTATTAATTAGAAAATATTTCTATAGTGATATTTTATTTATGTTTTTTAAATAAAGCTTGCCTGAAGACCAGAATGTAAAACTAAGCCACTAGAGAGCCCAGGCAGTAGTAGAACATACCTTTAATTCCAGGATTTGGGAGACAGAGGCAGATGGATCTCTGTAAATTCAAGGCTACCCTGGACTACACAAGATCGATTCAGAAACAGATCCAGGTGATGGTGGCTCCTACCTTTAATTCCAGCACTAGAGAGAAATATAAGGTAGGATGCCCAGGAGCTCGTTCTTTTTCAGTCTACAGGTAAGAGCTCTCTAGTGACTTGGCTGCTTTCCTTTTCTGATCTTCAGGTTGAACCCCAGTATCTGTCTCGGGGTTTTTATTATTTGTGCTACATATTTCATGATATGAATCTTAAATATTGCTTTCAATAATTAAATATATGGGATTTAAAGCTGCTAGAACTATCAAGCCCATCTCACCATGGGCTATAATGGATAATTTCCAGCTATTCTCTACAATACGCAGTGCAAGAAAACAAAGACATTAAGATAATAAAAGAAGGACAGAGAGTTTATCTCCCGATCTGACATGTAAGGTGTTCACTGTCCTGCTGCCACAACAAAGAAAAACCCAAAAGAAACTGAAAATTGACAACTTTCTTTAAGTTCTTCTCAGAGTAAACTCCTGCCTTGAGAGTTGGAGACAAGTGACTAAAAGGGAATGGATGATTGGGAGTGCTTAAAAGGTGGCGGGCGACTCATTGCCAGGTGGCAGATGTAGAATGGATTAAGAAAAAACTTAAGGTGTCCCGTCTTCTGAGAGTCTTCAAACTTTGTGAGTTCATGAACCAAGTGCCTTTTCCTGTTTTCGTGGTGAGAGCTGAGGGGGATGGATTTCTTCGATGCCACTTAAATTTAATCATCGGATTAAACCGTATTCCCCAGGTCACATATTACAGGCTGTATCAACAAAGGTCCTGTCTAATAACAGGGGATTACAGCTAAAAAATTGCAAGAAAAGCAATTGAAAGAGACTAGTAGGAAACCAGGGACAGTGAGAGTGGCAGAATAAGGGCACTTGCAGAAGCTAAACCTGCACTTCAGGCTGCTCACAGTGCAGTAACCACAGCCTTCGTCCTGTCAGATGAACATGAAGTTTCAGCTGAGGAATGTTTACCTGATTCCTTTTAGTCAGTAAATCATATCTGGATTCAACTGCAAATTTCAAGAGAATGAAAACACCAAAAACATCATTTTGCAGAGAAATAAGGACAAGAATTACATGACACTTGTCTTTGGAAAGCCCACAAATGATGGAGTGAAATATTCGCAAGTGTTAAAAGATGAAATTCATCAACGTGGTCTATAGTTGCAGAAGCAAGAGAATTAAAGAAATCCTGTCATGTTAGAAACATTAAACTAAATTCTTCAGGAAAAATAGCACCCACCATTTCAGATTGAAAGAGGCAGATTATCAAAATTGATTTTTAAACTTATGAATTCCACTGGAAAATATACAGTGCTTGTAGTATATTTAAAGAACACAGCATCACCTAATATAATTGTGAACCATTTTCATTGTCTCGAAAAGATGATTTGTTATAAATCATTTTGTACCCCTTGTCTTGCCTCTTACTTCCAGCCCTAAGTATATTTCTATTTTGTTCTAAAATGAGATAATATACCATGTGTTTGAGTGACTCAGCATGTTCTTAACATTCATCTATCTTAGAGCATATATCAATCAGTGCCCCCTTTAAGGCTAAATAATGCCCTATCACTTAGTTACATCACGTTTTGTTTCACAGCTCATCAGTTGTTCCTTTGGACTTTAAAGACTGGTGCTTCACTGCATATTTGTATAAGTGTTGGTAGGGGGCATATACAAAGGATTAGAATTTCTAAGTTCGCCAGGCCTTTTTCTCAAACTGTGTTATCTATCACCTTCCATTCCCAATGGGATATGTGCTAGGTTAATTTCACCATAGTCTCCCTACCATTTATTGTTAGTCTTTTGACTTAAAGGCATCCTGCTGGGTACTAAATGATATCTCATTTTAATCTTAATCTGTATTCTTTTATAGCTAATAATGTTGACCATCTTTTTATGTGCTATTGATGTTTCATCTATCCTCTTTGATATACTCAGAAGGGATTGAAAATTTTACGTATATTCTATTTACAAGAGGTATATACGAAACAAAGAGATTGGTAGAATTCACTATAGAAGATAAATCAAGAACACAGAAATCAAAGGAAGAAGTATTATATTATAGCTATCTTGGGCTGGAGAGATGGCTCAGCGGTTAAGAGCATTGCCTGCTCTTGCAGAAGTCCTGAGTTCAATTCCCAGCAACCACATGGTGGCTCACAACCATCTGTAATGAGATCTGGGCCCTCTTCTGGCCTGCAGGCATACAACACAGACAGAACATTGTATACATAATAAATAAATAAATATTTAAAAAAATATAGCTATCTTATTATATAAAACAAGTGTTATTCATTGTTTGATAGAATGTTTGTAAGAAACACAAGTCATACAAGTAGACTTTTGTTAAAGACCATCATCCAGTGTAAAATTTTGTATTGTTTGATGTTTTCTGGTGTTTGTAAAATGAAGGTGACTAGAATTAGATTGTATTTTCTCTCTCGTCCATTTAGAAATGAATAACATTTTTATTTGTTGCTTGCATGATGATTCTTAATATTAATGTATAGGTTTAAAAGTATATGTAGTTCTGTATAGGTTTTTAAATTACTTTCCACAAATATAGGCTATTTTATACAGTCTTTTTACTTTCTGGAAATAATACCCTCTGTTATATGAGAAAATAATATATCTATGTTTTTATTTATTTATGAAGTAAGAGCACAAGATATAATAGAAAAATAATAAATTTCAACCCTGGGTCTGGGAATTTAGCACAGTATTATAGCACTTGACTGACATGTGTAAAGTCCTGGGTTCAGTCCCCCAGCAACACAAAGTTCAGACCTAAAACCTAAACTTATATTTCCCCATTCTGAAAGGATCTGCCTACGTATGACTGGTACATTTGTCTTCTCAAGTGACTGAGATTGGAGAACTTTATTCTTTGAGAGCTTCTTAATAGATACAGGTATGAGTCATGAAGATCAAAACTTAGAACCACTGTCAAATCTTAGAAATACTAGAAAATTGGGTCCAAACTCACATTTTACTAAGATCCAGTCTCTTTGGCCTCATAGCCTTTAAGTGTTACAGCCAAAAAAGATCTGAGTATTACTTTTTATATGGTTATTTTAAGAAGCCAAGGGCCGGGCGGTGGTGGCGCACACCTTTAATCCCAGCACTTGGGAGGCAGAGGCAGGTGGATCTCTGTGAGTTCAAGGCTAGCCTGGTCTACAAGAGCTAGTTCCAGGACAGGAACCAAAAAGCTACGGAGAAACCCCGTCTCGAAAAAGAAGCCAAACCAGCTTGAGTCAAGAATTGTACTAATGGCACATTGAGAAATTAGTGTTATATAAATTGCATATATTTGGGCTGGGTGTTGTGGCCACAGTGAAGTCAGGCAAACCAGACTGGTTTACAACAGTGAATTCCAGGCAAACCAAGTCTATATAGTGAAAGACTGTCTCAAATAACAAACAAAAATAAGTTACATATATTTTAAAAGGTAATGTATAAGTTTTTTTAATGGTTTTTAAGATAAAGTTTTATAAAACCCTAAAATTTTACACTTTCCTTCATGCATGCTTTATAATATTAAAAATTTTAAATGTTATTTATATTTGTTGAGATTTTAATTTTGGTGAATATTTCTGAAAATAGAAAATTGGAAAATATGTAATTCATAGAAGATAGAATTTGGTAAAAATTTTCTCAGTTGAGCACCTAGGGTTTTTTTTGTTTTCTAGGAAGCTCCATAAACTTTACATTATTGATATATGTATTAGAGATTATATGACAAAATGTGAAAATATTGGCACACATTTAACTTAAGATCATGGCCACTTACCTGTGTGCACATGGGCAACAGTAATTGAACTTGGGGTTATTAGTAACAAAAACAAAAATTAAAAAGAGGCCATGAAGTTAGGAAGGAGAAAGTGTAGTAGTATCAGAGGGAGTTGGAGGTATAAATATATGAAACTTTCAAAAACCATAAAATATGAAAAAATCATACCTATAAATTTCCAAATCTTTTAATATTTTCATATTTAGCCAGTAATTTTTAACACTCTAATTCTCTTTTATGCAGGTTGAAGATTGTAAAAATTTCTTTTAAATGCAAACAATTTTTTATTCAACTTAGAAAAGAATTGGTGAGTATTGATCTAATAATTATTGATACAAATGAAGTCTTTTAAGATTGCCTAGCCATAGGTGGGGAAAATGGCTCAATTTGTATAGGGTTTATACAAGTGCAAGAACAGCAGTTGGATGCCTTGAACCCAAATAAAAAAGCTGCATTTATAATCTAGCTGTTTAATCTGAGTACTCAGAAGCAGACTGATCCATCCAGCTTCCTGACCTGCCATTCTAGCTTAATGAGAGAGCTCCCGGCCTTTGAGAGACTGTCTCTAATATTCTGAGAAATACTCCCTGAGATTATCCTCTGGCATCCTAATACATGTGTGTATGTCCACCTACATGCCTATCAACACACAGTGATAAAAAAAAATAAAACTTTCTGTCATTGTAGACAAAAGTGCATACATGTAAATACTTGTAAACTTCTCCCATATTAAATCCATAGGAGTTCCTTTCATAGGAAAGCTTATTTCATTTTGAGAGTGCTGAATATTTGTTTCTAGTTCATGGACTTACATCTTGTATCAAAGTGATAGTATAGTGTTAAAACAACTTAATCTTATAAATTATTTTACCTGTTTTATCAAATTAACTAGCTTTGTGTGGTATGGTGACATAAACCTATAATCACAAGCATGCAGGAGGCCTATCTGTTTGAAGCTGTCCTCAGTTATAAGGCAAGACTCTGGCACAAAACATATACATATTTGCAAATATTAATGTGCAAACAACCTAACCTGTTCTTGGTTTGCATTATTTTTTATAAATCTTTGCAAATTAATACATGATGGCCCTACGTTGGTTGCCAATATGTTTTAGGAGACTGTTTGTTCATTTCTCAGCCACCCAGACTCCTGAAATAATCACACAGAAACCATATTATTTACATCACTGCTTGGCCCATTAGCTCTAGCTTCTTATTGGCTTACTTTTACATCTTAATTTAACCCATCTCCATTCATCTGTATATTGCCACAAGGCTGTGGCTTACCAGATAAAGTTCCGTTGTCTGTCGCTGGCAGAGCTACATGGTGTCTCATTCACTCTGCCTTCTTCCTCCCAGCATTCAGTTTAGTTTTCTCCACCTACCTATATTCTGCCCTGCACAGGCCTAAGATAGTTTCTTTTTTAACCAGTGATATCCACAGCATACAGACGGGAATCTCACATCAATGTTTTAAGATGTGTATGTGTAAAATTTCCTTAAAATCTTAACACTGTATTTGAATTAGCTACAATATCCACCTGTTAGAAGAAAGTGTTCTATTTTGTGATTATGGTTTATCATTTATATTTTCCAAATATGGGAGAATTTTAAAAATAAAATTTTTATCAAAATGAAATTTAGTATGGGAAAGTACTTAGACCTTAAGTATATACTTGATAAACTCATATTAATATATAGAGCATGACCTAGTTCTGTGCTAATGGAGGAGATGTCCACTTCCAGCTATTAACCTTACCAACAGATAAGCAGCATTATTCTCATTAGTACTGTCATAAATTAGTTTATACTCATAGCTTAGAATGAAGCTATATAGCATGTTTATTTGTATTTGTCTTCTTTCCCTTCACTATGTGCAATTCATATTGTTGTACTGACATCCATGATGTTGCATGGTTTGCTCCTTATTGTGTGATATTCCACTAAGTGCATATGCCATAAACTATCAGTTCATTCTCTTCTTAGTGGGGAATATTATGACTAACCCTGGTACAGAACAGTCACACCGTGTGTGTGTGTGTGTGTGTGTATGAGTAAATATCCAGAGAAGAAAGTATAATGAATCTTGTTATCCAGACACTAGAGAACAGATATTTTACTTGGAGTAACTATAGAGACTATTGTAGAAGGAACTTTTCTAGTTTACCTCATTGTGGTGAATGTGTTACCGATAATAATAATAATAATGATAACAATTGTGAAGTGTAACATTTATTGGAAACAATATGTGCCTGGTAATATATGAACCATTCTTATTATTTAGTTCTCATACTTGTTCTCTTAGAGATTGTATCAGTTAGCATCAAAAGCCAAATAGGGAGTGGCTAAAGACCACACACAGGAATACTTTGCAGGTCATGTTGCCAATGTTTCTCTGTAAAACATTTGTTTGTAACTATCCAAACTTATAGTCAGGTGTAGTGATGCACACCTGCAATCTTTGTGCTCTGGAGGCAGACATTGTGGGGTAGCTACTTGTTCAAGGCTAGCCCTGGTTTACAGAGCAAGTTTTGGACATATAGAGCTACAAAGCAAGACTTTGTGCCTAAACCACAGCAGCAAATCCAAACTTTAATTTGTTGCACTTACTCTTTTTTTTTTAAATTAAATCACAGCTTGGCCTGTTGCACTTACTCTTAAGACACTTTATGTCCATTGTTTAATTGGAAAAATTGTTATTGTACTTCAAATACAGTTAGTGTCCAAATTATATACAGACTGTTTGAAGCAATTGTTTAAAAGGGAGGCAATATATCTAAATCTTAGTGCACACACACTAAGAATGTTACTGTATTATGTTCTCCGTATGACATTCTGTCATTTTTCATAATGTTCATTGTATATTATATAACATGTAAACTGATAGTGCATGTACAAACAATTGTTAATGGTACATTTAATTTTCTAGTGATCAACAAGTTATGCTTAGTGATTTTACTTTCTAATATGAAAATTCATTCTTATATATGAACATTTTATTATGATTTAATTATGGAAAATATTTGCATGATGAAAATTTTTCTTGAAGAAAGCATAGGAGTTCTTAACTTTAAAGATAATTAATTGATCTTTTTGGACTGTTTCAAAACTGGTAACTTTTCATCAGGAGGTCTCATTAAGAGAGTAAAGTAGCACTGACCATATACATAGTACACATGCCTGTATAAGTCCTTGCATATATATAGTCTATCTAACAGAAAATATGCCAGTGACTTAAATACCAACTTCAGGAAGGACAGTATCCACATGGTAGCCAGATATTTAACAAGATTAAAACAAGAAAGTTGTGAGTTCAAAATCAACCTTGGCTACATAATGTGAGAGCCTGCCTTAAAAACTAATACAAGGTAAACATGACAACCCAAAGCTATAATCCCAGCATTTGAGAAACTAAGAGGGTTATTACCACAAGTTCAAACCTGGCCTGGTCTACAGAAGAGGCTATGCTTTACCCAACCCCCCCCCCCAAAAAAAAATCCACATGGCCATTAACATGAAAGGATGTTGAATTTTATTAGTCATCTAGAATAGGTGTAGGTCACAACCAAAATGTTTCACTTCTGCCTGTCTATCAAGACAGTGAAGTAAGAAAGACTGAAATTAGGTGGTGTGGTACATGATTATAATGCAATACCCAAAGATAAGGTAGGAGAACTGTCATAAGTTCTAGTCCAGCCTGAACCACATAGTGAGTTCCAGGCCAGCCTAAGTTACAGTGTGAAATGCTGTCTCAGTAAACAAATACAACACCAAAACAGAAATTTCCAGAACTGGTTAGGATATAGATAGAACATACTCTGTTGTTGGAAGTATTAACCACTCAAGCTAAACATATATGTCATGATCCAGGAACAGAAATATATACATGTATATACAGATGCTAGGAATATATGTATATATACACACACACATACAACATTACTCTTCTATCCCAAATGGGAAATATCATATGTCTATGAACATTAGATAAACTGTTGTGGCTATATTACAATAGAATACCAAGAAAAATGAAAACAAGTATGACTAATTTATGGTCATGACAAAAAAGTAATTATCATTAGAAGATAATCTAGTGTCAGAAGGAGTGGAGAGTATCACCATGGGGCATAGAACAATCTGTCATAGTCTGCATTGACTGGTCGCATAGTCTGGAGTCAGAACTCAGGAGATATGTGCTTTGCTGTAATGTGGTTTATGCAAAAAAGAAAAACTAAAGTTATTCAGTTTTAGCGCTAGCCAGTGTATAATGCGATTTTGTAATAGTGCTTGGAGGTGCTGAATATTCTTATTTTTCATCAAGGTACAATGCAATTTGTGTGCCTATTTTAAATTTAATTTATGGTCCAGGATTATATTTTGAAGCAGACTCATAGCTAATAAGATTTGAAAATGGTAAAAAATTTAAACTTATTTCTAACTATGATAGAGAATAGAAGTCCCTTGTAAAATTACTAAAATGCATTTTACTTATCTTTTCACTTAGTTCACTGAGTCGTTGTTGAATAAACAAAATCATAAAGGAGGAGATTAATGTTTATAGGGCTTGCTTAATTTATCTGACAAAAGTATTTTCAGATCCTGATATTTTCCCATATTCTCTGAATTTTGTCCTTTAATACAGCATGAATCTAGAGAAACATTGCTGGGATTTAATATGGTGAATTACAGAGCATGTAAAAATTTGTGGAAAGCGTGTGTAGAACATCATACATTCTTCCGCCTGGATAGACCACTTCCACCTCAAAAGAATTTTTTTGCACATTATTTTACCCTGGGTTCCAAATTCCGGTACTGGTAAGTACTACTTTTATACTAACACTTTATTTGGGGAGATTTTGTTTCCCCTTACCTTTAGATTAAAGGTCTAAGGCTAGAGAAAGGGCTCATAGATTAAGAGCACTAGCTTCTCTTCCAGAAGGACACAGGTTTAATTCCCAGCACCCACATGGCAGCTCACAGTATTTGAAACCCCAGTTTCAGGGCAGACATCATACTCTTTTGGCCCCCAGGAGCACCAGGTATGCATGGTACACAAACATATGACAGACAAAACACCCATATACATAAAATAGATTTAAAAAATAAATGAATTCATTAAAGATCTAAATACAAAGCAATAGAATCGTTGTTAGTCACATAACCTACAGAGTCAAAATCCTTTCTATACGTGTGTATCAGTACATCATATGATGCCTTGTGATGCATACTAAACTTGAAGACCTGTGCTTGTGATTGTGCTGTAGATAATTATTTTATTTAGTAATTAGCTATATTTGTATAGTTACAATCTCAACAGATTTTATAGTTCCCAGTTTATTTATTATATATATGGAAACTTTTCTATAAGATATGTTCATTTCATTTGTAAAAGCTAATAATATATAGTCTACAGTTTAGCAGTTCTTGGAGTTATCCAGCCTGAAAGAATTCAAAACAACCATTAAGCAAGCAAACAAAAAAGATCCCCAGATCCTGACATTTTCCTGTATTCTTTGTCTATAATTCAGCATAAATTCAGAGAAATAACTTTTCCTAAAATTATGTCTTAAAATTTTTTTCCTTTATTTTCATTTTCTGTGTGTGGGTGTTTTGTCTGCATATATATCTATGCACCATATGTGAGCAATGCCCAGAGAAGGTAGAAGAGATTCCCTGAGTTTGGAATTATAGACAGGTGTGAGCTACTGTTCAGGTGCTAGTAATCAAACCTGACTTTTCTAGAAGAGCAATCAGTGCTCCTAACTACTGAACCGTTTCTCCAGTCTCCCTAAATATATTTTACTTATTCTCTTTAATTTTTTGATGGACACATAATGAGGTGTAGTGTGGCCTTTGCTGTGTATGCAGCATTTAATCACCAGCTATATCTACAGCCTCAGATGTGCATCATGCCCTTGTGTTGGGAATATTCTAAACTCTGTCTACTACCTATTTTGAAATTTACAATTAATGCCAATCATAATGAATTTTCTGTGCTATATGAGAAGTAATTTTCTTATTCAACTGTGAATTTGGCATTTAATAACTTTTTAAAATTTTTTGAGGGGGAGAAAAAAAATTCTCCCAAAGGCAACAAAAAATAACTTTGAAGAAACCCTGATTAGTCTTATATGTAGAAGTCTAAAATAACACATAAAAGCTAGTTTTGAAGTGGAATCTAGTACGACTCATGCAGAAAAAGCTACTGGTGATTTAATAAAATAAATCGTACTCATTTTTATGTATTTTTATTTTTGACTTTCCATCTCTAATATTTTATGATGGAAGAAATTGTTATATGATAAAAAATGTTTAGATATACTTCCAAAAGATTACTAACAAACTCGAATATCTATAAATGCTCAACATGTAATATCAGTAAATATAATAACAACATTTGTGCATGATATATCACTTAAAATACATGCCTGTCACCCCATGGAAAGAAATTTAAGTATAGGAATTCAATATCAGCCATGAAGTAGAATTTTTTTTTTTTTTTTTTACCAACAACAACAAAAAAAAAGAAAACCACAGCAGATTCTTAAGTAGCTTGACAACATGTTTTAGCAAGGCCTTTTTTTTTTTTTTAAACTTTTCTAAAAGCAGTATTCAGAAAGATACTATGCAGTACTTGCCATTTTAATGGTTAAGTATACTGAGGAAGAGAATGTCAGGTCAGTGATGACAATCAAGAAAACACAGGTACTTGCTGATAGCTTCAGCAGGGACAGGAATGTCCTGTGCACTCTCTGAAGGGGAGAACATTGCTAACCTTTCTAAAATGAGTTTAATTCCTAAGTGTCATTATGCAAGGATACACACACGTTTCATTTAGACTACAAAGAAATGAGTAGAGTTCAGGAACTAACCTCCACTTCATTTCCAACAGGTCTTAGATAAAATAAGAAAAAAAAGTCAAATAGGTTGCTCAGACCATACAACATCCAATAGAAAAGCTAGTCACGATGAATCCAAATTAGAAAAGACAATTGAAGAACTAGTTTGGGGGAAAACACACACACACTGAAACAGAGGAACTCTCTAATATAGATAGTTATTTAAAAACCAAGCTCAACAACGATCTATGTCTAGAAAGAGAAAGAAACTAAGACTGGAAGCTGGAGAGCTCAGTGGCTAAGAGCAAGTGCTGCTCTTCTAGAGTTCAATTATCAACACCTATGTCACCATTCACAGGTGCCTGTGACTTGAGCCCCAGTGGGATCGAGTGCCTCTTGCCTCTGCGGGCGCCTGTACTCATGTATATAGATACACACATGCACGTGATTAAAAATCAATATAAATCTCTTTTTAAAGGAAAAGAAACTAAAATTGGCTAAGAGAATAGCAATAACCATTCAGGCAGTTACTACCTTTGGTAACTGATGGGGAACTCAGCCAATCACATTCTGTTTAGGGTGTGTACCCCTGGGGCCACAGAAAAACAGATAAACCATCCAGGTGCGCTTGCCTCCTTCCTTTTGGTCCCTGCGCTCCTGGATCCTTGGAACCCTGCGTTTGTAAGTTCTCTTTCTTCCGTTTATTAAAAGCTGAATCTATTATACTAAGCTGGCCTGGTTAATTCTAAATACCGATCGACCACGCCCCATCAGGTAACATTGGCCTAGTATTAGCACATTTCATATATTTTTTAAGAAAACTAAGATTATGGATGTTTTGAAATTGAATGTTTTAAAATAACTTTATTGGAGCATTCACATATAGTAAATAACTATATTCAAGTTTTACAGTTAATGAGTTAAATCCCCTTGAGTGACGATTCAGTCAAGGTAGCACACATGCTCATTATTCTCAAAAGACCCTTCATGTCTCTGTAACTCCTTTTGCCAATCATTTGTCATTAGGAAGTTGCTGGTCTGTTGTCTCTTTAAGCTGGTTTTCATTTTCTAGTTCCTCATATAAATTGCATTTTTTTATAATGTGACCACTTTTACTTAGCATAATTATGTTGTTTCATCCATGTTACTTATATTGCTAATTCTCTTATTGCAGAATTCTACTTTAATGTACAAATATGGTTTATTTACCATTCACTTAATAATGGATATCCGTTTTCCAGATTTGGGCTATTATAAATAAAGCTTCTGTGAACATACATACATACATACATACACATACACACATATGCATATCTAAGGTTTTATGTGCACGTTTACTTTGTTTTCTTGGGTAAACAACTATGAGTAGAATGGCGAGGTTATATGGCCGATGGATGTTTAACCTAGTAAGGCACCTCCAAATATATCTTCAAAGTAATTAGGCCATTTATATAGAATTCTGCAATGTGGAAGAGTTCTAGCTCAGGGCTGGTGGTATAGCCTAATGGCAGAGAACTTGCTTAACATGTGACAGGCCCTGGGTTCAATCCCCAGCACTGCCCCCAAACAGTGTGGAGTTCCAGTTTCTCCCGTGGATTCATCAGTGTTTGCTATTTCATTGTTTACTTGGGTCTTTTGAACAGCGTGGGTCTTATTTTGTTGAAGTTCTCTTACCAGTTAGTCCTTTTATGAATCTTAGCTTTTTGTCATATCTGTGAAAACATTGTCTAGTCCACCGTACAATAACCTATTTCTTTAGTTTCTTGTAAAAGTTACACAATTTGGGCTGGAGAGGTGGCTCAGTGGTTAAGAGCATTGCCTGCTCTTCCAAAGGTCCTGAGTTCAATTCCCAGCAACCACATGGCGGCTCACAACCATCTGTAATGAGGTCTGGTGCCCTCTTCTGGCCTGCAGGCATATACACAAACAGAATATTGTATACATAATAAGTAAATAAATAAATATTTAAAAAAAAAAGTTTCACAATTTTAGCTCTTACATGTAGGTCCGTGGATTATTTGGTATAAAATATACATTGAAATTTATTTCTTATCTGTGATGTTTAGTTGTTCCTTTTCACTTTTGTTGTTCATATAAGTATTGTCTTGTTCATTTACTTTATTACTAAAATGTAGAAGTTTCACTCTTCCAATTTTGTTCTTTTAAAAAGGTATTTTGGGTGTTCTAGATTTTTCGTATTTTCATTTGAATTTGAGAATTATTAATAGTATCTCTATTCCTAGGTTTTAAAAAAAGCTTTCAGCTAGATTGTGACTGTATTGATGATAATAAATTTTGGAAGATTGATATCTTAAAAATACTGGTTCTTTCTCCTCATGAAGCTTAGTGTGTCTTTAAGTTTTAATTTGTATCTCCTAGCAATGTTTGTAGTTTTGGGCACCCATGTCTTTCAAGTCTCTATTAACCTTAATTATTTTTAGACTTTTATTCTAAATTATATTTTAAATTTTCAATATTGGTTACTCCTGCCATTAAATAAAATAATTAAATTGTTAAATAGAATAAATTAAATCTCATCAGACTGAATTACTTTTAAGCAATCTATGTGCCAACTAAATTTTTTCTTCAGATTTATGTAGCTCATTTCTAAAATGAAGTAGAGATAGAATTGCCTGAAAATGGTAAGCTCAGTCAGATTGCCATTCAAGAAGGTTTAAATCCAACATAGTAGACATTATTCAATATGTAAAATCTCAGGCACCGTATGATCTGTGTATCAGGTCCTGAAGAGATGACACAGTGCTTCGGAGCATTTGCTGCTCTTACAGAGTAACTAGGTTTGGTTCCTATCATCCACATGTTAGCCCAGAACTGTCTGTAACTCCAATTCCAGAGGTTCTGATGTTGTAGAATTAATACTCTTTTCCAGGGAGAATTCACTCTGTACACTTAGAGATTAATAAAAGAAAAAGCTCTTTAATTTAGTGCACATCTGGCTCTGGGTAATGCCCACAAAAAGCTGACCTTGATTAGAATATCTTGCTAACTCATATAGTCATAGGTTAAGCATTTCCTATATGCTGTCATCCTTAATTTCTTTTAGGCTCCAACCTAAAAGGCGGGTTACACTTTGAACAATTTAAGCAGAGACAGGAGACAAGAAGTCTCCTAAGGCACTTAACTTAGGCAGATGGAAGATTTACACAGCAAAAATATTGCATATTGCCCAAATTATTTTAAGTACACCTGTGCATTCTTTTTCAAATAGATGTTATCCAAGGTCATCTTGCCCATCTGGTAGAATTATGCTTTTCCCAAGAATAGAACTTGGGACTTTATGACAACCCAGGACTTTTGATGTTGGTTGTGACCCTGCACTGCCCCCTCATTGACTGTTGGAGGCATGCTCTTTCATAGAGAGATGGGCATAACGGCCCATAGAAGTCAGGGTTATCTCCTTTGTTATTGGATTGGAACCCAATAGCTAGTTAGTCTTTCTGAACAACATTTATATCCTAGCATCCTAAATTTTGCTTATCTCTAACTAGCCTTGTTAACAGACTTCTTATTTGGGGGTATTTTGGAGGCAGTAGCTCCCTTTGTTAAATTCTACTTTGTGTAGCTTATTGTGTCCTAAGAAAATCTATTAGTAAGTCTTTTACAATATCCCTTCTACTCTTTTTTCTTTATTATTTAAAACAACTTAAAATTTAAATGTATTTTGATGATATTCTTTCCCCCTCCGAGTCCTTCTAGATCCTCTCTCCCTCCCTACGTATACACCTTTAAGTTCTTTCTCAAAAAAACAAGTAAAACCCCAATCCAACAGCAAATACCCCCAGAATCAAGAAAACAAAATAACTCCTTCCTCACAAAAGACTCACCCAACTGTGTACACACACACACACACACACACACACACACACAAAATGTGGACTCCATTATGTTGCTCAACTACTCCTAAACATGAGGCCTGTCCAAGACTATGATATACCTAATTTTACTCTATTGGAGAAAACTGATTTTCCTTATTTCAGTGGTTATGTGACAGTTCAGTTGTTATCTTTACCTAGTGGCTAAGTTTTCCTTCATTCATCCATCCATAAATCCATAACTATTCTATTTCCCTTTCCTTTTGAGAGCTATCTGGTTCCTCTAGACAAATGGTTATCAATGTGTACGTCCTGACCCCTTTGGGGGTCGAATGACCCTTTCACAGGAGTCACATATCAGATATTCTATATATCAGATATTTATATTATGTTTCATATTATGTTATGAAGTATCAACAAAAATAATTTTATGGTTGGAGTCACTACAACATGAAGAACTATATTAAAGGCTTGTAGCATTAAGAAGGTTAAGGACCCTTACACTATACACTCTAGTTCTATGAATTGTAGCTTGGTTATTATTGACTTAATAGCTAATATCCACATATAAGTGACATATACCATATCCATCTTTCTGCATCTGGAATACCTCATTCAGAATTTTTTCTAGTTCCATCTTTTTGCCTGCAAATTTCATGATAGCATTTTTAAATGACTGTATAAAACTCTATTGTATAAATATAACATATTTTACTTATTTATTCTCCTGTTGAGGAACATATAGGTTGTTTACAAATTCTGGCTATTATGAAACTTCAAGTTTCTTCTATGTCATTCATACCCTTCTCTGGCCTCTAAAGGCACTGCACATGCATGGTACACATACATATGTGCCAACAAAGCCCTCTTACACATAAAATAAAAATGAAAATAGAACTTTGAGGTTTGTTTCTTCCTCCCTCCCTCCCTCCCTCCCTCCCTCCCTCCCTCCCTCCCTCCCTCCCTTCCTTCCTTCCTTTCCTTTCTTTTAAAATAGTAAAATCAGGCCAGTTAAGTAACTCAAGAAAATAACTCAAGGAAAGCCCTAGTCCAATAGCGTTAATCCTTAGCAACTGTCAGAATGACAAGAGAAAGGAGTTGAAATGATAAAAGCTTTTTAAAATTAAAAGATAATTTTTAAAAAGAAAGATAGGTGAGAGGAAGTATTTGTGTCCATGGACAAAATTTAAAACATGTCATATTGTAAATGTGCATATCAACTTTGTAAGGTTTTTCTAAGCCTTCCCCACTTCCTTCCAACCAACAGCAATTCTTTCCTGAGCACATGCCTTGTAATCACAGCATAAGACTATGTCTATATTTCTAGCCTTTCTAAGTAAGTATATACGAAGTTCCAGAATGGTTTTTTGTTTGTTCCTTTGATTTTCGTTTGTTTTTCAAGGCGCGTTTTTCTGTAGCTTTGGAGCCTGTCCTGGAACTCGCTCTTGTAGACCAGGCTGGCCTCGAACTCTGCCTCCAGAGTGCTGGGATTAAAGGCGTGCACCACCACTGCCCTTCCCCCAGAATGTTTTTTTTTTTTATCTTTTTGTAATGATTATTTCAAGCTGAAGACTAACTTATATTTTAGTTGTTCTTTTCATTATATTTTTTATTACTCAAGTTTCTGTCATAAGCTTATGTATATGTATGTAACAGTTGGTAGTTCCTCATTCTTTAAATTCGTACTGTCACAATTTGGTATTCTAATATTGCCACAGGTTTCTATTTTATTCTAACTCTTAAAGAGTGTGTTATGGAAAATATGCAATATAAATCCCTTTGAACAATCAACTATTTCCGCTTGCCATGAACTTTGACTTGTTATTCCAGCCTTTTGAACAATAGAGTTGTATTTAAATCTACTTTACTGCCATATTAATATATCACTCAGGACTGAGTTAGAGAAACTCAGATTTCTTTTTGATATTTTGTGTAAAAGAAAATCCTTAGACTTGGTTACATAGACTTTTAAAAACAAAAAGCAAACAAAAATGGGAAAGTACGTTAAGAAAGGGTGATTCTTTTTTTTTAAAAAAAAATTATTTATTTATTATGTATACAATATTCTGTCTGTATGCCTGCTGGCCATAAGAGGGCACCAGACCCCATTACAGATGGTTGTGAGCCACCATGTGGTTGCTGGGAATTGAACTCAGGATCTTTGGTAGATCAGGCAATGCTCTTAACCTCTGAGCCATCTCTCCAGCCCCCGAAAGGGTGATTCTTGAGAACCACGTATGCAAGAGGAGTAATACACAAGGGTCACTTTTGGTTTGGATTCCCTGAGCCTACACCTGCTACTACATTTCAGAGATACTATCATGGCCAGTCCAGTTAGTCCTGGACCTGTCACAGAAGTACTACTTCCTCAAGGTGTTGTGCCTCTCTGCCCTTTGTTCCCAGGTCTTCTGAAGCAGCTCCCAGCACTTGCAAGCACTACTTTGCATTTTTCTTTTTTCTTTTTTTTTTTTCATGTTTCCTAAAATGGTTTTCATTTATTTATTTGTTTGTTTGTTTATTTATTTATTTATTAAAGATTTCTGCCTTCTCCCCGCCACCACCTCCCATTTCCCTCCCCCTCCCCCATCAAGTCCCCCTCTCTCATCATTCCTAAGAGTAATCCAGGGTTCCCTGCCCTGTGGGAAGTCCTTACTCTTCTGATCTTCCTTCTTCTACACATTGTGAAAGCAGAACCTAGCAGAAATTTAAGTGGGAAAGGAATCAAGAAAGTGGGGAAAGTACAGCCCCATGATAAATGTAGCAAAGCACAGGGGTACAGAATATCCGTGTTTAGACACAGGTCATATATATTTATAGTTTCAAAAGTTAAGTTCTGTGTTTGTAGTTCTTAACTTTAAAATGTATCTGAAGCACTTTTAAATTATTAAGTGTGAATTGTCTTGCAAGTGAAGTAGTAAAGTCAGCATGACCTGTATAGCTGCATACAATTCTTTCTTTAATAGACATGCCCAAAATAGACATTGATTAACCCCCTCCCCTCATGGTAAGCAATGACTATGAATACTGATGCTATTCTTATATTTAAGATGTTGAAATATTATTGAAAATAGAAAGTGGAGCTGGAAAGATTAAGAAGGTTTATTGATTTCTTAACCACTTCTGTTTATATATGTGTTTATTCCAATTCTATATATCCAAGGGATTAAATGCATTAAACTAGTAAACCTGAATATATGGTGGTCTTAGAAGCAATATAATTTTCTATGAAACATTAACCAACATTTTTTATAAAAGTTCCCCATTTTTACATTAAAAATCAATCATGCCATTTAGTTCACAGCTATTTAAATTTGCCCATGTAGTCTGAAATTTGCTTGTGTGGCTTTGAGAATATATATTTGGCTACTTTTATATACATTAAATATCTTTAGTTATAAATGGTTCTACTTTCTGTACTAGAAATTTTTATGTTCATTCACAACTCAGTAACAGGTTATCTTCATCAATTCGCTGAGAACTACTCTTTCAATAACATAGTTAACTGAACATAGTGATGTACCACAGAGAATGACCAGATAGATATCTCCTCTGTGTACACAGTGTGCTTTCTAGGCAAATAAACTTCAAGGCAAAAATTGTGCCCAGAAGCCCCAGTATTTCTGACTTCATTTCTTTCCTACATTCAAAAATCTTATATTTTCTGTATTGGGACATAGAGGGAGTTGATAGGCTGTCTTCATATATGTAATAATTGGTAGTAGAAGAGGAAAGAAAAGTTATCCAAGATACCACAAAGTTCAGCTCATCAGTTAGACGCAATGGAGACATTAGCTAAATCTACCTGTAGGGTAAGTCAGGGCTGTGGAGCTTGTTTGATACAAGGCATCTCTAACTCTAGAGAGATTCCTGTCATCAAATTCGTGTCTATTGGACACATCTTGTAAACTGCTAATTAAGCTTTGCCTATCCCAGTGGAACTGGAAAGTAATCCAGTCTTTCCTTCTTATTCTGCTGCTTTTATTGTTCTTCTTGTCATCATAAATGTCTTGTCTCTTATAAAGTTGTAATATAATCATGCTGTATGTTGTCATTTTATCCTGTAGTCCCCTTTAAGATATTATGCATATTTATGTATTTCAGTGGGAGAACTGAAGTCCAGTCAGTTCAATATGGCAAAGAAAAGGCAAATAAAGACAGGGTATTTGCAAGGTAAGTCAATTCTGTTTTAGTTATCTGAGGGTTTTTGTTTGTTTGTTACATTTTATAATTTTATTTTTTGATATATTACACACATACACATGCCTGCGTGTGTGCAAAGGTCAGAGGACAACCTTTGGGAGTTGGTTCTCTCCTTCCATTATGTGGGTCGTGAGGTTGAACTCACATTGTCGGCTGGGCAACAAGCACTTTTATTTACCTATTAATCTGCCTCACCAGCCCAACAAATCTATGAGTTTTTAAAAGAATAAACATTAGAAATGGAGACTGGAGAGGTGGCTCAGTAGTTAGATGTACTTACTGCTCTTATAAAAGTTCCAGTTCATTTCTTAGCACCACATTGTAGCTTAGAACTGCTTGTAACTCCAGGTCCAGGAATCTGATGCCCTCTTCTGGACCATGAACTCTTGCATGCATGTAGTGCGTATGCATATACTCGGGTGCACACACATACACATAAATAAACAAATTTTAAAATTATTAGCAATGTTTTCTAAATGATCTATTAAACAACATACTGTGTTTATGAAATGGAAACTAGTTTATCTAATGTCCTGGTTTATTTTGTTACATATTTATGAATGTTAATCATGCATTGAGTACAATAGGTTTGAATAGCTACATCAAGTATCACTAATACAACCTTTTGTTGCAAAGTTACTCTCCTGTTACATATTTTTGAGAAATGTAGAGTCCTATTATCCAGCTTATTTTTATATTTATTTAAGTCATGCTATTAAAGGTTAAGATACTTTTGATTTGCCTTTTTGAAAAATTTATTATCTTCCCTTCATTAAAATTTGTTAGCGCCAGTTTGCTTTTTAGTGACAGAAATGATACAATCAAATTTACATTTCAGAAAAGTGTGTTTGTATAGATTGGATACCTAGTGACTAATTAGGAGATAGTTGCAGTTATACAAGTAAGAATAATAAAGAGCTTTACTAAACACTAGTGGAGGAAAGGGAACAAATTTGATGGAACTAGCATCAGCTGCTGACCAATGACAACAGGCACAGTGAAACCAGGAGTTTGTTCCTAGTGGAAATTACTTCAAGAGCTTCAAATCCTGAAGAACTAGTTGTATGTCTGGCATCTACTGCTGTTAGAGACATGGGCACTTTCATAAAGACAACAGAAGAATTTTACTTGGTCAAAATTTTATTCTAAATATCTATTAAAATCCTTCCAGCTTTATGTTTCTGTAAGAAATAGTTTCATGTTTGGTTTTACCATTTCTCTTTTAGTTTCTTCTAAAGTAAAAATTGCTCCTTGTTTCTAACAATGAGTGACAATTCATTATATTCTAAAATCCAAACAGTTATCAAATGACTTGAAAAATAAATCATCCAAGACGGCCCTACAAATTTTGTGGTGTTACTCAAGCTGTTTCCTTGCATAAACTCAAGAGGGTGTGTGTGTCTGTGTGTGGATATTGTATCTATCTTGATCCAGTGCTCCAATCAGAAAGTTGTATGGACCTGGAAAAAGAGACTTTGCTTAGAAAATTAAAGTGTTTTCTGTACAGCTGTTCAAAATAAAAAATTTTACTTCTTATCAACATAATTCTAAGTTAGAAAGAATTTGTTCTGGCTTTTTGTACTGTCTCTTATTTGCAGTACTCCCATATTTCTAAAATCAAATTATTGTGTTGTTTTAATTGTTTTGAACATATTAGATTTTAGAAATATGCAGATATTCATGCATCTTCATTGTTTTGTATATTCATTATTAAAATGCTATTAAGTTTGTATAGTACTGTCTTTGTTTCTTTTTTAAGATACTAGGTTCCCAAGTTTAGGGCCTTACACATGCAGGCAAATGTTCTGTTCTGGAGCTATGTGTTCTTGTCCATGAGAGCGGTTTTAATATTGCTGGGGCATCCTAATGATTGCTCTGTCCCTGAAAGTTATACTTCCTTGATAGTATTTTATGGAAGACCTTTACTTCATACATAGCTACTAAGATTCTCTAATGGTTTTATAAAATGATAAGTCATTTGCAGATTTCTTGTCTCTCTGAATTTTAGATGACCATATAAATAGAAAGTTAACAAAGATCTTCAATTTTAATATGTAAAATTTTACCAATAATCCTTTTCTCCCTTATATATCAACTCTTTGAATTGCTTTCACACTTTTTATGATATCTTATAATAATATTCGAAGAAGAGAGGAGAACCAAGTTCTCATCAACAGAAAAATAAAGTGTCCCGGTCAGAAAATAAACTCACCACATTGTTAACAGTGTGGTATTTTTTTCTCTGAAATTTCCGCACAGAACAGGAAACATAGACAACAAACTTGAGTGGGTGGGTCTCTGAGGTTAAAACTGTTAATAAAGTAAAATGCCTGAAATTTAGTTTTAAACTCAAGACATTTACAAACATGCTTAGTTCGTTACCAAGAATAAAGTATTCAGGCAGTTTGTACTAGGTAAGTGTGCTGGATTTCCAATTGATCACTTTCCTTCTCTTCTAATTGATCTTGTTAGCTCTCGCAGCTTAGTTTAGTCTAACTTATGAGGAAAGAATAGTTTGTGACTATTAAGGATTAACACTAAATGAATTTAAATGAACTAGAAATGGTAAATTATGGTAAGTTTAAGATTTTATTATTTTAATTGAAGACATTACATAATATATTGTCATTTGTGTAACTAATTCAAATATGTGCCCTCCATTGTGAGTAACTGAATCTATTGGTGTCCTGAATTCAAGTCAAGAAGTCCTGTGATTTAAACTCAAAATGATAGGAAGAAGTATTTGTGGTTAAATTCCTTTGCCTTCTCATTTGGAAATGAAATTTGAGTCCATTTTTTGTTTATTTGTTTGCTTGCTTGCTTGTTTGTTTGTATTACCAGTAGCACCGCATCTCTTTTAGAAGATGCCCGTTGGCTTTATAGTAAAAGAGAGTAGACCAAATCAAGAGTGTTTGACTCTAAAATACTAAAATGATAGGACACTTGTATGATTTAGGTTTTAAGTTTTTATTATTCATAACCTAACCTTTTAAGAGGCTAAAACGTTGCATTAAAAACTACAGTGTTTATGACTGTGATGTCATAAAATTGAAGTGGTAAGGAAGGACAATGTAACACCCCTATTGCACTGGTGAATTTAGATATTGAGTATAGAAACTTAAATAATTTTTCTAGTATAAGCTAGAATTAGCATTCAGTGTCCCTAGTAGGCATGGTTATTTTAATGTTTCCTTCTGTGAACACAAAGCACTATGAAATACCATTCTCTCAAGCCATTCTGTTTGTGTAGTTAATATGTCACAAAGCAAATTGTAGGCTGCAACTGCAAACTTTGAAATTTGGCTACATACTGATTTTACTGTTTGAACATATCTGGATTACTTAAATTTACATGTATTTTGTGCCTTGACTGGTATTTTTCTTAATTTATGTAAAAGTATGTACATAATACATGATAAAAAGGGAAACTTATGACCAATTTTTATGGTAATATTCTAAATCCAATAACCTAAAAACTATATATAGAAGTAAATACAGTCTTTATTTTTATTGGAAAGTCTGAAAATAAAATTCACAGAATGAAGAATTTTTTGGTATTATGGGCCAACACTGAAAAGTTTGTTGCCTTTTAATACACGTTTTAAAAGTTCTTTTTAAGTTCTGTGTAATGTATTTTGATGATATTCACCTTCTCTCACCCAGCTCTTTCTAGTCCATGCCTTACTTCTTTTGCCCTCCAACTTTGTGCTTGTCATGGTTTTTGTTTTGTTTTCTCCATCAAGACCAATTTGTGCTGCCCCAAATGTTCTTGACTATGTAGCCTTTCACTAGAACACGGTAGACTTATCAGTGGGTGCACTGTTAGAGAAAACTGACCTTTCCTCTCCTGGCAGCTAAGAACTGCCAGTAGCTCCTCAGCTGGGGTGGGACTTGGTCTGGCTTGGACTTAAACAGCTTTTGTGTATGCTGTCACAACCACTTTGAGTTCATATGTGTTGCTGCTCGGCTGTGCTATTTATACAAATAAGTGTTTCTATTTAAATTTTTTATGATCTGGCTTTTTATATTAATATGGCGGTATCTATTTGCTTTATTTTTTTCGTGTTGTAACAGAAAATAACATACATGATTTTTGTGAGTCTTGAGGAATTTATTACTGAGATTAAATGCCATATTGGGTGTTTTACTTTATGTTTATTTAAGTTACTTAATTCATTGAATTAACTTCCAGAATAATTCTAGATATCAAAAAAGTACACATTTATGTAGAAGAGTTTTGGGTAGTACTTGAACTTGCATATTAAAAACTTTGCTTATTAATATTCATTCCTAAAACTATAAGGGTTTATATCTCTGAATATAGATAATACCATTTACTCTGTGGAGATTAGCATTTTGTGGGGGGATCACTTAATTCTGTTTTATTCCTATGATAGCTGATAATAGGTAATAAAACATATCCTTTTGTTCTGGGGAGGTTACTCAGTGGATGGGAGCCATTGTTACTGAAATTACCGGGCGCGAGTGAGAAGGAAACAGGGAACATACAACAAACATTCTTAGGAGTTTATTAGAGGGGGCGTGTACAGGCATGGGGAAGTTAGTGTGCAGAAGGGGGGGGCGGGGAGAAGAGACAGGGCTTTTAAAAGCTGCTTAGTGCATGCGCACAGGGGTTTGTCATGGCTACATCATATGCAGGCAGATGACGGGGCTCATGCATGCGTGCAAGGGCTTAGCTGAATCATATGTAGATGATGTAATCATCCTGCACATGGGGCCATTAGGCACTTCTGCCTGAGGACTTGTCTATACCCGCATGACTCCTAGAACCTGGAAGTATCAGACTTATGTTGCTAAAATCATTACAGTGGTTACTTTGGCAGAGGACTAAAGTTTATTTCCCAGAATCCTTATCAGTCAGCTTAACAGAAGTCTGTTATTCCAGCCCCAAGAGATCTGAAGCTTTCTTGCCTCTGCAGGCACCTACACTTACATGCGTACACACAAACACACACAAGAACCCATACATATAATTAAAAATAGAATAAGTCTTTTAAAAATATCCTTTTGTTACCTGCCACTAGATATTGTAGTTTTTAAAATGTTTTTACAAAAAGAAGGGAAAAGAAATTTCACTGACCATACTCTATATAAAAGAGAAGTTATAGATGTAGTATGTACGATTATCTTTTTTGGTCTTCTCCTCATTGAAATGAAGGATCAGAATTAAAAGTCATTGAAAAGATAATGTAGTGAATATTGTTCAGTACATCTCGTGATAAATACCACCCCGAGTACTCCAGAATAGGCGTAGCTTTGTAATTTGAGAAAATGTTTGGTAGCTAATTACTTCCTTGCTTCTCTTTATTTCCTTTTTTAATTTCCTGTTTCCTATCTTATTCTTCATAGCCCCATCTTTCTTTTTTTGTCATATAAAGCAAATATAGCCTTTTTGAAATTATTTGATAAATACTGTCAAAACAACTCATTTTTTATAAGCAAACTCATTGAATATAATCTATTAAAATGAATTTTAAGATTTGATTCATAGTTATCTGTTATATAAAAACATCACTTTTCTATGTATTATTCAAATTTTCTACAGATCTCCAAGTAAGCCGTTGGCACGGAAATTAATGGATTGGGAAGTAGTCAGCAGAAATTCGTTGTCTGATGACAGGTTAGAAACACAAAGCCTCCCATCCCGGTCTCCACCTGGAACTCCCAATCAGTAAGTGGCAAGCCAGCATCGAGCTTGCGTTTTGCGACTTTCTAAGTTATTGGCTACGTATTTTATTGCCTAAACATCATAATACATAAAAATTTAAATCCTTTGATCAGATTTTCAAAAAATACTTTCATTTTATTTTACTTTTGTGTGTGTATGTTTGTTTATATGTGAGGGCATATGCATGTATGTAGGAGTTGGCATATGGAGATTAGAAGACAACTTGGGGGAATCAATTCTTCCAGTGTGTCAGTCCCCAGGATTGAAATCAGGTATTCAGATGCCTTTAATCGATTAGCTACCTTACCAGACCCAAACATGATTTTCGTTAATTCAAGCATTATTGCCCCTTTTTTGCTCCTCACTGTTAAAAGTGGTCTTACAATTGCTGTAGGGAATGAACGAGAAGATTGAAGGACAACCTTCATTTTCCTCAGCACTTGACTTTCACAAGAAGGGTAATTAAGTATCTAGTCACGACTTCAAAATTCCATAGAGCTGTTGTTTATGTAGTCCATTTCCATGTAGATTTCCACCCCGATTTTGTTTTGTTTTGTTTTTTTGAGACGGGTTTCTCTGTGTTAACTGCCCTTGGCTGTCCTGGAACTTGCTGTGTCCTTGAACTCACAGAGATCCACCTCCCTCTGCCTCCCAAATGCTGGAATTAAAGGTGTCCCACCACCTCCTGGCAATACCAGGATTTCTAAGAGGGTGTAAATTGTTGGAAAATGCTTTTTAAATAATTGTTATTCAGTGTGATCTAGCACTTCCTCTGGCCTAAAAAATGCTTTCTAACAGCAGCCCCCTAAGCTCAGGTAGAGTTGAACCAAGAGCTGTGTGCTACAGCTCTAGCCCTGTCTGAACTGCAAAGGGAAGACTTCCTCAGATTTCCCACACTAGAAGGGAAGGCAAGGGAAAAGAAGTAAAGCTAGGAAAGAGGAGGAGGGGGAGTGGGGGGTAGGATGAGGTGAGGGGAAGGAAGGGAAGGTAGGAGTGTAATTGAGATGATCTAAATAACAATAGCTCTGATTAAGTTTTCTAGGAAATGAAATAATTTTAAGGATGATTTGGGGGAAAAGTACAGTATAGCAGTGGCCCTAGAGTCAATGTTTAAATCTTGAAGTTAATTTCCATCCTATTTTCTCATCTGCTAAATCCTATTTGTAGATAGACACAATGGCACATGCCTTTATTCTCAGCATCCTTGTTATAGTAAGTGTCCTACAGTTTTAATGTGGTATTAAAAGATATAACAAATAAAAAATAATTAGAAAAATGTCCCGTACATAGCAAGTGCTCAGTTATTAACTATTGCAATTATAATCATAAAGATGATAATTATGTAACTGCTGGTTAGGAATAGTGGGATTTTTCCTCATCATATAATCTTAGGAATTCAAATTCCACAAAATTAGAAACATTAAGAAGAAAACATAATTGAGACTAGACTCTATTTCTGAACATTTATTCTAGTCAGTTTCATAAATTTGAATAAGGCGTAAAATGAGTGAAACCTAGTAATACTAGGTAGAGCAGAATGGGTAAAGTGCTTCTGGCAGACGTAGATGGCAGTCATGTATTGACTTCCTATGCTGTGTTCTTTCTGTTTATATCACTGTTAGAGATTCTGCCTAGTCAGCGTAGTCTTTAAAACACACACAAACATATATACCCACTTTAAGATGAAACCAGATAATCAAAAAGCATGGAAAATTAAAAGTATACTTTTCTTCAGTCTTTGTTTCTCTTCATTTAGTCGGAGTTCTGCATTCACACAAGAGGGGACCCGGGTCCGGCCATCTTCTGTTGGTCATTTGGTAGACCATGTGGTTCACACATCCCCCAGTGATGGTTTTGTAAATCAGAGATCTCCATCATCAACGCAAGCTAATAGCATAGTTCTGGAATCATCACCGTAAGACCCCCTTTCCAATGTTTTCTTAATTCTTTAGTTTAAAGTAAATTTAATTTCTTCACTTGAAATAGCCTTGGAAATTAGAGTACTTGAAACAAGGTGTTACTTATGTAATTTTAAGTATATATTTGTAAATGTATTTATTTGTCCTTGAAATGTCTTGTTTTATTTGGTGGGTTTTTTTTTTTTTTGGTTTTTTTTTTTTTTTTTTTTTTTTTTTTTTGGTGTTGTTTTGTTTTGTTTTTTGAGACAGGGTTTCTCTGTAGCTTTGGAGCCTGTCCTGAAATTGCTCTTGTAGACCAAACTGACCTCGAACTCACAGAAATTCACCTGCCTCTGCCTCCCGAGTCCAGTGCCCTCTTCTGGCACAAGGAGTGCATTTGATATACATACATATATGTAGATAAAACACTCATACGCATAATTTAAGAAAGGATCAGTTTTAATTAGATATAGTAGCATGCACCTTTAATCTCAGCACTGAAGAGATAGAAGCTACATATGATGCATCTTTAGTAATCCTGGGAATCAGCATCATCATATACTAACGATAACTTCTTTCCTATGTTCACTGCGGGTATTCACAGTAGCTAAATTATGTCAACAGCCAGTGTGCCCATCAGAAGAATGGATGAATAAAATGTAAAATATAGATACAATGAAGTATTAATTATTCAGCCATAGGAAAAACTGAAATGTTTGTTGGGATTTAAATAGAACTAGAAATCATCATGTTAAAGAAGCCAGACCCAGAAAGAGAAATAAGTTTTCTGTCATAGAGTCTGAATTTAAAAGGGGACTGTTTAAAAAAGACCAAAGGCCAGGAAGATAGTGGAGAACAAATGTGATAAAAATATATAATATACATTGTATATATAAAATACCATAATAAAACTTTTGGTCTATTAAAATTTTTACAATTAATATATGCTTATTTTTAAGAGGAAAAAAGATTCCTATTCCTATTCTCTTTTTCCAACCTCACTTTCATGGATGCCAGCTTTAATAGGATAGAAGTTGAACCATTGCTTCTTCCTTTTGGCCCTTGTGAAAAATCACAAGTAATATTCTATAGACTGTTCATTCTTAAAAGTTATAGTTTCTGCCAGGTGGTGGTGGCACACGCCTTTAATCGCAGCACTTGGAAGATAGAGGCAAATGGATCTCTGAGTTTCAAGGCCAGCCTTGCCTACAGAGTGGACAGGCTCCAAAGCTACTGAAAAACCCTGTCTCGAAAAATCAAAAAAAGAAAAAGATTTATAATTTGTACCTGAAATATCTCCTGAACATCTAGCCATCAGTTCCTACTGCCACAGATTAGAGCGTTATATATTGTTTTCTCACCTGACAAGATTCCATGCATTTTTGTCTCTTCTATGACGACCTTAAATACTCTGATCTCTGTCACATCGTTGCATTTATTAACCTCATGAGCCATGGTAAAGGAGGACAATCATTTAAGATCATTAGACTATACCTACCAGGAGGTTTTTTCTATTCAACACCCAATTCTCAGGGTTCTTTTTTTCTTTTATTTTGAGGTTATAAGTCCATCTCTTCTCCTTCAAACCCTTCCCCCATAAGCCCCCTTTTCTGTCTTTCAAATTCATGACCTCTTTCACTAATTGTTACATACATGCTAGTGTTCATTCATATAATAAATAAATTATATATATAGTTTTATATATACTTATATATGCATATATATAGTTATATAGTTATATGTAACATAAAACCTACACTGTCTGTTACTGGTCTGTATGTTTTCAGGACTGACTGACTGACTGACTGGTATTGGATAAATAATTGGTGTGTTTGTTCCTGGAAGAGTATTTCTCCTTCTCTCAGCATTCCTTAGTTATCTATAGTTCTTTATGTAGAGTTCAAGCCTTGTGAGTTTTCCCCAGCCCCTTTGGATGATCTGTTGTCGTTGTCCTTGCTCAGTTCTTGTATAGGCAGCCATGTTGGTTTCACTTTTTGGGTGTGGCTTCTGATATTACCATGACATATAGTCTCACAGAACCCCCTAATCCTCTGGCCCTTCCCACCCCCTTTTCTGCAATGTTCCCTTAGATGCAGAAGTTATGTAGATGTACCCATTGCAACTGGACTCCATGACTTTACATTTTGATTGGTTAGTTTTTCTCTAATGGTTTCCATCTGTTGCAAAGAGTTCCTTGATGAGGGGTGAGAACTATACCTATTTGTGTATATAAGGACAAATATTTAGAGTGTAGTTTGTGGTTATGCTAGTTAGTAAAGCAGTGGCTATAAGTTCTTGTCCAAGATCTGTGAGCCTACTAGCCCTGGGAAACTGGCTAGCTTTTCAGTACCAAGAACAATATCTCTCTTGTTGAGTAGATCTTAAGTCCAGTTAGAAAGCTGTTGGTTACTACTAAGGTTTATATGCCACTGTATACCCTTAGGGTTATTGTACCTTGCTAATGACTATGGTTCATAGGTGCTATCGTGGAGCCTTTTTGTACATGAATGCTAGCCCTCAGTGAGGAGGCATGCTAGTCAGTTCCAGCTCAGGGAGCCTCTGGGCCATGCGTCTGAAGTACATGGTGTCCACGGCAATAAGAACTTACTTTCCGCAATTCTATTTTAACTTCTCATTGCCTACAATGCTCTCTGGCTACCCATGCCTCCATTAAAAAAAAAAAAATTAAAAATTAAGAAAAAATGTTTGGAAAGGTATGAATATTATTACAGCAAATTAATATATTATCTTCATAGGAATGAATACCTTTAATTTTGTGTTTATTGGTTTGATTAAAAACAGATTTACTAATTTAAAAATATTTTTTTAATTAAAAGATAGCATTTCCATGTAAATATATTCAAAACCTCTCTACACTAGACATGGTTGGTATCTGGATTGCTTGATCTAATTTAGAATAAAATATTTCCATCAGATGATTACTAAAAATACTCATTTCTGGCCCTTTTCTTCTCTAGATCACAAGAAACTCCTGAAGATGGGCAGCCTCCAGCTTTACCACCCAAACAATCTAAGAAAAATAGTTGGAACCAAATTCATTTTTCTCACTCTCAGCAAGATCTACTCAACCATACTAATGAAACCTTTGATGTGCCCTGTTCCCCTGAAAAGTCCACTGTAGGTAGCCTCACTTTGTTTTGAACTTTTTTTTTTTTTTTTTTTTTTTTTTTTTTTTTTTTTTGGTTTTTCGAGGCGGGGTTTCTCTGTAGCTTTGGTGCCTGTCCCGGAACTACTCTTGTAGACCAGGCTGGCCTCGAACTCAGAGATCCGCCTGCCTCTGCCTCCCAAGTGCTGGGATTAAAGGCGTGCGCCACCACTGCCCGGCTTGTTTTGAACTTTTAAAATCTTGAATGAAGTTTATTTTGAGCCATACCGTATTTTAGTTGTAAATGATAATACTTTGTCTTTTTTTTTTTTTTTTTTTTGATTCTTTGATCCTGATTTATACAATTATGGTGTTATCTTTTTCTCCATTTGAAAAGTGCCCATTGCTTTGAGTTACTGCCTTAACAACTTAGTGGTAATTTCAGTGTGCAGCAGTGTATGTGCACTGTATATTTTAAAAAACAATTTATAAAGTCAGGCAGTGGTAGTACATGCATTTAATCCCAGCACTTGGGAGGCAGAAGCTGGTGAATCTTTGTGAGTTCAAGGCCAGCCTGGTCTTCAAGAGCTAGTTCCACGACAGGCTCAGAAAACTACAGAGAAACCCTGTCTCAAAACAAAACAAAACAAAATTAAAAAAAGAAATTTATAACTTTTGCTTCTAGAATATGCTTTTGTACAATAAAGTGACGAGCTGTTAGAATCCTAATGGTTTATTAATTTTATTACTTTCTCAAGAAGATTTAAATAAACTGGAAACATATATACATGTGATATTCTTAAACTGGTAACATCATTTATGGCTTAAGAATATCATATGTATATTTGTTTCAGGAAATTTAAAGAGATATTAGGAAGCTAAATAAGATGCAAACTTGCGTTTTGATGGTAGTGGGTATGCAACGACAATTAACACATGGTAGTTATGATTTTATAACCTGCAATCTAGTTTGTTTTTCTCAAAAGTATTTAGAAACAACTGAAAGATAGCTTAGTGGTTGAATGATGGCTACACAGACACTCAGAATGTATAGACACTTGGATTTTTGGTGGCTTATTGATCAGCCAGCCAAGCCCCACATTGTAAGTCCCTGGTACTAGTGAGAGATAGTTTCAAAAATTAAGAGGGATAGGGGCTGGAGAGATGGCTCAGTGGTTAAGAGCATTGCCTGCTCTTCCAAAGGTCCTGAGTTCAATTCCCAGCAACCACATGGCGCCCTCTTCTGGCCATCAGGCATACACACAGACAGAATATTGTATACATAATAAATAAATTTAAAAAAAAAAATTAAGAGGGATAGCATCTGAGATCTGCTACCCAAGACTGCCCTCCAGCCTCCACAATTAGGCTCACACACCTATGCACATACTTGCAAATACATGTGCACCTATACAAACAACCATGCACACACACACATACATGAATAGAGAATCATCAAGAAATGTATGTAGTTATCTAAATAAAGGCTCTAGAAACTGAGCCTTCAGTCCACCAAGTCCTAAGAATAAGGAAGATGAAGGGGCACTGAAAATAGGCAGAAAGGTAGAAAGAAAAGTAGGCAATAGGATATAATAAAATTAAGACATAACACTGGATTTCGCAATGGGAAAATATTTGTTGCCCTTAATTTAGTTATGGAATAATGAAGATGAAAACCTCTATTACATAGATTTAAAGAATGGGAGATGGCTGATTCTTCCAATTTGCCGGCATTTCTTGCTAGTAAAATGGAAGGAAGAATGAGAGAATGCATTTTCAATTTATTAGGCAAAGAAACTTATTTTATTCAACTAACATTTTTCTTAGAATTATAATTATTTACATACTATAGATTTACAAACAGATATAATATATACTTTATTTGTAATCTGAAAGTTCTTTATTTTTGTCTTTTCAAGCCTAATGGTGGCATTCCACATGATAATCTTGTTCTAATCAAAATGAAACCTGATGAAAATGGAAGGTTTGGATTCAATGTAAAGGTAACCTGGAATTTGTCCATATTTAGTTTTTATATTAAGATGTTCTTAGTTTGGTAGTATTTAACTTTTTTTGTGTTTTCCAGGGAGGATATGATCAGAAGATGCCTGTAATTGTGTCCCGAGTAGCACCAGGAACACCTGTAAGTTATCCAAAATTTTATGTAAATACTGCTTTTAAGAATAGTATATACTTTGGGGCCAGGGGTGATGGCACATACTTTAATCCTAGCACTCAGGAGGCTGACCACGAGACCAGCTTGGTCCATAGAGGGAGATCCCAGCACAGCCAGGGCAACAAAGAGAAAGAAACCTTGTCTCGAATAACAACCACCAAAAAAGAATATATACTTTGGGGCCAGGTAAGATCAGCACTCAGGAGGCAGAAGCAGGCAGATCTCTACTGAGTTTAAGCCTAGTGCAGAGTTCCAGACTAACCAGAGCTACAAACAAAAAAACAAATGTACTTTCTAAAATATTTTCATGTGTATGAGTAATATGTTTGAATGTATGTTTGTGCACCTTTTGTGCATGTGGTGCCCTCAGAGATCAGAATGCAGTGTAGCATCCCCATGGAACTGGAGTTATGGCCAGTTGTGAGCTACAATATGAGTCTTAGGAATGGGTTTTCTACAAGAACAGCAGTACTCTTTACTGTCTTTCCAACCCCAATTTGTACTTTTAAAAAAATTAGCTTTAGCATGTGTGAGTGTTTTGCCTGTCTGTATGTATCTGTATCACATGCATGTCTGCTGCCTGTGGAGACCAAAAGAGGACATTGGATCTCTTAGAACTGGAGGAAGATCAGCAAATGCTTTCATCCCCAGAATATGTACTTAAAAAAAAAATCATTGGGATGGATTGGCTGTTAAGAACACTGGCTGCTCTTCCAGAGAACCCAGGCTCAATTCCCTGAACCCACATGGTAGCTCACAGCTGCCTGTAACTCCAGTTCAATGTGATCCAGTGTTCTCCACAGCAATCAGGCATTCTTGTGGGGCACAGGCATACATGCGACTAAAACACCCATACACATTAAATAAAAGTAAATCATTTATTTGCTTAAATAATAAGGAAGAAAGTTAATTATTACTTTTCGGGTGCCAAATGTTAAATCTAAAGACCATATTGTAAGTTGCAGGGAAGATAGATTTTTCTTGACTCTGTGTCTTAGAAAGAAGCTATCACTGAGTGCTGCTACAGTCCTAAAGGGTTCTGTCCAAACAGCCTCCTTATTCAACACATGCAGATGAAGGTGGAGTTTATTGCATTTTTGTTGTTGCTGTTTGCTTTTTTCTTTTCTGTTGCTGTTTGCTTTTTTCTTTTCATTTACCTTAGTACATTATTTGCCTACTTTTTGTTTTAAAATTATTTTAAATGGATCATTTTTAAGTCCTAATATGTACATTCTAAAAAGCATTGAATCTGAAACAGTAAGTCCCCTATTACTCAGCATTAAGCTTCCACAGTTATGAATTTTCTGTTCATCATTGAATATCTTACTGGTGTGTTATCTGGAAACATGCTAAAATATTAGCAATGTTTCTCCTGGAAAATGGAATTACTGGTATTTTTCATTTTTTTTTTTTGTCTTCCTATTTAATTATCTGAATCATGACCCCGAATGTGCTTTGCTCTTATGAGGTGTATGTATTGCTGGTGACTTACTCCCTTCTACTGTGCAGAAAGAACTGTGCTTTAGAAATTTTGGTTGAACATTTTGAAGCAATAGAACTTTATAATTTTTAAAATATTTCATTAATTTAGATACCACCACTGTCTTCCATGTTGTGAACTTTAAAAAAAAAAAGTTTAAAGGAAACAGTTTCAGTTGTTCTTTTGTTTGTTTGTTTTGTTTTGTTTTGTCAGGGCTTCTCTTTGTAACCCTGGTTGTCCTGGAACTAGACCAGGCTGACGTTGAGCTCAGAAATCTGTCAGCCTTTACCACCAAGTGGTGGGATTAAAGGCGTGTGCCACCACCACCCAACCTAGTTTCAAGTATTGTAATATCAGTTTTTTTTTTTTTAAAAAAATAGTGTATTCGGTACCTTAGAAATGAATAATTCACATTAATTGTTTTCTTCCTGTATGGAAACCTTTTTTTTCCCCTGTTTTCCGAGATAGGGCTTCTCTGTAGCTTTGGTGCCTGTCCTGGAACTAGCTCTTGTAGTCCAGGCTGGCCTCTGCCTCCCGAGTGTTGGATTAAAGGAGTGCACCACCACCACCCGATGGAAATCATATAATCAATGTCTGTTCCTCTTACAAAATTTATCTAATATGCAAGTGTCACTTTTCAGATCAGAAAAAAATGCAAATAAAAATAACAAAGGTGTGTTAAATATGAGAAAATTCCCATCAGTGATAAATGGGTATAATAAAAGACTCATAGAAGACTATGTCCTATAATACATAGACCACTTCCTCTTTTCTGCCAGAATACTACCCACACAGTAATGTGATAGGACAGCTTCTTCTGCTGAAGTAGCATTTCTCCCAGTACTATAGCAACCATTCTGCTTCATTTTGGGTATCCTAAACATACTTTTATAACAGCACATAATCAAACTGGTACGTAGATGCATTTCCCTACATAAAGGACCATATAAATATGCATTTATTTCATTGAACAAATAACCACCAAAAGAAAACCTCACAAACAATAAAGGCTGACATTTTAATATTTGAGATTTTAAAACATTTGATTGAGTTAGCCTCATTTTTATCTTCGCAATGCTAGAACATAAATCAAGGTAAGTATCTTCTTGTTTCATTTTTCTGCGTGCTGGCCTCTAAGATCAGATATCTCACAAGCAGTCGATAAGTTTAACCTTTGCAGTAGTGTTCTTTTCAGTAGTCACACTACCTTACTGAGTATTATGACATTGTTTGTAGGAAATTTAGTAGATTGGTCCATTTCTCCTCTTTGTCACAGCATTTCTTTCACTGCCTGGCCAGCCATCTTTATGCTTGGTCTCATGTTTTTATAGAACATGTTATTCATATTTCTTTTTCTTTTATTTTCTGTATCTTTTTAATCATTTTTTTATTTTATGTGCATTGGTATTTTGCCCTTACATAAGTCTGTGTGAGGGTGTTAGATCCTGAAGTTACAGATTTAAGCTGCCATGTAGTGCTGGGAATTGAACCCACTCCTCTAGGAAAGCAGTCACTGTTCTTGAACACTTAGCTATCTATCTCCCCTGCCCCAGTGCTTGGTTTTGAGATGATTTTTGGACCGAAGCACTAAGAGCAAATGTATACTTTGTGCAATAATTCTCAGTGTGTCCTGAAACCTAAAATTTGAAGGATATCATTCAGGAATTACTGTTATTTAAGCTATGGGAACTAAAGCTGAATATATTTAAATAGTACAAAATTAAGGCTGCTTGTATATATGCACTTTGATATCTTTTCCGAATCTTTATGAACATGATATGCCATGAAGAATGAATTTGTTTAGTGAACCTGTGAAACAAAATAGAATATTTCTGCTTTTCAAATAGATGAAAGTGTGTATATGTGTGTGTGTGTGTGTGTATGTGTGTGTGTGTGTGTGTATACTAGACATTGTCATCTTTCTCAGTCACTTTCTACTTTGTTACTTTAGTTTTTGAGATGATGTCTCTCTGGACCTGGAGCTCCCTGATTGGCTATGTTGACTAACCAGCAAGCTCCAGGGATTCTGTTCTGCCTTCCCATACTGGGATTACAGGTTCGGGTTCACACTACAGCATTTGATGTTCATGTGCTTTCTGGGGATTGGAAGTCAGGCCCTTGTGGTTACTTAGCAAATACTTTATTGACTTAGCCATCTTCCTGGCCTTGCATAGATGCTTTTCTACATGTAGTTTTGGTTTTCCTGTGGATGCTTTTCTATATATAGTTTTGGTTCTCCTTTTATAGTCTATAAAAAGTAAATTTCTATATTTTCAGGATACCAAAACATATCTGAACACTTATCTACGTTATATTATAGGCTGACCTCTGTGTCCCTCGATTGAATGAAGGGGACCAAGTGGTACTGATTAATGGTCGGGACATTGCAGAACATACCCATGATCAAGTAGTCTTGTTTATTAAAGCCAGCTGTGAGAGACATTCTGGGGAACTCGTGCTTCTAGTTCGACCTAATGGTAAGTACTCTATTTAGCACTGAGTAGTTGTTATAATTTGTTATGGTTTATTACTGGACTTGAGAGTAAGTAGACTTCTTTAAACACATCAACCCAGTTCTTACTCAAATGACAGTGACATCTGTCATTTTTGGAAACAAAAATCCCAAATCTTGGTTCTCTTATCTCCCATTCATCTCTGTTGATACAATGGCTTTCTTACTGTTTCCCAAAAGCCCCAGCCTGTTACACTTTAGGGCCTGTGTACTTGCTATTTCCTCTGCTCAGCAAATAATTCTTGGTATTTATTCTACTGTACATACCTAAAGTGGCTCTCCTCTTCAACCACTTGAGTAGACGTGTTATGTAGTCAGTGAGTGAGTGTTTAATGAATAAGTAAATCTCACCAGGTGGTGGTAACACACGCGTTTAATCCTAGCACACAGGAGGCAGAGGCAGGTAAATCTCTGTGTATTCAAGGTTTCAGGACAGCCAGGGCTATATAGAGAAACCCTGTCTTTCCTGTCTTGGGACAAGGGATGGGAGGTGGAGGAGAGGAAATTTCTGTTCTACTTCTAGAAAATTTCAATAACAAGCCATAGTTAACAACAACAACAAAACCAGTTTTAACTCTATTTTCATTAGGTGATGCCCTTTTCACTAATCATGTCAAATCTTCATCTGGACATACTAGCATTGTCTGCATTTATATTCATTGTAGCACTAGCACAATAGCCAAGTTATGCAGCAAGCTATGTCCACCAGCAGAGACTTAATCTACACTAGGCATATGTCCTTATGCACAGACTTGTATTTTAAAAGGTGTGCATGTAGAAAAGCGTCTTCATTACAGCAGAGATACAAGAGGAGAGTGCTGATGTGATTGAAACTCATTGTATTCATGTGTGAGAATGTCACAGTGAGATAATTTTAAAGAAAAGAAAACTTCCCTTTTTATCTTTGGATAAAGCAGACATCTTCTTTTGTCTTCTGTATTTTGTGTTCTTCTCCATGACTTTCTAAGAATATTAAGCAGGCATTCACAGACTATTCATTTTGGTTCTGAGGAACTTGTTTAAGCTTCATACTATGTTTCCAAGCTCAATTTCTGAACAACAACAACAATCTCTCAGTTTTGCCCTTTTGTTCTCAATAACTCCTATAGCACTCAATGACAATGGTTAGTAGCTGTTGAGTTTTCTTTCCATCGAGGGTGTTATGTATGTTCTCGCTTAATTCTCAGAGCCACCAAACATGATAGATCAATTACTCTCAGAGTTGAAAATATTTTTAAACATTTTATTACCTACTTACAAGTTCATGATGGGTACAGAGCCAGAATATAAACAAAAGTCTCTGTGATGACAAATACCTTATTACAATTTGGATTGTTTCTTTTATACTTCAAATTCCAAGAGGAACGTAGCTAAACCTTGTAAAGGAGTCTAGACTGAGACCTCTGCTCATTTTAAGTGTGGATTTATCATCTTTTTTTCCTCCCAAGTATGTTACATGATGTTTCCTAATTGAACAAGATGGCTAAGAAGCAGTCATGTGCAGAGAATATTTATATACAGGTGAACCCTTTATGAGTATGTTAATAGATCCCATTTTAAAGAATGGAGTTAAAGATCTGGAGATGGCTCAACAGTTATGAGCATTTGATGCTTTTACAAAGGACCAGCACTTAGTTTCCAGCATCCACATGGTGGCTCACAATGGCCTTTAACTCCAGTTCCAGGGGATCTGATGCCTTCTTCTGGCATCCATAGGCACCAGACATACACTCAGTAAACATATACACATTCAAGCAAAACATCCATACATGTTAAAATAATAATAATAATAAACAGTTTTCATTAAAATGGAGCTGAGAGGGAGAAGTGCGGCTAAGCTGTAGGCCTGGCATTTACAAGCCCAACATCTGGGATTTGAACTTTTCTTATACTAACAGAGCATGAAGTATATTTAGTGACTAATTCAAGAAGAAAGGGTCAAGGGCTGGAGAGATGGCTCAGTGGTTAAGAGCATTGCCTGCTCTTCCAAAGGTCCTGAGTTCAATTCCCAGCAACCACATGGTGGCTCACAACCATCTGTAATGAGGTCTGATGCCCTCTTCTGGCCTGCAGACATACACACAGACAGAATATTGTATACATAATAAATAAACAAACAAACAAACAAATAAATAAAATGGTCCCTCATTTAAAAGAAGAAGAAGAAGAAGAAGAGGAGGAGGAGGAGGAGGGGGGGGGAGGAGGAGGAGGAGGAGGAGGAGGAGGAGGAGGAGGAGGAGGAGGAGGAGGAGGAGGAAGAAGAAAGGGGTCAAGCCAGGTGGTCACCTTTAATTCCAGCACTCAGGAGGCAGAGACAGGCAGATTGTGAGTTCAAGGCCAGCCTGTTCTACAAGAGCTAGTTCCAGGACAGGTTCCAAAGCTGCAGAGAAACCTTTTCTCGGGGAAAGAAAGAAAGAAAGAAAGAAAGAAAGAAAGAAAGAAAGAAAGAAAGAAAGAAAGAAAGAAAGAAAGAAAGAAAGAAAGAAAGAAAGAAAGAAAGACAAAAAAAGTGAAGAAAGGGTCAAGCAGGCTTGTTTAGCTTTGCATTCATTTTACATGCAGCTTATATTATGAAAGCCAACATATCCATACATATATATAATGGTGTACAGGCTTTTGTCTGTGCTATTGACTCATGTCCTAGAAATTAAGGGCAGGTCTATCAGATCTTCAACTCAATACTGCCTCATTTTCTTTATTTTTGTAAAGGTGGATGTGTGTGTGTGTGTGTGTGTGTGTGTGTGTGTGTGTGTGTGTGTGGTGTGCACCACATGGGCACAGGATCCCAAGAATGTTAAAAAAGGTTATCTGTTTCTCAGAACTTACTGATAGGAGGTTATAAGCTGCCATGTGGATACTGGGAACTAGACCCAGATCCTCTACAAGATCATCAAGTGCTCTTGACCACTGAGCCTCCTCTCTAATTCTGCCTCATTTTCTTAATGTGTCTTCAAATTTTAAGCATATGGCTAAAGAATCCTTTTCTCCAAAGGAATATGTAAAGCCTTTCAAACCCACCACCATTCTTGATTCTTATACAATGGCATCAGTTAAATCTAGTGAAATTAATAATATCTGAATCTGTAGAAAGTATCTGATAATTTCTTACTGAATTCTCCTAAGATTCTTATGTATGTTTTTTGTTTTATTTTAGCTGTATATGATGTAGTGGAAGAAAAATTAGAAAGTGAGCCAGACTTCCAGTATATTCCTGAGAAAGCCCCACTAGATAGTGTCCATCAAGATGACCATTCCCTGCGGGAGTCAATGATACAGCTAGCCGAGGGGCTTATTACTGGAACAGTACTGGCACAGTTTGATGTAAGTGAAATCATTATATTAAAACAGTATTTGCTAGTTAGTTTGAGAGTGGTAAGAACCTAGCATTCTGTGCATTATGATTTATAAGGTAAAATGATAGTCTTAGAACTGGTTGACATCAAGAGTTGTAAAATTAATTTTTAAATTTATTCCCATAGTACTTGTTATGACTATATAAATTAGTGTCATTTTGAAAAAAGGGTAAGAGCCAAGCAGAGTAGCTTATAACTATAATCTCATCACTTGCAAAACTGAGGCAGGAATATGTTCGTAAGTTTAAGCTTACTCCAGAATAGTGAGTTCCAAGCCACCCTAAGCTGTAGAGTGAGGCCCCTCTCAAAATTTAAAAGAGTAGTAAAGATACCTTAAATGGTTTTCCCTGTAGCTACTACCTCTTTTTATGACAGGTAGAAGATGAGAATAGTATGTTGTAGACTTAAAGTCGAGCGGAGCCGAATGTGACAGCACACCCCTTTGCTGTTCTCACCTCCACGGCAGTGCGATTCTCTGTGAGCTTGAGGCCATCCCAGGCTACATAGAACAAAGACCTCATCTCAAAAAATAAGATAAAGATAAACAAAATGTCCAAGTTAAAGAAATAACTTCGGTATTTCAAGTTTATATTTTGTCATAATTAGTCTTTCTTTAGTTTTGTCTCTACAGTTTTAAAAGCCCTCAGATCATTTTCATCAAAGAACAAGAATGTTCTTCATTGCTAATTTTTATTTTGATTAGTGAGTATATAATGAATTTTGAAAGTCTATATTTAAACCAGACATGTTCAGCCCATGGATCATATACATGCAGGATAGTTATTTTCCATATCCTGTTCAACACATTTGTAGATGACTTAATTTGTTTATCTTTATTCAAACTGAGGATTTTCCCATGTGTTTAAACAGAAAAGGCCTTCAGTATTTGTTGTTTGTTGTATATAAAAGCTTGTAATAAAACATACAAGATATGCATCTTTTTTCTTTTAAAAAGCACCTCAGTTTTTATATTGTTAGTACTTCTAAACTAAAATAAAGCAAGATGTTCTCTGTAGGTTTTCTATTCAAATATTAGGTTCTTTGATAAACAAAATAGTTTTCAGATTTTTCAGAATATTACAGATACATAATGCATGTCAAAAGCTACAGAAGTGACTTGACACAGTGCTGGGTCAGCACTCTACTCTTCTGGAGACTATCATAGTGTGGGGGGTATGGGGTTGATGTTTCTTGTTAGAATAGAAACTAGTCTGCAAAACAAAGGAGAATCATTTGTGATTTATTGGGCTGTTTGTTTGTTTGTTTTTAAAGCAATTGTATCGGAAAAAACCCGGAATGACAATGTCTTGTGCCAAATTACCTCAGAACATTTCCAAAAATAGATACAGAGATATTTCGCCTTGTAAGTATCTATTAAATCTTGCCACCATAAGCTTAATCTTTTAAATAAAACTTTATTAGAGATTTTTGTGACCAGAGTATGGATCAGTGGTAGAACATTGTGCTTAGCATGTGCCAGGCTTTAGTGATTTAATCTGAAATATCAAAACAAAAAAGAAATCCATTGTTTCTTTTAAAATTTTTAGATGATGCTACACGGGTCCTTTTAAAAGGTAATGAAGACTACATCAATGCAAACTATATAAATGTAAGTTTTTTTGTTACTCTTTTGTTATTTGAAATAATTGAAACTATTGAAAATTTTAACGTTAATTCCTTTTTATTGAGGGTCTAACTTTAATTGAATATTATTTTATCAATTTAATGTTTTAAAGAATAACCAAGCGACTGTTGGTGATGCTTTTAATAACGCCACTCAGGAGACAGAGATAGGCAGATCTCTATGAGTTCAGTGTCAGCCTGGTCTACAGAGTGAATTCCCAGACAACCATTGCTACATAGAGAGACCATGACTTGAAAAACAAAAAAAAAAAGAAGAAGAAGAAGAAGAAAATTAAGTCAGGCCAGGCAGTTGTGGCCCACGCTTTGGGAGGCAGAGGCAGGTAGATCTCTATGAGTTCTAGGACAGCCTGGTCTACAAAGCTACAGAGAAACCCTGTCTCGAAAAACCAAAAAAAAAAAAAAGGTGGTGGCACATGCCTTTAATTTCAGCACTCAGGAGGCAGAGGCAGGCTGATCTTTGTGAGTTCGAGGCCAGCCTGGTCTACAAGAGCTAGTTCCAGGACAGGCTCCAAAGCTACAGAGAAACCCTGTCTCAAAAGACAAAGACAAGGGAGGGAGGGAGAGGAAGGGAGGGAGGGAGGGAGGGAGGGAGGGAGGGAGGGAGGGAGGGAGGGAGGGAGGGAGGGAGGGAAAATTAAGCCAGTTTTGGTGGCACAAACCTATAATCCCAGCATTCAGGAGACAGGCCTAGAGAATTTCTATGAGTTCAGGGCCAGCCAGGGCCCCATGGTGGGTCCTTGTCCACCCCACTCCAAAAGCTTTAATAATTTGGTACTAGTATATTAATATGTAATTAGAAGAGTACAATAGAGTAATTCACTCCAGAAATAGCCTAAGTTATTATTACTAGAATACTAGAATAGGCTCAGGTTATGGTAGTGGCAGCCTTTTAAATCACTAGAGATAAGCATTAACCTATCTAGTGAATTATTTGTGTCATGTGTTCAAAATGTATCATTGTGAGGAGGATTATTTCCCCACAACTAATGAAGGAAAAAATCACTTTTTCCTTAATTTTATAATATAGAAATTTTTAAATGTATAGTATTAGAGCAAAATGTGAAACAAAGGGACTGGAGAGATGGTGAGCAGTGAAGAGTGTTGGCTACTTCTACAGAGGATTAGCATCCAGTTCCTAGCACCCACCCACACTGGACCACTCACAACCATTTGTGACTCTAGCACCAAGAAATCTGGAGCCCTCTTCTAACCTCCACAGGCACGCACATGGACTCTCTTTCTCTTTCTCTCTCTGTCTCCATCCGTGTCTGTCTGTCTGCTTCTCTCACACACAAATAAAAATGTATTTTTTTTTTTTACTGTAAAATCAGCTTTCACATATACATCACTTAGCTTTGGCCATTGTTGACTCAAGGACAATGTTATTTCCCTGTGTTCCCACATCCAAATTGTTATATAGGGTAATTGTGTACCACTTCTCAATCTATAAGTACTTCACCTATTCAACTTTGATGCTGACATCTGTGAAAAATACATCAGTGTATAAATTTGAAAAATGGAATCATGACAGAAATATGTGAGAATTATTAAATATTTCAGATAGGAGAAGGATTTTATTAAGCTGGATGGATGGCTGCCTAAGCTACAAATAAATAGATCATTGGTGAATGTCTCTGTGTTTGGGAGACTGAGGATCCCTTGAGTTCAAGATTTCAAAATTAACCTGGGCAGCACAGCAAGACCTCATCTTAAAAGGGCAACCAAAGAGTCACATTTTGTCACATTTTATCCACTAATCAATGTGTAACTTTACTCAAAACTTTAAAATAAGGATAATAATGGAAAATCTTTATATTTTGGTTCACTTAAGGGTACTAAGATCAAATGACAGTCTGAACTTTTAAAATGCTGTGAAGTCTTCCATGCAGGCTGAGACTATTAGCACACACTTAGGAGTCTAGGGTAGAAGGCTGCCAAGTTCATGACTACCGGGACTACAAAGGAAGACACTCTGTCTCAGTTGAAACAAAATGGATGTAAGGCAGGAAATGAAATGTAAGCAACATTGAACATCGTAAACTACATGGCTATTTTCAAATGTCTATAAAAGAGACAATAGTATGAAGCGGGGTTAACTAGCTTTAAAGCCTGCCAACAAGTGACCATATTGTTTAAGTGATACCCCGTAGATTATTTTTAAGTCAAAATATATCACTTTATATGTATGTACAGTTAATTCTCACTATTTGAGGTAGTCATAGATCCCTTTGTACAAAGTTTGTACAAATGACGAACTAGGGAATAGTGAGTCATCATTTCTAGGGTAAATAGAGAATTAGCTATTTATAAGTGTATAGTCATACTTTCATCAGCTAATCAATACATAACTTCATTTAAAGATTTATTTAGTAGTAACATTGTTGGTTTGTTAACTTTGAATGCATAGCCAACAGCATTGAAGTGTAATTCGTACTTGAAGAAAGCTAATCTATATCATCATGGAGATATTTTTGCACCTCAGAACACTAGACAGCACTTCATCATTGTGATTGTAAATGATGCAGTTACCCACAATAAACACAAATGTGAAGTACATGGAACTGCACAGTACTGGCGGCTGCTTGTGGGCCGTATAAAAGGGGAACAAAACAGTTTTATTTGGTATCAGCTGGACACATGCTTCTCCAGTGACTCATATTGTTTGTTGGCCCCTAGTATGCCTACAAATGGCCAACAAATCTCTCCTGTTTTGAAGTTACATAGGAACTTTACATTATGGAGCTAGAGAGTGGGTAGAACAGTTAAACTTGTCCAATTTTGAAGACCCAGAGTTAAGAGTCTAACACCAACCCACATAACAAGGTGGGTATCCTGTAACCCTGCTTCTGAGGTGTCAGATTTAGAGGATCGTTGGGGCTTACTGGCTTTCATCAAAATTCCAGACTCAAGTTTCAGTTGCAAGGAGAGACCCTTCCACAAAGGAACAGGAAGAGAAAGATACATGATGACACACAGTTCCTCCTTCTGGCCTTAGATCATTACTTGTGAGATTTTTTTTGAAAGGAAAAGCAAAACTGGAACTGGAAAGACGGCTTTTTGGTTAAGACCACCGACTGCTCTTCCAGAGGATTTGGGTTCAATTCCGAGTATCCACAAAGAGGCTCACAACTGTCTTCAACAGTTCCAGGGAATCAGACACCCTCACACAGATAGACAGACAGACAAACGTGCATGCAGGGAAAACACCAACGCACATTAAAATAAATAAATAAATAAAATAACCAGCCTGATGGTGGTGGCACACGCCTTTAATTCCAGCACTTGGGTGAAAGAGGCAGACAGATCTTTGTGAGTTTGAGGCAAGCCTGGTCTACAAGAGCTAGTTCCAGGCTACAAAGCTACACAGAGAAACCCTGTCTGGAAAAACAAAAACAAACAAACAAAAAGAACAAGAAAGAAAGAAAGACCCTCATAACTATTAATACTTAGAAAAATAATATCAACACAGTTAAATGAAAGTATACTCAACTTTAAAACAAAGTACAAGTTTAAACTACATAGAAGTGCTATTATTTACCTATGAAAGTGAAAGACCACAAATTTGATGATAATATATGCAAGTCCAGTTCTTTATCTGAAGCCTTAGGGTCAAATATGTTTTGGGATTCAAAATTTTTAGATTTTGTTTTTTTAAAGTATATTTAGTCTATATACCAATGCTGTAGGAAGTAATGTCCCTAGCAGGTTATGGAGTAAGGTCCCGTTAATTGTTTTATTGATAGTATATAAATATTCTAAGTTCGACTAATAAAGTATAAATACTTTTAGGTCAGTCAAAATCAAATTTTGCTGTCAAATGATTTTAAATGAAGTCATGTTTAAAATGCCTTCAAGTCGATGACAAGTCTTAAAACACCAGAAGCAGTTTTGCATTTCATACTATTGGTATTTTCAGAACTATAGATAAAGGATTATAGATATATTAGCAATTATCATTGAAAATACATTTCTGTGTGTTGTTGGCTGAAGTGTAGGTGGGTAAAACTTCTCTAGAGGAAGTATCGTATTTTCAGAATTTAAAGTATCCAACATTCTCATTTCTTCCTGTTGCCTTATTTTCATCTTTGCTAAAAATGTCAAGTTTATAGAAGTTTTCAGTTTAACCTTGCTATTGCTAACAAACATATTAACAGTGCCATAAGTGTATTTTAAGTAAATTTCAGTTTTTTTCTGAGGGGATATTAAAAAGAAAGAAATTTAGGTATTAATTTTGGCATTATCTTTCAAACAATAGGATCATATATTGTGTGCTATCATTTTAAAAATAGTTTTACAGAAAAATGGGAAAATAGTTGTGTACAGACTGTCTATGTGAAAGAGATACTAGAAACTAGATAACTGAAATTTGGTTTGAGAGGGAGATATCAAGGATACATCATTTGGTATTCTCTGCATTGCTATGGGTAGATATCACCTTGTTAAAATCAACCTCAAATGTAGTTTAATTGTATTCCCCAATATTTTTCTTATTTCATTCTATACACAAATTTAAACATTATCCTAATAGCTCTTCATGTTCTTTTATGAGATATTTCATATGAGAATTTTTTTCCTTAGGAAATTTACTAATAAACTATTTATAGATACTTAAAAAAATTTTTCTAGCAAATTCTCTGCATCTAAAACAAATTTCTCTGTAAAGCTGTCCTTTAAGTCATAGTCATGCCAGATATAGTCATATATATTCTTATAATGTTTGGGAGGCTGGACTACATAGTGAGACCTTGTCTCCAAGAAACAAAGAAAAAGAAAAAAATGTGGTGTTTTGGAAAATATTTGTTTTTAAGTCCCTTCTCCACAATTGAATGATGAATATGTTTGACTTTGGAAATTTGCCAGGAAATTTCCTTTACAGTTGAAATTATTAATGAAGATTATTGTACTAATCAGTTTATTGAGATTAGTTGTGTTTAGTTTAATATTGATGGATGATTCTCATCTTCCCAATCATAGTAAAAAGTCAAAATGCAAAAAATGTAATGTCTTTTTCTTTTTAGATGGAAATTCCTTCTTCAAGTATTATAAATCAGTACATTGCTTGTCAAGGGCCATTACCACACACTTGCAAAGATTTTTGGCAAATGACTTGGGAACAAGGCTCCTCCATGGTTGTAATGTTGACCACACAAGTTGAACGTGGCAGAGTAAGCTGTAATTGAATATTACCCATTACTTGGGCTCTTTTCAAATTACATTGTATTTATCTACTCAGAATATTCTTTTTGTAGCCTGTAATCTTTTCTTGTGGTTTCATGATTTGATATTATAGCTAAATACTTCAACCCATACTTGTGTTAAAAAATGTTATCATTCTAGCCGGCAGTGGTGGCGCAGCCTTTAATCTCAGCACTCGGGATGCAGAGGCAGGCGGATCTCTGGGAGTTCAAGGCCAGCCTGGTCTACAAGAGCTAGTTCCAGGACAGGCTCCAAAACCACAGAGAAACGCTGTCTCATAAAACCAAAAAAAAAAAAAAAAAAAAAAAAAACCCAAAAAAATGTTATCATTCTTATCTTTCTTTAAAATCATGTATATCTAAGAGGCCTGTGTATGGAATATGAAAAGATTTCTTACAAGCTAAATGTTAAATGGCAAGTGATTTAAAAATTTGGCATATGGTCTAAATAGACAATTACCATCTGTTAAGCACATAAGAAGATATTGGATTTCCAAAAGTAAATGTAAATCAAAATCACAGTGAGACACTACTATGTATACAGTAGCCTGAGAATAAAAGGTAGGCAGAGCGATGATCATAGAGTAGAGAAAGTGCAGCACTGCACTGGAAAAGTATGGCAGTTCTCAAAAGTTAAACAGTTTTTCTGTAGGGCATCAGTTTCAGTACTGTATATACTCAAGGAATTGAAGAGATGTCCATGCCTTCACAGAATTAGCCATGAAATGGAAATTCACATATACCAAATAAAATGTAATATGTTTAAATTACCGAAGAATATTTGATAATAATAATAACTGAAGTACTGATACTAGAATTTGAATGAGCGTGGAGAACATTGTACTAAGTGAAATGTTCTTACAACAAAAATTATTGTATGATTCTACTTTTATGAAACATCCAGGATTGGCTATTCCATAAGTATAGAAAATAGGTTAGTAGATGCCTAAGTTGAGAAAGAGAATGGAATGGAATGCACAGCAAATACTAATGAATATAGGATTTTAGGGTATGGTGAAAATGTCCTGAGAGTATTTAGGGTGGTGGTTGTACAGTTCTATGAGGTATACTAGCTGCAATTGCACTTTAAATGAGCCAGCTATATGATAATAGGACTAGGATTAAATAGTACATATCACACATGTACATACACTTCTGTGGTAAAACTCTAATTAGGATATAGGCAAACAGATTGCTTACTATTACAAAGGGTTGTAATGTGAATAATTACTGGGTTGATATAGCTAAGTCTGTAAAGTGCCTGCCATGCAAGCATGGGAACCTGAACTCAGGTCCCCAGTACCCATGTAAGAGGTATGGTAGCATGTATCTATAGCCCTAAAACTGGAGGGCCAGGACAGGTGGTTCCCTGAGCTCATTGTCCAACTAGTTAGCCTAGCCAATTTGGATGAGCTCCAAGTACAATGACGGACCCTATCTCAAGAAAAGTTAGTGATGGAAGACACCCAGTATTGGCACACACACGTGTTACATGCACACTCATATATGTGCATACATACATACATACACATGTAAAAACATTAGTAGTTGGAAGATTTAAGTGAAGGGTATATGAGAAATTAATTATTTTCTGCAAAATTGAAAGTTCTTAAAAATTAAAGTACTTGAAAGTCAGAGAATTTAAATTCCTACACCTAAGTATATAATTTTGTGTAATTGATCCTGTTGGTAATCAGGTTAAATGTCACCAGTATTGGCCAGAACCCCCAGGAAGTTCATCCTATGGATGCTATCAAGTCACCTGCCACTCTGAAGAAGGAAACCCTGCCTATATCTTCAGGAAGATGACACTATTCAACCAAGAGGTAAGGTGTCAAGAGTGTCTGTAAAGACTTTGAAAGCTAAAATTATTTTTAATATGAGTTAGTGTGAAATGAAAATTACTTGACTGTTGATTAGAAAGATGGTTCAATAGTTAAGAACACTTGCTGCACAGTCTTCAGCTCCAGAGTCCAGATTCCAGCACTGATATAACAAACCAGTCACAACTGCAAGTCCTATAATCCCAACTCTGAATATCAGAGACAGAATGATCTCTGGGGCTTTCTGGGTCCACCATAACTACAAGCAATGGCTGGGTTCAGAGAGAGACCCTGTTCTAAAGGAAAGACTCTTCATACATTCACATAGAAAATCAAAAAAGTATAAGTAGCCCTTAAAAGGTCACAACTATTTCTTTCCTTCTGTTGAAATACTGGATTTTAGTGCATTTTTACAGTATGGCAAGAAGAAAAGGGAAGGTGTTTATGGGTAATTCCTATGTCAAAATGTGTAACTTTTCATTTTCATTTAGAAAAATGAGAGTCGTCAACTCACTCAAATTCAATACACAGCCTGGCCTGACCATGGAGTACCTGATGATTCAAGTGACTTTCTGGATTTTGTTTGTCATGTACGAAACAAGAGGGCTGGAAAAGAAGAGCCAATTGTTGTTCATTGCAGGTATTTTATTTCCTGCCTTTAATAAATGAATAATTGACTGCTAGGGGAATACATACTGTATTTTGGCCTTTTTTTTTTATTATTATTATTATATATACAATATTCTGTCTGTATGCTTGAAGGCCAGAAGAGGGCGCCAGACCTCTTTACAGATGGTTGTGAGCCACCATGTGGTTGCTGGGAATTGAACTCAGGACCTTTGGAAGAGCAGGCAATGCTCTTAACCACTGAGCCATCTTTCCAGCCCCCTGTATTTTGGCCTTTTATTGTGATTAATACTGTGATATTTAGAGTGAAAGCTGTGCTCTAAGGGTGGAAGACAAAGGAAATATTCTAATATAACAGTGTCATAAACTATGGAAAGGGAAAAATAGCTATTTTTCTAGTTCTTTTCTTATTTTAATATCTGTGAAATTAGAATGTGTCTTACAACTGGTAACTTAGATCTGATGTAATGCTACCTTTATCTTCATGTGTTTGTGTTGATATTTATAACAGCAGGAATGTAATTTTCAGTTTTAGAGTGCAAAACTAAGTGTGACCAGCAGAGGCCACTAGAACACAGACATGGGGATTGAATAAAGTGAAGATAGCCCTGTGGGCCTCTGAAGTTTAGCCAGTATGGAAAGCTGAATCAGATCCAAATTGTTCCTTTGTTTGTTTGTTTCTTGTTTTTGTTGTTGGTGGTTTGTTTTTGGTTTTGTTTTGTTTTGTTGGTTTTTTTTGCCCTTGTGTTTCCTCTGGATTTTTTGCCCTACTATACTTTTGTTGGTATTTTAACTTTATCTTACTGATGTTTTTTTATTGCTTTAATATTTTTGAAATGAGGTCTAATATAACCTATACTGGTCTTATACCGTTTTTGTAATTTGAACAACCCTGAACTCCTGATCCTTGGTCCTCCACCTTCCCAATTCTACGGTTACATGTGTGTACTGCCATCCCTGTCTTAAAAAAATAAAACTTTTATGTCTTTAGCTTTTCAATTCTCTTTTTATGTTTATCTGTGTTTTTCATTATTCAGCAAGCTTTCTTTTTCTCGTTTTAATCTCCTGTTTTTCTCTTCCCTTTTATAACTTGTCTTTACTCTTCTTTTTCCTTTTATTTAATTTTTTTTGCATCTGTTTTCTCTCCTTTACTGACTTCTTCCTTTATTCTATTCATTACTATTTCCACATTTTCTCTAAACGATTGTCAACTTCACAGTTTACTTTCCATTACTTTTGCCACTTTCTCTTTTTTGGTCATTAATGGTATATTATGGGCTTTGATCTATTTGTTTATTTGTTTTTGTTTTTCAAGACAAGGTTTCTCTGTGTGTCTCTTGCTGTCCTGGAACTTGCTGTATAGACCAGATTGTCCTTGAACTCAGAAATCTGCCTGCCTCTGTCTCCTAAGTACTGAAATAACGGCGTGATCTACTACTGCCCGCTGGGTTTCGGCCAGTTTTAACTGCATGTCACATTCAGTGTGGTGTTACTGTTGATGAGCCAATTTGTTTTCATCTCCCTTAGTGCTATTGCAGGAAGGTTTAGCCTGCAAGTGTCGGCTGCTCACTAAGCAGATCCCCAAAGAAAACCTGAATAGAAATCCACTCCAACAGAAGCACAAATTAGGACACAGACATAATCCTCGGTTACTAAATTCAAAGATACTAAGACAGATAAAATGTTGGGTGAATTCAAGCATTTTCCTGTAAAAATTATCAATAACTTCAAGGAAGATACAAACAAACAAATGAATGAACTAACATTGGGACTTGGAATTAATCAAAGAAATTGGGGTTAATAAAAACAAATAAAAATGTTGAAAATGAAAATCTCAGTAGAGCAAATTTTTAAATAAAATATGGAATGTAAAAAGCAGCACCAATAGGCTAGAGCAAACACAACAACAATAAAAGAACATCAGGATTGTGGACCAGTCTGAAGAGTGCTATCCACACTTGAAGTCTTGCAAACAAACAAACAGAGGCACAACCAGAGCTTTCAAAACCTCAAAGCCACAATCAAGAGACAAAACCGCAGAATCTGGGGTAGAAGGAGTCAACATGAAAGCTAATGCCCAGAAAATCCAGTCAATGAAATTAGAGCAGTTTTCCAAATCTAGGGAAGAAATAAACATCTAAGCCCAAGAATTATTTAGAACCCAAAATTACATGACCAGGGGAAAACCTCTCCATGATACAATGTACTCAAAATGCCAAAAATATAAAACAAAAATCAGTATTAAAAGCTGTAAGAGAGCCAGGCATAGTGGAACATACCTTGATACAAAGGCAGGAGGATTTTTGTGAGTTTAAGGCTATAGTGAACCCCTTTCTGAAAAAAATGTAGGTAAAAAAATAGCAACTCAGTTATAAAGCCATTGGCATAGGGACTTGAGAGATGGCTCAGCAGTTAAGAACACTAGCTGCTCTTGCGAAAGGCCTGGGTTTGATTCCCAGCACCCACAAAGTGGTTCATAATTATCTATAAACCTAGTCCCAAAGGATTTGATGCCTTCTTCTGACTTCTTGTGCTAGGAATGTATGTGATGTGCATACATAAATACATATGTGTATATATACCTCAAAATAAATAAATAATTCTGATAAGGTTGAGATAGTAAATTGTTTGGCGAGGTGGCAAGCACATCAGAAATTGCAGTGCCAGAAAAGCGTGGAATAGTATATTTCAAGCCCTGACCGTGAATAACCAATAAATCTACTGTATCTAACAAAGCTACCTCTTATGTGAACAGAAATAAGGACATTTCAACACTAAAACAGTTCCTAATCACCAAGTCTGCATTGCAAAAATATTGAAAGCGATCTTTAAATAAAGAGTAGAAAAGCTAGATTCAATCAAGAGAGCACAAGAGAGATTAAATTTCATGAGAGGACTAAATGAACAAAGGACACACATGGTAAGACAGTGCAATTGCTAATGCAGATAGTGAAAGTAAACAGAACAGACTATTAGTCCAACCAGCCACAACAACAACTTGTAAAATTATAGGAAGGAAGAAGGAGGGAATGAAAAGGAAAAACAGAAGAACCGTGCCTCTAACATAATAAAGACAAACTTCAACAAACCTGTAGCCAACTTTATTCTAAACGCAGGAAAAACTGAACAAATTTCTTCTATAGTCAGGAAAAATACAATTTGCATATTTAATATAGTGCAGTATAATATACTTTATTCATTATAATCTCAAATCTTAGCTAGAATAATGAGATAAGAGAATGAAATGATATGCCATAACGGAAAAAGTTAAATTAGCTCTAATTTCTAGGCTTGTGGTCCGAATTTGAAAGATCTTAAAGATTCCATGAAAAAACTTAGCTTTGAAAAACACTTTTAGCAAAATAACAGGATTTAAAAAAAGAGAAAAAACATACAAAATAGACATCTTTCATATATACAAGTAACAAATTTGTCATCAAAGAATTCAGTTTATAATAGCTTTAATGAATAAAATACCTAAGACTAAACATAATGAAGGACATTAAAGACCTCTACAATAAAAAGTTTTAAATACTGAAAAAGTAATTGAATACACTGAAAGTCAAACAGACCTCCCATACTCTGGATTTCCAGAATAATTGTAAAAATGTCTGTGTTACTAAAAGTAACTTACAGACTGAACATAAGCCTTGTCAAAATTCTAGTGACATTCTCTACAAAACTGGAACAGACAATCCTAAAACTCACATGAAAGCACAAAAGACTCCAAATAGTGCTCTCCCCATCATGAGCACTGAGTATCGCAGTACGTGATCTCAAACTATACTACATAGCTATAGTGAGAAAACTGCTGGCATAAAATGGACATGGAGACCAATGAACTAGAATAATGGGCCCAGAAGTAAATGCATACAGTTACTTCTACCATTTTACAAGTGTTTAAAACATACTTTTTCCTTGGTAGCATAGGTCTCTTGTTAATAAAAAAACTTATTCTTCAGTTCCAGCAGACAAGAAACAGTCTAGTCTTAATTCAAAATATCTTATGAACAGCCTTGGTAGACTATTTTGAGGGACTCTAACTTCCCTCTGAAACTTCACAAGTCAGGCCTCCATCATCTTCGTTGCTTTTAACATTTTTTTCTAAAAACTCATTGAGCTTCAAACACTTAACGACTTTTTCAGCTCAAAGCTTCCAATTCTCTACCTTTCTCCCATAAGGCACAAAAGCCACATAGTCGGGTCCACCACAGCAAGGCCTCACTCTTAGTGCCAGCTTCTGCTCTAGTTTGATTCTTCTCTCGCTATGATCAAAACACTACCCAAAGCAACTTGGGAAGGAAAGAATTTACTTTACCTTAGTAGCTTGTTTTTAATCATGGGGGAAGTCAGGGCAAGACTCACAGCAGGAACCTAGTTGCAGAAACTGAAGAATGACCACAGTGGTTGCTCCTTTAGGGCTGTTGACTTGCTCGCCTACTTTTCTTATATAGCCTAGGTGCACCTGCCAAGGGCACTCCCACAGTAGTCTGGACCCTCCCATATCAATCAGCAATTAAGACAATGTGCCCACCAATACATCCCTACAGGCTCTCGGTGGAGGGAGTTCCTCAATTGGTTTCTTCTTAGGAGACTCTAGTTCATGTTGCCTTGATAAAAAGTGACCAACGACACGTATACTGGAGAAAAGACAACCTACTCAATATATGGTGCTGGACAACCTGGATAGCCACTTTTAAAAGAATGAAACTAGATTCATATTTCTCACACTGCATAAATATCAGTTTAAAATGGATCCGAAACCTTAATATAAGACTTGAAAATCTGAAACTCCTAGAGTAAAACATGGGTCAAACACTCATGGCACAAGCAGAAACTTTCTGAAAAAGAGTACTAGCAATACTAATTATAAAATAATGGCAAGAATCAACAAATGGAACTGAATCAAAGTTAAAGCTTCTGCATGACAAAGGAAATAACCAGTGGTGTGAAGAGACACTGTTTGCCAACTGGAGATCTGTCAGGAATAATACCTAGAAAGAACAATAACAAAATATCCACTCAGTAAACTAATAGTTCTCAAAAGAAGAAATACAAATAGAGCTGGAGAGATGGCTCAGAGGTTAAGAGCACTGGCTGATCTTCCGGAGGTCCTGAGTTCAATTCCCAGCAACCACAAGGTGGCTCACAACCATCTGTAATAAGATCTGGTGCCCTCTTCTGGCCTGCAGGCCTAAAAGGAGGCTGAATACTGTGTACACGATAAATGAATGAATGAATGAATAAATAAATAAGTAAATAAATACGAATAGCCAATGAATGTGTAAAAAAAGTTCGACATCCCTTAGTTACCAGAGAGATGAAAATTAAAACTAGTTTGACATTCCTTCTCATTCCACTCAGAATGGCCATCATCAAGAAAATAAATGATGGTGAGGATGGGGAGGAAGATGAACCCTTATTCACTGCTACTGAGAGTATAAATTGCTCCAGCCTCTGTTGAAATCAGTATGTAGGTTCCCTGAATATGGAACTATCATATATATATATATATATATATATATATATATATATATATATATCACTGTTCAGTATATACTTGAAGCACTGATGCCAGGTCTACATACATCACAGAGATGCTTACACGTTTGTACTTATTGCTACACTAATGACAATAGCCAAGGTATGGAACCAGCCTAGATGCCCAACAACAGGTCAATGAATGAGGAAATGTGCATATGGACAATGAATTTGGTGTAAAGAAGAATGAAAATGTCATTTATAACAAAGTTGATAGAACTACAGATTATTGTATTAAAGTAAGCCAGGTGCAGAAAGACAAATTTTGAGTATTTTTGCTGATATTTACTGAAAAAAAAAGCATATGACAGGCAAGTAAGAAAAAGAAGACTACAAGATTGAAAGAAAAGAAGGGAAGTGGGAGAGTTAATGGGAAAGCTAGAATGTTCTATTTTTTGTCATGGAGTATCTAGATTTAAATATACACATGTACTGAAATATATACATATGACCTGAAAGCAAAAGAGACTGATGGTGGAGGGAGATCTTTGTGGCGGGAGAAGGGGGTAGTGGGAGGAGGTTAAATATGACAAAGTATCATATCATACATGAAAAATGTCATGAAATCCATCATTTTTTATTCTACCTAATAAAAAAATTTAAGAGGCCAGTATCAGGGCTGGAGAGATGATGGCTCTGTGGTTAAAAGTATTTGTTGTTTCCACAGAGGACCAGGGTTCAGTAACCAGCACTCACATGGTGACTGACAACCATCTGTAACTCCCATTGATGAAGATGTTTACCTTCTTCTGACCTGCAGGCAACAGGCTCATGCACATGGTGCACTTACATATATGTAGCCAAAACATTTACGTTCATAAAAATAAAATATTTCTTTAAAAAACAAATGAGATTCAGTATCAAAAATGGTGAGATATTTGTGGCTTCTTTATAGTAGAGAAATCTTCAATAGCTACTATAGTTATGTTTATAGATTATGTATCCAGGAGGGCTTTTTTAAATATCTCAGTGGTAAGTTCGATATAAATTAACTTTATTTAAAACATTGACTTATATGTGATATAAAACATAATTGTCATTTATGTAATTGTTAATGTATTATTTTACATCTACTTTGCATTTTAAAATGGTTTTAAAATATTTAACAGTTGACTTTCTTCCATGAAGTAAAACCTTAAAATGAAATTGTTTTTCTTTATTGTGATTTGGTACTTTGATATTTCTGCAGAAAAACCACAAGTTTAACCATTGTACCACTAAAATGTTGCACATCTCTCTCTCTCTTTTTTTAGTGCTGGAATTGGAAGGACTGGGGTTCTTATTACTATGGAAACTGCCATGTGTCTCATTGAATGTAATCAGCCAATTTATCCGCTAGATATTGTAAGAACAATGAGAGATCAAAGAGCCATGATGATCCAGACACCTGTAAGCACTATATTTCATGTGTACATGTATCTCCTACACATGCTTGACCTACTTACCAATCTTCATTCTATATCTTTTCTTCTTACACACAGACAAACACACATATTTATGACAGAGTCCTACTATGTAACTCAGACTAACCTAGAACTCACTCTGTACTCCAGGCTGGGCTCCAACTTCTCAGCCTCCTGACAAGTATGTGCCTTAAAGCCTACCTCTAAATTATACTTCCATATTTTTAATTCTTACTCAGAAATTATTATTCCATATTTTAATAGTCACCATCACTTGGTACTGTAAATAAAAATGCAGTGGAAAGCTGCCATATCCATCCTGTCATATATTAGGATAGCAATGCCTGCTTGCTTCCTGGTTCCATTTAATTGGAATACTTTTTTTTAACCTTTTACTTTAAGATGGTTATCTTTAAAGCTAAAGTGAGTTTTTTGTGGAAAGTAAGGGATAGATTTTTGTGTCTTGATTGGAGAATTGTGGCCATAAAGCTGTTTTTGAAACGTGTGTATGGATTGTAGTCATTGTATTTTATTTATTGATTTAGTTGTTTGTATTGTTAGTTGTACCAATAATTATAGCATCATAAGCTATACTTATTCCTTTCTTCAGAACTAAATATTGTTTCCAGTATTCTCTACAGGGCTAGTTTGTTGGACACAATTTTTTTTTTAAATATTTGTATCATGGAAAGTTTTTGTTTCTCTTTTAAATATATCTGACAGTTTTGCTGGGCACTTTAGTCTGAGCTGGCATTCATGGTCTTTTAGAACTTGAGTATATTGTTGTAGCTTCTTGTAGCATGAATAATAAAAATCCAGAGAAAGAAATTGGGGTTCAAGCTGAAGATCAGAAAAGCAAAGCAGCCAATCACTAGAGAGACCTTTTACCTTTACCAAATCTTCGACCAAAAGGGCAAGATCCAATCTCCACAAATCTTCAGACTCTACATTCCACTGAGTTCCTGTCTCTTCCCCTTTATATTCCTCTCTCTAGCCAGCCATATTGCTCCTGTCTCTATCTCCCTAGTGCTGAGATTAAAGGTGTGAACCAGCACTACCAGGATCAGTCTTGTGTAGGCCAGGATAGCCTTGAACTCACAGAGATCTGCCTACCTCTGTCTGTTTGGGGATTAAAGGTGTGTGCCACCACTCTCTAGTCTGTATGGCTAGCTATTGTGGCTATCTTGAACTCTGATCTTTAGGCAAACTTTATTTATTAAAACACAAAAAAAGATACCACTATATTTCCCATCTTTTGTCTAAAATAAAGACGGTTATAACTAATATAAGAAAAACTGTATGCAATAACAATATATACAATACAATAAATAATAACAATAAAAATATATAATTTATATAGGCAATAACAGTACATAATATATACAATAGCAATATATAATGTATACAGGTAATAAATGCATCAGTGATGTCTAGTCCATTTACATTTGACAAAAATCAGAGAAAATACTCCATTAGCTATCCTATCTTGGTGAATCCAAAGTCTTCTACCTAATTTATTTTCCATCATAAAACTTGCTTTCTGCATCTGGTAATCAAGGAAAACTATAACTATCTAGTCATCAACTCCCTCAGCGATTCAAAAAGGAAATAATATTAACTGAGTAAGCAGGAAGTGCAAGGAACAACTTCCAATAAATGTAAGAAATATAACAGAAACAACTGGCTGCCTGGACATTCACCCAAAGTTCCTCTGCAATATTGGGGCATCCATCTTCAGACTACAGGCCTAGAATATTCAACAGACTATTCTGTAAAGCAGGATATTCTGAAGGGCTGTTTTACTTTGTCTTGACAATGTCTGGCAGTCACTCTTTTTTGTGTCCTGCTTGTCCAATTAGGACAGCATACTGTCAGCAGTCAAGCCAAGGGCATTTTCTTGCCCACTGGCTTAGATTTGCCACAAAGAAAGTAAACTCCATGTGGAGTTTTCTTCTATGTCCATTATCTTCTCTGAAGTAGATTGGTTCTGCCAGGAACAGACGTGGCTCATTGTCTTTAAAAAAAAACAAACAAACAAACAAAAAAAGAGCATATGTTATTAAAATATCTTAAATGCCATATTCAGTAGATCTCTGAGGTGTTTGAAGTTGACCTGTCTATCTAAAGTATATCTTTGTATGACCTTGAAAACATACCTAATCTGACTACAGATCAGTTGTAATAGGTAATTATCTACTAACCTGTATTTCCTTATTATCCTCAACAGTTGGTAATAATAATTTTCAAGGAATAGAAATTTGTATTACATTTTTAAATGACTTGTGTAGGTATAATACCTTGAACAAGAAGTATATGTCAGTACGTTCTACCAAATTAATCTCAAATTTGTATCAATATACAAAATTTGTATACAACACACATAAGTCCACTCCAGTGTAAAATATTTAAAAATAGTGGTTACTTTTTAAAAGTAGACTCTATAGTCTATCTTTTTATCTTATTTCTTTTCAGAGTAGATTCAATAACCTACCCTTTTATTCTATTATATATCCCCCTTTTTCCTTTTCCAAACAAGAACCTTGAATCTAATTTTCTTTGGGTTTTTTTTTTTTTTTAACTATTACAAATAACAACTTGTGACCAATCCCCCAAATAGTGACAAATATCCGTAACAAAATGAAAGAACAAAAGCCACCCACCCCACATCTTGGGAATATGGTTGTTGTTTTCTTAAATTTACTTTCTGCTGTCTGGGGAAGAGGGCTTCTTTAGGGGATCCTGAAAAGAAAAGTTTGTGTTGTCAAGTCTTGGGAGAGGTAACTATACCATTCATTTGTTGTCTAGTCTCTGCGCATCTGGAAATTGCAGGGTTACTCTCAAGTCCGGGCCAGAGTAATCTGTTAGGCTGGATCATCTCAGTTAGATACCTCGAAATTGTCCTAAGCAGTTTGTAGTCCAAAGCTGATCTTTACACGGTGTTTTTCAGCTTAGTGGTGTTATCATAGTCCTGGAGGAATCGTTGTTGTGGGGCCCCCATCCTCCTTTTGGAGACTTCAAAAGTCACTCTTAGACCTGCTCATGATTCATTGCAGAAAACTGATAGAGACTCAAACCCAAAATCATGTACAGGAAAGTAGATGAAACCTTTTTCTAGAATTAGTTAGTACTCCATATAATCATTAATATTATAACAAAAGTTTAAAATATATATTAATCTTATGAAATGTAAACCTTATAAAATGTATACCTTAAGAAAAACTGCTATAGAGTCATTATAAAACCAAAGAATTATGAGCTTAGTATCAATAAAATTGTCCTTAAATATTTGTTTTTCTTCTGTCCCATATTATTTATGGCTCTACTAACATGACATGGAGATTTTGGATTTTACTTTAATAAACTTGCTTGGATTTAGAGAAGGAGAGAGCCCACTTGAACTCCAAAGCCAGCTTCAATTATAATTAGATAGAAACCACAAAAAGACATATTTGCATTATATGTCTGTAGAGATCAGCAGAAACGCCAGGCAGTGGTAGCACACACCTTTAATCCCAGCACTCGGGAGGCAGAGACAAGAGGATCTCTGTGAGTTCAGGGCCAGCCTGGTCTACAAGAGCTAGTTCCAGGACAGGCACCAAAGCTACAGAGAAGCCCTGTCTTGAAAAACAAAAAACAAAACAACAACAACAAAAAAGAGAATAGCAGAAACAAACATTTAGGAAGATTTATAACCTGTTTTATCCTGTTGGAAATGGGATATCCCAATAGGCCAATTTACTCTTTTCTTTGACACATTTTTTTTCTGGATGATTTGTCTTTTTCCTTAGATGTCTCATTTGTCCAGTGGTCTTCAGATTCCTTAGCTGAATACCTTTATTCTCTTGAAAAGACAAACAAAACCCTTCCCCAACCCTAATTTTGGGAAGATTGTCTTTGGGCAAGTTATAGTGATCAAACGAAAAGCATTTGTTAGTTTTATATGTTAGTTTAGTTTAAATGGCCATGCTATTCAATGATCTATCAGCTCTTCTAATTGAGAGATGTCTCTTGTTCAAGTTGAATCTTTATCAATTTTGATGGTATCCCTAACTTTTCTTCTCCTGTGGAAACAAAAAGCAAAACTCCTTCCCCAAGGTAACACATGTTCTGTTTTCCATTCTGAAGTCAGTACATCTTTAAAATATATCAGCTGATTTAATTCTTTTGTTTTTTTCTACTGTCCAGTGTTTCTCCACAGTTGTTGTTTCTTTCTCATTAACATTTAGAAAATTATGAAATCTATTTTTGGGGTATACATCATCCCTTTCTGTTTATTTAACATAGCCTTCAGAGATCAATTTGATTTTTCTACAACTGTGCCTATATGATTGTGTGATATACCTATGTTTTATATTATAAGCAAAAAAGTGATTCATTTTCTTAGAGACATATGCTGGAGCATTGTCTGTTTTTATTTGTACAGGTATACCCATGATGACCATAACTTCTAGCAAAAGTGTGATTACTGAATCAGCCTTTTCCGAGCTGAAAGCAGTTGCCCATTGAAAACCTGAATAGGTATCAATGGCGTGGTATACATATTTTAGTTTTCCACACTCTACAAAATGGAACACATCCATCTGCCCAATTTCATTCCTTTGACTACCCTTTGGGTTACTTTCTCAGGTAGTAGTGTTTGATTATATCAAAAACAAGTAGGATATTTTCTTATGATTTTCTTACCTTGGTACCATGTTCATGGAAAAGTCTTTTTTTTAAAAAAAAATCTTTTACTATTGACATGACATTCCTTATAAAATTCTCAGGCCATCAACATGTTTCCAATCTATCATTGTTATCTTATTGGTGTAGCCAGAACTTCAAGAACTATGTTGAATAGATTTGGAGAGAGAGGACAGTCTTGTCTTGGTCCTGATTTTAGTGGAATCGCTTTGAATTTATCCCATTTAATTTGATGGTGACTGTCAGCATGCTGTATATTGCTTTTATTATTTTTAGATATGTTCCTTGTATCCCTGATCTCTCCAAGACCTTTATCATGAAAGGGGTGTTGGATTCTGTCAAATGCTTTTTCAGCATCTAATGAGGTTATCATATTTTTTTTCAGTTTATTTATATGGTGAATTACATTGATAGATTTTCATATGCTGAACCATCCTTACATCTTTGGGAGGGAGCTGACTTGATCATGGTGAATGTTTTTTTTTTTTTTTTTTTTTTTGATGTGTCCTTGGATTTGGTTTGCCATTGTTTTATTGAGTATTTTTGCATCCATGTTCATGAGGGAAATTGGTCTGTAATTCTCTTTCTTGGTTGAGTCTTTGTGTGGTTTAGTTATCAGGGTAACTCTAGCCTCATAAAAAGAGTTTGGCAATGTTCCTTCTCTTTCTATTATGTGGACTACTTTGAGGAGTAGGTGTTAGCTCATTACCTCTTCTTTGAAGTTCTGGTAGATTTCTGCACTGAAACCATCCAGCCCTGTTTTTGTTTTTGTTTGTTTGTCCAGAAAATTGTCCATTTCTTTTACTTTTTCCAGTTTTGTGGAGTATAGATTTTTGTACTGATGACCTAATGATGCCCTGGATTTCCTTGGTGTCTGTTATGTCCCCCTTTTCATTTCTGATTTTGTTAGTTTTTGATGTTCTCTCTCTGCCTTTTGATTAGTTTGGATAAGGTTTTGTCTATCTTATTGATTTTCTCAAAGAAACAGCTCTTTGTTTCATTGATTATTTGTATTGTTTTCTTTGTTTCTTTTTATTGATTTCAGCCCTCAATTTGATTATTCCCTGTCGTCTACTCCTCCATAGTGAGTCTGCTTCTTTTTCTAGAGCTTTCAGGTGTGCTGTTAAGTTGCTGGTGTGAGATTTCTCTAATTTCTTTTTGTAGGCACTTCATGCTATGAACTTTCTTCTAAGCACTGCTTTCATAGTGTCCCTTAGGTTTGGGTACATTGTGCTCTTCATTTTCATTGAATTCTAGGAAGTCTTTAATTTCTTTCTTTATTTCTCCCTTGACCCAGGAGTGGTTCAATTGAGCACTGTTCAATATCCATGAATTTGTAGGCTTTCTGCAACTAGTGTTGTTAAATTCTAACTTTAAACCACGGTGATCCGATAAGAAGTAGGGGCTTATTCCAATTTTTTTTTTTATCTGTAGAGATTTGCTTTGTTACCAAGTATGTGGTCAGTTTTAGAGAAGGTTCCATGAAGTGTTGAGAAGATCATATTTTCTTTTGTGTTTGGGTGAAATGTTCTGAATATGTCTGTTAAGTCCATTTGAGTCATTACACCTGTGAGTTCTCTTATTTCTCTGTTAAGTTTCTGTCTGGTTGACCTGTCCATTGGAAAGAATGGGGTGTTGAAGTCTCCTGCTATTAGTGTGAGGGGTTTGATGTGTGATTTAAGCTTTAGTAATGTTCCCTTTACATATGTTGGTGCTCTTGTATTTGGGGCTTAGATGTTCAGGATTGAGACTTCATCTTGATGGCTTGTTCCTGTGGTGAGTATATTTTGATTGAATTAATTTGAAGTCTATTTTGTTAGATATTAGGATAGCTACACTTGCTTGTTTCTTAGGTCCATTTGATTGGACCTATTTTATAACCTACATAATTAATAGAATCTCATATTTTTTCAGGAGCAATTTGTAATCCCCAACAAGGCAATATTTACTTCTTCAAACATTCTTTCTGAAGTATCTACATTTGAATCAGATAGTAAAATGTTGTCCTTGTAATGGTAAACTGTAGTTTGAGGAAATTTCCTATGTATCATTTCCAACAACTGCCTTATAAAATATTGACACAATGTGGGGTTATTTAACATTCCCTGTCTCAGAGCCTTCCATTGATAACTCTTATCAAGCTGAGAATTTTTTTAAGTAGGCACTGTGAGGCCATCCTTTATGCAGTAGAGAAAGAAAGAGAATGCCAGATGGTAGAGGGCCCACTAGCTGAATCACCTTATTAACAGCTCTTTGATCTGTTACCATTCTTCACTTTTCAGATTTTTGTTTTGTTTTTCGAGACAGGGTTTCTCTGTAGCTTTGGAGCCTGTCCTGGAACTAGCTCTTATAGTCCAGGCTGGCCTCGAACTCAAAGATCCGCCTGCCTCTGCCTTCCGAGTGCTGAGATTAAAGGCGTGCGCCACCACCGCTTTTCCCCCAGATTTCTTTTAAGAACAGATACAGTAGGATTCCAAGGGCTGTTTGATTCTTCAACATGCTGAGCTCTTAGTTGCTCTTTTACCAACTGTTCTAAACCCTGAAGTTTCTCTGTTATAAAGGCCATCGTGCAACCATACATTTTTGCCTTTCAACCATTTTATTTTATTTGAATCAGGGTTTCTTTATAGCTTTGGAACCTGTCCTGGAACTAGCTCTTGTAGACCAGGCTGACCTCAAACTCACAGAGATCCGCCTGCCTCTGCCTCCTGAGTGCTGGGATTAAAGGCATGTGTCACCACTGCCTGGCATAAACATGAATTTTTTGTTTGTTTTTTTGCTTTGGTTTTTCGAGACAGGGTTTCACTGTAGTTTTAGATCCTGTCCTGGAACCAGCTCTTGTAGACAAGGCTGGCCTCAAACTCAGAGATCTGCCTGCTTCTACGTCCCAAGTGCTGGGATTAAAGGTGTGCACCACCACCGCCCAGTTTTCAACCATTTTAAAGGTAGGGCTGTTAGTGCTTTTGAAATATATCAACAGCTGTTCAGCTGCTCTGCCTTGTTCTTGTTCAACCTGAGTGGTCAGTGACTATTCTTTATAATACCTTGTAATATTTTTCCCAGAAATATAGGTTAATTTATGGTTTATTTCTAAGATTGGGGGAATATTAATCTTAGTATTTCATTGCTGTAACAAATCACATCCCCAGCCGGGCGGTGGTGGTGCACGCCTTTAATCCCAGCACTTGGGAGGCAGAGGCAGGTGGATCTCTATGCGTTCGAGACCAGCCTGGTCTACAAGAGCTAGTTCCAGGACAGGCTCCAAAACCACAGAGAAACCCTGTCTTGAAAAACCAAAAAAAAAAAAAAAAAAAAAAAAAAAAAAAAAATCACATCTCCACAAATTCATTGTTATGTTAGTCACATATGGTTTTAATATTCTTCTCTCTCCTTTTGGCCCTATACATTCAACACATCTCACATTCTGCTTTACCTGTGATAAAGTTCCAATCCCTAAAAACTGAACATTTACATCCTGTAGGGGCCAATTTGGGTGCCAAGATTCTAATGAAATTATTGTTATATCCCTACCAGTGTCTACCAGACCTTTAGTGATGTCATTTATTTGTATTTTTAATTTTGGTCTTTGTTCATTTATAGAAGTTTGCCAAGATAATCACTTTATGGTTTCCCCTGAATTTTTTGTTCTCTCTTCTATAGCTATTCTCTTATCAAGAGCAATATGTTTTCTTACAATAGGCATTAGGTTCTTTAATTGCTTTGGGAAGGAGTTTCTTCTAAGATGGCAGGAAGCAGCTGAACCGTATTTGGCATAGGGGCCTCCAAGAGTTTCCTCAAGGAGTTTCCCGATGGTAAAGGATTTCCTTGAATATGCCTTGTTGACCTACATCCATTAGTCCAATGCCTTCCTTTGCCACACTTTCTGCATAATCCAGAAGGGAGAGACTTTTTGAATGGATTATGCTTAGAGAAAACACTGTTTCTAGGAACATCCTGTTTACAGTCCATTTTAAGATGACCTTGTTTGCTACAATTGAAATACTTGATATTTCAATTTTTCTTCAAATTGCTGGAAATCACCTCTCTTATCCAAGTACCATCATGGTCATGAGATTCAATATTAATTGTATATTGGATCCAAAGGTGCTGACCTTGCCCTTGATGGCCTAATTATTCTTTTACATTGAGAACTAGCATTTTTCAAAAGCCAGAGATTCAATTATTATTTGTTTAGTTTCTGAATTTGGTATCATTGTATCTGATATATATCATCTATCTGATGTCAGTCTTTGTAAGAAATCCGTGAAGATTTCTTTTGGGCTCTGTATTACTTTAGTAAATGATTCAATCTTCTTTCCTACTTCTTCAATTCTGTTGCAAGCATTCAAAGCTACTGCGTGGCGTAAAGACAGAATGCGACAATCACATAGAGATTGCCTTTCCACAATAGCATAATCTCCTTCTCCAAGAACTTGATCTGGGAGATTTTCATACCTTTAGCTTTATCCCCTTGTTCAGTAGTGTTACCCTCTTCTCTGAACTAGGTACTCCATTGCAATTTTGGACTAGGCTCTAAAACAGCTTTAACCAACTCTATCCAGTCTTTAGGAATAATTCTATTACAGACTGACCACAAATTTAACATTTGCTTCACAAAAGGTAAATATATGCTGTATTAGTCTATTGCTTTCTTGAATCTTCTTAAATCTAGCATTGGCTCAGGAATTCATTCAGCTATTACAGAGCCTCTAGCATTTGGAAATTCATGTAAGGTTACTGGATGCATTAAGGTTGTTTGTTTTAAAACATTAGGTTGGGGGCTGGAGAGATAACTCAGTGGTTAAGAGCACTGGTTGCTCTTCCAGAGGACCCAGGTTCAATTTCCAGCACCCACATGACAGCTCACAACTGACTGTAACTCCAGTTCCAGGGGATCTGACACCCTCACTCAGACATACATCCAAGCAAAACAACAACACACATGAAATAAAAATAAATAATTTAAAACAAAGAAAACTTGAGGCTATTCTTCTCTATTCTTAATAATGCAGCATTGAAACTGATTCTCCATTAAATTCCTCTGTCTGGATTTGAATATCTCTATTAATCTATTTTATTAAGTTTTTCTAAAACTTATATCTTAGCACTCAGATTAACCACCTTTTTTAGTAATAAAAAATGATAATGCTAATAATGTTTACAATTGATAATACATAGATCCCATCTAAATTAGTTATCCTCTCATTTAATTATTCCATTTCCACCCCCCCCCCCAGACAGGGTTTCTCTTTGGCGCCTGTCCTGGAACTAGCTCTTGTAAACCAGGCTGGCCTCAAACTCACAGAGATCCACCTGCCTCTGTCTCCCGAGTGCTGGGATTAAAGGTGTGCACCACCACCACCCAGCCTAATCATTCCATTTTCAAACTGTCCAGACTTTCATCGGTTAACTAGAATGGTTTTCTAAAAAGATTTATTTATTTTTATTTTCTGTGTATAAGTATTTCACCTGCATATATGTATGTGTATTATGTGTATGCCTGGTACTCTTGGAGACCAGAAGGGAAAATAGATTCCCTGGAAGTGACGTTAGAGATGGCTATGAGCCACTCACTGTATGAGTGCTGGCAATTGCACCCAGAACTTCTGGAAAAGTAGATGGTGCTCTTAACTACTAAGTCATTTCTCCAGCTCCTAGAATGATTCTTTTCCTTGATTTACAAGTGCTATTTTATTTTTTATTGTGTTTTACAGTGCTGGCGTGGAATCCAGTGCCTCACACATGCTGCACAAGTGCCCAAATTTTCAGTTTCCATTTACTAACCGGTGCCAGCAACTGACTTTTGTTTGTTTTGATACAATTTAAAAATTGTGAATCTGCTGGATGTAGTGATGTATGCCTTTAATCCCAGGACTCTGGAGGCAGAGGCAGGTAGATCTCTGTGAGTTCAAGGCCAGCCTGGTCTACAAAGTGAGCTTTAGGACAGCCAGGGCTGTTACACAGAGAAATCCTGCCTCGTGGGGGGAGGGGGGGAGAGTACTCTTCTGTTTTATCTCACATTGCATGTTACAGTTTCAAAATGACAGCCCCGAAATCACATACACAGAATGGTTATAACTGCTCTTAGTTTCCCACAGTTCTCTTTGAACTTGAATGTAACTACAAATCATAGTCAATTACTGTCTTCAAAGCCCTCCAAATAACTGATAAGTGTGTTATATCATCAGCTTGCCATGGGCATGTTACCAATTTTATTTTTTTAAATCTATAAAAATAGAAAGGTAGGGACTAGAGAGATAGCTCAGTGGTTAAGAGCACTGACTGCCGGGCGGTGGTGGCGCACGCCTTTAATCCCAGCACTTGGGAGGCAGAGGTAGGCGGATCTCTGTGAGTTCGAGACCAGCCTGGTCTACAAGAGCTAGTTCCAGGACAGGCTCCAAAGCCACAGAGAAACCCTATCTCGAAAAACCAAAAAAAAAAAAAAAAAAAAAAAAAAAAAAAAAAAAAAAAAAAAAAAAAAAAAAGAGCACTGACTGCCCTTCCATAGGACCCAGGTTCAATTCCTAACACACACATGGCACCTCAATCGTCTACAATTCTAGTTCCCAGGGGTCCAATACCCTCATCCACACAGATACAAGAATGCACAGAAAAAAATAAATCATTAAAAAGAAAAAAGGTTTATTTAATGGAGTCTGATCTCTGTTCCTCTCCTCCCTTCTTTTTCCTCTATTCTTTCGTGAAAATATTTTAAGGATTTATTGAGTTATTCTTTTTAAAAAAGTTAAACTAATAGTAAAGTTTTAAATATATATTTATATTTCTCTTTTTTGTTTTTGTTTGTTTTTTTTTATTCTTTTTTAATTAAAATTTCCACCTTCTCCCCGTTTCCCATTTCCCTCCCCTCCTCTCAGATATTGCCCCCTCCCCCCAGTCCCCTCTCCCTATCCCCACTCCTCTTCTCCTCTCCCCACACCATTCCCCCTCCCTCTCGATACTGAAGAGCAGTCCAAATTCTCTGCCCTGCGGGAAGACGAAGGTCTTCTATCTATGTCCAGGAAGGTGAGCGTCTAAGCAGGCTAAGCACCCACAAAGCCAGTTCATGTATTAGGATCGAAACCTAGTGCCATTGTCCTTGGCTTCTCATCAGCCTTCATTGTCCGCCATGCTCAGAGAGTCCAGTTTCAACCCATGCTTATTCAGACCCAGACCAGCTGGCCTTGGTGGGCTCACAATAAATCATTTCCACTGTCACAGTGGGTGGGTGCATCCCTCGTGGTCCTGGTTTCCTTGCTCATGTTCTCCCTCCTTCTGCTCCTCATTTGGACCTTAAGAGCTCAGACCGTTGCTCCAAACTGAGACTCTGTCTCTACCTCGATCCATCGCCAGATGAAGGTTCTAAGGTGATATGCAAGATATTCATCAGTATAGAATAGGGTCATTTCAGGTTCCCTCTCCTTAGTTGCCCAAGGTACCAGCTGGGGACATCTCCCTGGACACCTGCTAACCCCTCTAGAGTCAAGTTTCTTGCCAACCCTAAGATGGCTCTCTTAGATAGGATATATACTTCGCTGCTCCCGTATCCTCCCTTCCTATATCCCAACCATCCCAATCCCCCGAGCTCCTCCCATCCTCCCCTTCTCATGTTTCTCATCCCATTTCCCCTTTGCCCCTTGCCACCTCACCCGCAAGTTCCCAGTTTTTGCCCTGCAATCTTGTCTACTTCCCCTCTCCAGACGGATGACTATATGATTTTCTTTGGGTTCACTTTCTTATTTAGCTTCTCTAGGATCACAAATTATATGCTCAATGTCCTTTATTTATGGCTAGAAACCGATGATGAGTGAGTACATCCCATGTTCCTCTTTTTGGGTCTGAGATACCTCACTCAGGATAGTGTTTTCTATTTCCATCCATTTGCACGCAAAATTCGAGAAGTCATTGTTTTTTACCGCTGAGTAGTACTCTAATATGTATATATTCCACACTTTCTTCATCCATTCCTCCATTGAAGGGCATCTAGGTTGTTTCCAGGTTTTGGCTATTACAAACAATGCTGCTATGAACATAGTTGAACAGATACTTTTGTCATTTGATGGGGCATCTCTTGGGTATATTCCCAATAGTGGTATTACTGGATCTTGGGGTAGGTTGATCCCAAATTTCCTGAGAAATCGCCACACTGATTTCCAAAGTGGTTGCACAAGTTTGCATTCCCACCAGCAATGAATGAGTGTGCCCCTTTCTCCACAACCTCTCCAGCAAAGGCTATCATTGCTGTTTTTGATTTTAGCCATTCTGACAGGTGTAAGATGGTATCTCAAAGTTGTTTTAATTTGCATTTCCCTTATCGCTAAGGAGGTTGAGCATGACCTTAAGTGTCTTTTGGCCATTTGAATTTCTTCTGTTGAGAATTCTCTGTTCAGATCAGTGCCCCATTTTTTTATTGGGTTCATTAGCATTTTAAAGTCTAGTTTCTTGAGTTCTTTATATATTTTGGAGATCAGACCCTTATCTGTTGCAGGGTTGGTGAAGATCTTCTCCCAGTCAGTGGGTTGCCTTTTTGTCTTAGTGACAGTGTCCTTTGCTTTACAGAAGCTACTCAGTTTCAGGAGGTCCCATTTATTCAATGTTGTCCTTAATGTCTGTGCTGCTGGGGATAAACGTAGGAAGTGATCTCCTGTACCCATATGTTGTAGAGTACTTCCCACTTTTTCTTCTATCAGGTTCAGTGTGTTCAGACTAATATTGAGGTCTTTAATCCATTTGGACTTGAGTTTTGTGCATGGTGATAGATATGGATCTATTTTCATTCTTCTACACGTTGACAACCAGTTCTGCCAGCACCATTTGTTGAAGATGCTCTCTTTTTTCCATTGAATACATTTAGCTCCTTTATCAAAAATTAGGTGTTCATATGTTTGTGGGTTAAAATCAGGGTCTTCTACTCGGTTCCATTGATGGACTTCTCTGTTTTTATGCCAATACCAAGCTGTTTTCAATACTGAGGCTCTGTAATAGAGTTTGAGGTCAGGGATGGTAATGCCTCCAGACGATCCTTTATTATATAAGATTGTTTTGGCTATCCTGGGTTTTTTGTTTCTCCATATAAAGTTGATTATTGTCCTCTCAAGATCTGTGAAGAATTTTGATGGGATTTTAATGGGGATTGCATTGAATCTATAAATTGCCCTTGGTAGAATTGCCATTTTTACTATGTTGATCCTCCCAATCCAAGAGCAAGGGAGATCCTTCCATTTTCTGGTATCCTCCTCAATTTCTTTCTTCATAGACTTAAAGTTCTTGTCAAATAGATCCTTTACTTCCTTGGTTAGAGTTACCCCAAGATATTTTATGCTATTTGTGGCTATCGTGAAGGGTGATGCTTCTCTGATTTCCATCTCTGCTTCCTTATCCTTTGTGTATAGGAGGGCAACTGATTTTTTGGAATTGATCTTGTATCCTGCAACGCTACTAAAGGTGTTTATCAGCTGAAGGAGTTCTTTGCTGGAGTTTTTGGGGTCACTTATGTACACTATCATATCGTCTGCAAATAATGAAAGTTTAACTTCTTCCTTTCCAATTTGAATCCCTTTGATCCCCTTATGTTGTCTTATTGCTATTGCTAGAATTTCAAGCACTATATTAAAGAGGTATGGAGAGAGTGGACAACCTTGTTGTGTTCCTGATTTTAGTGGAATAGCTTTGAGTTTCTCTCCATTTAATTTGATGTTATTTGACGGCTTGCTATAAATAGCTTTTATTATACTTAGGAACGACCCTTGTATTCCTAATCTCTCTAAGACCTTTATCATAAAGGGATGTTGAATTTTGTCAAATGCTTTTTCCGCATCTAATGAAATGATCATATGGTTTTTTTCTTTCAGATTATTTATATGATGGATTTCTCTTTTTTGTTTTTGTTTGTTTTTTAAGACAAGCTTTCTCTGTATAAAGTCTGGCTATCGTGGAACTTGCTTTATAGACCAGGCTTGCCTTGAACTCACAGAGATCTCCTTTTTCTAAATAATGTCACTTGCCTTTTACTATTTCTTTATGTGACGAGAGAGAGAGAGAAAGAGAGAGAGAGAGAGAATGCAAGTCTGTGTGTGGAGGTCAGAGGAGGATATTAGGTATTCTCCTTTGTCACTCTCTACTTGATTCTCATGAGTAAGGTCTCACTGTCTGTCTCTGGAGCTCAACTGGCAGCCAGCAAATCTTAATGTTCTCCTATGTCTGCCCTGGCACCCGTATAAATGTCCAGCTTTTCTCACGGGTGTTGGAGATAGGAATTCAAGTCCTCATACTTGTTCACATATTCTTACCTGCTGAGTCATCTCCCCAATCCCTCTTTGCCTTTTGCTGTTGTTTTACTTTTTAAATTTTGCCCTTTTTAAACAGGCCAATGTGGTATTCACTATGTATCCCATACTGGCCTAGAACTTATGGAACTCTTGGTTCAGTCTTCCAAAAATTAGTGTATGTGTAAGCCTCTTTGCCTAAACTGTCTTGCTTGTTTTCACTTATGAAAATATCCTAACACATAGCATAGTGCAAATGCCTTTAATCTCAGCACTCAGGGACAGAAGGATCTCTGTGAATTTAAGGTCAGCCTTCTCTACACAGCAAATTGATGGCGACTTAAATGGTTTCTAATGTTTTTATCTTCACAGAGTGAATATATATTTTTAGACACTTTTCTAGTTTTTTTTTTTTTATTTTCTAAAAGTGAGAGTGCTTGATCCCATGGTAAAATAATACCATCTTATTTGATGGTTTCAAATTTCTGTTTATAGTTTCAGTGTTTTAACATTCCTACCAGCAGTGTCTTGAGTTTTGTCAACAAAATATGATATGAGGTATTTTTTGTTGTTGTTGTTGTTGTTGTTTTGGTTTTCTTTTTTTTTTGTTTTTGCCCACCATTGGTAAAAAATTGTCTCTCTACTTTTTGGCCTGCCTGCCCTCCCATCTGCCTGCCTACCTTCCTTCCTTCCTTAATAAGAAATACAAGTGAGGTTTTAGGTTTTGGTTTTCTAGGTTTTCTAATAATTCTGTTTTTTTTTTCTATTTGTATTTTTCAGAGTCAATACAGATTTGTCTGTGAAGCTATTTTGAAAGTGTATGAAGAAGGCTTTGTTAAACCCTTAACAGCATCATCAAATAAATAAGAAAACAGAAAAGTTGGGATAAGTATTGGGAAACTGATTTTTGTTACATTCACTGTGCCATAATACTGCTTGCAGGAAATGGCATCTCTCACAAAAAAATGAAGAACTCAAACAAACTTTGAAAACTTCAGCACTATTGCACTTTATGTTTTAAAAAGTCACTCAAAACCTATAACTTCACATCTTTGACTATTTTGTGCTTTGCTCTGAACAAATAGTGGAAACTGAATATGTTCAGGGTAATTTGTGGAGTTTTGAGGCGGTGCCATGCAGTCCCCTCTGGTAGAATTGCCCCAGCAAGGCTCAGAACTCATCTCTGTTACACACCTGTACCTTGAAAGCAAAAAGAAGTAAACATCAGGAGTCTGCTCTGGTCTTTCCAGTGGTTCATGTACTTACGCTACTGATTGCCAGATTTTATTTTTCAAACGTTAGCAATACCATTCTCAACATTAGCCAGTACACTGCCTGTGGATGCAGCACATCTTCCCTGACATCCCAGTAGGGACCTGCTGTTGAGAAGAAAAGTGGAACTTGCTGTTCCCAGGAAATGCTGCACAGTGTCCATTTACCAGCATCTTATAGAAATTATAACTATGAATCTATGGAATTTCTTGGATTTAATAATGTAACTTATATTTATCATAATGTTGGCTTATTCCAAATCATGTGACTTCACACTTTTGATGTAAAGGAATGCATGCATCGTGTCTTAACCCCTTAAGTGCCTTGAGATATCTTTGTTTAATGAAAAGGCACTCATTTGACCCCATAGGAGGTATGTATACTGTACATTATTATAGTTTTATGAATTTTTAATAGGTTCACAGTGTAAAAAAACAGCTTATGTTGAGAGTTATACAAGAAGGGTAAGGAGATTGTTTTTACTCAGTGCTTGCTTGTACTTTGCTATAAAAGCCAGAATATCTGTGTTCTGCTGAGAGTGCATTCTGCTGCTGTGGAATTGTTCACAATTTGTACATTCCTTTACTGCGGAACAGGGCTTAAAGTTCAGCAACTTATCCTACAAAAAGGGTTTATTCTTCAAATTTCATATTTACTTTATCCCTAACTTAAAAAGTGATCTTTAACATGTATATTAAAGATAAACATATTAACACTCTAAGCTACAATTACAAAGTTAGTTGGGTTTGTTCCTGTCTATACCGAAGTGTTACCCTCCAGTACTCATTCCAGTTCATATCAGGCTGTCTTCACACTGGTCTTTCTTCTTATTTTTAGTTTTTGTTGGTTTTTGTGTTGTTGTTTTGGTGTTTTGTTTTGTTTGGTCTTGGTTTTTCAAGACAGCGTTTCTCTGTATAACAGTCCTAGAACTTGCTGTATAAAACCAGGTTGACCTTGAACTCACAGAGATTTGTCTCCCTCTGCCTCCTGAGTGCTGGGATTAAAGGTGTGCATCACCACCACCTGGCCACACTGGTCTTTTCATTGGAATTCTTCAGACAAAGAGTTAAATACTATTGACTTCTTCTAAATGTGACCCCCCCCCAAAAAAATAGTAAAATGCAGGTTTTCTTGTCATTTTTGTATACAGTTATATTATCTAGTTTATATTTATAGATGCTTATTAAATTATAAGCATGTTTAGTGAGGTGTTTGATTATTCATCTTGACTGAAGATCCAGCTCCCATTACAGATGTGTATATTTTCCTTGTCAGCTTCATTTGTTTTTAAATCTATGGAAATAGATCTTTAAAATTGCCCAATTTAATATGAGAATTTGCTCACCTATTTTAATGTTATTTTATATGGATATAGTTAAAGTGGGCACATTTGCTAGTGGTTTCAGAATATTTCTGTAGTTTTGATAAAACATAGGTTCCAATAAATATTTTGGACTGCTATTTAGTTTGGAGGGGTGACATACTTTTAAGAATCTTTAATAAAATCTAAATTATCATCTCTCATATTCAGAATTCTTAATAGTAAAATTCAGAAAGAAGTTAAGCTCCTAAACAGTAATGGCCAGGGTACCATTGTCATTTACAAATACTATTTGTCTTATTTTTTTTAAAGAGGCATAAACATAATCTTATGTCAAACAGAAGTCCACCTATTTTGATTTTACATGCAAGACAATATGAGCTAGTCAGTGAAAGATAGTTACACTCAAACATTCCATTCTCTACCAGAGGCAAATGTAATTTAGGCTAGTAGGCTATCATTACAAGTTAAAAAGGGAAATCAAGTTGGAGATTATAGAGCTACTTTATTTCATTGATGGATTTTAGTCTAAGTTTTAAATGTCTGTCCTTACCATATGGATAGACTGTGACAACCATAGGCAAAAAGAGAAAACTTGTGTAGAAGATAGAAGGCAAAGGCATGATTCACTCGCTCTTTAATGGAAAGCTTTGTTCATACCTCTGTAGTTAACACTGATGTTGGCAATGAGCATTGCTGCCATTTAAATCATTGATGCTTGTCGTTCAGTGACAAGTGTAGAATTAAATTTATATTTCTCATGAGAACTGTCCTCTATCATTATTTTACATGTAAAAACACCCCTTTTAGAACATTTGTTAGGATCTTAAGCTAAAATAACCCTTCACAAATTGTTACTATGGATATGCTAATTCAACTTTCTTAGTTATCTAGCATAGAACACTGTCCTTTATACCTAAGCATTTAATCAGTTTACTAATCAAAATAGATTTCTAGAAATAATGCTAGTTTTCATACGTAAGTAGTGCTAGACTTCATACATACTGATGTAATATTGTGTGACAAAAAAAATCCTGAATTAAACTACTTTCCTTTTTCACTACCCACCCTTAAGACCCACACACTGACAAACTCAAGAAAGAATGCATTTATTCTGACAAGTTAAACTCAATATTGATGGGTCAGGGGCTTTTGTATATGCTAAAAAGTAAATGTAAAACTTTTCCCTCTCTGAGTTCAGGTGATTTTTCTGTGCTTATTTAAAGTGTTTTATTGAGTGTCTGGTTTTCGCCTGCACTACCTAGATACTCTGTAATAATAATTTGGAGGAGACTAGCATTTGCAAAAAGAATAGGTTGTACTTGTTAAACTAATCCATCCATTCAAAAATGAGGCAGAATACAGCCCAAGAAAAACTTTTGTGTAGCCTTCTGGGGTAAGTAGTTGGGAAAGGGCAATGATTAGCCATTTTGACCTAAGAATAAGGGTAACATTGTATGAAAACTGACTAAAATGCACAAAGTTATGCTGAGCCATTAAGACAGTTACTTGAAGGTTTTAGGTACTACTGTACATACCTTCATAGAAAAACGTCAGTGCATTGGTTTGCATGTGTATTTCACAAAGACATGTACACAGACAGAATGGACTTTTAACCATGGGGTTGTTTATATCGCTTGGCGGGTCTGATCAAGTCTACTTTGTTATTTGAGCAAAAAATCTCTTGTATCACTAGCAGTGGTACTACAACTTGAAAGCTATAAGAAGTTGAAAGACTTGTGTCTAGTCTCTACTTCCCTATGATAGGATGAACTAGAGGCTCAGCAATTAATTTAACAGAATCTGGTCAACTTCAAGTTTTCTAATTCTCAATCTAGTGTTTCTGTATTAGATTAGAAGTTCAATAAATTGCTTGTAAATTTTAGCTATTTCTACCTGGGAAGCATGGTCAGTGTTGTCCCTTTGAATCTTTGACACCTTAGAAGTTTGATATTAGACTTCAAAAGTGATGTCAATTAGGAATTGGGCCGAGTTTGCTAGGTGTGCTTCCCTAACAGATGGACTTAGGCTGTTGTGAACTAGTCAGGCTGATACACATACAGTAGGCAAGCTGACCTGAAAGTAGGAAGTCAGTCTTAAAGCACTTAGCACATAGAACTGAGATTTAGAACTTATATCTACTTACAAAATAATTTATATTCATAATGTGAACATGTGATAAAATTGAAGTATGGCTTATCAGGAAAAGAGAAGGAAACATGAATTTATAGCAATGTGCTATCTAGTGTCTGTGTTTTGAATATTAAAAATATTCTGATGGTAAAATTGCCAAAGTAGTTTTGAATTCATGTAAGTTGTTTATACCACAACATTGTGGGATATGTTTACAGGCTCTTCATAGTACTTATTTTGTAGTTCTGATGAATTTGTATTTAAGTCATTTATAGTAAATATATGATGATAAATATTTGCTGGAATAAACATCTCAGTAATATAGCAAATCATACCTAATAGATCCCACAGTCTGCTTTCATACAAGGTGCTGCATCCACAAAGCAAGTACTTTGTGTTAACATTGCTCACGTCCCACATTTGCACCAACCATCCAACTGCCATTCCTGGAACCATTTGTGGTGCTTCCTCCAAGTAAAACAGCTGTGTTATTACAATTCAGTGGATTGAATTTATTAAATATTAGATTTACTGATCAGTTGACAGATACTCACTTGTGTCTCAGTGTGATCACAAACTAGTGACTTTTATGAAATTCTTAGAGAATTATTATACACATGAAAGAAATTTGCATAATAAAACTTTTTGAGGGCTAATTGCTTATAGATAATTTCATCAACTTTAAGAGTATAAGAAATCAGTTCCAAAATTGTTTTGGGTTCTGCTTTTTACCATAATTCTTATTTTTCATGGATTTCATTTTCTCTTAGTAGCAGTAATTATAATAAACTTCTCTATGTTAACAGAAACAATAAACCATGTGTTCCAGCCCATACTGCTTTATTTTCATACCCTAAGTAAATTTATTTTGAGTAAATACCATAAAGTTACTTTCTGTTTTCATATATAAATGTGTTGCTTGCTTACTTTCTGTTTTTGTGCCTCAATATACTGTTGATTGCTAAAGTCATTGTTTTGTTTTTAGTCCTTCAAAGCTAAGTGGGCAGTCATTACTCATAGCTGCTTGACAGCAATTTATCTATATGAACTAGGTATGGTTCAGTACATAATCAAGTAAGCCAGTAGTACTTTTTCTTTGCAGAAGGTTATTAGCAATATTGCAAGGTAAAAACTACACTGTTAAGGAAGAGTTCGAAAGTTTAGCTTCCTGGAGCCTTGCAAAATTTCCAGTATAAGGATTAAAAAGAAAACCTTGTTAAGGTCATAAAAGTTTCAAGTAAACATTGTAGAGTTTTCCTATTATTATGTAAATGATATACAGAAAATATTTTTCTATGAATAGAAGGTTAAAACTGTTAACTCTAATTTCATTGTTTAAAAGGGATAAAATGATGTTTGTATGTCTTTCATGCTGTAAAGAAAATGAATGTATCTTTCAAACATTAGAGTTATTACTTGGTTCTAAGTATATGTGTTTGTTTAAAAAGAGAGAGTGAGAAATCTGCAAAGGAGTAAAAATAGTGTCATAAGTCATGTAAAACGCAGTGTTGGAAGAAATGAAATTTCGTTGCGAATGGTCACTGTCAAAGCATATTTCACACGTAGTGTACGTTCATTCCACATTACTTTGTTTTTGGCTCTGCAAGTTTTCCTTAAAAATTGTATATACTATTTTGAGTGTAAAGTATTTTAATTCTACACTGGTGGGGTGTGGAAGAATGTGTTAGGCTAAGTGTGCTGCTGCATGTGTCTACCATGGAGGAAAGTTCCCAAGTTTTGTCAGTGTCGCCACTACCAATGGGGGCATCATTGTAAGAATGTGAAGCTAGAAACCCATGTCTAAGAGCACTGCAGAAATTATGTGCAGAAGCCTCTGACCCTGATGATGAGTTTCCCTTTTTCTCTTCATTGACATGGATAGTAAGACCACGAGGCCCAACCCTTGTGACTTCTAACCGTGGTGGCTTATACAGCTTACAAGTTTATTCGGCTAAGTGAAAACTCTTCACTTTAAACCAGTGCCTGTAGGCATAATTAATTCATTAAATAGCTCCTTTAAAATCTAGTAATTATCAATTATTAAACTTTATGAAGTTGGGAATTCCTTGTTTTAATGTTTTCTAAACCTCCATAATGATTTTAACTCATCATGATGTACCCTGAACAATCTAAAAGTAATCCAAGGTTAGTGTCAGATTTCCTCAACCCCAGAGTTATAAAATTTGGCACTATTAATTCTGGTAACTTATAAGTCACATTGTTAAGTAAAGTTGCTGTCAGGGATCATCAAGGAAATAGCTTTCTTCAAATAGTTGCTGCTTTGTGGTGTCCCTAGATCTATTATATGTCATAGCATCCACGATTGTCATAATTGGGCCTGTTTTACCTTTTTTAAGTATTTGTTTTCTGTTCTTAAATTATAGTATTCCATTTTTTTGCCTTCCTGGCCAAGGATGTTTCAACCCAGCTCTGTGATTTCCTGGATTGATCTTTCCCTGTCTTTCAGCGAGTTAGCAAGACTCCTCATTCCTGAATCCTGTAGGGTAGGGATATGTAAGTGCTAAAATCGATTTCAAATAGCACTTTATTTTATGCTTACTACTGACTTAATTTACACAGTAAAAATATCTATCCTAGGAGTTTTGTAAATACAGAAAAAATTGGTTAGTATTAGAGTTTATTAGATTGACCCCAAGTTTAAATGCTTTATAATGATCTCTTTATAGCTTCTTTGATATTTAAGAGGTAACATATGTGACTTTAGCTCTGTGATTTTTTTTTTTCCTGCAATCTGTATAATACAATAGATGCTGCCTAGCTGACTGTGTTGCTGGACTCAGTTCTCTCAGCTAGCTTCAGCCAAGCTTGGTTTACTAAAATTGTTTCTGCTCTGCATTTTGTGAACATCACATGACTACTTGGAAGTTCTTTGTTCTCAATGTAGTAACTAAATGTTAAGTAGATACTGCACCACAAGTTATGTAGTTTATATAGAAGACAAAGGGCAGAATGTGTGATACTGTGCAGTTTATATTAAGCTGTTTTCATATTCTGCCAAAACAGTATATCTGCTGTAAAAAAAATAAAGTTGTCTACCCCAGTGTTCTTCAGCATCAGAACATACCACTTATGAACTATGCTGTAATCTTTTCAGATAAGAAAAGCTAGTCCTTGTTTTCTACAGTGTAGGTTTAACTTGAGGACTGATAGTTCATACTTATCAGTACTATTTCTAAGCTGTAGTTTTAAAATTATTTCTATGTAGAAGGAATTTTGATTTGGGAACTTTCTTTTCTTGTTATAGGTGCTATATGTAAATATGGAGTGAGAAGTTTGCTTGGTTAAAAGTCTACTTTATTATTAAAATATTTTCATTTGTTTCCATTTGTTTTGTGCTGAATGAATAGCAGAATGGAATTAGTCCCTTAATGTTGTCAAGTACCTTTTCTCCCAGTTGTACAAGAATATCTCCGTATGGTGTGGTCTCATTATCAAGAAGCAAAGAAGCTAAGAATCAAAACTTAAATGCATTTAAGAATCAAAAACTTAAATGAATTTGATCAACACTGGGTTATTTGAAATGATCACTGTGCATTTGTTACTGCGGTTTACCATGTGTTTGAAAGGCCTTGTGTGTTTGTCTTAATTTCAGTGAAAATTAGAATCCTGCCTTTATGTTTTTAAACAATCTACACAAGCCAACAGTGAACAGTATAAAAATGCTGTTTTGCATTGAAACTGTTTTAGTCCTAACATCAATTTATATTATGTGAAATGCTATTACACATATTTTGTTGGGCTTATTTCATTTTGATTGAGTAGTTGTTCAGATACAAATGTGAAAAGGGGAAAAACACCTCTAGCTGTTAATGTTCAATTGAAAAATAAAGGTGTGCTTTAGTAATCTAATGACTTGCTTTCAAGTTTATTGAATTGGAATTTATTGTTGGACTCCATTATCGATGATGTAGTCACTAATGAGTGATCAGTTAGAAGGGATGTTTGAATGCTAAACATGATTTTGTTTCCAGAATAGTAACACACATAGTGGCTCTTCTTGAGGGAATGGGGAATGGTATATATGTTTGGTGTCTGGGCATGTACATATGCTGAAACAGCCACCTATGCTCAGACTTTCGGAAGCCAGGGGAGGGCATCTGGTGGTGTCCTCTATCAGTCTTTACCTTATTCTTTCATGGAACCTAGAACTTAATGTCAACTAGACTGGCTGGCCCGCAAGCTGTACTTCTTGTCTCTAGCAACCACAGCATGGGGTTGCAGGCACACATACCTGTGCTCAGTTTTTTACATGGGTTCTGGGAATCCTAGCTCAGGTCCTCATACCTGAGCAGTAAGCAGTTTTTTGTTTTTTTTTTTTGTTTTGTTTTGTTTTGTTTTGTGTTTTGTTTTGTTTTGGTTTGGATTTTTTTGAGACAAGGTTTCTCTGTGTGACAGTCCTGGCTGTCCTGGAACTCACTTTTGTAGATTCGGCTGGCCTCGAACTCACAGAGATTCGCCTCCTGAGCACTGGGATTAAAGGGATGAGCCACTACTGCCCAGCTGAGCAGTAAACATTCTTACCCATTGAGCCATCTCCCTACCTGCCTAATGAATAAAAGTGTCTGCCGTCTCCTTCATTGGGGCCACACCTCCTCCACTAACCCCAAGGCAAGAACTTGCCACTCAAAAGAATTGTCTTGAAATCAACCTGAATTATCATCTTCCCAGGTGCAGTCTGGTGTGCCATTTTGCATATTAGAGGAAGGTTAGGAGTAAAGCTTCAGTTTCGGTTCAGTTTTGATTGGGGGGGTTGTTTGAGTGTTTTGTTTTTATAGGTAGCTTTGGCTTGCCTTGAACTTGATCAACTGCCTGCATCTGCCCTTAAAGTGCTGGTATCAAAGTGTTGTACCACCACACTCTACAACCAATAACTGTTTCAGGTACCTATGTGTGTGATAAAGGACTCATTATGGCAAAAGCAGGTACAATGACATAGTGACTTGTGCCTGTAGTCCCAGCTACTTTTACGGCTGAAGTAGAGGATCACTTTAGGACAGCAATTCAGGGCTAGCCTGAGCTGTAGAAACCCTTTGTCTCAAATAAGAGAAAAAAATTATGAGATACATTTTGAGGAAGACTGAAGATGATTTATGGCAATCTCATACCAACTCCCCATCTCTGAGAAAAGCCCCCTTAAATCTGGTGAAAAGTGCAGGCATGTAATCCTAGTACTCAGAAATTGAGGTAGGTGGATTCAAATTGTGTGCTCTCTAAGAGTCAAAGTCATCAAGATCCAGGTAATTCCTGGAATATTGGGAGTTATAGTTCTTGGAGAAATAAAATGGGAAATACGGTGGCCTTATGGTTTGTCTTTAAACACCCCTACAACATTTGTCTCATAGCCACTCACCAGGAACCAGATGTGGATCTGACCAGAGTCCCATCTTTCTGGTGTAGTAAGAGGAGCACTGGGCTAGCATATACCCCGAAATAACAACACACAAATTGTATTCATTTAAACACTGCCTGGCCCATTAGTTCTAGCCTCTTATTGGCTAACTCTCACATCTTGATTCAACCCATTTCTAATAATCTGTTGGCCACTTGACTGTGGCTTACCGGGATGAGTCTAACCAGTGTCTGTCTAGGGCAGGAGAAGCATGGCATCTGCCACACTTCCATTCTTCCCAGCATTCTGTTCTGTCTACTCTGCCCACCTAAGGGCTGCCCTATCAAAAGGCCAAGGCAGTTTTCTTTATTCAACATAGAAGAACCTCCTACACCATCTGGTCAATACTTAAAGCTGGCTTCGTGTAACTGGTTTTACTCACACGAGTTTCAGGATTACCAGCAACTCTGAGCTATATGAAGCCTTGTGGCAGTAGAAGCCCCATCATACCAATGATGACCTCTGTTCAATTATATTTTCTTCTGGGGAAAAACGTATATTTGTTTATACATAAATATTTATGTTTGCAGTATTATATGATAGCTTGCAACTTTTCATTTTTCATTGTGGAGTCTTTCCATGTTAGCATATTCACATCTATCTCATTCTTTTAAACATTATTTGGGGGGTGAGGGTCATGAATGACCATGTATGTACTTGTACAGCACTCATATAGTAGCCAGAAGAAAATTTGCAGGAGTCAGTTCTCTCCACCATGTGAGTCCTGCGGCTCATGTTTGGTGGTGTCTTTTCTTGCAGAGCCATATCACCAGCCCCATCTCATTCATTTTATTCTGTTGTCATGTGGATGTTGCATAATTATATTTTACAATTATTATATTTCTGTGTGTATCTACCAGGTAAGCTAGATCCCTGACCTGCTCCCCCGTTTTGAGACTAGTCTTACTTTAAAAACTTATACCAGGTAGCAGAAACGACACTGATTTCTTGGTATTGTCCGTAATCAGTCGGGGAACTTCAGTTTTCACTCTCTCCACCCCAAAGCCCCTATCCCCCCTTGCTGTGGGTAGAGCTATGTGTAGTACCCAGCTGTTGCTCCATTGGCCCCAGCTAAGGTGCTTCACAGGTGACTGGCAATATTCTGGCAACACCTCTGGTGCAGAGAGAGCTGTTCTGCCAGGCTTAACCTGTTGCAGGTGTGGTCAGTGCCAAATCCCTGTAAATGGTGTCTTCTGGGTCCCCCCTCTACACACACTAATTTTCTGGCAAGATCCCATGAGACCCTCATTCCACACCCTTTCCCTTCACACACCCCCATTCTGCTCTTGTTCCTTTCCTTTCAGTACAGCCCTTGAGCACATCACCACAGGCCTTTTGCTCTTGCTGTTTCTTTGGCTCGTCTAGGAGGGCTACTGGCTATCTCCTCACCTACTTTAGGTCTGAACTCAATGTCACTGTCTTTAAGAGGCCTGACTCCTTACTGAATTTGCAGCTCTTCATTTCCTGTCCCTACTCTCTGCTATTAATTTTCTCTTTAATGTTTACTAACAGCTAACAAACCATGTGTATTGAACCCAGAACTTCATGTATCTACTAATGGAGCTAGAGCTATATGCAGCTCTTCCTCTCTTCTTCTTCTTCTTCTTCTTCTTCTTCTTCTTCTTCTTCTTCTTCTTCTTCTTCTTCTTCTTCTTCTTTTCTTTTCTTTTCTTTTTCTTTCTTCTTCCTCCTACTCTTTCTCCTCCTCTTCCTTCCTTCTCCTTCTTCAGATGGTGTTAAGTATATTGGCCTCAAATTTCTGGGCTCAAGTGACCCTCCTTCCTCAACCTTGAGAGTACCAAGGACTACAGGTACACTGTGCTACCACACAGGCTTGACCATAAAATAAACTTGTTTAATTATGACAGAACCTCAAAATGTAATCTAAAGTGCCCTTGATCTCACTACTGAGCCTCCCACAGGACTAGAGGTTTTTGTCACCTTTGGTTGCCTTGAGGGACTTTTGTCTTTCTTCTTTATCTGTCCTATCTCCAGGGCCTACAGCAGAGCAGGCCTTTTGATTATCTGAAGAATGAAGGAATGGAATGTTGCCTTTCCACTCAGGACCTCCCTGACCAAGGTACCTTAATCTTCAGCCTGTTATTTCTCTTTCCTAGTCTTGTTTTTCTCCAGGACACTTATCACCACTTGACACATTTATTTACTCTCTTTCTCCATTATAGACTGAAAGTTGCTTTAACAGTAGAGGCTTAAATCCACTTTAATCCCTAGGAATTGGGGGTAGGGAAGCAAGAAAACATTTAAATAAGTATTTACAAATCGATGAACAACTGGATAAGAGAGAAAAATATATACCAGACTACATTAAAAATAGAAACATCTGGGCTGGAGAGATGGCTCAGTGGTTAAGAGCATTGCCTGCTCTTCCAAAGGTCCTGAGTTCAATTCCCAGCAACCACATGGTGGCTCACAACCATCTGTAATGAGGTCTGGTGCCCTCTTCTGGCCTGCAGACATACACGTAGACAGAATATTGTATGCATAATAAATAAATTAAAAAAAATAGAAACATCTTAGTATTTATTTTTGCTGTGCTAGGGATTGGATCCAGGATTTTGTACTAGTCTAATATCCTACCACAGAACTGTATCCCAAACTCAACGTTTGATTCTAAATTACATAATCAAGGAAGTGAAAATTTGCTGGGTGGTGGTGACACCCACCTTTAATCCCAACATTCAGGAGGGAGAGGCAATCGGATTGCTGAGTTGGACGTCAGCCTGGTCTACAGAGTGACTTCCAGGATGGCCAGGGATACCCAAAAACCCTCTGAGGGTACGGGGACGGGACAAAAAACAAAAACAGAATACGAGTGGGGGAGGAGAGAGAAACAGAGGGGGGAGAGAGAGAGAGAGAGAGAGAGAGAGAGAGAGAATGAGAATGTGGGACTTTGAAACATAAAACCAGGGGCTATCAAGAAGCTCAGTGGGTAAAAGTGCTTACACCCGAATGGATCAGCTTGAGTTCATTCCCAGCACTCAAGTGATAGGAAAGAACTAACTTTTTGTCCTCAGACCTTCCCACACTTGAATTGTGGCATACATGCACCCTTCCTTACTCACTACACACATATACACACATAGACAATGTAATTTAAGACAAGGTTTTACTATGTAGTCCTGACTGTCTTAGAACTCACCATGCTGCCCTTGACCTCACCAAAGATTCTCCTGCCTCTGCCTCCCAAATTCTTTGATTAAAGGTGTGCATCAACATGCCAGGTATTTTCCCCTCGTTTTATTTTTTAATTAGTGAACCAGTGTAGCAGCTAGGTTTCCAAACACCTAATAGGGGCCTCTGAACAAGCCTAAGTTTTGTGTGCAAGTGCAACAGGTGACTCCTAAACTGTAGTTTCCTATTCCTCTTGGCTCCACCTGGCGTTGCCTGCTTAAATTCCTTCTCAGGAGGCTGATTTCCGGGGCGGCGCCATCGCCCCTTTAAGAGCCAAGCACCCTGTCCTTCGGGGCGGGGCTTGGGTAGGGCTTTCAGGGGCGTGCCCGCGGGCGGCCGGGGTCCTCCGGGGATTAGCTCAGGGTGGGCTCGCCCCTCGCGCCGCCATTTCTCTGTGTTTTCGGAGACCCGTCCTCCCGTCGGGCTGGCTGGGCGTCTGTCCCCAAGGGTCGCGCGCGCCTGTCGTCGTGGTCTCGGTCGCTACACGGTCTTCACCCCCCAGGAAAGGTAAGTGTGGCCCCGGGTGTCCAGTTCGCTCCGCTCACGGAGCGTAGCCTGGGCCGCGCCGGGTACGCGGCCCGGCTCCCCGGGCGACGCCGCGGGCTGGGAGGGGAGTGGCGGCGGCGGCCAATGGGGCTGGGCGCTGAGTTTCGGGCGATACCGCGCGGCGGCCGCCGGGGGCCCGGCGCGTAGCTGGGGTCTTGGGCGTCGTGGGAGGAACTCTGCTCCCCTCTGACCTCCGTGTACCCGTGCGGTTAGGGGAAGGTCTCCTCGAGTGTCAGCTCGTCAGGATCGTGGGTAGACGCACACCCGAGGGGACGTGCAAGCTTGCTCGCGACCGACTGAAACTCGGGAATCGTGTGAGGCAGGTGCGTTCCCGGGAACCGCCAAGGCCGAAGGCGCTTCCCGCCCCCACGCGTAGCGCGCGTCGGGTAATGATGGGTCCTCGGGTGGGTAGCAGATAAGTGTGTCTGTCTCTGTGTGGTTACTGCAGTCTCCCGGGTTCTGCTTTAACAGCGAGAAGACCCCAGTCTCCGAAGTTGTTTGGCAATACTTTAAAATTTCTAGTAGTGTTTTCTTCCTAAGAGTTAGAGATTAGCCCACCAATAAATCCTTAACGTAACTCACAGCTACGCTAACCCCAGTTGCAGCATAAACTGAGGCTGAGCCTCACTTACTGCAGTGGGTTAATTGTATGTGTCTCCCTGGTCGCCTCAGGATCTTTTTAACACACACACACACACACACACCCGCCGCCGCCTGTTCTTTCTTTTCTTTTGATACTGGGAACCTAATTCGCATTTTGGAGCTCACTAGGCTGACCTAAATCCTTAAACATGTTTTTTGTTTTGGGACTTTAACTTGTTTGGGAAAATCGATGTGTGGAATTTTCCTGCGTTTAGTTTCTCAGTTACATTTTCTATTGCGGAAGATAACTGGGATGAAAGGTACTGGTGCCTTTAGGACATTTTCTGTATGTTGGCAATATTACTGTGGAAAAAAAAAATCAGTGGCTTGTCCCAAGATACATGTGCTTTACCGCTCAGGAATGTCGTGTTGGATACCTAGAGTTCAATCCCTAGCACTGCAAAAAGAAGAACCAAAAGGGGCGGAGGTGCAGTTGGTCTTCAGTGATGTATGGTGTATGCTTGACGTGACAAACTTGAGGTGGAGGGGTGGGTAGTGCAGTGCTTGGTTAAGTGGGAAATTGTTTGTTTCAGTTTTCATTTCTGTGATTGAAAAGGAAATTTATTTACTAGAAACTATGTAACTCCTGGCCCCAGATTTTCAGTTTGTTGTTTTTTAGAGACAGTGTCTCTCTATGCAGCCCAGGCTAACTTGGAATTTGCTATTATGTACAGCCCAGGTTGGCTTGAAACCTAGAATTTTGCTTCTGCCTTCCGCGGACTGGGATTATTTTGTTAGTCACTTTTATTATCCTCTTTTAGGATTTGCTTCTTCAAATAGTACCATGTCCTAATGTATTTTTACTCTATAACATTGGTTTTTTTATTGATTGTCTAACATGTGTATCATGGCAAACAGTTTGATCATCCCTTATAATAAACAAGTCAGCTGAGGTTCCTGCCCTTGTGCAGGGAGGGAGACTAGCCAGTAACAAAAGTCAATTAAATATTTAATTACACTTTCTTTCCTTGTTTTTTAGAAAAGCCTGTGTTCTCACAGGGCCATCGATTCCAGCCTCAGGATCAGAGGGTGCTTTTCTGGGTGTAAATACAGAGTTAATTATCTAAAGAGGGGAAAGAATGGGAGATGAGTGGATTATCCCAGAAAGATGGAACCGCTAATGAAGAAAGTTCTGGAATTAGAAATAAGCACTAGAGCAGCTACAGCAAATAGCTAGAAGGGTGCCTAGGTCCAGAAGGAGGAGCCAGAGCTGTTAAAGATTTCAAAAGGAATCCGATTTGTGGTGGTTGATAATCCACCCATCCACCAACGGGAGCACTGAAGACCTGGGGAGGGCAGGTGGGATGAGGGAACAGAAATAGGGGGGGTACTTTTTTTTCTTAACTCTCAATTTTTTTTTAAGATTTAGAAACTTAAGTCACACCTCCCATATATTCTTATGACCTCTGGATTAACTCTCTACAGAGAACACCTTCCTTAAATCATCTGCATTTTGTAGTTTCTATGTATGTGTGTGAGGGTGTTTGTGGATTATATCTCAAAAGTATTATAATACCCTTTTCAGTTTGCACTTAATTTGATTTTTCACTTATAAATTTAGTCTAAGACATGTTGACAGAGGTTTCCATCCTTCCCTGTCCCACAGCCATTCAGTCCCAAAGAAACACACAGAGGTCTACATTAATCATAAATATGTTGGCCTATTAGCTCAGACTTCTTATTAACTCTTACATCCTACATTAATCCATAATTCTTGTCTGTCAGCCACATGGCTTGGTAGCTTTTATCAGTGAGGCAGTCTCTTGTTGATTCCTCTGTGTCTGGGTGTTGACTGCAGACTGAGTCTTTCCTCTTCCCAGAATTCTCCTGTTCTTGTCTTCCCACCTCTACTTCCTACCTGGTCACCCCGCCTATACTTCCTGCCTGGCTGCTGGCCAATCAGCGTTTTATGAAAACAATACAAGACCGTTGTCCTACAGCAAAGACAGGTTTGGTTTGTTTAAGAGAATGTATCACTATGTCACCTTGACTGGCCTGGAAGTCTATGTAGATCAGTTTATACCATCACTCACTGAACTCTTTGCATTATGATAAATGTATGAATTTCTTAAGTCAGCTAGGCTAAGAGTAACTTTGGTCGTGTGACTTAGAAATAGAATTGCTGCATATGGCCTATGCAATTTAAAGACTTGTTCAAGTAGGGCAGTGTGTGAGGATGTATAGAAGCATTCTGCCTCCTCTTCCCTGCTGCATGGACATCCCACCAGGGACCTCGCCTCCACCGATGTGAGCGTGTCAGAGACAAGCCGTAGGAACTCTTCCACCATTCTGCACTAGGTGTACAGGGACAGACGTCTTTTTCTGGACTTTGCTTGTGCAGTGCTGGACATGTCAGGTGCAACCCACTCTACTTTTTTTTAGATTATTTTTATTGATCTATGTATTTTTCTCCACTCCCCTCTCTCCCCTCCCCTTCAACCCTCTCCCACGATCCCCATGCTCCCAATTTACTCAGGAGATCTTGTCGTTTTCTACTTCCCATGTAGATTAGATCTATGTAAGTCTCTCTTAGTGTTCTCATTGTTGTCTAGGTTCTCTGGGATTGTGAATTATAGGCTGGATTTTCTTTGCTTTGTTTCCTTTTTTTTTTTTTTTTTTTTTTTTTTTTTTTTTTTTCAAGACAGGGTTTCTCTGTAGCTTTTTGGTTCCTGTCCTGGAACTAGCTCTGTAGACCAGGCTGGCCTCGAACTCACAGAGATCCGCCTGCCTCTGCCTCCCAAGTGCTGGGATTAAAGGCGCGTGCCACCACCGCCCGGCTCTTTGCTTTGTTTCTAAAAGTCACTTATGAGTGAGTACGTATGATATTTGTCTTTCTGAGTCTGGGTTACCTCACTCAATATGATGTTTTCTAGATTCATTCATTTACCCACAAATTTCAAGATGTTAATTATTTTTTTCTGCTATGTAGTGCTCCATTGTGTAGATAAACCACATTTTCTTTATCCATTCTTCAGTCGAGGGGAGTTTAGATTGTTTCCAGGTTCTGGCTATGACAAACAAAGCTGCTATAAACATAGTTGATTGAGCACATATCCTTGTGGCATGATTAAGCATCGTTTGGATATATACCCAAAAGTGGTATTGCTGGGTCTTGAGGAAGGTTGTTTCCTAATTTTCTGAGAAATCACCACACTGACATCCAAAGGGGCTGTACCAGCTTGCATTCCCATCAGCAATGCAGGAGTGTTCCCTTTTCCCCACAACCTCTCCAGCATAAGTTGTCATCAGAGTTTTTGATCTTGGCCATTCTCACCAAGGTGTAAGATGGAATCTCAGATCTGTGATTGCATTTCTCTGATGGCTAAGGGTGTTGAGCATTTCCTTAAGTCTTTCGGCCATTTGAGATTCCTCTGTTGAGAGTTCTCTGTTTAGGTCTGTACCCCATTCTTTTTATTGGATTATTTGTCCTTTTGGTGACCAATTTCTTGAGTTCTTTGTATATTTTGGAGATCAGCCCTCTGTCCAATGTGCAGTTTTTACTTGTTTATTTTTTATTTGAGACAGAGTCCATGCTGCCTAGGTTGGCCTAGAACTTGCCATTGGCCAGGGATAATCTTGCCCCTTCTACCTGCCCAGTACTGGAATTACAGGGTGTGCCACCATGCCTGGTAGTATGTTTTTTTTTTGTTTGTTTGTTTGTTTTTTTGCTTTTTCGAGACAGGGTTTCTCTGTGGTTTTGGTTCCTGTCCTGGAACTAGCTCTTGTAGACCAGGCTGGTCTCGAACTCACAGAGATCCGCCTGCTTCTGCCTCCCAAGTGCTGGGATTAAAGGCGTGTGCCACCACCGCCTGGCTTCTTTTACTGCGTAGTGATGGGGGTGGGTACACTTCATGCCAGTTGCAGATTTGGATCTCTCCTTCCAACTTATGTGGGTTCTGGGGATCCAGTTCAGATGTCAGGCTTTGTGTCCAGGATCTTTACTAACTGAGCCGTCTTACAAGCTGCCTTTTTTTTCTTCTTCAGTTTTTGGTTTTTTGGTACAGGACTTTTATATGTAGCTCAAGCTAGCCTGGAATTGGCATGTATATAGGCCATGTTAGCCTAGAACTCAGAACTCTCCTGTTTTAGCCTTCCAAATGCTAGAATTATTTATGAGGCTTCCTTATTATCCTCATTTGAGATGTCCTTTTTTATGTTACCCATTTTCTTCTTTTGGGTTGTTTATCTAGTTAATTTGTTTGTTTTTGCTTTCTGGACTTCTAACCTAGGGCCTCATATATGAAAGGTAAGCACTCGATCACCAAGCTGTATCTCTATAGAGATGATTTGTAATAAGGGATAAACTATATAGTAATTCTTCAAAGTACCTTTTTTCAGAAATTGTTTAAAAGTCCTTTATTATTCTATTTCTTCCTAGAACTTTCTCATTTTTTGCTTGAAACATCACGCTGTCACGTTTCTATGAAAGGAACTTGCTATTCTTCACAGTATTGGGGTTATTGTTCAAAGAAACAGCAATCGAAAAGAAAGGTGTTTTTCTTTAACTTGATAGACAGCAGGAGCAGAGTTGTTTGTCGGTGCCAGAAGGTGAGCGTTAGAAAAGCAGTTTATAGTTTCTTAGGAGATGCATTTATAATGCATTTGGAATCTTTTTCTTTTAAAAGTCTTCTGTGATTAAAAAAAAATAAGGTATAGAAATATCAAAAGGAAAATAATGATTATGCTCTCAAGTTTTTTTGCAATAAAGAGTAAAATAATAGTTATCTGATTATAATAAAAGGTTCAGGAGAAGTGTGATTATAATGACTAACTATCAGGGTGTTTTTCTGTGGGTATAAAGGAGCTGGGTTAAAGGAAGGAGTAAGGGTTCATTAAAACAGAGCTTTAGAAGTCTAAGGTCCACTGGGAAAGGAGACTGGGAACCTATTAAAAACCACTTGGAGAGCCCACAAAGCGGGTGGATATAGCTGGTCAGCTCTCCCAAATTTTAGTTCTCTCCTTGAGTTAAAATCTAAAATACATGTAAAACATTATCATAAAATGTATTTTGGTAATCTTTAGATCGTGGGTATTTAAATTTGAATGTAGTAGTATGGTTTTAAAGTTACCCTTTTAAAAATCAGATCAGTAGCCACATCTTTTCATTTGGAGGCTTTAAGACTTTAAAAAAGTAGCTCTTCCTGGAATTCTGCGCCTCCTCTCCCTCTCTACGCTGTTTGGTGAGCTGCGAACAGCTCTCCATACTCACCCTCTCCTCTGGCAGCTCCTCCTCTGGTGGTAGTTACTGTAGAGTTAAGGTAGAATGAGTGTCCCACAACATGGTGCTGTTTGCTGTGGACCCCTATGTATGCTGAGGCTCTTTTTCCTTTCCTATATTTTTTTCCTGGAATTAGTAATTGTACATAGTTAACCTTTACTTTTTCAGAGTCTCTTAGATGTAAACTAAATATACTAGGTTTACAGAGGAACTTTATGGGGTTTGCATTGTATGTGTTTCCATATGTGTATTTAATGTTTTCAGTTGTAATGTGCAATCTTTTAAATATCTAGTAGCTAGTTTAACTATTTGTTTAATGTTCTTAATAGAACATTAAGCATAATATTTGACAAAACAGGAGTTTAACTTTATTTGTACTTTGCTTAAATAGATAATTACTTGTGTTTTGAATGTACAGTTAAAAACAGCCACAGAGAGTCTGCCTCAGCGGTGTCTGGCACTGCTGTATAATGTCTGTGGGACTATTATCTACCTTAGGTACCACTTACTGGCCCAAAACATTTGTTGAACGTCATGAATGATTGCTTTCTCCTGCTAGATCAGCTCCTTATAAAAACTAGACAGAAAGCTTCAAAAGTTGCAAGCATTGCTCTAGCTTAATATTTTTTAACTTTATTTTAAAGTCTAGCTTTAAAAATTATTTCGACATGAAAATTGAATGTATTATATGCAACACACTTTGAACTATGTATAAGAGGGTGATGTGTTTTAACTTCTTCAGATTAACATCCAGAGGGCTTTTCTAAGTACCACCATTAAGTTGACTGCAAGTCTCCCTCACTATCAATTTCACTGCTGGTTTTGTAGTGGCAGAAATGCTGAGCTTCCTGAGAAGAACGCTTGGCCGCCGGTCTATGCGTAAACATGCTGAGAGGGAGCGACTCCGAGAGGCACAGCGTGCTGCCACGCACATTCCTGCAGCTGGAGATGCCAAGTCCATCATCACGTGCAGGGTGTCCCTTCTGGATGGTACAGATGTTAGTGTGGACTTGCCGGTAAGTGGGGCTTTGTTAGCTGCCAGCTGTGTGTGAGATCACTGCTGTCTGTGCTTCCTGGGGGTTAGGCGAGATAGGCTGAGTGGATCAGACTCTGAGCTACTCGGGTACATGGACCTGTGGGCAAGAGGATCTGGAATTAGTGGTAGCTGCGAGACACATTGAACGACAGGGCAGTTCGGGCTGTGCATGTACACACACTTGTGTGTTTATAGGCAGGATCTCACTGTGTAGCTCAGGTTGGCCTTGTCTCAGCCGCCAGGTGTGGTACAACAGGTACGTGCCATTAGTCTTGAGTTTCAGAACTGTTTACAGGTACCAAATCTCTTACATCTTTGTTCTGTTTCAAAGACTTCACAAAACACTATAAACTATGTGATTTTTGACATAAGCATCATTGAATGTTTCTTGATGTCTGCCATCCTATAGACTCTTTACTAAAATTCAGTTTGAAAAGTCTGTTTAGTAAACTGATGGCTCAGTGTGGCTGTGGTGCGGAATTGAATAAATTCTGAAAGACCTTAAATTCAGACGTTTTAAACTGAAGCTTCAGGTTCAGGCTTTCTTAGTTTTCATTGGTGGTAATGGTTTGTCTTGTTTGTTTGTTTGAGGCAAGGTCTCAGTATGCATCCCAGGCCTTCATGAGACTTGGGGTCTTCCTGCCTCAGCCTTCTTCGCCATGCCCAGCTCTCTAGAGGTGTCTGCAGGTCATCATGGTGTGGCTTTGTTATGCAATGTACGTTAGACTGCATGTTCTTAGAGTTCGTGATTCTGTACACTTTAAGGTATCTGAATCTTCTTCCTGGAAGGGCTTGTTGAGGGTTTTTTAGCTATTCCAGCACGAGATGCTTAGTAAGGATAGTTTTACTCTTCATTTTTTATTTGTTAAGAATCTTGAAGAGTTTGTGAGCCCATTTTTTAGATACTTTGTGAAAAGCATGAGATTGCTATGTGAGCGCCCAGGAACAATTCATTACCTAATGTTTGAAGTATGAAGTCTTAGGGCTGTTGATGGGTAGGCTGATGCTAAGAATTTCTAGGAAAGAATTTGTAAAGGGCGGTGTGGTGCTCTTGAAGAGCAGCAAGCACTCTTAGCCCCTGGGCTGCCTTTCCAGCCCCAGGTTTGTTTATTTTTATATGTATGAGTGTTTTGCCCACATTTGTGGTCAGTTGAATCTTGATAAGGGTACCAAGACTATTCAACAGAATATTTTCCCCCAACAAATGATGATATCTACATGTAAAAGAATAAAGTTGAACTCTTTCCTCATACTACATATAAAAATTAAGATAGCTCAAAGTATAAACATAATAGACCTTTTGTTTGTTTCTTTTTGTTTTTCGAGATGGGGGTTTCTCTGTGCAGCCCTAGCTCTGCAGTCCAGGCTAGCCTCAAACCCACAGACCTGCCTGCCTCTGCCTCCTGGGTGCTGGGGTTAAAGGCGTGCGTCACTACCAAGAGTCTAAGTAGACACTGTTTTGTTAGGATAGACAAAATACATGAGAACTCAGAGTCGGGTAGGTTATGGTTTAGTGGCCAAGCATGTGCTTACATGCATGAGGCCCAGGCTTTAAACCTGAGCACCAAAAACCACAGTAAAAAAAACTACTTTACACTCAAGTAAGAGGGCTCAAATGGCAGATAGTAACAAGTACTGGAGACACTGGAGAGACCAGTCTTCTCCATTGAGACTGAGAGATGTGAAGCAGCTGCTCTAGGAAACAGCCCACAGCTGTTCAACTACAATACCGCTCCCTTGTAACTAGGTGTTCCCACTTTTCAAGATATACCCAGGAGAATTAAAGACATGCTTGCATGAAAATGTGTATTGTTTGTAATAGCAAAAGGGGCATCAGGATGGATAGGTAACTTCAGATCGCTAGCCATAAAAGAAATGAAACTGATATTCAGTAACAACCTGGATGACTCTTGAAAATGCTGTGCTAGTGAAAGAAATCAGCCACAAGAACCACACATTTTGATTCTGTTTTATGAAAGCCTAGAACAGGGAGAACAGTAGAAATGAAAAGGCAGATTAGTGGTTGCTTGGGAACTGGCAGACAAGTGTTGGAAACTTAATAGCTTTAGGATATGGAATATCTCTTAGGAGTAATGAGAATATCCTGAAGTCAGTTCTGATGCTTATACACACCTGTTGTGTGTACTAAAATCCGTTGAATTACTTATTTGGGTCGTTTTTGAGACCATGTCTCACTGTATAGAACTAGCTGGCCTGAAACTCACTGTATAGAACAGCCTACCCTCATTCTCACAGACATTGCCTGGTCTGCCTCAAATGCTGAGCGTAAAGCTCTGTACCACCACAGCTAGCTGAAATCACAACTTAAATCATGGGTGAATAATAGGCAAAAGGTCTATTATTTCAATTAAGCTTTTGTATTTTACTGCATATTAGTTTTGGATTGTTGTGTTTTTGTAGCCAGGGAATATATTTAAAGTAAAATTTAGTTGTAATTATGATGATAGACTTGATTTGGAACAGGAAGAAGCTAGAAACCACTAAAGCAGTGTAGGTACAAGGGATTGTGAGATTGCAGAAAGGGGAATGTTTAGCACACAGGCCCAGTGAGGGAAGGAGCAAGGATGAGCAGTGAGCACACTGTCAGACTGGGTCATGTTCATGGAGTGCACAGTTATGAGAGTGGTCACCTGTCACAGGGGGGGTGGAGAAAAGCCCTGCGCAAGACGTGTTAGTAGCCGGGTTTTAGGAACTAAAAGGAATTCTCAGTGGTAGCTCAGTTCTGAATTTTCTATAGTCCTTTGAGCATAGCAACTGCTCTTAATGTATTAGTTGTTTAACAAGTACATGAAGAGAAGATGAAAAGTTACTACGAAATTTGGAAGGGAAGAAAAGCACAGCAACTAGAAGATGGTCGAGCAGGGAAACCCTCAAAAGAGGTAGTGGGTGACTCCTAACAGGATCTTCAAGACACAGCAGGATTGATGTGGGATGCACTGAGAGGAGGAAGTGGACGTGAAGCCCCACCCCTAACCAAGACAGCTAACAAAGAGAACCTCATTTTTGTCAATGGATTATTATTGGACATATTAACTATACTCCAGAGGAAGCCCCGTGTCAAGGATAGTGGGCCAGCACAAAACAAACTCCATTGTTTTCTTGACTTTGTTTTGCTTTGTTTTTTGTTTTTACATTTTGGCTATTTTGTCTCACTGTTTTTTTGTTGTTGTTTTGTTTTGCTTTCATTTTTGTAGTGTTTGTTGTTGTTGTTTGAGATAGATAACAAAACTGGATGGGGAAGGTCTGGGAAGGAGTTGACGGAGGGGAAACATGATCAAAATATAGTATATGAAAGTTAAAAAATATAAAATGTAATTTTTTTTTTTTTTTTTTTTTGGTTTTTTTTGAGACAGGGTTTCTCTGTGGTTTTGGAGCCTGTCCTGGAACTAGCTCTTGTAGACCAGGCTGGTCTCGAACTCACAGAGATCCGCCTGCCTCTGCCTCCCAAGTGCTGGGATTAAAGGTGTGCACCACCACCGCCCGGCGTAAATGTAATTAAGAGATCTAAAAGAAAAGAAAGCCCTGCAGATTTGCCCACAGGAGGCATTTTCTCTTCTCAGATATGTCTAGGTTTGTAATCAAGTTGATAAAAACCAACAACCAGCACGAATGCATTGAACCAGAGTTGATGAGATTCAAACAAGACATTGTGGGAGAAAGTGTACTCTGTGGCTCGGAGGATGACACCCGGGCCAAGTACAGACGACTCTGACAGACACAGTGGGAGAGTGAACAAGCTATGCTTCGGAGGATACTTTGTTCCAGTCTGTGCTTCAATCTGTAAATAGTGACTAATAAGGGATTTTGAAGAACAGGATGATTCTATTTAATAATTCTACATCCCATGGGTAGTTGTACCACTTGATCTTCTGACTCTTGCTTGTCTGCAGTCTTTTCTTTCCCCCATACCACCAAAGACTGTCATGACCTCCCTGCTATCTTTATTTTGCTTTTACATAGGCTGACAGAGCTTCAAGTTTTCTTTTAGACTGAGTTTGAAACCTAAAACCCCTGAACCTATTGGTACTTTCAGGCAGAACTAACAAGATGCAGTCTTTCTTGTACCTCATTTGTCACATTTAAATTGGGGTTCTTAGCAAAGATGATTGCAGTTATTCTGACATAACTATTATGAGTCAGTTTGTTTTCTTGCAGACTGGATTTTGAATGAAAGTTTTTAGAATATCCATGCTATTCCAGCAGCCAGATTATTTAAAGAAATTTTTTTTTAGACCAGGCTGTGGTGGTACACGCCTTTAATCCCAGCTCTCAGGAGGCAGAGGCAGGCAGATCTACATGACTTCAAGGCAAGTCTGGTCTATAGAGTATGTAAGAGCCACAGTGGTTACATAGAGAAACTGGAAAGGGGGGGGGGGTGGGAGGAGGAGGAGAAATTCTCTTTTAGAATTATTTTTTTTTTTTTAGATTGGGCATCACTAATTTGAGGAATTTGAAACTGCAATGTGTTCACTATTGGATGGCTTAGATCAACTTTCTATTAAAGAAAAGAAGGTGGGCCGGGCGGTGGTGGCGCACGCCTTTAATCCCAGCACTTGGGAGGCAGAGGCAGGCGATCTCTGCGAGTTCGAGACCAGCCTGGTCTACAAGAGCTAGTTCCTTGAAAAAAGGCTGTTGCTCTTTCCACCTTGCAGAAGCCATTCTCTCCCCTAGAACACAAGTACTATATTTCACAGAGTTGGAACGATGCTTGGACAGAAGGAGGTGGAATGTCATTTTAAAGACCACATTCATTTGGTTTTGAAACAAATATGGAATGTTGATGGAATGTGAAATTAAATATAGAAGTATATCTTGGAATTAATGTCATAGAAGTTGGATACTTTGGTGCATTGGAAGGTAGGGAGGGGATCAGGAGTTCAAAATGTTTTGTGTTCCATTTTTGATGATGGCACTTAGCAAAATGATCAAAATTGTTACTTTTTAAATTTGTTAACAGTGGGGCCAGAGAGAGATGGTTCAGTGGTTGAGAATGTGTACCGTTGTTGTAGAGGACCCAAGTTCACTTCTCAGCACCTACATCAGAGCTCTCACAACAGCCTGTAACTCCAGGACCAGAGAGATCCAATTTCTCCACACACACCTGCCCTACATGCACATACCCACCCCACAGTCAACTGAAAAATAGATGTTAAAACTTTTTCGAGTTTGTTATCTGCTCTGTTTTCTTTCTGTTGGGCCCAATAACAGCTGTTCCCTTCCTTCCCACCCCTCTGTCTGTAGACTATATTCAGATGACCAGCTTAGTTTCTTTAGTTGCCTCTGTACTTTAGGTTTTCGTGATTTAAGAATCTGACACTTAAATACCATTCTTCCTCTTGTTCCCTCTGCTCTTTATCAGTGCTGAATTTCTTCCTAATATTAAACCCCTTTCTCCACTGTAGGACTTTGCATTTCTATAGATAATTGCTTTACTCATATTTTATTGAAATTTTCCTTGCTTTAAAGAATCTTCCTATTTGAATACTGTTTCCCATTTATTCTTCATCTTGTTATGCCCTTTAATATTATTACAACTATTTTATTGTTAGAATATGAGCCTCTTGAAGACAAGTACCTTCTTTTGTTTTCTTTTGTAGTTGGCTAGAGCAGCACCTAGCGTATTGTAAAGGCTCTACTAATATTTGTTAAATAAATCAAATTAGAAACAATATTTGAAATGAATCTTTGATATAGACTAGATTTATACCTAGATGAAGTTAAAATCATTCTCAACCCCAAATTCTTTAATGAGACTTTCAGGTCTTTGGGACAAGAAAGGCATTTCTGATTTCCTGCCTTAAGACTAGCCCATGAAACCTAGGAAATAAATGGAAAAATTAGCAAGAGTTCTGGTTCATACCCACATCTCTTCCTCTTTTCTCTCCCCTTTATCTCTTCCCTCTCCCCTTGTCTCTTTTCCCCCCTCACTCCCCTCCCCTGTAATGGATGTGGGGTTATCCTGGCTGCAGATTGAAGTGTAAATGGAATGAAGATAATTGAATACGTGTCTTGTTTTCACCCCAGTGGTATAGCAACAGTAACTCTGACATTGGCTGTAAGTGTCTGTAAAAACCCTAGTTCCACTGCCTAATATATACTGTCAGTTCCAAAAGAAACTTGGAACAAATGGCTGTCTGTGGTTCCTATTAACATACCAAAAGGCATACTGGCCTCCAGGCTCCCTCTGTATCACCAGTACCTGTTACAGAGTACATGCTGGCACCCTGGCCCTTCTCACCCCACCCCCTACCCTAAATTTCTTCAGCTCTTATAGGCTTCCCTTCCCCCAGCTTCTCATTCCCTTGTAACCTGCTATTTCAGCTGTAGGCTCTTTGGGGCTTCTTTGCTTGCACTCTCTGTCTTTATTCCCCCGCCCCCCCCCACACACACACACCTCTCTCATGGCCAAGTCCTGTCTGTGGGCCATGTTCAGCCCACTACCCTCTCTGCTCTATGCTCTCTCTCTGGCTGCACCCTCCCTTAGATGTTCTACATAGCCATACCTTGGAGCAGTCGTATCATCAGCTTCATAATCTCTGTCTCCAAAATTCCCACTCCAAGAATCCCTTTACCTAGATAGAGTTCTTTCCCTCCTGAGCTGCAGTGGGTTACAGTTAAAGGGGTAACTCTTCTAGAAGTGGGCCTGAATTGCTGTCCTTAGGAATTGTTTGTTGACAGTAAAGTCATTGACTGTGGCTTTGTGACTCTGGGGGCTCTCTTCTCAGGGTTCTCCCCACACCCATTGGAACTAAATTGGAATAGTCATAGACTTTAAGATTAGATTGTTTTTTCTTGTTATATTTAATATGGAGAGGGTACGTTGCACAAATACACAGAAGTATCTTGGAAGTCAAAAACAGTAAAAAAATTACAGAGAATACTTAGGCAAACACAGGTGAAATAAAAAAAAGTCTTAATAAGTTTTCTAAGAGATCTTTGAAGGTTAACAATGTGAGCTTAAAGGTTGCTTGAAAAGGGTCCAGTGGAATCCCAGGTGGGAAAGTACAATTAAATAAAAAATACAGTTGATGAAATTGGGATCAAGTAACATAAAAAAGAAATTGGTTTGGGGCATGGTGGTGTAATTCCAGTACTCCAGAGGCAGAGGCAGGCAGGCAGATCTCTTGTGTTCTGCAGAGTGAATTCCAGGACAGCCAAGGCTACCTGTTTCGGGGAAGAGGGGAAAGGAAAGAAAAAGAAGTTGGTGAGGTCATATTTGGGGATCTTTCCTTTGGAGGAAAAGAAGCATTAAAAATTAAGAAATAAGCAGAAGACTAAAGAAGTACCTTTTTCTCCCTAAGATCAAAAATAGGGCAGTGACCCTGCTTACGCCACTTGCTAATCATCTTCTTGCTGTTTCAGAAAAAAGCCAAAGGACAGGAGCTGTTCGATCAAATTATGTATCACCTGGACTTGATTGAAAGTGACTATTTTGGTCTGAGATTCATGGATTCGGCCCAAGTAGCTGTGAGTATCTTTTGGAGGTTCTGTCGTGACTACAGAAATGGCAGTTTAGATTGTGTAATTTGCTTTTAGAATATTCAGAGTTATGCAGCTATCATTAATTTCAGAACACATTGTCCCCCTTGAAAGGAGCCCTGGATATTATTACCTCTCCGTCCTTGTTAGCCTTCTCCAGCACTGTACTCGGATTGAGCACTGTACTTCTGTTCATTTTGATTTGCTGATTTTGAAAATTTGATGTAAATGATCATCTAGTTACAACCTTTCTTGTTCCAAATGTCTCCAAAGTTATTATTTGTTGTATGTAAATTTTTCAGTATTTGATTCCTTCCTGTGACTGAATAATTTGTGTCGCATTTTGTTTATCCAGTAATTGATGGGCATTTTCTTTGGTTCTATTTGACTGTTACGGATGCTGCTCTGCACATCTTTGTTCTTCGGGGCATATTTCAGTTTTCAGGGTTATGCACCTAGGAAGGGAGTGGAGTTATCCGATGAAATTTTGGAGACTGCTCAAACTTTCCATTCTGCATCCCCAGCAGTGCATGAGATTGCAGTGTTCCATAGTGGCTACACTAGTTCTCATTCCCACGGCAGTTGTAGAAGGGTTTCTTTCTCTCCGCCCCACATCTTTCTCAGTATTTGTTGCTTTTTGTTTCTTGATAGCCATGCTATCAAGGGTGAGACAGGATCTCGATAGTAGCTTTGATTTGTCTTTTTCTAATGAGCCTAAAGAGGTTGGCTTTTCAGTTATTTATTGGCCAACTGTACTTCTTCATTTGAAAAGCGTGCATTCAATTCATTTGCTCAATTATTGTGCATTCTGTATTTTCTTAGGTGTTCAGTTTTTTATGTTCTAGATATTGATCCTCTTTGAGATAGATTCCCTACCATTCTTCAAACTCTCTCTTGACACCGGTGATTGTTTCTTTCACTTTATAGGACTTTTAGTTTTATGTATTTAGAGTGAGTGTGTGTGTGTGTGTGTGTGTGTGTGTGTGTGTGTGTGTGTGAACTCCATACATGTATACATTTATACTGGCATACACACGACATGGAGTATATATGGAATTCAGAGGATAATTTGGAAGTTGGTTCTCAAATTCCACTTTGTTGAGGTGGCATTTCTTTTGTTTCTGCCACTACATGGCAGACATACTTTGAGCTAGTTGGCTTCTGAGTTTCCAGCCCATTTTCTTGTCTCCACCTCCCATTTTCCCATAGAAGTGCTAGTATTACAGGTATAGACCCCTGCATTGGGTTTTTAAATCTGGGTTCCAGGGTTCAGACTCAGGTCCTTAGGCTTGTAGAGCGAGCACTTTTATCCCCCAGCCAGCTCCCTAGTCCCATTCATGCTTTCCGGTACTGAGAAGTCTGTACCCATGCTCGTTAAAGAAGTTCTTCCTTTTTTTCTTCCTTTCTTCCTTCCTTTCTTCCTTTCTTTCTTTCTTCCTTTCTTTCTTTCTTTCTTTCTTTCTTTCTTTCTTTCTTTCTTTCTTTCTTCTTTTTTCTTTTTTCTTTTTTTGCTTCTTTTTTCTGTTGAGTCTTTACCTGGTTTTATTATCATGGTACTACTGGCTTTGTAGCAGAGAGGTTTAAGGCATTCCTTCCCTTTCTATTTTATGCAATACTTTAAAGAACGTTGATGTTACTATCTTTAAAGGTAGATCTGTGTCTGTGGCCGGGCAGTGGTGGCACATGCCTTTAATCCCAGTACTCGGAGGTGGAGACACCTGGATCTCTGTGAGTTTGAGACTAGCCTGCTCTACAGAAGGAGTTCCAGGACAGAGTATGTCTGGACCTGGATTTTTTCTCGTCAAGAATTTCTTTACCTTCAATATTGTTTTTAAGATGTATTTTTATTTGATGTGTATGGGTGTTTTGCCTGAATGTAGGTCTGTGCACTGTGTTTACATTGCCTACAGAGGCCAAGGCTTCAGATCCCCTGTAATTAGTTATAGATAGATGTTAGTCACCATGGGAGTGCTGGCAATTGAACCCCAGTCCTCTGGATGAGCTCTTAACCTCTGAGCCATCCCTCCAGCCACTCAATATTATTCTTGTTAAGTCTCTTGGTTTAATTTTGATAGATCATGTGTCTAGGAGTTATTTTGGGTTTTATTTTTTTCCAACTTACAAGTTTTCAAAATGGTCCCTCATAATCATCTGGATATCAGTAGTATTGTAATTTCTTTGTCTCTAGTTTTATGAATATAAGTTGTATTATTATTATTATTATTGCCTGTGGCTCACCAATATTATTTATCCTTCCAAAGAGCTGTCTCTGTTATGTTGATATTTTATATATTTTTTGATTACTGTTTAATTAATTTCAACTCAATATCTGTATTATGTATTTCTTCTGAGTTTAGTTTTGGACTTTTTGTTCTTGTGTTTTTAAGACCTTGAAGTGTTCTATTAGTTCATTGATTTCTCTAATTTCTTAATATGAACACTGTTTTAAAGATTTATTTATTTTCATTTTATGTTGTGAGTGCCTGCATGTATGCCTGGGTCCAGAAGAGGGTCCAGCTCCGTTGGAACTTGAGTTACCTTTATGGGTGCTGGGAACTGAAGCATAGTTGTCTGGCCGAGTAGGAGCTGATTTGGCAGCTGAACCATCTCTCTGCTCCAGCACATGCGCACTTTATTAGTTCCTTTCCTGTGGCTGTGATAAAATACCTTAGGAGAGCACCTCATGGAGGCTCTGCGCTCTCTGACCCCCGCGGTGCCAGGCATGCACGTGCCACAGAAATGCAAGGAGTAAATCTGTAACTTAGAGCGATTCACATACTGAAGTCACTTACATTCAGTCATGAATTTAGCATTTTAAGAATTTTTAACAAAGGTACCTTGGAAAATATTTTGTGATGTCTTGTTTGGGTCTACTTTTGCCATGACTTATGACAGACTGTTCACTCTAAGGAAAGCAGTTGCTCAGGTAGGGTTAGTCAGCATCTAGACTAAACAGAAGTGCTTTTCAGTTACAAATCTGTTTTTCTTAGCGTTTATGTTTTTAACTTTTCTAAAATAGATTAAAATGTTAAAAATGCCTCTGCTGACATGTTTCATGTGGAGACTGTTTTGAGAGATAGTTAACATTTTTATGCTTCAGGCTCTTTGCCCTTTGAGCAGTAGTGGTGTGTTTCTTCAGTGAGCCTGGGACTAGGATGTGTGTGTGTGTCTGTGTCTGTGTCTGTGTATCTGTCTGTATGTCTGTCTATCGCGCCTGGGATGAAGATATGGGGGGGAGGCTGGGACAAGGGTGTGTGTGTGTGTGTATAGGGCCTGGGAAGAGGGTGTGTGTGTGTATGTGTGTGGCTGGAGGACCTGAGATGATGGTGTGTATGTGTCTTGATGTTTCAGAAGCTTCCTTGCTGACTCTTTGGTTTAGTTATGTCTGGTATGTTTGTGATTATATCATTATTGCCTTTTAAGATACATGAATTAATTGTTCTTCTATAGCCACCTGCTGAGGGTGAAATACAGCTTTCTGCATTTTTTTAATATCTTAAGTTTCGCAACTAAACTTTTTAAGGTGTGAACTATTTCAATTTTACATTAAGCATCCAAGCGTCTGCATCTGCATGCCTTCCATCTTTATCTTCTTAGCAGTTTGAACATGACTCTCAGAGACTCTGATTCTAGGAAGTGCATCAGCGCCTGTCTCTGAGCTCTGAATTTTCCAGTCACTGCTCTTGGAATGTGGAGGAGATGAAAGAAAACAGACTTGAGAATCCACAAACATGAACTCAGACCTTCCTCATAAGAGCAGTGACTCAGGACTCCCCCAGCTCCTACATCGCACTTTAGAATATGTTTGTTTGGTTATCTTAACTGGTGTAAGACACTAGAATTGGTAGAGAAGACTAGGATTACTGCTTGGTGTATGCTGCAGCACCTTCTCTGCTAGGATAACATTGTGTTTAACAGTAGGACATGGGTAAGAGTGGGAAAGTATATTCGTGAGAATTGTCTTTGGGGGTTTGTTTGTTTTTATACTTTATTACACTTTATTGTTTTTGTTCATGCGTGTGCCTACGTGTGATATGCATGTGGAATTCGAGGACAACTTGGGAGTTTCTTCTCTCTTCCACTGTGGTCTCAGAGGTCTAAGTCATCAGATTTTGTGGCAAGTTCCCTTTCCTGCTGAGCCATCTTAACGGTCCTGAAACTGGTACTGAATAGATGTAACTAGGAAAAGATTTCTTAACAACTGGGAATGATTTTAGTAAGTCCTCCTTTTCCTTCTTATTTTTTCCTGAAAATTTATAATTAATTGGCAAGAGTGATGGAACACACCATTTATCCCAGCACTCAGGAGACAGAGGATCTCTATGAGATGTAGGCCAGCCTTTCTACACAGCAAATTCCAGACCAGCCAGAGCTGCATAGTGAGATCCTGTCACAAAGCAGGAGAACAGGATAGTTATAATTAGCATGTTGATTTTCAGTGTGCTGTTAACTGTCCTTCAAATACAAGAACATCAAAGAGGAATTATTCTAGTTTGAAGGAAGCTTTGAGACAGAATCAAGAGCAACCGTTCATATCTTGAGGGAATGTGTACCGTTTATAGGGGATAGATCTTGGGGGTGGAGACTGATGCCTTTATAATTTTTTTTCATGTATTTGTGGGGTAGGATGCAGGTACCCTTGGAGGCCAGAAGAGGGCACTGGATCCCCTGGGGGCTGTAGGTAACAGGTGAGCTGCCTGGCATGGGTGCTGGGAACTGAACTCAGGTTCTCTGAAAAAGAAGCATGTGCTTATAGCCTGGCGTATCATTACCCCCATTGTTTCACTGTTACTCCCCGAGTCCATATGATAATCTATATCAAATGTTATAATAAAGGAGCTAGTATTCTTAGCAACAAATTGTGTTTGTAACACATAATCTTTTAAATATCTTTTGCAGTTTTATTTATTTTTTCTTTTCTGTATATGAGTGTTTGGGCTGCATGGATGTCTGTGCACCACATGTTACAGTACCCACAAAGACCAGAAGTCATCCTATCCTCTAGAACTAGTGTGCCATGTGGTTGTGAGCTGCTTTGTGGGTGCTGGGAATTGAACCCAGGTCCTCTGGAAGAGCAGCTGCCAGTGCTTTTAACCGCTGAGCCATCTCTCCAGCCCCTCACCAGTCATGTCAGTTACTATTTTATTATTAATGTTACCTCAGTCTAAAAGAATATACAGTGTGTGTGTGTGTGTGTGTGTGTGTGTGTGTACCTATTTGTACATTTGATGAAACAGTTTATAATACTTCACGGTGATTCCTTTAACATATAGCAATATTGCCAGACATGCAATATCTTTAATTTTAGCACTTAGAAGGAAGAGGCAGAAATTCAAGGCCATCCTGGTCTACAGAGTTCCAGGACAGCTAGGGCTATAGAGAGGGACCCTGTCTCAACCACCCCCACATTCCCTCAAAATAGCAGAATCCATTTCAGATCTTTAAGTATTTGCTTTCATTTTTTAATTGCTTCATTATGCTTTTGTCACTTTCAGATGTTTCAGCCAGTTCATCATTGGATGGTTGTCTTATGCTTTTCTTAAGGAATTGCTTGTAGGAATGTCATAACATTAGGCCACTTCATATTTGAATAGTGGGTTTCTGGGCCAAGATGAAAGCATTATTTGTTGCCCCATGTTGAAGTCATTCCTAATAAATCTGTTTTCTGCCTACTAGTAGGATTTGTACAACTGAGCATTTGCCTTCTGAAATGTATTTAAAAGGGACTGGCCCACAGTGTATTAAATGAGTTGGCCAAGTAGCCTACCCAGCGTGGAATCCAGAGGAAACATACACAGGACTGGGATGTGACTCAGCTGCAGGACTCTTGTCTAGCATACTTGAGGCCCTGGGTTCAGTCTCCCCCACTGCCAGACTAAGACAGAAAGCTTTGCAGAGTCGCTGCCTGATGTGTTTACAGAACATCTTATTCAAGGGTAGAAGGGCACCCTGCTGGCACAGTAAGAGCTCTGTAAGTTTCACTTCAGGGCCCTGAAGAAGAAAGGAAAGCAGAGGCTCAGCAAATAACAGGTGAGGAGAGCAAACAGCTCCAGTGCAGTGCAGCCTTAGCATTCTTGCCTAGCAGGGTTGTTGAAACTGCATCCATGGCTCTGTGGACTAACACAAGAGCACCCCCTTCTTTTGGTGTTTGGAGTTGAAAGTGTGCTGAAGTGAGCTCACCTATGTGAATCATAGCTGGACCAATGCCGCCTGTCGCTGTGAGGGCCTGAGATAAGAGGTGTGTAATGAGCTGGGGCTGCTTTGTCCCTGGAAACATCAGGAGTCATTTCAGGTTTGTTTGTGTTATGAGCATTTCCCAGTGGAGAGGCTATAGAAATTAAAAGGCTGTTTATTACTGGCTCAGGACGGTCCCGAGCACCATGCCAGGTTCTTCTAGCATCGCCACCATGAAGAAGGTAGTTCAGCAACTGGGGCTCAACTGTGTGAAGGTTTCCCAGGCAGCTGCAGACTTGAAACAGTCCAAGTTTCAGAGTGATCAGCATGACCCACTGCTCACTGGAGTATCTTCAGATTCTTTCAGACCCCAGAAAGTCTGCCCTTTTTTGAAGTCATATATCTTGAGGATTCTCAAACCACTTTTTGTGAACCAGTGAATATTTTCAAGAGAACTGAAAAGTCTGTACAAAAGCTTCTATATAACCCGTGCCGTAATATACAGTCCTCTGCTTGTCAGCCCTGAACATCTGCCTCTCTGAATTTTCATGGATTTCTGTTTCACAAGATTTAACTAGTTCATATATACTGGCTGTAGCATACAATGAAACAGAATTTTTTTAAAAAGACTGTTACTGTTGAAAGCAGAACTGCTTGTCAAGTGTAAACATTTTTATTTGTAAATTGGAAGGACAGTGACTACTTGTTGATAGACATTGTCATGATTTTGGAAAAAAAAATCTTGCTTTTTAAACCCTTCAGGCCCTTTAATGAGTACTAAATAGTCATTGTTTTGCAAAATTCTGGTAACATTTTCTCTTCTTTGTGTTAGGGTCTGCCACTGAATCTTATAAAGAAATGGAATTTTTCTCCCAAAATGTTGTTTATGTACTTATTTACAGTGGTACTGCCGCGCGCTCAATAGCCATCTCTAGCTGCAGCCCTCTTCTCTCTAACTGAACAGTTTCAAGAGAGCCATTTATTTGGGAACTGGGGAAATTAAGTATATGATTTAAGCCATGAGAGCCACCTTGAAAGAGAGAATTCAGCCTGTCCCTTTGGTTTTCCCTTTGTGAAATACTGCGTAGTGTTGTCCACGAAGCTGTAATAAGCAGTAACTTGTTAAACATTAAAGATCTACCATTTGCATAAGTACTCAATTTTATTTTTCCATTTGCAGCATTGGTTGGATGGTACAAAAAGCATCAAAAAGCAAGTAAAAAGTAAGTGTTGAGAAATTATTTGTGAAATTGTGCAAATAAAATATATCAGAAACACCTTTTTAATAGTAAGAACATTAGAAAATCATGTTTTCTATGAGTCTCTTTATCATCTGCCTTTGCAGGGTGGGCTGGGGGTTATGTCAGTCAGATTGGTCTCAAGTGCAGAAGCCTTCCTGGCCTCCTCAGTGCTAGGAATGTTGGTGTGTTCTAATGTACCTGGCTAGTGTGCGGCCTTCTAAACTTCGTGTCATTGTAATGTAATGATTCAGTGCCCTGTAGTGTGGGTTGAACATTAATCTAGACTCAAGAGTCTTGTAACTTGAGCTTATAGGAGAAATATTTGCAGCTCACAAACTGGCTTGAATTCTTATGAAATATTTAACTTCTCTTTAGGAATTACTTGTGTTGCTATTTTGTTGGGCTTCCCCCCTCTGTTTTTGTTTTGGGAGGCTCTACCTGCCCCTAAGAAACGTTTCGAGACCTTAAAGCTGTAGTAGTTTTTTTTTCCTTCGTCTTTCCAGAAATTCATGATATAGGCTGTGCACAGTGGCCTAGGCTGAGAAATGCATGGTAGATTTACTCTGTCCCTTTTGTCTGTGCAGTCAGCTGACATAGCCGGTCACATGCACATGTGAACTGTGTGTCTAGTGCCATCATAGGTCAGAAAAGGGCACTGAATCCCCAGGAACTGGAATTGCAGACAGTTGTGAACCACATGGGTGCTGGGAATCAAAGTCAGGTCCTTTTCAAGAGCAACAACTGCTCTTCAGTGAGCCGTCTCTCCAGCCCTTCCTTACCTCTGTACTTTTAGAAGAATGATGGCGCAGCACTAGAGAGGTGGCTCAGATTGGGAGCACATGCTGGTCTTGCAGGGGACCCACCTTCAGTTCCCAGCACCTGTATTGGTGGCTCACAACTGCTTGGAGCTCCAACTCCAGGGAATCTGACACTTTCTTCTGGACTCTGTGGGCACCTGCATTCACACATGCACATAACACCCCCATACACATAATTAAAAGTAAGACTTAAGACAATGAAATGAAGTCATCACATGAATAGATTATTATTGACTTGGGGAAATACCAGTGTTCGATCCCCGCGGCATGCTTGTCCCTGTAGTGTCTGATTTCAGGGCAGCTTAACTCTTGTCTTTATAAAGTACTGGGACAGGACTGATGAGAATTCAGCAGTCAGTGTGCGCAGTGGACTGAGTTTGAAGTACAGGATGCTTGGCCTTGCAGTTACTAACGTTGGCATTCCTCAGCCTTCACTAAAAGTGTACCTCAGCAGGTTTTCCGGGCTGTTTGATTGTAACATTAAGATTATGCACTTGGCCCTGAGCTGTTGGAGTTAAGGTAGGACTGGCTGTCCTGGGCTGACAGGTGGATGTGGTAACCCTCTGGTCGGCACACTAAAACGTCTGTGTCAGGTTCCTGCCTGGCTCTGCTGTGGAACACTACAAGGATCTGTTCTTATCCTTTAAACGGTGGTAATTGTCAGCCAGTTCACCGGTGAAAATTGTTAGTAAGTCAATAACACTTAAAGCTCTTTTCTTTTTTAATGGCAGTTGGTTCACCCTATTGTCTTCATCTTCGGGTTAAGTTTTATTCCTCGGAACCAAACAATCTTCGTGAGGAGCTAACCCGGTAAGGCCACTACTAAGGGTTATGTCAGGGGCTAAAACTTTCAGGAGGGCACTCCTAGGATTTCTCAGCCTAGCAGTAAGGTCTCAGGTGAGTTTTTATATTCGAACAAGATGTTTAAAATGTCGGCTTCTAGTCAAGTCAAGTAAAATAGCTCATGCCTAAAATCTCAGCACTCAAGAAACTAAGGCAGGATTACTGAATTCAAGACCAGCCTGGGCTCCATAGTGACTTTCAAGCTAGCCTAAGCTACAATGTGAGACCTTGTCTTAAAATATTAAAATAAAAGTATATGATTCTTATTTGTTGTTCAAAACAAAGAGAGTTGGCTTTCATGCACCCAACAGAGGTGACTGATGAGTTAGTTCATGGGTGTTTTGTTTTGTTTTGGTTTTGTTTTTTGTATTGTTTTTTGAGGCAGGGTTTCTCTGTGGTTTGGGGGCCTGTCCTGGACCTGGCTCTTGTAGACCAGGCTGGCCTCGAACTCACAGCATTCCTCCTGCCTCTGCCTCACAAGTGCTAGGATTAAAGGCGTGCTCCACCATCTCCCGGCTTGGTTCATGGATTTTAAACAGAACTGACAATGTTTTGATAAATTACAATCTTATTGACATTCACTGTGATCTGACTTTTGTTACCACCTTCACATAGGTTGGTTCCTGACTTCTTAATAAATACCATCAATGAATAACAATATTAGATGCCAATTTGAGTAATTCTGGATAAAGCTTCAGGTTGTATCTGTTTCTTTCTTTTACCCTGCCTTCTCACTGCAAACTCATTGCTTTTCTACACAGTCCTCGCTAAGTAACAAGGGTGAGTTGTTAGAATATTGGGAGGATTGCTGCTGTTATCCTTAAACCTCTCGTGTAGGTGAGTGTGTTGTCAGAGTTAAGGCTGGTCATAGGGATCATTTAATAAATATCTGCTATTTTCTCTGCAGTGGCTCTGCTCCGCTGTACTCTGGCTGCTCCTCTTCTCTTCCCTTCAGGTGTGCACCTTCAGGTGCGCTTTCTTCCTCCTCTCAGTGCCCTTTTTCATTCATTGTTTTTCTCTTGCAATTATCCTGTGGTAAAATTCTATAATTAAAACATTCTCTCAGGGTGTGGTTGTGCACACCTTTAATCCCAGCACTTGGCAGGCAGAGGCATGTGGATCTCTGAGTTCTGACCATCCAGGCTGCATGGGTGAAATCCTGTCTCAAAAAGGGGGGGGGGGGTCTCAAGTTAAAATGATAGTATTTTTTTTTCCATAGTAGATTGTTCTATTTGGTTATTGTGTCTTTTATTTTCCTTAGGTATTTATTTGTTCTGCAGTTAAAACAAGATATTCTCAGTGGGAAGTAAGTATTAAATTATTTAGTACATAATTGCAAAATTCTTGAGTAATAGAAACCTAAGTTAGAAAATAAGTTCAGCCCAGGGCTGGCGAGATGATGGCTCAGCAAGTAAAGGACCTGAATTTGCCCCCAGCACCCATGTAAAACCCAGGGGTACCATGGCATCTTAACCCCAGTACTGGGGCTCACTGCCTAGTCACTGTAGCCAAAATAGTAAGGAGGAAAGGAACAGAGGAAGAGTCTTGACATGGCCCTCAGGCCTTTTCATGTGCACATGTAGGCAAGTGCACTTACATATGTGCACACAAATAAGTTCAGGGTTGTGTAAAGCAAATGCTCAAAATGTAATATATATTAATGTTGTTTATCTTAAAGATTATGAAATTGACTTAGCCAATTTGTATTTTAATCTCAGATTAGAGTGTCCCTTTGATACAGCCGTTCAGTTGGCCGCTTATAATCTGCAAGGTAAGTGGTTCTTGTGCTGGATAAGACGGGAGCATAATTCTTTTGTGTGATGCATGTCTGAAGATAAAGAATAACTTCAGAGATGGCTCGGTGGTTAAGAGCACTAATTGCTCTTCCAGAGGACCAGGGTTCGACTCCCAGCACCCACATGGCAGTTCACAACTGTCTGTAACTCCAAGGTCTGACACCCTCACACAAACATACATACAGGGAAAACAACAATGCACGTAAAATAAAAATAAATAAGTTATATTTTAAAAAATTTAAGCACACACCTTTAATCCCAGCACTCGGAAGGCAGAGGCAGGTAGATCTCTGTGAGTTCGAGGCCAGCATGGTGTACAAGAACTAGTTTCATGATAGGCTCCAAAGCTACAGAGAAACCCTGTCTCAGGAAACCAAAATTAATTAATTAATTAATTAATTTAAAAAAATTGTACCCATGTTCAACTCTTGACTTCTGCTTTAATTTGTTTTCAAATACTTTTTTATTTTTGTCTTTGGACAAGATAAAAATTTTTATTTACAAATGTTCTGTTTCTCTAAATGTACACAGAGGGAAATATTTGGATTAAAATAGGTTAAAAATGCAAAAAATAAAGACATTCTGATTTAAAAAAAAGGTCACCTGTTGATGCTGTTCAAAAGCTCAAAAGTAATATGAGTTAGCTACAGGACACCAGGACATGGGGAACAGCCTCAGGACACCAGGACATGGGGAACAGCCTCAGGGCACCAGGACATGGGAACAGCCTCAGGATACCAGGACATGGGAACAGCCACAGAAGGGGCTAGAACACATGGGGAGCAGTACATCAAGCTTACTGGGTCTTCTGCTAAAATACTTTTCATTTTTAAAAAGTTTGTTTTCTGCCAGGCAGAGGTGGCGCACGCCTTTAATCCCAGCACTTGGGAGGCAGAGCCAGGTGGATCTCAGTGAGTTTGAGGCCAACTTGGTCTACAGAGTGATTTCCAAGACTGTTACACAGAGAAAATCAAAGGAAAAATAATAATTATTTTTCATTGGCTTTTCCTCTCAATTCTTTGCTTTTTTAATATTCTTTTTTTAAATGTTTAAATTTTTATTTATTTTTATTTTATATGCGTGACTTTGCCTTCATGTCTGTGTGGGGGTATCAGATCCCCTGGAACTAGAGTCACACACAGTTGCCTTGTGGGTGCTGGAATCAAACCCACATCCTCTAGAAGAGCAGTCAGTGCTCCTAAGCACGGAGCCATCTCTCTGGCCCAGCCCATTCTTTTTTATTTATTTATTTATTTTTTAATTTACTTTAAGTATCTAGGTATTTTGTCTGTTGTTATGTCTGTGCTCCGTGTGTGTGCCTGGTGCCCATGAGAGCAGAAGTAGACATTGATTCCTTATAGACAGTTGTAAACTGCCATGTGGATACTGGGAATCAAACCCAGGCCCCCTGGGAGATCAGCTGGTGCTCCCAACTAATGAGCTCCTGTTCTCTTTCCATCTGTAGCACTTTGAGACAATTTGCAGCCCACCTGCTAACTGAATAAATGTTGAGACTGGACCCTAAGCTGATTCTTTTCTGTAAAGAGAACACAGTGTCACAAGAGTAAATTACCATGGTTGTTCACGGCTGGCTTTCTTCATGCCTGAAAAATGATTTCGTGAGGAACCCAAACATACGTAAACAAGATCAGTCCAGTGTACATTGAAAAGTACCTGCTGGTCACGTTGAAGTATTTTTTAATAAATGAGGTTAGTGGGAAACTTACCCAAATACTCTGTATAAGTATTTTCTCCAAAAGTGGACATTTTAAAGGAAATCTGTAATTTGAATCTCCCTGTTCACCCATTAAAAGAAAACATTTTTCTGGAATATCTCACTGTATACTATAATTAGAGTTATATATTTTTTTTTTTTGTTTTTTGAGACAGGGTTTCTCTGTGGTTTTGGAGTCTGTCCTGGAACTAGCTCTTGTAGACCAGGCTGGTCTCGAACTCACAGAGATCCGCCTGTCTCTGCCTCCCGAGTGCTGGGATTAAAGGCGTGCGCCACCACCGCCCGGCTCTTAGAGTTATATTTAATGATGCTCGGGACTTTAGAGTTTTGCCCTCTTAGTGGTTGTACATTTATTCTAAGATCAGCTGTCTTTGTCACTGTGTAGATAATAAAACAATATGCATGGGCTGGAGAGATGGCTCAGCGGTTAAGAGCACTGCCTGCTCTTCCAAAGGTCCTGAGTTCAATTCCCAGCAACCACATGGTGGCTCACAACCATCTGTAATGAGGTCTGGTGCCCTCTTCTGGCCTGCAGGCGTACACACATACAGAACATTGTATACATAATAAATAAATATATATTTAAAAAAGAAAATATGCATGTTTTGCAGTAAACCCAATAATTTTCCTTATTTTATATATTCATTATTAAAAAAGCATATTTTTCTGGTGATGGGAATTTTTACCTGCTTGATTTTTTTTTTCACTGTTGTGATGTCTCCGAATTAAAACTTGTTTTCTGACTATCTGCTTTCTATCTGCATAATGAAGGGGAGACATTAGTTTGGAAATGCTCTCTGTATTCTATTTGTCCCTCGTGACAGCCAATGTGCTTAAAAGTGGGGTATGTCTGGGACTGGGGATTTCGCCTGCTAGGTGGGAGTTCCTGATGTGCAGATAGAGAGATACTAACCCCTGGCACCCATATGGAGATTTGGCAAAGGCTCCTAGAATTTTGTAGCTGACACAGGCAGATCCAAGAACTTGATGGCCATCTAAAACGGTGAGACACCTGGACTTAAGACAGTAAGTCAGAAAACCATCAGGGGAGACACCTGCCATCCTCTTCTGACCTCTAGATGCACAGGCTTAGGTGTGTGTCCTCAAACACTCCAGTACATACCCGCCCCCCCCACACACATACACACATAGGATTTATACTTTTTTTTTATTTAGCACATTTGGCTCACTAGTGCTCGAAGCATTAGTCTAGAGGGCATAGAATCTCCAAATGAGTGGTCACCATTATTATACATTATGGTAAAATAATTTCTTCATGTATTTTTAAAAAATTTTTTAGTATTAATACTTTTGCAGCCAGGTAATGGTGGCAAACACCTTTAATCCTAGCTCTCAAGAGGCAGAGACAGGTGGATCTCTGTGGGTTCGAGGCCAGCCTGGTCTACAAGCGCTAGTTCCAGGACAGGCTCCAAATCTACACAGAGAAACCCTGTCTCGAAGAAAAAAAAAAACTTTTACATTCCAGACAAATACTGTATCTTGCACTACGATGCTATCTACTATGCATCTTGAATAGTTTTTTTAATAGATAACAGCTAAACTGTCTTAAGAATTACAAGCTCAAAGATACATTTTTTTTCCTGTGGAAATACAGAAATATATTTCCAAAAGCTAAGCATTAGTATATGAATAAATTAGGAGAAAGGTATAATTAAAAATACACCACCAACAATTGTGATTTATGTTGTCTTCTCTTTTATCATGACAAAATATCATTACCAAGGCAACTTATAAAGGAAGCATTTAATTTGGCACTCAGTTATAGAAGGTTAGCATCCTTGACTGTCATGGCAGGGAGCATGGGAACAGGCAGGCAGACATGGCGCTGGAGCAGTAGCTGCGAGCCTGCATCTGATCCACAAGTATGACGCAGAGAGGATGACTGGAAATGGCATGGGAATTTTAGACCTCAAAACCCAACCCCACTGACACACCTCCAAGGCCACCACCTAATCCTTCCCCAAAACTTCAACTCACTTTGGACCAAGCATTTAGCTGTAAGTGTATGGGAGCCATTTTCAGTGAAACCACTACGTTTGTGTGTAGCTCAAATCCTAGATGGAAACTGGATTCTTGAGGGGAGTGGTCTAATCTTTATGAATGGCTGGCTGGTAGCTTAAGAAAGAATTTTACTAATCCTCTTATTTTTTGTTTACAAAATGTTATTTTTTAAAAAAGATTTTCACACTCGGGAGGCAGAGGCAAGCGGATCTCTGTGAGTTCGAGACCAGCTGGTCTACAAGAGCTAGTTCCAGGACAGGCTCCAAAACCACAGAGAAACCCTGTCTCAAAAAACCAAAAAAAAAAAAAAAAAAAAAAAAAGGGATTTTCATACAGGTTTTTTCTGTATAGCTCTGGCTGTCCTGGAACTTGCTGTGTAGACCAGGCTAGCCTTGAACTCACAGAGATCCATCTGCCTCTGTCTCCAGTTGTTGTGCCTGCACTACGGGACGGTATGTGAGCCAGGAGCTATGCTGGAGATTTAAAAACATACACACAGACAGAGACACGGGGACATGGGTCATCATTGAAACAAGAATGCCAACTTTATTGTGCTCCGGGGAAGTTTATATTGGGATTCTTAACTGATAGCCACACCCCAGCTCTTGAGATTTCCAGTGTAAAACCCACCAGAATTAACTCCTGCCATCAGGAACTCATGAGAGTCTCATGCTCAGAGCAGCTGCAAACACAAGAAAACAAGTTGTTTTGCTCAGTTCACTCTGCAGGCAAAGAAAGTCAAGGGGCCAGGGGTCTGCAGCCCCCATCATGCACTGCTGGGATCAAAGGTGTGTTCCACCACTAGGATTTTCCCAGTATTTAGAATACTAACACAGCATAACTTTGTTAACTATATTTGTAGCTGAGCTTGGTGACTATGATCTGGCTGAACATAGTCCTGAACTTGTCTCCGAGTTCAGATTTGTGCCCATTCAAACCGAAGAGATGGAGCTGGCTATTTTTGAGAAATGGAAGGAATACAGGTAACTCATAATTTGATCACATTTTTTAAACATCACCACTGTCATTATTTTGTATTTTTCTTTTGTTTCTGTTTTTCACTAAAATCACTCTATGCTTATTGTCTTATAATTACTATATTTAAAATTTCAGAGGTCAGACACCAGCACAAGCTGAAACCAATTATTTGAATAAAGCCAAATGGCTAGAAATGTATGGAGTTGATATGCACGTGGTCAAGGTAAACTCTATTTTTCTTCCTGGGGCTGGAGGGATGGCTCCAGTTATGAGCGTGTGGTGTTCCTGTAGAGGTTCTGCTCTGGGTCCCAGCACCATGTGGAGCGACACACAAATACCTGAGACTCCAGTTCCACAGGATCTGATGCCCCCTGCTTGACCCTGTGTGTCCATATACATGATTTTAAAATAACAGAAGTAAATCCTTTTTTTAAACATTCCTTTGCAGTTTTTAATATAACTGTGAATTTTGTGGTGTGAGGGAAGGCATGAGTTTGTATAAAATACCTCTGAGTATTTTTTGATAAGTGGTATTTAGGGAAAATATGGCTGAAATTAGATATTAAAAGACTAGAATCAGCTGAGAGTGGTGGTGCACAACTTTGATCTCAGCACTGGAGGCAGAGACAGGTGGATCTCTGTGAGTCTGAGGCCAGCCTGGTCTACAGAGTGAGTTCCAGGACACCCAGGAATATGTAGAGAGACCCTGTCTCCAAAAACCAAAACAAAAGACTGAAATCTATAGAAAGATACATTATAAAAGAAGAGAAAACTAAAATTCTAGAAATGTATATGGATGCTTGTAAGATGTTGATTTTTAAGTTGAGAAAAACTTTACTAGCTTTTAAGATCATCATTATTATTTGATGCTGTTTTATATCACTGAAGCTCACTATTGAGTAGACTTTGCTAAAATAAAATAGTTCAGTAAGCAAGGTTGATACTTTGTAGCTTGAAGAGGATTATTTTATTTACTGAAAACATCTTGAATATAAATATTAGCCTGTATATAATCTTTAATGACAAAAATCACCAGTTGTGTAAAAACTTGAAACCTGTTTCTTGTGTACAAACAGAATACATTTTATATTCTCTCCTTAAATTAGGCTAGAGATGGGAATGACTATAGCTTGGGACTAACTCCAACAGGAGTCCTTGTTTTTGAAGGAGAAACCAAAATCGGCTTGTTTTTCTGGTAAGCAGTGTGGATATCAGAAGTCCTCTTGTTTTTAATGGGTCAGAGCCCTTATATTGTTAATAAAAACGTGTGGCAATGGAATCCTCAGCAGTTTGCAGCGAAGTTGTGTTTGCTGTGCTGCTTACTCGTCTGCAGTCTCCCCAGATGCAGATCTCAGTTCTCCAGCTCTGTGCCCCAGTAGTGTCTCGGGGTCAGTGTGTGTCCTTACGAAGTATTCTCCCCATGGTGGCTCTCAGGCTGGACTCCTGCTTCCCAGCCTGTTTCTGTCCTCTGAGATGGCGCGCAAATTTCACGGCCCTAGAGCACTGAACTGGGAAAATGTCTGCATTGTTGCATTTTTTGTCAGAACTAATGCAACATTTGGCATGTGTACAGACACAGCTAAGGATGGCCCATGTTGCTGCTTTTGTAACATGCCAAGGCTGTTGGCTTGAAGCCTTCCTACCCATATCAAATTCAAATCCAGGTGTTACTGGTAAAATACAGTAGAAGACCCTAATCATGTATTTTCTTAAGTTTTTACTTAGGGTTACAGAATTCATTGTGTCACATTAGGGGTGTACAAAATACATATATTTCTTATTTCCTTCATATTTTTAATATTATATGGGCAACATCAGTTTATTAGTTGGTTGCTTTTGAAGTATGTGTTTGCCTCCCTTTAAAGACTTTGATGGGCAGTGCTGGCTACCTTAACCTTCTTATCAGTGTTTGGATATAAGCAGACGTGTCTGATATAGAAAAGGATTGTCCCCTAATCTGGCTATTGCTCTTATATTATACAGGCCCAAGATAACCAGATTGGATTTTAAGAAAAATAAATTAACTCTGGTGGTTGTGGAAGATGACGATCAGGTAGGAACTGTGCTGTGTTACTTAACAGCAATTGTATGGTAACAAGTGGGGATGAACCTCAGAACAGTAACTTAGCATTGCTTACACTTTGAAGTAAATTTCTTATTCAGGTCAGACCATCCTAAAAATGTACCTTTGTGCCATTACTCATAAAGATTACATAAAAGATTATTATTTATTATTTCTTTGTTGGTAATGTATCTAAGTGTGCAAAGGTTATATTCCTTAATTCCTAATAAAAGAGCTAAAAGAACAAGCCAGCTGCCTTTTATTGGAACACTTTGGAGGCAGGGACAGGTGGATCTCTTAGGTTCAAAACCACCCTGTTCTATATAGTGCTGGCCAATGAGACCTTGTCTCAAAGATACAAATAAAATAAAAAATCCATCTGGTGGTATTTTTTACAATAAAATGTGATTTGATATTTTTTGTTAATTTTATTTTTTATTTAATTTCAATGTCCCATTTAAAATGATTTTTATGTATTTCTCTTAGCTTTCTTATCATATTCGGGCATATTTTCATGTTCCCATTCCCCTTTTAATTGACTTTGGGTTGTGTGTAGAGGGAGCTGCGGGCCTCTTCCCACAGCCCGGCTCCCGGCCGCCTGGCTAGCTTATGCCCCGAAATAACAACACACAAATTGTATTCATTTAAACACTGCCTGGCCCATTAGTTCTAGCCTCTTAATGGCTAATTCTCACATCTTGCCTTAACCCATATTTAGTAATCTGTGTAGCACCAGTCTTACCGGGAAAGATTCAGCATGTCTGACCTGGCGGCTTGCTTCATCGCATCTGCCCTGGAGAGCAGAAGCATGGCGTCTTAGCTCACTTCCTCTTCCTCCCAGCATTCTGTTCTGTTTACTCCACCCACCTATGTTCTAACCTATGAAGCCAAGCAGTTTCTTTATTAATTAACCAATGACCTTCCCACATCAGTTGTGCTTATATAAAATGTGATAAGCAGCAGGCAGCAGTCAAGTTCTGTCATCTTTTCTGGAGTTTTGCAGGTATTTTATAAGTTCTTCCTGTTTTAAGTTTGACTTCTTTTAGCTGTTGTTGGACAGGTAAGTGGTGTGCTGCATTATGATAGTAACCTCCTTCCACTCCTCTGTAGTTCTTGAGGCTACAGAGACCTGATTGAATATAGTGGCTAGCCAGGAGAGTAGACTGTAGCTTAAGGCGAGGCCCTTAGGTGGCTGCACTGTTTTTTCTTTAGTTTTTTAATATGAGCATTAGATAGGTCACTTTTACAAAACCATCTCTGAGTTTTGTGGTGTTAGATAAATGAAATGATACGTTACCAGAAAATGGGTTTATGGGAAGTACTGCTATTCAGTCAGTACACTTTGATATTCTTTTCTTGTTACAAGTAAACCTGTTCATTTATTAAACAGAAAAGGAGTTTTTGTTGCTGATATAGTATGTTGCTTTTTACTTCACAGAATGAATGAGAAACATTCATATTCTCAGGGGAATTCACGTGCAGTTGATTGTCCCATGGAGAAGTTATTTTAATAGTGTAGTGATTAGTGGGAGTGTGGGAATATATGATCTTGGCCAGTCTGCAAACAGATAGACAGTTATGCTCCTGACATCGTTTTCATAATTAAAATGATGCATAACCAAGAAAAATGGAATTGATGTGAAAAAACTTAATAATACAGTGAGTGTTATGGTAATAGTTTTGAATTTTCAAAAAGAAATTTGTATTTGAGAATTTCTTATCTGCATATAATGTGCTTTTGCCAGCTTTACCCCTCATTACCTCCTCACTAGTTCTCCCATCCCCCCCCCTTTTTTCATTTGTTTTGACAGTATTTCAAACTACTGTGTCTGCTGTGTAGGGTGGTTTTAATTTTGGAAGATTTTGATTTTTCCCCCTTGTTTACATTTCATTAGATGTATTTTATAAAACAAAAGTCCAGAAGATACAAAGGTTCCGAGTTCTAGTTTGTTTTGTTTTCAATGATATTTTAGATCTATTTTGCTTAGTTCCTAGGAATTTATCTACCTTTGTATCTTGCTGAAGTTTGATCTATTTTGCTTAGTTCCTAGGAATTTACCTACCTTTGTATCTTGCTGAAGTTTGTATCTTACCAAAAATCCTACATTTTGGGCCAGTGAGATGACTCAGTGGTTAAAGGCCTTGTTTGCAGACCTAATGGCCTGAGTTTGATCTTTGGGACCCTTGTGATGGAAGGCAAAACTAACTCAAGTTCTCCTCTGACCTCCATGTGTGTGCCATGGCACACAGGCTGGTACACACACACACACACACACAAGTTCAAGTTATCCTCTGACCTCCGTGTGTGTGCCATGGAGTACACACACAAGTTTGTTTGTCGGGTTTTTGTTTGTTTGTTTGGTTGGGTTTTTTGTTGTTTGGTTGGCTGTTTTTTGTTGTTGTTTTTTGTTTTTTTGTTTGGTTGTTTGTTTTTTTCCCTGGAGCTCATTCTGAGACCAGACTGGCCTCAAACTCAGAGATCCTCCAGCCTCTGCCTCCCAAGTGCAGGTTTAAAGACGTCCACCACCATTGCCCTTGCTAAGCTTTTTCCCCCCTTTTACATCACATGGAGTTTATACCTCTAATGTCAGAACTTTAGAAGTAGAGGTAAAAGGAACAGGAGTTCAATGACTGCTTCAACTACAATGAGACTCTGTTTCAGAAAACAAATGCAAACAAGAAAAACAAGTTCTCTACTCTCTAAATAGAGGTGGAAAGCAACAAGGTGGTGGTAGTTACTTGGTTTTGAGGCCATGTCTCAGTTTGTTGCCCAGGCTTTTGTGATCACATTCATCCCCCATTCCTCATTTCCTCCCAGATTGACCCCCTCCCTTTTTTCATAAGAAACTATCTCTCAGCAAATGTTCTGATCATCCGGCTCTTACAGTACCTCCCCCTCCTGCAATGTTCCCTAATCTCTAAATTGTCAGGGTTATAGTGTAAATATATTAATTGGGGACTAACAGCCCTTGGCCAATTTGGTCTCTCTCTGCCTTTTGACCAGATGTGTTTTTCTGTAATGGTATCTGTCTGCCTCCGAAAGCAGCTTCTTTGATGAGGGGTGAGCATCACATTTAATTGTGGATCTAAAGAAATGTATTTAGGATACAGTTTGAAAGTACACTGGTTTAGGAATGTGGCTATAGTAGGTTCTCTAGATTTCATGGCCTCACCAGCCACAGGTAGTTGGCCGAGTTTACAATGCCAGATTCCTTTTAGTAAGCAGACCTCAAGTTCATGAGTTAGGTGACCGTTGGTTGCTGCCCAGATCTGAGTACCACTCCTCTTTGCACCTTCAGGAATGAATGTCTTGATATGACTTGTAGGCATGAGAGTCAGGGCTACTGCTCACTGCTTTTCTTCCTTAGAAGCTTTTATGGCTCCTTCCAACACTATGGGAGTAGTTTGGTTGGTTTTTTTTGGGGGGGGAGGGGGCTTTGTTTTTACTTCTGATTTTCGAGACAGGGTTCCTCTGTGCAGCTCTGGCTAATCCTGGAACTTGCTGTGTAGACCAGGCTGGCCTCAAAGTCAGAGATTTGCCTGCCTCTGCCTCCTGAGTGCTGGGACTAAAGGTGTACACTACCATACCCATCTTAGCACTTTTTTTTTTAATGGCCTCTGGACTTTTCATGAGTGTTGTATGTGACTTTCTATATGGAGGTGCACATGTGTGTACATGTTTATGGGACCAGATATTAGGTGTTGATTACTTTCCACCCTGTTTTGCAACAGGGTCTCTACTAAACCTGAAGCTCACCTATTTGACAAGACTGGTTGGCCAGCACCATAGTCGCCCATCCCCCAAAAGTTTCTGAGAACAAACTAGATGCTTTTTTAATTTTTTTTTAAGGTTTATTTTTAATTATATGTAGTGTGTGGGTGGGTGGTTAGTGCAGGTGAACTTGGAGACGTGAGCTCACCTTGAGCTGGATTTAGAGACTGCTGTGAGCTGCCTGATGCAGGTGCTGGGAACCAAACAGATGTTCTGAAAAAGCAGTGCTCTTAACCACTGAACCATGTCTCCTGAAACTTTATTATTTACTTTTCTGCATTGATTTATTTTGACACAAGGTCTCTGTTGTCTAGCTGGCCTGGCGCTTACTGTGTATGCAATGCCGGCCCTAACCTAGTGGCATTTTACCTGGTTACTAGGATTACGGGCATTCGCCACATGCTTGGCTGCCTTTTGGTATTGGTATAGTTGTATTTGTATTGCAGAAATAGGAGATGTGACTTAATAAACACCGCTTTGTCTTTTTTAGGGTAAAGAACAAGAGCACACCTTTGTCTTTAGACTGGATCATCCAAAGGCCTGCAAACACTTATGGAAATGTGCAGTGGAGCACCACGCCTTCTTCCGTCTCCGAGGACCTGTCCAAAAGAGTTCTCATCGATCGGGATTCATTCGACTAGGATCACGATTTAGATATAGGTTAATTCCCCTAAGTTTTGACATTACCTTCTCTTGCATACAGACCAGAAAAGTTAAAACAACACTGATTTTACTGAGACAGAAACAAAGACAGAGAAATAAAATATGTTGCCAAAGATACTTATTGACCAAAATTTTTAAAGAAGTAATGTTACTGTTAATAATTTCTTAACTAGACAGGAAATCAATTATTGACACATTTTGTATATACTATTCAGGCCACAATTTACATTTATTTATTTAACAGGGTGGATTCTCCATCTGACAGGTTGTGTTCATATAGAAAATTGTATGGGGAATTAATACTAATAATACTGTATGTAGTGATAAGGCAAGCAGGCCTGCTTTTTGTCCCGCCTGCCTTCTGCACGGCTAGGTTTCCACCCGAAATGACAACACACAAACTGTATTCTTTTAAACACTGCTTGGCCCATTAGTTCCAGCCTCTTATTAGCTAATTCTCACATCTTGCTTTAACCCATATTTAGTAATCTGTGTAGCACCACGAGGTGGTGGCTTGCCGGGAAAGATCCTAACCTGCGTCTCTTATCTCGGGTCAGAGAATCATGGCGTCTGCCTCACTTCCCTTCTTCCCAGCATTCTGTTCTGTCTACTCCACCCACCTATGTTCTGACCTATCAGGCCAAGCAGTTTCTTTATTAATTAACCAATGAAAGCAACACATAGAAATAAGACCCACCTACATCAACTGTAGGTCTCTAGAAACCTGAAAATCAATTGCTTTCACTGACTCCTTTGCCATGAATTTGAAGCACTTCAGTTCTTGTTATGTTCAATTAGCTGTTTAGGTTGAGTCTTGAATGTGCCATTGGAATCAACTAAAGAAAGAATGGCCATGCCAGTAAGGTAGCAAGTCATGCACAGATTCTTAATATAATTTCTGTTCTACCCATGTCAGAAATGCTTAAGCATTTTCTTCTTAGCTGGAAACCAAAGAAGTACAAGAGTAGTTTTTAAAAGCATTTCTGGAAAAATTTTTTTGTGAAAATAATAGAAAAAGTAACTGGAGCTAGGGCTGATGACATAGCCCATTGGTAGAGTGCTTGAAGGCATGTATAAGACCTGCAGTTCAATCTGTAGGACCACAGAAGGAGAATTAACTGGAAATCTTGTTCTGGATTACACATTTACATTGATACATGTGGATAGGAAATTAGAGACTGCATGGACATTCTCTCCTGATTTAATATGTTTGTAGGTGATATACATGCTTGGGGAGAAATCCTGTATTATTACTGTTACATAATTTACCAAAGCCTGGATGATTAAAAAAAAATGCTAAAGAGAAAAGTCACAACTTTTGGTAGTGGTTCCCATTTGGATGCTTTGCAGGATAATCTGAGTGCAAACATCTTACTCCTCTGCCTGATTGCCTTAGTTGTCTTACTGTTGACTCGCCTCATTTATTTTAGTGGAAAAACTGAATATCAGACCACAAAAACTAACAAAGCAAGAAGATCGACCTCCTTTGAAAGAAGGCCTAGCAAGCGATACTCCCGGCGGACCCTACAGATGAAAGGTAAGTCCAATCCTGTTCAAAGGCTTGTCCTTCTTTTCCAGTCTTCATGTGCTAGCACTCCTTGTGTGCTGGAGAGGACGCTGCTTGAGTCTTCTTAAGTCTTTTTATTTATTAAAATTGTTCTTGTATGAGCTTCATACGCTACATTATCTGTAATTAACTGAGATTAATTTTAATAGTAAGCACAGTTCAGTAGATGTTCTCAGCGGTATTTTTGTTTGCTTTAGAGCAGTATTTTCTCTCTTGTCTTTCAAATCTCATGATGAAATGCCATTCCAACCCCTTGAATTTTTTTTTTAATTTTAGCATGTAAAGAATACATTAAATTTTTTTATTTGGGGGGTTGTCCATGCATGTGTGCATGCATGCTGTTTTATGAACCATGCCAGTGCCCTGGAACTGGAGTTACAAGCAGTTGTGAGCTGCCATGTAGATGCTGAGACTTGAACCAGGTCCTTTGGAAGAGCAGCAAGTACTCTTAACTTCTGAGTCATCTCTCTAGACTGGTGAGATAAAGGTACTTTATAAATGGTTTGGTGGATAAATGAGCTTGCCATCAAATCTGATTAACCTGTTTAGTCCCCAAGACCTACATAATGGGAAAAAAACAGACTCCACAAAGTTATCCGCTGACCTATACACACACACACACACACACACACACACGTCCCACACAGACACACAGTAAAACAATATAAAAATGAGTGGATGATACTGTAATTACTGTTAAATTATCAATGTCTGTCATACATAGATATTTACAAATTCATAAATATCATTTGCCACTTAAGATACTTCAACTCTGTAATGTAGCGTGAATTCTAATTGGTCTTAATAAATAAGACCCAGGCTCAGATATTAGGGGGTGAAAGCTGAGAAATGAGAGAAGCAATGCAGCCAACCAATAGAGAGACCTTTTACCTCTACGGACTCCTCAGGCTGCATCCTAGAGAGGTGGCTCAACAGTTGAAAGAGTGTGCTGCTCTGGCAAAGGACCCAAATTTGGCTCCAGCACCCACATCGAATGGCTCAAATGTACCCGTAACTTCAACGCAAAGGGTTCTGATGCTGTCTTCTGAGGACAGGGGACCTGTGCTCTTGTGCACATGGCCAGCACAGCCATACTCTGGTCCACATAACAAAAGTGAAATCCTGGAGAAGAAAACATGTGCAGTGTTTTATTGAAAAATACAAGAGGCTGCTGCTGGCGATGCTGGTCTGCCCTGCAGCATGGCCTCTGTGTGTTTTCACAGTTAGTCATGGTTTTACTGTGAATAGTACAGCAATTTGTCACGCACGGTGGACTAATAAGATGTCATCTTTTCTCTTGTCAGCAAGCACAACAAAACCTGAAGATCTTGGGTGAGTAATGCCTTGCAATGTAGGAACTGAGACAATTTACATATTTAGGTAATTTATATAGTTGCTATCATTAATTAAACAAATATTTGTTGGAGACCTTGCCGAGTGTCAGTTTCATAGGTATTGGGAGGATAATGGGAACAGAGAAACATCAGATAAAATTGACATTTAGAAAAATTAAGCTGCTTACAGAAGTAGAATGTTATTCATATTGATAACATCAAAGAAGAAAGGTGGGTTTGCAGGTAAGCAATTTTATTCTAGATGGGATTGCACTTGATCATGGTATACAGTTCATGCTACCGTGTTACTGGATCTGGCTTCCTAGTATTTGTGGGTCTGTGTGTCTGTATTCATCAGAGGCATTGGTCTGTGCTTCACTTAGACTCTTTATCCAGTTTTGGTATGAAAGCAATTCATGACCTCACAGAATAAGTTGGTAAATAATCCTTCCTCTCCTATTTTTTTGAGATTTTTGTAAGGAATTGATATGAATTTCTTAACACTGATAGTATTTATTAAAACCATCTAACTTGGATTATCTCTAGGCTGCTTTTTAAATTCTTAATTCAATCACCTTTTGTAGACATACTTTTTAACCTATCTTGATTCCTAGGAATGTAGTTTGTAATGTTCCAGTCTTGTTTCTGTAAGACAATTATGCTCTGATTCTTTCTAACTGATTTCTCGCTTTTTCTTGGTCAGTCCAGTTGAGTATATGTTAGTTTATTAGCCTTTCGTTATTTGTTCCTTCTTACTTAAGATTTAGTTTGCTCTGGCTACTTCGTCCTCTTCTTGCTTTCCTTCTTGTTTTTTTGTTACCCGGGACCTCGTGGGTGCTAGCTACACAAGTGCTCTACGACAGAGCTACATCCCCAAATGCTTCTTGGTTTTCTTGTTTTCTGTTTGTTTTTGAGATAGAGTCTCATTTTGCAGCCCTGACTGACCTGGAACTCACTGCTTGCCTACCAGGCCTAGCCTGTTTCTTAGTTGTTTGAAACAAGCTCTTTAGATGCCCCACACTAGCCTTAAATTTGTGGTCTTTCTGCCTGACCTTCTAAGCCCAGGCCTTTGGAAGGCTGCACCACCACACCCAACTTCTTGTTCTCTCTGTGTTATCTTATGGTGTGGCTTGGTCATTTGAGACCTTTGTTTATTTTTCAAGTTTTTGAGACAGGGTCTCTTTAGTCGCAGACTGATCTCAGGCTTGCTGTGTACCCTGACTAAATGTGAACCTCTGATCCCGGGGCTTCAGCCTTTCTATACCGCCGGATTGGCCTGAACTAACCACGGCTGGTGGAAGCGTCCAACTGTCAAGTTCCCCTTGAGCACTATTTAATTGCATTCTGTAACTCTTGGTATGTTTCGTTTGCACTGTTTTGGTTTCTAACCACATTGTTTTCTAACCCATGATTTCTCCTTAGAACTATTAGTTATTTAGGAATACACTGCTTTATTTCCCCATATGTGTGAATATTGTAAATCTATTTTTTGTTAGAAAGTGTATTGATTATTATTTCAGTCGCTTTAAATGTCCCTTTAAAAGACATAATTATAATGGCTCCATTAATTTCAGCAGTATGTGTTAAAATGTTTTTCAAAAACAACTTGTTGGTGTTGGGTGGTGGTGGCGCACGCCTTTAATCCCAGCACTAGGGAGGCAGAGGCAGGTGGATCTCTATGAGTTCGAGGCCAGCCTGGTCTACAAGAGCTAGTTCCAGGACAGGCTCCAAAGAAACCCTTTCTCGAATAACCAAAAAAAAAAAAAAAAAAGCAACTGTATATTGATGTCTTTCAGATTGTTTATTAAGCAATCAGATTCAAAGCATACACAGTTTTAATCCCAGCACTTGGGAGGCAGAGTCCTGGATCTGGATGAGTCTGAGGCTAGCCTGGTCTACTCTTGCAAGACCTTGTCTCAAAAAAGACACAAAATAATAATTATTATACTTATTATTAAACTATTATTATACTTTATAATTTATAAATTACATTGTAATTCTGTGTGCTATAAATTTTTATATATTATACAAATATAATAATTATTGTAATAAAACCAGCAAACAAACTTTGTGGGCAGTATGAGTTGGTAGGTCTATCTGTCTGAATTTGAAATTCTTCAAAGAGGCTTGTTATTTTCAGATACTGAGTAGTCAACCATACCTTAAAAGAAATCTCTCTTACATTTATTTATCTGTTTATTTAGTGTGTTTAAGTTTGTAGCAATGCATGTTTAGTGTGTAGTTGTGCGTTACCACAGTACCCATGTGGAGGTGAGAGTGCACCGTGCGGGCTCTAGGGATTGCATTCCTGCTGACAGGCATCTGTCTTGGCAGCAAGGACCTCTGAGTTTTCCTGTACAGTTTTCTTCACTTAGAACTGTTGGAGCCAGGTTGTGATTAGTGGTCCATTACAGAAACTCTTTGCTGTTGTGAACAGGGACTCTTGATGCTGTTAAGACTAAAATGAATATGGAGTTATGGGGAGCCAGGGATTTCTGTTGTAAAGCTTCAGATTAAAAAGGAAGTTTTGTGCCTCTCTGGGCTATCTGTTTTGGGTTGTTTTTCTTTTGAATTGTTTAGAAGCTGTACTTGCAAAGAAATTGGGAAGGAATATTAGCTGTTTGTGTTTTTTAAATAGTGTTGTTCATTGATCATGTCTTGCTTTCTTGAAACAGACTAGGACATGACATTTCACCCTAAAGATATATCATGAAAGTAGTAGAAAGAGAAAGAAAATATTTAAGCAGAGACATGATGGGGAACAATTAAGTTTTTATTTGTAAATTTAAATTACCTTCTCGAAGGTGTTTTAAAATTCAGATTTTTAATCAGAACATAGTGAGAATAATAAATATGGTCTCTTTTCTAGAATTGGAGTTAATTTCACTTTAATGGATATATGTCACTGTCTCTTCATTAGTGATGCTTTTGACTTTAGAAGACCACAGAAATAGGCTACTTAAGAAATGATGGCCCCTTCAGAATCCATCGCTGATGCATGAGCTGGCTTTTGTACCCCATTCCCTGTTGTGGGATGATTTGCTCAGCCTTGATGCATAGGGAGAGACTTGGTCCTGCCTCAACTTAATGTGCTCGACTCTGTTGACTCCCCATGGGAGGCCTTACCTTTTCAGAGGAGTGGTTGGGGGATGGGTTGGAGAGGGAGGGGGAACTGTGGTTGTTATATAAAATGAATAAAAAATTATTAAAAGAAAGAAATGATGACCCTTTGGAGGGAGGAAAGAGAAGGGAGAAGTGATTATAATTATAATCCCAAAAGTTATAAAAGGCTCACAGCTCCAAATAATCTGAGTTAGCCTGCAAGAATATATACACTTACTTACACACAGACACCTACACATAAATAAATCTTAATCTTAAAGTGTGTGTGTGTATATACATATATAGTAGTCTTTCAGAAGTTAAATGAAGAGACAGCTCGTTCCCCCTGAAGGTTACTAGGCACCTCTCTTTCATACAGTCTCAGGACACCTGACTTTGGACTGGCATGCATGCCCTTCGCTCTTGACCTTGTCGTTCTGTTTCATGAGTGGTTTTGCTCCAGTGAGCCATGGAGAACAGTGCCTTTTTTATAGTCTTGACTATTTGACCTGAAACATTTCTCGACCTTTTACTTTGCTGCTTCATAAAATGTACCAGTTTGAATAGCATGTTTGTAACTTGCTGGTGTCGGTCTCTCATGGTGAGTTTGAACTAAAAGTTCAAACTTAGTACCCTTAAGAAAGGGTTAGTATTTTCAAGGATAGTTGATGTTCATGGTTACTAATACTGTGTTCTTTTTCTAAATGAAGAGGCCTTGGTATGCTGCACAAGCTAGCCCCACGATCTGAACTCAAGAGACTCTCCTTGAGCTTCCTTCTCACTGAGCAGTGGGACTGTGGGCAGGTGCTGTTGTACCTGGACGGAGGGCAAAAACGAGCTATATATGAGCAAAGGAGGCAGTTACTGCTTGTGGTCCTTTACAAAGCCCTTCTCTAAGATACTCTGAATATGTATTTCTGATCAAATTCACAAACCAGGTGAATTTGAAGTCTAGCCTGCCAGAGCATGGCAAACATGGCCTTGCCCTTCTCCCCAATTCCCTCTGCCTTGCTAAAAACTTCTAGATTACATTCTTGAAGCTAGCCATAAGGTCTGTCCCCTATTTGGTGCCTTCCTCTTTCTTAGACTGACTACCAAGGTCCAGCTATCAAAGTATTAAAATCCAGCAATCAGATGTCCCCTTTGGCTACACTAATTAACACGCCCAATTAAAACTAAACACCTCATTCTATCACAGGGTTCCCCTTCTGCTTTATAAACCACCATTTTCCTATGTGCCACGTCTGTCTCCCTGTATCTAGAGGCAGTCCTGCGTCATTGTCGTTGTCCTTGCCATGTCTCCCTATCCGGGACAGATATCCCTTCCTCCTGTCCCTTGTTCCTTTTCCCTTCTCTGTCTCCTGTCTTTGTCCCTCTGGGGGGCAAATAGATCTCTTTAGTGCTGAGAACTTGGTCTTGGGATATCTTGTGCTGACACAGTTCCCTTCATCAAGTGTCTTGAATTAACCTCAGTTGTCTCTTCATTGATGATGCTTTGTTTCTGTTTTTGGTACTAAACATCAAACTCAGGACCTCCTGGGTGCTAGATAAGCATTCTGCCAGTGAGCTGCATCCCAATCCCTACTTTTTAATTATTAAGAAATTATAAGAAAAAATAATGTTTTTTACATTTCATATGATCTAAATAGGAAGTTTTGATTTACTTAATACGGCTAGTTATGAGAGATGCTTTTCTCAAGTTTAAATTGTTCTTGTTGTTACTGAAGTTATTCCTAGCTGAAAGAAATGTTCGAAAGTAACAAAAGAATCATAGACTCGTTGAGGCTAACTTATGCTCCAGGTAGGATTGAAGGGATTTAATGTGTAGACTAGGGAAGTCACTTTCACCAGGATCCTACAGTCTGGGAAAAGCAAACATGACTCCTTAGAAAAAAGGGAAGAGGGAGCTGGGAATCAAATTTGGGTCTTTTGGAAATCCAGGACCCTTAATAGTCAATAATAAAGTAAAGTAATAATTGAGATTCAGTGGTTAAGACTGCTTGGCTGTTTTTCAGAGGACCCAATTTTGATTCCCAGTTCCCACATTGGGCAGCCTACAACTGCCTGTAACCTCAGCCCCATGGGATCCAAGCCTTCTTTTGGTATCTTCGGGTACCCTATCCAGGTGTACACGTGTATACACATACATAAATAAAAATAGAATGAATTGTTTTCTTTGTTTTTAAATGGGGGAGGGTGAGAAAAAGGCATCTGCCCCAGAGCCTGATGTCCTGGGTCTAGTTCTCAGGACCCGTATGGTGGAAGGAGATAACCTCTGGCCAGTTTTCCTGACCTCCGAACATGTACAAAGTAAAGGTTTAAAAAAAGAAAAAACTTTTAAAATTCTTGTTATTTTAAATAAAGGTGTTTTGCAAATGTGTAATGTTTCTGATGAAGCTTAAGTCCCATTACCATATTATCCATACTAACTAGAACAATTCTGTGTAAATTATATAAAACTAAATACTTTGAGTACAGATTGTAAGTGAAACGAGAATATAGAATTATTAATTTGAAAAATTAAAAAAGCACATGCCTTTGATCCCAATACTTGGGAAGCAGAAGTAGGCAGATCTCTGTGAGTTCTAGGCCAGCCTGGTCTACAGACCAAGTTTCAGATCAGCCAGGACTATGTAATGAGACCTTGTCTCAAAAAAAAAAAAGAAAGAAAGAAAGAAAGAAAGAAAGAAAGAAAGAAAGAAAGAAAGAAAGAAAATTGGAAAGAAATAATAATCTAGAATTTTATATGTAGAGTATTTTAACCCTATAATGCTTTGTTTTATTAGTGATAAGAGAAAAAATTATAGTTACACATATATAACATTAAAAAATAAAAGAATGTATAAAATTACAGATAAACTTTAGATATGTGTGTATACCTATGTCAGACTTACCAAATGACTCCACAATTATGCTCTTGGATTTTATTGTCTCATTCAAAGCATGGGTTAATACCTTGAAGACATCTAAGATATATATTTAAATGGGTGGACTTATAAACACAAGATGTCACGGATGTAGGTTCCATGGAAAGATTTCAAACTATGCGAACTATTTCAAGCTTTAACATGCAAGTTAGATATGTATGACTTTGTTGAACTTATTTTACATACTTTTTAAATTTTTATTTTATGTGCATTGGTGTGAGGGTGTAGTGTAGATCCACTGGTACTGGAGTTACAGGCAGCAGTGAGCTGTCACGTGGGTGCTGGGGACTGAACCCATGTCCTCTGGAAGAACAACCAGTGTTCCCAACCACTGAGCCATCTCTCCAGCCCCTTGACATACATTTTAAGGAAACAGTTTTAATCAGTTCTGTTCTATTTGGGTATGTTTGTTTGGTTTTTTTTTTTTCTTTTTAATTATATTGCTTTAATTTTAATTATATTGCTCTCTCCCTTTTTTCCCTCAGTCCTTTTATACAGGGTTTTTAATAGATTTTTTCTTTCATTATAGTGTTCATGATACTTCAACCCAGAATAATGACTCCCAACAGGTAAGACAATAGTAAGTTTCTAAAGCACCAGAGCACATAGTTAATTGGATATTTGTAGTGTGTGATATTTTACAACGTTTATGCATTTCTCACCTCCAACACTTGTCCTTGTTTTACTAAGATACTGCGAGTAAAACAGATGATTTGTAAACATTTTCTGTGTATAAATATGGGGTATCAGTACATTGTGAATGTTCATTTATTACCTAAAATTAGTGTATTAAAATTAAACATTTGATTACATTACATTTATGTACTATATAGATGGCACTCCATTTTAATGTTGTATTTCTTGGTGTTAATATTTCTATTTGTTAGATTTTTGATCATACATATAGGCAAAACAAATGTATTTTATTATTTTTCCACCAAGGCTTGGGGTGTGAGGTCTCCTGTGCCTGTGATCCCTTCCTCAACCTCTGGTCCTGTGCTGGTGGAGATAGAGAATCTTCCGCAGAATTCTGCAGCAAACCAACACGACAGGAAATGGTTTGTTAACTTCCTAAACCAAATATTGCTTGCACAGTTGTATTCTAAACTTTTAAGCTATAATCTTGAAGCACTTTAAATATGATTGAAAACAAATTATTCATATTTGTGAACTGAAAAGGAACAGACTGAGCAGTCAGAGGGCTGGTGAGCATTAGGTCTTGGATGAAGAAGGGAGGATGGCTGTCTAAAGGCAGAACATAAGACTGCTGACTTTCACTGATGTGATCTGGGAGTGGCTGATTAAAGTTAAAAAAGAAGAAAGACAAATATTCCAGTTTGGGGAGCTAGAGAAATAATTCACTGAAAGTAAAGCTATTTTTATAAAATGTAAACACACAGATATGAATACTTTGTGGCTTGTTGGATTTTACCAGTTGGGTTTGTGCTTTCCTAGAAAGCTGTGGCTTGGGGAGGGCTCCCTAGAAATCATTTGGGCTAAGTGGTACTATGGATATATCGTCTGTTCAAGCTTTGTGTCTATTTATTGAATGCACTTAGATGATTCATGAGATTTTTCTCTTTTTCTCTTGCTCTTAGTTTTTTAATACCTGAAACCTAATGAGTTTCTGTGGTGATCTCAAGGTTTGGGTCGGCTTTCTGTGCAGCCAGCTCTTCCTTCATGGTGGTGGGTCAGCAGTGGTTGGTGGCTCTCTCTGTCTGTGCTATGTACTCTTTCCACTGGTATCGTTGGCTTAACTAACGACAGGACGCTTTGCCTGTGATGGTTGGGTATGTTTTATTTCAATTCCAGATAATTTGCAGTTAAAATTAAGGAGGATATTCTCCCTTGTTTTGTCCATATATATAGGGTATGATATAGGGAATATGATATAGGGTATTTAGGTATGTATACATATGTGCATACCAAAAGAGTAACAAATGAGGGCTACATATGAACAATTTTATTCTTTAAGATATTATAAGTTTCGGGTTCTTGCTGAAGATAGCAGCCCAGCAGGCAGTTATAATCCATCTCTTTAATGTGCCACTGAGGCCGATATCACACACAGTGAGTAACCAGACTTCAGCTGTCTTAATATATGCATGTCTTTCTTTAATACCAAGCAAGAATCTGATTAGTCTACTTCCTATGCTATGACGCTAGGTCTTTATTGAATTCCATTTTAATGAGTACATATGTAAGTCTGCTTAATTTGATTTGTTAGACATTACCAGTTCCTTTGGTGTAGCCTTTAGAGAGAATATTGGATTTCAGTTTCAAGAAAAATGAAAAAACTTGGAGCCATGTGCCCTCTTCCTTTCTCTGGTTGTGCTGACAGCTCCTTTGCTGAAATGGAGATGACCCTGAAAACCCGATGAGCTCAGAACTGACACCCACTGGCATGTCTTATAGCTAGTGACTCCAGGCTTCTGTAAAGTGCGTCCTGCCTCCCATTCTTTGAGTCTGCATGCTTAGATTTCAGAGGCCATAAAGCAGTCCTCCTTTAGAAAGTGGTCACAAAGTCTGGAAACTAACTGGGTGCCAGGACAGCCTGTGGAACATCTTACTTCTCTAACAGATGGTTCAGGGCCAGTTTAATTTAAACCTATTTCCTGTTCAGGTCTTCAGATTGTTCCCCCTTGTATCTTAAATAAAACCATTAACTAGGTGAATGATTTAATATGTCAGTAACTTAGGATTTGTTAAGATATTTCATACCACTTAAATACATGAATTGTTTTATTAACAAAAGGCCCGATGACACTGCTTGCAAGGCTGAGACTAGAGAGAGGCTTTGTCGAGTCCTGGGATTTGAGTCCAGCCTAGCAGCAAAGTAACCTTATCTCAAAACAAATAAAGCATGACCATAATCCCGGTGTTTGAGAAAAGGGTGCAGGTACATCATGATTCCAGGCCAGCCTGGGCAGTGTGATAACCCAACCCTATCAAAAAACAAAATTATAGGGCTGGAGAGATGGCTCAGTGGTTAAGAGCATTGCCTGCTCTTCCAAAGGTCCTGAGTTCAATTCCGAGCAACCACATGGTGGCTCACAACCATCTGTAATGAGGTCTGGTGCCCTCTTCTGGCCTGCAGACATATACACAGACAGAATATTGCATACATAATAAATAAATAAATATTTAAAAAAATAAAATATATAGAACTTAGGAAACCTGGCATCTGTAAACCAGAACACAAGCCAAATTTAATTTCTATATCAAGGAGTCATGAAGTTTGCTTATGAAGTCTGATGAGCAAGTGGAATTTCACTGAAGGAAATAAAATGATACTAATAGTTAAAAGCAAACAGCACACCTTCCATGTTTATTTTGAAAATTTCCTTTTTAGTTTTCCCAAGGAAAAACACTAAAAATTAAGTTAATATTTTATAGAATTTGAAAAATAATACTATTTTTTTTAAAAAAAAAATTTAGATTTTAGTTGCCTTTTGTATTTGAAATACTCATTTTCTGGTGTTGGTCATGTGAAGGATGTACTCCCGTTGCACATCTCAAGAGTGTGGCAGGTGTTTTCTCTCTACTGGAGGACTGACTCGTGTGACTCCCTAGACTGCACACACCCTGAACGTCTGCATCTAAGTCCCTGTGCTTGTGGCACTTCTACGCTCTATCTGTGCCTGCTGCTTTCAGCTTGTGCTCCTATGAACTTTGATTACAGAAAGGGCAATCATTCTTGTTAATTTGGAGCACTGATATAAATTTGCTCAATGCCTAAGGGAAGGGTTTTTATTTTTAATGCTCCTGAATTTTATTTCCTGGATTATACTTTTTTAAATCATGTAAATTTGGAGATCATTTTTATAATAGCCCTTTCCATATATGTCCTTGCCTTTCTGTAAAATTCTTTCTAATATTTGAATAAAGCCACTTAGAATTTTTGTGCTACTAGAATTCCAAACATTTCTAAGTTGGGAGTGTACCAGCAACAGCAGGGACAGATAACAGAATGTTTTGCCCTCTGACTTTCCTTCACCAATTAATTCACTTAACTGATTCTAGTTACATGTCTTTTCGTATTGGTGCTTTCCATTACATGATCCGTGTAACTGTGTGGATTTCCCCTTCTGCTATTCTTGAATGTTAGCATTGCATGGTAACTGCTCACCATAGTGGTGCATGCTGCTCACATGGCCTTTCTCCATTACACATCCGTGTTCTCTGTTTCTGTTGACTAACTGTACTCCCACTCCTCAACCATCTAGGCTCTCTGCTACCAGTGACTGCTGTCAGCGTGGTGGAAACCAGTGGAGCACAAGGGCCTTGCCCCCACCCCAGTCTGCACATAGAAACTACACTGACTTTGTTCATGAGCACAATGTGAAGAATGCAGGAACCCACCATGATGCTCATTTTTCTGGGCGTGCAGCCATGACCGAGATATGAGCTGTTACACCTTTTAGGCCATGGGACTCTGCCATCCAGGTTGATAATGTGTTTTGTGATGTTTATAGAGGATTGATTCCATTGGGAGTATTGGAGAGAATTTATTTCATACCGAGTGAGTCACTAGTTGTACAGTGCTGTAATTGACTTCTGTGGAAGGGAAGGAGATTGGAAGGAGCTGTAAGCTGTCACTGGTGATGGCAGGTGTTACTACTGTGTTGAAAGGGGATGCGTACCACTGTGGCCTTGGGAAGGGTGTTGAGAATTTTAACATTCAACACGTCACTCGGAGCATCTCTTAGGATGTGGTGTTCATGGTAAACTGTCAGTTGTCATCCTCCCACATGTCATCTGAGTAGACAGAATTTAAAAAATAAGACGCAAGAAAGCACACCCAAAAGGAGCCATGATCAGTCATGGGGTCCCAGCCTTTTGTGGTGCCGTAGTAATACCATTCTCACATACTGCGTTCTAAAGTGACCCATGCCTTAGTTTCCCTAAGTACCTGTGGTTGTAATAAAAATTTACTATACTTTATTTTTAATAAACATATTTTGTTACCACAGGCCTAGAAACTGCAATAACAGTATGATTCGTGTAGAGATAAGACTGAATGGTTACATTACTAGCTAGTGGTTATACCAAATACAAACGGAAAGCTTTCTTTGCCCGTAACTTTCTTTCTCATTGAAAATCCTTGACAAATCATCCAGGTATGTAACACCTTCCTAATCTGGCCTTATATAGCCTTAAAATAAAGTTCTGAAGTCAAAAGGGTACCATTTTGAGATGAGTTGCATATATTTCACACTTTCAGTCTTTTTTGAACCTTGCAATGTAGTTAATTTAAGCTTTTTGGTTTAATTCATTGGAGGCAAACCAGGAGGTAGAGTACGTTTCTGATGATGGAGACACTACTGTAAAGAAACAGTATTTCTTCTTACAGAGATTTTAAATTTTGGAAAAGTTTCTGAACTTTATGTAAGGAGCAATTTGAAGGTTAATTTGAGAACTGTTGATACTTTGAACTAATGAAGCTTTTTAATAAACAACCTATTGTTTACTGATCCTGCTTACCTCAGAGGTTGGCTTCGTCCTACAGGTTCTCCCTGCTGGGCAAGGAAGACGACTTAAGTGGGATTTGATAGTAGGTTCCTGATACAGATATAATGGGGCTTGTTGGTAGAAGACAAATGTGTAAACCAAAACATTTAGAGCATGAAATCTGGGCAAGTCTTGATCTGCTTTATCACCATATAAGGGGATCATTGCCTAAATTTGTTATAGATATGGGATGGATGTTCAAAATATTAACAATCCTGAGTAAGAGTTAGATAGCCCAACTTTTAAGACAATCATTACATAGTGTGCTTTAAATAGGCACTAATTGTATGGCCCTTTGAGGTTTGTTTTGTTTGTTTCTTCCTTATTTGCTTAGATTATAGTTACCTAATATTCTCTATGGTGCTTGTTTTTTCTTTTTCTTTTTAAGACTTGTTTATTCTTGTTTATTTTGTGTGAATGGATGTTTCACCTGCATGTATGTCTGTGTATCTGTGTACAACATTAGTGTGGTGCCTCTGGAGGCCAGAGGAGGTATTGAATCCCTAAACAGGGCGTTGCCAATGGTTGTTGCTGCCTTGTGGGTGCAAGGAATTGAACCTGGGTCCTCTGGAAAAGCAACCAGTGTTCTTAATGCCAAATCATCACTCCAACCTGGTCCCCCCTCCCAAAAGTATTTAGGTCATAACGTTTTAAGAACAGAAGCTCTGCTTTGTGCTGAGAAAAGACTTGGTGCGTATGAATATAATTAAAGGCACTAGCATTTTCCTAATACAAGTGAGTCAGAATGAATAAAGGCTTTTCTGTTCCTTTATGAAGTCTCATGGCTCAGTATCACCTAACTTTAATCTTGAAACCTGAGGTGCGACACTGATAGAATGAGCTTCTCCTGTATGTCCTAGGATATTTAATTTTAGAAGTCTGAAAGAGTTACAACTAAAGAGTAATATTTTCAGTTTATATTGGAGGTAGCTATTTTTATTCTTAGAATTTGAGATAGCCAATAGTGTTTGGTCTGAATGGTTCTGAATCACATCATGGGTTTTCTTTCTTTGAAGCTTAGTTATAACATAATTATTGTTAAATTTCTAATGGGAAAAGAAGTTAGAGACGATAAAGGACAGAGGGCAATAGACTCGTGTCTCCTAAGGGTCCCATGTGCGTTCAGCTCTCATATTGATAAGCTGATCATCTCTAGTCTAAAATCCTAAGTTCCTAGATAACTGATATGGTAACAGTTTCCTGCCTGTCATAGGTTACAGTTTAAAGGCAGCAGCAGCAAGCAGACCAAAAGTATTCCATCTGTTAACTGTCAGGCCACGTCTGTGAAACATAGGTGACTCAGGTTCCATCCCCAAGTATTTATGTGTGCGTGCGTGTACATGTCCGTGTGTGCACATGCAAATATTTGAAAATCTAAACTGAACTGGAAAACATTTCTGGTTCCAAGAATTTTGGATATGGGCTATTGAACCTGCACTGTAAATACCTGCTCTCGACTGATGGCCTCAAGATGGCCATACATGCTTCTGTGGCAGCGAGGTTTACCAGTGGTTCAACCCGGATAAATAAATGTCTCTACCATATTTCTACTCTCATTGTACAATTTGTTCAGTGACCAGAGTCTTAGACTTGAAATGGAGAGTGAGTGATTCAGAAGGTAAGGCCACGTGTCCTTACCCTGATGCCCTGCATTTGACCCTGGAGCCCACGTGTAGAAGGAGACAAGGGGCTACTCTGAGTTGCTCTTTGACAGCTATATATGCACACATACAAATAAAAGTAACTTTATGAAAAATCAGATTTCGAAGCTAACCTGCACATATAATTTCAGCTGTTTTGAAGACTGAAGTAGAAGGTTCCTTCACGCCTGGGACTTTGAAACAAACCTGAGCAACATAGTGAGACCCCTGTCTCAATGTCACAAAATAAATAGTCTAGACTAGAGAACCTTTCCAGAAGCACATGCTATGGTGTTGTCCTTCTGATGAAAGGGAATTGTCAGCACAGAGCCCCATGTTTGTGTATGGAGCAGTATTTGGCTGGTTCTAGTGAATATAGCTGACATTTCTGTGGTGTTTTTATAGATGGTGTGGTTGAAAAAGAAAAGCTAGTGATCTTCATAAATGAGCTGATGATCATTCTTTTATGGTTAAAACTATTCTGCTGGGTATGGTAGTTCATCCATGAAAGAGGGTGAGGCAGGAGGATTGCCATGAGTATTAGACCCTCAAGAAAAATCAAAATTCTTAGGTTTTTAACCTGTCTATAAGTATGATCTCACTTTTCCGATCTTGAAATGCTAATCACATAGACATTTTAAATGAAGTTACGGAAGTCTTTGTCTATGCCTGTTTTTTTTATTTTTTTTTTTAATTTGAAGATTGTAAAAAAAATTATTTATTTTACAATAAATTCAAGAACAACCAGTTAAAGGCCAGGCGGTGGTGGCACACACCTTTAATCCCAGCACTTGGGAGGCAGAGGCAGGCAGATCTCTGTGAGTTCGAGACCAGCCTGGTCTACAAGAGCTAGTTCCAAAAAACCACAGAGAAACCCTGTCTAGAAAAACAAAAAACAAAAAAAAAGAACAACCAGTTAAATTCTTATCTGCATGCTACCTATTGCAGCCAGATGTTATAAAAGGAGCTGTGAGCTGCGTTCCCTGTGCCCAGCCGCCTGAATAGTTTACACCCGAAATAATTACACGGAAACTGTATTCATTTAAACACTGCCTGGCCCAGTAGTTCTAGCCTTTTCCTGGCTAGCTCTTACATATTAGTTTAACCCATCTCCATTACTGTGTATTGCCACTTGACTGTGGCTTACCGGCATGAGTCTAACCAGCGTCCATCTCGGAGAGGAGAGGCATGGCGTCTGCCTGACTCTGCTTTCTTTCTCCCAACATTCTGTTCAGTCTACTCCACCTATCTAAATTCTGCCCTATCAAAAAGCCAAGGCAGTTTCTTTATTTGACCAATGAAAGCAACACATAGAAAAAAGACCCTCCTACACCAACCAGAAAGCATTAAACGCTTATGTCCTGAAGAAGGCCGCTAGAAAGAGCGCACTAAGAGGAAGGGTTCTCGGGTCTCCTGTAGTCAGCACAAAGGGCTCAGTAAGATCCAAGTGGTGTCAGTCACCAGGGCTGCTAGACGGTGAGGGTAAACTAATACCCTGGTATTTAAAGCAGCTAATATACAAACATTTTAATATTGTATCAACTTAATTCAAATAATAAATTGAGAGTCCTAGCACATGCCTATAATCCCAGTACTTAGTGAGGAACAGGAGTTCAAGGTCAGCTCAGTTACATAGCAAGTTCCAGGCCAGACAAAATACACAAAAGTAAAAACATCTTTTACAGAGAAGTGACCTACAAACATTCACCCCAGTGTGCACACTTACAGACAAGTGTTAGGTCAGCCGTAAAATGTTAAACTCTTGAGTGGAAATTGTTAATTGCTAATATTACCTGACATGTAAAAGTTACTATGTAAATATATCAGGATATAAAAACATATAGAACGTATATATGACTTAAAAATTATACTAAGTATACTTTGAGCGATGCCATCTGTTTAAAAGATGATGAAAATTATACTGAGTGTTTGTACTATTTAAACAGTGAGGCAGCTTGTTTTTAGTGTAATACAGTTAATTTGCAGTGCTGGGGATTGAAGCCAGGGCCTTGCACATGGTAAGTGTTCCCTCACTGGACCACATCCACAGCTCATTATTTCTCTGCTTTACTACAGAGGTATTTACTAGACATTTGATTGATGTAATAATTTTGATTTGTTAACATTGCTAGATGACTTTTATATGGCCCTGTGACAATTTTATCTTTCCATTTTGCCAAATCAGTAGCTAGGGGAGGTTGCTAGGAGAGTCCTGAGTCTTGACTTTCAAGAGAAATAAGGGTACTTCCTGTGCAGGAGCCTGGCTTCACTCCTGCCCGTTTGTAGTCACAAACATGAACCACAGCGGCTGGGAAATGATTGTTCTGATGGTGGAAGCCGTGGATAGGCTCAAACATTGGTACTCTGGCCTTTCCGTCAACAAGCTCTTCTTTCCTAACCTAGATTTCCAATGCCACTGATTTTAAGTTTGTTAGGCATTAGCTTTGAAAATAATACCACATGGTGTAAATTTATTTTATTCTTGATATTAGAGCTTATATAGATTTATAAAAATAAAGCATTGGTGCCAGTAATACTTAGTGTTTCTCTTAGGTTTTAGTTTTATTTTTCATTGTTACTGTGTGTGCCTTCCACGGTACATGTGCAGGTCAGAGAACAACTTTGTGGAGTCACTTCCTCCCGCCTCATGTGGTTTCTAGAACCGGAGCTCAGCTTACCAGGCTTGCAAGGCGAGTTCTTCTACCTGCTGAGCTGTCTTGCCAATCCTTCTTTTATTTTAACATAAATTATACCACAGCATTAATTATGTCTTTCTTCCAGAATTGTTATGAGCACTCACATGTAAAATGCTTTGACATAAAGGCTTCACTTTGGAATATAATCTTGGTGGTATAGAAATTATGATGTCACGGCCAGAAAGACAGGTTAAAGGTTCTTACCACCAAGCTAGTGGCCTGAGTTTGATCCCTGGGACTAATTATTACAGGTTATCCTCTGATCTCCACATGGTGGCATGGAACACACACATGTACACAAATTAATTTTAAGAAAAATCAACAAGCACATGAATCACACCACTTTCCACATACAATATGTTAAATATCATTTCATTGATTCCTGCCTATAGCTGGTTAGTACTTGTACTTTGAGCAGTGCATCTGTTTAAAGATGATGAAAAGCAGTCTGTGACCTTGTTACTGGTTGAGAACACATTCTTGTTCTCACAATTTTTTTCACTAATTAATTAGCTAAGGTTGTGTTCCCAAGAAGCAGCTAGCTGTGGCCTCAGTTGGAGGTGGCAGAACTTGAGTGAGCTTTTTACAGTGTGTTCCTGACAGCTGGCCAGCATTGTGTTTATACCGGCAGGAAAAGGATAACCTTACCTGGAGAGCAACATTCTCCAAGGATTGGGACTTCTTAAGTACCATAATCTTCCACCTCCTTTTTAAAAATAGATTCAACAGTAGTAATTCTATTTGTTGCTGTTGTTGGGGGAAAAAGTTTTGGTTTAGCTAATTTTAATAAAGAAGAATGTAGGTGCGTCAGTTTGTGGCTAGGATTTGCAACAAATTGAATATTCTTTAGTAAATACCTTGCTACAGGTGCTAGTCATTGTCTATAAGCTAAGGGCTAATCGTGGGAAGGCGGTTGCTAGCTTGCCTCGTCTGTAGAGCTAGAGTGGCTGCACTGAGAGGGTATGCAGAGCACCTCAGAGTGGGCCATTTTCACATAGCATAGGTTTGCCTGTAGTCCAGCCATGGAGCTTTAGGGCTTCATATTTAAGTGTAGTCTCTAGGAGTTTGAAAAGCTAGATTTAATAAATTACATTAATTCTTCCTCGGGGAGAATTAGCATTAGCAAAACCTTGGGGAGTGTTTGGAAAGAAGGGAAGATTTGGGTAATTATGTGTATCCAGGTTATCAGTCAAATTTCACAATCCTCTTGAAGCAGCAATGTGGTGAGTTGGAAATATGGTAATCCAGCACCTGGGAGATGGAAACAGAAAGATCCAGAATTCCAGGTTATCCTGTGCTACATAGTGAGTTAGTTCAGAGCTAGTCTGAGCTGCATGAGACTTGCCTCAAAAGACAACAAATAAAAGTATTTGATGAATTGGAAAGGTGGCGACTATTGACCCAGAAAAAAAAATGAATTGGTTGACTAAGGAGGTCTTGGGAATTCATTTTTAGTGAAAAGTATTTGAAAACCATAATCTTTTTTTTTTTTTAAGTGGGGGTCTCTGTATGTAGTCCTGGCTCTCCTGGAGCACAATATAGAGCAGTGATTCTCAACCTGTGGACTATGACTCCTTTGGGCATCAAAGCTTTTCACAAGGGTCACACATAAGATGTCCTGCATATCAGTTATTTACATTATAATTCATAACAGTAGCAGAATTGCAGTTATGAAGTAGCAGTATGGTTATTTTATGGCTGGGGTCACCACAAGATGAGGAATTGTATTAAAGGGTGACGGCGTTGGGAAGGTCGAGAACCACTGGTATGGAGCAAGCTGGCCTCGAACTCAGAGATCCACCTGCCTCTGCCTCCCCAAGCGCTGGGATACATTTTAATAAATATTCTTGTCTGCAAGTTTAGGAATGCATTCCATGACACACGTGTGGAGGTCAGAGGACAGCTTTTGGGAGTTAGTTCTCCCCTTATATCTTTATATGGTTTATATGGTTTCCAGGGATGAAACGCGGGTCATCAGGCTTGCAGGACAAGTGCTTTCCTGGCGAGCCCTCTCTGTCCTTATTTAACTGTCAATCAAAACGCCTCTTTGATTATCCCTTCTATATACATACTCACTGTTTTTGTATGTCCTAAAGTTTCTTGGCCTTTCTCTGTTCACTTTTGGTTAAATCCAACTGTGCCTCTAGATAGTGAATATGAAATATACATGACATTTTTTAATGGAGTTACATAAGTGTGGCCACAGAGTTCACTGCTGCCTGGTACCCCAATCACATTCCCTAAAGTGATTCTTCACTGTACTGGGGCGGTATTTCTCCTCTTTCAAGCCATAATGGCCTCCTCATTTTAAACTCTGAATTCTGTTCTGTTCTGTTCTGTTCTGTTCTGTTCTGTTCTGTTCTGTTCTGTTCTGTTCTGTTCTGTGGGAAACTAAGCAGTCAGCTCTTCTGTGCACTCACTCTGATCAGTGGATGTGTATGTCTGAGCTTCTCTCCTGTCAGTGCCCCGGTGAGTCCTCTGTTCTGTATTCTACCTTCTCTTCTGTGCTAGCAGATTTTTCTCAACTGGCATATTCTCATCAGCACAAAAATACCCTGTTAGAGTATTTAAATACCCTGTTAGAGTATTTAAAAAGAAACCTCCCTTAATTCTTGTCTATTGCCTCATTTCTTTGTTCTACTAGTAATGAGAAACCTTTGCCTCCAGAGAGTTGTCTGCTCAGTACATTCTCTTGTCTTTTAAGCCAAGTTGGACTTGTCTTGGACACAAAAGGACTAAATAGGATCATGCAGGTTGCATACTGCACAAAGAGTACAGCACTGCAGAAGAAATTCACGTATGTTAACAGTGGCTTTCCGGTAGACAGTGCTGTCTTGATCACTGTATTGTATGTTTTATAAGAGATGGGAACTTAGTTTTAGGAAGTGCATATTAATACCTCTGCCAAATTGCTTTGCTTGGTTCACAGGTGACCTCTACATTTCTCTACCCATAATCAGTTTACAGTGAAATTTATTAGCATTCATACCAATTGCTTTCTTCCCCCATGAAATACCTTCTTCACTTAAGGACATCACTCTCTTGTCTCCTAACCTCCCTAATGTTTGTAGTTCCCTTTGCCAGTCCTCCTTTGCCTAGCCCTATAAACTGTTTAGGACCTTTTTTGTATGAATTCACTGTAGGTAATTTCATCCAGTGTTATCATATTAAAGGCTATCTATGGGGCTAAGGAAATGATTCAGCAGGTAAAGTGCTGATGTCCAAACAAGAAAACCTGAGTTTGAATCCTCGGCATCCACATAAAATCAGGACACAGTGGTATATAACTAAAACCCAGTGCTAGAGAAATGGAGGGAGAGACAGGAGGGTCCCAGGACTTGCTGAGATAACCTAGTCAGGGTTAGTGGGAGAAACCTTGTTGCAGAGGCTATAAGTGAACAGCGACTGAGGAAAACACTGGGTGTTTTCCTCTGGCTTCTACATGTGCACACATGGTACATGCATACACCACGCAAAAAACTGAAAAGGTTATGTATATACTTATAGTTTCTCATTTGCCTCATGAGTCTGCTTCTTTATTTCCAGGTATACATATTATACTGCCTGTTTGACATTTTTATTGACATATTATATCTCATTTTTAAGAAAGTATTTGAAAATAATGTTGGGCTTACTGAGAGTTGCAAAGATGCTGTTGAGAGCTCCCACACAGCCCTCATTTTTTCTTTTTCCTAATGGGTTGGGGGAATCAGTTGGTAGTGTTCCATGCATTAGATCAGTTCCAAGAAGCCATGTTTTTAAAAATCCAGGTGTAGTGGTTTTCAGTTGTAATCCCAGTGCTGAAGAAGTGAAGACAAGAAGATTGCTGGTGCCCATCTCCAGCTAGTTGAGGTTGTTCATTGACCTCTACGCAAGCTTGTGTGCACACGTAACAGAAAACCCCTAAAGTTACCATTGCTGCTTTCTAAGATGGAGAAGTTTTGCCGGTCTATATACAAATGTTCCAGGATCTAATGCAAGGTCCCATGTTGCATCAAGTCACCTTTAATCAGAATGCCCTCAGATTGGATTCGTGTGCTTTTTGCATATGATTAGATTGAAGCCATGGATTTAGGGGAAAATTGTGATACTGTGGCATCCCAGATTTAAGAGTTCCAAATTAAGCAATTGGTCTTTTGACCTCATTAGCTTTTCCATCTCTACAGATTTTCCTAACTTGACCGTTCACGGTTCCTACTCTCCTGTTGTCAGTATGCCCTAGTTCCTGGCTAGAGCTTTTGAATTGGAACCCGTGGAGTGCACAGGGCTCTGCAGATTCCATGCATACTAAACATCACCTTTGCTCCTCTTTGTCTCACACTTATCAACTGGGAAATCCTATGAGTTAACAAAATGTGTCCAGAATCCAACACTGGCTGCCATCTCTACTCTGCTACCCCGTTTCAGTTTTCTGTCCTGCTATCTACCTCTTACCTGACTCCAGCCCTTATTCTTTGATTATTTTATTTTTCCCTTCAGTAGCCGTTACAGCCATAACTTAGATCATACTCTCCTCTGCTCAACCCTTCTACTATTTCCCTCAACAGCTAAAACAAATCCTCGCATTGGCAAGCATTTCTCCCACTTCTGATTTCCTGCCAGTCTTGATCTTGCTCACTTGGCTCCAGTGACTCACCTCCTGTCACTTGCTGTTTGTACTGCATTGCTAAATGCCATGCTGACCTTAAGGTTCATATAATTCATTTCAACATTTTCAGGTTTTTTTTTTTTTTTTTTTTTTTTTTTTTTTTTTTTTTGGTTTTTCGAGACAGGGTTTCTCTGTGGTTTTGGAGCCTGTCCTGGAACTAGCTCTTGTAGACCAGGCTGGTCTCGAACTCACAGAGATCCGCCTGCCTCTGCCTCCCAAGTGCTGGGATTAAAGGCGTGCGCCACCACCGCCCGGCTCAGGGGTTTTTTTTTAAATACAATTTTTATTCTTTGAAATTTTCTTACATATAATGTATTTTTATTTCACTCCATTTATCTCCCACTCCTGGAATCCCTCTTCCCAATGAGTTCCTCTTTTTTAAAATGATAATAACCTGCTGTGTTTAATTAGGTTTGCTTACATGGGTATGTGTGGTTGTTTACTGAATGACAAGAAAATTAGCCAGAGTCTACGTCCCTGAAGAACGGTGACTCCTCCTCCAGCAGCCACTCTACCAGTAGCTCCACAGCTAGAGAGCCCACGGCCCTGTCCTCTTCATGGTGGAATGCTCATGAGTAGCCGCAGCTCCAGTGAGTTCCCGAGTTCAACAGCTGCGTGGTGTCTGGAAAAGAGCTTTTTACAGCATTCTTCTCCATCCTCTGGTTCTCTGGATTCATATGGATGTTCTGTTTCTGGCCATACGCTCAACAGTCACTTAATCTTAGCATTTTGATCAATTATCTCTATTTTAACCACCACCCACTGCAAAAATAAGCTGTGCTGACCAAAGTTGAAAGCAGCACTAATCTATGGGTAGACTTGAACACAAATATTTAGAAGGCAGTTTGGCAGTGTGTCTATCTAACAAGCAAAGGTAAGTCGGTTCTCCGGGTCTGTGATATGGCAGCTATTGTATTGGCTTCTCAGTAGGTTTGCAGTAGCAGTCATGGAATTCTTCTATGGAGCAGCCCTCAAATTGAATCATAAAGAGGTTGGTTACCCCCAAAACATTCATATCACTAATGCACTAGTGGTCATAAATTGTGTAGTGGGTCAATATTATAGCATACAGGGTCTACCACTGGGTAAAACGGTAGGTGACTTTTCTCCCCTCATGTCCTACATAGCACTTCTGGCACTATACAAGCTAGCCAGCAGAGAGCAGAAGATCCCAGGTCAGTGCCAGCTTGGTTTCTCAAAACACTGCCACCTGAGTGTATGGTGTCTACAGCAATGGGATCTTACCATCTGGTTCTGCTGAGTGCCAGTCTCAGCATTTCTGTTGCTGTGAAGAGACACCATAGCAACTCTTAGAAAGGAAAACATTTAATTGGGGGTGACCTACAGCTTCAGAAGTTTAGTACATTATCATCCTGGCAGCATGCAGGCAGACCTGGTGCTAGAGAAGGAACTGAGGGTTCTATGTCTTGACCCGCAGGCGACAGGAAGTGAGCTATGACACTTACCTTAATCATAGGAGACCTCAAATCCCACTCACACAGTGACACACTTCCTCCAAGAAGGCCACACCTCATAATAGTGCTACTTCTTTTGGGGGCCATTTTTTTTCAAGCTATCCTTTTCCACTCCCCAGCCCCCAAAGGCTTGTAGACATATCATGATGCAGAAATGCATTCAGCCCAACTTCAAAATTCCCCATAGTATATAACAGTCTTAAACTTGTTTCAAAGTCCAAAGTTTCTTCACTGTAATCCCCCTGTAAGGTCAAAATCAAATAGCAGATCGTATACTTTCAACATATAGATGGGACAGGATATACATTACCATTCAAAAACATAAGAAAGGGGGCATAGTAAGGACTGAAAACCAGCTGGGCAAACTCCAGCTTGAATCTCCATGTCTGATGTTAAAATGTTCTTCAGATCGCCAGCTCTAACTTTGTTAGCTGAAGCACACTTCTTTCTTCTGGGCTGGTTCCACTCCCTTAGCAGCTCTCCCCAGCAGGTAGCCCACAGCTCTATCTCCAGCATCCGGGGTCTCCACGGCAATCCAGGCTGCAGATTCACAGCTCCACACAGTGGCCTCTCTGGGCCTCCTTGTGAGGACACTGCTGACACGTGCCTGGCCCCAGCGGCCTTCCTTAGTCATGGAGGGAGCACCACTAATGCCTTTCTCCTGTCCTTGACTCTAAAGCCATAACTATGTGGCTGAAGCTGCCAAGTTCTGCTGCTTGCTGGGGCTGGAACATGGCTCCCTTGTTCAGTTTCATCTTCACCAGCTTTCTGTTTTCCATGCTTTCCTTCACTGCCCAAGCTTGGCTATTCTGGAACTTGCTCGGTAGACCAGGCTGGCCTCAGACTCAGAGATTCACCAGCCTCTGCCTTCTGAGTCCCTGGGATTAAAGGCCCACACCATCACAGCTGGCTCTAAGCTTTTCTTTTCACAAATTGGAAAGTTAACTTGCTCTTACATCACCACTCCCTTTATTTTACTTCTTAATCTGTTTATCACCTTGAGTGCAGGGTTTAGCTTCATTCCAGTTCCTGGTGTTCCTTTTTCTCAAATTGTACATTTTTTTTTATTTTTCCCTGCTCAGATTGCTCCTCTTTATTATGTATCTTCATTAGAGTTAACATTAGTAACCACACAATAGAGTCTACACTTGGCTGTTTTGAGATTTCCTTTGCCAAGGGAATTAATCCACAGCTCATCACTTTAGCCTCAGGCAAGACTTCAGAAAGAGACAAAAAGTATCCACATTCTTCACCAAAATATCACCAGGAGAATTGCTAAGTAACGTACTAAAATTCTGTGAAACTCTTGAGCCAGGACCCCAGGTCCCCACAGTTCATCAGGTCACACTCAGCACCACAGTCTCCCATGCTCCTACAGGAATGATCCTTTAAACGGCACTGAAGTGTTGAGTTGCTTTTCTAATCCACAATCCCAGTGTCCATATTCCTTCAAACAAAACGTGGTCCAGCCTAACAGCAATACCCCAGGCCCTGGTACCCACTTCTGTCTTAGGGTTTCTATTGCTGTGAAGAGACACCATGACCATGGCAACTCTTAAAAGGAAAACATTTTAATTGGGTGGCTTACAGTTTCAGAGGTTTGGTCCGTTATCATGGTGAGACATGGTGGCATGCAGGTAAGCATAGGGCTAGCGAAGCACTGAGAGTTCTACACGTGACCTGCCGGCAACCAGAAGTGAACTATGACACTGGACTTAGTTTGAACATAGGAGACCTCAAAACCCACCCCACAGCAATCCAGTTCCAGCAAGGCCACACCTACTAGTACTGCTGCTCCCTTGGGAACCACTTTGTTTCAAATCACCACAGTGGCCAAGAGCAAGAGCAAACGCCTATGTTGTCTGGGGAGTCTCTGGGGCTACCTGACTAATAACTCAGTCAGGAGGTAGCCCACACCAAGAACAAGCCATGTCATCTGTAAGTTTGTTATCTGTAGTGTATCCTGACGACTCTGAAATAGTTGTGTGTACCCTTAATCATGATGTTCTCTAGTCATGGCACCTTTATTTTTTTCTTCTCACTTCATCTTTTATAGTATTGATTATGGATTTGTTATCTGTATTCAGTAGCTTGACAGTTCCATTAAAGGAAAACATTTGCTTATCATGAGAACATAAACTTTGTATATATTATTTGAATACGTGAATGCCATGTGAAATACACTCAAATCATTGTCCTTTATTTCAAGAAATTGGCGAGCTGGGAACAGGCAGTTTTCCAAATGCCAAATATGGACATGCCATTCGGAAATTTAAGCCTTTGGAAAGGGAGCTTGAGGTGAAGAAGCTCTGGGTAATCACAGACCGAGGTCCATAGCAGCAGAAGTAGCTTCTTAAAACTGGGTTTCCCTGGCAAAAGAAATTTTAAAGTAGCAAAATACATGGTTATGTAATTTTTTGTTTTGTTTTGTTTTTCAAGACAGGGTTTCTCCGTGGTTTTTGGAGCCTGTCCTAGAACTAGCTCTTGTAGACCAGGCTGGTCTCGAACTCACAGAGATCCGCCTGCCTCTGCCTCCCAAGTGCTGGGATTAAAGGCGTGTGCCACCACCGCCCGGCTTTGGTGTATGTAATTGAGGAATGTCTAATCACAGTTGAGTAACGTCTTAAGTCTAAATAGTGATGATGCTTCTGGACCTGGCATTGTTCTAGAAGGACAGCACAAATATTTACTCCAAACATTTCCTTCTTAGAGTGCTGTAAGATCCTTAGGTAGGTGAAGAAATACATATGTCATTCATCCAAAAGACAACTTTGAGAGTTCTGATTTGGGTAGTCTGAGAGCCTAGACAGGCTTTTGGTTTTTTTTGGTTTTTTTTTTTTTTTTGTGTGTGTGTGTGTGTGTGTGTGTACACGCGCGTGCCAGCCTTGGCAGGGCCTAGGGTAAAAAGGTGGAAGGAATGCACTAGCCATTCTGCTTTGGAAGATGGCCCTGGAAAGACCGATGTGGAGGAGATGGCCATCACACAGCTGCCAGCACACACCTGGCAGCCTGAGCTCTGTCCCTGGAACCCACGCAAAGCCAGCAGTAATCTCAGCACCTTCACTGTGAGGTGGGAGGCAGACACAGGAGAATTCTAGCACAGCAGTAGAAGCAAGGGACACTCTCACTCCTTCCCCCCCCCCCCCCCCCGCTCTCCCACTCTCTCTAACACACACTGCTCTCAACCATTTAGAAGCCAAATTTGTTGGCTTATGCTTGTAATCCCAGAATTTGGGAGGATGAGGCAGGAAGAAGATATGAGCCTAGCTTTTCAAAAAGGCAATCAAGCCATGTATATTTGTACACATATTCCTTAAAAGTAAAATTGTCACCAACCTAGAACCTGCCAGGTGGACTAGGCTAAACAATGAGCCCCTGGATTGTCAGTTTCTGAAGATGGTGAAATGTCCCTCACATCCTGTATACCAATAACCAAGACAATAGAATGTAGTGGCATTTCAATTGTGTTTTATTAAATAAAGACTGGGGCTGGAGAGATGGTTCAGTGGTTAAGAGCACTGTCTGCTCTTCCAGAAGTCCTGAGTTCAATTCCCTACAACCACATGGTGGCTCACAACCATCTGTAATGAGATCTGGCACCCTCCTCTGGTGTATGGGTATACATGGAGGCAGAAAGTTGTATACATAATAAATAAATAAATAAATAAATAAATAAATAAATAAATAAATACTGCCTGAAGATTGGAGAGTAAAACAGTCCACTGGTCAGCCTTACAGACCAGGTTATGATAGTATGCACCTTTAATCCCAGTAGCCACACTGGTTGCCATAGAAATCAGGTAGTGCATGCCTTAATCCCTGCCCTAGAGAGGATTATAAAACTGTCAGTGGGGAGGGGATCTCTCAGAGACAGTCTCATTCTGAGATTCCTGGAGGCAGGATCACCATTTCAGACTGAGGTTGAGGTAAGAGCCAGTGGTTGGCTGTTTTGCTTTTTGGATCTTCAGGTTGAACACCAATTTCTGACCATGAGTTTTTATTAATCATGCTTTGTTGCAAGAAGAGGGCCTGCTTGTTCATCCCGGCCACCCGGCTGGCTTAACCCCAAAATAACCACACAGAAATTGTATTAATTAAATCACTGCTTGGCCCATTAGCTCTAGTTTCTTATTGGCTAAGTCTTACATCTTAATTTAACCCATTTCTATTAATCTGTGTATCACCATGTGGCAAAATTCCCAGTGTCTGTCTACAGCGGATCCAGGCGGATCCATGGTGTCTCTCTCTGACTCTACCTTTCTTCCTCTCAGCATTCAGTTCTGTCTTCTCCACCTACCTAAGTTCTGCCCTGTCATGTAACAGGAGGGCCTGCTTGTTGGGGTTTCTGTCCTGCCCGGTTCCCGCAGCCATTTAGTCCCAAAGAAAATCACACAGAGAGTCTACATTAGTTATAAACTGGCCCATTAGCTCAGGCTTCTTATTAACTCTTACAACTTACATTAGCCCATTATTCTTATCTGTGTTAGCCACATGGCTCAGTACCTTTTTCAGCAGGGCAGATCACATCTTCCTTCTTCAGTGTCTGGACAGGACTGGGGAGGAAAAGGCTTCCTCCTTCCCAGAATTCTCCTGTTCTCATTGAACCAGCCTCTACTTCCTGTCTGGTTGTCCCACCTATACTTCCTGCCTGGCTACTGGCCAATCAGCATTTATTTAAAACATAATTGACAGAATATAGACAATTGTCCTGTACCACTATCAGCCCAAGATAGTTTCTTTATTCATTAACCAATACAAGCAACACATAGAAAGAAGGATCTCCTACACCAATGATTTAATAGAAAACATATTTATACATATAAAAGCCCGTTATTGAACTGTCATAGCAGCATTCTATGTCAGGAGTGATACCTCAGGCCATAGTCCCAGAATTTCTTCTCTTCCCCAACACTAAGCCTTAAGTGTACCATCTCCAGTAGGCCTGAGACGAGCATTTGAGATCTCATAAGGGTTTTTCTTATGCCTAAGTGGTATTTCCACTTAATTATATGTCAAAATTAATAGCTCATAACTGAATCTGGTGGCTTGGTCTTTTATTCTGAGCTATTTGGGAGGCTGAGACAGGAGGATTGTAAATTCATGGCCTGCTGAGCAAAATCCTGACTTAAAAAGTAAAAAGAGGACTAGGAATATAGCTTAATGTTAGAGTATTTTGCCTAGCATGCATGGAATAGGGGGATACGGTGGCTTCTTAAGTACATTTTTTGTATGTGTACCGTCCTAGATTCTAAGAATAGAGCAGTGACGTGACAGTTCCTGCCATAATGGCACATGCTTGCGGAAGGCTGCCAGTGTATACGCAGACAAATATGCAGTGATTTTAAGTAAAGGTTGGAACTTTGCTGTCTCTGTGAGTGGCTATAGTATGAGAGGTGGAATTGGAAAAGATGATTCAGTTGAGATAAGGAGTGAGCCACAGAAAATAGTTTTCCACTAGTTCAGAGGCATCGGGGAAAGGAACATGGTGAAGGATTGAATAAAAACTGGCAGGAAGAGCTTATTCAAGGAACAGTTCTGAAGGAGCTAAACCAGGATCCCTGCACCCGAGGCACAGGGGAAAGAGTGCTTTGTTCGGAGCCTATAGTAAGCTTTATAAAAGAGAATGACATGCCAATTCCTCCTTTAAAAGATTTCCTTATTCGGGGCAAAAGTGGATTTCCCTCCCTGAATTCATTGACAGTAATTTGCAGATAGTAAAATATACTGAAAGTGGGTATATTTTAGGAGAAAAGCACAGTAAGTTTTTCCATATCTATGAGGCAGTTACTGCATAGATTCAGAAAATGAAAGAACTAAAGAGATGGCTCAGCGGTTAAGAGTGAGTACCAGTCCTGCAGAGGGCATGAGCTTGGTCCCAAGCACCCAGATCAGGTGAGTCACAATTGCCTGTGTCTCTGTTTTAGCCTCAGAGGGCACCTACCTGCACATATCCACACACAGAAATACACATACAGAATTTAAATCAAAAAAATTATGATAAAAAGAGAAAAAAAACACTTATAGTTCCTTCCACATTCCAACCTCTCGTTTTCCCTAATGCTTTCATTTGTATCAATGTCTTTAACCCATGCTAGATTATATTTAGTAGTTTATTGTGTTTCTTGGGTCTATTAATCTACTTATGGTTCTATTAACTTTATTAATGCTTCCTTAGCCATGCCTAGTTTTTTAACATTTGTGTTCTTAAATAGTATGTTTCACAGACAGTTTAGATTAACCTGAATGTTTCCTCATGGTTGAGTCCAGGTTATACATTATTGACAAGGACTATGATATGTTTATAATTCATCAGACAAGAGAACACTTGATGTCTGTTTGTCCCATTACCAGTATTTGATTATTTGATTGTAATAGTTAAAAGTAATATATATCAAATTTTTAAAAAATATATTTGGCATTCTTTTTTAAGATTTTATATGTATGAGTGTTCTGTTTGCATGTATGTATGTATGTATACATATATATATATATTTTATGAATTGTACCATGTGCATGCCCAGTGCCTAAAGACTCAAAAGAGAGTCTCACAGTCTGCCCCTGGAACTAGAGTTACTGATGGTCATGAACTACCATGCACTTGCTGGGAATTGAACCTAGATCCTTTGCAAGAGCAACAAGTGCTCTTAACCACTGAGCCGTCTCTCCAGCCCATGTATCTATCAAGTTTTATGTTCTCGAGCTACTTATGTTTATAATTATTTTACCATGTGCACTGTATTATTCTCTCTCCCTCAAAAATATAACCCAGGGCCAGGAAGATCATGCAGGTAAAGGCACGTGCTGCCAAGGCCAACCACATGGGTTCAGTCCCCAGGACCCAAATGGTGGAAGGAAGGAACTGATTCCCACACAAGTTCTCTGACCTCCACATCTGCTCTATGGCATACACAATAAATAAATTAAAATGTAATTTTTAGAAGATAACATTTTTAATGTAACCTGATTGTAAAAATTAGGTATCATTTGTGATGGTTGGTCAAATATCATTCTAATCTGGTAAGTTGGTATTCTGCAGTAAAAGCCTACAGCTCTATCTGCTTGCGTGTGACTTCATAAACTCCTGTATTCAGCCTACTTGCTGGTCTACTACTGCTTGTTGGACCCTATCACATTGCACCTGTTCACTCTCACCTGCTCCCTTCTTACCAGAGCTTCTGCACTTAGCTGTGACATCAGCTATTTTTTTGATTTGTTTTGTTTTGTTTTGTTTTTTCAAGACAAGGGTTTCTATGGGTAGCCCTGACTGTACTGGAACTAATTCTGTAGACCTGGCTGGCCTTAAACTCACAAAGATCCACCTGCCTCTGCTTCCCAAGTACTGGGATTAAAGGCAGGCGTGCTCACCACCTCCAGTGACATCAGCCATTCTTTAAGATACCAATTTTGGTCTAGTCTTTAAACTTAGAGTCTGACCAGTGGGTCTCTTCCTACTACTGCAGACAGCACTGCGTCTGGACTCAGCCAACAGGCTGATAAAGCTGGAGCCGGTACTTGTGCTTCTTGGCTTTCTTGGATTTCTCCTTCCAGGTTTCCTTCAGTCCTAGCTCCCAGCGGTTTTGGGGTTTCCGGATTTCCCCACGTGGACAGTATATGTTAGTTTCAGAATTGCACCCACATACCACTTTGCACATCACAGCCCCATTCGGGTTCCGCCCAGTACTCCTTTTGTAGGCAGACAATAACCAAACACTTGTTTCACTTATACGTCCGTTGGCTCTGGGTTTTTCTGAGTATACTGTTGCATTAATTAGTCTAGATCAAGGGTATCCAACTTTTCAGCTTCTCTGCCCACACTGGGCAAAGAATTGTCTTGCAGCACACACTGAGATAGTGCAGGAGTCACCTTGGTTGGAGTCTACATCTGAGCAGCAGTTTGGCCCCTTACAGACCTAACCAAGCACATCAGATGAGGTTGTGCTGCTGTGAACGTTAGGAAGTGATGTCTTTGTTCTCCCTACGGTTTTATTGCTCTGCACCGAGTGGACAATAAAGTACAATTATTTCACCTGGGTGTGTAGCTCAGCCCTGAGTTCCACTCCACATAATGGCATGGGGAACTCAGCCATTATATCCCTGTGAAATTACCACCGCAGTGAATATGCGGGGTGGGTGTCTTCAGTGTAGTTTATGTTTACCTTTCCTTCACGAGCCACCTGCGTTTTCCCCTCTAAACTGCCCTTTCTTATTTATAATTTTATCCCTTTTGAAAACCAGCCTGCTAGCCTTTTTAAGTGTTTTTTTTTTTTTTTTTTTTTTGCTGTATATGATATAATTTACTAATATAATTTTGGTTCATTTCACTATTTTACTTTGTTTTTTTTTTTTCTAATAACAAAATTTTTAAGCCAGGCGGTGGTGGCGCATGCCTTTAATCCCAGCACTTGGGAGGCAGAGGCAGGCGGATCTCTGTGAGTTCGAGGCCAGCCTGGTCTACAAGAGCTAGTTCCAGGACAGGAACCAAAGGCTACGGAGAAACCCTGTCTCGAAAAATCCAATATATATATATATATATATATATATATTTTTTTTTTTTTTTTTTCATATTAAGACGCTGACCTGTCTTTTTCTTTAAATTTCTGCTCCTTTAGTTCTTTTGTTAGGTTGATTGTGACAGGCTCCTTCCTGTCTTACTTGTCTCTGGCTCACTGGTCATGTGATCCATACTGCGCTTGGAGGAAGCCCGCTTACTTGGGCAAGCATTAGCTGCTTAGCAACAATATTAAAGCGCTTACTGTTGTTGCTGCTGATGCCTGTTATAAAGGCAGAGCAATAAAAACTCTCCAGCTATTGGAGTTCCTAGGGTGACGACAGTCCCACACCAGCTTTTCAGCAAGCCTAGGCCATAAAGAATGCCCTTAGTTAGAGGATCTATGGAAATAGGAAGAACACTAGTCTCATTAATCTCAACGAATGCAGTAAAAGGAAGAAATTGCATGTTTCATGGTCCCTTATGAATTCAACCGGCTGACAGCACTAAGGTTCTTGACTGGCCCCGGCGTGGCATAACTGTGATTTAAGGAAGGGGAGCAACTAACCATATGCAAATCCTTTAGAAATCTAACTGCCCTTGTAAAGGGGCAGTCTGTAGGTTAAGTTGGAAAATGCCCTGGCGAATATGGTCACTAAGGGAATTTTGAGTCTCTAAGGCAGTGGCAATCTGTCTGGCTAGGGAATCAACAGTGCTAGTCACAGCCACCGTCTAGCTGATGGCAATTCTGGCTGCTGCAGTGAAGGCCACAGCAGTGACAATAGCTGCGGTATCTCAGCGAGGATGGCTCAGGACCAGCTGATTCACTGGGATAGTACCAAGCCTGGAACCCGGACCACAGCGCAGTCATCTCATTCACCCAACAGCTGCTTCAATGATATGAAACTTGAGAACAGTAAAGGGCAGAATCATTTGAGGTATGGTTAGTTAAAAGAAAGAAAAATGGCCTGATATACAGACAGCTACACAAAAAGTCTTTTTTTTTTTTTTTTTTTTTTTTTTTTTTTTTTTTTTGGTTTTTTGAGACAGGGTTTCTCTTTGGCTTTGGAGCCTCCATATGGAAAACGTAGCAATTGGAACAGTCATTTAGGGAATTTGAGCATAGTTCTCTCCAAATGCTTACTGCATTTTGGGAGGTGTTCATGGTGACCTTTCTGAGGGTCTTGGTCCATCAAACCACATTAGTCTGGAAGAAATCCTTATGTTCTCATCTTCTGTGGGAACAAAAGCAGAACCTCTTTTCTAAATCAGCAAATCCTTCAAGGTACCTTTAAAGTATATATGTTGGATCAGCTTAGCAGTTCATACAATGCAATGTCTCTCTGTACTTAGCTCCTTCACAGTCAAAAGATTCAAATAAACAAAATATACGTAATCCAGATTCTCTGTCTATATGCCATCTTTACGTGGCTTATTTTTCTTTATTCCTCTTACTTTTTCTACAAGTTTACTCTGTCTCTTTAAAGACTTCATTTTAAGAATCCACCTCCATCCTTACAATTCACTTTCTCTTTGTTACTCACCTGCTGAGACTTCTCAAGCACTGGTCCCTTTCCTCATTCAAATTTGAGTTTCTCAAGGCAAACTTAACTTTCGTCCCCAGCTTCAACTCTAACCAAAGGGACAGCAAAGACCATGAAATGAAGTCAGAGGATGCTGAGGTGATGGAATGCCAAGTTTTTAAGTGTGGCTTACCTGGTAGTAGTTTGAGCCTTTCAGATCTCATTTCTATGATTCGCTAGGTGGGTCTGTCACACAGAGTGCTTCTGTTGGCTAGTGCTCTTCACTACAAAAACATGTGCTTCTGAATACGGAGTGCTCTGTGAATTCTGTTTTCACTGTGTCAGTAGAAAGTGTGAGTACCACAACTTCCCTCTCGTGCCTTCAAGTAGTTCTTTCCCAGGCCTCGAGGGAGGTTTCCAGCAAATGCCATAATGATTAGCACTCATGCATCTGCTCACCTCCAGGACTCTGTCCTGTTTGCTCCCCTGGCACTCACCCTTTGACCTGTATCAGCTACTTTCCCTTTTTGTGACAGAAGCAAATTGAGGGGAAGGGATTTATTTAGATTCCCAGTTCAGAGGAATGCAGTTCATCCTCTCAGGAAAACATGGCAGGAGCAGCTTGGGCCATGGTGCTGACCAGGAAACATAAAGGTGCTCACCAGTGCCCTTTTATGTGATATGATTTAATCTGTCTGTACATTTGTATGTGAGCTGTCAAAGGATAGCTTCTAGTGCTGGTCCTTACTTCCCATGCTGTTGGTTAGAGTCTCTTGTCCATCATTGAGATGTTCCTGTCTCTGTTTTGCATCTCCTTATAGAAGCATCGGGATACAGATTTTTTTCCTGTTGCATCTTTCCTCCCGTGGGTTCTGGGGCTCCGAACTCATGCCCTTATGCCTGCAAGGGAAATGCTTTATCTGCTAAACCATCTGTCCAAACCCCCTTTATCCTTCCTTGTCCAATCTGGGCCTCCAGCCCATGATCTGGTGCTGCTCACATTCCAGGTGCCCCTCTTCTGTTAAACTGGCCTGCAAACACCCTCAAGGACACAACCGGTGGTGTCCTCATTAGCAGTCCAGGTGTTTGCTCCCAGATCTCATCCTATTCTGTCACCTAAGATAGTCCCCTGTTCCCCCGTCCCTGCCTCTGCACTGTGGCCTAAAGGTGTTCTCCGTGCTCTCAAGGCTCTCAGGGCATTCATCTCCTGTTTCTTGGCTCTCAGAATGATTCTCTTTTGTTACCCCTTGTTGTCGTCGGAGAATAGTTATTTTCTGCCTTCAGGTTATTTCAGTCAGGAAGCCAATTTATTCCCTTTTGCTCCATCTTGACTGGAAAAAAAGATATCCAAAGATTTTAAAAAGTAAATAAAGCCAATTCAATAAATCTTGTCAATTAATTTTTCCAACATGTTTTTTTTGTTTGTATTTTAATGATAAATTTACTGGTTTAAGTAAATTTTCTGTTACTTTTACAGCTTGCCTCTGAATGTTGAATTGCTAAATAGCCCAGACTTACTAGAAACAACCATTGGTGATGTAACAAGGACATCAAATACTTGGGAAACATCCCTAGCACCAGATGACCTTAATGTAGCCACCAGGTCAAATGAATTAGAGGAACCCAAAGTGGAATCTGAGAGTAAGTACCTGTTCTGTAATGTCTCAGGGACATTTACAACATTTTTGTTTCACGTATTTATTTGATGGGGTGGGGTATACCACCTGCATATTGTGCAGGTGGAGATTGGAGGTCACTTTGCAGGTCACCATGTGAGTTCCAGCGATCAAATGTAGGTCCACATCCTTAGGGTGTCGAATCAAGCACCTTTACCTGATGAGCTGTCTCCAATCCCAACACCTTTTGATTACATCCTTTTTTGCTGTTTAATTTTTATTCTGACTAGTTTTTCCTCCCTCCTCTCCTCCCAGCCCCTCCCTCATCTCCACTCTGCCCTGCCCCCAATCCACTCCTCCGTTTCTGTTAAGGACAGTCCTCCCCTGAATATCAACAAAACATGGCATATCAAGTTGCAGTAAGACTAAGCACCTCCCCTTGTACTAAGTAAGGCTGGGCAAGGTGGCCCAGTGTAAGGAATAGAGTCCCAAAAGCCTGTAGAAGAGTTGGAGATAATCCTGTTCCTGCTGTCAGGAGTCCCACAAGAGGACCAAGCTACACAACTGTCATATATATATATATAGTCTCCCTGGTTGTCAGTTCAATCTCTATAAGCTCCTGTGAGCCCAGGTTAGTTGACTCTGTGGGTTTTCTTGTGATGTCCTTGATCCCTATGGTTCCTACAATCCTTCCCCTTCTTTAGCAGGATTCCCCAAGCTCAGCCTAATGTTTGGCTGTGGGCCTCTGCATCTGTTTCCATCAGCTGCTAGGTGAAGATGCTCTGGTAATTGGGCTAAGGCACCAATCTTTGTATGTAGCAGACTATCACTAGGCATCATTACATTGACATTTTTCCCCCTCCAGTCATGTCTGGTTCCATCCTAGGTCTCTGGGTCTTCCAGCCTGTGGGTTCTGGCGCTCCAGGCAGTGTCGGGGGTGGGCTCCCTCTCATGGCATGGGCCTGAGACTGGACCAGTTGGTTGGCCACTTCCACTGTGCCTGTGCCTCCCTTACCCCAGCAGATCCATAGGCAGAGGCAGACTGTAGGTTGAAGGTTATGTAAATGGGTTGGTGTCCATTCCCTCTACTGGAAGTCTTACCTGGTCACTGGAGATGGCCAGGCAACTCGTATGGCTGTGAGTCTCAGCTGGTGTCACCCCTCGTAGATTCCTGGGAGTTTCCCTTTCACTGGGTTTCTATCTCACCCTAAAATGCCCCCACTTTCCAATCATTTTTTTAGTCCTCCCCCCCACATACCTCCCCACCTGCCCCCAGTCTGTCCACGAAATCTTTTCTATTTCCTCCCCATGGGGATCCGACCATCCCCCTTGAGTCCTCCTTGATACCTAGCTTCTTGGGCCTGTGGGTTGTGCATGGCTATCCTTTACTTTGCAGCTAATACCCGTATATAAGGGAGTACCTGCCGTGTTTGTCTTTCTCGGTCTGGGTTACCTCACTCAGGATGACTCATTTTCTAGTTCCATTAATTTGCCTGCAGATTTCATGCTGTCATTGTTTTTCTAAAGACAGTAAGTCATTAGACATTCTTCACAAAGCTGGAGAGAGATGGCTCAGAAGTAACAAGATGCTCTTGCAGAGGACCTGAGTTTGGTTCCCAGCACCCACATTGCATGGCTCACAGTAACCTGTAACTCCAGCTCTAGGGGCCTACATCAACACATATACACCTACCCACACACAAATACTCCTATACATGTAATTAAAAATAAATCTTAAAAAAATTCTCCATTTTTGTTTTAATATCTGTCAGATATTAGTGTTTCCTTTGTCATAATTTCTTTTAGATAGTTAAATTCTTGCCCTAGGCTCTACCTTCTTTAGAAATGGTTGCTCTTCCTTAAAGTGAGAAAGATAAATGATAACAAACCAAAGCCTTTACATCTGGATCCTGCCAGAGGCAAAACTACCTTAAAGCAAAGTACTTCTAGGATCAGAATAAAAATAGTCTGCTGTTAGGAGAATTCCTTCTTGGGGGAGATGTGAACAGAATCTGAACCTTCCTCATAAGGTCCCCAGGACAAACCAAAGTCCGATTCCACCAGAGATCACCCTGGGCAACAGTGAGTTGATTGTGCTTACTTCCAGAGTGTGAGTGTTGGTGTCCCTAAAGCAGCTACACTGGAAGGAAGGTCTGCACCCAGCATGGCTGAGAGCTCCCCAGTAGCCATGTAAATGGATCCCTGTTAGTCCGTCTTCCCCAGCCTGTATACTCTAGCCCCTCCCAGACACTTTCTCTCCAGCCTTGTGCAGTTAGGATGAAATTGTATCCAAATGGCCCGGGGGAGTGCTAGACACTCGAGGGAGGGTCCAGTGACCCACCAGCAGTCCCCAGGCCAAGCATGGTGGACTCACACAAGTGCATTCCATCTCATGAATATGATGGCTGCCTGTGTTCTACGTTTTATTTATGGAGATGGAAATAATTGATTTTATTTACATTCTGTTTGATATTATATAAATTTTAAAAGTTTAGTTGTTCCTTCAGTGCCATAATGACTTGTATTACCAAAGAATTATGAAGTATATAGTTGTTAGCTGATTGTAGTAGGTGAGAGTGACATGGTATAATGGAGTAGGGTCCCCTGTAAATTATCAGGTGAGAGTCTAGAAAGATGGCTCAGCCAGGGCGGTGCCTGTTGCACAAGTCTGATGATAGAAGTTTGATGTACACATAAAGGTAGAAGAAGGAAATGACTCAACACAGTTGTCCCTGACCTCCACACACCCACGGTGGCATGCACATCCTCCCTCCTACACACTCATCATACATACAGTAATAAAGATATGTAAATGTTTAAGAGATCAAGATCATTTTCTGTATCTTTGAAGTCATATGTGAAGTTATTTATAGTGATTTACTGGTGAGTCTTAGTAGTTTACAAGTGTAACAAAGCAAATTTTGTATCCATATAAGGAAAATATTTTAAGTTCCTTCTGCTATACCCTAGATATAGACACCTAAGGGTGTGTTTTCATTATAGAAGGTATTCAAGAAAGGCTTGAATGCTATTGAAGTGGTGACGGAAGAAATTCTTCCCAAGAAAGGTATCTTGTTAATGGAACTGAGTTCATAGTTATACCATTTCCCTAAAGCCAGTCAATGAGACTAGTTAGAGCATTCTTATAATATATTCTTATATAATCTAATATTCTTATATAACATGTTATATGTATTCTTATTAATAAAGAGCGGAAGTCCTGCAGTTAGGGAGATGGCTCCACTGGTTTATATAATATAATATTCTTATATAACATGTTATATGTATTCTTATTAATAAAGAGCGGAAGTCCTGCAGTTAGGGAGATGGCTCCACTGGTTTATATAATATAATATTCTTATATAACATGTTATATGTATTCTTATATTAATAAAGAGCGGAAGTCCTGCAGTTAGGGAGATGGCTCCACTGGTTTATATAATATAATATTCTTATATAACATGTTATATGTATTCTTATTAATAAAGAGCGGAAGTCCTGCAGTTAGGGAGATGGCTCCACTGGTAAAGTGGTTGCCACAAAATCATAAGAACTAAAGTTCAGATCCTCAGCACCCACATAAAATCCAGGCATGGCAGCACCTGTCTATGACCACAGCAGCGCAGGGGGGAAGGGCAGAGACAAGAGGATTTCTTCGCTACCCATCCCCCAGCTCACGCTAGCTAAATTGATGAGCTCCAGGTTCACAGAGAAACCCTGCCTCAAAAAAAAAAAAAAAAAAAAGTGTTAGTAGAAGAAGACTTCTGGTCTCTGTGCTACACATTTCTTCTCACACAGACACACACGTGCATGCACAGCATTCAAAACTGTTTAGAGAGTGAAAGTCTATTGGTCTGGTTTTGTTTTGACACAAGGTCTCAATATGTAGCCCAGACTCACCTACAACATGCTATGTAGTTTAGGCTGGCCTTAGGATCACTTGCATTGATTCACTTGCCCCAGCCTTCAAAGCCTTGGGAATACAAGCATATATTCTTATGCCCAACTTCATCTTCTCTGCTTTCCTGTCCAGTGTACTCTGTATTTTATAATGGTTATAGTGTGAAAATGAAGAACGATATTAAGTAATTTGAAAAAGAATACACCTGGCATCACACAAAGTGGCGCATGAACAAGGCGAAAGTAGCTCAGCCACAGAGCTTTTTCATAGGGTGTGCAAGAAAGCAGATCAAGCAGGCCAGCACTCCAGGGTGGGAAGGTCTCTAGTTTTGATCCTGTCACAGTGTAGTCCCTGTGTCACCCCATTGGTGGAAGCTCACCTTTATAGACAGATGTGATTGGCTAATTCTTAAATGCCATTAAAGGAAGAGTTGCGGTAGAGTCAAGTCTCAGGAATGTTTGGCATCCAGGGCTCTGTAAACAGGCATGTATGCAAGAGTTTCACAAGGTGGAGGAGGTTTGCAAAATACTGGCTCTGGGTGGTTACCTATCTTTGAAAGAAAAGACTTTCCAACACACACCCCATGGTCCATTTTTTTTTTTTTTTCAAACTCAGCCAGCATACACTGACCTTCTGAAGTCTCTAGTAACAAATTATTGCTAAAAGTTGCTAGGAAATGTTGGCTGAGAGTGGTCTGATGGACACCAAGACAAGGCCCCTAAGGGTTTGTTAGCAGGGCTTAAAGTGAGCCACCTTCAAGGAGTGGTCCTTGGACCACTGACCGGGACCAGCTTGAATGTTAGGTCTTTCAGTGAGCCTTTACCTGGTCTAACATTTTCCTCTTGGAAGAGGTAAGAGGTAACCCTGAATTATTTAAAAGCAGGTCAGATGCCAGACGTCTCTAGAAAGCATGTGGAGAAGAAAATTTTATGTCCAGAGAGAAGTTAAGGAGCTAAACATAACATTTAGTTTCCGCCCTATGGCCATCAGTCAGTCACAAAAGCCTGAGGGAATAAGATCTGAGGTTTTCTCTTGGGGAAGGGGGAAGGGAGGCTTTGAAGGTCCCTTTCAGGTTGCTAGATTTCTTTAATATCCATTTTCATCAGATAAAGGACTGAGTCCCTTTCTCCAAGAGAGAATGTAATCAGTTGTCTTAGTCAGTGTTCTGTTGCTGTGAAGACACTATAGCCAAGGCAGCTCTTACAGAGCAAAGCATTTGATTGGGGCTGACTAAGAGTTTCAGAGGTTTAGTCCATTATCACATGGTGGGGAGCATGGAGGCTCACAGCAGACATGGTGCTGGAGAGGTGGCCGAGAGTCCTACATTCCAATCTACAGGCAGCAGGAAAAGAGAGCCACTGGGCCTGGCTTGGACTTTTGAATTCTCAGCCCACTCCCCGTGACACAGGTCCTCCAGTAAGGCCACACCTACTCCAGCAAGGAGACACCCTAGTCCTTCTAAAGTGGCGTCATTCCCTGGTGACCAAGCATTCAAACATAAGAGACCATGGAGGCCCTTCTTACTGAAATCATCACATCAGTCTCTTCCTGAGCAGTGAGATTCTTGTTGCCAACATACATGTTTGGTTAGGAGTTGGTAGACCCAGTTCTCTTGGAACCCTTGAATTTGGTCCAGAAGACCAAAGGCTTACAGGTGGTCCTTGGGTCCGCATGGAACAACAGTTCTTTATCATCTGTGGGTTTGGTTTTATTTTTTCTTTTTAGTTTTCTCATTACCCTTCTAGTTGTTAAGCACAATTCCCAATGAACTATCAGAGAAAGTTTATTATTACTTTCATTTTTTTTCTAGAGCTCTGTTTATTTTTGCAATTTCCTATCCTGACTTCCAAATATGAGTCCCTTAGAAACTGAATCCCCACTTCCCCTGACTAGAGGCTTCTTATACTCCAAGACAGCCACTTTGCCATGTCTTGTCAGATTGATACAAATCCCTAACTGGATCTGAGAGATGCTCTATGCGGTCACCTGAGCTCCAATGGAATTGTGGACTGAGCTCCACATTCCCTTCATGCTCAGAGCACATCTCATCATTTGAGCGCAGTATCCAGGGCATCCCAGAGCCACGTGAATCTCATCACTTGAGCGCAGTATCCAGGGCATCCCAGAGCCACGTGAATCTCATCACTTGAGCGCAGTATCCAGGGCATCCCAGAGCCACGTGAATCTCATCACTTGAGCGCAGTATCCAGGGCATCCCAGAGCCACGTGAATCTCATCACTTGAGCGCAGTGTCCAGGGCATCCCAGAGCCACGTGAATCTCATCACTTGAGCGCAGTATCCAGGGCATCCCAGAGCCACGTGAATCTCATCACTTGAGCGCAGTATCCAGGGCATCCCAGAGCCACGTGAATCTCATCACTTGAGCGCAGTGTCCAGGGCATCCCAGAGCCACGTGAATCTCATCACTTGAGCGCAGTATCCAGGGCATCCCAGAGCCATGTGAATCTCATCACTTGAGCACAGTATCCAGGGCATCCCAGAGCCACGTGAATCTCATCACTTGAGCGCAGTATTCAGGACATCCCAGTGCCAAATGAATCTCATCCACTTGAGCTCAGTATCCAGGGTATCCCAATGCCAAGTGAATCTCATCCACTTCAGCTCAGTATCCAGGGTATCCCAATGCCAAGTGAATCTCATCCACTTGAGTACAGTATCCAAGGCATCCCAGTGCCAAGCACATACTTTGCCACTCCTCATCAATCTTCTTCCTTGTTCTGTGCATGGAGATTCCCCGGAACTACAAAGCTCTACTGGGCCCTTTCCCGTATTGCTGAGGAATTTTACATTCTGGGATGGGACTGATCCAAGGAACGTCACTCACTGGGAACCTGGGGACCACTACAACAAAGCTGTGGTGGAACATGATCTCCCCAAGGGAGGGGGATCTGACTACTCCAGATAGATTTGAAATCCAGGATATCCCCAAATTTTAAAGGAATATTCCTGTAGTCACACAAAGAGAAGCACAGAAGTAACTCAGCAAGGCAGTTACAAAAGGGTGCTTACCCCCAAACCAAGCAAGCACACAAGGTGGGAAGTTTACTGTGTCACCCAATGGTGGAAGCTCTGCTTTACAATCTAACATGATGGGCTAATCCCTACTCGGTGCAAAGGGAAGGGGTGTGATAGTGTCAAGTCTTGGGTCTGGCATCCAGAGATTGTCTAAACAGGAATGGATCCAGAGTTTCACAAGAAAGAATGCTGGCCCTTGGTGGACTACTCACCTCAGAAAGAAAAGTTCTTCTCATGGTAAGAGTGGATACAAAACCACAGAGAAACCCTGTCTCGAAAAACCAAAAAAAAAAAAAAAAAAAAAGAGTGGATACAAAATAGTAGCTAGATTTTTGTTTGGTGTTGGTCTTGCTCATTTGTTCTGTATCCCAGAACGTTTGTCAGCCAAGCAGTTTTAGTTCAAAACAAGAAAATACTAATTTATCAGTGCAAGCTAAAACATTTGTGGTGTCAGCATTCATGCTAAGTTTGGTCAATAATTTAAAACTTAACAAAGCCAGAAACAGGAATTAAGTAAATGGATAAGAAGGATTTAGTAAAGACCAGCACTGAGTTGGTGGCTTTTGGCTCTGAGCGTAAGATCCCTGGAGAGTTTAAGAAATGCGCAGTATCTAGAACAGTGGTTCTCAGCCTGTGGGTCATGACCCCTTTGGGGATCAGATGACCCTTTCGTATACCCTACATACCAGATATTTATATTACCATTCATAACAGTAGCAAAATTACAGTTAGGAAGTAGCAGCAAAAAGAATTTTATGGCTGAGGATCACCACAGCATGAGGAGCTGTGTTAAAGGGTCAGCCCGTGGCACTGGGAAGGTTGAGAACCACTGCTCTAGAGAGTCTGGTAAAATATTCTTGACTAGTGCGATGGTTCAGTGGGTAAAAGTGCTTGCTAAGTAAGCCTGGCGGCCTGAGTTCATCTGCAGAGCCCGTAATGACAAGAAAGAATGAAAAGGATGCAAACAGCCTCTCAGAGCTGTCCTCCGACCTACACACGCACACACATTCCAGAACCAGAGATTTTAAAAGTCTGGGAATTGGGAATTCCTTGAAGGCCCTAGATATGGTTCTAATGTGCAGCCACAAGAAGCCCCTGGATTTATTGACAGGCATTTTCAGAAGGTCCCTTCGACACAACAACCCTCCTTCCTCTAATTTTTTTTTGGGGGGTGAAGGGACAAGGTTTCTCCCTAGCCTTGGCTGTCCCAGAGCTCACATTTTAGTGGCTGGCCTTGAGCTCAGATCCGCCTGCCTCTGCCTCCCGAGTGCTGGGGTTAAAGGTGTGTGCCACCACCACCCAGCTTATTCCACTCTTAATGAAGAAAACACAGAACTTCAGTGTGCACCCTCCTGTAACTGTCAGAGCCAGGCAGACTAATGAAACAAATTGTTGTTTTTTTCTTCCAGCATTAAAAGATGACACAGAGAAACTTAAAGAGCTCGAAATGGAGCGGAATATCTTGCCATCTCCTCGACCTCCCATTGACATTAATGTCAACAGCCAGGTACTGGGATCTTTTCTGTGTCTACTTGTTATATAGCATCATCATACTTCCCAGAAAGACATTTGCAGCTGGAGAGGGGTGGTTAGTTTCATCTTACAGCTTACTGTCCTCCATGAAGGGAAGAGAGAGCAGGAACCTAGGGCAGGAAGTAAAGCAGAAGCCATAGCGGGGTGCCTCTCACTGGCTTACTCTCCATGACTTGCTTAGTGTGCTGTCTTCTACAACCCATGACCACCTACCCTGGTGCAGCACTGCCCACAGTGGGCTGGGCTCCACCACATCAGTCATTAACCAGCTGCTCACAGTTCGCCAGCACGCCAATCTGATGGGGGTGGTTTCTCGGGTGAGATCTCCTGTTGTGGTGGGAAGTCTGTCTGTTGAGCTTTAATAGACCTGTGTTCCCATTTTAAAAGGTGAAATGTGTGGCTGTGTAGACGGGGAGGAGGAAAGTTGCATGACAACATTAAGAATTTTAATGGGAAGCTGGGTGGTGGTGGTGCACGCCTTTAATCCCAGCACTCGGACAGCAGAGTCGGGCGGATCTTTGTAAGTTCGAGGCCAGCCTGGTCTACAAGAGCTAGTTCCAGGACAAGCTCCAAAGCTGCAGAGAAACCCTGTCTCAAAAAACAATAAATAAATAAATAAATAAATAAATAAATAAATAAATAAATAAATAAATCTTGTTGCACAAAGAAACACTTTCTCAAAACACACACACACTCATGAAATAAAAATAAATGCAGAAAAAATAATCTTAAGGTCAGAAGCAGGCATAGCTCATAAAATTTAAGGTTTTTCATGATGGATGTTTGTTTTTGAGACAGGATTTCTCTGTTCAGCCCTGATTGTCATGTAACTCATTCTGCAGACCAGTCTAGCCTCAAACTCAGATCTGCCTGCCTCGCCTCCTAAGTCTTGGGACTGCCAAGCTCATGGTGGTTTTTTTTAGACACACTGAGGGGCTAGAGAGATAGTCAGTGGTTTAGAGCACTGAGTTTGATTCCCAGCACCCACATGGAGACTCACCCACATAGTAGCTCACAGTCCTGTCACTGGAGACTCGGGGTATCTGATGCCCTCTTCTGACCGCTATGGGCACTGCACCTACCATGCACATACAGTCACATTCGTACACATAGTTTAAAAGCTAAATAAGCACAGTGAAAAAGCACTATTGGGCTGACTGAAAGTCGTAGGTTAAGTGATTTGTGTATTTTTATCTTAATGCCTGTGTTTTGAGGTTTGAAGTGAGAATGGTTGTAATGTGCCAGTGATTAAGAAGTACTCAACTCTGCAGCATCTTCGGAAAGTGGGAAATGTCAGGACATTTGAGTGAGCCCTGATTGTAAAAGGACATAGAGGATTACTGTGAGCTGAGCTTGGTTCAGAGCCAGAATCCCAGATAGTTGGGAAGCTAAAGCAGAAGAATCGTAAATCCAAGACCTACCAAGGGTACGGTCATTTCAGCATCAACCTGAACGGCTCAGTGAGAGCCTGTCTCTAAATTCACCAAGAGAAAGGGGTGCATGAGGTCCGTTCAGCCCACAGTAACAGAGAGACAGAGGTGGGGGGACAGGGAGAGAGAGACTTTGCTAATCGGAGATAGGGGTTTGCAGGCAAGATCAAATCTTAAAAAGTGGTTCTCAGACTTTTTTCTATCAGAATTATATATGAAAGCTTGTTAAAAATTTCAATTTAGAGGCAGGCCCGCTGGTCTTTGGGATGCTGAGCCAAAGGTTTACTAGCTCAAGGCCAGTCTGAGCTACATAAGGAGAATCTCTCAAAAAACAAAATTTTTAAATTCAGATTTTGGGGTGCTACCTAGAGGCTGAAATAAACTCCATTGAGAAACATCAAAATTGGAATGAGTACATCAAATCTGTTCAGACCTGGAAAGTGGTATCTAAGCTAGGCAGTCCTAGGCCCGGCAGCTATTCTGTCATAAATTACTGTTTAAGTTAAGCAGAATATTAAATGTAATACGGATTGTTTATATTTCTTTTAAATGTATTAGTATACCTTCATTTATTTCTGATAGCTAATTTGTAATTACACTATTTATTAAGTGGATCTATTATTTGTGGTTTTCATCAGTATGTTTGAGAATGTTTACATATTTTACTGTTTACAATATATTAATTGTTACATATACTTTGTTACAAAAAGTCAACTCCTTCCATGGTGACAACTCCAGAGTTATAAACATGAAATATGAATGTTCAGGACCTTTTTATATCGCAGGACCTAATTCCTATCTTTAAGCAGCTAAGGTACTGAAATGATTGAATTAAGGCATTCATGGAGGATATGTGACTCTTGCTGACGTTTACCCCAGGAGGACTTCAGTTAGACCCTCTAGGAGCAGGTTCTTTGGTTCTGTAGCTCCTTCTCTGCAGTAGATGGCTGCAGGAGTGAGTATCTCAAATAGGAGATACCTGAAGTGTATTATTTCCTGGTTGTCTGAATACAAACGTTCAACATTCCTGTTTCCACATAACTATGGCCTCTCAAGAGTGATTTTATTTTTTAATATTCAGGAAGAAGTGGTAAAGTTGACTGAGAAATGTCTTAATAATGCCATTGAGAGCCCAGGATTGAATGCAGTAAGGGTTCCTCCTGACTTCAAGAGCAATATTTTGAAGGCTCAAGTAGAAGCAGTGCATAAGGTAAGCTTTCTCCAGTAGCTATGGTCCTGGTGTGCTGGCCAGTTTTATGTCATCTTGACACAGTTATAGTAATGAGAGAGCAGAAACTGAGAAAATGCCTCTAAAGATTGGGTTGTAGGTAAGCCTGCTGGGCATTTTCTTAATTAGGGATTGGTGGGGTGGACCTGGCTCATTGTGGGTGCTGTCACCCCTGAGCTGGTAGTCTTTTGTCCTATAAGAAGGCAGACTGAGCAAGCCATGAAGAACAAGCCAGGAAGCAGCACTCCTCCATGGCCCCTACATCAGCTCCTGCCTCTGGATTTCTGCCCTGCTTGAGTTCCTCTCGTGAATTCCTTCAGTCTTGAGCATCCATGTGGAAGTGTAAGCCAAATAAACCCTTTCCTTCCCAAGTTGCTTTGGTCATGGTGTTTCCTCACAGCAATAGTGACTCTTAGCTAGGACATGATACCAGACAAACAAAACATACATAACAGTTTAGATGATAAATGTAAGATATGAACGTCTAGGCTTTAGAATCTCATTTCTATTCTGTCCCCTTCCAACTTTGTGTTTTGGGGCAAATTATTTTATTTTTCACGCTTTGTTTTCTCTTTTAAATAAGATAATGATAATGCCTTCCTTAAGATGCTTTTTAAGAATGAAATAAAGTAATAAATGCAAAGTACAAAGAAACATAACAAATACTAAAAAGTAAGGCCCAGTTGAGCATGGTAAGTACACAGTACTCAGGAAGCAGAGACAGGTATATCTCTTGAGTCCCAGGCCAGCCAGGGTTATATAGTGATACCATGTCTCAAATAAAATAAAATAAAATAAAATAAAATAAAATAAAATAAAATAAAAGGCCCTGATAGTAACGGTCACTGTAACAGCTGATGTGATTAACATATAATCTGAATTTCTTTAATGTTCTTAGGAAAGGACCCAGGAACTGGTTTGTCCCCTGAAACTGGTTTCTTGACCTTGGACTTCCCAGCCTCTAGCAGAGTGGCGTGAATGCTTATTTGCATGCTCTCTGGCTCACGGCATCTTACAGCAGTCTAAATGGACAAAGACAACATGATCTTACATTTCAGTTGTTCGTTTCTGATTGAATAAAATGAGAAATAATTTTAATACCTTTAAATTACAAGGATCTTATTTTATAGTGACAACACTTTATAAAGAATTCTAGGAGGTGGCTGGAGAGATGGCTCAGAGGAATAGAGCACTGGCTGCTCTTCCAGAGGACCTGAGTTCAATTCCCAGCAACCACATGGTGGCTCACAACCATCTGTAATAAGATCTGGTGTCCTCTTCTGTACTGCAGGATACATGAAGGAAGAAACCTATATACATAATAAATAAAAAAAAATCTTTAAAAAAAAAAAGAATTCTAGGAGCATATGCCTTCATGGTAAATATCTACCCAATTTTTTATTTTTTATTTATATATTTTGAGAAATGATCTCTCGATTGTGTAGCTCTGGCTGTCCTGGAACTCACTGTGTAGACAAGGCTGGCCTTAAACTCACAGAGTTCTGTCTGCCTCCCAAATGCCGTGGTTAAAGATATGCACCACCATGCCTGGCTTTATACTATATTTTTAAAAGAAGCAATAACAATAATATATAGATTCTTTCAGAAAATAGGACAGGAAGAAGAGTTTCCTCATTTACACTATAAGTGTCTTTCTCATACCAAAACATACAGTTATACTTTATGATCAACAAGGTGTGTGTCGGGAGAAAATTTGGTTTATCGTTCAAAACCCATACAGTTTACATATTTAAAAATATGTACAGTTAGGCCAGGGGTGGTGACACATGCCTTTAATCCCAGCTCTTGGGAGGCAGAAGCACATGCATCTCTGATTTTATAGGGGCTACCCCATGACCTTTAAATCCAGTACAAACTTAAACATTACCTAGTTTGGCTGCCAGCATAGGAGACAGCCTTAGCCCACTCTGAACCACAGTTCTGTGTGTTCTAACCCTGAAGAAACACTTCTCAGAAGATTTTACCTCAGCGATGCTGCTCTCTTCTTAATCACAGTGGATTTCTCAGTCTCAGTAATGTTGGGTAAAACTGAGCTCTTCAGAAAAACTTCTGAGCCGGGCGGTGGTGGCGCACGCCTTTAATCCCAGCACTCGGGAGGCAGAGGCAGGCGGATCTCTGTGAGTTCGAGACCAGCCTGGTCTACAAGAGCTAGTTCCGGGACAGGCTCCAAAACCACAGAGAAACCCTGTCTCAAAAAACCCAAAAAAAAAAAAAGAGCTAGTTCCAGGACAGGCACCAAAGCTACAGAGAAACCTTGTCTCGAAAAACCAAAAAAAAAAAAAAAAAAAAAACAGAAAAACTTCTGGATTTCTTACTTAAAATATTCCTCACATTTAAGAAACCAAATATACAACTATACATATTCTTTTTATCATGTAAATTTGAAAAATGCTGGCGTTGAATCTTTGTGAATTTTGTTTGCATTGGGTAAAATATCTGTAATGTCTGTGTGGTAAGAAAATGTGCCAAGCATATTCAACACTCTGAACTTTATTATTATTATTATCTACTGACCTGGTTGTTGGATAGAATTATATTAGGTATGGTACTGGTAAGATATAATTACCTCTTATTTGAACTGAAGCAAGTTAATTTTTCTGTCTTTACAGGAAGGAAAGATAAATTTGTTACTTGAGTATCTTTTCAATGATTCAGTGTTTATTATTATTTTATTTTCTTAGGCTTCAAGAGAAGATAATTTAACTCAAAAAAATGCCAGCATTCAGGATGCTGCCACAAACAGGTACAGTCCTGGCGAAAGTGAATTAAGTTGAATTTCTTACTTGTTTTTCCTGCTGTCTCTTCTTTGTCTATCATATTTATTTGAAAGACAGCGTGAATTCACTCTTCACTATCCAACAGAGAGCCAGCTAGTGTCTAGTTTAGATTGTCTGAAGATATTCTTAGTCGTTCTGCATTCTCAATTCTCTTTAATGGATTCCAACTATGGAGCAAAACCCCATGTTTAGTTGGTGTGGCTGTGATTCCTGAGTGCTATTTTCTTACCACAGGAAACTGAACACCAAGACTCTGCCAAGCGCGGAGCCAATGTCTTGCTTTCCTCCTTCCCTTCTGCTGCTTTTCTCCTTAATGTGTTGTCGTTTGTGCTCTTGGTCATTTGTCCCTTGTTTTTCCCTGTTTGATTTTTTGTTCATCCCTGTATCCAACGAGCTGGTCTTTTGCCTGCTGTCTGTTTTCTTTATCAGTTTCAAGTTAATGGGTAGTGGACCGACTCCCCTTAGCCTCTCTGTTGGACACAGTTACTTTTTTAACAGACCCACTCAGCTCTTGTTTGTCTGAGAGTATCTTCACTTCTCCCTCGTTCTTGAAGGATAGCTCCCTTGGATGTAGGATGAGATGATATTTCTTCCTTTCCTAGTAACACTTCTAAATATGTCACACAATGCTGCCTCATCTTGGATTTTTCCATTTGTGCTATTTTGTTTTGGGTGTGTTGTTGTTGATGATGATTTGGCAATTTTATTTTTAATTGAAAAAGAGTTTTTTCATACCCTATCTTCTGATCGTGCTTTTTCCCTCCCACAACTCATCCCAGATCCTCCCTACTTTGCTACTCCACAACTTTTCTTTCTCTTTAAAAAACAAAATCCCCAAACCAAATGGAAAAAAGTAATCTTCTCTCTCTCTTGCATGCACACACACACACCACAGACACACAAAGTCAGAAACAAAATATATAAGCAAAATCCAATAAGACAAAAAGATGCCCAAACAAAGCAATTTGAGACAAAAAGATGGCACAAATAATGTCCATTTTATGCTGGCCATCTCCTGCTGAGACCTCCCCTGAAGTAAGGCTTACTTAGTGAGATTCTCGTGGAGAAGACTAAAGTTCATTTGCAAGAAGGTGTCAGCTGCAGATAGCTTCTTGGCTAGAGATGGGAGCCTGTGCCGTGGCCACTTCCCCCTTTCAATAATGAGACCCTGTCTGGCTTAGACCTGTATAGGCCCTGTGTTTGTTGCCAAAGTCTCTGAATTCATACGTCATCAGTCCTGTTGTGTCTGGGGTCATCTCACTGTTTGATGGAAGTCATCCATTCTCTCTGGCTCTTACAATCTCTTCCTGTTTTTTCAACATGGCTCTCTGAGCCCTAAGCAGAGGGTTTGAAGACATCCAATTTAGGATTGAGTGCTCCAAAATCTCTGACTCTGTACATTGCACAGTTGTAGGCCTCTGTGCTAATTTTCATCCACTGCAAGAAGCTTCTCTGAGGATGGCTGAGCAGAATGTCACGAGGAGTCATTTTATAGCAGGACTATAGTATTTGGTCTTCTCCTAGGCACATGGCCCATCCAGGCTCAGGTTCCTGGCCACCCGAGCAGTCAGGTATGGGTTCTAGCTCCTGGAGTGGGCCTTAGTCCAATCAAAGACTTATCCCCACAACATCTGTGCTACTGTTGCACCAGCATATTTTGCAGGCAAGATCACTGCTGCAGATCACAGGGCTGGCCTCTAGTAGTGTGCAGAGCACCTTCCAGCACCATGCACACCCGCTGGAAGGGTAAAGCCTCTATTACACACCAGCTCGATTTTTCCGGGTTTAATGAGATTGTGTCAGTGTTGTCTTCAGCGATCATTTGTGAAGACCAACAATAACCTAGGCCTGAGGTGTTTGGGGTTTCCTTAGTGCCTCTTTGATTAACTACTCGATTAGATGTAACACACTCCTGCATTGGAGGTTTCACTTGGTGAAAGATGTCTAGGTCTAGATGTCCTCTCTTGTTGACTCCATTTGGATTTCTTTCATGTGAGTATATATTTTAGGAAGCTTCTTGTCAGAAACCAGCTTCATAAGAGAACCACTTACCACGGTAGGGGCATGGGGATTGGAAAAATAAGTAAAGAAAATGAAGACACGAGTGAAAATAGCAAAAAGAAGCATAGGGTAGCATCGGGAGGGAGTTCCAGAGAAAACTGAAAATTCACCCACGTTTAATTTCCGTTTGCTTAAATACCCCGACCCCAAAAGGTAGGAGTAAGATTTAAAAAAAACAAAGCAAAACAAAAAACTGCATTAACATGGTACAAGGAATAAACAGACTAATTGAAAGGTTACGGACTACATTCTTAGTTAAACATTCTGTTGCTAAAATAAAACAAGTAATGCTCACACCCTAGACCAAAACATTCTGTAGGCAAACCACTCTCTGGGTGGAATCCATTGTTATCTCCCTAAGGGAATAGGAACCTTAGACTTTTGTTTGGGGCAGAAACATATCTACTTCTTAATACCTGAAATATCAGGTCTGGTTATTAGCCACACCTGTTGTCTGAACTGTTGACAACTTTGAGAGAACAGAAGTTCCAGCTCTGACCATTAGTCAAGGTAGAATGGACCCATACCTGTGGGCCCTGTCGGCTTCTACAGTGGTAGGTTTCTTAGTTGTCCTTCCCCATATCCTACCTTCCCTCTTTTCCATCCTTCTCTCCATTTAATGTCCCTCACACACCAAGGTCCCCCCCATGTCTTCTTAACAATGTATTCTATTTACCTTTCCTTAGGAGGTTCTCTTCTCCCCTGTCCCCCAGTCCCTTCCTAGGTACCTAGCCTCTATGTTTATACAGATCATAGCATACATATCAGAGGCTTAAAAACCAGCATCCATGAAGCTGGAAAGGAGGCTCAGTGGTTAGGAGCAGTGGCTGCTCTTCCAGAGGACCATGTTCAATTTTAAACACCCACATGGCAGCTCACAACTGTCTGTAACTCCTTTCCACAGACATATATGCAAGCAAAACACCAATGCACATAAAATAAAAATAAATAAATCATTAAAAAAAACCAACATCCCCATATGTAAGAGAAAACATGCAATGTTTGCATAATTCATTTAGGGTGGTTTTTTTCCTAACTCCATCCATTTACCTATGAAATTCATAATTTTGTAACAGGTAAATAATACTCCATTGTATAAATGTACCACATTTTCATTATCTGATAAACTTAGACTGTTTACAATTTCTGGCTATTATGAATAGAGCAGCAATGAATGTGGTTGAGCAAGTGTCTCTGTAGTAGGTTTAGTGTCCTTTGGGTATATGCCCAAGAGTGATATAGGTGGAGGTTGAGGTAGATTTATTCCAAGCTTCCTGAGGAACCAACACACTGGTTTCCATAGTGACTGTATGAATTTGTACTCCCACCAGTAATAAACAAGGGCTCCCCTTCCTCCACGTCCTCATCAGCTGTCGTTTGTTTTATTGACCTTGGCCATTCTGACCAGTGTAAGATGAAATCTCAAAGTAGTTTTGATTTGCATTTCCCTGTTGACTAAGGATGATGAACATTCTGTTAAGTGTTTCTCAACCACTTGCGTTTTATCTTTTTGAGAACTCTGCTTAGTTCTATCTCATTTTTTAATTGGGTCATTTGTTTTTTTTTGATGTCCAGTTGTGTGTGTGTTTTTCTAGTTCTTTATGTATTTTAGACAGTAACCCTCTAACAGATGTATAATTGGTAGAAATCTTTTCCCATTGTGTGGCCTGCCACTTTGTCCAAATGGCAATGTCTCCTTTGCCATGTTGAGGCTTTCAGGTTGTTGGTCTTAGGCCTGGGATACTGGTGTCTGTTCAGAAAGTCTTTTTCTGTGTCTGAGCTCAAGACTATTCCCCCACATGCTCTTCTCTCAGATTCGGGCATCTTTCGTTGAGGTCCTTGACCCCTCGGAGGTGAGTTGTGTGCAGGGTGATGAATGTGCATCTATTTGTGTTCTTTCATGCAGCCATCCAGTTTGGTCAGCGCCGTTTGTTGAAGATGTTGTCTTTTTTCCAGTGTGTATTTCTGGCTTCTTTATCAAAAACCAGGTGCCCATAGGTGTGTGGACTTAGTCTGGGTCTTCATTTTGATTTCATTGATTGATGTGTCTGTTTTTAAGCCAATATCATGCTGTTTTTATTACTATAGCTCTGTAGTCCATCTTAAAATCTAGGATGGTGATACCTTCATCAGCTCTTTCATTATTCAGGATTGTTTTAGCTTTTTTAGAGTATTTCCATATGAAGTTGAAAATTAGGTTTGAAAAGTTCTGTGGAGAATTGTGTTGGAATTTTAATGGGAATTGCATTGAGTCTATAGATTGCTTTTGATAGGATGACCATTTTTACTATATGAATCCTACCAATTCATGAGCATGGGAGATCTTACATCTTCTAATGTCCTCTTTAATTTTCTCAGTATCTTGAAGTTTTGTTTTGTTTTGTTTTTGAATACAGTGTTCTGTCTGCATACATGTCTGTATTCCAGAAGAGGGCATCAGATCTCATTATAGATGGTTGTAAGCCTCCATGTGATTGCTGAGAATTGAACTCAGGACCTCTGGAAGAACAATCAGTGCTCTCATATTTGGAGCCATCCCTCCAGCCCTTAAAGTTTTTATTATACAAGTCTTTCACTTGCCTTTTTGGTTGTGTGTGTGTGTGTGTGTGTGTGTGTGTGTTGTCTTACTGCTCTAGCTAAGAATTCAAGTATTGTATTGAATAGGTATGGAGAGAATGAACAACCTTGTCTTATTCTTCTTTTTTCTTTTCGTCTTTTTGTTTTTCGAGACAGGGTTTCTCTGTAGCTTTGAAGCCTGTCCTGGAACTCCCTTTGTAGACCAGGCTGGCCTCGAACTCACGTCTTATTCTTCTTGATTTTAGTGGAAATGCTTTGAGTTTCTCTCCATCTATGTTGGCTGTGGGTTTGCTGTAAATTGCCTTTATTATATTTAAATATGTTCCTTGTATCCCTAGTCTCCTAGTTTCCTTGGTATCTGTTGTAATGTCCCCTCCCCTTTCATCTCTAATTTTATTAATTTGGATCTTTTTTGTGTATCTTTGGCTTATTGGGCTAAGGATTGGTTAAATTTCACTGATTTTGTCAAAAAACCAACTCGTTTCATTATTCTTTATAAGTTTTTTGGCTGTTTGTTTTCTATTTCACTGATTTCGGCCCTGGGTTTGATTGTTTCTTGCCTGTGGCCCGCCAAGACTCGACCAGTGATGAATTGAAGACCACCGACACAGGATCCTTCTCTATCGCGCTTTATTGAAGTGCACTCGGTTACAGTTGACTGGTGGAAGTAGGGGGCCCCGGATGGCGGAAAGCGGCTGAATATATACAGGGAGAATGGGCGTGTTCAGAACGAAAGAGACGTGGCCGCATGGGATTGGAAGCAGCTGTTGCTGGGCAGATCAGGAGCAAGATCAGGCGGTAAAGACGTTGGTCTAACACGCCAAAACACACTTGTTCATCAGGCTCTCGGCGCCATCTTGTAATGGCGGCGATAGTTCGCCACATCTCCCCCTTTTTTGTTTGATTAGAGAAAGAGACCTCCAGTCATGGCTGAAATTAGAGGGTTCCCCCCTGGGCAAAAATGATAATCTCTGTTTTTCCAGGGACGGGAAAATTAGTCAGAGGAAACCCGTCTGCACGGAACCATGATTTCCAGGGTGGCTCACCCTGTGCACTCTATGGTGCAAGCCACCCGGGTAAGGCAAGCCGTTCTTCCGAGTGCAATGGGCAACAGGACCCGTCGGGTGCAAAGACACGGCTTAAGTCTCTTTAAACATAGTGAGCCAAGCTTGGAGGGATGTGCCAGCCTCAAGTGCAGCGAGTGCTCGGACAATTGCCATCTTCTCCCTTTTGCGTGCTCTCATCATCTTTATAATCAAGAACAGTGCCACCATCAACCCTGCACACATCAGCACACCAATCACACCAACCCCAGCCCACTCTTTAATATAAGAGAAGGTAGTAACCAGCCAGTCCGTAAACTCTCCAAGTGTAATCACTTCTGCTTTGGTAGCATTTAAACTTAAAATTTTCAAGCTTAAATTGGATTGTAATTGCTCAAACTCCAAGCTCCAATTACCTTTCAAGTAATTGGATAATCGTTTTGATTCATTAAATGATGCAAAATAAGGAGTAACACATAAGTATTCTTTGCGTAAAACACAACTCATAGCCATAACATCAAACATCTTATATAAATTTTCTTCCACTAAATCTATCCTCTTATTAAGTAATAAAATTCCTGAAGCCAAATGCTTATTTATAGCTTCTTGTTGTATCAGGGCTTCTGAGGTTTTCTGCACTACTTCATTAATGGTATTTGCTACATGTACCTGGTTGGCCATAGCTACCCCAGCTGTAACAGCCGCAGCTGCGGAAACAGCAATAGCTGCTACGATAGCTGCTGTGATACCGAAATCTCGCTTTTGCCGAATCAGGGACAAAACAAAATTCATTTGGGTCTGCTTTCACTGGTACCCACACAAAAGTAGGCACCTTCGCTAGCAGGCCGGTTGTGTGCCGAAAGGACCAGCATTGAGATAATACACAAGAAGTCTTTGAGCAGTTAAGCTGCTTGTTGGTAGAGTGATTGCTTAAAATCCATAAAAACGGGGCATCCACACAAACTGGATTTTTTGATTTGGAAATATTAGCCACCCCTTCACTCTCTTGGATCAACAACTTGGACCCATTTAACACTCCTGAACTATTTGTTAATATCCACTTGGAAGTGTTAAATAAAATAAAAGGTGACAGATCCACAAAACCTCCATAATTATTGGAATAAATCCAAGGTGAGGTAAGCAGACCCCTTTTTAATCCTTGTTTCGTTGACTTTGGTAGCTCTTTCCAAAGCCACCAGCCCGGAGAAGCTGGTTTGGGCTTGTCAAAGCGAGGGACACAATTTAAAAATGTAGGTGGCCATTGAAAATTTACCCTACGCTCACAGCGAGGTAAGGATAGGCTGTAATTATGGGTATTGTCTTTTGTCCCGTTGGAATTACCTGTCTGAACAACAAATGGAAGGGCAGCGGTAACATTTAACGTATAGGTGGTAACATTGAAAACAGTCTGGTTGCTGATATCACCTGAGCCACTTGACTTGCCCCCATTCGCCTGCTTAAGAGTCTGAAATATGGCATCAAGCATCCACGATTCGTGAATGCCATTTAAAGGATCTAAATAACTAGCAAACATCTTAAAGTCTAACATCAAACAAGAGGGAAGGGAGGCGCTACTATTACTAGTCAGGCAAAGGGTTCCCTGTAAATCATAGCTGGTTGCATTATAAGCTTCTTCTCTATAATCTACTTGTTGGCAGGACAAATCAAAAAGGCAATCTTTTATATACAAATGGGGCAAGATTCTAGAAACATTAGTAACCGGCATGGGAATGGGCCAGGTGCGGGTAACTGCCCAAAAATAATTGTCTTGGCTATTAACAGTCATCAGAAGGGGAGCAAGGGCGAGTATGATGTTCAGGGTCAGACGGTGCTTCCTCGAGAATTGGCTCATCATCCTGGGGCTGTCCGGCGTCTTCTTTGTCTGCCACTGTTCTGGTTAACCTCGAAGGCACCCACACCGGATCGGGCCGCTCCTGAGGAAAAACACAAACAGCTCCCCTGGATCTCTGTATTACAGGATCCGGTCCATGCCATTTGTTATCTAACACATCTTTCCATTTTACATATTCTGTGGATGTTATAATGTGGCCAGCATGTCTATCTGCCGGTGAACGGCCATGATTATCCAATATTAAAAAATTCAAGGTAAAGAGGGCTAGTGATAAACGATCCTTGGGAGAGGCAGAGCCCTCAATACCCCCCTTTTGCTTTTGTAGCATCTCTTTGAGGGTTCGATTTGCACGTTCAACAATCCCTTGCCCTTGAGGGTTGTAGGGCAGCCCAGTGAGATGAGCTACTTGCATTTGAGCGCAAAAGGATCTGAAGCCCTGGGCCACATAGGCAGGACCATTATCTGTTTTTAAGGTCATAGGCTTTCCCCAAGCTGCCCAGGCCTCTAGACAGTGGGTTTTTACATTTCTCACTTTCTCACCCGTTAAGGCGGAAGCATGAATGACACCTGAATAGGTGTCCACAGAAACATGCACCCATTTCTGTTTGCCAAACTCAGGAACGTGGGTTACGTCCATTTGCCACAAGGTTAGGGGTTTCAATCCCCGAGGGTTAACCCCGGTGTGAGGCGGGTGATGAAACATCACACATGTCTGGCAGGATTTGACTATGTCTCTGGCTTGGTTCCTAGTGATATTAAAGCGGAGGCGTAACGTCTCGGCAGGTACATGAAAATTGTGATGGAAGGATTGGGCTTGGAGTACTGGGTCGTATAATAGCAGTCCAAGCTGTTCTCTTGTAAGAGCATCCACCGTGGCATTAGCGCCAGCGAGTGGTCCAGGCAAGCCTGAATGTGCCCTTATGTGACCAATATAGAACGGCGTGTCTCTTTTATAAATACACTGTTGTATTTGATAAAGGACTGCCGCAATCATACTTTGTTCTTTAATATGTGATGTAGCCTCCAAGTGTCGAACCGCATTAACAACATAGGAGGAATCTGATAACAAATTAAATGAGCATGAATGAAAAGCCTTGAAAACTTCCAAAACGACCAAACATTCAGTCACCTGGGGGGCTCCAGGGCGAAATTGTAACTGCACTGGCTCGCTCCCCATAACTTGATAAACTCCTAATCCTGTTTTTGATCCATCTGTAAAAATATGCAGTGCACCTGAAATCGGTGTTTGAGAGGTAATAATAGGAAAATATATAATATTATGGCACAAAAATTGTAACAATTTGTCTTGGGGATAATGATTATCTATCAAATTTGAATAAGCTGTAACAAAAATGGCCCAACTATCTATTGTACCAGCAAGGACCTCTACCTGCTCTTTTGTATAGGGTATGATCAATTTATCTGGCGCATACCCAAAGGTAGAAATTGAAAACTTCAGCCCCAATAAGGCCAGAGAGGCAACAGCTTCAGGGTAATAAGTTAAAGTTTTTTGGCCTTGAGAATGGCTATGTATCCACCATACCGGAGCATCTTGCCAAAACACCCCCGTGGGACTACCAGAAGTGTGAAGTATACAAAACGTTAATGGGCGCAAAGGATCAATGCGCATCACTTGTACTTTCTGAATTGCGGCCTCAACCAATTTGAGGGCTTCGCGTCCTTCTGCCGTTAAACTCCTTGGTGAATTAAGATCAGGATTACCTTCCAAAATCCTAAATAATGGTTTTAATTCTTCCCTCGTCATAGGGAGATATCCGCGCAACCAATTAATATCTCCTAAAAGCTTTTGAAAATCATTAAGGGTCTTTAGGTGTTGTGTGCCTATCTTAATTTTTTGTGGCCTGATTGTCTGTAATTCAATCTTAGATCCTAAAAATTCCACCGTTTCAGTCTTTTGCACCTTTTCTGGAGCTATATAAAGTCCTTTCTCTCCCAGGGCTGCCTCCAAGGCAATTAAGGCCTGATCTAACTTAACCTTCTCTGGGCTCGCTAGTAAGATATCATCCATGTAATGAATTATTCTTACATCAGGAAAACTCCTCCTAACAGGGGTAAGGGCCGCATCCACAAAGAGCTGGCACATAGTAGGACTATTTGCCATGCCCTGAGGCAGGACCCGCCATTGGTATCGTTTGTCGGGTTCCTCATGATTTAATGAAGGAATAGTAAAGGCAAAGTGCTCTTTATCAGCTGGATGCAAGGGGATGGAGAAAAAACAATCAACAATATCGATGGCATATACGTGCCATCCTTTAGGTAAAGCTGAAAGCACAGGAAGGCCTCTTTGAATCGGGCCCATTAAGGACATTTGTGCATTAATGGCTCTCAAATCATGCAATAAGCGCCATTTTCCTGATTTCTTCTTTATAACAAATATGGGAGCATTCCATGGCGACGTGGACGGTTCTATATGTCCTAGTTGTAATTGTTCTCTCACCAACTGCCATGCCGCATGGAGTTTTTTCTGAGAGAGGGGCCACTGGGGTATCCATACGGGCTTATCAGTCTTCCATGGAATTTTTATATAATCTTCAGTGGCCCCTAAGAAAAACCCAAACCCTTTCTATCATGTTTTCCCTCTGGGATAATAGGCTCAGGCCTACCTTGTAAATTACAGCCTAAACCTGCTCCGGGCATATATCCCTGCTTACTCATAAGTTCTTGGCTAGTACTTGAGTAACTTCCCTCATTGGTTAACATAAGTTTTAGTTGCTTTTGTACATCTCTTCCCCACAAATTTAATGGCAGATCTAGTACGAAAGGTTGAAAAAATCCTTCTTGGCCATCCACATTCCATTTTAAGCTCTTCGCACTCATGTCAGGTGTGTTCTGATATCCTAGCCCTTGGAGTGTTTGTGAAGCCTTTTGCAATGGCCAGCTCTTAGGCCAAAACTGACGGCTCATAACGCTCCTATCTGCCCCTGTATCTATCAGCCCTGTAAAGGACTTCCCTTCTATTTTTAATGTACACATCGGCCGATGGTTCAACTCCAAGGAAAGGCAGGCCATATCTACCCCGGAAGACCCGAACCCTCTGTCTCCTCTCTCCGCGGTATGGGCCGGAAAGCGCTCATGCATGGATGGCACGACTATCATCTGAGCTATTCGATCTCCCGGAGCTATAGAAACAATTCCAAAAGGAGAGTGACACATGATCTTAATGGTCCCTTGATAATCTGGGTCAATAACTCCTGGGAGTACCAGCAGCCCTCTCATTGTACTAGAGGATCTACCGATAACAATTCCCACTGAATCTTTTGGAAGCGGTCCCTTCATGTCAGTGGGGATCGCTTGTACTCCCATACTTTGAGTTAAAACCAACCCGGAGGTGGCACGGAGGTCCATCCCTGCGGAGCCTGATGTGGCTCGTCGGGCAATTTGGGAGGATCCATGTTCCCCTCCTGTATTGCCCCATAGATTTTGGGGCCCTGGGGTCGAGGGCCCCTCTGCATGTTTTTTGACCTGGGAACATATGGGTTGTTTATGGGTTGACCATTAATATCTTTTGTTGACCTGCATTCATTGGCCCAGTGTTTCCCTTTCTTACACCTAGGACAGGTGCCCGGTTGTCTGCCCGCCGGTGGGCCATTGCTTGAGCTCCCTTTGTTTGGACAATCACGTTTCAAATGTCCCTGCCTACCACAGGCAAAACAGCCATTCTGGCGGCTCTTTTGTTTTGTGGCAGCTATCATGGCACGGGCTAGCCCTTCGTTTGTCAATGGGCCTCCAATCTCACGACAGGCCTTTAGCCAGGCATCTAGCCCTTTTCCCTTCCAGGGAGTAATGGCCCTTTGGCAATCTTTTGTACATTGTTCATACACTAACTGCTGCACCAGCGGCATGGCTTCCTGGGCGTCACCAAAAATTTTTCCCGCTGCTTCCACCATTCTAGCTACAAAATCTGAGAATGGCTCATTTGGGCCTTGTATTATCTTAGTCAGATTTCCTGACACTTCTCCTCTTTTTGGGATCATTTTCCATGCCCTTTTATAAATATCATGGATTTGTTGATAAACCTGAACTGGATAAGCTGTCTGGTTCACGGCCCATTGGCCTTGACCCAGAAGCATGTCAGCATTCCATGGCGCTGTATTTTGTGCTTGAGCGTTGACTCTAGCCTGCGCATGGGCTGCCTCTGTCACCACAGATCTATAATCTAGGTATTGCCCGGTGGTCAAGCAAGCTCGCGCTATCTCCCACCAATCATTGGGTGTTAATGCTGAATTCAATATCCTGTCCAATAAGGTTATGGTATACTGTGCGTTGGGTCCCCAAGTCCGGGAGGCCTCGACTAAGTCTTTCAGCTGTTTATATGGAATTGGTTCATGATACCTCCGCTGGTCCTGATCCTCAAAAACAGGAAACGCCATAGACGGGATTGGGGTAAGTTCGGCTAGATATCGAAGAGTATTTCGAGAGAGTCTATGAGCTCCCCCTGCCGTACCACGCTTGTTCCGACCTGGGTATGGCGGTGGAGCATAGCTAGGCTGTGGTTCATATCGGCCCTCCTCATATCTAGCTGCCTCTTCCTCCAGCTCCTCCTCCTCCCACTCAGTTAGTTCCTCATCTCCCTCTAGTCCTTCATCCTCATGTAAGTTCATGGTGGCAAATTCATCTAAAAATTCATCGAGGGGTGGGTAGAGGGGTGCACTTGGCACGGGTCTCTCACCCTCCTCCCCTTTTGCTCCCTGATCGGGATTTCCTTTTTTCTCTATCCCATGATCGGGGTCCCTTTTTTTCTTACTGGGTTTCTCCTTCTCTCCCAGTGTGGATCCATTTCTTTTGCTATCCTCATCTCCCTTCATTGAGCTTAACTCTGAGAGGCTATCCTGATGCTCTGTCAACGCGCATCGCCCTCTTTTCACATGCTCCATATGCTTGCCTTCTTTTAAACAAGCACGAATTAATTTCCAGAGCGGGATCGTACCTGCTCTAAGTTGATGTCTTTCCTCTGCCTTGTCGAGGTCCTTCCCCAGTTTCTCCCAACAAGGGATATTTAAGTCCCCTGACACTACGAACCACGGCGCCTGTTGGTCAATGTCTTTTAATATGGTTCTAATAGTGCCATCAGAGACCTTCAATCCCCGTTCTTTCAATAAAGCTTGTATTGGGCTGACAAAGTCAGGCGCCCGACCCTTGCTGCTGTCCGAGCCCATCACCTTCCTTCTTTACGAGAGTCTTACGATGGGACTGAAATACCGAGTTGTCTACCCCGGATTTTACTTTCAGTTTGACACGCAGCAGAGGCACTCCTCTCCGGGACGATCACACCGCAAGCACAGGCAGCAGAAAAAAATTACCAACCCAAAGACTACTGCAGCGATGCCAAACCACACAGGCTCAACCCCCCGCCACCAGCAAGCTCGACATACCTGAGGATACTTTACCGACGTCGACCACTTCGCGTGTAGAGTTCTGAATCCTCTTCGGCCCCCTACGGTGTCCGCCGAAGTTCCCGGGTTTCGGCACCAGCTGTGGCCCGCCAAGACTCGACCAGCGATGAATTGAAGACCACCGACACAGGATCCTTCTCTATCGCGCTTTATTGAAGTGCACTCGGTTACAGTTGACTGGTGGAAGTAGGGGGCCCCGGATGGCGGAAAGCGGCTGAATATATACAGGGAGAATGGGCGTGTTCAGAACGAAAGAGACGTGGCCGCATGGGATTGGAAGCAGCTGTTGCTGGGCAGATCAGGAGCAAGATCAGGCGGTAAAGACGTTGGTCTAACACGCCAAAACACACTTGTTCATCAGGCTCTCGGCGCCATCTTGTAATGGCGGCGATAGTTCGCCACACTTGCCCACTGTGTCTACTCGTTGGGGGTGTTATTTGTTCTTTTTGTTCTAGAACTTTCAAGTATGCCATTAAGTTATTATATAAGATCTCACCAGTTTTTGTATGTAGGCACTTAATGCTGTGGACTTGCCTTAAAACTCCCTTTATTGTGTCCGATCCGTTTGGATATGTTATGTTTTCATTTTCATTCCATTCTAAAAGTTGATTTCTGTCTTAACCCGTTTTTCATTCGATCGTGAGTTCAGTTTCCATGAGTTTATACACTTCCTGTTTTCTGTTGTTGATACCCAGCTATAATCTGTGGTTGTCAGATAGGATGCAAAGGGTTTCAGTTTTCTTCTGCTTGTTAAGACTTGCTTTTTGTCCAAGTATGTGGTCAGTTCTGGAGAAAGGTTCATGAGCTGTTGAGAAGAAGGTGTAGTCTTTTGTTTAGTGAAATGTTCTGTAAATATCTGCAAGGTCCATTTGAATTTTGTTGTTATTTAACTCCAGCATTTCTCTGTTTAGTCTTGTGTGTGTGTGTATACATTTATTTATTTATTATGTATACAATATTTTGTCTACATGTATTCCTGCAGGCCAGAAGAGGGCACCAGACCTCTTTACAGATGGTTGTGAGCCACCATGTGGTTGCTGGGAATTGAACTCAGGACCTTTGGAAGAGCAGGCAATGCTCTTAACTGCTGAGCCATCTCTCCAGCCCCCTCTGTTTAGTCTTTTGTCTGTTTGACCTGTCTACTGATAGGAATGGAGGATTGAAGTCACCCACTGTCACTGTATGGGTGTCAGTGTGTAGTAGTGTTTCTTTTATGAACTTGGGTGTCGCTGTGTTTGGTGTACCAGTGTTTAGAGCAGCAATATCCTCTTGGTGAATTTTTCCTTTGATGGCTATGTAGTGTCCTTCTCTATCTCTTCTGGTTGGTTTTGGTATGAAGTCTATTTTGTCAGATATTAAAATGACTAGGGTTTTTCGAGACAGGGTTTCTCTGTGGCTTTGGAGCCTGTCCTGGAACTAACTCTGTAGACCAGGCTGTTCTCGAACTCACAGAGATCCGCCTGCCTCTGCCTCCTGAATGCTGGGATTAAAGGTGTGCGCCACCATCGCCCAGCCACCTACTTACTTCTTAGGCCATTTTCTTGGAATGCCTTTTTTCATCCTTTTACCTTAAAGTGCTATCTGTACTTGATGGTATGTGTATTTCTTTGATCCTATTTTCTAGCCCAATCTGTTAGTGTCATTTTACTTGGGAATTGAGACTATTAATATTGAGAGTTATAAATGAGCAATGTTTATTAATTCCTGTTATTTTGTTCATGGTGTAGATTTCCCACTTATTTTGATGTATTATTCTGGGATTATTTATTCCTTGTGTCTTCTTGGGTGAGGTTAACCTCTTCAGACTGAATGTTTCCTTCTAGTGCCTTCCATAGAGCTTGATTTTTAGCTAAATATTGCTTAAATTTGCTTTTATTGTGGAATGTTTTTCTTTCCCAGTCACTTGCAATTGATAGTTTTGCTGGATATAATAGTCTGAACTGGCGTGTGTGGCCTCTTAGAGTTTGTAGAATGTTCATCTAGACCCTCTGACTTTCAAATTTTCCATTGAGAAGTGGGTGTTATTCTAATGGGTCTGCCTTTATATGTTACTTGGTCTTTTTCCCTGCAGCTTTTTATATACTTTCTTAGTTCTATGTGTTTAATATTCTGGCAATTTTGTACCATTGGAATATCCTTCCTGGCCTTGTTTATTTGGTGTTCTTTATGTCTCATATACCTTGATAGGCACTTTCTTTTTTAGGTTGGGGCCATTCCCCCCCCCCCACCTACCGCTATCCCTCTTATTTGTAGATTTTCATACTGTCTCAGTTTTCCTGGATGTTTTGTGCCTGGGTTTTGGTTTTGTTTTTAACTTTTTCTTTTATTAAGTTATCCATTTCTTCTACCTTGCCTTCAACACCTGAGACTCTCCTTCCCATGTCTCATACTTTGTTAGTAAGGCTTGTCTCTGAAGTTTTTGTTTGCCATCCTAAATTTTTCATTTCCAACTTTTTTTCAGTTTGGTTTTTCTTTAGTGATTCTATTTCTACTTTCATGTCTTGAACTGTTTTCTTCATTTTGTTACTCTGTTTCTTTGTGTTTTCATGGACTTAATAGATTTATTCACATTTTCTTTAAGGTCCTTGAACATTGTCATACTTGCTATTATGAAGTCCTTGTCTGTGCTTCAGCTATATTGCATTTTTCAGGGGGTAAAGTCACTAGGTTTTGGGGGAGGCTTATTGTCTTGGCTGTTCATGTTTGTTTTGCATTGAGGTCTAGGCATCTGAATTATGATTGTGATGTTCGTAGTTTTGATATCTGGTCTTGTCTTTGGGTAAGTGATCCATTCTTTGTTTGCTGTTGCCCTCTGCGGTACCTCTCAGTTCCCTGGTAGAAAGTTCTGCCTGTCAGTGATTGGTGGAGAGAAATAGAGATGAGCTAGGAGAAATGGCTGAGCGGGGCTGTGGGAAGTAGGGGTGTTGCTGGACCCTAACGTCTTCCTGGGGGGAGGGGGTGAGAAGGTACACTGTTAATGTCTCAGACATCGGGAGGCAGGTAGAAGGCTAGAGTAGAGTCATTTATTTAACTCTGGGGAAAACTTGTATAACTCTCCCAGTTCCCAGGCACTCTAATCCGTGACATCGTGTAGTTGCCTCTCACTGGCTAGGCACGATCAGGACCTCTGAGGTTCCAGCTTGGCCCCTCTCAGCCCCGTAGGCCTTAACTTCCGACATCTCCACCCTTTTATTTGTTACATGGGTGTTCAGTGGGAGCCAGAGTTCTTTGCTCAGGCCTTGTTGACCCCACCTGAGGAGGGCTCAGCAACTGGACTGTGCCTGTCTTAGGTTGGCCTGCTGAACAAGCTCTTACCTGTCATTGACTGCCAGCCCTCAAAGAGCATTCATTCCTGGAGACCTGCCAGGGTGGGGGACTAGGCAGTAGCTTTTTGAATTACAGATAACCTGGCGTTCATAACCTCCTGCAGAGGACTACAAAAAGGGTGCCTAGGAGCCATTAACACCTCAAGAGTCACCTTAGTTGCTGTCTGCTGATGTCAGATCTGCTACAGGAGATATTTAAAGAGAATAAGGATTAACAATGCATATGTGAACATCCAGGAGGGATCAAATAGTCTTTTTATATTATGCTAAACCTTTTCAAAAAATGAATAGTCAAAGGCTGTAACTTCTTCCCTAAATAAATCATCTTGCTGGGGGGGGGCAATGAGAACAAGAATGGGGAGTATATACATTACCTATCCTGGGTTATTATTCTCTGTGATGGAAGCAGGCTGATCCATGGTCAGGTGCACATCTCTTACCAGAACCCATATTGGCGTCATGGCAGTCTGAGGAAAAACACAAGCCTATTCTCTCCCAAGGGTTAGCAGGGGGGCTGGTGGCTGCTGTTGGAGGGACATGGGATCTCTCCATCTCACCAGGGGAAAGAGTGTGTTTCTTCGCAGAGATGTCAAACGCTTGTAAGCTGGGCTGAGCCCTTTGTCATCAAAACTGAGAAAGTTCATGTAGAAAAGGACCTTTGTAAGACCAGATGAGGATCTCTCCTAGCCTCTGGCGAGATAGTCCTGGCCAACAGCTCCTTAAGATCTCTTTAAGCTCACTGATTCTTCTGCGAACCTTACTAAATCTGCTGTTGAAATCCTTTGGCAGATTTTTCGTTAAAAAGTCCTACTTTCTAGCTGTAAATCATCCATATAGCCCTTCCTCTGCCTGTTGTTGGTGTCCTAATCTCCTGTAGTTCTTGCTTTTTGAGGGATTTGACCCAGTTGCACCCTTTGCCCAATAAGTGCAGTTGTCTGTGCTTTCTGGGGGGAGCATCTGCTCCAGTCTTCCTTGTGGATGAGCCACACTCTGGTGAATTTGAAACGTGGACATTTTGACCTTGATGATGTAATTCTCAGCAGCAGAGTCTTCTCTCCCTTAGGCTTTCTTGGTTGTGCTTGCTGTGTGATTATATGATAGCTGGAGCCTGTTCAAAGTGACATTTGGAGACTCCTTTATGAGCTGCAGCCTCTGATGCCTGCTGCCCTAGTGTAGAACTCAGTAGTGATTTGACAGAGATGTCATATGACCAGAACCAAAAACTGTACTTTCAAGAGACCCAGCACTCTCTTCTGGCCTGTGTGAGCATCAGACACATAGATGATGTTTGTACATATATACAGGCAAAATACTAATACACATAAAATAAAAATTAGTAAATCTTTAGGGGCCAGGGAGATGACTCAGTGGGCAGAGGCGCTTGTTGCCAAGACTGACAACCTGAGTTTAATTTCTGGGCCCATGTGGTAGAAGGAGAGAACTGACTCCCACAGATGGTCCTCTGCCCTCCACACACACGCACCTGCGCCTTGGCACCATAGTACCTATACAGATACATAGGTTAAAAAATGTAAACTAATATAATAAAATGTTTCAGGGGTTTTTTTTGTTTTGTTTCTTTGTTTTTCAAGGCCAGGCTGACCTTGAACTCACAGAGATCCGCCTATCTTTTCCTCCCAAGTGCTGGGATTAAAGATGCATGCCACCACCACCTGGCAATAATATTTTTTTTTTTTTTTGATTTTTCGAGACAGGGTTTCTCCATAGCTTTTTTTGGTTCCTGTCCTCGAACTAGCTCTTCTAGACCAGGTTGGCCTCGAACTCACAGAGATCCGCCTGCCTCTGCCTCCTGAGTGCTGGGATTAAAGGCGTGCGCCACCACCGCCCGGCAATAATAAAATTTTTTAATAGAGGAAAATGCTCTCGAAAAGTCTTTCCTGTTGGCAGTGTGTTAGGATGGTTTGCAGAACGTAGACGACTGCAGGGCCGGGCTTGGTGGTGGTGCTGCCTCATGTGCTCTGGACCGAGCTCCAGTCTGCTCTTAGCAGGAGACGTAGGTCCTCCCTTGGCGCATGCATCGTTTTCTAAATGCCTCCATTTCATGTGGGTTCCCAACAGTTTAGGGGCTTTTTCATCCCAAAATTTCTTGCTCTGTGACTTTGTCTCTCAACCCTTGTGTTTCCATTGTATTGGTTTTGTTGATGTTTGGGTGGTGGCTTATTTGTTTGTTTGTTTTTGTTAGTTTTTTTTTTTTTGGTTGTTTTGTTGGGTTTTTATTTGTTTGCCCTGAGCAGCAGGTGGCTTACAGCATTTCCTAGGGACATCTTTTTGTTCAATTCAGTGTTCTGTGAGTTCTGAGTTAGACAAAGTGCACATGTTCCTTGCATCATTTTCTAGGAAATTCATGGGCAGATTAAAGCAGAATGAGAGCAAGCCTGTAATTCAGCCTGCAAGAGGCTGTGGTGCAGTGTCCTGCTCTAGCACTTTCTGCTCCCCAGGAGACAGGCTGTCAGAGTCTGGTGCTGTACTAACACCATCAAACCCAAGTGATCCTCCTGTCTCTGCCACCTACAGTGTTAGAGGTACAGGAACTTGTATGACCACACCCATCATTTTACATGGGTTCTGTAGTACTTCTATTATGTACAGGTTATTACCAACCGTATATTGGTGTGCATGGTTTTTAGGCTTTGCACCAGTAAGATAAAATACATGTGTCATTCAGTTTTGTGTTTCTCTATTTCTGAACTTTTGTTTCTTCACTTACTGCCATCCTGCGAGTCCACCACAGCTGTCCATTCTTACTTTGCAGCAGTCTTCCTCACGCATCAGTTATGGACTGCTTAGCTGAGGGCTAGGCTGGCACATGTGCTGGTGGCTGGGAGACCTCTCCTCTGCTTCCCAGTGGGCAGCACTGCGAGCTCCGCGGGTCGCCTTCCTGGAGAGTCTGAGAAACACTGCTTCTCTGATCTCTCAGTTTTCACCCACTGATATCTGAGAGCTCAGAGAAGCAGTGCAGCCAGCCACTAGGATGACCCTTTACCTCTGCTCAGACCAAAAGGGCCCTCTGTCCTCAGTGCACTTCAGCCTGCATCCTCAGACTGTGTCCTCCGGCTGCACTGAGCTCCTGCTTCCTCCTACTTTATATCACCTGTCTCCCCCTCCCTAGTGCTGGGACAAAGGCGTGTCATCCCAGTGTTGGGATCACCTTTGTGTGAGCTGTTTCTCTTTTAGACTGGATCAATTTCACGTAGCCCAAGGTGGCCTTGAAGTAACAGAGATCTGTCTGCCTCTTTTTTCTGAGTTCCGATTAAAGGTGTGTGCCACCACTGCCTGGCCTCTAGTAGCTCTGCGCTCTGATCTTCAGGCAAGCTATATTTGCTAAAACACAAACAAAATATCACCACTGCTAGGTCTGCAGAGTACAGATATTTCAGCATCCTCTTGTCTGTTACGGTATCTGGAGCATCCTGGATGTTGCTTCTCCCTTATGCGACAGCTCTCCAGCTTGTACCCTCACTATGGTTCCCCTGGTTCCTCACTCTGCTCCTCTGTCTTGGCTATGTATCAGATTTGTGATCAACTTAGCTTTTTCATTCATGTATTTTACATCTTTAGTCTCAGCACTTGGGAGGCAAAAACTGTTAGTTCAAGGCTAGCTGGTCTACATAGTGAGTTCTAGACAGCCAGAGAAAGTGGTAAGACCCTGTCTGAAAAACGATAACAGAAAAAGAAGGGGAATAAAGTCAGTCTGTAGAACTTCCTCACTTCCCATTTTTTTTACAGAATTTCTCTGGATTTGAAGCTATAACTATCCTTTTCTTTTTTTTTTATTTTTTTTTTTTTTATTTTTTTGGTTTTTCGAGACAGGGTTTCTCTGTGGTTTTTTGGAGCCTGTCCTGGAACTAGCTCTGTAGACCAGGCTGGTCTCGAACTCACAGAGATCCGCCTGCCTCTGCCTCCCGAGTGCTGGGATTAAAGGCGTGCGCCACCACCGCCCGGCAACTATCCTTTTCTAAAGTGTATCATTCTGAATTTTCTGAAGGTTCTAAACTACACTGACAACCCTTAGTAGTTTGAGATACTATGAATTGGTGTGCGTGTGTTTGTGTACTAAAGACAAATGTTTCCTCATTTAGTGTGGTTTGGGGCTGGAAGCAAGCTAGTGAGCTGTTTGGATCTAGCAGCAAAGGACTCTGAAGGTTTTCCTCCGACTGCCCTGTCTTATTCCTCTCCATGGCCTTATTAACCCCCCCCCCCCCAAGGATTCTCCAGCAGTGCCAGCTGTGCACACATCCTCCCTGATCTGATTCTGTTTCTTCCCAGCACTGTAAATGAGGATGTGTCCCCGTGCAGAGACTCTCCCACTCCGACGCATGCCACAGCTGCAGACAGTGGGTCTGCACTCAAGGTAAGAAGATTGCTTTTCATTTTCAAGAGACAGTAGTGAGTTTAACCTCTCATGTGACCAGGGACATCTAGCCATTTCTCAGTGGCCCTGGGGCTTGAGGTGGGAGGAGCAGTTGAGCCTTCTCCCTAGGGAAGACCCTGGGGCTGCCCTGGCTACTCCCGAAGAGTTACTAGACTCTTCTCTCCAGTGTCTGCGCTGCTGAGGGCTTTATTTTGAGACAGTCTTGGGTGTTGGCTGTGCCTTCACTTGGCGTCTCTAAGACACACTGTTCTCTTCAAGCGGACACGTTAGACACTGTCCAGCACACCTGTGATTTTGCTGAAATTCACTGTATGATTTTCCTAGGAAAACATAAGCTGTGTGAGTGGGCTGATTCCTGTTTTGTTTTGTTGAATCACAACCTTGCTGTGTAGGCCAGGTTGGCCTTGGTGCTCAGTCCTCTGCTTCCCTTTGCCCAGGCTAGGATCACAGCAGTGCACCAACATTCCTGGGTAACCTGTTCTGTTCATTGCTGTATTTCTAATGTCTCAAACAGCATATGGCAAGTAATAGGAACTTTTATGATTTTAAAATATCCTGGTGTGCCTCAGGCGGGCTCGCAGAGCAGCCGCTAGCCCCGGCAGATCCCCAGGCAGATCCCCAGGCAGATCCCCAGCAGGGCGAGCAGGTGCTGGGCCCCAGCTCCGGAGCCCGGCACCCAAGCGGCAGTGAGTTCCAACGGCGAGCAGGCACGTGGGTGGGGGCATGTGACAGACACATAGTATGAATCAGAACTGAACCTTTATTGCTAGAGGAGAGAGAGAGACAGAGACAGACACATGCAAGCACGCCAAGGGGGGGGCAGGGGTCAGAGGTCGCTGGGAGTGGGCGTGGCTTGTCCCTTAAAGGGACCAGAGACCAAAAGAATAACAGGAACTGATTATAAAATGTGGCTAACAACAGGCGCGTCTCACTGGTTGTATTACAGGACCACCAGCTCAGTCCAGTTCCACTCTTATGTGTCTGCACCCTAACCAGTGCAGAACTCACAGAAACCCAGACTTTCTAATTTAACACAAGCAATTTCGCCATTTTTGTTGCATAACGTATATTAGTTGTAGAAATTTACCAGATACTTCACAAAAGGGAAAACTATAAATCACCCTTAATCCTAGTATGCAAAGATAGTACATAGTTAATATTTATGTATAGTATATTTCAGTTAGGGCTTATTTTAGTCTGGGTTTATATTGCTGTGATTAAACAGTATGATCAAAAGCACCTTGGGGAGCTTACATTTCCACATCATAATCCATCACTGAGGGCAGTTGGGGCAGGAACTGACGCAGAAGCCATGGAGGAGTGCTGCTTACTGACTTGCTCCTCACGGCTTTCTTATAGAACCCAGGACCACCAGCCAGGGTTGGCATCACCCACAGTGAGCTGGGCCTTCCAGTTTGGCCATATCTGTTAAGATTTTTTAATATTAAACCAAAACCAAATACATATATTTATACTTTTTATCAACTTAAAAAATTGTTTCATTTATGCAAAGATTGTGCAGTTATAGCCAATAGCTTCATCTAGAATTGAACAAATAGCACTTTGGTAAACACCAGTTTGTTTAGTAGATGCCCCAAACCATACCAAAAGTATAGCTTCCTTGAGCTCTCTCTTGCCAACCAGTCCTGCCGTTGGAACACTTAACCTTCCTTCATGATCACATTCTACTACTGTGTGGGCATTGGCTATCTGCCCTTCCATATTGAACACCGCCACCACTCGAATGTTCTTTCCCTTCTCATCGTCGAAGAATTCAGCTGGGACACCATGACTGTCCTATCCAAACCTGTTAGCCAGCCACAAACCAGTTGCCGACTTAATTCTTCCAGGTTTTTCTATGTAAATGGAGTAGCTACGTGAGTATTTACAGAGCACTTCTTTTCCTGGTTCTGATTATAGTATAGATTCTCCTCCTCAAAGTGAATCGTTGGTAGCTCATTTCCAAATGTCCTTTTCTGCTTAGAAGGTCCACACTAGCTAGGCCCAAGTCACTGTTAGAAATTTGGAGACTGTGAGAAAGTGTGGTGCAATGCCGGATTGTTCATGGATTCTTGCCTTGCTTCTGCAGGATGCGACAGATGAATTGGATGCCTTACTTCTTTCTCTAACTGAGAATTTGATGGACCACACAGTCACACCTCAGGTAAATATTCCTCAAAACAGCAAGGCAGACTTGTTTTGAAAATGTTCCTGAAGGTTTCGTTTTTTTTCTAATTTAATAATTTAGTAAAACTTTTCATTTAATAAGAGTTATGGGACTGAGAAAATGGCTCACTGGGTAAAACACTTGCTGCACAATCATGAGAACCTCAATTGGAATCCCCAAAACTCAGATAACGCTGGACACAGTAGTGCACATGAAACAAGACAGAAATAGAATTTCCAGAAACTCTCAGACCTGGTAGCCAGATGTTCACAGCGAAGCACAGGAAACCCTCAGACAGACAGACTAGCACCTAAGACCTGCACGTGTGCAGTGGGGTGTGTGCACACCCACACAAGCACAAAGAGCTTGGATTTGCTTCTTTAGCTTTGCCTTGCTGTCCTCAGGTTCTGCTTTGAATTGCATTTCACCCTGTGGAGAGCACATGTCACCATGAGCCCGTTCACAATTCAACGCCTCATTAAATAACATGAGAGAAAACCTGGGGCCTGCACCAGCCTGCAGAGTTAAGACAAGGAGCTCTGTGGTCGAGAGCTCTTACTGCTCTTGCAGAGGACCTGGGTTCTGTTCCTAGCACCCATGGAGTGGCTCACAACACCAGTTAACTCAGGTTCCCAAGGATCCATTGCCCTTTTCTGATCTCAGCATTCACTGAACACTTGTAATGCCCTCATATGCATATAGGCAAAGCACTCAGACACATAAAATAAAAATTAAAAAAAAAAATTCAAGAGTGAAGATAATAATCTGGGCTTGGTGGTTTATGCCTGTAACCCCAGCATTGAGGAAAGTTGCTGCAAATCCAAGGCCAGCTGATCCACAGAGCAAGTTCCAGGCTAGCCAGGGCTATAGCAAAAGCCTGTCTAAAACATATATTAAAACTATAAGGACATGTTTATTTATTTTATTTTTTTACAAAAAGGTGGGGGCACAATGAGCAGTATTGAAAATCTCAGCCCTGTCTAACCTGGAAGGCAGCGTCCTCAATACCATTGCCATGAGCAGATAAGGCACAGTTCATTTCCTCGGCTGCACTGAAGTGTAAAGACACACAGAACTACTTCAGTGCTAGCTACTGTAAGCAAGAGCTGCTTGTGGGATCAGGTGCCTCTCAGGAGTCAGGGCACAGATGGCCCTTTCTGTTGGTTGTGTAGATCATTAGTGGACAAACTTGAGTGTGAGTGTGTGTGTGTGTGTCAGAATTCCAGAAGCTGTACTGAACAGATTGTTGGGCCTCATCTCAGTTTCAAATTATATATAGGTATATCTTGGGAAGACCCCAGAATTTGCATTTCTAAACATGCTCCCATGTGATATTTGGTGATATAGACTACCAGCTTATATCAATAAATAAGACGTTACCAAAGGAGAGGAAATAATCCCAAATCTGATCTTGAACCATAATAAATCTTGAAAGAGACAAGAGATAGCCTCCAAAATTAATGCCAAAAATAACCTGAAGCCCAGAGAGACATAATTCCTAAGAGCATAATTGTTTTTTTTTTGTTTGTTTGTTTGTTTTTGTTTTGTTTTTTTTATTTTTTGAGACAGGGTTTCTCAGTGGTTTTGGAGCCTGTCCTGGAACTAGCTCTTGTAGACCAGGCTGGTCTCGAACTCACAGAGATCCGCCTGCCTCTGCCTCCCGAGTGCTGGGATTAAAGGCGTGTGCCACCACCGCCCAGCTCTAAGAGCATAATTGACAACACTTACAGTGTTCTTTGTCTGGTGGGTAGGTGAGCTACCCAAAACCACAACCATAGTGTGGCAGAGTGGCCCACACAGAGGCAGGAGGATCTACTACTTGCTCCTAGACTCCAGGCTTCTGCACACATGAATACAAAAAGTCACTGGGACACGCACATAAATAAATTAATTAAACAGACCAAAATAGATGCTGACTTAGGTCAGCAATACACTCAAGCTTGCCTTGAGAGTAAGGTTCTTATTTAATGTTTTGTCTAGATTACAGCTCCTGATCTTGGGCCTTTCCAGGGATCAGGATAGAGTCAATGCAGTGTTTGCCCTGGGTTCAATCCCTGTAGCGTAGCCTAGGCTTACCTAGGAGTAACCTAGGAACTAGTTGCATTTCACCTCCTAGTGTTGCGATTATTACAGGTGTGAGTCTCCACCACGCTGAATTGTCTGACTTTTACATTTTTTGGCATTTGTTTATGTATTGTGTGTTCGTGTATTGTGGGTGCTCATGCAGCACCACTGTGAGGTGAGGTCAGAGAACAGCTTGCTGGAGTTCATCTTCCCTTAGATCATGTGTGTTCCAGGTGTCCACTGCAGGTGGTCAGGCCCATGAGAGAGTGCCTTTATGCCGTGAGCTATCTCACTTACCCTTGTCTGACTTTCTAATTTTGTATAATGAGTTTGTCTCAGTTTCAATTATATGAGTTAAATTGGCTATCACCCCCAGTATTTTGATACCATTTAGGGTTCCTCTTGTGTAAAGAACCTCTGGTAGTGTTTTGTAGAGATGAGTGGCGGGCTCCATTCCTGCCGCCCGGCTCCCGGCCGCCTGGCTAGCTTATGCCCCGAAATAATAACACGGAAACTGTATTCTTTTGAACACTGCTTGGCCCATTAGCTCTAGCCTCTTACTGGCTAACTCTCACATCTTGATTAACCCATTTCTATTTCTATTAAAGCACTACAAGGTGGTGGCTTACAGGGAAAGATTCAGCATATCTAACCTGGCAGCTGGTTCCATGGCATCTGACCTCACTTCCCTTCTTCCCAGCATTCTGTTCTGTCTACTCCACCCACCTAATTTTCTGCCTTATCAAAAGCCAAGGCAGTTTCTTTATTAACCAATGAAATTAACACATAGACAAAAGACCCATCTACATCAGTGTTTTCCTGCTTTAGCTGGTTCTCTTCCATACTCACTTCAAGTGCTGTAGTTTAGACATCAGTTTGAATTTGTCCACCCCACTGGGTAGACTATTCATTCTATACAGAGTAGAAATAGCCTCCATGCTTCTAAGCAAAGCCGGTCTAGCAAGGCCCTTGACCTATCTCAAGAAGCCAGAGTCTCCTCCTGTCTTTCCATAATTTACAGACCAGTTTACTGTTTCACTCTGAGATCTTCAGGCAGCCTTTATTTATTAAAATACAATTGAAATGCCGCTTCCTCCTCCCAAAGCCCGTGACCTCTGAGGACCAGACCCTCAACTGGCCTTAACAGGTTTGTTTGTTTGCTTGCTTGCTTGCTTGTTTGTTTAAAAAACATAGTGATTAAATTTGGTCACTGCATGGTCTTAAGCACCGGTGTGAAAATATAACCGAAATTAAAATATCGATAATATAAAACAAACAATGGGCTCACTCTCCGTATGAGTGACTGACATGCTAAGTGGAGCAGTCACAGCCGTCCCAGATGTAATCAAACTTAAAGGATTGTCATCTTCTCCCTGCTGCTCTTTGTATATTCCTGATTATTCTACTCCTGTCTCCAGTTACAAAGTCAGTAAAATCAGACTAAGCCTCAGCAAACATCACCATCCCCTTGGTGAACAGTTGTGCACCTAGATCTCTGGACCGGGGTAAGCGTAGGTTAGAACTGTTAGGGTCTTGATAGTGATGCTACTAATCTCTAGACCTTGTGCCTCGAGCGCTGTTTTGTTTGTTTCCAAGCCACCCAGACCTGAAATAACCACTTAGAAACTATATTAATTACAACACTGCTTGACCTATTAGCTTTGGCTTTTTATTGGCTAGCTCTTACACCTTAAATTAACCCATTTCTATTATTTTATATTTTACCATGAGGCTCATCACCTACAGGCAAGGTTCTGGCTGGCAGCTCCTGTCTTTCTCCTCTGGTGGCTACATGGCTTCTCACTGACTCTGCCTTCTTTCTCCCAGTATTCAGTTTAGTTTTCCCACCTAGCTCTATTCTGCCCTACCACAGACCAAAGCAGCTTCTTTATTCATTAACCAATAAAAGCAACACATATACAGAAGGACTTCCCACACCACAACACCGTCTTAATCCTCCACTCATTTACACTTGAGCCATGTTCAGGTGCTCCTGTGCTAACCTAACTCCAGTACCTGGAAGTCAGCAAGAGTGGAGACCAGATATCCTTCTAATGCCCCAGTGTCTGCTGGCAGCTACTATTCTGTGTGTGTGTGTATGTGTGTGTGTGTTTGTGTGTGCACACTCACACACACACACACACACAAATAAATATAATTTAAAAGATTTTTAAGAATAATAAATGAACCAGGTTAGTGGTAGTGCACACACAAATAAATAAATATAATTTAAAAGATTTTTAAGAATAATAAATGAGCCAGGTTAGTGGTAGTGCACGCCTTTAATCCCAGCACTCAGGAGGCAGAGGCAGGGAGATCTCTGAGTTCAGTGCCAGCCTGGTCTACAGAGCCCGTTCCAGGACAACTAAGACTACACAAAGAAACCCTGTCTTTAAAAAATAAATGTAATAAATGAATTAACAGTAACAGTAGTATTCTTAACTTATAATCTTTCCTGTTATGGAGATTCTCAAAGATTCTCAAAGTACTAAGCCGGGGCCTGAAAGTTACATCAGCTCGGGAGTCTCCATGGAAACTGCATCCCCTGCAGTGCATCTCACAGTCGAAAATATTGTGAGTGTAATTTTGAAAATGAGTCAGTCTTCCCTAAAAGTAAGTGGCTATGAAATTTGTTTTAGGTGTCTTCGTCATCCATGATCACACCCCGGTGGATTATTCCAGTAAGTCCATACTATTCAGTTCTTTTGGTTACAGTCTCAGAAGTTTAAAGGAATCTCACATTCTTGTTTTTCCTACAAATATTGGGATCATTATCAAAGCTCTGTTAATTTAACAGCTTCAGATTTGTGGCTCAATTTTTCTGTAAATGCTAAATGATTCAGACAGATAAATAAAAATCTGAGGTGAAAGGGGCTGGAGAGATGACTTAGTGGTTAAGAGTACTTACTTTTTTTGCAGAGGGCTTAGGTTTGGTTCTCAGCACCCACATGGCAGCTCATAACTATCTGTAACTCCAGTTCCAGGGAATCTGACTCCACAGACACCAGGCACATGTGTGGTACACAGACATGCATGCAAGTAAAGTACACATATTTAAATAATGCAAGTACACATATTAAAATAAATAAGCAGCTTGGGGGCTGGCCAGGTGGCTCAGTGGGTAAACAGCCGGGAGCATCATGCCCTCCTCTTTGCTGCCCGGTCATCGAGGCTGATGGGAGGCTGCTGGGGGGTGAGTGCTGTTGCCTCAGTGTTGACATGTGCGTCTCCTACTTCAGAGTGCTGCCGTCTCCAACAGGCTCACAGGGTGTGGACCGTCTGTGGCCGGGACCGAAGAGTGTGGTACTAAAGACGGATTCTCACTCATCTCCCCCCCAGCACCGTTCTTGGTAGATGCTGTGACCAGGTAAGGAAATTACTACTCATCTGCAGCTTTCTCTGATAGGAGAGAAATGATAAGAAATGTTGATTATATTTTAAATAACAATGTTAGTTTTTGTAAGGTCTTAATTGAATTTGATTGAAAGTGTATAGGTCTTTGAATATTGTTTAACATAGTATTTTTTTCTTGCATATTGATAATTTTCAAAAAAATTACTGGGATTTGTGAAGAAAATGTTAGTAGACTTGATATCTCTGTTTTAAAAACCAGGTTGTTGTTGTTTATCCTTTCTTCTTTACTCTTACGACTGTGGCCTGCTCTCGTTACTGCATATGACACGGTGCAGTATGAAGTAGGGGTTGGGCGTCCCCAAGGTGAGGACCCTCATAGCTTTTACTAGATAAGCATGTGAACATGGGTCCTGGGGGCTATCCGAACATCCCTTCTCTGCAGAGGATAAGCTAAGCCAAGGCATGTGAACATGGGTCCTGGGGGCTATCTGAACGTCCCCTCTCTGCAGTTCAGCCAAGTTCAGACAGAAGCAAAATGTGCTGCTCTTGTGCTCAGCACAGCACTGTTCTTACTATCCATGATAAGCTTGGCTGGTGAAGAAAGGGTTAAATATATTTTAGCCTGTAGTCAGGGAGCCAGGAGCCTTCACTATGTCTGTCCCTTCCATGCAGCTCGGCTCCTCTGGCTGTAGACCCAGCCTTGAAGCAGAAGTCCTTGCTGACCACTGAGCTCTGAGGGCTGCTGCTCCTGCTGGATCTTGAATGCCCCACGCTGTCCTGTCAGCCCTGGATCCAGCCCAGCGAGTCCTTTACTTGGAGAAAAGCTTCTCCCTGGATTGACGTTTTCCGTCCGACTGGAAGTCTGCCCCACATAACTGAAGATAGCCTCCTCCTCTTCCAATCCCCCATCATCAAAATTCATTAGCTCCCGGCAAACTCTTGGCTCCACCTAGCGGTCCCAGCTGTTTATGGCAGCCTGTGGCAAGGCTTGCTGTCCAGAGCCTTTTCACTGCCGTTTCCTGTGACGACCCGAAAGCCTGCTGGAGAAACGAGTGGCGAGTGGCGTTCCCCGCACCGTCCTGAAGGGGAACTTGGGAAGAGATGGAAGCACTGTAGGTGGATCCCAGGCCAGCTCTCAGTCGCAGCACTCTAAGGACGCTGAGAGATGGAGGCTTTGTGTCAGCCACCCTCTGCGGCCTGAGCAGTAACCATCTTACTGCTCTGAACTTGATTCAGAGATGTTAGGAACTACCGAGTGATCATCTCCAGCCTTGTGCTCCCCAGACCCCTTTCCTAGAGGAAGGATCCGCATCACTCCCGTCTGTAACTTTGCAGCGGAGGAGGGAGCAGGTGTCTGGTCAGAGCCCTGAGTCCTCCACCTGCGGCCTGTGCTGTCTGTGCTGAGCCAGTGGGAATGCAACCCTAATTGGCTTATAGCTGTGAAGGTCAGCGCAGCAGCCTCCAAACCAGGACCTGTTTAGACACAGCCTCCAGTTCCTTTCCGCGTACGCTGAGTGAAAAGAAAAGGGAAACGCCGAGCAGAGATGGGGAATGGTGGCGAGAGGGACCGGGTTCTTGAAGAATCCACTAGGAAGCTATGCACAGTGTAGTGAATGAAGGCAGCCTACATTAGGGTTTTGTATCCGCTTTAAAGTTCTCTAGAATTCCATATTCTCTGTACCCAAAGAAGTTCTGATGTTGAAGTGGTACGTGCTCATCACAGAAAGTATATGGATATGGACCTGAGCCAGCACAGAGAATGACACCAAAGTAGCTCAGATGTGTGGGCTGGAAGATGAGGACCTCAGCTGCCATGGGGACTGGGGAAGCCACTGGTGTTGCCCTCTCACCAAGCACCGATGTTATCCGGTTTCTGCCTGTCATGTGATGTGTGTACGGTTGAGCACTCATTCTTCCCAGCTAAGAGAACATCCAGCTCTGTGGTTCAGATGCTGTGATCTGGACTACCCTGGCTTCCCCATTGCATATTATGTGTTTAGGCAGATGCTAGTGTCTAACTGGGAAGCTTGGGGATTCGGCCTTACAGTTTCGAGGGGAGCTGGACAGTTAGAAAGCACTTTTGCGAAAGGAGACAGAACTGCCCTTTTTGCTGGCTGGCTCCCCTTAGCCAGTAGGCGGCTCGTGCATTTCCCTGGCAGTATTTTTCCAGTCCTCAGTATTAAGACATTCCTCACAGTGTGGGACCTAGAACCCGGGGCTTGCTCCAGGACACTGGGCTGGGTCCTGGGCGGCCTACATAGTCTGCTGTGCTGCTAACCACACAATGGCTAAGGCATGGTGGCTTAGAAGTCCTACGTGTCTCATCCTGTGTAGGCTCGAGCACTGTACCCCGTAGCATCTGTGTCTCCAGGTACCTGAATTCTGGCAGTCAGAGTATTGCTAGGGACTTTGTTAGGGGTCACTTAGATCTCCAGAGAAAAGAAATCCTCTGTCCTAGTGTCGAGTCTTAAGTTAGAACTAACGCTTGAGCGATGCATTTGCCCCGACAGATCAGACACATGTCAGACTTGTCAGAGGGTGTTGTATCGCGACAGACCCGGGGGCACCTGGAAGTGGTAGGTGAAGCTGTCAAGAATGGGTAGACTGAGGCGGAGGTGACAGCTGGGTAGGAAGGGGCAGCCGCCCTTCTGTGCCCAGGGAGCAGCCAGACAAAGAGCCTGGGGTCAGTAAGATGTGAAGTTGCAGTTAGCAGTCCTAGACTCCACCTCAGCTCTGGAAAGGAATCTGTCTGTCCGTGTGAGTATGTAAATGATCTGGAGACCAGCAGCCCTCTCCACACGGGCGGCACTCCCGGTTGTCTCTCCTGATCCTCAGGAGGTTGCTGGACAGAGCCAGGAGCAGACTCCTTCGCGTCTTACATTGCTTTGAGAAAAATTCTTGTGGAAATGTTCTTTCCGTGTCCTGCTGACGGACGGTGGGCACTTCCTTTGCACAGGCTCAGGCGCCCTGGGTGTGTCTGCTCATGAGACCTCTGAGCTCTTTCTAGGATCTACTGCTTGCTCTTCCTCCCATTTCTGGCTAAAACTTGGACCTCTCTTCTCTTCACTGAGCCCCAGGAAGTCTTGCTGTCGTTTGCAAGATTGTGTAGTCGCTCAACTGATGAAGAACTTGGAGTTTTTTGTTTGTTTTATGCTTTGGGTGTTTTTTGCTTTATGCTTTTTTTTTTTTTGGCTTTTTTTTTTTTTTTAGACAGGGTTTCTCTGTGTAGCTCTGGCTGTCTGAACCCCCTCCATAGACCAGGCTAGTCTGGAACTCAGAAATCTGCCTGCCTCAGCCTCCCAAATGCTGGGATTAAGGGGATGCTCCACCGCCACCCGGCAACTTGGCTGTTTTCTAAGCAAAGGTTTTAAGGAACAAAATCCTTGTCTTCTCATTTAGCAAGTATCATTTACTCATTTGTTGTTTTACTTTGTTCTGCTGTTTTGAGACAGAGTCTCGGTGTGTAGCCCAGGGTGGTCTTAAACTCACAGGACTTCTCCTGTCTCACTTTCCAAGTACAGAAATCTCAGACATGAACTGCCAGACCTAGTGTATGTTGTACTGACAAGGTTTTGGTTGGTTGGTTTTGGGTTTTGAGTTGCTAGGGACCAGAACCAGGACGTTGGACTGAGAGTGGCAGCACCTGCAGGAACCCCAGCACTCAGCAGGCAGAGGCGGGTGGATCTCTGTGAGCTGCAGGCAGACCAAGGCCTGAGGCCCTTGTCTCACTCTGCCCCTGATCCAGAGCTGGAGACCACAAACAGTTCACCACTGTGCTGCTGCTGCCCAGCACCGCCAGGGCCAGTGCCCGGGAGCATAGCTGTGCCCACTAAAGCTTGTTTATAACCAAGCTCCAAGCCAGTGCTTCTCAACCTGTGGGTCACCACCCCTTTGGGGGCCACATATCCGATATCCTACATATCAGATACTGACATTGTGATTCATAACAGTAGCAAACATACAGTTATGAAGTAGCAACTAAATGATTTTGTAGCTGGGGTCACTGTAACAGGAAGGGTCACAGCATTAGGAAGGTTGGGATCCGCCGCAAGTGCTGCTCCCCGGCTCTGAGAGCAGTGGAGTGTTGCTTGTCCGTGACGCTGCAAGGTGAGACCAGGTCTCAGCCGTGAGTCTCGGTGCGTTCCTGTTAATCCATCTCGGCCATGGAGTTGACTGAACTCGGATACACCTGTGTAATAAAGAATTCATGTTTATAGATCATTTGTACTTTTTACTGAAAAAAAAATACCTGAGTTTGTGGGCAGTCAGGATGGACTTTCTGGAAACATCCCTGTGCTGCCAGGATCGGGGAGCTCGGTTTGCGCTGGGGGAACTTGTCCTGAGCTGAGTTCTCTGTGGTTCAGAAGTTCTTGCTGGAGACTTGCTGGTGGGGCTGTAGTCCTTCCTCTCATTGCATTGTAGGGGGTGATACCCGCTAATTCTCAGGATTTCTTCTTATCAGAGAAGTGTGTGTGAGAGAGTCTGTGTGAGTGTGTGTGTGTGTGAGTCTGTGTGTGTCTGTATATATGTGTGTGTGAGAGTCTGTGTTATGTTGTGAGTGTGTATGTGTTTGAGAGAGTCTGTATTGTGTGTGTGTATGTATGTGAGAGAGAGTCTGTGTTATGTTGTGAGTGTGTGTGTGAGGGAGTGTGAGTGTGTGTGAGAGAGAGTCTGTGTTATGTTGTGAGTGTGTGTGTGAGAGAGTCTGTTATATTGTGAGTGTGTGTGTGAGAGTCTGTGTTATGTTGTGTGTGTGTGAGAGAGTCTGTGTTATGTTGTGTGTGTGAGAGAGTCTGTGTTATATTGTGTGTGTGAGAGAGAGAGTCTGTGTTATGTTGTGAGTGTGTGTGTGAGAGAGAGTCTGTGTTATGTTGTGAGTGTGTGTGTGTGAGAGAGTCTGTGTTATATTGTGTGTGTGAGAGAGAGTCTGTGTTATGTTGTGAGTGTGTGTGTGTGTGTGAGTCTGTGTGAGAGAGAGTGAGTGTGTGTGTGAGTGTGTCTTTTCATGGAGCCCTTTGCTCTCCTAGTTTTCACATCTGGATACAGTAGATGGTTATAAGAACTCTCACCAACTATTTTGTGTTTACTTTTCTACATGGTAAGCTCTGCAGTAGCTTTGAAACTGTAATTTATTTTTGTACGAGGTACACTATATTCAGTGAATCCCCATTGTATATGGCTTGTGTTAGAAGCACTACCCTGAACTGTGAGTAGTCTGTACACTGAACACGATCTCTAGACATGACCCATTCAAATAAAACGATGAGAACATTCATGTTTTATGAGCTGTTTTTTGAGCATGCATGGCCCTGGCTGGCTCGTTGAGTCAGAGCCACTGTTAATAGTAACCAGATGGAGTGAATCGGAGCACTGGTGCCGTGTTGGGGATTTGTGTCAGTGTGGGTGCGGGAGGTTGGGAGTGGAGATGTTGATAAAGCCCAGACTCCCGCTGGTGGCTGGGAGGTGGCTCCATGGGCAATGCCTCCCAAGCATGGGGCCCACAAAACCAGCCATGGGCACACGTCTGTGATCCCAGCACTCATGCAGTATCTCCTAAGGCTCGCAGCCCCACCCACCCACCTGGCATGCCCAGTGATAGGTGAGAGACCCTGCCTCGAGGTGGGTGGCCAGGATCTACATGTGAGGTTGTCCTCTGACCTGCACATGTGTGCTCCTGCACGCCTACACATGAGTACAGACAGACAGTGCACAAAGCTTTCTTAAAAAGGTATTGGTCATAATGGTACATCTCTGTAACCCCAGCCTTGGGAGGCTGGACGGTCAGTGTTCAAGGCCATCACAGACTGTATAGCAACACTGTCTCTAAATAAAAATAATAAAGCCCTCGTTGGTACTACCTAGTCCACCCTGGAAGGCCACAGTGTCATTCCAGGGATTTGATAACATCTTGGGACTTGAATCTCCACTGCTTACTGCCCACAGGCATAGGGTCAATCATCCTGACAGAGTCCAGTACTGTCGTCTGAAAGGCCACGTGCGTGCCTCAGCGTCCTGCTGACTAGGCCTCATCCTGTTGTCCCTAGCCCTCTCAGATGCGGTCTTCTGTGAACAGCGTGGCTGTCCAGGTCATTTGGCAAGCTTCTGCTGGGCCAAGACACCACACCACACAAGGTAGCAAGGCTTCTGGGAAAGTGGGGACATCTTCCAGCTCCCTTACTCCTTTGCCTAGAGAAAGGACCCACTTTTCGAGGCCTTCAGTTGTGCCTAGAGGGCAGAACATGGGCTCACTCACCTGGGAAACACCAGACGCGAGCGACAAAAGCCACCCTGACCCAAGGAGGACCGGCCATTGGAAAGCAAACTGTCTTCCGCGTCCACAGGAGGCTAGGTCATGGACAGGGCAAAGGGCTGTTTGTGTGGACAGGAACCCAGCAGCTGCTCCGCCCAGGCTGCGCTACCCTGAAAAAGGGGGCAGATGCTGAGCTATGAAACACCCAGATAAACCCAGGCAGGGCTTGTTTGGCAGAGCAGATCCCGAGTCAGTTATGGTCAGGGGCCCTGACTTCCTAGCTCAGTGTGGTCCATTCAGCGAGTATTCATCTCCCTAAACTGAGGTTCCACAACTCCGTGCTGAGGTTGAGCAGACAAGGGGAGGAGGGCATCTCACCCAGGGAGGACATATGTCCTAGTCCAGGTTGACAACTGTCTGACTTATGCTCCCAGGATAGCAAGATGTTAGGGAGAAGCACTGTGAGGCCCAGCTGCCCTGGCTCCTCAAGGCTGGGCATCAATTGAGTGCTTACCACAAAGCCCAGAATCCCATCCCCAGCACCACATAAACCCAGGCATGGTGGTCAGTGCCTTCAATCCAGCACATGGGAAGTGCGGCAGAAAGATCAGGAGTTCAGATCATCCTTTACTACATAAGGCCATCCTGGGCTACAGGAGAGCCACACACACACACACACACACACACACACACACACACAAGAAAACAGATGACCTGGCCTGGGCCCTCATTGTACAGAGAGGAACCAGCTTGTCCCAAGCTTCCGGCTCAGCTCACGACACTCCAGGGCATCGACTTTGCTCTCTGCTTGTTGCCCCGAAGCAGAGCTGCATGCAGCAGAGTTGAAGTCCCACAGGAGCTTATCTGTGAGAGCAGTCCCTTCCCAAAGCAAGGGACGCGTCCACACACAGACCTGGGGGCTGTGTTTGTGTGCCTCCCTTTGGGCTCCATGCTTCCTCTCCCTGGAATGCAGCCTGTGCTCCCACTGTTCCTGTCATCTGCTCTCAAACCCCCATGTACTGGTTTGTAGGAGCCCTGGGTAGACAGGCCTGGGTAACCTGCTCTCATTCCAGCAGACAGAGGCAAGCGTGTCTCTGAGTTAGAGCCCAGCCTGGTCTACATAGCAAGTACCAGGACAGCCAGGACTACATAAAGAGCCCCTGTGCTGAAAAACCAAGAGAGTGTTTGTGTTAGTTCTGGGCACCATACAGCTTATTGGAAAAGGCCACCCTCTCCTTAGAACTCTTCTTGATTTGAGGCTGGCTATTTTGTTCTGTTTGTTTTGGACATGGGGGTCTCATGTTCAGTGCCAGCCAGGAACTCACCGTGTAGCTTGTGAGCTGCTCACTGTGATGATCTTGAATTCCTGATTGTTCTGTCTCCATCCCTCAGATGCCGGGGATTACAGGCACCCACCATCTTGTCCAGTTTTTGCAGTGTCGGGGATCTAACCCTCATGCATTCTGCCAAGCAGTCTGCCAAGTGAGCTGCATCCCCAGCTGCCCCTGGCTGAGACCTGTTGCAGGTTACAGACCTGCAGAGCTGGGCACACAGGAATCTGCACTGATCTCAGGTTGGCAGCTGATCGCTGGGCTGAACTGTGTGTCAGGCAGGCCCGAGGAGCAGCTGACAGAGGGGTCTGTTCAGGGAATCCGGTATAAAAGAACTGGCCTCCACTGGTAGGAAGCGCTGAGAGGCTGAAGAAAAGCAGACGGATCCAGGATGGCAGGGTGCGATTTTATCTGGACTCGCGGAAGCCTGGTCCAGAGCAGCAGCTGGGCCGGTGGATCTTTTAAGGGGATCCTCAAGTCAGAGGGTGGAGCTGGAATGTACCTCATTTATCTCAAGCTGCTATCAAGGGTGCCAGGCACATTCCTGATGCCCACGGACTAGAGTCTGATTATGAAGTTCCACACCACTTTAGAGGTTTGCCTCAGTAGTATGCTGGGTGACTTCGGGGGAGGGGGACCACCAGGGTTACTAGAAGCCAGAGTGACAACTCAGCGTGGCTGCAGGTCACGTTTGGACCTCTACGCCATCTTCGGAGTAAAAGTTCATAGCCTAGGATATGAAGTCACGTGACACTGGCAAGCTGCCCATGTAGAGCAATACAGAATTTCAGAACACAAACGGACCTTGTCGTAACCTTGTTCACCAAAACTTCTGCCTGGGCCTTGTAAAATGGGAGTGCTTTAAATGCTACCTTGTTGTAGGAGGTCGCTTGTTCATCTCCCAGCCGCCCAGACTCCCGAAATAATCACACAGAAACCATTATTTGAATCACTGCTTGGTCAATCACTTGAGCGTATTGCTAGCTAGCTCTTCTTCTAGAATTAACCCATTTCCAGTATTTTATATTTTACTATGAGGCTCGTGGCCTACCAGCAAGGTTACAGCACATCTATCTCTGGTGGTGGCTCCATGGCTTCTCTTGACTCCACCTTCTTCCTCCCAGCATTCAGTTTGGTTTTCTCTACCTAGTTCTGCTCTGCCCTATCAACAGGTCAAGCTAGTTTCTTTATTAACCAGCGGTATTCACAGCATACAGAGGGGCATCCCACATCACTACCTTGTACTGTCGTGAGGATTAAGTGAGCACAGGCTTCAGAAAGGGCCGCACACAAAGCGGGGAGGTGGCTCAGCGGGAAAAGCAGTTGCTGCCCAAATCACCAGCAACCACTCAGCTGGGTGTAGGCATGTCACCCCAACACTGGGGAGGGATAAATAAGGAGACCCCTAAGGCTTGCTGCCCCGCCAGTCTAGCTGAAGTGACAAACTGTGGGTCAGGGACAAACCCTCTGTCAACAAATAAGGAATAAGGACTCTGGCCTCCACATACACAGCAAGTGGATACACTGTGGTGGCTTGAATGATGTGGCTCTATAGTCTCAAACATTTAGTAAATACTTGGTCCCCGCTGTAGGCACTGTTTAGGAGATGTGGCCTCGTTGGAACAGGCATGCTACTAGGGGCAGGTTTTGAGGATTTAAAGACTTGGTCATTTTGAGTTTCTCCACTAGTTGATTGGGATTTGAGATGTGAACCTTCAGCTGTTCCTGTCACCGTGCTGCCAGATTCCTGCCACGATAGAATCTTAACCCTCTGGAACTGTAGGCCAAATACCCCCTTCCTTCTGGAAGTCACCTTGGTCCTGGTGACTTATCACAGCTTGGGACAAGAGCGTGAGAATGGGCTATTGCTGTGACAGACGCGACCATGCTGGGGTTGGCTTGTTTGTCTGTTTGAGAAATGTGGAAGGCTTTGGCCCTTGGAACTGAAAAGCGGCTGAACCTTGTCGGTGGCGCTCGATGGGCCATCCTGATAGCTGCTTGGAAGACAGTGCGCGGGCAACATGGAACTCTGGAAGCCCAGCTCAAGCAGCAAACTGGGCTTGTCATAGCTCCGGTTTCTAGCTCTGGGATAGAAGACCACGACCAAGGGCAGCTTGAGGAAGAGTTCATTTGTCTTAAATATCCTGAAGGCTTAGGAGGTGTGGTCTCGCAGGAGGAGGTACGTTACTGGGCGGGGCTTTGAGAACTGGCAGTCTTGTGCCCTTTGGGGGGTGGGCGGCGCTTTCTGTTTCTGGCCCGTGGTCTGAAAATGTTCCTGCTGCCGTGCCTGCCAGCTGCCGCCAGGATTCCGTCATAGTGGACTCTTAACTTTCTGGAACCATAAACTAAAATAACCCCTTCCTTCTGTAGGTGCTGGGATTAAAGGTGCGCCACCACTGCCCGGCGTTAGTTACATTCTTTATAGGAGGAGGCATGTCCCATGGTATTCGTATGTCAGCTCTCTCCATCCATCACGTGTATCCCAGAGCTCAAACTCAGGTGGGGCATGGTGGCCAGTTCCTTTGCCTGCTGAGCCATCTCAGCCCTGAATGCTAATGGTGATGGTGGTGTGTTCCGAGGCTGCCCTCATGGTCCCACTGCGTTCCCACCCGCCGGGTGACTTCCACGGTATTGAATGGACCCAGCCTCTGTTTATGGGGCCTGACCTCACCTGCAGAGAGCAGCCTGAGACACCGCACCCGCGTTTCTGACTCTCCCCTCGGGGTTTGCTGAGCGCCTCAGTCAGGAGTGTTCTCGGCAGTCCTTCCTTCATCCATACCCACCGTTCCTTCCTGTTGAACCGGAAGTGGAGCTCCGACCCGCCCGGCCCACAATCCTCCCCTCCTGGATTTCTCTTGGTACTGCTTCACTTTGGCACCGAAAGCTTCCCGCCTATTTCTAATGTGATATGGGCAGGCCAAGCTCTCCCTGTCACACCTCCTAGCTTCCCCTCAGACACAGCTCCTGAGAGAATTGCTCTCTGTGTCCTGACCCCAGGAGCCCCGCCCAGCCTTGCCTGGCCTCGTGGCGGCGTTTGCTGTTCTCAGCAATGCTTGGGCTTGTCCCCTTTCTGCCTGAGAGTGACACTCATCCCTGTTGTTGGGCAGGACAAACCACAAAGGTATGCCTGTGTTCAGAAAGGTGGGGCGAGGGGAGAGCACCAGCTGACTCCACGGTGTACCTCACGGGCCCCGCCGCATTCTCCTGCCTGCCTGACGCTGTGTGGCTTCCTTTGTTAGCGCTGTCCTTCAAATCCCCAAGCTTGGCAGGCGGCTCGCATGACTCCAAAGTCTCTCTCTACCTCTGGGTGTTCAGTCTGCATCACCCCCCACCCCACCTCTGGTGCCCCATTTGGGTTTTACGTGAACAGCTCAGTGTGGAGAGGAGCAGTTTTTGTGTTGAAGGCAGTCAGCCAGACAAGAGCCCATGTTTCCTGAACCTCCCTAGTCCCCTTTGTGCTGATTACCAGTCGCATTAGATTGGGACATGGATTTCCCACCCATGAGGTGAGACCCAGTCACCACCTACATAGGAATAAAAGAAAGAAGCCATTTGGTGAGTATATTTTCAAGATGATTCTTCTGCCAGTGTCTAAAGCAAATCCCCATGATTGTAGGAGAAATGGTTGGCCGGCCTACCTAAGCCACAGTCACCCTGCCCAAACCAGCCTGCATAAGCGTGCGCGGCAGGTACTTCCTGCCTGAGCCTAAGGCCTGCCGCTACACCCAGAGACTGCTGATGCAGAGACACCTGACCAGAGATGCCCATGAGGGAAAGAAAACAGCAAAGTCCATGCCTGAGTCAATGGGACTTCGGGAGGGGGTGTACAGGCGAGCCTGATTTCCACAATAAACGGGCTTTTGTGACTCTTTCGATTCCCAGAGTGGATGTTGTTGACTCCCCGCCTTCTCGTCCCCTCCTCCAAGGGGTATCCCTGCAGGTTCCCCCAACACATAATGACGCAAAAAACATTCTCACTTCTGTGAATAAATGTCCCCCAGAAGGAGCTGCACCTTCCACTGGCCCTTCCGAAGGGCTGTCAGTATCCTTCATGGCGGAAGGTTTGCAGTGATGTGCACCTGGAAACCAAAGACAATGGATCTGGGCTGTATTTTAATCATCTAAATAGCCGTTCCTGCCTCACCTCTTTTTAGGATCTAAAGTCCTGGGCATGGTGGTGGCATGAGCCTTTAATCCCAGCTCTGGGGAGGCAGAGGCAAGCGGATCTCTGCCAACTTCAGCCTCCCCTCCACTGCAAACTCCAGGCTGGCTAGGGCCACACTGAGACCGTTTCAAACAAACAAACAAACAAAAAAAAAAAAGAAGAAGAAGAAGAAGGGGTGGGGTAGGGAGGATTTAGTTGATTTAGTTCAGGACAGAGTGGAAAGGGGGAAACAAAACAAAATCTCCAAAATATATTAACAAAACCATAATTTTCACTAACCAAAAGACAGAGTCGTCAAATGCCATCTGGGCTGAGAGCTGAGGTTTCTCCACTGCCCACTGAATGCTCCCGCCAACGTATTTGAAAAGTGTCTTCATATACGACTGTCTTTGTTCTGTTGCTTTAAAAAGCTTTATAATCTGATTCCACACTAGAACATGGAATTCGGGCTGACCTTAATCTGTATTCCTGGTCAGGGTCACTCATATTTGACTCTAGAATTAACTGTCCCTTTGTGGTAAGAGGGCCGGTTTATAGCAATGCTTCAAAGAGAAGGACGTATGCTCTAGTGAAATGCGAGAGACCGTGGCTGTGAGTAGTCATGAAAACCCACATGCTGTCTTCCAGGGGGGTGATGTAAGGAGATTTCATAGTAAAAGAACAAAGAAAGGTAATCAAGGCATTTTTGAAAGTCATTTCCACCAGGTACACAGGTCACAGAGCAGAGAGACCCCTGCTCTGGCCTCATCAGATGACATTCTTAACCGTGGGTTGACGAAAGCGAGGAGCCTGTGTGTACATTCCAAAGGACCTTACCTAACAGTCACAAGGATGTTAGATCACACACACAGGTCGACAGTGAATGGCTATGGGGCTGATGCTAACACGAGAGAATGACTCCCAACCTGGTACAGCCCAGCTCTCTGCAAACAACCAATCAGCCGTGCCGAACGTCGGACACAGGTGTGGCCTTTTCCCTGGAATTCTATCTCACACTCCAACTCAGCAACACGGCTGCCTCCCGGAGGCCCAGACAGCGTTGGTTTTATTGTGTGGTATTCACCAGAGAAGACTGCTGGCTCATGGTTTAAGCCAACAGAAAGTCTTTATTAGCCGGCCGGTGACTGCACTATGTGTTCAGGAGCCCAGTGTAGCCCTGAACCTTTCTCAGGGTGAACTTTTAAGCTCAAAAAACATTTCCTGGGCTGGCATACTTCAGTGTTAACAAGAACAGTTAGCTCGAAGGGGAACAACAGAAGCCCGAAAGCAAGGCTGGGACATTTAGAGACTTTCCCAGGCTTTGATGGATTAGGCCTTTGTTTGAGTTTTGCCAGGTGCTGTCTACACGCTGAGCTTTACAGCCTGAGTGGCGCTTTTATTATGGAGTCAGTTGAGTTAAGGTCTAGGGCTTGTTACACACCCATCTTAGCTCCCTCCTCTCCTCTGCTGAGCAGCCGGCAGTGCCTGCTGCACCTCTCCGGGTCTTTTCAGTTATTAGTATGTCATGTTCATATGTGTGGGGTTGAGGTGCATGCCCCAGCATACATGAAGGTCAGAGGACAACTCTCTGGAGGTGTGTGGGTCATCTGGCTTAGTGGCGGGTGCCTTTGTCCTCTGAGCCTTCTCGTTAGCCCTCTGAAGTCTGCTTTACCCCAGACGGGCACCAATGACAGACTGAAATACGGTTTTTACCCTTCTGCCTTGATGAGACCAGTGAGCACATTGAACTTGCTCCCTGAGCATAGTGACCCAAGAATTAGCTCCATCATCACAATCCCACCTCATTCCGGGGTGGCTCACTGTTGAAGTGTTCCTTTCTGTGCTCACATTTTCTTTTATTTGAGGATTTCATGCATGAGTGCACTGCACAATTCCACCACATGGAATGAAATATTTGTTTAATTATTCTTTATCAATAAAATGATCGGAGAAGTGGAGAGGCCATCAGTGACCTCCTCTCTCCTCCCTTGGTCCATAAAAGGGGCAAGAATCTTTCTCCCTGGGGTCTGGAGAGATGGCTCAGCGGTTAAGAGCACTGCCTGCTCTTCCAGAGGTCCTGAGTTCAATTCCCAGCAACCACATGGTGGCTCACAACCATCTGTAATGGGGTCTGGTGCCCTCTTCTGGCCTGCAGGCAGACACACAGGCAGAATATTGTATACATAATAAATAAATAAATTTAAAAAAAAAAAGAATCTTTCTCCCCTACTACTTCCCATGTCTCTCTATATGTCCTCGGTCCTCCAAAATCTTTATGGCTAATTTTGGTCAGCTAGTAGCTGATTAAAAGTAAACTCTATTGACAGTCTCGGGAGTGTAGAGTGTGATCAAAAATAGCCCAAAACATTTCCCCCTTATTGTCTAAATAAAAAGAAAGGTTTTGATTCTAACACATTAAAACTATATACAATAAGAACAATTATCAGGTAATTGCATTCACAATGTCCAGTCCATTTGTATATGGCAGATCTGGAGAAAGCATTATATTATCTTCCTATCTTAGTTCAAAGTTTTGTACCTAATTTACTTTCTATCCTAACTTGTATTACCAACCCAAAACTATCTTTTTAGATCTCAAAAATTTTCTTAGATAAACAATTTAAGCTTTTATGTCTCTCAAACTTATATACTGTATTCCTCTTTTGTGAGTTTCTTCTATGAATTTGGTAACAAGGAAGACTGTAACTATAACTATCTCATCTTTAACTCCATCAGAGACCTGAGAAGGACATAATATGACCGAAATAAACAGGAAGTGCAGAGCAAACAACTTCCAAAACTATAGAAACAGCAGAAACAGCTGGCTCTCTAGACAGTCATCCATGGTTCCTCTGCAATGTTGGGGCATCCATCTTGGCCTATAATATCTGACAGACTTTTCTGTTAAGCATGAATTTTGAAGAGCTGTTGGAGTGATAGGAGCGGCGGGCTATAGAAAGAAGACCCACCTATATCAAGCTGTCCTACCTTGTCTTGGCTAATATAGGCAGTTGCTTTCTTCTATGTCTTGCCTGTCCAATTTGGACAGCATACTGTCAAAGGTTGAGGCAAGGGCAGTTTCTTAGCAAACTCCATATGTAGGTTTTCTGATGCCCATCATCCTTTTTTTTTTTTAAAGTAAATTGGTGCTACCAGGAGCAGATGTGTCTCACTGTCATGAAAAGCTTTGTGTTATTAAAGCATCTTAAGTGCCATATTCAGTAGGTCCCTGAAATGTTTGGAGACCATCTGTTTAGAACACAAATCTGATTGTTATAGATGACTAACTATTAATATAACAAATTCTAGTTGATCTTAATAATAAAAACCCAGAGAAGGGGCTGGAGAGATGGCTCAGAGGTTAAGAGCACTGGCTGCTCTTCCAGAGGTCCTGAGTTCAATTCCCAGCAACCACATGGTGGCTCACAACTATCTGTACTGAGATCTGGTGCCCTCCTCTGGCGTGTGGGCATGCATCGAGGCAGAATGTTGTATATATAATAAATAAATAAATCTTAAAAAAAAACAAAAACAAAAACCCAGAGTCAGATATCGGGGGCTAATGCTGAAGATCAGAGAAGCAAAGCACCAGAGACTAATGAGTTCTTTTACCTCTGTCAATGCTCAGACCGAAGGGGCGATCCTGTCCTCAGACTGTCTCCTCAGACTTCCTCCTCTGACTGCAGAGGCAGTCCTTGGAGAACAGCTGTCTCTACCAACCTCTGACTGCACTGAGCTCCTCTCCCCACCCAGCCATATTACTCCTATCTCCTCCCTAGTGCTGGGATTAAAGGCATGTGTTTCCAAGGGCTGGGATCACCGTGTGTGAGCTCTCTTTCTCTTTTAGACAGATTCAGTCTTGTGTAGCCCAGGGTGGCCTTGAATTAGCAGAGATTCATCTGCTTCTGTCTCCTGGGTCCTAGGATTAAAGGTGGGTGCCACCACTTCCTGGCCTCTAGTGGCTTAGCTCTGCACTCTGATCTTCAGACAAGCTTTATCTGTAAAAACATAAACAAAAGATCACTGCATACTAGCTTATATTTCTTAATTATCCTAAACAGTTTGTAATAATAGCCTTTAAGGACTAGAACTTTACATTACATTTTGAAATGAACTGCATAGGTACAATACCTTAAACAAGAGTAGAAATACATATACAATATAACAAAAAACCCGTAAATTTGTATCAATGTGCAAAAATCCATACCAACATAAAATAGTTAGGACTAGTAGTTGCTCTTTTAGTTTAAAGGTAGATCCAGTTATCTACCCTTTTATTCTATCATTCCCATAGTCCCCTTTTCTTTTCTAAGATCCCTGAATCTAATCTCCTTTTCTTAGTTTCCTCACTGACTATGACCAATAACAAACTGCATCCAACACCCGCCCCCCAAATGATGATAAATGTTCATAATCCATAGAATGACCAAAAACTGCCCACCCCACCTCCTGGGAATGTGGCTTTTGTATTCTTAACATTAGTTCCTGTTGTCTGAGGGTGACGGCATCTTTAGAGGACCCTGAGAAAATTGAGATAATGATCAAGTCCTGGGAGAGCTGTTTATCCAGTCCTCACCGGAGTATCAGCTAATCACCGTGAAATTATCCCGAGCAGTTTGTAGTCCAAAGCTGGTATTTGGATAGTGTTTGCCAGCTTAGCGGCATCACCACAATCGAGGTGGAATCGTCATTGTGAGTCCCTGTCATCCTTTTGGAGACTTCAAAGGCTGCTGTTAGGAATGGTCACGGTTCACTGCAGAAAACGTAAACATTTTAAATGTCATACGCAGCAGATCTCAGAGAGATTAAAGGACCACAATCTGTTAAATACACCTGGGGTTTACAAGCTTACTTCCTAGTTACCTGCTTCAGACTCAATCTGGAAATCACATACAGGAAGTTAGATGGAGCCTATTTCTAGAATTAGTACACTATATTACTATTAATATCATGACAGAAAATTTAAATATATATTAATCTTATAAATTTTGAGATATATTTACACCTTAAGAAAAATTTTAAAGATTCAAAATAAAACAAGAATTAAGTGATTAGTGGCAATAGAACAGTTCCTTGTTTTTGTTTTTGTTTTTTTTTTTTTCTGTCCCATACCATGTGGCTTGTCTACCATGAGACAGAGATTATGGTTTTTTTCTTTAACAAGTATGTTTGGGTTTAGGGAAGGAGAGAGCCACACTCCAACTCCAAAGCCATCTTTAACCTAAGAACTACAAAAAGACCATTCGCATTATATGTCTGTAAAAAAAAAGCAGAAACAAACATTTGGAAATTTTTATGAAATTTTATCCTGTTGGAAATGTGATATAACATTAAGCAATTTACTCTTTTTCTTCGGACATTTTCTCTGGATGATTCGTCCTTTCTTCAGATGTCTCATTTGTCCAGTGGTCTTTAGATTCCTTAGTTGAATGCTTTTATTCTCCTGGAAAGATAAATGCAAAACCCTGTCCCAACCCTAACTTTGGGGAGTTTCCCTCTTGGAAAAGATATATCTGGTCAAATGAAAGGTGTGTGTTAGTCTTACAAGTTAGCTTAGATTGAATGGCCATGTCATCTCATAAGCTATCTATTGCCTCTCCTCATAAAGAGATCTCTCTTGTTTGAATCTAATCTTTATCAGTTTTGATGATATCCACAGCTTTTCTTCTCCTGTGGAACCAAAATCAAAACCTCTTCCCCAACATAACATATATCCTGATTTCTATTCTGAGGTTAACAAATCTTTAAAGTCTACAGGCTGATTTAATTCAGCAGTTTTTTTTTCTATTATCCTATGTCTCTCTGCAGCTGTTGTTCCTTTATTGTTAGAATTTAAAAATTTAAAGTTAATAGAGAATTGTGTAATCTATCTCTGGGGGTCTTTATTACCCCTTTCTGTTTATTAAAAATATCTTCTAAGTGTGATTAGATCTTTTTTAACTGCTTGTAGGATTGTGTTGTATACCTGCAATATGCTTTATATTGTAATATGCAAAAAACTCTCATTTTACTAGAGACACATGCTGACATGCTGAAGCATTGCCAGTCTTAATTTGTACAGGCATTTTTATAATGGCCATAACTTCTAACAAATGTGTAATTATAGAATCTGCCTTTTCAGAACTTGAAGCAGTTGTCCATTGAAGTCCTGAATATATATATATATATATATATATGGTATTGTGCATGTATTTTAATTTTCCAAACTCTACAAAATGAAACATATCTATTTGCCAATTTTCATTTCCTTGAGTACCCTTTGAATTACTTCCTGCAGGTAGTGGAGTTTGGTTATATAAAGAACTAGAACTACATCTCCTCATATTTTCTCGGCTTGATGCCAAGTGATAGAAAAACCTTTCTTCAAACCTTTGCTGTTAACATGGTGTTTCTTATGAAGTTCTGAGACTTTGAACACATTTTCTACTAATAGCTGATCAATTTTATCATCACCTTATACTAGAGGGTCTGGTAGAGTCATAAGGCATCTGATATGTGTTATATACAAGGAATGATTTCTAATTCTGATTATTTCTTGTCATCAAATAAGTAAAAAAGTTAATTCTGAGTTATCTGGAATAAAGTCGGCAGTTTCAATATGTAAAACAATTCTTTCTGCATATTGAAAGTCAGTAACTATATTAAGAAATTTGGGGAAATCTGGTAATACCATGAGAATAGCATATAATTCTGACCTTTGAACAGAATAATAAGGGCTATGAGCCATTTTAATTAAATTTCCTGACTTATAACCTGCCTTCCCTGATTTAGTTACATCAGTATATAATGTAGAGGCTCCAGAAATTGATGTCCCTTGTACAATGTGAGGAAGAATTCAATTAGTTCTTTTTGTAAACTTCAGTCTCTTGCTTTTGGGATATGTGTTGTTAATCTCTCCTAGTAATTTCCCCAAAAAATTACTGAAAGCTCTTTGTCATTGTTCATCTTCTGCCCACAATGAGCCTATTTAAACATTAGTCTAAAAGTATCACAATTTCTGTTGGGTCTATTTCTGATAATTGACAAAGTCTCAGTTTTCCTCTCAGAATCAATACTTTCTAATCTGTTTGTGTAGTAAAAATCTCCATTCTAAGATAGTATCTTCTCTCTGCCTAAAAATTCCTAAAGAAGAATGCATAGAAGATAAAATAACCAGATTACAATGAAGCTCCGGATCCAACTGATCCACATGTGCATCCTTCCAAAGCCAATTCTCTTTCAGCCTCAACTGCTAACTTTCTTGGACTATTTAAGTCTTTATCACCTTGTAAGGTTTGAAATAAATTGCTTAGTTTGTGAGTTGTCAGTATTAACTGTAGCCAGTTAATATCCCCTACAATTTTTGAAAATCATTGAGAGTTCATAATTGATCTCTCATGTTTTGTACTTTCTGTTGTTGAATTTTGTAAACTTATCTTATATCCTAAGTAATTAATAGAATCTCCTCTTAATAGAATATTCTCTTTGTATTTTTTTTCAGGAGCAATTTGTAATCCTTAAAAGGCAAAATTATTTTTACTTTTTCAAATATTTTTTCTAGGGTATGTGCATCTGAGTCAGGTAGTGAGATACCATACATAGAAGGGTAAATTATAGACAGAGGGAACAATTTACAGTTCATTTCCAGTGCTGTTGTTGTATAAAACACTGATAGAGGTTGGAGCTGTTTAACTAACACCCCTTGTGGAAGAATTTTCATCCACTGACAGCTTTTATCAGTCTGGGAATGATTACAAGTAGACACTGCGAAGCCACATTTTTCTCTATCCTGTTCTTATAAAAGTATAGTTTTAAAAAAGCAGTCTTTTAAATCAATCACTATAATAGATCATCCTTTAGGTAATAAAGAAGACTAGGGGATTCCCGGCTGTAGAGAGCCCATTGACTGAATCATCTTATTAATAGATCAAGTAGCAGGAATAGACCCAGCCCATCAGAAATTGTAGTACCTTCTAGTAATGATGAAATTGATAAATTATGGGCAGAAAGTGAACCCAGGCAATCAGGTTGCAGTAATTTTGGGGAGAGATTAACAACTATCCAAAAGCAAGAGAATTCAACTTACAAGGAGAACTAACTAGATCCTTCCTCAAATTTTATGGGAAATACCAATATCTGGAGCCCTAAATTCTATACTGATGCAAATAAATCAGGAAAGGTAGGATACAAATCAGAAATTTTAAGTAAAGTAGATCAAAGTACTTATGATTCTGTCCAAAAGTCAGAATTACATGCTATTCTCATGGTACTAATGGAGTTTATGGAACTTCCCAACATAGTTACTGATTTGCAATATGTGGAAAGAGTTGCTTTGCATATTGAAACTGATGATTTTATACCAGATGATACAGAATTGACTTTACTATTTATTCAGTTACAAGAAATAATCAGGAATAGGAATTATCACATATACAATATAACACACATCTGATCCCATACGGGTCTTCCAGATCCTCTAGCATGAGATAATGAAGAAAATGATCATCTATTTATTGGAAATGCGCTGGAACCCTCATAATTTTATTAAAAACATTATGTCAATAGCAAAGGCTAAAAAAAGAGACTTTTCCATCACATGACAACAAACCAAGGAAATTATAAGGAAATGTCCTACTTGTTCTTTATAGAACAAAACACCACTACCGACAGGAAGTACTATAAAGGGTACTCAAAAAAATGAAATACAGTAGGTGCATGTGTTCCATATTGTAAAATTCGGAAAACTACAATATGATGTAGGAAGCCCTTCTGTATATGTGTTGCTTTTATTGGTTAATGAATAAAGAAACTGCTTTGAGCCTATAGGAGGGCAGAACAGAGCTATGTGGGGAAAACTAATCTGAATGCTGGGAAAAAGAAGGCGGATTCAGGGAGACACCATGTAACCCTTCCAGAGACAGACAACAGACAGATCCTTGCCAGTAAGCAATAGCCACATGGAGAAACACAGATTAATAGAAATGGGTTAAATTAAGATGTAAGAGTTAAAAAAAAAAAAAAGCAAAAAAAAATACTCAATTAAAAAAAATAGATGTAAGAGCTAGCCAGTAAGAAGCTAGAGCTAAAAGGCCAAGTAGTGATTTAATTAATACGGTTTCTGTGTGGTTATTTTGGGAGTCTGCACAGCTGGAAACAAACAAGCAGCCTCCTCCTACAAAAATATATATACCACACCATTGATACCTATTCAGGTTTTCAGTGGAAAACTGCTTTGTGTTTGGAAAAGGCTGTTTTGGTAATCACACATTTGCTAGAAGTCATGGCCATCATGGGTATACCTGCACAAATAAAGACAGACAATGCTTTAGCATATATCTCTATGAAAATGAAACAGTTTTTTGCTTATTATAATATAAAGCATATTACAGGTATACCACACAATCCTACAGGCCAGGCAGTTATAGAAAGATCAAATTGAACTCTAAAGGCTATGATAAATAAAGAGAAAGGGATAATAAAGACCCCCATAAATAGATTTCATAATGCTTTATTAACTTGTATTTTCTAAATGAGAAAAGAACATCTATGGAGAGACACTGGATAGTTGAAAAACTCTGGAATTAAATCAGCAGGTATACTTTAAGGATGTGTTGACCTCAGAGTGGAAAACAGGACATGTGTTATGTTGGAGAAGGGGTTTTGCTTTTGTTTCTACAGGAGAAGAGAATCTATGGATACCATCAAAATTGATAAAGATTCAATTTGAACAAGAAGTACCACTTAATTAGAAGACATAACAGTTCATCAAGCAGTGTGACTATTTAATCTAACAAAATTAATCTATAAAACTAATAAATTTATAGTCTCAGTCTAGTTGAAGATTAAAACTAGCTTTGGAGTTGGAGTGTGGCTCTCTCCTTCTCTAAACCCAAGCATGCCTATTAAAATAAAATCCAAAATCGATGTATCATGTCAGAAGAGCCACCTGACATAACAGAAGGAAAAACAAAATTAAAGGACTATTTTATTGCCGCTAATCTCATAATCCTTTGGTTTTATATTGACCCTTTTAACAGCTTTTCTTAAGGTATAAATATTATCTCAAAATTTATACAATTATTATATTTTTAAACTTTTTGTCATGATAATGGTCATATAGAGTAATAACTAATTCCAGAAAAAGGCTTCTTCTACCTTCCTGTACAAGATTTAAGGTTGATTCTCTATCAGTTTTCCTCAGTGAACCATGACCATGCTTAACAGTGACCTTTGAAGTCTCCAAGAGGAGGATGGGGGTCCCAAAATGACGATTCCTCCAGGACTATGTATGATAACACCATTAAGCTAAAAAAACACCACCTAAAAATCAGCTTTGAACTACAAACTGCTCAGAATAATTTTGAGATGGCTAGCCAGTGCTCTTAACAGCTGAGCCATCTCTCCAGCCTCCCCCTCCCCAACCCACAACCTTGCCATAATTTAAAGTTCTTACAACCAGCCAGCTAGTTGCGATATTTGAAGGCGTGGACCAGGGTTTATACTTTGTTTGTTGTGCTTTTAAGCAAACTCACTAAGAAGCAGAAGATGGTCCTCCTGTCTCCCTTCCCTAATGCTAGGATCACAGGTGTGTGCCGCCACGCCTGGTTTAAGCAGTGCTAGGGATGGAAGGCAAGGCTTTGAGCTCACTAGGCAAGCACTCTGTCAGTTTGAGCTACAGCACTAGACCGGGTGTGGGACTTCTAACTCAGCTGGTATTTTCATTAAGCCTGATTTTATTCTGGGGCAGTGGGGATGGGAGACAAAAACAGAAGCCTGATACCAGAGGTTAGCTCTTCTGGAGAGAGACAAAACAGTGTCTAAGCTCAGCCAGATTGAGACAAGACACTCAGAGAGGGAGGAGTGATGCCGAGAAGATGGCAGAGGAAGCCTCAACATTCCTCACACACAGTAAGAAAAGCAAAGAGAGACTCGGTAGATTGTCTCAGCCTTTAGAGTGCTTGCCTCATGCACACAAGGCCCAGCTCTCCATAAACTGAGTGTGCTGTGCACACCTGTCATCCTAGCACTCTGGAGCTGGGTGCAAAAGGATTGGAAGTTCAAGGTTACCCTCAGCTACGTGGCCAGCCCAAGCCCAGGCTGGGCTATGTGAGGCCTCTTCTCAAAAGGGAGGGATGTATTGACCAGGGAACAGAAGGAAAGCCAGCCATGGGGCAGGAGTGGGAAACGGCTGGAAACACACACCTCTGCTGTCGGGAGGGAGAGACACACGCGTGGGAGTGCTCAGCTGGCTCCTTTTCAGCCAGTCAGGGACTCGGCCCAGGGAAGGGCGATAGCACACAGGACGCGTCTTCCCACATCAGTGACCTAAACAAGGTGGTCTTTCTCAAGTGTGTCCCCTGGTTGTTCTAGGTCCTGCTAAGATCACATTAAGCTTCACGGGCTCTAAATAATGACTTGTCCCACAGTGTGAACACGTGCTTTCCCCAGTGCGGTCACTCAGCCCTCACCTGGGACTGACATGCCCTTTCTGGAAGGGAAGGTGAAGCCAGCTCAGGCCCTTTGGTCTCAGATAGCAGAGTGAGTCAGCCCTCAGGCCTTCCTGCCCAGGCTTGTTCACGAGGGCACACATTGTCTCTACCAAGTGCCCGTCTACTGCTCTCTGTGCCTTTGACCCGTGAGTCTCACCTGGGCATGTGACTACCCACCAAAGTGCGTATGCCCCTGAAGCATAGAGAGGAGGAGGGAGGAGAAGGGGGGAGGAAGGGTAGGTAGGTGCGTGCCAGACAGCTCAGGATTGGGACATGTGGCACTGTCTGGTTATGTAGTGAGTGTTGGCAGAGCTCTGCTTGTTCCACTAGACTCTAGTGAGAAGAGGTAAGGAAGCCACATGACCTCGTTTCTCCAGGTCTAAAGGCTGCAGAGAGAACCTGCACCAAGGCCAGCCCAATCCTATCCTCCTCCTGCCTTCCTAGTAAGTAGTTGTGAGAAAAACTTCTCCTGGGGAGACGTATTACTCATGTCTGCTCACCCCAGTGAGCCCACACTGATCAGAGTCCAGATACCACCAAAGTCCAACATGGAGAACCAATGAGTTTTACTTACAGGAAAATAGATGAGGGTTTACTTAGAGATGCAAAAAGGATTCCAAAACAGTTACATCACCAAGGTTCACCCCAGCATGGGTGACAGGTCACAAAGCTGGGAACCTGGAACACCCTGCACAGCCTGCAGGCAGATCAACATTGGAGAGCCCTTTCCAGGTGACTCACTTGGTCCGTTGGCCTAAACCTTTTCCAGACACCGGAGTTGGCTTCTGCTTCTAGGAATCTGGTCTGGTCTGAGTCTTATTCGCAGCTAGGCTTTTCTGAGTCTTCTTTGGACTCTGTTCCCATTGTCTGTTTACTCAGGTAGGGAGGAGCCTAGTGAATTCTGTCGGCTTCAGGGACTTCCTGAAGTTATTTTGAGTTGTTTACTTTCCAGCTTGAGGAGTTTCCCTGCAGGACGGAGTACTTCAGTCTCAGGAAGGCCGTCACACAGGATCATGGCAGCAGGAGTAGCCCTAGTGTCCCTTTGGGGTCAAACTCACGTAGCCTATGGCAGTGGCTCCAGCAGCAGCCTCTCCAGCACATGCTTCTCTGAGGTACTTAGTCTTTGACTAGGTTTCCAGCTGGGGCTTCCAGTGTCCTAGCATATACTTCCTGCTACCTGCTTCCTGTGAGCTCCCTGCATCCCCAAAGCTTCCTGTTCTAACCCTGAGTCCTGGAGATTGTGGGGTGGTGACTGCTGACCAGGTCACCGTCCTCTCTGGCTTCCACATTTCCCAATACCCTCTACCTGTATGGCTCCCCTATACTATCCTGACCCTTCTAAACTAACCCTCCAAGGAAGCCCCTGGAATCCAGCTTTTTATTTATCTATTTAATGAGTGTGTGCATGAATGTGTGCAATGGCTGGGGGGGGGGATGCTCTCTGTGTCATCCTCAAGAACACAGGCCACATCCTTCGAGACAGGGTCTCAAATTGCTTTGGAGTTTGCCAATTCGGCCAGGCTGTTAGCAGCAACCCCCAGGGACCACCTCCTTCCCCACAGCTGGGATTACTAGGGTGCTCCACGGTGCTCAGCGTTTTTACATGGTCTCTGGACTTGATCTCAGTTTCTCATCAAAGGCTAGTGTGTTAAATGGCACAGCTCCAGCACTTCTTCGGCCGTTTTTATTTTGATCTGCTTTTTCTCTCTGAGACAAGTTCTCATTCCAGGCTGGCCTTACACTGAGCTTGTTCCCACCTGAACAAGACGTCGTGAAGACGACGGGCACTTTCACGATGCTGCCCTGCACAGCTGCTGCGGTCTTCCCACTGCTCACAAACGGATCTGAGCACAGCGCCTTCCCATCTCACGCCAGAGCCCAGCAGGTTCCTTCCAACGGCGACAACTTTTGGAAACTACAGAATGTTTGTAAGGGAAGAACGTCATTCATGACCTTCCTGTAACACTATCAGTTTGTGGACCGACAGCTGCCCATGTAGGTTGTTATTGTCCCTCAGACACATACCACCTCACCTGATGGGCTTGACTGTGGGCGTGGGCCACTGCAATTGAGTGTACTAAATGCCTGGCACAAGTGAGTCGTCTGTGCTTGCGGACTTTGACTTGGCCTCCTTGCTTCGGCCATAAAGGGCAAAGTCCAAGATCGCTGCTCTTTCAACCTGGCATCCTGAGTAGGGCACATCAAGACGGCCTGGACCAGACCCCAGACTTGAGTGTAACCCACAGCCAGCTTGCGGCTCCAGGGAAGAGTCTGTGGTAACAGTTCACTGAGATTTTGTGTGTGCAAGTACATGCATACAACAAATTACTACTGTTTGTGTGTGTACACGTGTGCATGCGTGCCACAGCACACTCGTGGAAGGCAGAGGATTTTCAGGGTCTACTCTCTCCTTCCACTGTGAGATGCAGGAATCAACCCTGGGCGTCAGGCTTATGTAGTAAACACCCTTTCCTGCTGAGCCACCTTGCTGGGCCTTAAATTTTTTTATTTTGACTTTAGGTTTGTGTTTTTTAAGAGTCTCTCATTGGCAGAGTTCAACAATTTGGCTAGGCTGGCCTGCAAGCCTGGGGGATACAAGCTCACGCCACCACATCTGGTTTTTGTGGGGGTTCTGAGGATCAAAGTCGGGTCCTCACGATTAACAGCAGCGTGTTCAATGAGCCAGTTATCCAGCCCAGCCGTTGAGATCTGGAGTTACAGTGCGTGTGGCCGTCACACCAAGGCACAGCCCTGTCATACACATAACTGGAGTTACGGTCACTGACCGACCTAGCTGTCTTTGAGGTGACGGAGGCCTGACTGGACAGCTGATCCGGTGGGATGTTTGCAGCACTCTCCTGCACTACACACTTAGCTTGGAGGATGACAGGCTGTCGACGTGGGTTTGTACTGAGTACCACAAACCTAATCATCCTTCAGAAACACCTGCTCATCCATCCCTACAAATTATTTTATGTGTATAGGTGAAAATATGCCTTTGTACTGCATGTGCCTGGTGCCCACAGAGCCCAGAACAGGAAGTCGGATCGGATCATCTAGAACCGGAGTTACCAACACCACCTATGTGCTGAGAATTGAACCCAGGTCCTCTGGAAGTGCAATCAGTTAGATGGCTCTACCCTGAGTCACCTCTCCAGCCCCCAGCTTTATGCCTCACTAGGGCCCAGGCTGGTGCTTTCCAGCTATTTTGTGGGATGGAGTAGAGAAAGGGTGGGAGGAATATTGGGTGCCTGAAGCTCAGTGGAAGTTCACCCAGGAGCCAGCAGCATTCTTTCATGCTTTTGTATCTGACTTCTCAGCTTCCTTCCTGCCTCCCACAAGCATCTTGCTCCACAGGCACCTGCTATGTGCTCTCCATCAGTGTCACAAGGAGCCCTGAGGCTTTGTTCCAAAAGCAACTCAAGGATTCCCTGCATAGGACGCACTCAACCATTGCTGCTCATGGCTGCCTCTCATGTCTGCCACTGGTGCAGACCAACTTTGTGGCAGATACACAGAACCCCAGGTAGCTTTTCATGTGTTAGCTAACATGTATGCAGATGTTAACATGGTTCTGAATGACGCTCAAACAGTGAATTCATCTCGTTTGTGTGCATGTATAAATCCAAAGTGAACATCAGGTGTCTTCCTCTATTGCTCTCTACCTTTGAAAAATTTATTTTATGTGTACAGGTGTTTCTCTTGCACCCATATCTGTGTATCACTCATGTCTGTTGCTTGCACAGACCAGAAAAGGGCAGTGGATCCCCTCAAACTGCAGCCATAGTTAGGAGCCACCGTGTGAGTGCTGGGAATCAAGCTGTGGTCTGCAACCAGAACAGCCAGTGCCCCAGTGCTAAGCTCCCCCACTGCCCCAGTGCCTCCACTTCATCGTTAACTCTTGTTTTATGTGTGTGACAGCCAGAGCAGAGTTGGCTCTTTTCATCATGTGGATCCTGGAGATCAAACTTAGTGGCAAGCACCTTTACCTCCTGGGCCTTCTCCTGGACACTCCACCAGAACCTGGAACTCAGTGTTTTAGAACCCACCAGGCTCCACTGCCCCAGGCTGACGTCACAGGATCCTGAGGAGTTAGCCTACAAAGCACTTTCCCGACCACACTGTCTCCCCAGTGCTAGGTTCACCTTTTTCTTCAAATGGGACAGTTATGTAATGGACCCGGTTCAGGTAATTCTCAGTGAGCTACTAATAAAGACATACCTCCATTCTTCTTGGTGGTATGAGCACGCTAGTTTAACTTCCAAGTATTTATTTCTTCCCTATGAGAACCTTATTCCGAGAAGGTCTGGCTTTTGTCCCGTTTTTAATTTCCTGTACTCATCTTTAACAACACCCTAAACATTTGTTCCTTTGTTACTGATAGACCAGAAAGACTGGACCTTAAGAAGACCGCCCCCTGCTGGCCACTCTCTCAGAGTTCCAACATTAATGCTTTACATTAGGACAGATCTCAGAACGGCCAAACCACGAGTTGCTTAAGAGATGATGCCACCTGTGCGGAAAACGCCAAGGAGGTAAATGACTGTCACATGGCCTGGCACCACACTGGCGCATGCCACCTACTCTCAGGTGGTGTCCTGTCTCTCTGGGGGCACCATGACAACTCTAAGGTAACTTTTGTTATCTACCACTGACTGCTGACACACCGGACTTTCATTCCCAGTACCGACAGTATCCCAGCCTCTCACGCAGTCTTTAAGGACAGTCGCAATAAACATGTATCTTCACACAGAAGCTTTAAAAAAATACTTTTAACACAATACAATGGTATTGCCAAGACTTACAATTCAACAGAGAACACTGCTAAAACATTCATATAAATACTAACATATGCAGATTCACTCATTAGAAAATTCGCCTATTAGAATACTAAAGACCTGTGCCAGCAAAGTCCAAAGAAAACAACTATCTGAACAGGAGGAACACTAGAAATACCAACTATGAGGGCTATGGAACAGGGGGGTGAGGATTTGGGACATTTGCCATTATGTCACAATGGACACACTCTAGAATACAATTTTAGACTAGCCGTGTATAAAAATACTTTTTAAACAATACTTTTGGTAGGCATAAGTAGCGCTTAAAAACAAACAGCTATGTAGTTTTCAGGTCTTCTGAAGGCCTAGAAACAATTCAATTTACCGCCTTTGGCTAGCTCTTAAGACACGGACCTGGAAAGCAAGCTCTCTCACACATTACGTACACACACTGAAACTAACACAGCCTCCTTCCTTGTCTACCGTACACACTGACAACGGCAAGAGGCTTCCATCTCACGAAGGGTGTAAAATGAGGAGGGCCCATCCCCAATTCCAGGGCTGGATGATCACAGGAAAAAAAAAAAAAACCAAAGTGGAGCTCATGGGCACATGGTTTGTCTTTCCCCTAAAGGCCCAGTCTGTGAGTTTAGTCTGGCATATCAATGTTTAGCTTGGGAGGTGGCGGAATGTACTTCCCAGGACTCTGCGTTATAACTACCCTGGCCTTCTTTCCGAACATTGGAGCAATTTTCGGAGCTTCTGGAACTGATGCGTCTTCGGCATCTTCACTGTCTTCATGATGGAGATCGTAAGAGATATTCCCATATTCTCTTAAGAACGGGAAGACTTCAAGTAGAAACTGGCAGAAATCCCTGCGAATACCAAACCACCAATGATTGCCCCCTTTCCGCCTAAACGTCGTGGCCATCAAAGTCAGTAATGAGAGCCAAAGGGGGATGAATATGGAAATGTACGAGAACATATTGTGATCATCCAGTCTGTGAACTAGCAGGACCTCAAAGGTGAGCAGGGGTACGACAATCGTGATCCAGCTGATGGCCATGGTCACATGTGTTCTCCGCTGCTCAGCAACAACATCCAGGGACCGCAGAAACAGGAGGGACCACACGATGTAATAGAGGGCCACCAGGCAGAGAAACGACATGAGGATCCACAGGGGCACGAACACCACCAGCCATGGCCAGTGGATAATCCTATCCAGCCTCAGGGCAATGAAGATGAACTGCAGGATATTGACAGAGCACAGGATCTCCAGCTCCAAGGACCTGTCATGTCGGAAGCCCCAGACGCAGGCAGCCACGGACACCGGGGAAACGAAGAAGAGTGGCATGAAGACCAGCAGCCAGAAGTGCGTGCCCCTCTCCACTCTGTCGCAGACTAGGATCTCAAACATCAGGAGCAGCAGGTGGATGCCCACGGCAATCAGCATGGCTTTGAACTCCACGCAGGCTTCCCCCTCTGTACGGTAACGAGGGTTGCGGGCCCACACGCCCGCACCCACCGAGGCGCCCACGATGACCAGGAGCTTCCACAGCCAGATGGGCGCGAAGACCGCCCAGTAGCTCCACTGGATGATGCCGTCCAGGCGCAGGGGCAGCAGCACGGAGAAGAGCAGCAAGCAGGCATAGATGAGAAACTTACTGGGATTGAAGTCCTGGAACAGGCCCCTGGGGTTCATGGCGAAGGTTGCACCGCCTCTAGATGGACATCCGCCCGCTGTGCGGAGGGGGGGGGGGGGCTGCAGACCGCCGCTCCGAGAGGCCGGAACACGTGCGCGCAGTCACGTGGCCCGGCCGGAAGCAAGCCGAGGACACAGCGTGAGCTGGCGGGGAACGGTGCGGTGCCTACGCCGGAGGCGCTACCCGGGCCCGCGAGCCCAGGCTTGGGTGGGTGCCCACGCCGCCCGCCTTCATTCCGCACCTACGTGGCCGACGCCTCTCTGCGTGCGATGTCAGGTGGGACCTGGCGCGCCACGGACTCCGCGACCCCCGGGCCGCTGACTGTGAGCGGCCGAAACCTCCGGAGAACGCTTCCTGGAGGAGGCCGGAACATGGAGGAGGGAATGAGCTCACATCCTCCCGGCAGGCTTGGGGGCGGGGCCCAGAGCGGGGCGGGGTCGGGAACCGAGGGGGCGGGGCTGGGCGCAGGGCAAGGCGGGCCTGTCGCCGCAGGGCCGAGGCGCGGGGTTTGGGGGACCGCCCTCCCGATCCCCGCCGGGGTGGGGGGGGGGCGCGGCAGGCGCTGGGACTCCTGCGGTGCGAGTGTGCGGACGCCTGGGTGTGCAAGAGCAAAGGCGGGTGGCTGGCGGGCGTGGGAGTCAGCGCGCTAGCAACTGTGCAACTGCCCAGCACGGATGGACTTGCGCGCGAGGAGCAGGGGCTTTGCCCCTGGGCCCCGTGCGAAGGTCCGGTGTGCAGGCAGTACACCGATTAGGGTAGTGCCCGGGGCTGAACTCCACCTTGGCAGAGCCATTAGCGATTCTCAGGCTTCCCCCAAAACGTTGTGCGGAGTCACCAGAGAAGTGGAGGGGTGGGTACCAGGGAGGATATCAGACACCACCAGGCCGGGAGCAGGTGAAGAAACTGGACACGGAGAAGGCTTGGTTAGCGGCAGAATTAGGACTTGGATTCAGTACTCCCAACCTTGAGTCCCGTTTTCTTTTATTTGGCCCTGCTTGAGTCTGATTATTTTAGAACTATGTTAGGAAAGGACCAAGGCTCAAGAAATTTATGTTGTAAACCGGGGCCTGCCACCCACCGGCTAAGAAAGGAAGCAAATCCAATCCTCTCTGATAAGCTGCTGTGGCTCTGTGGTTTGGAGCATCATTTTCTCTGACCCTCCCTTCTCCGCCCGCTCCTGCTTAGCGGAGTCCTGGTTGCTCGTCCTTTTTGCTTTTCATCCCTGGGCCTAGCCTTCAGGTTCCCTGACACGAGAGTCTTAGGTGGTTAGAGGAAAACTGGGGGTGTAGTGGGGTGGGGTGGGGGTTGCTGTTCTCTGCGGAGGAAGGGCTGCCCAGGGAGAAGCAGAGTGCCTTCGTTGACCCCTACTGCCCCTGCTCTCAGCCCTCCCAGAGAAGAATGGGAACCACCATTTATTTAGTCCCAGGCTTTCCTGAAGCATGGTGAGCATCAAGAAGCTGCTGGAGGAGGCCGGTGCCAGGCAGCAGAGGGCTCCCCAGCTCAGGAGCCACCACCCGTGTCCAGGACCAACTCTGAACAGACAGAAATGTCTGCAAGACTCCATAGCAGTGATGGCCTGTGCTTGGGGGTGTTACAGTCTGTTTTCCTTACCGGGCTTTTTGGTACTCCCACATTTCAAAAAGGATGTTACCATGGGAAACCGGTTTTTCTAAGTGTGTGGTGTGTGTGTGTTTGCACATTCAAATACTCATGCGAGTTGGGGGTGGGCTAGGGAGGTACATGTGGGGGTCTGAAATTCATGTCGGGTGTCAACCTTGATAGCCCACTTTATTCATCGAGGCAGGATCTCTTGCTGAACCCAGATCTTCTCCAGATTCTAGCTAGTCTAGCTAGCCAGTTTGCCCAAAGGACCCCTTGTCCCTGCTTCCCAAGGACTGGATTGTAGGGCACTGTCACCCAGCTTTCTGTCTGTTCCACCATTGCATGGCAAGTACTTTATCCACAAGCACAGCTGCCCTGAGGTGCACACACACTGAAACTTAAAATGACCCATTTCCCGGAGTGAGTGGGGTGCATGACTTTGGGGAGACCAACAGCCCGGAGGGCAGGAACCAGTGTATTTAAAGGGTGGGAAGGCCCTGAGATGTGCCCCCCCCCCGCAGTGTCTCTCCTGAACTCACCTGGTCACCTGCTGACGCCTGTGTGGGGAAGGGGATGTGTATGTGCAGAAGACAGTGATGTCACGTGTCCTTTCTGTCTGTCATTCTTCACCTTATTCCCTCGACACAAGATCTCTTTGAACATGGGGGTAGGTTGGCCAACAAGGCCCAGCATTCCTGTCTCCCCAGCCTCTGACCTCCAGTGCTGGAGTTAGAGGCCTAGGAAGCCACGCCCAGCTTCTTTCTTACAGACCTCTTGGGATTTGCCCTCAGGTAAACACAAAGCCCTCTTCCTAGCCTCCACCCCCTAGGTGACCCCTGTCCCCCAAAGAGAACACATTCCCTCCAATGCCTGCAATAGCAGGCTCAGCTCCCTGCACCTCCTCTTCACGTTGTGGAGGTGGAGGAGGCCCCATGCTGTGGCAGACTACCAAGCCTCCCCCGCCCTGTCTGTGGCAGAAAGATAAGCTCCCCAGTGAGGACAAAGGAAGCCGGGTATGAAAACCTGTGAGCAGGTTCCCAGCACTGGCGGCTGCTGTCACTTGCTATCTCTGCATTAAATTAGATGTCCCCGCTCCCAAGGACAGGAGCCACGTCCTCGAGCTTCCATAGCAGTCCTGCTGCCTGACCTTGCCATCCGGTGTCCTCGTGCCCACACTGGCCTGTGTGAGGAAAGTACTGTGGGGCTGGGGTGGCTGACTGCAGACACGCGCGCGCGCGCGCGCGCACACACACACACACACACACACACACGCACACTGTTGGGGCTGGGGTGGCTGACTGCAGACACGCGCGCACACACACACACGCACGCACACTGTTGGGGCTGAGGTGGCTGACCACACATACGCGCGCACACACACACACACACTCAGGCTGACCAGCAGATCACAACTACAGACACACACACGCAGGCTGACCAGCAGATTATGATGTCACCTGGAGCCGATTTACAAGGCTCTGTTCAACCCAGGGCTGGGCCTTCCGCAGCTCTTTGCTGGTGTTCCCCTAGCATCTGAGTCCTGTCCTCAGGCACAGACTCATTACTTCCCCAAGGGAGCCAAGCTTCATCAGGACCTTTGAAACTTGGTCTTGGGCCCTAGCAGCTTTTCCAGTATGCAGCATTCATTCCTTAGCTTGTATATTAACTAGACAAACACAGCCCAAGCATCTGCCCTGTGACCTGCCCTGTCCTAGACACAGGTGCATCATCCAGCTTCTCCTATGACTTCTGTGCCGGCCCCTTCCCAGTTCTAGTGTGTGCCGCCTCCTCCAAGAAGCCCTCCATGACCACTCCACCTAAATTGTCACCTCCCTGTGTGTCGCACCCTGATTGTTCTTCCTGTTTCTTCTGTGCATGTGTGTGGAGGTCAGGGGATGATGTCAGTGTCTTCCTCACCCTCCACCTTGTTTGAGGCAAGGACTCTTGGTGGCAGCAGCGTACACCAGGGTAGGCAGCGCTTGAGCTTCTGGGAGGCAGACTGTTGACTCGGCATGGGAAGCCTTGCCCTCTCTGTTTCTTATATGCTCACTAATTGATAATCACCTCAGAGAAATGTGGGGCGTACGGAGTGCTGGAAGAAGAGCGTGAGGTTTCCAGTCTTGCCACTTACAGCAACCACTGGGTATTGGTGGTGCCGGTCCCTCCGTTTGTCCTAAACAGGGAGGCTACTATCCGTTTGCTTCTCCTCTTGTCATAGTGTTAACACAACAGCTCACTTCTTTTCTCTTTGGCATCTCATTATCTTACAGTGGAGGGAGAACAGGTATGTTTGCTTTGACTGTTGCCTAGGTACCATAGCAACTGAAGCTAATTTTTTGTTGTTGTTATTGTTTGTTTGTGACAGGGCTTCTCTGGGTAGCCCTAGCTGCCCTGGAACTAGCTCTTGTAGATCAAGGTGACCTCAAACTCACAGAGATCCTCCTGCCGCCGCCTCCAGAGTGCTGGAATTAAAGGTATGCACCACCACTGCCCAGCTGAAGCTAATTTTTTTTTTTTAAAGACAGGATCCCAGGTTGGCCTAGAAGTAAGCGCAGTAGCCCGGGATGACCTAGAACCTCTGACCCTCCTGTCTCTGGGATTAGGTATGCTCCACTCCACAGTTTAGACAGAGCCTGGGGTAGAACCCAGGGCGCGCGTGCACTAGGTCAGCAGTCTTCCACAGAGGTACAGCCAGCCCACTAGAGGCAGCATTTAGTTAACTACCTGGCAGAGTTTGCTTGAGGTGTTTCCAGTACGTCTGACGTAGACGGAGACAAACTGTGTGCACTGACTCAGAGCTACTGTCAGGCAATTGTGTCCTCGCCCTGCAGAGCCGTAGTCCAGACTGCATTTCCTGCCTTACCATCTCCTTGACGAGGCTGTGTATACTTCCCCGTACCCCAAAGATGCCTTCTTTGAGCCCTGCTTCTCTTAGAGGCCATTATGAAATGCTCCAGCCTGGGCATCAGGTCTCTCTTTCACAATTTGTGGCACAGTGGAACCCCCCCCCCGCCCCAAGCAAGAGCCACACTTGTTAAGGATCCCAAGAAGCCAAAGGCCTGGGTTTGCTGATTAGAAAGGTGAGAGCCAGGTGACCCGGGCTACTTTCTGCTCTTTAAAGGCACTCGTGGCATAGTCCAGTGTGTGACCTGACTTCCTGTGATTATCAACACTTTCTCAGTGTGTTCCTGGCAGGCCACTGGCTTCCACCAATCCAAAAGCTAAGACTGTCCCCAGAGAGCACACAGTCTGCTGTCCCCACCCACCTGTGTTCACACCAATGTATCTGGTGAAAGATTTGGTTTCTTTGTTGTGTAACTAATAGGGTCTCATGCGACCACCTCCGTGGAGGATCTCTGCTTTTGGAGCAGCCTGAGTCTGTGTTGCAGGGCCACGGACACTCATTCGGCTCAGCAGCCAACTGTCTCCTTTTCCGCATCAGCATGGTGGTGAGGTCCTAGGAAAACCTACTTGACCTCACAGACTCCATCTTAAGACATCTGGTGATCAGGGGTTGAACTCAGTTCCAGAAAAAAAACCATGGAGTGTGCTGTGGCAGCAAAATTGGAGCAAAAACCACAGTCAGAGCAAACACAGCCAATCAGAAGACAGGGCGATAAACGTCACAGTCCAGGTGTTCCTCAGACAGCCTGTCAGCAGTTTGCGGTTTTGCGCTAATCTCCTGACCAATGATTTTAAAGATCACCTTGTCCCATACCCCCTGACCCAATCCCGAAATGTCAAGACATGGAACTCCCTGCTTGCTGTTTCTCCTTTAAAAACTCCTGCTCCCCTGAAAGCCGCATTCCCTCCATCCACTGTGTGGGAGAGTTGAACTCTGGACCAGCTCGAGCTTGTCAGTAAAGGCCTTCATGTGCATCGGAAACTGGGTCCTCAGGGGTCTCACCAGCTCTGTTCCCTCAGCTGTGGAGTCCAGGGCTAGCCCACTGAGCCATCTCACCAGCTCTGTTCCCTCAGCTGTGGAGTCCAGGGCTAGCCCACTGAGCTGTCCCTCTAAAATATCTTCATTTCCAACCATGCTTTGTCCTGGGATTCTCCTCAGTGAAGACATGGATGCTAGTCTTACCTGACTGGAGGGCCCCAAGGGTAAGTGCACGGATGCAGGGGATGTTCTGGAGCTGTGTCCCTCGCAGTGGCAACAGGATCCCTAAGCTCTCAGCTTTTTAAACCTGTGGCCCTTGCCCCCATGTGTGCTCACACCACTGAATGTAGGGGTTGCTAAAATAATTTGGTAGTAGCAAGGGGGTCTTGAACTTGAAATCAAAACAGGTCCTCAGTCACAGCTCTTGCTGATAATGTTTCTCCCAACCCTGTGTTGTGGCCTGTGACTTCATCACTGCCTCTCAACACACAACACACGCACTTCCCATTGCGCATGTGTCGAGCCACTAGCACCAACCAGCACTGCCCGAAACCCTGTTTGAGATTGCTGTATGTTCTGAACTGTAGGGTTTTACTGTCTTGCATACAAAGTTTTCTGCTCTTCGATAGCCATGCTGGTTTAATGTGGAGAGCAGGCTGATTTCCCCACGCCAGCACATCTCCAAGCCGTGCTGTGTTAGCTGTTTGAGTTGCTGACCTAAGTTTCAGAAAGCATCCCTCGGTGAGTCTGGGCTTAGGGGGAGGACAGAATTTCTCAGTTTCTGAAATGGCCCTGCACGTGCTGTTTCTCAGCACTTAGGTTATAAAATTTAAGTCGCTGTCAACTCTGAAAAATGATTTATGAGGGCTGGAGAGATGGCTCAGTGATTAAGAGCATGGATTGCTCTTCCAGAGGACCTGGGTTCAATTCCCAGTACCTACATGGCAGCTCACAACTGTCTGGGATCTGACACTTCACACCAGTGCACATAAAATAAAAGTTAAATAAACCATAAAAATATTTTTATAAAAGAGAGATTTTTGAAGGCATTCTGCATTATCAAGTATTCGGGCAGGATTTAGCCTGAATTCAGCCCTTTCTGGCGCACTGCTATGTAAATTTGCTTTCATCCTTAAATTGTGTTGCCAAAAAATTGTTTTAAAATAAATTTCTTTATGATTCATCAATGAGTGTTTGATTTGTGTGCCTATTTTATGTGCCGGGAACCTGTGAAAACACCCGTGAAGTGGAATGGAAAGTGGGGAAGTCGTAAGGCCGGGACAGCAGCGTGGTGAAATGTTCCCCGAACTCTCAGGCTGCAGAGCTTGGAGCTGAGGTGCAGGCGCATCCCCGGGGTGTGTGGAGCACAGTGCAGATGTGGGAGGTTTGCCCGTGCTGTGGTTAGAGTGTGAAATGCCTCCAACAGGCTCGTGGGCTTAAAAACTTGGTATCAGAAGAGAGGCGCTGTTCCAGGGAGCTTGTGGAACCAAGGGGTGGAGCATGGCTAGAGGAAGTGGGTCCTTGGGGTGGCCTCTGCTTCTCCGCCTGTACACAAACGAATCTCACCTTACCGTCTCTGCTGCGATGCACTATAGCTCCTCAAACTTTTGAGTCCAGATAAACCACGCTTGAGGGCTCCCTGCCAGGCATTTGGTTACATCAGTGAGAAAAGCGGCTGCAGTGGTTTGCATGAGAATGTCTCTAGTAGGGCTCACGTATTTAACTGCTTGATCCCACAGAACTGGTTCGGAAGGGTTGGGAGGTGTGTGACCCTATCGGAGGAGGTGTGCCATATGGTGGGCTTTGAGGTTAATGTGTACTTGTGCCCACCCCCTAGGAGATCAGACGTAAGGTCTCAGCTACTGATCCAGTGCCAGGACAGCCTGCCTGCTGCCACGCTCCCACCATGGACTAGCCCTCTGGATCTGTGATGCCCAAACACTTCTTTTTTAAGTTGTCTTGGTCCTGGTGTTTTGTCATAGCAATAAAAAAGTAACTAAGCCGGGCAGTGTTGGCACACGCCTTTAATCCCAGCACTCGGGAGGCAGAGGCAGGCGGATCTCTGATGAGTTCAAGGCCAGCCTGGTCTACAAGAGCTAGTTCCAGGACAGACTCCAAAGCTACACAGAAACCTGTCTCAGAAAAAAACAAAAACAAACAAACAAAAAAGTAACTAAGACATAAGTTGGTACCAGGAGTAAAATATGTGTAAGAGGTTGCTGCCAGGAGTGAAGGCTGCCGTGATAGGCCTGAGCATGGTTCTTTTGGAGGAATGTGGACTCTGGACTAGGAAAGCAATTGAATGCTGTCATAGTTGGGGTACTATTGCTATGATAAAACACCATGGCCAGAATCAAGTTGGGGAAGAAAGGGTTTATTTGGCTTGACATTTTCACATTGTAGTCCGTCACTGAAGGCAGTCAAGACAAGACAGGACTGGAATCTGGCTGGAAGCAGGAGCTGACATAGAGGCCGTGAGGGGTGCTGCTTACTGGCTACATCCTAGGACTTGCTCAGCCTGCTTTCTTATAGAACCCAGGACAACCTGCTTAGGGGTGGCACCACCCAAAATGCCCTGGGTCCTCCCCCCATCAACCACTAATTAAGAAAATGTCCTACAGGCTTGCTACAGCAGGGTCATATGGAGACATTTTCTCAGTTGAGGCTCCCTCCTCTCCCATAACTCCATGTGTCAGGCTGACATAAACCCAGCCAACATAAAGGCTGTCTGTGGGATTTAATGGAGGAACTGGAAAGATAATGGCGCTAAAAAACAATAAGGACTATGGAGGCCCAGCTCAAGAGGTTTCAGAGGACATACTATGAGCTAAAGATCATTTTTATAATATTTTGGCAAGGAATATGGCTACTCTTGTCCCAAGACCCTATCCAAGGTTCCATGGAAGAGTTTTGGGCTCATTTCATGGACTGCGGAGATTTTAAACAAACTGATGTCGTCTCTGTCCTGAGTTCTTAATGAGCACTCTTATGCATGTCGATCATAAGAAAGATCAAACAGGGCAAAAAGAAACACAAAACGTACAGTTTGTGGAGAAAAAGGGCACTGGGAAACTTAATGTTGGCAGTGTCTTCTACTCCAAGAGAAAAGGCCTGTTGTGAACTAAAGAGTGGCGTCCTCAGGGCAAGACCCCACACAGCTAAGCTTCCAACCTGTGGGAAGGATATGCCTGAGGGATCTCCTGCTCCACCAGCAAAGGAAAGCATTGGTTAGTCAAACAGGTACAGATGTAATTCTGAGAGGGACCCAGGTTCCAGACCAAGCAGGCAGCAGAACTCCACAGCTGCAGCCTCCGGGTTCTGGCCTCAGAGTCAAGGACACAGGAGTCAAGGGACTCTGGAGTCTTCCCCTGAAGCTAAGGAGAGCTGCCAGGTCAGGTGTGTGCCAGGGGAGTTCCTGAATGGAGGCCGGGAGACCCTTACATAAAGCTGTTTAAAACAGAAGCCTGGATTGCCTTGGAGACCCTAGGGGATTGGAGCTGCCAGTGCTGTGGGATGTCTGCCAGGGAGAGCTGAAGACAGGGAGTGGAGACAGCCCAGGAGAGAGAAGTGTGTTGCAGTCAGACAAGCTGGAAGGAAACAGACATTGCTATGGCTAAAGTCATGTTTTATTACAGCTCCAGCACCATACCTGACTGCCTGCTGTCCTGCTCCCACCATGACGTTCATGGGCCAGCCCCTGGAACTGTGAACCCCGAGTTAAATGTTTCCTAAGTTGCCTTGGTCCTGGTGTTATGTCATAGCAATGGGAAAGTAGCTAAGACAATATCTAAAACATCTGTGCTAGAGCAGAGGAGCCTGGCTCAGGTGTCTGGGCAGCCTTCTGCCTCTCCATAGCAATGTGGGGTGGGGGGGCAGGCGGGTGCTGACACTAACAAGTATGCCCTCAGGAGAAGAGCCTGGGGTCTTTGAAACTCCTGGCTAGCAGTTGTTTTTAAAGAATTATTGCCTAAGGAGATCCCGAAGCTCAAAGTGAAAAATGAGAGAAATTTTGCCTATGAGGGTCATTTCCATCAAAAGCATCGCAATGCCTGAGGATATATGTGCATCATGTGTGTGTACTGTGTTTAGTTGGGGGGCTTCTCCCCAGCCCCCTGGCATCCATCTTAAAATGTTGGGCAGGAAAACTACATTCCAAGTCCCCTGCCCTGGGAGTGGCAGCAGTCCAGATTCTACCTCCAGGAAAGCCCGCCAAACAGTGAGATCTTCCCAGTGAGGGTCAAGAAAGTTCTCCAAAGGGTGACCCCTCTCCAGGGAAGGTCAAGATCACTCCCACAGGCTATTTAAACTGCCCCCCAGAGATCTCCCAGCTTTCCCTGGTCTCTCAAGTTCTCCTCGCCCCCCCACCCCCCAGAGCACTGTCATTCATTAAACGGTGAGCATCTTCTAATTTGGTGTGATTGGGGTTACTGCATCGGCGGAGAGGTTTGTTGGCAAAAGAAAATACTTAATATGCTGGAGCCCACGAAGATCAGAAGTCACCAGATTCCCTGGAAGTGAAGTTACCAGAGGCTAGGGGACTGAACCTGGTCCTTTGCAAGAGCAATAAGGGCTCTTAACCCTTAGCCGCCTCTCTGCAGCCCCACTCTGATTTTTTTTTTTTTGGCCTGAGATCAGCGCATTGAGATTAGCATTTCTGCTCCTGAGGTCGCTCCTCCACGCCTCCTGACAGTGGGCTGTGCAGACTCCAGTGAGCAGTTCTGCTGCGTATTGCAGTCCAGAAGTCTGGGTGGACTCAGTTCTCTTCCTTCTACCAAACTCGGGGACCGACGGAGATGCCTGAGTCAGGCCCAGGCCGGGTGAACTCCTGGCAGTGTTCTGATGTCTGACTCCAAACACTGCAGCAGGTGTTGGCCTTACCCAGAGTAAACTCCTCAGGCAGGGCTTGCCATGGCTGCTTCTAGATGGTTCTTCCTCCTCATTCTGTTCTGCCATCTGTCCCCTGGCAGGGTTGTACCTTTGCTTCTTGCCCTCAAGGGTGTCTTCTTGCTTCCGTTTGCAGTGCAGAACCAGGTGTAAAGCTTGAACTTCTCCACAACAGCCTGTTTCTCCCATCTCTGCCACTGCTTCACTTAGCTTATGGTGGACTCTGTGCGCCTTGGGTAAACATCCTGTCATTGTGCCACTCACACCATAACACTCAGACCAGAACGCTCACACTGAAACACTCACACGAGAACACTCACACCAGAACACCCACACCAGAACACCCACACCAAAACACTTACACTAGAATGCTCACACCCAAACACTCACACCGAAATGTTCACACTAGAATGCTCACACCAGAACACTCACACTAGAACGCTCACTCTAGAACACTCACACCAAGTCAATTTGTGCAGTATTTCATGGGGAAACCTGTGTCCCTAAACTGGATTTGATCTTTTTTTGTCCCAATCCATCACTTGCTCACCACTGTTCTCTTAAGCTTTTTAAAAAAATTAACAGAAGCAGGGCGGTGGTGATGCACACCTTTAATCCCAGCACTCGGGTGGCAGAGGCAGGTGGATCTCTGTGAGTTCAAGGGCAGCCTGGTCTACAGAGCAAGTTCCAGGATAGGCTCTAAAGCTACACAGAGAAACCCTATCTCGGAAAACCACACACACGCGCGCACGCGTACACACACACACACAAACCAACAACAAAAAAAAAAACCCAAAAGAACAGAATTACAGAATCACTGATGTAGGAGAAACGGACTGACTCTAAAGCAGGGATGTGTAACTGTACACACACATGTTACTGCACACACATGTCACTGCACACACGTCACTGTACACGCATAACACTATACACGCACGTCAATATACACACAACTATACACACATCGCTGTGCACACCACGTTATTGCAGACACACATCACTGCACACGCGTCACTGCACACCATGTCACTGCATACACACGTCACTGCATACACACGTCACTGCATACACACGTCACTGTATACACACATCACTGCACACACATATCACTGCATACACACGTCACTGCACACCATGTCACTACACATACACGTCACTGTATACACACATCACTGCACACACGTCACTGTATACACACGTCACTGTATACACACGTCACTGTATACACACATCACTGCACACCATGTCACTGTATACACACGACACTATATACACATGTCACTGCACACCCATGTCACTGCATACCCATGTCACTGCACACCCATGTCACTGCACACCCATTTCATTGTACATACATGTCATTGCATACACATGTCACTGTATACACACATCACTGAATACACATGTCACTGTACACACAGTCCCCTGGGTAGGACTCAGATGTCTAGGGTGGCCTTGAATTTACAGAGATCTGCTTGCCTCTGCCTCCCAAGTGCTGGGATTAAAGGCATGCACCACCATTGCCCGGCTTCTGGCTCTATTTCTAACCATGTGTTTCTGGTACAATTCTTTGTCCTGGGACACAAGAACCCGGAAATCCCGGTGAGTCTCCTGGGATTCAGATCTGTACCTATGACAAGGGAAAGAGACAGGTAAGCCCCACCTTTAGTTTGCTGTGGCACACACACATAGCATTGAGACACACTCACCCACTACACATACACACATATACATATGCACACATGGGCGCAGACACCTCTGAGACACACACGCACACACGCTGGTTGTGGAAAGTGAAAGCTACAGGCAGCTGTGCAGGGGAACACTAAGCCCTGAGAGAAGAACCGAGCAGTGGGGACAGGGGCTCTGTCTCAGAACTGCTCTGAACTCTGAGGTCACAGGACCTCGCCCTGCAGAGGAAACTGTCCCGAAGCTTCCTGTCTGCAAGGTAGGTGGGGAGGGGGATGTTTCCTGTTATTCCAGGGTTTCTGCTGGTAGTGTAGTTCTTAAAATCCCCCCTCTGCTCAGCCCCTCTGAGGCCAGCTGCTGTGGCCCAGTCACCCTGGCTCCCTGACTTGGGTCTGTGTGTCTCAGAGCCCAGCCTTGGCCTTCCTTCCCCTGCTCCCTTCAGTTCTCAGGCTCGAGTAGGTGAGCTTCATCCCCACTCTCCCAGGAAGTCTCCAGCTGCCTGCTTCTCTCTTCCAGGAGGACCACATGCACCCAAGCCTGTGAAATCTCCTCTTCTGAATGTCATGATGTGGCTCAGCTCCAGTCAGGCACAGGAAGACAGTGGTTAGACACAGTCTTCTTGGAGCAAGCAGGGCTGGGCGGCAGGAGGGGGCGCAGAGAGGCCTCTTGGAGAGTCCATTTCTGTAGCTGGAGTTGTTTGGGTCAGAGCCTGGGCCTTGCCGCCCTGACAAGCACTGGTCCTCAGTAGTAGGTCTGTTAAAGAGGCGAGAAATACGGAAAGTCACAGAAAGATTTATTCAGTGTGCCCCGTGATACCCTCCCACCCAAACCCCCAGCCTCCCGCCATCCCCACAGCCCAGGCCTGAATGAGGTTTAGGTTTAAATGGAGAGGCAGGAATGTGCATAGCTAAGCAGTCCTGGTCCAGATGTGGTCCTGTCCATCACTGACTGATCCATCATTGCCTTGGTTCCATTCTCACCTACAGGATGGGCTGACTGATTGTCAAAACTGTGAAATTTCCTCTTCGGAGACAAGATCCCCATGATTGGTGCCAGGTAGGGTCTTTTTGTTCTCCCACCAGTAGACTCCTGTGGAAATTCCAGCTCCTTGGGGTCCATTGTTTCAATTCTCAGCCAAAGAGCGGCACGAGTGATCCTTGGCAATGTCTCCATTGCCGCCTGGACAAGAACTTTACCTGCACTAGGACAGGAATGACAGCCACGAGCAACAGAAGGGAGGTGGGGCACGGGGCAGGATGAGGAGCGGCCACAGTGGAGGGTATCAGTGGGTCCAGGGTCCAGCCATCATGTACGGAGCCTTAGAATGAGGGGCCAGGTGAGGCTAAGGGACTCGGTGTTATCAGGGACTGAGGGAGGTGCTGAGAAAGGGGTGGCACCCCGCACACTGGCTTGTTGGCAGAGCAGGAAGGGTAGAAGGGCTGGGAGATGTCAGCCCTGACTCAGAATGAGTCACAGTCCGTGCCCTGGCCCCGGCCCTGCAGTCCTCCCTTCCTGGAATATAAGGTGGGAAGTATCGGCTTGTTCTTGGGGTTCCTTGTGTGTCTCCAGTTCTGGGTCCCACAGTGGGAATCCAATCCCCTTGAGTCTCTCTCCCTCTGGTACTTGCTCTCGATGGAACTCTGGGCCTGAGAAGGGCAACACAGGCACCCTTCTGCTGAGCTCACCCCCAGCCCCAGTCCAGATCCGGCCCTCATCCCCAAATCCCCCATTCCCACCTTGGGTGTAGATAAGTCTGGTGTGAGGAGCCTTTGAACTCAGCAAAGATGGAGGAGGGCCCTCAGGTGGTGAGCTCTTCCGGTTCCTCTCCCAGGCTGCAGGAGGGTGGGTGTGACTCCCCGGTCTGGGTTTATTGCCCAACAAGGCCAAGGTGAGAAAGACCTGCCTCCTAGATGCCCATCAGGTGCCAGATCTATCTCTAGGTGCCTCCACTTTCCCCTCTGGCTGAGGTCTTGAACTTCTGACCCTCCTGCCTCCACCTCACAAGCATGGGCATTGTGTGTGGGCTCCACGTGCTCAGCTAATGCCATGTTGAGGGGAACCCAGCCTGGTCAGGGGCCTCAATGCCAAAAGCATCCTTAACATGGGTGGCCATTGAGCCCTCCTCTGAAAGACTGCCCTGGGTCTCCCTTACTCCTCCCATGTCCCCAGGAGTCACATGCTGACTTAGGGGAGGTAGGGCCTGTGGCCCAGGTGACCATAGGGGCAGTAGCTCTAAACTGTCTCTTTGTGTCAAAGCTTGGCAGCAGATGGGGGATTTCTGGAAGGTGGGTGGGGAAGCCAGGAAGGAAAGCACCATGGACCTGGTGTTTCCCTGGAAACTGGAAAACAAAGAAAGGATGGGGGGTGTTCTACCCACAGGCTTGTTTTTTCCCTTTAAGAAGGAACCAGCCTGGATTCGAAAGGGGAGGGCCAACGTCCTTCAATTTCAAGGGTTCCCCTCTAGTCCAGAATCTGTGTATGTGTGTGTGTGTTGCAACGTGGGGCCCAGTTCACCCTTTTTTGGGATCGATTCACCAGCCACGTGGCACACTGGGCACTGACTTTCCCTCCCATGGCCATACAGCAGGCTGCTGCTCAGCGCTTCCCGGCTCGTGACCCACACGCTGCTGCCTGCAATCCCCACAGTGCACACAGTCTGCAACTCATACTGACAGAAGACTTTGGGTTTTCTCTTTTTCCTGGCCCCCGACTCTCAGAATTGTTTGATCGCCTTAATAACTGCTCTTAGTTTGTTAAACAAAGCATATTTTTGCAGTACCTAAGTGCTGTTCACTGCTGTTAGCATCTCTAGGCCACGTGGCTGCAACTGCACCACCATTGCTTGGCTGCAGAGCCAGGCGGGACAGAAACCTCTGTCAACAAATGGTGCCAACGCGGACAACTGCATCCACATAAAACCTGTAATTCTAGAAACAAAAGAACAGAGTTAAGCATGGCTTCTTGGTAGCATTTTCTCGGGTGGGCTCTCTTTGCTAGAAGCAAGTGTGTCTCATTTAAGAGAGGCCTCCTAACTCAAAAACCTTGCAGCTCTTTTAAGAGCCCCCCCCATAACACTTAAATGGTGTTGATGGATAACGGACAGCATACTTCTTGGTGGCGGCGGCATGGACCTTAAAACTCCATAGAATTGTGGCAATGAACATGCCTCTGTCCAATACCTTTGTCAGAAGCTAGAATCTCAGTAAGCTAAGGAATGGGGTGGATCCAGTCATCAAAGTCATGGCTTTAATCCTAGCCATATTGCTTAGCAAATTAAGGACTCATGTAGTCAGAAAAAGAAAGATATACAGTAAAGATATATTCAGCCAAAGAAAACCCTTTAAATGGTTTACAGTGTGTTTAAAAAATATATGTAGGAGCCGGGCGGTGGTGGCGCATTCCTTTAATCCCAGCACTCGGGAGGCAGAGGCAGGCGGATCTCCGTGAGTTCGAGGCCAGCCTGGTCTACAAAGGGAGTTCCAGGACAGCTCAAAAGCTACAGAGAAACCCTGTCTCGAAAAATCCCCCCACCCCCCCCACAAAAAAAGAAAAGAAAAAAAAAGAAAAAAACCAAAAAAAAAAAAATATGTGTAGGCTTGGGAGAGAAAAGAAAAAGAATAAAATCCTTTAAAAAAGGTGTGTGTGGTGGCACACATCTTTAATCCCAGCACTTGGGAGGCAGAGGCAGGCGGATCTTTGTGAGTTCCAGGACAGCCAAATATACATAGAGAAATCCTGTCTCAAAAAACCAAAAATTAAAAATAAAATAAAATAGAGTTTAAAATAAAGCCACGTAATGTTGGAAAATACACAGAGAATCTGGATACTGTTTGTTATTGTGTTGTCTTTGAATTGTTTGATGGCTGAGGAAGGAGCAACAGCTGCCAAAAGACATTTGATTCTAAATGCTGCTGAATTAATCCAACATATATATTTTGAAAATGCCTTGACTTTAAAATATAAGTCAAAAGATATGTTACTTTGGAGAAAGGTTTTGCTTTTGTTTCCACAGGAAATGAGAGGCTAGAGATTCATTTTGGATTAAGGAAACTCAGGTTTGGTCGGGACGACCACCTAAGAAATCTCCAATAGGAGCGGATGGCCCAGATGTCTGAGTTCTGCATCCAGAACAGCCTCAAGATTGCTGGCTGAGATATTCAAGCCTCATAGGATACCCCAGTAAGGACTTGATCATTATTCTAAATTTTCTTTAGGTCCTCATAAGATTATCAGTGCCCCCAATCAGCAGGAAGCAGCCTAGAAAACTACACCCACATTCCCCAAAATGGATTATAGATGTTTGTCTTTGTTTAGAGTGTTGGTTACAAGTTGTTGTGGATAATGGTCAAGAAAAAAGCTAAACAAAGGAGATTAGATTCAGAGTTCTTGTTTTGAAAAAAGAGGGGGGTGCTGTGGGAGAATGGTCTGTACCCTGTCACTTGTACTGTTTTAATAAAATGCTGATTGGCCAGTAGCCAGGCAGGAAGTATAAGCAGGGCGGCCAGAACAGGAGAATTCTGGGAAGAGAAAAGGCTCAGTCTGCAGTCGTCACCCAGACACAGAGGATACCTCACTGATGAGAACACCTCACTGATAAAAAGTACCAAGCCACGTGGCTAACACAGACAAGAATTATGGGTTAATGTAAGATATAAGAGTTAATAAGAAGCCTGAGCTAATAGGCCAACCAGTTAATAATTAATGTAGACCTCTGTGTGTTTCTTTGTGACTGAATGGCTGCGGGACAGGTGGGACAGAAACCTCTGCCAACAAATGTGTGTGTAGTTCAGCGTATATATGTGCACCATGTGTGTGCAGGATTCTGAATAGTCAGAAGAGGGCATCGGGTCCCCTAGAAGTGGAGATACAGGCAGCTGTTAATCACCACGTGGGTGCTGGGAACGGAACCAGGTCCTCTGCAAGAGCAGCGTGTGCTCTTCACCACTGAGCTACCTCTCTAGCCCCAGTTCACCCTGTTGTTGAGGCATCAACACCTAGAACTTACCTACTAGACTAGGATGATTGGGTAGGGAGCCCCGTGGATCTTCCTGTCTCTGTCCCCAGCATAGGAATCACAAATGTGTGCCACTACACTGAGCTTTAAAAACAAACAAAACACAGGTTCAGAGGGTTGAGCTTAGGTCCCCCTGCTTGTAAGGCAGAATGTCACTCTTCCCACCGCCACCAGGCCCCCGAGAGCTGCCACTGCAAACCAGGTGGTCTCTGTGGCTCGAAAGTCACAGTAGGGAAACCGCCCCTCAACAGGAGAAACAGCAGGCCTACCCAGTCTTGTTCTAGATCATTTCAAGCCCTCGTCCACCAGAATGTATTCTTTTTTTTTTAAATATTTATTTATTTATTATGTATACAATATTCTGTCTGTGTGTATGTCTGCAGGCCAGAAGAGGGCACCAGACCTCAATCCAGATGGTTGTGAGCCACCATGTGGTTGCCGGGAATTGAACTCAGGACCTTTGGAAGAGCAGGCAATGCTCTTAACCGCTGAACCATCTCTCCAGCCCCCCAGAATGTATTCTTGTTCCCTCAGTCACGCCTCCCCTACTTGAACTGTTGAGTCGTGGGGAAGTTCGACTTCTAGGCACCACACTCAGGAGTGGGGACTTCATTCAGAAAGGGCCCTCGTGAGCATTGCATGCAGCTACCTCCTCGGACTTTGGGCAAGGCAGAGAGCTGAGTTCCCAGGCAGGGAAGAGGGGAGCCTTGGTCAGAACCAGAACTGGAGGAGCAACAGTGCCAGTGTGCTTGGCTGGGAAGAAAGTGGTGGCCCAAAGGTCCTGTACCCATCACTACTACAGTCCTGTTAGAGAAGGCACGTGTGTGTGTGTGTGTGTGTGTGTGTGTGTGTGTGTGTGAAATCGCTGACTACCATTTCCCAGCAGGGAAGGCCCCAGGAATGGGGTTGCCAGAGGGAAGAGCCCTTACCACTGGGTCAGTTCCCTTCCACCTCCCTGGAGGGAGCTATTCCTGGTCCTGCCCTAGAGGTGGGGCTATACCAACTGACGGCACAGCTTTGGTTCTAGAAGTGACAGGTGTGCCATTTTTGCTCAGTAGTCATGGGTCAGCCCCAGCCAACCACAGACGGCCAAGAAGTTCAGTGCTATGTACTGCCCTGATGAGAGGAGAACATTTATCAAACAGCACCGACGATGCTCTCGGTGCGCAGGAAATGCGTCTGGAGGAGGGAGTGTGCATAAGTGCATAATCTTCTCACCGTCAGTAGATCAGAGGGACCGTACAGGTCTGTCTGGGCGTCATGTATTCTTGCTGCTGAGACCCTGGGTTCTGCCAAGAGTCTGAGTTCCTGAAGAAGCGGCATGGAGGACAAGGGCCCACCTGAGACCCTGGATAAGATATCACAGTACCTTTCCGTAGCAGGGCACGCGTCCTCTCTGAAAGCCCCTGCACCCGAGTTCTGCTTCTTCGTGTCTGTCACTCTGGGGTGGGGGCGGAGGCTTGTATGTCTAGACCTCGAACGTGACTCTGCGGATGGAGTCCCACAGCGTTCTAGGGGCGGAGCATGAGCCAGCCTTTCACATAGCCCACGCATCCTGTTTGTCAGGGACGGGAACACACTCCAGGAAAGGTGGGTCAGGGCCTGTGAGGCTGCATGGCGGGGGGCGGGGGGGGGCGGGGGGGACACGGGACAGAGCACAGGGGAATTCTGGCCTGTCCGTGACCCAGCTCCTGACTCTGTCTCCTGAACTACTTTCTCTTGTGGGTAGAATTGAGCTAGCATCTGATCAAAGGGGCCTGCTGCGGAAGAATTCCATATGTGTGGGAGCCTCCGAGGTAGCTTTTGTTGCCCCTCACTGTTTAAGCCCACATTTGTGTTGCCAACTCCGTGTGTAACCTTCCTCAGCCCTGTGTACCTACGGCTCAGGCGCTGCCCCGATTGGCTAGCTGGGGAACAGATGCAGGGCCAATGGTTTAGAGACTCTAATACAACATCTGCTGGTTACACGGAGGTTTTCTCCTTTAGCAAACACTTCAGTGTGACTCTCAGGCCATGATCTCTGCCTGCTGTTTTAAGATGCCTCGTGTTGGGTCTGGAGAGATGACTCGGCCTAGGAGCACTTGATGCTTTTGCTGATGACCCTAGGTTCAGTTCCCAGCACCCACGCACTGGCTCACAACCACCTGCAACTGCAGTCCAGAGGATCCATACCCTCTTCTGCCCTATGCAGGCACCGGGCACCCACATGGTATACATACATGCAATGCAGGTAAAACACCATGCACATGAAATAAATCTATTTTAAAAAGCAGCTCTCCCCTAGGGCACCAGCTGTTTTTTGTATCTTTCTTTTAAAGCAATCTTTTAAATTTACATCTATCTATCCATCTATCTATCTATGTGTATGAAAGAGACAGAGACACACAGAGACAGAAAAGGTCAGAGGGCATCTTGGAGTTAGTTTTCCCTTCCCGTTATGTGGACCCCAGGGTTCCAACTTAGGTTGAGGCTAGCTGGCTTCTCTGCAGGTGTTTTATTCTCTTGGAGCCATCTGGTTTGCCCAAGACTCCGCTTCTCCCCATGCTGTCAGTGGGAGGACTGGGTCTGTTACTTGTTGGCATGGAACCATTTAAACAAAGCACAAAGCCTCAGATATAATATACATGTATCCTAATTTAGAATTATCAACAAGAGTAATTACATAGTGCGGGTTACTGTTATCACTGTTTCCCTCCTTAAAGATTAGAGACAAGCATTGAATTATTTATTAATTGCCATACAGTGAAATGCTCCATGGAGTTTGTATGAGGCGGTGGGAGGTGGCTAGTGTTCAGCTAAGGAAAATCGACCCTAGTCGAAATCCTATTAGATAGAAAATTACAAGCTCCTGGGTTTAAGAGGGTGATAGGAGGGCAGCTTGTTTGTAGTTTTTGCCGCAGGCTATGGCTTGGGTTAGGGCTCTGGCCCTTGCTGTGACCTAGGTCAAGTTAACAGCTGTAATTCCTTTACTACTGGCTAAACTAGAGGCGGCGCCACCTGGAGTTTCCAGCTTCAGGCCAAGGGTCTCCAAAACTGCTTGTCCGCTTCCACACCAGGGCGCAGGCCACACTTAGCCATCTCGTCCTCCCCACTGCCTTCTATCAGTTCTGTCCTTGTTTTTTTCCTCACTGCTCTGGCCTCCCTTTGGCTTCCCCGGGAGTGCACCCGCCCACTCCCGGCGTCCCCAGACAAGTTCCCAAGCTCCGCCACTGCAGCAGCGGTCACGTGCGCTAGTACCCCGGAGGAGGCAAAAGGAAGGAGGGGTGGGCGGGGCCGTCTCTCAGCGTCACGCCCCTACACTCAAGACGCTTCCTCATTGGCGAAAGTTTGGAGGTACCGCTTCTGATTGGTCGGTAGGCGTGGCCTCGGGGAGCGGAAGGGAGGGCCGGCTCTGGAGAGGCCAGGGTTGCCGGGCGGACAGCGGGAACGCGCTCCGGGGGGTGGGGACGCGAGCTCACGACTGCTCAATGACAAATCGACTGGGTACAGCTGGGGTCCGGCCCCAGGACGGGGCGGGGCACGCGTGAGAGCGGCGAGTCTGGTTGTGCGTACGGCCGGAGCAGCGGTGGGACGGGTTCCCTAGGTAAGGATGCTGCGCCCCGCAAGGGACCCTAGGCACGGGGTGCGCTCTGGGATAGGGAAGTGGATGCGCTCCCCGCGCGATCGCGGGCCTCCTGGTTCCACGTTGGGAGGGAAGGAGGGACACGTCCCCTGAAGAAGGACAACGCCCCGGGCCGCGCCCCGCTTGGCTTGGGGAGGTGTCCCCTGGGAAAGCCGGAGGGCCTCCCAGCGAGATCTGGGGGTGCTGAGGACATGGGGGAGGTGCCCCAGTTTCTCTTTCCTTTGCTGCTTGTCCTTCCCTTTTCCCACAAATGACCACTTCCTGCCTTTTCGGGCCTCCCGCCGGAGTTGGTCCACTTCCTCAGTTCCTTTCAGAGCGATAAAATGTTGCCCAAACTTCTTTCTTAAAGGTAGGAACTTGTTCTTTGGGTGACCTGGGGCTTGGATTCTTGAAGTTTGGAAGGGACTTAGTTGGTTGTGAATTACTTTTTGATCCGGACTTCCAAATGCCTTTCAGAGTGTGACTAGCATTAAAGGTGGCTTCTGGAAGCACGGTGGCTTGAAGGATTTTCCTGGCCTGGGCGTCTTGACTCCAGGTGCTTGGCTCCGACCTGGAGCCTCAGAGTGCGCCACACCCACAGCTGCGTCCTTCCTCCCACCGCGTTCATTTCCAAGTGAATACTAGAACCTTGAAACTTTGATGTTAATAGGCTGTTCTTCTGGGGAGCGGGCCTGGAGTCTCCAGTAGATAGATTTTTCTTTGATTTGCCTTCAGCCCTTGTAGACAGGGATCCCCTTGCTCTGCCTTGATTTTCTAATCACTTTTCTTCCGTTTGGGGGATATTGAATGATCAAAGCTTATCATAGAGGAAGGACTTGGGTTAGATGTGCCAATTGCTTTAAAAGAGCAATATTCTTGGATGTCAAGTCTGAGAACACATTAAAGTGGTGATGAAGTTGTGAGGATTAGGGAACCAGGAAAGGAGGTCCTGAATATTGGGAAGAACAGGGACTGGAGCCAAGGTTAGATGCAGGTGAACTCCTTGTGTGTTAGACTTGGTCTTTTGTAGCCCAGGCTGACCTGGAACTTGATTGTAAGGAAAATGACCTTGAACTTCTGATGTTCCTGCCTGGAGCCTGTGTGTTCTACCACGCAGAGCTGAGGGTGGAACTGATGGAACCCGGGCTTCCTGTATGCTCAAGAACTCTACAATGGCTCAGGAACTTTCTTAGTGCTGTGGTCTAGAGGAGGTCCCTTCTCTGAACGCCAGCATCAATGCAGCTGTGAAAAGGTTGGTCAACCACCCTCACGGTCAGGACTCTGTGAGTCTGAGTCCGGGAGGCAGCGTTTAAGATACTCTCTGTGGGAGGGGCGTGATGCTGGGATTTGATGGAATGCTCGCCAAGAGTCTCACGCGGTGAAGCATTGATCAGCAGCCTGTGAAGCTGCTGGGAGTTGGTGGGGTATCTCTCTGGGTCCTCCCAGGGAGTGTGGAGATGCTGTGTCTTCCTGACTTTCCTTCCCGTTCACCAAGAGGTAAATAGCTTCTGCTATCAGGTGCTCCCTCCATGATGCACTGCTTTGCAACAACCCCCAGAGCAACAAGCCAATAAGCCACGGGCTGAAGCTGTGATGTATATGTGTGTATGTATGTATGTGTGCTTCCATATATGTGTGTATATATGTATTTTAGATTTTTATTTATATGTTGTGCACATATGTTTATATATGCATATATATGTATTTTAGATTTATTTTTACTTGTATGTTGTGTATATATACATATATACACACATATATATATAGATTTATTTTTATTTGTGTGGTGTGTGTGTGCATGTTCACATGAGCACCCATGTGTGCTTATACCTTTGGAAGTCAAAAGAGGACATGGATGGGATTGATCCCTGGAGCTAGGGTGACAAATGATTGTTAGCTGCTCCACATGGGTGCTGGGAACCAAACTTGGGTCCTCTGGAAGAGAAGCAAGTGCTCCTAACTGCTGAGCCATCTCTCCAGCCCCTGCCGCGTTGTTTATTATTGTGTATATACGTGTTAGGCATACATGTGGAGGTCAGAGGATGTTTTGTGGATTTGTTCTTCCCTTCCACTTTTACTTGGGTTTTCAGGATCAAACGCAGGCTGTCAGGCTTGTGTGGCGAGCACCTTACCCACTAAGCCATCTCGATGGCCCTGGAGGCTTCTTTTTAAGTGGAGTCTTAAGTCTGTGACATAAGTGGGAAGAAACTGAGGTACAGTCCCCTGTAGGTGCTCTCTTGATTCTGCCTACTCCAGAGCCTGTGTGTGTGTGTGTGTGTGTGTGTTAGGAGTTGGACCAGGGCCTTGTACACGGCGAGGCACACATTCTGCCAGTGTGGCACCCCAGCTTTTCCTCTTCCTTTCCAGTTCCACCTGGGAACAGTGGCTGCTCTTTTTGTTTGTCTTTGTTTTATGAGACAGGGTTTCTCCGAGTAGCCTTGGCTGTCCTCGAACTCACTCTGTAGACCAGGCTGTCCTTGAACACACAGAGATCCACTTGCCTCTGCCTCCCAAGTGCAGGGATTAAAGGCGTGTACCACTGCTGCCTGGCAAAAATAACTGCTCTTATCTGAGATCCAGCAAGGTTTTACTGTGCCTGAGGCCATGTTTTTCCTGGGTTCTCTGTAGAAAAAGTGTGGGTGTAAGTTACTAGATAGCTTTTGGAAAATAGGACCTAGACACTAAAGATAGGAAAATGGCAGCTGGAACCTTATATGGAATCTGGGAAGTTCTTGGTAGATGGTGGAAATAGAGATGTTGACTGTTCTTTGTGTTTTGTCTGTTTGATTTGGTACTACGGGTGGAGCCTCAGAATTTTTAATTCTTAGGGGTTAAAGCACTTGCCTTGCAGGGGTAAGGACTGGAGTTTGAGTCCCCAGAGCCCAAATAAATGCCCAGTGGGCACAGCAGCCTGCCTGAAATTCCAGCATGTGAAGGAAACAGGATCCCTGGAGAAAGTGGGCCAGCACGTGAGATTCCCCATATCAGCAACACAAGCAGATAGTGCACACCTATGTATACACACACACACACACAAAAAGAAGAAAAAAGATTTGTTTTTAATCCCCTAAGATAGGGTTTCTCTGTAGCTTAGGACCCTGTCCTGGAACTAGCTCTGTAGACCAGGCTGGCCTTGAGCTCAGATGCCCGCCTGTCTCTGCCTGTCTCTGCCTCCCCGTGTGCTGGGATTGAAGGTGTGCATCACCACCACCTGGCAAGATCTTCACTCCATTCTTGCCTTGAAGTTCTTCAAGGTTCCCGCCTTGGGGATGATGCCTTAAGGCTCCGTGAGAAGTTTGAAGGCTGGGAGTTTTGCTCTAGGATTCCATCACGGTGAGTCTCTCAGGACTGTGTGACTAGAGCTCTCCCCCGCCCCGCTCACCTCATTTCTGAATGTGGGGGTCATCCTTGGAGACTTTGAATCTGGAGACACTGTCATAACAACCAGAACGGTTGGCATGGAATTCTGTGAGCTGTCTGCAGGAAGACAGAATACTAGAACCCCACTCTCTGAGCTGCTGAGGATTGAACCCAGGACCTTGTGTATGCTAGGCAACTCCTCTACCACTGAGCTAATCCTTACAGCACAGGAGAGAGGGGTGTGTGTGTGTGTGTATGCATATATGCATGTATATGTATGTATACATATGTGTACACACACACACATTTGGAAGTCACAGGACAGACCACAGGGTCTGTCATTCTTCTGAACTTTGCCCTGTAGGTCAGGCTAACTGGTCTGTGACTTCCCAGAATCCTCTTAGATCTATATTCTGCTGAGACTGAGGTTTTAGGAATATACCAGGCCAGGTTTCCTACCATGGGATCGAAAACAAGTCCTTTCACTTGCAAGACAAATACTTTACCTGCTGAGCCGTCTCCTCAGCCCTAAGCCCCACTATTTTTTATTGATTTTATTTTTTCTTTCTTAATTTTTTAGTTCCCTATGCTAAGAATTGAATGCAGGACCTTGTAAGTGAGGGGCAATTTCTCTCTCACTGAGCAAAATCTCCGTCCTGGCTCCAATTACTTCTGAGCAGCATCTGTTTAGAATGCTGTTAGATGAGCCAGAAAAGGTCAGAACGGGGCATCAACCTTCAAGGGATCTGAGTCGCCATGTGGGTTCCGGGAACTGAAGCCAAGTCTTCTGGAAGAGCTATCCAGTTCTCCTAACCACTGTCCCAACTGTGAACTTCTCAGCCTCCTGTCTCCACCTTCTCAGTGCTGAGCTAACAAAGGTGCACCTCATACATGGTCCACACAGTGCTAGGGATGGAACCCAGGATGTTACGTATGCTGGGCTCACACTCCACAACTGAGTTGCCTCCAGACCGCCACTGGCCTTCTTGAAGACTTGCCTCCACATTTTTTTTCTTTTGTTGTTTTCATTTTTGATATAGGCTCTCTCTTGTAGTCCTGGCTGTCCTGGGAACTCACGCTGTAGACCAGACTTGCTGAGTCTCAGAGAGCCCCCTGCCTCTGCCTCTCGAGTGTTGGAGCTAAGGCGTGTGCTGCCACCGCCCGGCTTCTTTTTTGAAAAAGTTTTAGACTAGACACTATCGAGATGATTTTTGTTAGGGTGCTTCCCAAAGCATGTGGGCGCTGTAGGAGATAAAGATATGTCAGGGGTGCCTGCTGTTCTAGAAACTTCCATATCATACCTGAACCCTCAGGTTCTTTCTTCTGGTTCTTCATTGTCAGTTCCTAGAATTAATCGGCCAAATATGCAGTAGTTTTAGAAATTAAAAATTTAAAACTTGCAGGTCCCCAAACTAAATGGAACACAGAGATTCTTTTAAATCAACTCCAAAACAAGTGGATGAAAAAAATTGTTGACAAAGTGATCTCCTTGGCAAACAGCTTAAAGTGGTTATTGCTCTATAATTTGTTTTTGTGTGTGGAGGCTGAATGCATGTATATGTGTGGAGGTTGGATTCTCTCTGTCCAACCATATGAATCCTAGAGATAGGATTCAGGTCGTCAGACTTGGTGACAAGTGACCTTCATCTGCTGGATAGCTCACCAGTTCATCTACCTCACTACGTCCCCGCCTCTCTTCTTTTTGAGACAGAGTCTCACTGTGGAATTCTGGCTGGCCTGGAAGTTGTCATCTAGACCAGGCTGGCCTGGAACTCACAGCTTCACCTACCTTTGCCTCCCAGTGCTGGATTAAAGGCATTCAGTTCTATGCCCAGCCACCTTCCTTTCTGAGATACGGTCTCTTGTTGAACCTGCAGCTTACCCATTCTGCTAGCCTGGCCAGCCAGCGAGCCCCAAGGATTGTCTTGTTTCTGCCTCCTGTTGGGATCACAGACCCATCCCAGCACACATGGGTTCCGGACATCTGAATGCAGACCCTTATGCTTGCAGCCAGCGCTTTATTTACCCACAGAGGCATTTCCCCAGCCCCGTGCTCTGGTCTTCTGTCACACAGGCTGGCCCTATCTCTACTGCATGGCACCAGAGGTCTGTCTCCTACTTCTGTTTTTTTGAGACAGGCTCTCAGGTAACTAAGACTGTCCTTGAACTCCCTGTGTAGCTGAAGAGAGCCTGAACCTCTTGTCCCTACCTCCCAAGAGCTGAGATTACAGAGGCATGCCACGCACCAGATTTGTGTGCTTCTGGAAATGGAACCCCGGGCTTCAAGCCCGTGAGTGAGTGCTCTGCTAATTTGAGCCACGTTCGCTGTAGGAAGGAAGCTCTAGGTGTAGTGGTTGGAAGAGGAGGAGCTGGTAGGGCAAGGTTTGTGGACCCTGTTTAGAAGAGGGTTTAGATTTTACCAATCAATGGTGACCCTTTGGAGTGCTAAACACGTTACCGTTCGCTGCTTTAGAAAATTCACATGGACTAGGGAGTCAGTTGATTTGCTTAGGTGCTTGGCATGCAAGCACAGGGCCCTGATCTTGATCCCCAGAACCCATGTTAAAACAAAACAAGGCTAGTCAGAGCTGGCACGGCAGCCTGAGTTTGTAATCCCAGTGGAAGTGGAAACAGGAACTTTCTGGGATGTGACCAGATGGCCTGGCTTAATTAGTGAACTCGGGCCAGTGCTGGACCCTGTCTCAGAAATCAGGAGTAGAGGTGGGGATGTGGCTCCGCCAGAAGAGTGCTACCCGGAGTGTGGGAAGCCCTGGGCTCCATCCCAGCATCACGGAAAACCAGGTATGAAGACGCGCACTCACTCACTCCGAGCGCTGAAGTAGCGTCAGGAGTTGACAATTGTCCTTGACTCCGCGATACCCTGTATAAAGGACAGGAAACGATTGGAGAATAAATACACCTGATGTTGACTACACACACACACACACACACACACACTTTTTTCAGGGGCCTGTGTGGAAAGTGGCTTGAAGAGGGGCTGAGGCGGCACAAGGAGTCTGGCAGCTGTGTCCGGTTGCTGCAGCCTGGTAGGGGCAGAGAAGGTGGAAGAGTGGGGTGTGTGGGAAAGGTCCTGTGGAGCCCGAGTCAGGAGAGCTAGTGAATAGAACTGGGGAGAAACAAGGGGATGCAGAATGATTCCCAGGTCTGGCTTGACTGATGTCTGATGTCCCCACTCCTAGGGGCTTGAGTTGCTGTTGTGGGGGTGGGGTGGGGTGGGTGGAGAGGAAGTGCATGTGTCCTAGTGTGTGGAGAGAGGGGTGCGTGTGTCCTAGTGTGTGGAGAGAGGGGTGCGTGTGTCCTAGTGTGTGGAGAGAGGGGTGTGTGTGTCCTAGTGTGCGGAGAGGGGTGTGTGTGTCCTAGTGTGCAGAGAGGGAGTGCGTGTGTCCTAGTGTGCGGAGAGAGGGTGCGTGTGTCCTAGTGTGCGGAGAGGGGGTGCGTGTGTCCTAGTGTGCGGAGAGGGGGTGCGTGTGTCCTAGTGTGTGGAGAGAGGGGTGTGTGTGTCCTAGTGTGTAGAGAGAGGGGTGTGTGTCCTAGTGTGCGGAGAGAGGGGTGTGTGTCCTAGTGTGTAGAGAGAGGGGTGTGTGTGTCCTAGTGTGTAGAGAGAGGGGTGTGTGTCCTAGTGTGTGGAGAGAGGGGTGCGTGTGTCCTAGTGTGTGGAGAGAGGGGTGCGTGTGTCCTAGTGTGTAGAGAGAGGGGTGTGTGTGTCCTAGTGTGTGGAGAGAGGGGTGCGTGTGTCCTAGTGTGTGGAGAGAGGGGTGCGTGTGTCCTAGTGTGTGGAGAGAGGGGTGCGTGTGTCCTAGTGTGTAGAGAGAGGGGTGTGTGTGTCCTAGTGTGTAGAGAGAGGGGTGTGTGTCCTAGTGTGTGGAGAGAGGGGTGTGTGTGTCCTAGTGTGTAGAGAGAGGGGTGTGTGTCCTAGTGTGCGGAGAGAGGGGTGTGTGTCCTAGTGTGCGGAGAGAGGGGTGCGTGTGTCCTAGTGTGTGGAGAGAGGGGTGCGTGTGTCCTAGTGTGTGGAGAGAGGGGTGCGTGTGTCCTAGTGTGTAGAGAGAGGGGTGTGTGTGTCCTAGTGTGTGGAGAGAGGGGTGCGTGTGTCCTAGTGTGTGGAGAGAGGGGTGCGTGTGTCCTAGTGTGTGGAGAGAGGGGTGCGTGTGTCCTAGTGTGTAGAGAGAGGGGTGCGTGTGTCCTAGTGTGTAGAGAGAGGGGTGTGTGTGTCCTAGTGTGCAGAGAGAGGGGTGTGTGTGTCCTAGTGTGTGGAGAGAGGGGTGCGTGTGTCCTAGTGTGTGGAGAGGGGTGTGTGTGTCCTAGTGTGCAGAGAGAGGGTGCTTATGTGCTAGTGTGTAGAGAGAGGGGTGTGTGTGTCCTAGTGTGCAGAGAGAGGGGTGTGTGTGTCCTAGTGTGTGGAGAGGGGTGTGTGTGTCCTAGTGTGCAGAGAGAGGGGTGTGTGTCCTAGTGTGCAGAGAGAGGGTGCTTATGTGCTAGTGGGAGGAGGAGTCTATTCTAGTTTCCCTCCCTTGTGAGAATCATCCTGATTACAGGAGTTCAGGGAAGAAAGGACTTACTTGGCTTACTTTGCTGAGGGTTTCAGGGCAGGAACTCAAGAAGGAACCTGAAAGCAAGCCTGCTTGCTAGTCCATCTTTAAGCAAGGAATTTACTCACAGCTGAGGAAGTACAACAGAAACCATGGCGGATACTGTTTGGTGACTCCCAGGCTCATGATTGCCTTTATCGCCCAGGATGAACTCCCTAGGGAATGGAGCCACACACAGTAGACTGGGCTCCTACATGGATTAACAATGTAACAGCCCTCTACAGAGTTCACAGGCCAGTCTCATCTCAACAGTCTCTCAACTCAGACTCCCTTCTCGGGGGGATCTAGGCTGCGTTGGCAGTTAAAGCTGACTAGGACACTATTTATATATTTGTTTGTTTATTTAATTCATGTGTGTTGGCGAGTACACACTTGCACACTCACAGGCCACCTTTCAGGAGTAGGTCCTCCCCTTCCATCATGTGGTTCCCAGGAATCGAACTCAGGTTGTCAGGCTTGGCATCAGGCGCCTTTACCAAGATACCTTGCCAGCCTGCAGAGCAGATTTCAAGGGTGGAAGAATGAAGAATGGAGAAATCTATTTTGGAACTGTCGAGTTTGAAATTCCTGGAATACAGCCTAATGAGGTGAAGAAGCCCAAGGGGCCTGGGCTCTGCCCTGGGGCGGACGGAAAGCCACCTGAGGGGATGGATGCGATGAGCCAGGGGGAGTGTGGAGGTGAGGCAAGGGGCAGTCTGAGCCGGAACCACAGAGAAAACCTGGGGAAAAGCCTTGGAGCAGGACTAAGCCCTGGGGAAAGCAAGTCTGACGTTTAGAAGGACGGGCACTGCCAGGCGGGCACAGGGGCAGCAGTAGAGCCTCAGTGAGGAGGGAGTGCTGTCCTGGTTTGGGATTTAAAACCACATTCAATGTGAAGTTACGTGAGGCTGGTGACGTGATTTTTTTTTCTCTTGAATTCCTTCCCTGGCCAGCTGGCTAGTACAGGTACCAGGAGGAATGGTGATGGGGGTGAGGGACAGGAGGACCTGATAAGGTGTCACCTAAGCCTGGGGCGGCAGTGCAACCCAGGAGGAATGTGCTGGGGTCAGCATTTGTAGGTGCTGAGAGGGCAGGTGGAATTTGAGGTAGCGACTGGAAAGATTGCAGGTTGGGGCTCTGGTGTTTGGATGTGATGTTCTCCACAGAATTATTTGAACACCTGGTCCCTAGTTGGTGGTGCTGTTTGGAGTGGTTCGGGGGTGTAGTCTTGTTGGAGGAGCCCTTGAGAGCCTTTTGAGTTAAAGCCTCACCGTTTCCCGTTTGCTCTCCTAGCTTTGTGTGAGCGCTCGGCAGCTGCTCCAGTCACTATGCCTGCGGCTGCTGCCTTGCTCTTACCCACTGCCGTGGACCCAAACATCTGGAACCAAAACCTTCCATAAGATACCTTGGCCGTGCTGTTTGTCACAGCAGCAGAAAAATAACTAATACAGGCCTCAGAGGGGACGCTGAGACAGAATGCCCCCCTTTTTAAGACAGACAGAGAGCAGCATATTAGGGCGTCCGAGGTGAGATCAGGTCCACATGGCAGAGTGCGGGAAGGGGAAGGCTCTGTGCTCCGTGGTTGGTGGGCATAGTGCGTGATTGATGGGCATAGTGCGAGATTGGTGGGCATAGTGCGTGGTTGGTGGGCATAGTGTGTGGATGGTGGGCATAATGCGTGGATGGTGGGCATAGTGCGTGGATGGTGGGCATAGTGCGTGGATGGTGGGCATAGTGCGTGGACGGTAGGCATCGTGCATGCTTGCTGCCAGGCTGCCATGGATTCCTGCTAACCTGGGGCTTGTGTGCAGTCAGTCCTGGGAGGTGGGAGAGCAAGAATCCCGGAAGTGAGCCAGTGGGAGAGCTTCACAGCATGGTGTGGCCCCGGCTAACGTGAAGGATGGAGGTGGCGTGGAGGACCAGAGGAAAACCCAGATCAGTGAGGGTCGGGTAGGGTGGTGTTGGGTTGAGTGAAGGAAAGGGCTTCTGGAGAAGAGGCCTGGAACTTAGTACTTCTGAAGCTGTGAGAGTCAGAGCCTGGCTCAGCAGCCTGTGCGCGGTCTGCCAACTAAACAGATCAGTTACAGTAGAAACAGATAAAGGAGATTTAGTCAGCGTGGCCACATTGGGAAGAACAAACAAAGCAGTCCAGTGACCCCCTATAAGTCCATCTTCAGGGTCCTGACATGAGGTTCAGGTTTGAACAGAGATCTAGATGTGTGCAGAGCCAAAGAGGCCTAGTCAGGTGTGGTTCTGCCCAGCGCTGACCCCTCATTGTCTGGGCTCTGGTCTCTGCTGCAAGGTGGGCTGACCGGCTGTCAGCACTGTGTGAAATGGACCCAACCCCCCACCTCAGCCTGACACCAAGGCCCCGGGTCTACTTCTCTCAGCACGATATTCCTGGGGAAATGCCAATTTCATGGGGTCATTGTCCGGATATTCTCAGAGCCACATGCCCCTCTTGGAATATTCTGGTTTCTCCCTGCACCTGCATGAGCAGGCGGTTCCTGAGGACGATGCTCTCAGAAGCAGAATTAGGATTAGTGTCCTCCGTCCCTGAGGAAAGCAGGCAGGAAGGAGGTCTGGCGGTGACTGGCATGGCACAGGGCTTTATGGTGGGCGGCAAGACCTTAGCCATGTGGGCATTTGCAGCAAGAGGGAGACTAAGGAGGGCGAACAGGACTCTGTTGGTCATGATGTGTTTGCTTAGTGGCAGGTACCCATTTCACCTTTCTTTTTTAGTTTTTTCACCAAGCGCTTGGGAACAGGTGGATGACGAGGTGAGCGGAGAGGCCTGGTTATGGGGAGGTACGGGCCATCCTCATTCCTGTCCCAGTAGAAGCAGAGCTGTGTTCAGGGTGTGCTGGCCCAGCAGAGTGAATCCCCTTCTAGCACTGCCCCTCCCCCAGCCGTGGCCGGGGAGGCAGCCGCCTCTTCTTGCTGTACACGTCGCCTGGGCAGGAAGAGGAAAGATATTAACATTAGAGCAGCCAGAGCTGAGGGTGCAGCCGGGACAGACAACTGTTGTGGAGATTAGCTGAAGGAGTGTTACATTTGTCTATGCTGTGGGACATTTGTTTAAGGATGCAAAGATGTGTTGCATTCTTTTGTGTTGTATTTGTTTAACTCTGTGAAGCTGTGTTACTCTGCCTGTCTAAACACCTGATTGGTCTAATAAAGAGTTCAACAGCCAAGAGCAAGGCGGTAGAGAAGGATAGGCGGGGCTGTCAGCAGAGAGAATAAATAGGAGAAATCTAGGCTGGGGGAGTGAGAGAGGAGCGAGAAAAGGAGAAGACACCAGGGGCCAGCCACGCAGCCACACAGCCACACAGTCACCCACACAGTCACCCACACAGTCACCCACACAGCCACACAGCCACACAGTCACCCACACAGCCACTCAGCCACACAGACAGCCACACAGTCACCCACACAGCCACTCAGCCACACAGACAGCCACACAGTCACCCACACAGCCACTCAGCCACACAGACAGCCAGACAGCCACACAGCCACACAGCCAGCCACACAGCCAGCCACACAGCCACACAGCCAATCATGGAAAAAAGAAAGAAAGAAAGAAAGAAAGAAAGAAAGAAAGAAAGAAAGAAAGAAAGAAAGAAAGAATAGAGAATAGAGAATAGAGAAAGGTAGAGGCCCAGAGGCGAAAGGTAGATGGGATAGTTTAAGAAAAACTGGCTAGAAATAAGCCAAGCTAAGGCTGGACATTTATAAATAAGTCTCCACGTGTTTACTTGGGAGCTGAGTGGAGGGCCCCCAAGAGTAAAAACAATCACAAAAACCAAAGAAACCAACTACGGACAACCCAAAACGCCCATGGAGCCATTTGGAAAGGAATATTCTCGGTATTAAAAAAGAAACACACACAAAATGAAAGTGACCCAGCAAGGCAATTTCTTCCTTTTTTTCATTTTATTTATTTTATGTTTATGGTTGTTTTGCCTGTGTATGGCTGTATACACGTGACTACGGAACCTGCAGGGGCTAGAAGAGGACATGGCTCCTCTGGGACCAGAGTGACGGCAGGCGTGAGCCACCTGTGCAATCAAACCTAGGTCCTCTGAAAGAGCAGTCAGTGTTCTTTATTTTATTTATTTTTTTTGTTTTTTGAGACAGGGTTTCTCTGTGGCTTTGGAGCCTGTCCGGAACTAGCTCTTATAAACCAGGCTGACCTCGAACTCACAGAGATCTGCCTGTCTCTGATCTGCCTGCCTCTGCTTCCAGAGTGTTGGGACTAAAGATGTGTGCGCCCCCCCCCCCCCCACTGCCCGGCCACAGTCAGTGCTCTTAACTACAGAGCCCAAGGCAATAACTTTTTTACTAAAAGTTGTGCCATCACCACCCAAACCAGGATAGCAAGCAGCAGATGTGGCCATGACGGCCCCTGTCTTTTACCCCTGTAGCAAAGGGAAGTTGTCCGTTCTCATTGGCTGTGGTTCAGCCTCACAGTCTGCTCCCAGATGGCTGACGTCGAAGGCAAGGGGTGTCATGAGTCAGCCGCTCTGGGCCACCAACTTCTGGGAATGCAGAAGGCAGTGGGGCGGGTAGACAACGCTTTACAAGGTAGGGGAGATGAAGAGATTCTAATTCCTCTACATAAAAGTTATAGGGGGTAGGGAAATTTATGTAATATTGATCCTTGGTAGCTAGCCACATTTGATAGAAAAAATTGATCCTGTTTTCTCACAAGCTGGATGCAGAGGTGTTGGTACTCTGGGGACTGAGACAGGAGAATCTTGTAAGCCTAAGAAGTAGAAACCAGCTTAGGCAATATGATAATTTATCTCAAAAATAAATGCAGGGGGTGGCTGGAGAGATGGCTCAGAGGTTGTATGTTTACTGCCTGTGCAGAGGGCCTGGGTTCCAGTCTCAGCACCCACATGGCAGCTCACACTCTCATGTAACTCTGGTTCCAAGTGATCTGATGCCCTCTTCTGGCCTCTGCAGGCACTGCATGCATGTGCTATACCATAAGTCCATTCAGGGATTTAACATCAATAAATAAGGGTTGAGGGTATGGTTCATTCAGTGAATTGCTTTCTATGCATACATGAGGGTCTGAATTTGATTCCCAGCACACATGTAAAGTAGTTAGGTGTAGTGGGGTTAGAGAGGTAGAGACAGATGGAGCCTTAGGACATACTTGCTGGTGTATCTTCTCTGTTGAGTTCTAGGTCAGTGAGAGACCTTGTTTAAAAATATGGGGCTGTCTCTGAGGAACAACATCGGCTTTGTTCCCTCATGGGCACACATGCATACACACACATACATACACTGCACATACATGCACACATATACACAAATACACACACATATATATATATACACATACATACACATATATACGTGCACATACACACACACACACGCCAAACCATGAAGAGCCCCTTACAGAGGCTTCTGAAGGCCAATGAGTTTGTCTTTCCAGAAGGAAGGGCACGAGTGAACCCTGCTAACGGAGACACTAGTGTACTTGGTTCCGTCCCAAGAACGCCCTTCTATTTCTCCAGGTGATGACTGAGCTTGGTGGAATGGCCTGCTTGACCACACAGCAGTGTAGGGAGTGTGGATGCCATGCTCAAGGAGACCACTGGCTTCTGGTGAGCTGCTGGACACAGGGCCAGCCTCGGAGGGAGAAATCCTCCTGCCCCGCCCCGCTTCTTCCTTAAGAACCAGACCCTGATTTGTCTTCACACGGCCTTGACCTGGAGGCTGGAGCCCTTCTCAGCACTTTATAGAATGCTAGTGATATTTGAACTTGCGTGTAAAATGATGTTAGTAGCGTGGTGTTTGAGGGCTGGAGTGGTGGCTCAGCGGTTCAGAGTGTGGACGCTGACAGAGGACCTGCGTTCAGTTCCCAGCACCCACAAGGAGCTGTGTCCACATCTAGGGCACTCACGCTTGCTCCCTTCTGACCCTATGGGCACCTGCACTGCCCTGTTCACCCCTTCTCCACATATACACAGAGTTAACAGTAAAAACCTTTAAAAATGAATGTTTTGAAACACTGAACAGTGCGTTTCCAGATTTTACAGACTGGCAGCCAGCTGTAGTTCACCATTGATGCCAAGAGGCAAGTCCGCACCTTGCGTGGAACACATGCGGAGGCAAGGCCCTGGCTCCAGCTGCTGGAGAGACAGTGTCCTTTCCTGCCTCCTGTGGGTGGCGCTCATTTATGTCCTGTGTCAATGGCCTGCTAGTGTTTCCTGTGAATTCCCCTGGGTGGCCCAAAACACATCCATTTTGTTTCCTTCCTTTAAAACAAAAAGGGTTATTTTTAGTTTTTAGTTGTGTGTGTGTGTGTGTGTGTGTGTGTATGTATGGGTATGTGAGTACCGGTATAAGCAGAGTCCAAAGAATGGTTTTGGATCTTCTGGAGCTGGAGTTACAGGTGACCTGACGTGCACGCATGTGTCCTGATGCCCCTCCTCACTGCTCGGCCACCCTGCTTTCCGCACCCCCTTCCCTTCTCTCCCTCTCCCTCCCTCCCCTTCCCTCCTCTCCCTTCCCTCTCTCTCCCCCTCCCTCGCTTCCTCTTCCTTCTAGTCTTCCTTTCTGTGTGGAGACAGGACCTCATTATATTTCCAAAGCTGGCCCGGATCTCCTGATCCTTTGCCACCTGAATCTTTAAAATGCAGAGTTGTTTCCTCCGAGGTGATGAGCGGGGTGCTTTTTAGCTATGAAGTTTTTCCATTGATTTCTTGTGCGCGTGTTTATGGTTTATGTCTGTGGACGTGCATGCCTGTGCCTGTCCATGAAAGAGGGCAGAAGTCAAAGTGGGCTGCTTCCTGTCACTCTCCCTCTAAGTTTGGAGTCAGGGTGTCCCAGTGAAGCAGAGCGTTCCAGTTTGGCTCTGTTGGCTCCGATGGGGGATCTGCCTGTCTGTACCCTCCTGTGCTGGGGTTACTGAAGTGTGTTTGTTGTTGGAGTGGAGTTGAATGGCGAACACTTTGCCAGCAGACCCTTCTCCCCAGCCCTGAACTTGACTTTGACTTATGCAGTATTTACAAGCCGGGGATCCAAGCGCTGTTTCGCTCACACTGAGCAGGCTGTTTGAGGACAGGAGACCCATTCCAGTTGAGATGTTCATAATTTTGGCTGTGCAAGAAGTGGCCCAGAAAATTGAAAAATGTCATAGTTTGAGTTACTGTTGCTGTGCTGAACCACCACCACCAGAAGCAGCCTGGGGAGGAAAGGATGGTATGCCCTGAGCCACAATTCACTGAGGGAAGCCGCGGCAGGAGCTGACGCAGAGGCCATGAAGGGTCCTGCTTACTGGCTTGCTTCCCCTGGCTTGGTCAGACTTCTTTCTTACAGAACCCAGGACCACCAGCCCCGGGATGGCACTGCCCACCATGGGCCAGGTTCTCCCTTTTGATCACTAATTTAGAAAATACCCTGTAGGCTTTCTCTAGTCTGATCTCATGGAGACATTTTCTCACTTGAGGCTCCCTCCTCTCAGATGACTCCAGCTTGTGTCGAGTTGACATAAAACCAGCCAGCAGAAATGTGGAATTTGCCTTGGCGGTCATTTACCATCAGGTGGCTTCAAATTTAGTACTGTGTGTTTTGTGTGAACACAGCACCCATGTGGAGGAAGTCAGAGGACAGCTGTGGGTGCAGGCCCTCCCTCACCTTCCACATTTTTCTTTTGAGGCAGGGTCTCCATTGTTTGTCTCACTGCATACTCAAGTTTGCTGTCCCTGGAGCCTTTGGGGATTTTTCTCTTTGTCCTCCATCTCCCCATAGGACGGCTAGGATTAGAGGCTCATGCTATACACACAGCTTTCTATATGGTGTCTGGGGATTCGAACTCAGGTCATGCACACTGTGCAAACTTTTCATATTTCCTTTTTTGTGTGTGGGTGCACTCGTGTGTGCAAGAGCATATGTGTGTGGAGGCCAGAGGCCAATCTCTGGTGTCCCTCAGAAGCCACCCACCTTGTGTTTTGAGAGGTCTGTCGTTGAGACCAAGGGCTTTCTGAGTAGGTAGACTGGGGCCAGGGAACCCCAGAGTCCTTGCACCCCCACCCAGCGCTAATTCCAGGTACACATCACCAAGCTCGATGTTTTCTCGTAGGTGCAGGGAACCAGACTCAGCCCCTCATGTTTGCATGGCTCGCATTGTAGTGATGGAGTCATCTCCAGCCCCCACAGACAGACTTTTAAAAATAGGTTTATTTTTAATTTTGCATATGTGTGTTTATCTGTGTGTATATGTGTGCATGTGTGTCTAGGTGCCCAAGGAGGCCAGAAGAGAGACTGTGAGATTCCCCTGGAACTAGCGTTGTAAGTGGTTGTGAGCAGCCCGAGGTGGGTTCCGGGAACTGAACTCCAGTGAGCAAGAGCAGCAAGCACTCTTAACTGCAGAGCTGTCTTTCCAGCCCCCAGCTTTGTTCAAACAACATCACAGTTTGTATTTACTACAGCTTGGTTCCCACCCCCCACCTCTCACTTAGGGGCACATCCTGCATGTTTCCCAGGACAGTAGGTAGGGATGTTCCTTTCTCTGTAATAGCCGTGCAAGCCAAACATTGGCTCTTCTGTAATTTATACAAGTATTTCCAGTTAGTGGATTTTTCCAGATTATTGCATTGTATGCAAACAGCCCCCCAATCACTCTCTTGCATACTTACATCTCAGCACATGGGATTTATATCATTGCCAGTAGGGTTCCTTTCCCCATATGTGTGTGTGTGGTGTTTGCATGAATGCCAGCACACATTTGTATACAGGCTCACATGCATGCATGTGTGTTATCCCTGCATGCAGAGGCCCTAGGTTCACTTCTGGTGTCTTCCTCAATCATCTCCCACCCTGTTCATTGAAACAGGGACTCTCAGTTGAACCAGGACTCACTGATTGGGTTAATCTAGTGAGCTAGCTTGCTCTGGGGGACCCCCGTCTCTGACTTTGATCACTAGAACTTCAGACAGGTTGCGTGACATATACGTGGACTCTGGGGATCTGAACTCCTGTCCTCACATCTGTGAGGCAAATGTGATGTCCCCTGAGCCATCTCTCCAGCCCTTCCCACCCTCTTGACAATCCTTTTAACTTTAGACAAGCTGATGTTTTGCTTGCATTTTCTTAATTAGCAGCTAAAGATGTGGCTTCATGTATTTATTAATCGTATTTGCCTTTTTCCCAGTGAATTACTTCATATTCTTCCTATTTAAGAAAGTTAGGTGTGGTGGTGCACACCTGCAATCCTAGCACTTGGGAGGTGGAGGCCGGAGAATCGGGAGTTCATTGCTCTTAGCCAACCTGAAGTATTGGGAAATCCTGTCTCCAAAAAACCCCAAATGAAAAAAAATAAGAAAATAGAGTTAAGAATTGGGCTGTTGGCCTCCCGGGCAGGACTCTGCGTATGGCCACTGTCGCTGGCAGAATGTTGCGCCTTTTCAGTGTTCGCTTCCGTCTTCCCGGCTCCTCTCGCTCTGCGTTTGGCCTCCATCCACTCCTGCAGCTGGGAAATTTCAGTTTAACCTTTCTTGCTGTGTTCGATTTCCTGGGTCTTCCCATCTTTGCTTTCTGTTGGGAACTCTGGTCTGGATTAGTCTGGAAGTTATCATCTCCCTCTCGGGGCTCCGGCTTTGTAGTGAGGCTGGGTTTTCGTCTCTGACCCTTCCCTCAATGGCCGAGTTCACAGTCTGCTATCATCGTCGTCCAAACTGCACACGCAAGGTGGTGCTGAACCGAGTGACTGGACGTTCATTTGTTCCTCCTCCTCCCCTCTCCTTTCTCTCCCCCACTCTGTGTCAGTGTGGGGGGGGCATGTGCCATGGTGGTATGGGAAGTCATTGACTCCTTGGGGGTCAGTTCCACCTTCCACCTTGTTTGGGGCAGGATCTTCTCTGATGCATACTCCAGGCTAGCTGGCCTGTGCGCTTCTGGGGACTCCCCCCTCTTTGCCTCCCGTCTCACCATGGAGTATTGGGGTGACAGATGTGGGCTGCTGCGTTCAGCTTTATGTGGGTTCCAGGGCTCTGAACTTAGATCCCTCTGCTCGTGCAGCAGGCACCTTGCTGGTTGAGCCACCAGCCGCTAGTACTTGGCTTTTAATGCTGTCTTTCCCATCCCGTGCTTTCGCGCCTGTAATCATGGCAAAGACGGCTCCGTGGGCCTGTGAAGAATGGCATGCTCTCATGGACAAACCTGCCACAGCTGTCTTCATGAGATGATATTTCCTCTCAACTCGTCTACCACTTGCCTCTGTCTGGTGCTTGCTAAGTGTTGTAGACAGAGCCAGGGGACGCACAGCGATGGTCCCAGCTGTGCCTCGACAGGGCTAAGAACACGGAGATTGCAGGTGAGCTCCACACACGCGGCACGATGCGGTACTTGCATCTTGTCAAGGGTGAGTCTAGGACCATGCTTTGCCTTCAGCTAAAAACCTCTTCAGTTCGCTTTAACTGGAACATTTTCAGTTCTGTAGAACCAGCAACATTTCAGAAACATACATGTCCCTTCCTGCCTTAAGTAGGGCTTGTTTGGTGTGTCCTCGTGGTTCCATGAACATAGCTGAGCCCTACACTGGTCATGCCAATTTTGATCTGTTAAAGCATTCTCCAACTTTGCCATCCCATGCTTCCTACCTTTATTCTCTATAATCAGGAAGTGTTGCGGCCACCCTTGTCAAGCAAGGATGACGCGACCACCGGAGCTCTTCTCACTGCAGTTTTATTCAGGACCTTTTGACAATTGTAAAATCTCTCTCTCTCCCTCTCATTCACTCACTCACTCTCTTCCTCTCTCACTCTTTCCCTCTCTCCCTCGGGCAAACCTCTCCCAGCCCTTAAGTAGGCCTGGGCCGCCAACCTCAGATTGCCAGGTGGGCACTGCCCATAGGTCCACGCATATGCAAGCAGCTGACAATCATTGCATGATAATAGCATAAGTCAGGCTTTAGCCATAGGAGTTGATTATCACAGAGAGCACTCACTTTCGGGATCGCGGAGGGCGGGAGCCAGCACCATCAGGTGCGACTCCACGCAGCTCTCTACACATAGCCATCAGGTGTGACTCCACACGGCTCTCTACAAGGAAGTAGTGGGTGCCGGGCGGATTTTGAAAGATTTTTATTTATGTATACTTGTGTGTGAGTGTATGACACCTGTGTGCAGGTGTCCTGGGGCCAGAAGAGGGCCCACAGCTGCCTGCCTAATGTGGGAACTGAACTCCTCTTACCGGGCACCCACTGGTCTTCCTTCTCTTCTTCCTCCTTCCAGACTCTCGCTGTGAGTTTAGCAACCAACAGTGTTGATTTTTTTTCTGAACTGGTCTTTTCTTTTCCAGTTTCTTTATTATCACTGTGTGTCTGTCTGTCTATGTTCTCATTTAGACACCTATTCCCACATTCTCTAGTCATTTCATGGCTCATTGAATGGTCAGACAATTGTGTTTTGCTTTGAAAACAATGGGTGATTCTACAAACACAAAAGCAAAATCAGCCTCAGTAAATGGACTGTGTGCAGCTTAACCAGGGAGCAGTTTCTTATCTTTAGAGCTAGGCCAGGATGTGGGCGTGTCAGGGGTAACTCAGCCTTGGACACTTGAGCTCCACCCACGTCTCTGGGCTTTCCTCGATTTTAGCAAGACAGCTGCAGCTGTGACCTGGGTTGGAAATCTCATCTGTGGTTATTTCTGATTTGCACGTTTACAACAGCAACAAAAACTAGGTCTGGTGGTTGGAGGAATGAAGGGAGGCTAGCAGCTCATCTTCTCAGCACCCACAGGGTGGCTCACAACTGCCTGTAACTCCAGTTCGGGACCCTGTACCCTGGCTGCTGTGGGCACCAGCAAGTGCTTATACTCCCATGGAATTTAAAAGGGAGGGAGGGAGCCGGGCGGTGGTGGAGCACGCCTTTAATCCCAGGAACTCAGGAGGCAGAGGCAGGCGATCTCTGTGAGTTCGAGGCCAGCCTGTTCTACAAGAGCTAGTTCCAGAACAGCTAGGACTGTTACACAGAGGCAAAAAAAAAAAAAAGCGAAAACAAAGAGACAAAGGGTGGGGAGGGAGAAAAGACTGGATCTCATTCTGCCTCAGATTCCCTGTGCAGCTGAGATAGACTTAAATTTCTGACCGTCCTGCTCCCGCCTCAGAGCACTGGGATGATTAGGTGTGTGCCTTCACACACGGTTTCTGTGGTGCAGGGGCCAAACACAGGACACTAGGCAAGCACTGTGTGTACTGAGCTGTACCCAGACCCCATTTTGGACGTGGAGCAGAGGTTTTGCTCTCCAGTGATTACAGAAAAGACTTCTGATGATTATTCCCCACAGAGAAATTGACTTTATTTAAAACCAAACAAAACCAACCAAACAAAACCCTGGAGTAAACGGTGCTTGGGAAATTGCTCATTTGGGAAGTGTCTGTCATACAAGCGTGAGGGCCTGAGCTCAGATCTCCAGAACTCACAGAGAAAGACAGGCCTGCCTGTGTACAACTGGAATCGCAGCGTTGGGGAATGCAGACACGGGGATCCTGAAATGGGGTTCACCAGGAAACCCTGCCTCAAAATAAAGGGGGACCGGTGGGATGGCTTTCTGTCCAGCCCGTCTTCTAGAGTTGATTCTGGAGCCCACATGGTAGAAGGAGAGAATCAGTCCCTGCGGGTTGTCCTCTCACGTGTGTGCACACATGTGCTGTGGCGTGTGCGCACACATGTGCACACACACACAGAAAGTAAATTAGTGTCATTTTAAAAAATTGACCATTTGCCTTCACATATTCATAGGCGTGTATATCCTGTATATGCAGATTTACACTAAAAGTCCATACAGCACACACACACACACACACCACACATACATACTAAGTTCATATATGTAGTTCATAATTTGGTGTCTGCAGGTGTTTAAAAGGACCCAGCCCCCTCCCAGCCCAGACCAACCTTTGTTCATTTCCATCGAGTTCACAGAAACGAGGTTGGCTGAGAAGCTCTGGGACACTTAGGAGATGTGGGAGTTCCAGCCCCATTCGCCAGCCTCAGCTCTGAAAGAAAGGGTTGGTGGCTGTAAACCAGGCCAAAGGTGTTTTCAAGTTTCCGAATCTCAGCCTTGTGGGGCGCCTGTACCCCTATTCCTTCTATTTCTATCCCCGTTCACATGTACTTAATTATCTAGTTAATTGCTTAGCTCACTCATTAAGAAGCACATAATTAGGCAGGGGAGTGGGGCCATGCCTGGTGTGGGCAGGAACCTGGGGAAAAGCAAAGGGCGGGGAGAAGTGAGAATGTGGCCTTGACTTTCACCAGCCCAAGGCCGTGCCTCAAGCCAACACCAATGCGGAGGGACCCCAAATCATCAAGAAAACGATTAGTTATGTTTAGTCTGCCTGATTTCAAAGACAGATAAAGTGCGTGAAAAATAGCGTGCAAAACTAGGCGTGTGACCTCAAAGATTTTCCTTGCAAGAATGTGTAAATGGAGAGGTGGCCAGAACCACACAGTTAACAGTGACTGCCAGACCAAATGTGGTGGTGCATGCCTGTAATCCTTGCACTCAGGAAGCTGGGGGTGGGGGTGGGGTTCCTTAGTTCCAGGCCAGCCTCAGTGACACAGTGAAGCCCTGTCACAAAAGAAAACAAAACCCAACATCACTCCAACAAATGAAACAGTACCCACAAAGAGCACAGCTTGGGAATTGGCTCAGTTAGAATTAGAATCTGTGTGCAAGGTGAAGACTGGCGCCCCAGAACCTATGTGAAGAGCCAGGCATGACAGCCTACAGCTCCGACTCTAGTGAGCTCTCTGGTCAGCCAGCTTAGTAGAAACAGCGAGCTCCAGGTTCAGTGAGAGACCCTGTCTAAAAGATTAAGGCGGGTAGCCAGGTGTGGGGGCACAAGCCTTTAATCCCAGCACTTGAGAGGCAGGGACAGGCACATATCTGTGAGTGCGAAGCAGCCTGGTCTACAGAGCGAGTTCCAGGACAGCCAGGGCTACACAGAGAAACCCTGTTTTGAAAAACAAACCAACAAAAGTCTGATGCCTTTTCTAGTTCACTGTCTCTGCTTTCTCTTTGGTTCAAGGAGTGAGCCCTCGCCTCCTGTCCTGTCCCAGCCCCTGCACACTGTCTGCTGTGCTCCCTGCCGTAAAGGACTCTGTGGAACTGAACAAAACAAACCCTTCATTCTTTAAATTGTCTTGGTCATTGTGTTTTATCACAGCAATAGTGACTAATGCAGGTGCAAAGGGAGGCAGATCTCTGTGAGTTCAAGGCCAGCCTGGTCTGCATAATGGTTCCATGCTACAGAGAAAGACCCTGTCTCAAAAATTTTAAAATAATTTTTCAAAAGTTTGAGGAACCAAGGAGATGGCTCAGCAGTAAGAACACTTGCTGCTCTTCCAGAGGACGCCCGTTCAGTTATCAGTACCCAGGTGGGGCAGCTTACAACTGCCTATAACCTCAGCTGTAGGGGATCAGATACCCTCTTCTGGTCTCTGAGGACACATACTTATTTGATATACACAGCATAGACACACACACGCTCATAATTTAAAAAAATACAATGGAGAATTACAAAAATACCTGATGTCAACCTCTGATCTCCACATACTACACACATACACTATATATACATACACACACTCTCTCACACACACATATAAATATACATACATGTACACACATACACATTAACACACATATACACTATACACATACTATATTCACACTATACATATGCACTCACTACACATACATGCATGCACATACTATGTACACGCAAGCACAACTATACATACATATGCCCCACATACTATACATACACAGCAACATATGCATACATGCCCAGGCACTCAAACACATACACACATACACACTATACATGCATATTTGCATACACATGTACATATGCACATTATACACACATGTACACATACACTACACACACACACACAGAGTGTTTTAGGCATTCTGAGTGATTCTTTTTCAAGTTCCCCTGACTTTACTTTTTTTTCTTAAGCTTGAGACAGGGTCTTATGTATCCCAAGCTGGCCTTGAAGGCTTGAAGATGGCCTTGAACTTACAGTCATTTTTCCTCTGTCCTCTGGTGTGCTGGGATTAAAGGTCATTACTCTCGCTTTGTCCATCAGGTCTTTTGACAATGTCAATATCCTCAGGGGTTGTTTTTGTCTCTGTTAGCGTTGATCAAGTCATTTTTATGACCCCAGTCTGAGAAGTCCAATGCTGCCTGTGTGTTGTCTTCTCTTCCGTTTGTTCTCTAGTTTTGGGGGCTGGCATGGTGCGTGTGTGCTGCCTCCAGTGGTGAGCTTTTGCCTGCTCCCTCAGTTGCCCCAATTCCAGCTCTTTACGGCATGGTCATGGTGTGTGTGTACTGCATGGTCATGGTGTGTGTGTACTGCATGGTCATGGTGTGTGTGTACTGCATGGTCATGGTGTGTATGTACTGCATGGTCATGGTGTGTATGTACTGCATGGTCATGGTGTGTGTGTACTGCATGGTCATGGTGTGTGTGTACTGCATGGTCATGGTGTGTATGTATTGCATGGTCATGGTGTGTGTGTACGGCATGGTCATGGTGTGTGTGTACTGCATGGTCATGGTGTGTGTGTACGGCATGGTCATGGTGTGTATGTATTGCATGGTCATGGTGTGTGTGTATTGCATGGTCATGGTGTGTGTGTATTGTATGGTCATGGTGTGTGTGTACTGCATGGTCATGGTGTGTGTGTACGGCATGGTCATGGTGTGTGTGTACGGCATGGTCATGGTGTGTGTGTACTGCATGGTCATGGTGTGTATGTACTGCATGGTCATGGTGTGTATGTACTGCATGGTCATGGTGTGTGTGTACTGCATGGTCATGGTGTGTGTGTACGGCATGGTCATGGTGTGTGTGTATTGCATGGTCATGGTGTGTGTGTACGGCATGGTCATGGTGTGTGTGTACTGCATGGTCATGGTGTGTGTGTACGGCATGGTCATGGTGTGTATGTATTGCATGGTCATGGTGTGTGTGTATTGCATGGTCATGGTGTGTGTGTACTGCATGGTCATGGTGTGTGTGTACTGCATGGTCATGGTGTGTGTGTACGGCATGGTCATGGTGTGTATGTATTGCATGGTCATGGTGTGTGTGTACGGCATGGTCATGGTGTGTGTGTACTGCATGGTCATGGTGTGTGTGTACGGCATGGTCATGGTGTGTGTGTATTGCATGGTCATGGTGTGTGTGTATTGCATGGTCATGGTGTGTGTGTATTGCATGGTCATGGTGTGTGTGTACTGCATGGTCATGGTGTGTGTGTACGGCATGGTCATGGTGTGTGTGTACGGCATGGTCATGGTGTGTGTGTACTGCATGGTCATGGTGTGTGTGTACTGCATGGTCATGGTGTGTGTGTATTGCATGGTCATGGTGTGTGTGTACTGCATGGTCATGGTGTGTGTGTACTGCATGGTCATGGTGTGTGTGTACTGCATGGTCATGGTGTGTGTGTACGGCATGGTCATGGTGTGTGTGTACGGCATGGTCATGGTGTGTGTGTACTGCATGGTCATGGTGTGTGTGTATTGTATGGTCATGGTGTGTGTGTATTGCATGGTCATGGTGTGTATGTATTGCACGGTCATGGTGTGTATGTATTGCATGGTCATGGTGTGTGTGTACGGCATGGTCATGGTATGTGTCTACGGCATGGTCATGGTGTGTGTGTACGGCATGGTCATGGTGTGTGTGTACTGCATGGTCATGGTGTGTGTGTACTGCATGGTCATGGTGTGTGTGTATTGCATGGTCATGGTGTGTATGTACTGCATGGTCATGGTGTGTATGTACTGCATGGTCATGGTGTGTATGTACTGCATGGTCATGGTGTGTGTGTACGGCATGGTCATGGTGTGTGTGTACGGCATGGTCATGGTGTGTGTGTATTGCATGGTCATGGTGTGTGTGTATTGCATGGTCATGGTGTGTGTGTACGGCATGGTCATGGTGTGTGTGTACTGCATGGTCATGGTGTGTATGTATTGCATGGTCATGGTGTGTATTACAGCATGGTCATGGTGTGTGTGTACGGCATGGTCATGGTGTGTGTGTACTGCATGGTCATGGTGTGTGTGTACTGCATGGTCATGGTGTGTGTGTATTGCATGGTCATGGTGTGTGTGTACGGCATGGTCATGGTGTGTGTGTACTGCATGGTCATGGTGTGTATGTATTGCATGGTCATGGTGTGTATTACAGCATGGTCATGGTGTGTGTGTACGGCATGGTCATGGTGTGTGTGTACTGCATGGTCATGGTGTGTATGTATTGCATGGTCATGGTGTGTATTACAGCATGGTCATGGTGTGTATGTATTGCATGGTCATGGTGTGTATGTATTGTATGGTCATGGTGTGTATGTATTGTATGGTCATGGTGTGTATGTACTGCATGGTCATGGTGTGTGTGTACTGCATGGTCATGGTGTATATGTATTGTATGGTCATGGTGTGCATACACATATGCATGTGGCATGTGCATGTATGTGTTAGTGGTGGTAGTAGGGAGTAGAGGCACATGGAGAAGAGAAGTGAGAATAAAGAACTGGAGATTGAAGTCCCCAAACTGTCCCCAGAGCACCTGTTTGACTTGGGAGTCTTTGGGGATAGGAGCTTGAGCAGTTCACCTACTTCACCTCTGAAAGCTCCGTGAAAGCTGTTGTCATTTTAAAATTTGTGTTTGTGATGGGGAGATGGGAGGTGGGGAGGTGGGAGATGATGGGGAGGAGGGAGATGGAGAGATGGGGAGGGGGGAGATGGGGAGGGGGAAATAGGGAGGTGGGGAGGGGGAGATGGGGAGGTGGAGATGGGGAGGTGGGGAGGGGGAGATGGGGAGGTGGAGATGGGGAGGGGGAGATAGGGAGGTGGGGAGGGGGAGATGGGGAGGTGGAGATGGGGAGGTGGGGAGGGGGAGATGGGGAGCGGGAGATGGGGAGTGGGAGATGGGGAGGTGGGTGTTGTGTGCATGGAGGTCAGAAGACAGCCTTGAGTGTCTTTCTTCAGGTGCCTTCTCCTTGTGGGCAGTCTCTCATTGGCCTGGAATTCCACACAGTAGGCTAGAATACCAGGGCACTAAGCCCAGTTCCAGTGCTGAGACTGCAAGGGGCTGAGTGCTGGGAGTAAAGGCAGGAGCCCAGGCCACCCTTCCCAGGGGTGCATGCTTGGGGTACCCTCCTGTACTTCTCCTTTCTCACCATTGCCCTCTCCTGGCTCCCCGGGGCAAGTGACTTCCGCAGCCCTCCTCTCCAGGCCCTTCTCTGTCGGAAATGTTAAGTGTTTTTAAAGTGCTGGGGCATGCTGGAGGAATGGCTTGGAGCTAAGAGAACTGACTTCCGCCCCCTAACAAGAGCCTCAAAGGACTGACACCCTCTTCTGGTCTCTGAGGGTACTGCAGTCCTGTGCACACTGCCCCCCCCCCCCCATCATTTAAAATAAAAATAAAATATTTAAAGTGTAGGAATGGCAGATGTCATTTTATTTCAGCTAGATAGAGTGCACACCATCTTTAAGTTCCTGTCTCTTTCACCTGTAGCTCTCCATCTGGGCCATCTGTCCGTGTGTCACCGCCCCAGACCAGCAGGATGGCTGCCAACAAGGCCAAGAGCCAGGGCTCCCTGGCTCTTCACAAAGTCATCATGGTTGGCAGTGGAGGGGTCGGCAAGTCAGCCCTGACGCTTCAGTTCATGTACGACGAGGTAAGAGATGCCAGCACACCTTCCCCAAGTGGCTGTGCTGCTGTGTGCTCGTGTGTCCGCTCCAGCTGTGTTCTGTGTCCTCCTCCTCACCTGGCCATGGAGGTTTCGAACAGCTTCAGGGAGAGGCAGTCTCAGCAGAAGATCCCGGTTGCTGGTGCAGTGGTGGTTTTAGCTGTAGTCGAAACATAAGGCGTCTCTCTGTGCACTGTATTGCCAGTGTTACGTGGGCTTTCTTTGTGACAGGAGCGAGGGAGGAGAGAGGTCTCTTTATGGGTGTTATGGCTTGCATCTTTTATTCTTCTAATGTATGTGTATGTGTGGGGGTGGGGGTGTAGAGGAGTGTGGTTGCCTTAAGAGGCCAGAAGAGGGTGTCATACATATGTCCTGAAGGTATAGGTAGTTGTCCAGTGTGGGTTCTGGAAACTTGTTTGTTTTGGTTTTTTGAGATAAAGTTTCTCTGTGCAACCAGCCCTGGCTGTCCTGGAACTCATTTTGTAGATCAGGCTGGCCTTGAACTCACAAAGAGCCACCTGCCTCTGCCTCCCAAATGCTGGGATTAAAGGTGTACACCACTACTGCTACCCGGCTTTCTCTTCTCTTCTCTTCTCTTCTCTTCTCTTCTCTTCTCTTCTCTTCTCTTCTCTTCTCTTCTCTTCTCTTCTCTTCTCTTCTCTTCTCTCTTTCCTTCTTTTGTTTTTTTAGACAAAGTCTCATGTAGCCCAAGCTGCCTTGGAACCCACTGTGTAGCCAAGGATGGCTTTGAACTTCTGATCCTCCCACCTCCCCGTGCTGTGCCACCATCCCTGGTTTCTGAGACTCTGGGGATGCAGGGGGCTTTGTGTGTGAGAGGTGAGCACTCCACCACCTGAGCTACTGCCCAGCGTCTCCCACGGGAGGGGACCTGTGTTGAAGAACTGACCATCAGCCTTCAGCACCTTAAGAAGTAGAGTTCAGCCAGAGGAAGTTAAACCTTTGGAAGCGTCCTTAAAGAGATATTGTCACCCCAGCCGCTTCCTGTTTTTCCTCTACTTCCTGGTTTCTGCTGTGTGCTGCTGTGTGCTCTCACCACCATCCTCTGCCTCACCACAGGCCCTAAGAACTGTGAAGTGAAAACTGGAACCATGAGCTGAAGTGAACCTTCTCTGCTTCATTAATATGGTGCGTGTGTGTGTGTGTGTATGTGCACGCGTGTTTGTGTGTGCCCATGGATATGGAAGCCCAGAGGACAACCTTAACTATCATTCTTCATAACTGTCCACCTTGATTTTCGAGACAGGGTCTCTCCGTGCGGCTGCCCCTGAGTGCCTGGGACGGCTTGTCTCCATCTCCCAGCACCGAGACCACGAGACTACATGGCCAGGCCCAGCTCCATATAGCAGGTCCGGGATTGAGCCCAGGACTTGTAAGGCACGCACTTTTACCAAATGAGCCGCCCCTCCCACCCTGGTCCTGGAGTTTAGGTGGAGATAAATCACCGCTGAGGCAGAGCTGTGGCCGCAGAGCAGGGAGAAGATCCCTGTAGTTCTGGGCGGTTGAGGCATTGTGCCAAATCTGAGATCAAGTTCATGCAGAGCCTGCGTCCTGTTTTCTTCACAGCTGCAGACATGGGAGAGACTCAGAGCCTTGTCAGATGTTTGTGCTTTCTAAAGAAGAGTGTATTGTGTATGTCTGTATATATGTGCGCATGACACAGCACACGGGAGGTCAGAAGACAGCATGAGGAGTTGATTCTCCTGCCACCACGTGGGTCTAGTTTTAAGGCCTGGAGACAAGCCACACTAAACCATCTTGCTGGCCCCAAATTTACTCTTTCATCATGTACAATCGAAACAGGTGTGGTGGCCTATATCTGTAATTCCAGCCCTTGGCTGAGACAGGAGGATTATGAGTTTGAGGCCTATGTGAAAAGACAAGAATCTAACTAATGAATTGTTGTTCAGGATACGTTCCTGTTTTGACAGTAAACCTGGACAAAGGCAGCTTACAGGAGAAGGAGCTTATTTTGGCTCGTACTGCCTGGGGTACCATGTTATGTTGCGGAAGGCATGGCAGCAGGAGCAGGTGACTGGCTGGTCACAGTGCGCCCACACTCAGGAAGCAGAGTGAACAGGAAATGGAGCAGGCTAGAAAACCCCAAGGCCCACCTCTAGTGACCGCTTCTTCCTTAAAGGCTCCACCCCCTAGCAATTCTGCAATCTTCCCAACCTTTCCAAACAACGCCACCAGCTGGACCAAGTGTTCAAACACAAATAACGTCCCCACGGTCTGGCTTGCTCTTTTCATTTCTAATATTGCCCTTTGGTTTGTCAAAGTTTTAAACTTTCAAAAAATTTAATTGTTTTATGTGCCTTGGTGTTTTGCCTGCGTGGACGCCTGTGCACCACACGTGTGTAGTACCCACAGAGGCCAGAAGAGGGTGTCAGATTTCCTGGAGCTGGAGTTGTACACAGGAGATGCCGTATGGATGCAGGGAATTGAAACCAGGGCTTCTGAAGAGCAGCCAGTGCTCTCAGCTGCTGAGCCATCTCTCCAGCCCTGGAAGTTTTAGGTTTTAGTCCAGTTCTGTGCATGTGTGTGCACATGCATGTGTGTGTGCACATGGGTGCATGTGTGTATGTGTACACAGGAGTATGTGTTTGCAGTGGTGAGGTGCATATGTGGTCAGAAGACAGTTTGCAGGACTCAGTTCTCTCCTTCCACCATGCAGCCCCAGGGATGGAGTTCAGGATGTTGGGCTTAGTGGCAAGCACCCTTATCCCTGGCCCCCAGTTTATTTCTTCTTTGTTACTTGTGCTTTGTGTACCAACCTCGAGAACCCATTGCCAGGTCCAGGCTCACGAAGGGTTGCACCCATGTTTCCTTCTGAGTTCCTGTTTTAGTTCCTATCTAGACCATTGCTGTTTTTTTTTTTTTTTTTTTTTGGTTTTTCGAGACAGGGTTTCTCTGTGGTTTTGGAGCCTATCCTGGAACTAGCTCTTGTAGACCAGGCTGGTCTCGAACTCCCAGAGATCCGCCTGCCTCTGCCTCCCGAGTGCTGGGATTAAAGGCGTGCGCCACCACCGCCCGGCTGCTTGGGTGTTATTTCTGTGTTTGTGTTCACGTATGTGACATAAGTACTCATGCCATTGGAAGTCGGAGAGACCTCAGCCACCTCGTGTGGGTGCTGGGAACCAAATCCGGTCTTCTAGAAGAACTCTGAGCGATCTTTACTCTTGGGCCATCTTCTTTCGTTCTTTGCAGAAATTCTTTTTTCTTTTCTTTTTTCTTTTTTTTTTTTGGGTACGGTCGGGTGGTATGAGTTCTTAAACCTAGGCCTCACAAGTGACAGGGTAGCACTGTGACAGTGAACTGTATATATGCCCAGACATTTTCAGATCTTCTTAGCTAATTAGATAATTTATTTACTTGGGGTGTGTGTGTGGAGAGATGACTCAGTAGTTATGAGCACTGACTGTTCTTCCAGACGACTTGGGTTCAATTCCCAGCACCTACATGGTGACACTAAACTCCAGCTCAAGGGGATCCGAATCCCTTCTGACCTCTACAGTCACCATCACTCATGCACACGCGCACACACACATGCACACACATGCACACACATGCACGCACATGCACACACACATGCACACACATGCACAGACACACATACTTACAAGAATAATAATTTAAAATTAGTTTATCTATGTTTAATGTATTTTTATTTTATGTATGAGTGTTTTGCCTATGTGCCTGATAGCCACGGAGGCCAGAAGAAGGCATCAGCTCCCTTGGAAGATCTGGAAGAACAGAAAGTACTCTGAATCGCTGAGCCATGTCTCCAGCCCTCAGTTCAGTTTTTTGAGAAAAGCTCTCTGTGTGTCGCCTTAGCTGAGCTGGAACTTGCTGTGTAGACCAGGCTGGCCTCTCAGAGATTCATCTGCTGGGATTAAAGGTGTTTGACCTTCCTATTCCTCATTTTTTGTTTTTTAAAAAAATATTTCATATTTATTCCTTGATGGTTTTATACATTCATATAATCTATTTGGATCTTGTTCATTCTCTATTACTGTCTCTTATCATACATTATACATTCCCATTACTGTCTCTTATTATACATTATTATACATTCCTTATTGTCTCTTCTACATTATATATTCATTATTGCTGTTTCTTATCCCACTTCCAGCTCTCACTTCTTAGTTCTAAAATGTCTCCCATATAGTCATTGAGAAGAAGAAGAAAAAAACAGTCCCCCATCAATTTTCATGTCTCTTGTGTGACCCACTGAGTTCAACTAGGGTGCTAGCGTGAGCATCATGGGGGTTATATTTTGAAGCATAGTCTCACTAGATTGCTCAGGCTGGCCCCAAAGCTTACAGTCCTTCTGCCTCTCCTCTGGAGTGCTAGGCCTGACTGAGACAGCTCAGTGGATAAGGCGATCAGTCGCCATGCAGCTGTCCAGTAATCACCGTGCAAGCATGGGCAATCACTGTGCAAGCATGGGCAATCACCGTGCAAGTGTGGGCAATCACTAAGTGTCAGGAACCACTGTGCAGGCTTGGGGACCTGAGTTGAACCCCTAGAGCCTGTGTAAAAGCTGTAACTCCAAAACTTCTGTGGGAAGATCAGGGGTTCGGATAGGAGACTCTAGAAGCTCTTCGGCCGGCCAGCCTAGTATGTGCACATTGGTTAAGTAAAAGGCAGAGAGACCCTGCTTCAAAACAAGGTGGGAGATGAAGGTTGGTGCCTGAGGCTGCCCTCTGATCTCCACATATGTACTGTAGTACATGCTCTCCCAAACATACACACACACACACACACACACACACACACACACACAATGTAATTTTAAAAAGTTCATAAAGGGGAGTTCATTTTATCAAAATATTTGGCTAAAGTGTCATTAATTAGTTAATTTTTTCTGTGTGTCTTCATTACCAAGTAAACCTTTAGGAAGGTTAATTTGCTTCTATTTTTCTTCTTAACAGCTTTTGAATTTGTTTCGTCTTTTTGTGAGATGCATTCTTATATACATTTGTAATAATCTGTATTCCTCCCCCTTCCCCCCTCTTCTCCCTTCCTTCCCTTCTTCCCTCTCCCCCTTCCTCTCCTCTCCCTCCCTCTTCCCTCTCTTTGTTTTCCCCTTCCTTCCCTCCCTCCCCCTTCTTCTCTCTCTTTTCCCCTCCCTCCCCTTTCTCTCCTCTCCCTTCCCTTTCTTGTTGTAATAAGAGCAGCGGGGCTGCTTCCCACCGCCACCCGGCTAGCTTTACCCGAAATAATTACACGGAAACTGTATTCTTTTGATCACTGCCTGGCCCATTAGTTCCAGTCTCTTATTGGCTAGCTCTTATATATTGATCTAACCCATTTCTAATATTCTGTGTAGTACCACGAGCTGGCTTACCGGGAAAGATCTTAACCTGCGTCTGTCTGGAGTGGGAGAATCATGGCGACTCCTTGACTCGGCTTCTTTCTCCCAGCATTCTGTTCTGTCTACTCCGCCTACCTAATTTTCTGTCCTATTGAAGGGCTAAGGCAGTTTCTTTATTTAACCAATGAAAGCAACAGATTAATACAAGACCCATCTCCATCATTTCCCCTTTTTCTGTTTAAACAAAAAAGAAAGGCTTTTACTTTAACATAGTAAGATTATATATAACAAATCAGTTGTCAAGCAAGAATTACAGTTACAATATTTATATCTATTTTATCTTTTATCATAACTAAGGAAAATTATAACTATAACTAACCATTTTTTAACTCCATCAAAGACTCCAGAAGGATATAATATTACCTAAGCAAACAAGAAATCCAAAGTTCTAGAAATGACAGAGACATCTCACTGCCTGGACAGTCACCCAAAGTTCTTTTGTACTGTTGGGGCATCCATCTTCAGCCTTCAGGCCCATAGTTTTCAGCAGACATTTCCATGAAGCAGGAAAATTTTAAAGACAGTTTAGTCACTTTTTGCTGTGTCCTGCAGAATGTCTCGCAGACTCTTTTATGAGTCAGGAACCCCAAAAGACCATCTCACCTTTAGGCAAGTTCAGCAGTCCTTTTTCTGCGAGTTCTTCGTGTCCAGTTTATGCAACAGTCCAGGCATGAGCAGTTTCATGCCCAAATGGCTATCAAACTCCATAAGGAGCCTCTTCAATGCCCATCATCCTCTTGAAGTAGATTGGTGCTGCCAGGAGCAGATATGTCTCATTGTCATGAAAAGCCCTAAGTTATTAAAACATTAAATGCCATGTTCTGTAGTCTTTGAAAGATATGAAGAATGCCTAATTGAAATGTATCTCTATATATCTAGAAAATCTAACTAACGTGACTACAAGCTTAACTATTATTTATGATTATTCATCAACAACCTATATTTCCTAATTATACATTACATTTTTACAATCACAATACCTTAATCAAGATCAGAAATACATATACATATAACAAAATTGACCTTAAAATCCATACCAATGCAAATTATTCATACCTATATCATTTCCCCCTTTAAATGTAAAGGAACATTTATAAACAATATTTGGGAATATGGGCGCAGTTTTTCTTTCTTCTCCCCTCCCTTTTCTTCCCTCCCCTTGCCATCCCCCTCCTTCCCCTTCCCTCCCCTTGCTCCCCTTCCTCTCCCTCCCCTTCCCTCTCTCTCTTGTCCCCTTCCCTCCCTCCCCCTCCTTCCTTCTTCTTCCCATCTCTCTTCTCCCCTCCCTCCCTCTCCCTCCTCTTCCTTCTCTCTCTTCTCCCCTCCCTTTACTCCCCTCCCCTTGCCATCCCCCTCCTTCCCCTTCCCTCCCCTTGCTCCCTTTCCTCTCCCTCCCCTTCCCTCTCTCTCCTGTCCCCTTCCCTCCCTCCTCCTTCCCTCCCCTCCCTCTCCTCTCCCTCCCCCTTCTCTCTCCTCCCCTCTCCTCTCCCTCCCTCTCTCCCCTCCCCTCCCTCCCCCTCTCTCCCTTCCTTTTGCACTAGTGAGGACAGCATCTCTGTGCTCTCTGGTTGTGAGGTTCTCTGTTGGATGCTGGTGCCTCCCCACCCCGCACCGCACGATAGAGAGGAGAGCATGCTCTGTGCACGGAGTCCAGATCTTCTGTTTGGTGCCTGCATTTGTGCTGTATTATGTTGGGCCTCTGTTGTCTTTCATTCTTGGGAACCTAATTTATCATATTTTTTTTTACATGGCTTCTGGACTTTGAGTCATAGTTAAAAAGGCCTTCTCTACTTCAAGGTAATAAGGTTCTCATGTCTGCTCGCAGTGCTTAACTGATTTGTTTATTTACTCACATGTGTGTGTGCATGTGCATGTATGCAGATGTGTGTGTGTGTGTGTGTGTGTGTGTGTGCGCGCGCATGCCTGCATGTACACATGCTTTTGTGCCTGTGGAGGTCAGAGAACACTCTCAGTCATGGTTTGAGACAAGGGCTCATTGGCCTGGGGCTCTGAGGAGGCAGGGCATGACTGGCCACTGAGCTCCAATGTCCTTCTTCACATCCCATCGCTGGGATAATATACGTGGACTGCTCCCATGTAGGATTTATTTTTATTATTTTTAATTATGTGCCCCCGTGTGTGGCTCTGTGTGTGAGTACAGGTGCTCATGCAGGCTGGATGCATTGGATCCCTGGAGCTGGGGGTGCAGATAATTGTGAGCCACCCAAGGGTGCTAGGAACTTAACTTAGGTTCTCTAGGAGAGCAGTAAATCCTCTTAACTGCTGAGCCATCTCTCCAGCCTCTGACCTTCTTTGCCATTTTTTTTAAACGTTTACGTGGGGCTCAACACCATCTTCTACCCCCGCTGTTGGTTTTAATCTAAGCTTCTGGTTCCCCTCGCCAAATTCCTTTGGGATGATTTTTATACTTCTTTCTGTCCATTATGAATCCAAGCTTCCATGTCTCACCTTTTCCATTGTTTGTATTATACGTTACACTGTATATGTCACCAAGAGTGCTGCTTGATGCTCGGCGTTCTCATCCGCAAATGGGGCTATCTGTGCCTATTGTTGAGAAAGGAAGGGTTCCCAAGTGTGGTGGGCATGTCTGTCATTCCAGCATTTGGAGGGTTAGGAGTTCAAGACCAGCCTGAGATACATAGTGTGACCTTGTCTCAGAAGGATGGATGGATCGCATCCTTCGGTGTCTCCTTCAAGATGTAACAACTCCAGGCTCTCAGCCAGTATGAAGCTGATCTGGAATGTAGAGAGAGATGTAGACTCAGGGTCCTGCTGTAATCCTTACTTCTGACTGCTTCTCCAGTTTGTAGAAGACTATGAGCCCACCAAAGCTGACAGTTACAGGAAGAAGGTGGTCCTCGATGGAGAAGAGGTCCAGATAGACATTCTGGACACAGCCGGCCAGGAGGACTACGCGGCCATCCGAGACAACTACTTCCGCAGCGGAGAAGGCTTTCTGCTTGTGTTCTCCATCACCGAGCACGAGTCCTTCACTGCCACGGCCGAGTTCAGGTGCGTTGAAAGGGAGAAGAGCTGCGTTCTTGACCCCCCAGCCATGGGCTGAGGCTTCCAGGGACCTGGGTTGAGCAGACTAGAGATGGCTGGGCCTGTGATGAGGAAGAACTCTGCCACAGAGTTTCTGAATCTCAATACATTTCCATCCACCATGGCTTCCGTCTCTTGGTACATCCATGTTTTAGGATCCCTGGATGTATCTTTTTTTTTTTTTTTTTTTAGTTTTTCGAGACAGGGTTTCTCTGTAGCTTTGGAGCCTGTCCTGGAACTAGCTCTTGTAGACCAGGCTGGCCTAGAACGCACAGAGATCTGCCTGCCTCTGCCTCCTGAGTGCTGGGATTAAAGGCGTGTGCCACCACCGCCCGGCCTGGACGCGTCTTTTTTAAAGATTTGTTTGTTTGTTTGTTTTGGTTTTTCGAGGCAGGGCCTCTGTGGAACCCTGGCTGTCCTAGAACTCCCTCAGTAGATCTGGCTGGCCTTGAACTCAGAGGTCTGCTTGCCACTGCCTCCTAGGATTAAAGGTGTGCGCCACCACACCCTACTTACTTTTATTTTTATTTATTTTCTATGTATGGATGTTTGTCTGCATGTATATCTGTGTTCCACATACGTGCTTGATGCCCGTGGAAGTCAGAAGGGGCATCGAATCCCTTGGAACTGGAGTTACAAAAGGTTGTGAGCTGGGAATTGAACTTGGGTCCTCTAGAAGAGCAGTTAGTGCTCTTGACCACTGAGCTAGCTTTCCAGCCACCGTGTGAGTGTCTGTGAGAGTAAGCGCGAGCGCAGGCATGTGCTCACACGTACATGTGCTCACATGTATATGTGTACCTGCACTACAGGGGATATGTGGAGGTCAGGGGAAGACTTGAAGTTGGTTCTCTCCCGCCGTGTGGGTTGGTTCCAGGACTTGAACTCAGGCAGTCAGGCTTGGTGCCAGGCCCTCTTCCTGGCTGAGTCAACTTAGCCTGACTGCAGGCTTCTGCAGGCTCTTTCTTGTCAGGAAGTCAGGTGACCCACCGAGGTAAAGGGAGACAGTTGACCGTTTCTCGGGATTTGGAAGGCCGCTCAGCGAGCCAGGGAGGCGCCGAGGGCTGAACTCAGCCAGTCTAGCAGACAATATGATAGGACCTCTGGTTGTTCTTGTGGTCCTGGTTTCCTGCAACAACCTCTGTGTGTATATGAAGGCCACAGGGGTCTCAGCATGAGCAGCTGCCTCCCTTTGCAGGTGTTTTGATCTTATCAGGAAGTTTCTACAGGGATAGCACTCTTGTGGTCACAACTGTGTCCTCCTCACAGTCTGACTTTTGAGGCCATTGAGGGCGCACACACACTCACACATACTAACACACACACACTTTCTTTTTACTCCGCTGTCCCTGTATTGGAGTTATTAAACATTTTTGTAAGCTGATGCTTTGACTTTGATGGGATTTTTGTTTTTATTTATTTATTTTATATGCCAACCACAGTTTCCCCTCCCTCCTCTCCTCCTGTTCCCTCTCCCCACCTCCCTTTTACCCTGCCCCCCCATTCACTCCTTCTCTGTCTCCGTTCAGAAGGGGTAAGGCCTCCCATGGGAGTCAACAAAGCTGCATATCAAGCTGAGGCAGGAACGAGCTCCTCCCCCTAGAATCAACTTTGGGCAAGGTGTTCCTTCCTTCATAGGAAATGGGTTCCAAAGAGGCAGCTCTTGTGTCAGGGACAGGTCCTGGTCCCACTGTGATTTGCTTGCTTGGATGTCTGTACAGCATGTGCCTGCAGAGCCCGCCGAGTCCAGAAGAGGGCGTCAGATCCATGGAACTGGAGTTAAAGAGTTATGAGCTGCCATGTGGGTGCTGGGAATCAAACCAGGTTGCTTTTAATCACTGAGCCAGCTCTCAGATCCTGGTTTTTTTTTTTTTTTTTTGCTTTGTTCTGCCTTTTTTTTTTTTTTTAAGGTAGTGTCTCATACAGACCAGGTTAGCCTTAAACTTACTATGTAGCCGAGGTGCCCCTGAAACTTCTGGTTCCACCGAGTCCTGGGGTTACAGGCATGTGCCCCCATGCCCCGCCTGTAGAGTACTGGAGATGGAACCTAGGTCGGGCTCTGTGCATGCAAGGCTAGCGCCCCGCCTTGCCCCACACCCCAGCACCTTTCAGTTTGTTTTAATTCCTGAGAGTCCAGAGGGTTCCTTCCCTTCCTTCTCCCCTCCCTGTCCACCTCTTTCTTTTCCCCCATAAATTGGGAACCCTGTGGGGATGCAGACTTTTCCTTTGCAGGAGTGTGGGGTAGAGAGACCTCAGATGGAGAGAGACCAGATGATGGTGGGAAGCTGAGGGCCGGCCTGGGAAAGCCCAGGCCAGTGGAGACCCATTTGAAATACTCCCCAAATGGAGCAGTTTCTCTTGTTCCTTTCCAAGCTTGTCAGATGTGCTTGTAAGCACCCAGGCACACTGTCAGCTCCTTGTAAAGCCACTTCTTACGCTATGCTAGCTTTCAAACAAAACACCTTTGTGTGCCTGTGTGTCTGTGTGTTCACTGACTGTCACACCTCAGTGCTCGTGTGGAGGTTGGGGACATTCGCAGGCGACAATCGTCATTTTCAGCACTCACCTTGTGGATCACAGGCGTGGAGGCCAGCGCCCTTGTCTGCTGAACCATCTCACTGGCTGCTCTCTAGCTTTCTTCACCGTGTTCTCGACGCCTCACCCACAGGGAACAGATCCTCCGAGTCAAGTCCGAGGAGGATAAAATCCCCCTGTTGGTCGTGGGCAACAAGTCTGACCTGGAGGAGCGGAGGCAAGTGCCCGTGGACGAGGCCCGGGGCAAAGCCGAGGAGTGGGGTGTGCAGTATGTGGAGACATCAGCCAAGACCCGTGCCAATGTGGACAAGGTAGCGTGGCTTCTGGGGGGGGTTTCTTAGAAGACCCAGCCATCTGTCTCATTTGCTTGATGTTTAGTTTTAAGTGTGCGTGTGTGCACGCATGCGTGTGTGTGTGTGTGTGTGGATGTGCCATGTGAGCATAGGCACTCAGTGGGGTCAGAAGAGATCATCGAAAGCCCCGGAACTGAAGTTGCAGGTGGTTGTGAACTGTCTGCTGCGGGTCCTGGGAACTGGAAGCTGCTGTGACGTGGGTAGTGGCCCTCTGCAAGAGTGGTCATCTTCCTAACCACCGAGCCAGCTCTGCAGCTGCCCCTGCTGCCAGCGCCACTCCTCCTCCTCTGCCTCCTCCTCTCTTCTTTCTTTCTGACAGTGTCTCCTAATGACCTTGAAGTTTGATTGCTCTGCCTCCTGTTCCAAGTGCTGGCACTGTGGATTTGATCACCGCGATGGTTTGTCATTTTATGTTTTTCTTTTCTCTTCTGCTCTTCTCTGTCTTTTTCTCTCTTTTTGTCAGCGTCTCACACAGGCTAGCCTAGAGTTCAGGTGTAGCTGAAGAGGACCTTGCGTTTCTGATCTTCCAGCCCCACCCCCTACACTCCTTTGCTGGAATGGCAGGCGTGTGCCACCATACACATCTTTTATACAGTGCTGGGGTGGGGCGAGGCCAGAGCTTCACACAAGCACACGAGCACCCCATGTTTTCCTTTTACATCAGAGTGCAGGGTGTTACCACACAGTTGAAGTAAGCACCTCACAGCTGAACTTCTCTGTTTTCACACGCTATAGTGTGGGCTCTTGCTTCATGTCCTGGACTTGTGAAATCAGTGCAGAGCCACAACAGGCGGAAAGGCCGTGTCTGTACCAGGTTGTGCTTAGCTACAGATCCCATCTCTGTCTCCTCTTCTTCTCAGTTCGCACCATAGTCCAGGCTGGTGCTGTGGGATGCCATCTCCCCTTGCTTTCTGCCTTCCCAGGTTCACTCAGCTGGTTCTGGAGGAGAGCTGAGCACTCTCAGTAGAACATTAGGAGATGTCCCATTGAGAGGAGGGCTTAGCATTTTTTTTTCCAAGACAGGATTTCTCTGTCTTGGAACTCTGTAGACCAGGATGACCTTGAACTCTCAGAGATCTGCTTGCCTCTGCCTCCCCTCCCAAGTGCGGGGATTAAAGGCGTGTTCCACTACCGCCCAGCTGAGGGCTTGGCTTTGAGCAGGGGCCAGTGTTGACAGCACACCTCTGGGTAGCCTGGGGTACAGTGTGAATTGTGTTTCTTCATCAGCTGCTTTTTTGTTGTCTTAGTTAGGAATTGATTTGCTTTTACAATTGCATTTGTTTCTTGGTGTGTGTGTGTGGGGGGGGCATGTGTGCCACAGCGCACATGTGGAAGTCAGAGGTCAATCTATGGGTTCTCTCCTTCATCATGTGGGCCCCAGGGAATTGAACTCAAGTTGCCAGGCTTGGCAGCAAGTTCCTTATTCACTGAGCCATCTCCCTGGCTCGTTCTGTCTGTCTGTCTGTCTGTCTGTCTGTCTGTCTGTCTGTCTGTCTCTCTCCCTATCTGCCTGTCTGTCTATCGACAGGCTCTCATATGACCCTCTGTGTAACAAGCACTAGAATTACTGGTGTGGAGCCCTGCACCTGATTCATGGTGTCAGCGTGGGACCCAGGACTCGGCATCTACTGGACAGTGCTCCACCAGCTGCCACGCCCGGCAACTGCCTTTCTTTATATTCTGATCTGAACTCCCCCTGCTTCCTGCGATGCTCAGACTTCTGTTCTCCTGCCATCATCTCCTAGCTGAGGAAAGCACAGGGCATCCAGGTAGCCTCCATCTTCTCCGGAGGAGGAAGTGGGACACATTAGAGACATGGTCACCTGATGTATTCCTGTCTGGTCTCTGCCTCCCATGCCTTTTATATTTTAAAACCCAAGAGGGCTGTCTGGTTATGGTGGCGTCAGCCTTTGATCCTAGTACTAACAAGACAGAAGCAGGTGGATCTCTGAATTCAAGACCAGCCTGATCCACATAAGGAGACCTTGTCTAAAGAACAACCGCAAAACAAAAAGAGAAAGACTTTCTCGGCATGAAAATGCTGATGTTGCTTTTGAGGTGATGAGATTCGAGTCTCTGGGGTCTCCTGTGTATGGGGTGTTATACGTCGTCTCCCCCTCCTCTCCCTGGATGAGCTTTTACCTGCCAGGCGACCCAGCAGGGACTTCTAACTCCTCAAAGGCTGTGGGTGAGTGCAGGTGGCATTTCAGCTGAACGCACCCACGCATCTCCCCTGCCTTTTAACTTAAAATGAAACAGACGTCTGTCACTTTGGACCGGTGGCTGTGGCTAGCTTAGGGGGTGTAGAGGTCAGTCTGAGACTCTTGGGGTTCCCTTCCCTGTACCTGGCACTCATGGTAAGCTCATGGAGTGCCACACCAGAAAAGCAATCTTGGTTTGCTTGGTTTTTGAAGCAGTAATTCATGTAGCCCAGGCTGTTCTCAAATTTGTTCTGTAAAGGATGACCTTGGATTTTGAACCTTTCTAGATTGGTGGCATCACGCATGGCTTGTGTTTTTCTTTCTTTCTTGTTTGTTTTTTAAATTTTTTCTTTATTAAAAAAATGACAGGGCCTCATCTATCTGAGGCTGGCCTTCAGCTCGTATGCAGCCGAGAAAGACTCTGATTTTCTTGTCCTCCCGAGTGCTAGGGTTACAGATTGTACCAGCAGGCCTGGTTTACGCCGAGCTGGGGATCATTCCTAGGGTCTTGTGCATGCCAGGCAGGTACTCAGACAACTGAGCCATGTCCCCAGCCCTTAATTTGCTGTTCACCTTGGTCTGTGTCTGAGAACCAGATCTTGGTGGAGATAAAAAAGCCTGTGTTTCTTGTCACGCTTCCAGTTTCTGTGGGAAATCTGCAGTGTGTCTTCGCAGCACGATATTTTGTCTGCTTGAGAGTAATCAGCCCTTTGGTGATTGTGGTAGCAGAGGGCAAAACCCAAACCTCATGGGCCAGCGATAAGGCCTGCTTGTCTTTCCTGATAAAATTCCTCTTGGCAGTGGGGTGAAGGGGCAGGGGCGGGGAGGTGTGGGGCTGGGTGTAGGGGAAGGTGAGGAGGAGTTCTGTGATGAGACTTCTCTTTCCCTGTCCTCCCCAGCTCTCCAGTGCAGAAGCCTGCCTTCCTACTTCCCATCCCCTTGCTTTCTCAGATTTGCCCCTGGCGGCTTTTAGAGTAGGGTTTGGGGAGGGGCTGTCACTTACAAAGGCATTCTAGCCCTTGTCATCAAATGTTCATTCCTGTGTGTGTGTGTGTGTGTGTGTACGTGTACCTATTCATGCTGTCGTATGCATGGATTCAGAAGACAACTTGTGTGTGTGTGTGTGTGCGCGCGTGCATGTGTGTGTATGTGCCTATTCATGCTGCCATATGCATGGAGTCGGAAGACAACTTGTAGTGTGCGTGTGTGTGTGTGTGTGTGTGTGTGTGTGCGTGTGTGCCTATCCATGCTGTCGTATGCATAGTATCAGAAGACAACTTGTGGGAACCAGAACTTTCTGTCACCATGTGTGTCTCAACTCCAGAACTCAGGTCATCAAACTTGGTGGCAAGGGACTCTAACTGATGAGCCATCTCGCATGCCCGTTAGTGTTTCCGGAAATGGGAATAGACCCACAGGTGCCCGCTGCCCTCCAGACGTTTGTGCCCAATGCCTCCATTCTAGAACTGTTCTCTGCAGAAGCATATTTTACCCTTATAGTGTTCAGATCTGAAGGGCAGTGACAGGCTCGTCCTGTCCCTGCTGACAGCTGTGCAGAATGGAGAAGGGCTGTTTCACCAAAGCTGATTTTTATTGCTGTAGCTGCTTTGTTTGTTTATTTATTTATTGTTGATACTTTGTTTTAATGGAGCAGGCTCATAAAAGTAAGCTTGGTAGCTGGGGGTGGACTCAGCTGGTAGAATTATTGCCCTGGAGTTCCCTTGCCAGTGCCACGTGACCACCCTGGGAGGCTGTGGAGCTCCTGGCCACGCAGTCAGTTGGAGGCCAGCCTGTGCTACCGGAGTCCCTGCCTCACTGAACAAACGAATGAATGGTTGCATGTTCGGGCTTTGTGCCATGAAATCTCAGTGTGTTTCCTGCCAACTGATCTGCTTCCCAGTGACTAAACGGCTTTCCCTCTCTACTCTGCCCTCCCTTCCTCCCCACTGCCAGGCGTTCTTTGACCTGATGAGAGAAATCCGAGCAAAGAAGATGTCGGAGAACAAGGACAAGAACGGTAGGAAGAGCAGCAAGAGCAAGAAGAGTTTCAAAGAGCGGTGCTGCTTGCTGTGAGCGCAGAGTGGACCGCGCTGCACGCCAGAGGCCAGAGGCTGCCCCCAGTCTGGCTTCCTCCAGTTTGGCTTCGCTCTCCACAGCCGCATTCACGGTCACTTCTTTAAATGGGACAGATATCTGTGCATGGGTGACTGACAGAAGAAAGGCACCTTTGTGTGGTAGATCTCTTAATGTCAGCAGTTCTGAGGACCCGCCCCCCCCCAACCACGACAGCCACCATCTCTAGGGACATAGTGCTGGAGATCCCAGACAGCTGAGTTGGGATGACGAGGAAGCATACTGTCACAGCATCTTCTTCTCCTGCTGTTTAGGACACAACCATCTTTTGTTTGAAAATTAAAATGCCTCATTTTGGCTGGGCGTGGTGTACACGCCTATAGTCCCAGCACTTTGGAGGGTAAGGCAGGGAGGGTAGCCTGAGGTCAAGGCCAGCCTGGGCTACCCAGCAAGACCCTGTCTCAAAAAGAAAAAAAAAATTAATGTCTTATTTTCTTAGGTTTTAAAAAGGGGTCTCTGGTAAGACCCTTGTCAGTTCTTATCAGTTTAGAAGTACACAGAAAAATCTAAGCTCTGATAATAGTTTGGGGGGGGATTCTTTGCTTTCTTTTTAAAAATGAACTTTGGCAACTTGGAAACAGAATTAGAAAGATGAACTTCACCTGGGCCAGACAGGCTGAGCCAAGCTCCCCGGCCTTCGAAGCCAAAGGGGGGTGCTGTTCTCTTCGTACTTAAATGCCAGCCAGGTGCTGGCTGCAGGCTCTCTCTCCTCAGCACCCTATTTGGTGAGGGAACTTTCTTTGGGGGAAATGCAGGCCTGTACTCTGTAGTGGGCTTGCTTTTTCTGACCAGGTCATTTTCATATCTTCTGGTCGCCCCCTTACCACCAGCCGTATCTCTGGGTCCCTCTCCACTCCACCAGCAGAGGCCAGGCAGTCCTGTTCTTTTTCTTCTGAAAACTGTGACCAGTTTGAATTATGTCCCAGAACATAAAGCCAGTGCCAGCCCCGGCCCTTCCTGCTCCCTCTCCAGAGACACGGTAGCTCCCAATTTACAGGTAAAAGAGGGGACGGCCCAGAAGGACCATGGCCGGTAGCTCCCTGGCAGGCGGTTCTAGTGGTGCTGAGATGAGTCAGGGAGTCGAGTCCACTCCCGCGTCATGGGGAAGGGGACACTGGGGCAGCAGCCTACCCTGAGCGCACACACTCCTCCCATTTTTCAGAAGTGAACATGTCATGTTTAGGTGCCACGTGTGAATCTGGGTGGGGAGAGCGGGAGCCCCTCGTATGGACAGTTTGACAGAGGTTGTGGGAACTAAGGTCTGATCCCTGGAAACTCATCTGTCACTTCCAAAGAACCATGGGCCTTTTTGAGTAAATAATAAAAAAAAATAAAATAAAATACACTTTTCAGGATTTTACGCTTTTGCCTGCGTGCTGCCACACGGAACACTCGTGGAAAGGGATTAGCAGGTAGTCGTTATTTTTAGCAGCTGTGCCGCCTATCAGACAAGCGTTACTTTAGTGAATCCCATGGGCTGGGAAACACAGCTATAAATATAAGCAATAATTGTACCTTCATCTCTCCTTTGGGAGACATCTCCATCCTCCTTAAAGTATAAAACCTTGACGGTGATTACACATGTGTGCTAACAGGAAGATTTCGCTGACGTGAAAACCTGCACGGGAGGCCAGAGGGGGCTCAGTGAGTCAGAGCCGTGCTCAGGGGCTGGAGAGATGGCTCAGCAGTTAAGGGCACTTGCTGTTCTTTCAGAGAATCCAGGTTCAATTCCCAGTGCCGATATGTCAGCTCATAACTGTCTGTAACTCCAATTCCAGGGAATCTGATGCCTTCACACAGACATGCATACAGGCAGGCAAAACACCAGTTCACTTAAAATAAGAATAAATAAATCACTTTTTAAAAATTAAGGGCGCATGCTATGAAAGCATGGCCTGGGTTTGAATCCCCACACAGATATAAAAGGCCAGGTGTGGCCATGTGCAGGTCTGTAACCTTAACGCCATGGAGTGGAGGCAGGAGGATCACTGGGGCTTGCTGGTGGTTGCTCTCCAGTCACGAGGTCCAGTGGAGATCCTGTCTCGACGGAACGAGGAGAGGGATGATAGAAGCAGGACCCCCTTCTTCTTTCTCTGGTCTGTCCTTGTAAACATAGCTGCACACATACACCACATACCTGTACTACATGCGCACACGTGTAAAACGCCACAGATCATTCCACAGCTTAGTAAGGAATTCATCTTGATTTCATTGACAGACATGCACTTACTAAGCTGGATGAGCTGTGATATGTGAACTTATTTTATTTGTGTGTGTGTGAGTGTACATGACAGGCATGTGTGGGCACAAGGGTCACGGTGCACACATGGAGGTCAAAGGACAGGCATTTTGTATTGTAGGATTGGTTCTCTCCTTCCCCTTTACGTGGGTTCTGGGCATCAGACGTGGGCTATCAGGCTTGCTTGTCAAGCGCTTGTACATCCCGAACCATCTCATCGACCAGAAACAAGTTTAATTCATACCGGCAAGATGGCTCACTGCGCGAAGGAGAAGCTGAGTTGAGTCTCCTCGATCCACATGTCTGAAGGACAGAACTGATCCCTGCAGTTGCCCTCTGACCCTCTGCATGTGTATTGTAGGACGCCTGTGCTTACACATAGGTACACACACACTAAAATAATAAAAGACAAGGAATTTTAAATGAATATATCTAAGTGAAATGACGATCTTTGAGATGTACGGTTCCTATGCTGATATAGGAGCTACACTCTGGTAAACGACCATCGACACTTAGCGTGTATAACTAACACTTGTTAACCAAGCCCCGTGACCTGAGATCTGTCCCTGGAGCCCATGAGAAAGGAGAACATGTTCCTGTAAGTTGCCCTCTGTTGCAGTCACGTGCACGCACACATTAGTAAGTATTAGTATACATTTATTTTGTGTATGTATATGGGTTACATGCATGAATGCAGGTGCTCGCAGTGGTTGGATCTTCTTGAGTTACTGGTGGTTGTGAGCCACCTGATGTGGATGCTGGGCGAACTCCGGTCTTGTAGAAGAGCAGCAAGGGCTCCCAACTGATAAGCCATCTCACCAGCTCCCGATAAGTAATATATGTATTAACTGTGGAAAATACTAGTATGCTAGTAATAACAAACTTGATTATTTTTTAATTATATTTTTATTTTTTTATTCTCTGTGTAATGTGCTCAAAGACAAGCACTCATGTCTCAGCAACTGTGTGGAGGTCAAAGGACAACCAATGGGAGCCAGTTCTTTTCCATCATGTGGGCGCATCAAATTTGGGTCATCAGGTTTGGTGGCAAATGCCTCCACTTGCTGAACCATCTTGCTGACCCCCAACTTGGATATCTTTACCTTTTAAACTCATCAGAATCATAGCTTCGCATGCTTTCTGGAATCCTAGAAGTGCTGGAATGTCAGCCTTGTTCCTCCTGTGCCAGCCCTTCCCAGTGCACTCTCTGCTACCCTGATATTTCTGAGTAATAGCCTTAGGCCACTCTTTCTTGATTTTTCACCCTCAGATTCTGGCAGTGAGGATAACAGGAAGAGTGTGCATGTGTGTGTTCATGTTTGCCTATGTGTGTGCATGCATGCTTGCCTGTGTGTGTGCATGCACGCTTGCCTGTGTGTGTGTGCATGCTTGTGTGTGTGCATGTATGCTTGTGTGTATGTGTGAGTGCATGCTTGCTTGTGTGTACATGCTTGCCTGTGTGTGCGTGCTTGCCTGTGTGTGTGCGTGCATTCTTTTGTGTGTGTGTGTGTGTGCATGCTTGCCTGTGTACAAAGCATTGTCTCTAGCTCCTTTCCTTTTTTATGGTGATGGCATTCTCCTTACTCTCCCGACCCTCGTTGCTCTCATCTCAGTCAACCCCCCACTCGTCCCGACCTGTCCTTTGCTCGGATTCAGGATTTTGGCTTTGTGTCCCATTGTGACCGTCTGTGTGAGCCCTGGACTGGATCTACCCACTGGAGCCTGGCAGGGTCACCAGTGGATACACAACGGAAGGCAAAGATTCCCCTCTTCTGCTCCTACCAGTGACAAAGAGTTGGATGGTGAAGATGGCCCACCCACCTCCAGCCCCTCCTCCACCTACCTCTGCCTGACTACTACTTTTTCTCCTCCTCTTCTTCCTTTCTCTTCCTTCTTCCTCCTTCTTCCTCCCCTTCCTTTCTTCTTTGACAGGGTCTCACTCCGTAGCCCTAGCTGGCCCGGAACCTACTATGTTCAGAAGTCACCTGCCTCTACCTCAGAGGTTCTGGGATTAAAGGCATGTGCCACCACAGCCTGACTCTTGACAGACCCATCCTTGTGCAGACCCTGCACAGGTGGCAGTGGCTGGCAGCGGCGGCTGCCTTGACTTCCCGATTGCACCGGCTGTGTCTTAGCCAGAAGATGGCGTCTCAGAGCCACGGTCCATAGCTCCAGTTCTTGCATTGTTCTGTGCTCGCTTTACACACGCCCCAAAGTGTTAGAAGGGCATGATATGTGTGTTTATGTATGTATATGTATACGTGTGTGTGTGTATGTGTGTGTGTATATATGTGTGTGTGGTGTGTGTGTATATATATATGTGTGTGTGGTGTGTGTGTGTATATATATGTGTGTGTGGTGTGTGTGTATATATATATGTGTGTGTGGTGTGTGTGTGTATATATATGTGTGTGTGGTGTGTGTGTATATATATGTGTGTGTGGTGTGTGTGTATATATATGTGTGTGTGGTGTGTGTGTATATATATATGTGTGTGTGGTGTGTGTGTGTATATATATGTGTGTGTGGTGTGTGTGTATATATATGTGTGTGTGGTGTGTGTGTATATATATATGTGTGTGTGGTGTGTGTGTATATATATGTGTGTGTTTGTATATGTATACACGTGTGTGTGTGTATGTGTGTGTGTATATATGTGTGTGTGGTGTGTGTGTATATATATATGTGTGTGTGGTGTGTGTGTATATATATGTGTGTGTGTGGTGTGTATGTATATATATGTGTGTGTGGTGTGTGTGTATATATATGTGTGTGTGGTGTGTGTGTATATATATGTGTGTGTGTGGTGTGTGTGTATATATATATGTGTGTGTGGTGTGTGTGTATATATATGTGTGTGTGTATATATATGTGTGTGTGGTGTGTGTGTATACACGTGTGTATATATATGTGTGTGTGTGGTGTGTGTGTATATATATGTGTGTGTGGTGTGTGTGTATATATATGTGTGTGTGTGGTGTGTGTGTATATATATATGTGTGTGTGGTGTGTGTGTATATATATGTGTGTGTGTATATATATGTGTGTGTGGTGTGTGTGTATACACGTGTGTATATATATGTTGTGTGGTATGTGTGTGTATGTGTGTGTGTGTGTGTGTGTATATATATGTGTGTGTGTGGTGTGTGTGTATATATATGTGTGTGTGTATATATATGTGTGTGTTTGTATATGTATACACGTGTGTATATATATGTTGTGTGGTATGTGTGTGTATGTGTGTGTGTGTGTATATATATATATATATAAAATTTAGGATTCAGCATGACTCTGCCATTTATTCTCAAGTTTTCTTTTTAATGTATAGTTGGAGACATATTGGCGCTCAGTCTTGCCTTTTGTCTGGGTTTCCTTTTTCCAGATACCATTTCCTCTTGGCAGATCCAAGTGGAGGGACCCGTGGACAGGCTCCCAGGCATGCTTCTTTTGACTATGGCAACCCTTTGCCGTTGTCTTGCTATCAGCTTCAAGTGAGGATGTTTTGGGCTCCCTGTGTTCATTTGTCCCTTCTTCCTGTCTTGGTCTGCAAGGTGATGAGTTGATCGCCCAGCTCGGTATCTACTTGTGACCTCTTCTGAGATGGCATCTTATAGTGGCGTCTGCCTGCCTCTGTCTCCTGAGTGTTGGGGGCAAAGGCGTGCGGCACCATGCCCAGCTGGCTTCAGATTCTGTAAGTAGTTGAAGATGGCTTGAATTCCTGACCCCCTGCCTCCGCCACTTGAGTATGATGAGTATGAGGGGCACTGTTATGCTGGGGTACGCAGTGCTGGGGCTGGAAGCCAGGGCTCCCTGCCTGCTAGGCAAGTGCTCCACCACATCCCCACCTTGCCAGTAGTTCTTATGTATTCTCATTACTTACAGCTAGAAATCATTTCCTAAAATCTGATTTACCCGAATAATACAAACAAACAGAACATTATTAGTTAAAACTCATAGTATAAACATAATAGATTGCTACTTTTGCTCACTGATCAAACCTTAGTTTGAGTGGGAAGTTGGAGATGGGCTGAAGCCTTGGCCTGTGGCACACCTTCCCTTCCGCATAAACGCAAACACCAAAAAGTGACAGGTGCGCATGGGAGATGCTGGGGCCTGGTTCACAGTGGAGTGTCTTCAGGTCCCAGGATGGCAGTCAAAACTGCTGTGGAACTTGACTCCAGCAGTGTGAGCTACTTTTGTCCCGTGCTCAGATACAAAAGCAGCTGAGGGGAGGACTCACATTTGGAGGGTGCAATCCATCACAGTGGGGATGGCGTGGCGGCAGGAGCGGGCGGCAGCTGCTCACACCATGTCCGCAGTCAGGCCGCAGAGAGATGAATGCCTATGAGTTTTCTCAACTCAGTAACCTAGTCTAGATGATGCCCTACAGACAGCTTGGAGGTCTGTTTTCATGGTGGTTCTAAATTCCATCGGGTTGACGATCAAGAGTAAATATACCAGCAATCCCCCTGAAAGTAACTGGCATCCTGTACTGTGCTGGTCAGTTCTGCTATTGGAAGAAATAAGGTGAGGGCTAGGCAGATGGCACAGCAGGTAAAGGACTTGCTGTGCAAGCAGGAGGACCTGAGTTCAAATCCTGAGCACACACATAAAAAACAGGGCATGGATATGACTGTAGCTGCAGCATTGGGGGTGATGGAGGGGTAGAAATAGGAGGGACCAAGAGCCTATGGGCCAGCCAGTCTAGCCAAGATGTTTCCCTCTGATTCATCCAGAGACTGTGATGAGAAGGCAGATAACAGTGGACGGTGATGTCCAGCACCATTCTCTGGCCTCTGTGTGTGTGCACACAGCACAAAAACCTGTACACCTACATGCATATGACATGGACACACACACACTAAATAGAACCAAATTTTCATTTTATTTTTGCGTGTAAACGGGTGACAGGACACTCCATGGTGTGCTTAGGGGAAGGATATTGTAGATAGGAGATGGAACAGGCTATCAGGTTGGGTGCAAGTGTCTTTACAGGCTCTGAGCTGTGTGACGGCTCATTTTCCCTCCCTTCCTCCCTCTCTCCATTTCCTGTTTATGGAAGTTCTTTATTATCCAGAGAGGCTAGTTTACTGTGGCTGACAGGTTTTGTTTTGTTTTGTTTTTCAAGACAGGGTTTCTCTGTGGCATTGGAGCCTGTCCTGGAACTAGCTCTTGTAGACCAGGCTGGTCTCAAACTTACAGAGATCCACCTGCCTCTGCCTCCCAAGTGCTGGGATTAAAGGCGTGCGCCACCACCGCCCGGCCTGTGGCTGACAGTTTTAAAAGGTGATATTTCTTTCCTTTTCTTTAAAGAAGTAGAGTGTGTGTGTGTGTGTGTGTGTGCTAGAATAAAATAGTGAATGCCCTGCTGTCGTTCTCTGTCTTGCTCTTTTGACAAGGTCTCTCAGTGAACCTGGAGTTGACTGACAGCCATCACGCCCAGTCTTTCTCCTGTCCCCACCCTCGCTGTGCTGGCATACAGCTCCTGCATGGCCCCACTGCGGGTGTAGGGGCCGGAGCTCAGCTGGAGAGGTCTAATCCTTGCCCAGAGAGTGCTCTCACCCACTGGGCTGTCATCTCGCTGTCTTGAAATACGTGGATAATGCGCTTGTCTCATCACAAGAACACGCCAGCAGAGGGCTGTGCGGGCAAGGTTTGTGCAGCAGAAGCAGCAGAGAAGCCACATGAGACGTAGAAGGGGTGCTTGTCCTCACTGGAAAGCTGCCCACCGTGAAAGCCTGGAGAAATCCCGTGCACCTCCACCTGCAGCCTGCGACGGAAGAAGGGTTGGAGCATCTTCTCAGGGCTCTGTGTTTGGTGGGCTGGGATTCTAACTTGGTGCATCTGCAGCAGACATGGGGCCAGGCTGCACCAAGCAGGGGAGCTCCTGGAACACGAGTGCTCTGTGCTGTGTGTGTTTTCAGAGCCCTGGGTTATAGCACTAGCAGACAGCCACGAGGGTGGTGCTTGTGTCTGATGTTACCACGAAGGCAATGAAGAAGGAACTCTTCAGTAACGCAATGAGAAAGTGACTCTGGTAAATTTTCTATCAGCAAATGGAATTACCCCACATCTCCCTTTTAAGTCAAGGTCTCATGTAGCCCAGGTTGACCTAAGAGTCCCACGTGTAGCCGAGGATGGCCTCAAACTCTTCTTCTCTTTCCACCTTTACCTCCTGAGTGCTGGGATTGCAGGTGTTGGCCGCCAGAGCTGGTTTATTTGGTGCTGGGATGGGACGCAGGGCTCCTGGGAAGGGACCCATCCATGCTAGGCAAGCACTCCTTCAACTAAGCTACATCCCCAACCTCCTCTGTTTTTTCATTTCTATCTGAACCTCTCACAAATGAGTAGTCAAGACAACACACAGAAGATACAGGCAGAGAAAGCTAGGCAGGTCATCTGGGACTCCTGCCTGGGGAGGCTTGCTGCTGTGCCCGCGTTCTTGCATGGTGCTTCTCAAACAGAAGTCCAGATTTATTAATTTTTTTTTAAAAAAATCTCTTACTGTGAAGCAATGGTGTTTTTTCCCTGGTGGCTGAGTAGGAGAGTATATAGAAGTGATTCAAAGTTACATTGATATTGGGCCGTCGAATGGCTGAGCGCTGCGCTTACTGACAGGCCTGACAACCTGAGATCATTCCCTGGCACCTGTGCCCTGACCTGTACACACGTGTTTGTGTATGATGTTGTGTGGGGTCACTCTTCTAGAGATCTGAGAATGGCTTTCAGGAATCTGTTCCTTCCATCATGTAGGTCCTGAGGACTGAGCTCAGGCCACTGAACTTGGCAGTAAGTGCATCTCCTTCTCCTCCTCCTCTTCCTCTTCCTCTTTCTCCTCCTCTTTTTTTTTTTTGAGACAGGGTCAGGTTGGCCTCAAACTCACGCCTGCCTCTGCTTCCTGAGTGCTGGGATTAAAGGTGTGTGCCACCACTGCCCGGCTGGCAGTAAGAACCTTTAACAGCTGAGTCACCTCAATAATCTTTTGGATTTAAAAAAATTCAAAAAGATCTCTAGTATCCCAGGCTGGTTTGAACTCACTACAGAGTTGGAGATGACCTTGAACTTCTGATCTCCTGCCTCCTCACATCCCCTCACTTGCTGGGATTGCAGGGCCACTACACCCAGCATATGCCATGCTGGGGATGGAACCCAGGGCACTGTTTGCTGGACAAGCACTGTACCAACCAAGCCATAGCCCCAGGCCTACACTTCTGTTAAATCGAGTTTCCAGGAGTGGCTCGCTCCTTCACAAGCACTCAGCATTCTGAGTTTCTAACCCAAAGCTTTGACACGGAGTTAAAAATGGTCTGATAGACTGATAAACCAGGCGGTGGTGGAGCATGCCTTTAACCCCAGCACTCCAGAGGCAGAGGCAAGAGGATCTCTGTGAGTTCGAGGCCAGCCGGGTCTACAGAGTGAGTTCCAGGACAGCCAGGACTGCGCACACACACACACACACACACACACACACACACACACACACACAGAATGGTTTGATTAAAAAAATAACCTACTCTGTGTAGGAACGTTGCTGTGCTCCAGTGTTTTTCAATTTTACATTTTATTTCTTTCCTTCCTGGGGTGGACATATGCCTGCCCTGGCACACATGCAGAAGTCAGAAGACAACTTGTGGGAGTTGGTTCTCTCCTTCCACCATGTGGGTCCTGGGGATCCAACTTGAGTTATCAGCCATCCATAATCCATAATCCCTTTTAGGTATCACGTCTTCTATAGGATGTGAAATGTACTTGTTTTGTAAGCTTCTATTTTTGAATGACTTTTCAGAAGCTTGTTCTGTATAGGCTGGAACAAAGTTCAGTTAGTAGGGTATTCCCCTAACACAGGCTCCATTCCCAGCATGGCATAAACTGGCATGGCAACGCATGCCTGTATTCCAAGCACTGAAGAAGTGGAGGCAGGAAGTCAACGTGAGGCCAGCTGAGGACACGTGAGACTGACGGGAGGGAGGGAGGAAGGGAGGGAGGGATGAAAGGAGGGAGGGATAGATGGAAGGAGGAGGGAGGGAGGGAGAGAGGGAAGGAGGGAGGGAGGGACAAAAGGAGGGAAGGGGGAGGGAGGTCAGTCAGTCTATTGTGTAGAAAGAGATTCCAGCACACTGATCAAGCCCTAAGCCTGGCTAGACTGCAGCTGTGGTTCCGTAACTAGATTTGAGTCTGTGAACTCCTGACTATACTCAGTGTGGAATCTGCAGGCTTTCCCATGTCTCTGTTGTGCTGATAATATCCTTGTTAAGCCGGGCGGTGGTGGCGCACGCCTTTAATCCCAGCACTCAGGAGGCAGAGGCAGGCGGATCTCAGTGAGTTCGAGACCAGCCTGGTCTACAAGAGCTAGTTCCAGGATAGGCTCCAAAACCACAGAGAAATCCTGTCTCGAAAAGCCAAATATATATATATATATTGATCCTTGTTAAACAATTTCAACTGAACTCTAGGGCTGTGGTGTAGAACACTAGCTTAGCATGTAGAAGGTCCAAGTGCGACCTCTAGTGCTCAGGTGCAACCTCTAGTGCCCAGGTGCGACCTCTAGTGCCCAGGTGCGACCTCTAGTGCCCAGGTGCGACCTCTGGTGCCCAGGTGTGTCTGTGTTCCTGGTACTCAGGAGGTAGAGGAAGGAGGGTCACAAGCTCAAGACCAGCCTGGGTGACAAGAGAGCCTTTCTAAACACACCCCCACACCCCCACCCCTCCACACCCCAACACACTCAAACTCCCCGCAAGTCTATCAGTGCCAGAAAATCAGTGGTGGCACCACCACCAGACTCCTGGCCAACACCAGCCTGAGTTCCATTCAGCTGGCACTGCATTGCTCTGGTACTGCGAACAGCGTTGGCTTCAGAAATGCCACTTGGATATTTTATTTATTTACTTATTTATTATTATTTTTGTTTTAGTAAGGAAGACACATATTCACAAAACACTGCAGGTTAGATTGTACCACCCAGAGCCTCAAACTGCTAACAGGACAGCCTTGTTTTGCTGGCCTGTGGTGCACGGCTGTGCACGCTTTGCAAACACTCCACCACTGAGCTGCAGCTCCAGGCCAGAGCCCAGCATTCGTAATTCAATATTTTATGAGCTTATTTGAACAAAATACATTAATTTTTCTATACTAAAACAGAACACTTTTAACCTTTTCAGTGGGCTGAGTGCTGGCCTGGCGTGCCTACCGCTATGGGCTCCATCCCCTCATCACATAGACTGGTCACGGGCGTCATAGCAACCATACCATTCTCAGCCACATAGCCAGCCTGAGGTTATCCTGAGATACCTGAGAACCTGGTTTGTGTTCTCTCTCTCTCTCTCTCCCCTCTCTTCCCTCCTCACACCTCTAATTCTTTACGTGAGTCAGCTCGTGTGGCCTTTCTGTCTTAGGGGTTTATTGCTGTGAAGAGACACCATGACCACAACAACTCTCATAAGGGAAAACATCTCATTGTAGTGGCTTACAGTCCAGAGGTTTAGTTCATTATCCTTATGGTCGGGAGCATGGCGGCGTGAAGACAAACATGGTGCTGGAGAGGTAGCTGAAGAGTTCTACATCCGGATCCTTAGGCAGCAGGGAAAGACTGAGCCACTGGCCCTGGCTTCAGCTTCTGAGACCTCAAAGACCACCCTGCAGTGAATGATACCTTCCTCCAACAAAGCCACACCTACTCCAACAAGGCCACACCTCCTAATAGTGCCTCTCCCCATGGGCCTATGAGGGCCATTTTTATCCAAACCACCACACATTCACTATGTAGTCTAGCCTGGTTAGTCAGTCCTCCTGCCTCAGACTCCCAGTGCTATGAGGGTGGATGTCAACTACCACACCCAGTTCACTTATTATTTATTGAAAATAAGATCTTGTGTACAACTCACGATATAGTCGAGGATGATTTTGAACTCGGAGCTTTCTGAGCTAGAGTTAAAGGCACTTGCTACCCCTCCTGGTTTATGTGGTGTTGGGGATAGATCTCAGGACATCATAATACTAAGCAAGCATTCTACCTGTTACACACACACACACACACACACACACACACACACACACACGTCTTTTCTTAGCCACACCAGGCTTATTCTGCACTATTTGCAAACACCTGGCTCCACCTAGTGGCCGCAGGAGGGTCGGTTTTCCTGGGAGAACTCTTCAGACTGGTCCTTGCCCCTTCCTAGTGAGGGTAGCAGCATTGCTAACTCCCTGGAAGCTGATTCCTGAGCAGAGCGCTCGCCTGAATCACTCCCTTGACAAAGGTCCAAACACAGTTGTCGGGTTTAATGACCTGCGTTATTATGGGCTTTGGATTTTGCGTGTGTGCCAAGCCAAAGCATGAACAATACACAAACTCTTAAGGGAAAACACTATGGCAGAGCTGGGCAGACAACATAAGCCCACTGTCTGTGAGGGCTGGTGGTTTCGCTCGCATTTTTATTGCATTAATCAATTTGTATTGCAGAACATAGGAGGACTGTTCCCACAGTGAGTTTTGTTTACTGAGAGAGATTGGGAAAGTAACAGGGGAGCCCTAATTCCTGCCTGCTACCCCAGCAGGCTCCTTCCACATGAATGTAAGTGGGCTGCAACCCAGCTGCACACAGCAAGGCCTTGGAGAGCCACCCTAGTCACGTACTGCACTCCCCCCCCCCCCCCGCCCCAGCACCCAGACCTTGGTTTTGAAGACACATTCCCTCGGGGGCATCAGTCCCTGTGGTAGCCGCTCTGTCATTTTGGCTGCCATCACACGAGATAGCCTTTGCGTCAAGGACTGCTCTCATTTAGCCCAAACAAGCTGACTTCAGAGGCCAGGGCCAGCCAGTCCAGTGGGCTCACTGCTCCCATAGGCAGGCAGGCTGGGCTGAATGTTGACCGTGACCACATGTACCGCGGGGCACTTTGAGCACATTCTACTTGGGTGGGTGGCAGGTCATGACAAACTATCTTGCCTCAGGCATGTCTTATTCTTTTGCAACACCCGAGCCCCATGTGTGTGGGTTAGCGCTGTGGTGACTGTCCCACAGCGGCTGGTGGGGATGGGGGGCGGGGGAGGGTGTAGTTCTGGGAACCAGGCTCACCTGGAAGCCCTGCAACCCAGCCTTGCCTTCTGAGGTTCAGGGCATAGCTGGCAGGGGAAAGCAGCTTGCATGTGATGGGATTGTGACCATATGTTGCTTTCGGTTTCAAAGTAGACTTTTAATAGCAGTTTCAAGTTACCTAGCTAAAAGTAGCTGTGCGCTTCTTGCCGCGCGTTCACACCTCTTCTCCCTTGTCCTGGATCGTTTGTTCTGTGCTCCCTAAATTACCCATCCTTCTTGAGTTTAAGCACTAAAAATCCATCTCCCGGCTTCCGCCGCTCACCAGCACAGGTGCTGTGTCAGCAGATTGCTCCCTCCACCCCGGTCCTCCCCAGTCCTCCATCTTTCCCCACCTGTAAGCAGCCAGCGGTTCCCTGGCCGGCCTCCAAAGCACTTTTTTTTTTTTTATCCCTTGATTGGGGTTTTATTTTAAAGAAGAAAGCCAAGCACATTTTTAACAGCCACAGCCAGATGGAGCTGAGCTCTTCGGAGGCAACGCAGAGGCAATAAAACCCTGAGAGTTGGTGCGGCTAACCTAATGAGAGGTGCTGGGGCTTCCTGCCAGCTCCCAGCCCTGCAGAATACCTGTGCCGTGGAGGAGGCGCGTGACCTCCGGCAGTGTTTCTCTAGCTTTCTCTGTCCTCACCGGCTGGTTTGTGCTGGGCCTTCCTAGCCCCAGGCCTTTCCACCCCTGCCTTGGGCAGTTTTCACTCTGTGCACTGAGGTGATTTGTAGCACTGGATGGCCCTTGCCCTTGCTGCTGCTGTCCCTTGTGGCTCCCATTCTGTTCTTTTCATTTTAATTGCATTGGATTTGTGTGCTTGTGTGTGCACCTGGACACATGGTAGAACGCATGTGGAGGTCAGAGGACAGCTTCCAGGAGTTAAGTCTCTCCTACTGTGTGGGTCGTGGAGATCACCCCGGATTGTTAGGCTTGGTGGCAAGTGTCCTTACCAGTGTGCCATCTCACAGACCCCTTCGCGCTGTCCACTTCCCCCAGAGAGTTGGCAAACCACCCCTCCCACACATACACACCCCATTCTGCCTTCTGTAATGAACTCTCACGGGCTGGTCTGAGGCTGTCCACCCATTGTTGGTGAGTCTGGCCCTCCAGAACAGATGCCCCGGGGTCCGCACTCTTTCCTTGGCCTGGCCCCTGGTGATTAGTCACCAACACGTGCCTTTCTTGTCATCTCTCAAGTCATCTCTCTGTAGCCCAAGTTGGGCCTTTAGCTATAGAGACCCACAGTCATTGACTTACATGCAAGGAGACCAGGACTGCCAAGGGCTTAGGGAGCATGAGTCAGGGGTCAATCCCAAGGGGACAGTAAGGGATGCTGGCCTGCCTCTGTTTGGGTTTCCCTGGGGAAAAGCAGGGGATGGTTGGATGAAGCACAATGTGGTGGGATGGGAAGGAACATAGTTTTAACCATAGGCACACATCACCCAACTGTGGGCTCTGTCCAGCCTGCATAAGATTACAGACACAGAGAGCGACCTGGGGACCAGGGAGCGTCCCTCTGGAGAAGCAGCCAGGAATTTGACTGACCCAATACCCAGTTGATTCCAGGGGCCGACAGTGGTCACAGGGCTCTGCAACTCACTAGCCAGGTATTGGTACCTTCCCAGTTGTTTTGCAGAGAGTATTATTGGCTGGCTCGGAGGATGGGGGAATGGCTCAACCAGTAAAGTGTTCACCTCGCAAGCACAAGGACCTGAGTTCAATCCAGAGAACTCAGACAAAAAGTCAGACTTGGTGACATTATCCTGATGCTGGGGGGCAAGGCACAGTTGCTTGGGGCAGGATAGCTGAGAGAGCAAGAAAGAGAGACACAGACAGAGAGACAAAGAGAGACAGACAGAGAGAGACACACAGAGAGAGAGAGAGACAGAGAGGAGGTAAAGGTTCTGGATAAAGATAAAGCTCACCTAAGAGATATCTCTTCTACCCTTATTCTAGAATGATCCTCCACTTAGCATCCCAGCCGGACAACCCAATAGGTGACCACTGAGGGAAGCGTCCGTCCTTTCCCATCACTAAAACATCTTCCCCATGCACCCTAAGAAGGGAGACGATGTTTGTTCTGCTTCCTTCATGGGGTTAAAACTGACCTGTGATGACCCTTGTCGGAGCCGAATGCATCCTGCCACAGAAAGGATCAGCGAGACCATCCACTGTGTCATGGGAGCAACACAGCCCATCTGTTTCCGGTGTTCTTTGTGTTAAAAGTCTATGAGAAATGCGAGCTTTGGGTTAAGTGGTTTGCTGAAGGAAGGGTAGAGCCCAGGCCCCCTTCTTGCAGATGCCTGCTGTGTCCTATCCTTGCTGTACATTTGTAATCAGCAGAAGCCAAGGGATTCTGAGGAGAGGCGCTTGCGTCCGGTCCCTAGGCTCTAAGACTATCTCAACAGTGCACCCTGGAAAATTAGGGTTCCTCCAGGAGTCTCACGCTGCTAGAAGGAAAAGGTTGGTGTCTGCTACTGACCACAGGAGGAACTTAGCTCCCGGAAGATCTCACACAGTTCGGACAGCTCATCAGACAGTCTTGCTGGAGAGGCTGGAGTCGGGATAGTGATGGAGCAGTGATAGGTGGGGCCCTACCTTGACCAGGACTGCTTAGCTGTGCATACCTCTAGTTACACTGAACTTCATGTCAGGACCTTGAAGACAGACTTGGGGGATTGCTGGGCCCCTCCCTCCTCTCCCACAGTGAACAAATTGACCTCTGCTTTTCACTATTGCTCCATGAGTCTCACTGAAGACGGACGGCTGAGCTTGACTTGTTAAGGCTGCAGACCCCAGCAACTCCCATAATATGTTCTGTCTGGGGGTGCCAACCACGGCTCTACTTGTCGGGAACCGAAAAGGGGGGGCAGGTGTGGTGAGGGGCGGACACATTAGGATGTGTCAGAGGCAGGGTTAGGTGGTTCTGGAGGTCTGAAGAAGAGGCATGGGAGCAGCCCAGGGTCACACAGGGAGCAGCAGGGGATCTGGGTTGAGGGAATCAGAAGACATAAGGCCTCTCTCCCTGCTGTCCCTCTAACCTCTCCAGTGACTGGCCAGCCTCAAAAGCCTTGGGCCTCATGCCAAGCCCTGTTCTTGGCACACGCCCTCCATCCACCCTAGCCTGGGGCTTCTTCTTATTGTGCTTCAAAGCAGCTGAAAAGTCAGCGGAGATGGGAAACGGTTCTCAAACACATGGGAAGGGTGTGTAGAAACAGAACCCCGAAACAAAGGCCTATTGACTGGCCTGTGTGTGATGCAAGTTTGGGGGAGGGACTCCAGCAGGTACGGGGCGGAGGATGGGTGCCTGCTGAGGGCTTTTTGGTGTGTGTGTATTTGGATGGTATATACTTATATATGTGTGTGGGGGGGGACTTGTGCCTGTGGCCAGATTGGAGGTCAGGGAGGATGTTGTGTGTCCCGCTCTATCACACACCGCCTCATTCCTTCGGAACAGGGCCTCTCACTGAACCTAGAACGAGGCTGGTGGATCCCCTATAATGCTGGGGTTACAGGTGTACACCTGTGAGGCTGGGTGCTAAAATTTGAACTCAGGTCCCCGTGTTTGCGAAGCGAGTGCTCCTACTCCCTAGGCATCTCCCGAGCCTTGGTTGTTTAATGGGGAAAGAAGGTTCTCCAGGGGCCAGATTAAGGCTCACCCTCAGCTCTGGAGGACCCCCAAGCCAGCGCCCACCCGCTGTTTTCCAGCCACTCACTCATGACACTTTGTGGTTTGACATAGCTTTCTAGTCCTTTGGGGCCCCCCAGATAACTAGTGTCGTGACTCAACTGTCCTCTGCTCCCTGGGCAGGTGTTGGAGGTGTCCGGAAGGCATGAGAGGGGAGCATATAGTTCACAGGGTAAGGAGGATCAGGCAGCTAGGGACCAGAGGCTTGGGGGCACATGCCGCGTGGGTAAGGAGCTTGCTCTGCAAGCTGGAGGACCTGTTTCAGATCCCCAGCACCCAAGCAAAGTGGGGTATGTCAGGCAGCCCCCAGTTGTAATTCCAGTACTGGGGGGCTGGAGACAGGAAGCCCTCTGGGCCTTATCCAGCCCAGCTGAATTAATGAGAGCCCCAGGTTCCGTGAGAGATCCTGTCTCAAGAAAATGGGTGAGGGACAGGGGACGATAGCAGATGTCGGTCTGTGGCCTCTCCATGCAAGTACACACGCGTGCACACACAGATAAACATGCACATGCACCCCACCCACAACACACACAAAACAAACAAACAAAAACCCCAACTCACTAACTTGGACTTCTGCTATACTGAACAGGGCACGTCACCTGGTGCATGGATACAGGTGATCTTTATTTTATTCCTTAAATTTTTATTTTATAATTAAGTGTATATATGTTTCTCTCTGTGTGTGAGTGTGTGTGTGTGTGTTTAGGTGCTTGGAGATGCCAGAAAAGGGCATTGGAGCCTCTGGAGTTAGAGTTACAGGCAATTGTGAACCTCATAACGTGGGTGCTGGGAACTGAACTTGGGTCCTCTGAAAGAACAGCAGTACTCTTAAACATGAGTCATTTTTTCAGCCTCTCCTTTATTTTTTAAAACTTTTAAAGTTACATTTTATTTATTTATGTGTGTGTGGTGAGTACACGCCACAGTGTGTATGAGGAGGTCAGCTTGTGAGAATTGGTTCTCTCCTTCCACCGTGTGTGTGTTTTGGGAATCGAACTCAGGTCCTCAAATTTGGCAGCAAGCACCTTACCCCCTGAGCCACCTTGTCAGCCCGTGATGGGTGCTTTTCCTGTGTTGTCTCTCCAGTAGAGCTTCAGAAATGCTCCCAGGCCAGCCCCGCTCATAGTTTTAGATTGATGCACGAAGAAACAACCATGGTGAGGTAAGTCACTCTAACAGACCCTGTAAGGGTTGAAGCGTGCTGGGGTCTGTCGTTCTCAGTGTTGAGTGTGTAACCACTTCCTGCACACCGAACTGTGTCCCTTCCCTTCTGTCCTCCCAGAATATTCAACAAACTTTGGCAATGCCAGCAGGGCTGGAAGGAAGCTCTCCCTGTAGGCGATTCTGAGCACCGTGAAGGAGTGAGAAGCTGAAGGAGGCTCAGCCCTGTGGGATTGCTTCTGAGCGGGTCTGAGGAGTTCAAAGCCGTTTCCTGCACACCTCTGGCCTCCCATTTACAGCCTCATTAGCTCCCCTGGGTCTGCCAAAAGCCAGGCTGCCTGACTCCCAGCTCTCACCCAGCCTCCTCAAATCTCCCTCTGCCGGTTTTTGCGTGGGCGGCGGGAACTGGAATGGTGGGCGGTGGATGTTTTGGGGTGAACTTTACAGACCAGTATCACAGGTGATGGACATCTGGCTTGGTGTGTGTGAGGGAGGAGTGGCATTGAGGTCTCATCGGCTCTATTCCGGGGCTCCCACACGTAAAGGGGCCTGGGATAGAACCCGGTGTACGTTGCCAAGCGGTAGCTGTTCGGTGAAGTAACCCAAGGAGCAGGGTTAGGCTTTGGGTTAAACAGAGAATGAATGAGTGTCTGTTTGCAAGCCTGACCACATGCGTTGGAGACAGGGGCCTCACTTCACGCCTGTAAACGCACCTGTGCAGGTAGACACTTGCCTGCCACTCTCACTGGCTTGGGAGAGATGCCCTCCTTCTGCCCTGGCATTGCCACAGCATTGCCGCTTAAGGCCACTTGTAACATTGAAGCAACTGCCTTTGCGCCTTCCAGCCGGGATGAAATGAGCCCTCCGCAGGCCTGGCACAGCCCCTGGGAAGGCAAGTTACTGTTGAGCAACCCCAACACAGTGTAGCGTTCATTTCCAGATGCCCCCAGGGCTGGATTGTTTTCTTCCTCTAGCCCGCCCCTCCCTCCCCACAGTTACGGATTTTGCAATATGTGCACAGCCCGTACGCTGATGGATCCATTTCTACTAAGTCCTCCGGATCCATCAGTCCCTGTTGCTTTATCTCTCTCAGAGGGTGATGTTCTTCAACAGGTGCTCGGGACAAAGCAGGGGAAGGGAGTGAGCAACGGGGCCAGCCAGCAGGCTGGCCCCACCAGACTTGGGAGTTCTCACTGAGTTAGGAATGGGCAGGCGAGCGTCTCCAGCAGGCATGAGAATCATGCTCTTCTTATTCACTTTTATTTTTGAGGTAGGGTCTCAGGTAACTCAGGCTGGCCTCAAAGTCTACGCACAAAGAAGATAACTGCCAACTTTGTGTGTGGGTGGAGGATGAGCAACTGTGTGGAGGTCAGAGGCTGACATCCTATGTTCTGTCTCTCCCCATCTCATTTTTAAATTTAATTTTATTTCTTTTTGGTTTTTCAAGACAAGATTTCCCTGTGTAGCCACGGCTGTCCTATAGATCAGGTTGGTCTCGAACTCAGAGATCCACCTATCTCTGCCTCCAGGTGCTGGGATTAAAGGCGTGCACCACCATACCTCAGCTTTCTCCACCTTATTTTTTTTAACTTTATTTTATGTGTATAGCTGTTTTGCCTTAACATACATATGTGTACTACATTCATGCCTGGTGCCGGGGGAGGCCAGAAAAGGATGTCAGGTCCCGTGGAACTGGAGTTACAGATGCTTGTGAGCCACTATGTAGATGTTGAGAATTGAACCCAAGCCCTTTGGAAGAGCAATCAGTGCTCTTAACCGCTGAGCTATTTCTCCAGCCCCTCTTCACCTTAGTTTTTGGGACGGGGTCTCTCACTGACCCTGGAGCTCACTGAGTCGGCTAGACTGGCTGTGAACTCTGGGACCCACCCATTTGCCCCTCACCATCAGTACCAGGGTTACAGATGTGATGTGCCCATGCCTGGCTTTATCAGGAAGGGGCTGGGGATCCACACTCAGGCTCTGATAGCCATTTCCCCAGCCCTGTCTCCAGACCCTGCAAAAGCGTTCGTGTGAGTGTGCAGCCTCAAATGCAGGTCAGAGGACAGTTTTGGGAGTCGGTTCTCTCTTTCCTTCATGTGGCTTCCGGGGGTTGAATTTGGGTGACGAGGTTGATAGCATGTACTGAATCTTTTTACTGTCCCTTCCCATTTTGAGACACAGTCTCAAGCAGCTTTGGTTGGCCTTGAACTTGCTACCCTGATCTCTCGATCCTTGCCCTTTCCTAGCCCGGGGATTAGGGTTGTCCCACTTCACCTAGTTTCCTGTGGGCTGAGCATGGAACCCAGGACCTTCTGCAATGCGGGGCAAGCACTCTACCTACTGAGCCACAGCCCAAATGCTCCCCTCCCCATCAAATTTTTTTTTTCCTCCTGGGCACCCAACAAGACTACTATTGCTAGCTTTCCACTGGGTGTGGTTCTGAGACAGGCCTGGCATGTGGGTGGAAATACGTACCTGCCCAGAGAGTATCTAATATGGCCCCCATTGTTCCCACCTCTGGGGAGATAGTGCAGCCATCACCGGAAAGGGGTTGGAGACCCTGCCTACTGTGTGGAAGGCTTGCGCTCCCTAGCAACACTGGCAGTGAGCTTTTTTCCTTTTCTTTTCAAGACAGGGTTTCTCTGTGTAGCCCTGGCTGTCCTGGAACTCACTCTGTAGACAAGGCCAGCCTCGAATTCACAGAGATCCTGCTGCCTCTGCCAGTAACTAAAGGCGTGTGCCACCACTGCTTCGGTAGCATTGCCTTTTCAAAGAATAATAAAAAAAGTTGTCAAGGGTGTAGCTCAGCTGGTGGAGCACGTGTCTGGCATGGACAGGGCCCTGAGTTTGGTCTTCAGCATTGCATAAACCAGGTGTAGTGGTGACCTGAAATCCCAGCTCTAGGCAGAAAGATCAGAAGTTCAAGGGCGTCCTTAGTTAAATTCAAAGTTTAGGTTACACAATTACCTGTCAATTTTTTTTAAAGCTCTCAAGTCAGGCACCTAAATCCTAGCACTCAGGAGGTCAAGGCAGGAGTATTTTGTACAAGTTCAAAGCTAGCCTGGGTTACATAATGAGTTTCAGACCAGCTTGGGTTACCTAGAAAGACCCTATTTCAAAAGGAAAAAAGAAAGTAAGAGGTGGGGTAAGAGAAAGAAGGAAGGAAGATTCTTAAGGTAAAGCCTCTGGGAGCCTGTTTGTTACAGCAGCAAATACAGGTTATCCTGACTAATACACACTGATCAGATAGTCCCAGGCTGCTCCTTGCCTGCATTCCACCGAGCTCTGTCTCTTCTTTTCCAGGACTGCTCAGAGTCCTCTGGATGTTTCTTTCGGCATTTCTGTTTCAGCTCCCTCCTCTCACCCTCCCCTTCTGTGTTAGAGGATAAGCACCTTTTCCTTTAGCACTAATGCTGTGGCCCTGTGTCGTAGGTACTGACCCCATTCAAATTCACATGTCTCCATCTCTATCTCCAAAGTTAGTTGAAATCTTCAACTTTCCCTGGTTCTTTTCTTGCTTGTTTACATGTATGTTCCAATTGTGTATATATGCATTGTGTGCTTACGTATGCAAGTGTGCTTGCACATGTGCACACATGGAGGCCAGAAAACAACACCAGGTATTCCTCAGGTGCCACCTACCCCTTTGAGACAACTCTCTCACTGACTTGGGACTGGACAAGTACGCTGTTCTGGCTGGCAAGTAAATCCTAGGGATCTAGTCTCTGCATTCCCTGTGCCAGGATTTTTTAAATTTTTTTTAAAATTAATTAATTTATTTATTAAAGATTTCTGCCTCCTCCCCGCCACCACCTCCCATTTCCCTCCCTCTCCCCCAATCAAGTCCCCCTTCCTCTTCAGCCTGAAGAGCAATCAGGGTTCCCTGCCCTGTGGGAAATCCAAGAACCACCCACCTCCATCCAGGTCTAGTAAGGTGAGCATCCAAACTGCCTAGGCTCCCACAAAGCCAGTACGTGCAGTAGGATCAAAAACCCATTGCCATTGTTCTTGAGTTCTCAGTAGTCCTCATTGTCCACTATGTTCAGCGAGTCCGGTTTTATCCCATGCTTTTTCAGACCCAGGCCAGCTGGCCTTGGTGAGTTCCCGATAGAACATCCCCATTGTCTCAGTGTGTGGGTGCACCCCTCACGGTCCTGAGTTTCTTGCTCGTGCTCTCTCTCCTTCTGCTTCTGATTTGGACCTTGAGGTAAATTGATTTTATTGAGCTATGCATTTTTCTCTTCTCCCCTTCTTTCCACTTCCCTCCCCTTCTACCCTCTCCCATGGTCCCCATGCTCCCAATTTACTCAGGAGATCTTGTCCTTTTCTACTTCCCATGTAGATTAGATCCATGTATGTCTCTCTTGAGGTCCTCATTGTTGTCTAGGTTCTCTGTGATTGTGGCTGGTTTTCTTAGCTTTATGTTTACAAACCACTTATGAGTGAGTACATGTGATAATTGTCTTTCTGGGTCTGGCCTACCTCATTCAATACGATGTTTTCTAGCTCCATTCATTTTTTTTTCTGCCGTGCAGTACTCCATTGTGTAAATGTACCACATTTTCCCTGTGCATTCTTCGGTCAAGGGGTATTTACATATGAAAACCTGTGCCAGGGTTATAAATGGGTGCAATCATGTCCAGCTTTTGTTTTTTGTTTTTTAAATGGGTTTGGGGGTGGAACTCAGATCCTCACACTTGCAAAAGCAAGCAACTTACCAACTGAGTTTTCAACCCAGCCCAACCATCTGTCTTAACAAACAAACAAACAAATGGCTGGAGACTCACAGGCTCAGAGGAGAGGAACACTTGCTGCTCTTGCAGAGGACAGAACTTGATTCCCAGTACCTATGAAGATAGCTCATGGCTGCCTGTCACTCAGACTTTAGGGGATCCATCACTCTCTTCTGACCTCCCCGGACACCTGCTCACAAGTGGCACAGACACAGACATATGAACACAAATACAAATAATTCTTTAAAAGAAAGAAACAAAAACCTCCCTAACATTGTTAGCCATATACATATGTATATCTACGTGTGTGTATGTTATATACTACTTTGTTTTGTTATATTTTTTTTGAGACAGTCTAGCCTGGGCTGGCTCGAAATCCATTGTGTAGACCAGGTTGGCCTGGAACTCGTAGGTGCTCCTTCTCCCTCTGCTTCCCAAATGCTGGGATTATAGGCATGAGCTACCACACCCTTGAAGCTTGAAGCTTCCTAACCTTCCCCTCCTTCTGTCTCCTCCCTCCCTTAGAGATCGCAATCATCTTGCTTCCCACTGCCGTTGGTTCATGAACCCTACAGAAGCCACCTCAGTGGTTCCATTCAAGAGTGTCTTTCAGTTCCCACGCCTCAGCCTCCCTCTGGCAGCAGGCATCTTCTGCCCGGCCCTCCCTTGGATGGGGTTGGCCCTTCTCAGTGATTTCCTGGCTTTCTGGTGACTCTTGCCTTTCTCACCCTGCTGGCTCAGGGTTGGAACAATTGGAAAGGTACCCTGTCTCCGGTCCCTTCTCCCAACTCACACTCTTTATTTTTTAACTTCTACTTTGATGCAAAATAACAGCGTTTCTCTGACCTATGTCCCCTAGGTCTGTTCCTTCTCCTCCTGCCTCCCCCCATTTGCTGCTTGGGGTGTTGGAATGACAAGGGTAACTTGGCAGCTGTCGGTCCTGCTGTCTCACCGGGTATGCCAAGTCCCTCCCGTGTTTAGGGAGTCTCTCTGGAGCTCCAAGCACCCATTGTCTCTACTTTATTAGGCTTAAATGGGACCAATCCACCGCCTCCTTGTTCCTCACCACCCTGGTTCCATCCCACCTTCCTTTCCTGCCTTAGCCCAGTGGGAGCTGGCTGACCGAAGCCAGGAGCGTGGGCAGGTGGACATGTCGCGTGCCTGGACGGAGCACCCAGCTGGGAAGAGCGTGGGCTGGGGCAGATCTGGATTTCTGTCCTGGCCCTGCCACCCAGGAACTGTTGATGTTGGCAACGATTTAATCTTTCTGAGGCTCAGGCTGTACATGTAAAATGTGATAACACCTACTTTAACAGGGCTGTGAGTACCGAGCGAAGGAGGTATGTGACTCCCCCATAGAACAGGGCAGGTCTCCAGGGGCCCAGGAATGGCTCTCACCCTTCTGGGCAAAGCCTGGCAGTTTTTGCTTCCCCTTATCCCTGTAACTGAGTGTAGACTGCAGGTAGGAAGTGACCACAACCTTATGGTTTTTATTTTATTTTATTTATTTGTTTATTTATTTATTTATTTTTGTTTTTCGAGACAGGGTTTCTCCGTAGCTTTTGGTTCCTGTCCTGGAACTAGCTCTTGTAGACCAGGCTGGCCTCGAACTCACAGAGATTCGCCTGCCTCTGCCCCGCCCCAAGGACTGGGATTAAAGGCATGCACCACCACCGCCCGGCCCTTATGGTTTTTAAATTGATTTCTTTTTGTGGGTCTTGCTGCTCCCATACAGAACCCCAAATTAGTCTCTTTCCCCTCCTGTTTATTTCATTTTTATTATGCGTGTGTATTGTGTCCATGTTTGTTTTTGTGACATTTACATGGGTGCCTTCGGGGACTAGACAAGGGTGTCAGGTGCCCTGGAGCTGGAGTTGCAGGTGCCTGTGAGCCTTACATGGGTGCTGAGAACCGAACCTGGATTCTCTGCAAGCACAACAGATGCTAACCATTGGGCAGTCTCTCCAGCCTTCATCCTAGCCCCTTGAGGGAGGAGGTAAGAAAGGGTCAAGGAGAATCAGGCTGATGGTTTTAGAAGAACAGACAGTATCAGAGACAAAGTCACTTGGTATGACCTAAGGTTGTCCACACCTAGTTTAATAATAGACCTTAACAGCTTCTTGAAGCTCCATGCCACTTGTGACCAAGGTCATGCCAGGCCACTGCCAGCCACTTTCCCGCTAAGGCTGAGGGGCATAACTTTGTGAACTGGCCAACCTTTTCGGGGAGGTGGCCTCTTGGCTCATTATTTATTCTCTTTAGGTTCTGGAACATTTACAGAAGCACCGAGGGGACAAACACTGTCAGTTTTTGCTTTTACACGAATTCTTTTGGAAAATGTTTTAAAGCTGGGAAATTATGGCAGTGGGGTGTGGTTAGTATTCCATCAGGATGAGTCTGAACACAAGCCCCAGCAGGCCACGGCTCTCGAGCTTGCCTTTCATTTTCATGTGAGGAAGTAAGGTGGGTCAGGTTGGCGTAGTCATGGAAACTCCTGTTGCTTGCCTGCTGTGGGTTTCCTGAGGGGAACAGGTTTCTGTGTGGGGGACTTGGGAGCTGAATATAACAAGAACTTCCCACATGAGGATGAACACACACTCTGCTACCATATCCCAGGGTGCCTCTGGCCTTCATATCTGCAGCTGGATGCTCACTTCGCCCAGAACTGTGTTCCTTGAGGAGGATGTAGGGAAATAAATGGTAGTCAGGGAGATATGATGGTTGGTTGTAACTGTCAACTTGATGTAACCTAGACTCACCTGGGAAGAGTGGCTCAATGAAGGGTTGTCTACGTAGGGCTGGCCTGTGGGCGTGTCTGGGGGGGGATTGTCTTAATTGAGTTAATTAAAGTGGGAAGTCCCAGCCCACTGTGGGTGGCTCCATTCCTGTCTTAGTTAGGGTTTCTATTGCTATGATAAGCACCATGACCAAAAACAACTTGGGGAGGAAAGAGTTTATTTCAGCTTATTGTTGTAGTCCGTCCGGGATGAAGGGAAGTCAGGGTAGGGACTTGAGGCAGGAACCTGGAGGCAGGAACTGAAGCAGAGGCCATGGAGGGACATGGCTTGTTCAGTTAGCTTTCTTTATACACCCTCCGGACCCCTGCGCAGGGGTGGCATTGCCCACAGTGATCAGTTAAGAAAATGTGCTACAGACTTGCCCACAGGCCAGTCTGGTGGGAGAATCTTCCTCCTCCCAAACGATCCTAACTTGTGTTAAGTTACATAACAGTAGCCAACACAGTATTCTAGGCAGGGGTTCCTAAACTGTAATGAGAGTTAAGAAATGGAGCTAAGCAAAAGCGAGCATGCAAGTGAGCAGGTGTATCTTTGTCTCTGCTCCTGACCGCGAGTGTGAGGCGACCCACTGTGGCGAGGTCCTGTCCCGACTTCTGCACCATGGTGGCTGCAAGCTGGGGTGCTCAGCTTTTCCATCACAGCAACAGAACAAGGAAAGAAGGCAAGTAAGGGCTCATGGTGGGTCCGTTCTGACACATACAGGAGGCAAAGTACACGGGGGTGGCGAGCGGGGGTCTGAACACTCTGCCTGGGCACCCCTCTATACTTTAGACGAAGTGGGGTGACCGTGGGAAGGAGGCTTATGGTTGTGTTGCGCCTTCTTCCTAAGGCGGTCCTAGGTTCTCAAAGCACGGTCTGGCGGGGAGCCTCCAGCACGATCGTGTCAACTGGACTTTGCCCATGAGGACCCTCCAGGCTGGAGGGTGGGGTGATGCAGAAGCAAAGAAGAGTGGGTAGGGAAAAGAGAACCCATCCTGGGGGGGGGGGTCAGCCATTAAGTGCTTACTTTACAGGTATTGGAATCTGAGCTCCATTCCCAGAATGATCCCAGCACCGAGGAGGTAGAGACAAGTACATCCCATGGCTGCATCGTTAGCTAGCCCAGCTTGGGTGGTGAGTTGCAGACCAGGTCTGGAAAAAAAAAAGTAGATGACACTCGAGGAAAAGCACCAGCCTACACACACACACACACACACACACACACACACACACACACAGAGCCCACCCCTCCACAAAAGGAGAACTTTGCTGAAGATGTGACGCTGAGCAGGACTGGGACAGGTGAGTAGAAATGCATCAGATATGGCCCGGGGTAGGGGAGCCAGGCAGAGAGATGAAAGGAAGGCCGAGGTCTGAGGGGTGTGGGCAGCAGTGGGAGCTTTCAGTGTGGAGACATGAGATGAGAGGCCAGGCGGGCCTGACAGGCAAAGTCGAGATGCTCTCTCTGGTGTGGTGGGAGTGGCACCTAACGTCTCCTGTGCAGGGCTGTGGCGCCCAGTGCAAGCCCTCTGGATTTGGGGTCACTGGGCTGAGATCTTACAGTTTTACTCTTCTCTCATCCCCTGTTCCTCAGAAGACACGGGGAGGCAAAACCCGATGCTAACGTGTGCACAGCTCTTGGTTGGAGTCTGAAGCTCTTCCTAAAGCTTCTAGGAGCTGGAGGAGAGACCTCCCAGGCAGGCCTTCCATAAGGACCTTTCTGTGCGCCTCTATGTGAAACACACACATGGCGGCCTCATTCTCTGGCCACCGCCCCTTCCAAGTCCAGCAGTCTCTTGTATGCTTCTCACCCTGTCAAATGGGAAATCCTTGTAGGTGCCACACCTATTAGCAAGTCTATCCGGTAGTTAGCTCAGGGTAGTTTGCCCAGACTGGGCCACCCTGTTCGTGCTGGCTTCCGGCCACTGGGATCTCAGACACTGTCACTCTCCAGATGTTAATGTCTGCCTGAAATCCCCAGGAAGGCAGAGGCCCAAGGAGGCTATCTAGTTCTCCTTCCTGCCTGGAGGCGAGACCACACCTTGGCTCAGTCAGACTAAGGTCTCTCCTCCAGGTAACTTGTTCCAGGGTTTAACGAGCCTGTCACAGGATACAGCTATGATGAACCTGCCTTTGCCTCCTAAGTGATGGGCCTAAGGGCATGAACCACCATTCTGACTTGAACGTTTTATTACATTTATATGTGTCTGTGTGTGCGCGCGCATGCGCGCCTGCCACAGTAGCAGTGTGGAGTTCAGAGGACAGCCATGAATCCCAGATATTGCACACCAAGCTTCGAGGCAAGCACCTTTACTCAATGAGCTGTCTAACCGGCCTGCCCAAGGAGGCTTTAGTTACCTACCTCTTGCAAAGTTGCTAGCATGTCTGAGAAATCACCGCCTGCCATTTTCTAGGTGAGGGCAGAGAGTGTGAGAGGCATCCACTGGTGGCGAGTTGGCTGGAGCTCCTGCAGTCGGGCAGTGGGGTGCCTGTTTCAACAGATGCATGGCGAGTTTGGTCCAAAGGCCCTACCTTTCCCGGGAGAAAACAAGGGTTAGCCAGATAGACTGCAGGGATGAGCGCCCACTCTTCTCATCACGCAAACTCCCCCTCTCTGTCTCTCATTGTGTGTCTCTGTGTAGGTGTGAGTGTGAGTGCTGGTGCCCAGGGAGACCAGAAGGAATCCGGCAGTTGGGAGCCACCTCACATGAGTGCGGGGAACTGAGCTCTGGTCCTTTGTAAGAGTAGCAAATGCTCTTAATCACTGAACTTTCTAGCTTCCAAAAAGTTCTTGTCCTGGTGATAAGATGAGACCAGCGCCCAGTTCCTTTGCCATTTCCCAGGTTGCAGGGCACAGGAAGGGCCTGTGAAGTCTGTGCCATGCAGGGACAGGATTGCATGTATAGTGGTCCTCCCTTCCTTGGGAGATGCCTCTTTGAGACCCTCAGTGGACGCCCTACGTTATGAATAGACTGACCTCGTGCGACCATGCTTCCTTCTACACAGAACTATGATAAACTCCACTACTCAATGCAGCACAGCAAGAGTAACAGCTGGACCAGTGAGATGGTCCAGTGCTTGCCGAGTGCTACCGCCTGGACTGGATCCTCAGGACTCCAGCGGTGGGTTCCAGCTTAACAGGCCTGCTGCCGCTGCCGCAGCCCACCTTCTCCCAGAAGTTGTCGTCTTCTGACCTTCACACACATTCCATAGCACGTGCATGCCCCCAACTAAATAAATACACATAACAAACATTTAAGTTATTAACACCTATAACCAAAAGTATAAGAAACCAGTTATAACCCATACTATAATAGAAAGTCCTATGAGGGGGCTGGGAAACTAGCCCAGCTGGTGGAATGCTTACCGAGCATGCCTGGAGCGCTAGGATTGACCTCCAGCTGCTCACCTATAATCCCAGCACTTAGGAGGCTCAGGCGGTAGGGTTAGAAGTTCAAGGTCATTCTCCTCTGCTACACATCAAGTTGGAGACTAGCCTGGGCTAAGGACATCTCAACAAACGAAGTTATGCCAATGTGATTTCTCTCTCCTCTCTTTTCCAATGTATCCTACCATACCGTGCTCACTTTGTTGTTATTGGTTTTTGTTTATTTATTTGAGGAAGAGTTTCTCTGTGTAGCTCTGGCTGTTCTGGAACTCCCCTGTAGACCAGGCTAGCCTCAAACTTAGAGACCTGATGCCGCTGGCTCCAGAGTGCTGAAATTAAAGACTTGTGCCACCCAACTGTTGATGCCCACTTGGGTGAGGGTAATAAAAACCACGCAGAGATGGTGAATTTGAAGAAGGCCACTGTAGCTCTGAAGCCTCTCTAGCATGCTCTTAGCTTGAAGTTTCCAAATAAGCTGACACATTCTTGGAATATGTGCTCTGTTTCCTGCTGTCCCTTCCTGTCGCTTCGCACGGTAGAACCTGGGAATGTCTCAGACTTCCGCGGAACAGTGTTTCTGAGAGTCGACTGCCCTTCATCCCCACTCTGATCAGAACGAGCTTCAGTAAGCCACTGGACACTTTACCTAACACCATCATTTTGACCACACCAGCACCTCTGAGTTTTGTCCCCACAAATCCACATTCAAGTCCTAAGCCTGCTACACTAGAACCCGGCTGTGTTTCGAGATAACACCTTTAGGAAAATGCGCAAGGGCAGCTGGGATGGCACAGTCGGTAAAGGCAGCTGTCTCCAAGTCTGAGTTCAATCCCTGGGATTCACAAGGTGGAGAGAGAGAAAGGAGAGAAATGATTGTCTTTGAACTCCATGGCGTGTGAACTTTGAACTCTCAACACACACACACACACACACACAAATGAAAAGATATACAATTGGAAAAAGAAAGATGGGGCTGGAGAGATGACTCAGTGGTTAGGAGCACACACTGCTGCTGCAGAGGACGCAAGTTCAGCTCCCAGCACCTATGCCAGGGAGCTCACACGACCACCTGTAACCCCAGCTCCAGGGCTTCCAACACCTTCTACTGCAGTCTGAAAGCATCTGCCCACAGGCACACATCCCCCCTCTCCCAGACACACAATCACAAATAAAACCAATCTTTAAAGAAAGGTGAGCAAAGGGGACTGGGGAGATGGCTTAGTGTAAGCACTTGGGGCACACGCACGGGGATGGGTGTGTCAGATCCCAGCACTCACGTGAAAACCTAGTGGGTGTGGTGGTCCACCTGCAAACCCAGCGCTGGGGAGGCAGGATCTCCGGGGTGAGCTGCCTAGCTCATACAACAGAATCAGTGAGCAGAAAGTTCACAGGAAGATACCTGAAATCAACCCCAGGCCTCTGCACACACGTGAGCACACACACACAGCACACACTACACACAGAACATGATCAAGGTAAGAGGAGATCATTGGGTAGGCCATACTTCTATGGGTGATTGTTTTCCTGTGCTGTATATGTGGCCAGTGCCTTCAGATTGTCTGTGGACTGGTGGGTCAGGTCCTGAGGTTCCAGAGTCTCTTGTTAAGCTATGACACAAGGACCCTGGGGGAGGCTAACTTTGAGCTTTATGTGTGTTTGACAGTTGGTCATACGTAAAAAATCCAAAACCAAAAAAAAAAAAAAAAAGTTTGTCTTCTCCCTAGAGCCTGGATTTAGAGGGCTCAGATTCCTTTGGGCAGCATTTCCCATGATGTGCATGTGTGCCTGTGTGTGTGCATGTGTGTGTGCATGTGCATGTATGTGCGTGTGTGTGTGCATGTGTGTGTGTGTGTACATGTGGAGGTCAGAGGCTGACACTGGGTGTTCTCCCTAGTGACTTTCCGCCTTACTCTTGGAGAGAGTCTCTTGTTGAAGATGGGCTTTCTGTTTCAGCTAGAAGGACAACCAGGGAGTTGTGTGGACCGCTGTCTCCACTTCCCCAGCTCTGGAACTGCAGACACTTGCCACCACACTTGTCTGTTTTCATTGATTGGTTCTGGAGGATTAAACTCAGGTAATCACACTTGCAAGGCAAGCACTTTACTCACCGGGTCAGCTCCCCTGTGCTGTTCCTGGCTTTTCTTTCTCAGTCCCGATTTGGTGGAAAACAGAAGGTATGTCTTCCAGACACTGTCTCTGGACAGGTCCTGTTAAAGAGTCAAAGGTGCGAGAGTTCTCAGGGTCAGGGGTGGACCACGGGAGGCTTAGGGTTGTGTACTATCTAAGTAATGGGTTTGAAGAATGTCCAGGTGACCCCTCTCAGCTCAGGCTGGCTTCTGGAGTAGATGTCTGCACATCCCACCCCCAGGGGTGTCCAGGACACATGCCTAGGTGTTCCTGGGGTCAGATATGGCTCCCAACTTGTACTTGGAAATCGTCCTCTGTAGCGAGGTAATCTTTGAGCCTTGTGACTTTGAATCACTTTGCAGACAGTCATTAAAATCACAAGTGTCATCCTGTGAAGAGCTGAGTCTAGGAAGGATTTGGGGGCTGAAGGGGGCAGAGCCGGATCATTCTAGAACTCTTCGTTGGGTTGGCCTAGGGACCTATTCTGCATCCTTGAATTAAAGCGTAATATCTCTCTGTGCACTTACACACCACAGTGACTGCAGTATCATTAATGAGCTTACACATACACACACGCATGCACACACACTCACATGAACACACACACACAAACGCACACATACACACACCCAGCTTAACAATGATGGAAAACGCCAAATTCCTTTTGACAGGCAGCCAGCAGCCCAGCCTTTCCCCTGGCTGAACAGAGGGGCCCATTATGCAGGAATACAATTTTCTCATGGTTCGGAACCATTACATCAGCCTTGATGTAATAACATTGTTCAACTTCAGAGGTGTATTTATTTTGGTTGAGAGTTCAGATGGTTTAGCCGTTAGCCAGGAGATTGAGCAAAACCCGGACAAAGCCACTGAGGTTGGAAATGAGCCATTCTGCCTGTTTCCCTCCTGTCTTCCCAAGAACAAAATTACTTCCGATGGAGTTCATTCTACAGCAAAAGGGTCACCTCTCATTGGTTGTGGTCTATTATGTGTGTGAGAGAGCGTCACACACGTGTGGGGACAGAGGTCAGCCTTGGGTGTCATTCTTTAGGAGACATCAACTTATTTTTTTAATATTTTAAATAATTGTGTGTGTGTGATGCCATGGTGTATATGGGCAGTCAGGTGACAGTTTTTGGAAGTCAGTTCTCTTCTTCCATTTTTGCACAGGTTCCAGAGATTGAACTCAGGTCATCAGGCTTGTGTGGCATGAGCCATCTTGCCAGCCTTACATCGTCTGGGACGGTTTCTCATTGGACTAGGGAGCTCTGGTTTGTGTTGATTGTCTCTGCACTTCCCAGAGCTAGGGTTACAATCGTGCATCAACTATCACACTTGACATTTTAAACATTGGTTCTGGGGATTGAACCCTGGATCTTCATTCTTGTAAGACAAATACTTTACCAATGGAACCATCTATCTAGTTCTTACTCCCAGTAAAGAGATTTTTAGAAGCTATTTAGGTTTCTTTCTAAGGTGGTTGGCAATTCAGTACTGTCCTCTGGGTGATGAGTGAGTAAAGGCACCCTTCACCCAGTAAGGATATAAGAATTCACCAGAACCTTCTAGAAGACACACCAAACCTTCGTAAGCCCTTTCTCTTAAGAAGTACATGCTAGCCGGGGAAGTGGTGGTGCATGCCTTTAATCCCAGCACTTGGGAGGCAGAGGCAGGCGGATCACAAGAGCTAGTTCCAGGACAGGCTCGGAAACCACAGAGAAACCCTGTCTCGTAAAACAAAACAAAAAAAAAAAAAAAAGAAAAGAAATACATGCTGGGGACATGCCTGCATCCATGTCAGCCAGGCACACAGGGACATGCCTGCATCCATGTCAACCAGGCACATGGGGACATGCCTGCATCCATGTCAGCCAGGCACAGAGGGCTTACTCGTGCCTGAGGCCAGGACATAGGTGTAGCCTGGGCGGCTTCACTGGAGTTCTCCATGACCTTCTGCACATGTGGTGGTAATGGCTCTGCCACAGCTCACACAGATGGGCGCTATGCCCTGATTGTGGAAGCTGGTGACTGGCGGATGGGTGTGTGTGATACGCTTTACTCTGCTGGCACATGGGGCTTTCCACTGGATGGTGACAACAGAGTAAACTCTTGGCTCTTTGCATGGCCCCTTCATCCTCTAAGTGAGTAAAGAACCAAGCAGGAATGATGAGGTCAGGAGCAGAGGAAGGGCAGGACACAGGGATGAACTGGGAGGGGCACACATTCCCTGCCCACTGACAGGAAGAGGGGGCCACCTCTAAGTAGAGAGAATAATTGGGAGAGCTTGGGTGAAGGCCCCTGCATTCAACATGAGGGCTTGTTTGTTGGGGTTTCTGTCCTGCCGGCCTCCCTCAGCTGTTTAACCCCAAAGAAAATCACATAGAGGTCTCCATAAGTTATAAACTGATTGGCCCATTAGCTCAGGCTTCTTATTTACTCTTATAACTTACATTAGCCCATATTCTTATCTATGTTAGCCACAAGGCTTGGTACCTTTTTCAGTAGGGTAGGTCACATCTTCCTTCTTCAGTGTCTAGACAGGACTGGGGAGGAATGGGCTTCCTCCTTCCCAGAATTCTCCTGTTCTCTTTGACCCTCCTCTACTTCCTGTCTGGTTGTCCCACCTATATTCCTGCCTGGCTACTGACCAATCAGCATTCATTTAAAACATAATTGACAGAATACAGAATTGTCCCACACCACCTGCGTGGAAGTAAGACTTTGGGCAGTTGTTCCTTAATGGAATGGCCTTTGGTCCCCAGGGCATGAGGCAGGACTACAGCCATGGCGTGGATGTTGACACTCCTGTGTACAGAAGTCCCCCTGCAGTGCTCCATAGCTCAGCTCTGTGGAGGTGAGCCTAAGCCTCCCTCTAGGCCAGGGGTTCCCAATCCCAGCCCCCTCACCTGGGAGTGTAGATCCCCTCATACTCAGTCATTTCCTCATTAGAACCTTTGGGAATGGTACTTTTGGGGTACACAAAGTGTGCTGGTGACTCTGTGGTGAGCCAGGCCAACAGCCACGATTCTCTCGAGGGCCTTGTTGCTGGTCTCAGCAGGAGTAGTGGCTCTCAGAGAAGGGTTGGTTGTGTTGTGCTCCCGTGCACTGCATTGCCCTGTGCCGAACCACCTCACACCACTGCACCACCCTGCATTGCTGTTGAACTCCACTGTGCCGTACCACACCATACCTATCCCTCTGTATTGCTTTGTGCCAGTATTAGGGGAACTCTTTCCCTGGGGAGTCACAAGCCAGTTCTTCCTCCTTAGAGGGTTCTAAAGAACAGACCGAAGTATGATTCCACCAAAGTCGAACCTGAGGAACTAAGTTGAATGGGCTGCCCCATAGAATAGCCACACCTCTGAAAAGTGCCCCCAGTGTGGCTGGCAACTTCCCTATAGCTGCATAGGTGAAGTTCTTCCCCTTCTGTTAATCCTTCATCCTCTCTACTTAGCACCTCTGGGACCAGGAGGCCATGTGCCATTAGGGCAGAATCACATCCAGCTGGCCAGGAGGCTCAGGAAGGAGTAGCTAGAATCTTTGGTGAGGGACCAATGGCCATCCCTACCCCTTCTTCTATGAGGGAACATCAGCTGCCAATGCCCGATCTCAGGGGTTGCAAACAGTCACGGTTGCTACAGCGGAGATGACAGCAGAGTACTCTACAGCAACCAGCCAGCCTGCGGATGTCATGTGACCACAGAGACGTGCAGGTGTAGGGAAAGCACTGGCTTTGTCTCCATGAAGCAAGACCTTCTCCAGTGCAGAAGAACTGGTCAGCCAGCAGCTGGCAGGCCCCATCCAGTTGCTGTGTGGACACTCCTCCGTGGGTGGGGTCCAAGAAGACAACACCAGTTTTTAAACTCATTTGCCAAGCCCACTGGACATGGCCACCTAGAGCACATACATGAAGACATAAATATGGACATCAGCATTATTGAAACTTAAGTCTTACACAAGACTGTGTGCCCTTTAAATTATTTTCTATTCCATTATGTTTTACTGAATTAAAAAAGTGAATATCCTGAGCCAAGAAATTCAGACTCAAAAGCAAGATTTTTTTTAAGACTTATTTATTTTATGTGCATTGGTATTTCATCTGCAAATATATCTTTGTGAGGGAGTCAGATAACCTGTAACTGGAGTCACAGACAGTTGTGGGCTGCCGTGTGGGTGCTGGGAAATGAACCCAAGTCCTCTGGAAGAGCAGCCAGTGTTCTTAACTACTGCTGAACCATCTCTCCAGCCCCACAAAAGCCAGTCATATCTGATAACCTGCAGTGTGGGAAATCTTGCTGTGGACAGCTAGCAAAACCAACTCTAGGACACAAGCTTGCTCCACTGACCAAGCACTCACTAGGTCCTGTGTTCCAGCTGCAGTACCATTAAGTCAGTCCCAGTGGTACGTGCCCATAACCCCAGCACACAAGCAGAAGTAAGATGATGAAGGTTATGCTAGGCTAGATAGATAATTTGGGGCCAGCCTGGTCTATGTGAGACCCTGTTTCAAAAACAACAGCAACAACAACACCACCAACAACAAAATAAAATGAACTGGGAAGCTGGCTCAGAAGTTAAAAGAGGTTGCTATGCAATCAAGAGGACCAGACTTTGATCAGGACACACATAACAAACAGTGTGTCTCACCCTTGCCTGGAGCACCACAGGGAGCGGGGAGAGCAGAAACAGGAGTACTGGAGTAGTGATGAGGCGAGCGGGCTGCGTTCCTGCTGCCTGGCTCCTGGCTGCCTGGCTAGCTTATGCCCCGAAATAACAACACACAAATTGTATTCTTTTAAACACTGCCTCGCCCATTAGCTCTTGCCTCTTACTGGCTAACTCTCACATCTTGCTTAACCCATTTCTAATAATCTGTGTAGCACCATGAGGTGGTGGCTTACAGGGAAGATTCAGCATGTTTGACCTGGTGGCTGGCTCCATAGTGTCTGAACTCACTTCCCTTCTTCCCAGCATTCTGTTCTGTCTACTCCACCCATCTAATTTTCTGCCCTATCAAAAGCCAAGGCAGCTTCTTTATTAACCAATGAAATTAACACATAGACAAAAGACCCACCTACATCATACTGGAGCTTGCTGGCTTCCAGCCTACCTGCAAAAACTGGAACTCCAGGTTTAAGGAAAGACCCTGACTCAGTGGAATAGGTGGAGAACGGTAATGACAGAGGGCACTGGTGCCCTCTTTTGGCCTCTGAGTGTACATACACTCTTTACACGAGTGCATACGCACACATACACATGCACATACATACACACTAAATAAGTAAGTAAATAAATAGTCATCTTTGCAAAAATGATGCCTAGGAGCAAGTGACTGCACTCTTCCTGAGGGGCTCAGCATACTGTGCTCTCTACTCTTGACTGTGTTGAGGGATTCCAACAAAGGACCTATGCCTCAATGATTCCAGCCTTCCCCCTTTTCCTCCTCTTATACCAAGGAATGGGACACCAGGTTCCCCAAGCAGTAGCGTGTGACAGACTCAGAGGTGCGGGTACCCACCCATGAGTACCTCCTGACACCATTCAGGAGTGAGAGTCAGGACCCTGCTCAGACACAGGGTCTGCGTCCTTCACCATGACAGGCAGCAGCCCTGGCTGGCAACTGGGTGATGTGCTCATGTGCTTCTGGCACAGGAACTTCTTTCAGGAGGCACTTGGCTCTAAAGGGGCTCCACAAGCCCAGAGAGCCACCGCTTAGAACCCGCAGAACCACCACCGAACAGTCATCTTCTCCTTACCATCTTGGGGAATCTTGCCGAGCAGGAGTGGAGCAGCTTTTTGGGGATGCCTGGGGTACTCGAGGTTGACAATGGGGGAACCTCCTTTGGACACACATCCTGCCGAGCTCTGACCCTGGGTGGGAGTCTCCTGGTGGAACCACATGTTCCCTCATAACACTCCTTTCCACATGCAGGGGAGACATCACCTCTGCGGCCCACAGAGGGCAAGGCCTTGGCTTCTTCTGCAGTCCACTGTCCAGCCTTTGGCCCTGGCCCCGACTGCCTCTCAACACCCTGTTTTGGCTACTCTCCTTCCCTGTTGGCACTCCCACCTCTGTAGGCTCAAGTACCCAGGGCTCAGGCTTGGCCCTCCTCTTCCCTCATCCACATCCTGCTGGTGAACTCATCTTGCCCCCGGCTTTTAAGACCATTCTAGATGCTGGCAGCTCCCACATTTGTTAACCCTCTGTCCCGAACCACAAACCTCAGCATCTGCTTCCTTGTTCTGTGGCCTGTATAGAGTCTAATGGGCTGCCAAATTCAGCCAATCTACTTGAACTTCCATTGCGCCCCTGCCCCGCCCCAGCTTCCTCAGAGACATGACATCGGGCTGTGGTCTTAATCATATTCTCAGTCCTTTCTTTTCCTTTCCCTCTTAAAAACAAACAAACAAACAAACAAACAACGCCCCCCCCCCCGGAAAAAAAACCTTTTAAAATTATATTTTGCCAGGCACAGTGGCACTCACCTTTAATCCCAGCCCTTGGGGGACAGAAGCTGGAAGAACTCTGTGAGTTCAAGCCAGCCAGGGATTATATAGTGAGACACAGAAAAAATTACATTTAAGGAATTTATTTTGGCTGGGTGGTGGTGGCAGCACACACCTTTAATCCCAGCACTCAGGAGGCAAAGGCAGGCAGATCTCAGTGAGTTTGAGGCCAGCCTGGTCTAGAGAATGTGTTCAGGACAGCCAGAACTATTACACAGAGAAACCCTGTCTCGACAAACCAAAAAAGGAAAATTTGTGTGTGTGTGTGTGTGTGAGAGTGCTGCAGTGTGCCTGTGGAGGTCAGAGGACAGCTATGAGTCAGTTCTCTCCTCCCACTACGTGGGACCTACAGCTCAAACTCAGACCGTCAGACTCGGCAGCAAAGCCCCTTGCCCACTGAGCGGTCTCAGGTATTCTCCCCTCTTTTGAGGCTCGGTTTCTAGCCCAGGCTGGCCTTGAAAACTCTGTGTAGCCGAGGGTGGTGACCTTGAATGTCCGCTCCTCCTGCCTTTACTTCCCTGAGTACTGGGATTACAGGTGTTGAGCCCCACACACTTACGTGGGGCTGGGAATCTGGCACCCAGGATTTCCTGGCAGCCCAGCTATTGAGATGTGTGGTGTGTGTGCTGTGGCCCCACGCAGAGCTCAAAGGACAACTCTGTGAAGCTGGCCCTCTCTTTCGACCATTACGTGGGTTCTGGATTCACTCTGGGTCTCCAGGCTTGCTTGGCAAGCCCCCTGCCCACTGAGGCATCTTGCCACCTCTAGCTCCTTTTGTTTCTTCTTGCTTTTAGCCAGGGTCTCACGGCATAGCTTATGCTGGCCTGGAACTTGAGGTTCTCGACCTTGACCCTCCCAAATGCTGAGGGTACAGGTGTTCCACCATGCCCAGCGGATCCACCTGCTTTCTCTGAGCCCTTTATACCCACAAATAATCCAGCACCAAGTCCCAGCAGCACAGCCCCAAGCAGGGGCCAAATCCAGTTCCTTCTCATCGGAGCTCTGGCCGAACCCCCTTGTCTCTCAGCGGATTGTTGCAACAGCCTCTAGCTCAGCACCCTCTCTCCCTCCTTCCCCGCCTCAGCCAGAGTGATCTAATTGGACAAATCAAAGGTGTCAAACACCTTCCCATTACCCATAGAACGAAACTCGGGCTCTTTTCCATGTTTTGTGCCCACTCTGCTTTTTTTTTTTTTTTAATTACAAACTTTTTGTTGTTTGTGTGTGGGGGTGAGGGTGAGCGAATGGCATGGCATGTGTTTGGAGGTCAGAAGGCAACTGCTCGGAAGTTGGACCTCTTTCTCTATCCCGTGGTCCCAGGGCATTGAACTCAGGTTGTCCGGCTTGGTGGCAAGCACCTTTGCCCACTGAACCATCTCACAGGCCCTCGTTCAGTCTGATTTTCCTCGTTTCCCTGGAAACAGCGTAGTCTCCAGCTAAATATCTCTGTGCATCCCGAGCTGGACTTCTAGTTTGTCCTTTTCCGGGCTCTGTCTCAGCCAGGAGGATGCAAAGTTTTGTTCTGTCTTGTCTTCTCTGCTTCTGCTGCTTGAGACAGAGACGTGGTTGGCCTTGCCCCAGCAACTGTCTTGTGATTGCGAGACAACAGCAGCGGTAAAAAGGAAGAAGGGACATGGGTCTCAGATGGCAGTGCGAGCATTTTGCCCACCTCACAATTCCAGACCCTGACCTTTCACAGAGGAAGGCAAGTGTGTAGTCCTGAGGTGTAGAAATCTGCCAAGGCCATTAGCGTGCCACATCTATCCCAAGCCTCCACCAACCCCATCAGGAGGGAATTAAAGATCCTCATTGCTATTTGTGTGGGGCCCTGGGGTTCCTTCAGATACTCTGATGTGCTGCGCTTGGGTGCTGGAGACCTACTCCTGGGGCTTTTTGGTTATGTCACCTGCCTTTCGTCATTTTCCATCTACCTTCCTGTCAAGTCCCAATTCCCTGTCCCTCCTGCTCCCTAACAGGGTACTTCCCTCCTCACCCTCTACTTGAAGTCTTCTTGAAGTGTTTAAAGCCAGACTTAGGCTGGCTGGAGTGGAAAATTCCAAATGGCAAGAGTAAGTACCCGAGGGAGCAGAGCCAGCGGCCCAGGCGGCCCCGAGAAGTCGCTATGACCCTACTCTGCCCTTTAGAAGTGTGCTGTCTGCGAGACCCGGCCAGACGTCCCTCCTGACCCTGACTGGCTGGGTTCTACCTCCTCCAGGGTCACTCCAACCCCTCAGTGTGCTCAGGAATCTCTTACCACAGCCCAGTTCCCTCTCTTTCACCCTCTGTACACCCCACAGTACCAAGACCACTCCCATGTCTGGACCTTCAGAGTGGCCTAGCGCTTGTTGCCTGCCTGGTGCCTGTGTTTAGGGCAGGACAGGACTATGGCCTCTCACTATCGTGCATGGCACTCAGCACCCAGCAGCCAGGCCCTTCACAAAGTATATAATGAGCCAGAGAATATGGTTTGGAGCTGGGTCTGTGATCCCAATGCCCAGGAAGCTGAGACAGGGGGATCGTGTGTTCAAGTCCAGTTTGGGCTATTTGAGGAGAGTCTGTGTCAAGCAAGCAAGCAAACAAACAAGGTTGGGGGCTGGGTATGTAACTCAGGGAGCCAAACTCTTGCCTGGAAATCACAGAGACCTAAGCTTGATCCTCCGAATCTGTGTGAGAAAAGCTGGGCATTGCAGTAGAGCAAGGAGCCTTGGAGCTTACTGACCAGACAGCCCAGTCTAGCAGGCAAGTTCCTGGCCACTAGGAGACACTGTCTCAAAAAGCAAATGGATGATACTTGACAAATGCCACCGGAAGTTGACGTCTGGGCTTTATGCATCCATGCATACCTGTGCACACTAAATAAAGGCGGACTGTGAGGAAGACAGATGGAGTGAGCTGAGCCACACTGAGGGCCCAGAAGCCAGGCCACATCCTCATGGAGGAGACAGTGAGCGATCGCCAGTACGTATGTCTGAGTAGATCCGGATTTAATCACCAATTGGCTCCTGAGCACCAGTCTCCAAAAACATGTTATGCACCCATGGGAATAGGACTGGATGGTAACCCAAGGGCTGCTGTCTTTGTGTCATTGAAACAATGTAGCTGAAGCAACTGAGGGCCTTGGATCTGATGAAAACCAATGCCTGGTGGGCCCTTGTGTTTATACCGAGGGCAATTCTTTACTTTCAAGCCGGCAGAAGCTGTGTGAGAAGGCTTCGGCCAGCTAGGAGAGACAAGAGTAAAATCTGCACTTAACATTCTGTACTTTTTAAAGACACCGTCTCATGTAGCCCAGGCTGGCCTCCAACTCACCGTATAGTCAAGGATAACCATGAACTCCTTACCTGCCTGCCTTTACTTCCCAAGTGCTGTGATTATAGGCATATACGGCCATGGCTGCTTTGTTTTGTACTGAGGACCCCGTGCCTGCTGAGCAAACATTCTACCCCCGAACCACATCGTCAACCTATTGTGTGTCTCACTCTTTATCTTACTGTACATCTGGTCCTTGACTCCTCTTCTTCCCTCCCACCTCTCCATCTTCTGGACAGGGATATAAAGGCAAGACCTCAAATCCTGGGCATTTGTGAGGAACCTCTGAGCAGACAGGACTGCTAATAGGGACCTGTTAGCCAGGGGCTCATCGAGGATGCCAGGAGCCTGAGCTCTGCCTACACTTTTTGTTTTTTTAAAGATTTTTATTTATTATGTATATAGGTTTCTTCCTTCATGTATTCTGCAGTACAGAAGAGGACACCAGATCTTATTACAGATGGTTGTGAGCCACCATGTGGTTGCCGGGAATTAAACTCAGGACCCCTGGAAGAGCAGCCAGTGCTCTATTCCTCTGAGCCATCTCTCCAGCCACCCTGCCTACACTTTTTAAGTCAATTTATTAATTGTTTTGAAAATGTATTTTATGTGTATGGGTATTTTGCTTGCATGTATGTCTGTGCGTCGTGTGGGTGCCTGGTGCAACCAAAGCCAGAAGAGGGCACCAGATCCCCTGGAACTAGAGTTAGAGATGGTTGTGAGCGGCCATGTGGGTGCTGGGAACAGACGCCAGACTCTCTGAAGGAACAGCCAGTGCTCTTACCCATCACACCACCTCTCCAGGATGATATTCAATTATTTACTTTTGAGATACAATTTCATTCTGTAGGCCAGGCTGGCCTAGAACTCAGGGAGACCCGCCTGCCACTGCCTCATAAGTGCTGGGAAGAAAAGAATGCACGGCCACAGCTAAACTCAGCACTTCAAAAGATTTAAGACTGCCGGGCCGTGGTGGCGCACGCCTTTAATCCCAGCACTCGGGAGGCAGAGGCAGGCGGATCTCTGTGAGTTCGAGACCAGCCTGGTCTACAAGAGCTAGTTCCAGGACAGGCTCCAAAACCACAGAGAAACCCTGTCTTGAAAATCAAAAAAAAAAAAAAAAGATTTAAAATTGTGTCTATTCATTCATTCATGTATTTGTGTGTGTGTGTGTGTGTCTGCAGAGAACTATTTGTGAAAGTCAGCTCTCTCCTTCCACTGTGTGGGTTCCAGGGGTTGAACTCAGGTCTCTAGACGCATCTTTATAAGCTGAGCCATCTCAACTGCCCTGGCCAAACTTATTTCACTCTGAGGATCTTTTACCAGTGTAGATAGCAAGCACAAAATACATGTTCATCCTCAATAGCCCAGAACTGAAATACTGTATTCTCCTTACCAAGGAAGAAACGTCTGAATAGATATAAATACATTTAATCATCAAGGAAAAGCTGGTTCTTCAAGCTTCCATCTTTCTCCTCTCTAAACCAGAATCTGATACGTGGAGAGGAAGAGGCACACAGAGAATTATATGCCCTAGGCTAGAGGAGCGTTTGGAGTTCCTTTGTTCTGGACTCTGAGCCTGAGGGCGAGGAAGAGGTGGATGGGAGAAGGAGATGCCTGTCTGGAGTAAAAGCCCCCAAGGGAGAGGAACTAAAACTAACACAGTTCTAGGTACCAATAGGAGGCTGGGCTGGGGAAGATGAAGCTTGTGTCAACTGTAATAGAATGACTGGATTGCAGGTACACACACACACACACCACCCCCACACACAATCTTGGGGCTCATTTGCAAATATAACTGAGAACCAAGTACAGTGCTTGGCCACAAAATCCTATAGGGTGTAGAACTCAAGGCCCTTAGCTAGAAGGTGGGCTTGGCAGAGTTGGGCTCAGGGACCCAGATTCACCTTCCAATGCTGGCAGAGAGGCCACTGCTGTTATAAAGTGACATCAGACCACACCATACTAGGACAGCTCTGCATGCTGGCCCAGGGCACAGGAGATGGACAGTTTGGCCCTGGGGTGGGAATGGAAGTATCAGGGATGGAGAGTCACACAATGCTGGATTCTTAGCCACTGCTTATCTCATGCTCCCTCCCTCCTCCCTCCTTTGTGTGTGCATGTGTGTAAATGTACAAGTACATATTCTCCTGTGTGTGTAAGCATAGAGCTTGAAGCCTGACTTTTGTGTCTTCTTCTGTTGCTGTCTTTTGAGGCAGAGACTCTCACTGAAGCTAGAACCTGCGTTTTCAGCTAGACTGGCAGGCTAGCAAGCCTCCAGGAGTTTCCAGTCTCTACCCTCCTCCTCACACTAAAAATGAGGTTATAAGAGTGTGGTCATGTTCAGCTTTGTATGTGGGTGCTGGGATTTGAACTCAGGTCCTCATGCTTGTGCAGCAAGTGCTTGTGCCCACTGAGCCATCTCGGGCACCTCTTCCTTACTTGTTTGTTTATAATGACAGGGTATCATGTCACTATAGGTTGGACACGAACTCCCTCTGTAGCTGAGGGTAGTCTTGAATGTCTAATCCTCCTGTCTCTAACCATTTGAGTGCTGTGGTTACAAGCATGTACCACCATACCTGGCCTGGCTAGTTCATAATATTTATTGAATGAACAGAAACAAACTCAATGCTAGAAATCGTTTGTGATTAGCAATTTGAAGTGGGCCACTAACCAACTGCTGAATTTAGCACCTCTTTTTTTTTTTTTTAAAAGAATTATATTAACTTGGACAGCCATCCCCAGGGGCCTGCTGTTGAAATATTTCCTGAGTGTTCAAAGCATGTTAAATCCTATTTGTACCCAACCTAGTGCCGTTAGGGAAAGCCAAGGAGTGTTCTCTCTAAGCCAACTCCTTCCCAGTTCTGGCCTCTCTGAACATGGCCTAGCACTGTGCTTCATAATAGCAAATGGTGGGGCCCTGGTTCAGGAGCAGAGAAGAAAGCTCAAAAGTGACATTACAGAGGACAAGTGTTAAAAAGCCTGTCTAGTCAGGTGTGCTGGCAAACAGCTGAGTCAGAGCTCTCAGGAGGCCGAGGCAGGCAGATCTCTGCGAGTCTGAGACCTGCCTGGTCTGGTAGTTCCAGGCCAGCTCTCACTATATGTGAGACAGTGAGACTCTGTCTTGAAAATGCTGTCAAGGCAGAGCGGTGGAAACAGCTCAGTAGAGTACTCCATGATAGTGCAGGAAGCCTTAGGTTTGGGCCCTAGCATCACACACACTAGGAATGGTGGTGCATTCCTGTATCCCCAGCACTTGAGATAGGAAAGCAGAAAGATCAAAGGTTCAAAGTCATCTGCAGCCACTTTTTGAATTCAAGGCCAGCCTGGGCTATCTGACAAATCAACAAATTCCTCCGGAGGCAGCAGAATGAGGTGACTGTGTGAAGTGCCTCCTACGCTTGTACGCTGAGGAGGGACTGGAGCAGACCTGTGGCAGTCTTCTGAGGGAACGGGAGCCCAGGGCATGCATAGGAGGATGTTAACCAAGCCCACGTGGGCCCCCGCAACCCTTAAGGTAAAATGAAGCATTGACTAGGACAGGCTCTGAGGTGGGCACTGGGGAATTCCGAGCAGAGAGTGCAGAGCGTCCAGTTCTTTTGTGTGTGTCACTAGACCAGAAGAAGCAGGCCACCGGGACCTTGGAAGATGTGAGTTACCCATCTGCTCTAGTGAGAACATAGGTGGTAGTCTGAGGTGTCTGGGCTTGAAATATTTTAAAAGCATTTTTTTTTTTTTTACGTTTTGAGATTATTTTAATTTGTGTGTGTGTGTGTACGCTGTTGGGGGAGGTTACCCAAGGAGGTCAGAAGAGAGCCTCGGCTCTCCTGAAGCTGGAGATGCAGGCAGTTGTGAACAGTATCCTTTCCATTCCAGGGTGCTGGGAAAGAAAAGGAAGAGCCACCGCCATTAGCCACTGAGCCAGATCCCCCACCTCTCACAATGGCTGCTAAAGCAAGTCCGGAGGCTCTCTTTCCCTGAGGCTGGAGAGTAGCGCACTCAGCCTGTATCTTGGGTTCACAGATTTTCCAGCGTGAGGACCTGAGTCTAGATATCCAGACCCCATAGGAAAGAGCAGCAGAAAGGGCAGTAGATACAGGCAGATCCCTGGAAGCTTAGGGCCCAGTTAGTCTGGCTTACTTGGTGATGCTGCCGGCCAATCAGAGACCTTATCACAAACAAAAGGTGGAAAGTACCTAAGGAATGAATGACAATCCAGGCTGTCTTCTGACTTACACACTGCCGTGTATGTCTGCTCTTACCAACCAGTACACACACACACACACACACACACACACACACGATAGCCTTGGCTGCTCGCCCCTCGGTGGTCCTGCTACAGCTGTTCCAGGCCTGTGCCCTGGACCAGCATGCAGCCCCTTCTATGCAGCCAGAGCTGTCCTAAAGAAGCATGATGCAGGATGGTGTCGCCTAATAACAACAGGGGCTTCTCTGCCAGTGCTTAGAAAGTGAATGTCAGGCCCCTGAGCCCAGCTCTGCCAAACCCATGCTCTAGCCAAGGGCCTTGTGTTTCCCCCACACCCTGCAGGGGCTGTGTGGCCAAGCACTGCACCAGGGTTCTCAATAATATTTGCAAATGAGCCCTAAGGCTTAGTATGTGTACATGCGTGTGTGTGTGTGTGTGTGTGCATCTATGTATAAGCCCAGAAGCCAATATTGGGTGTCTCCCTTGGGTACTCTCCCCCTCCTCTTCCTGGACAGGACAGCATCTCTCACTGGCCTGGAACTGGTTCAGTAGGCTAGGCTAGCTGGCCACTGTGCTCCAGGGATCCACCTATCTGCCTCCCCAGCTGGGCTTACAAGTTACCTTCTACCACACCCCAGTTTTTGTTTGTTTTGCTTGTTTTTGAGACTGGGTCTAACGTAGCCCCAGCTTGCCTCAAACTCCTTGAAGTGACCTTGAACTTCTGGTCCTTCTGCCTCTACCTCCCTGGGCTGTGATTACAGATGTACACCACTATGCCCGCTTGAAGCATTGCTGGGGTGAAATCCAGGGCTTCCTACAGGCAAGCAAGCGCCCCACCCTCTGAGCGCTGCTTATCCCTAGCCTGTGATTAGCTCTTTGACATGGGTTCTGGCGATCAGAACTCCGGTCCTCATGCATGTACCACAGGCGTTTGCCCTGGTGCTAAGGCTTGCTTTTGTTTGCTTGTTTTGTTTTTTATGGTCCACCTTGTTTCTGGAAAGTTCTGTCAGCCCTAAATTGACACTCCGCATGGGTTATGAAAAATAACAACTCGTATGAGAGAAGATGCTCTGAGCTCCTAGATGACATTTCCTCTACCCTCAGTGTGCCCACATCCAGTGTCACCATGGTTTTTTTTTCTTGCTTTTGTTATTGAGCCTGAGTTCCTTGATAGTGGCAAGAAGCCAGAACCCTATGTGGGGGTGGCCTGGCTGTGCAGCCCTCTTGCAGGGCGTTGGTTCCAGCACCGGTGGGCATTATTGTATTCAAAACTGACAGGCACAGTCACATCCTTGGCCAAGACCGAAGGCTGAGGTCCCCTGCGGAAGAAACGCCATGGCCAGTGCTAAATGAGCAACAGGAACACAGCCCTTTCCCTTCAGAGGGGCCGGGTGCCCCCTCTCTGCCCCCTAAAGTACAAGGTGATCTGGGAGAACTCAATTTACACCCTCGGCTCCCGTGGGCCGGGGGATCAGCGGAGGGCAGGATAATCCCAGCTTCTCCAGCAGATGGTTTCTGCCTATGCTTGACCCAGTTCCCTCCCTGCAGTTGACCAGCAGCCTGGCTGGAAGCGTGGACCCTCCTCCCACCCGGAAGCACGGGGTGGCTTTTGTCTCTTTGGTACCAGGTCAACTGGCAGATTGCTTCAAGGTCCTGAAGGCAAAGAGTTATTCCCCTCCTCTCCTTCCTTTCCCCCAGCCCTGTCCAGGAGGGTAGGCCAGGAGTGTCCTCCAGGCTGGGCGCTGGGGGAGGGGAGGGGGCATTAAACCTTTCATTGGCTTAATGACCTCTCTCCTTCATTCATCAGTCGGTCCTTCATAAGCCCTCCCTGATCATCTGTCAGGTCTGGCACTCGACAGGACCCACGAGGCCTAGCCTCTGTGCTGGAGTTAAGTCAGGCAATGAGGCAGCCAGCCAGGCACTGGGCACCTAATCAGATAAATCACTTCCTCGGGCCACTGAGGTTCAAGGAGGGCTTCACCCGGGAGGAAAGACTGGGCTAAATCTTCAACGCTGAGAACGAATTTGCCAAATGGTGGGTGGTTCTGGTTACAGAGAGAGCCAAAGGGCCAGAGCGTGTGTGATGCTTGGTGAGAAGATGCCCACCAAAACTGAGATGGACCAGGTGGACTCAGGACTACCTTCAAGGATGGCTGTCCCAGGTGCCTGGAATATCTCCTTCCTGCCCCAGGGATCCCTGGGCCCCTGGTAGGACAGCGGGAGAACCAGGATGAGAACAGTAACGAATGGGCCGGGTGAGGGCATAATGGACTTATCTTCAGAATTCTGCTGGACCCCTGCTTCAGACTCAAGAGTTGGCAGTCAGACCCGCCCTAGTTTTGCCCCGCAGACTTCTGGTCTGTTCCTTATACTGGTAGAGAGGGGGCGCTCTGCTCCCAGACTTTTGTGCTTCCGTGGAACTGCAGTTCTGGCTAAGGTCCACAGCGCGTAGGGCTGGCTTGGAAAGTTCGCAAGGGGTGTTGGTGGAACGACTCCCCTCCCCAAGGCCGAGGTCTCTTTAGGCAGGGTCGTCCCGATTCCGAGGAAAACAATTCATACACTTTTACGTCGCAGTCTTGCCTCTGGCTAGGTGAGCCTACTGTGGGTAAGGGTTCTGGAGAGCAAGGGGTCGGTGCGGGGGAGGGGCAGGCAGTGAGTTCTGGTCTCTGGGAACTGTGTCCTGTGGGCATTATTGTCTCAGACCCAGGTAGGGACGGGAGGAGGGACAGAAAGAACGGGCTACACTTGGGGTTCTCTGGTCAGGGCTGGGAATCAGACTTTCATCCACCGCTGGCAGCCAAAAAAGGCACCCCAGAGCCATCTCTTCATACGCTTCTGTGAGGTTGGCTTAGTATGTTTGGATTCCCAAAGAGGCAGTGTGATGCAGGTATCACAGAGCCCCTTTACAGATGAGAAAGAGTCTGGACGCGGAGGGCCATATTTAAAGCCCATAGTGCCTCGACCCCCTCACTAGAATCTGGGTTTGTCTGAAGCCAAGCGTGCCAAGATCGGGATAGGAGAGTGGAGACCCCATCAGCCCTAGAACTCCAGAGGCCTTGGGTCCTCAAAGATGGGATCACGCACAATGTAGGCAGACCCTCTCGCCGACTATGACAGAGCTGGCCCAGCCTCCAGCAGCTGCCGCCTCTCTGCTCTTTCTAGCCCAGGAGGCTAATTCATCGCCCATTGGGACAGCGGCCTGGGACGCTAGAAGAGGGCGCTGCAGCCTGGGAGTGGCATTCACCCGCGCCGCTTCTCTGCTGCATTAGAGCTTGTCCCTACCCCACCCCCAAGCTGGACAACGAAGGATCGCTTCTTGGAGGGTCTGGGGCGCATGCGGCGAGTGAGGATAGCCTGTACTGGTCGTGAAGGGCGACAGCTTGGGACAGGGGCAAAGCCAGCATGGCCCTGAATAGGGCGCGTCCAGACGCGCCCGGATCCTACTTCTGGAGTGTGTCGGTGCCATTTATCCATCGTCCCATGGGGCGAGGGTCTGGGGCTCTCACGTGGTGGGAAAGTTTCGAGGTAGCAAAAGTGGCCTGGCATCGCGGGGCGGGGTGGGGGGGGAGGAGAGGCTCTCCTCGCCCTTCCTTGCCAAGGCAGAAAGAGAAAGAGCAAGAGCGGAGGGAAGAGGGGGTGGGAGGAGGATCAGGCAGCACCGACCTGCAGAATCCGCCTCCCCCTCCGCCCCCGGGAAGCCCAAGCAGGGAGGCGCGGACCGTCTCCTCCCGCACAGCCCGGACGACACTCCCCCCTTCTTTTTTTTTTTTTTCCTGCCAACGTCTATCTTAACGCGCGCGCACATACGGAGATTGTGCGGCTTTTTTACCCCTCGGGGGAAAAAAGAACAGGGAGTGGAAAGGAAGAGAAGGCGAAGCGAAGAACTCCTCCTTGGGCGCGCTCTGCACTCCGAGCCACGGCTGGGCGCGGGGACGCTGCTGCCACAGTCACAGCCACCGCCGCCTCGCTCTCTCCCCGGCCTTGCGGCGTGTGCCAGTAGGAGCGCGAACCAGGGCACTCGATCCCGGGGACACAGAGAGACTTTTGGCCGCCAGTGCCGCGGCAGGCAGAAGAGACAGCAGCGAGAAGGGCCCTGCCACCGCCTTTCCCTCTCCGCCGCCCCGGCCGGCCCGCGCAGGCAGCCAGGCGCTGGGAAGCAAGGAGGAGCAGAGGCCCCGGAGAAGCGCGCCGCGGCTCACCCGCCGGTGGATGCAGCGCCCGGGGGAGCCTAGAGACAACTTTGCCGGGTGACGCGCCGGGAGGACTGCAGGGCCCGCGGCCCAGGAGGGCTCGGTGCCTCCTGTAAGAGGGGCCCGCGCGGCGGCGCTCCCCCGCACCGCGCTCGCTCCTCCCGCCGGCCCAGAGCAGGGGGGACAACCTGCCCATCATCGCCGCCGCCTAGGGCGGCCCTGTCCTCGCTCCGAGTAGCGACAGGGCGAGGCGCTCAGGTGCGGCCGCGGGGCCCCAGCCGCAGCGCTCTCCGCAGCGCCGCGCCCGGGGGCTCTGGCACCTTCGCTTCGGTCTCCAGAGCGAGTTGCGCCCACTGGTTCTTCTCTCCACCTTTCCAGCCCAGGCGAGCCAAGCCACCGCGCCAACGCCACTGCTGCCGCTCACCGCTTTCGCTTCACCCGATTGGGGGGCTGCGGTGGCCCTCGACGCGGAGAGGATGGGCAGGCTGCAGATGCCTAGGCGCCCCGAGACGCCCGCGCGCCAGTGACCCGGTGGTCCCCCTCCCACCAAAGCCCGCGCGCCCCTCTGGTCCCCGCGGCGCCCCTTCTCGGCCGCGCGGGAACCCCCGCGGCCCGGCCGGCCCCCTCCCCCTGCGAGCCGGCGGCGGCGCTCCCGGCAGGCGGGCGGGCGGAGGCCCGGGCGGGGGCGGGGCGGGGCGGTGCGCCCGGAGCCCGGAGCCCGGCCCTGAGCTCGCTTCGCCTCGCCTCGCGGCGGGCGCCCTCGTCGCCAGCGGCGCACCATGGACGGGCTGCCCGGTCGGGCGTTGGGGGCCGCCTGCCTTCTGCTCTTGGCGGCCAGCTGGTTGGGACCCGAGGCCTGGGGCTCCCCCACACCCCCGCCGTCGCCCGCCGCACCGCCCCCGCCCCCGCCACCCGGAGCTCCGGGTGCCTCGCAGGACACCTGTACGTCGTGCGGCGGCGGCGGCGGCGGCTTCCGGCGACCGGAGGAGCTGGGCCGGGTGGACGGTGACTTCCTGGAGGCGGTGAAGAGACACATCTTGAGCCGCCTGCAGTTGCGGGGCCGGCCCAACATCACGCACGCTGTGCCCAAGGCCGCCATGGTCACGGCCTTGCGCAAGCTGCACGCGGGCAAGGTGCGCGAGGACGGCCGCGTGGAGATCCCGCACCTCGACGGCCACGCCAGCCCGGGCGCCGACGGCCAAGAGCGCGTCTCCGAGATCATCAGCTTTGCGGAGACAGGTGGGTTTGGCCTTGGGGAAGCCAGCGGCGGCCGCGAACCCTCCCTTCTTTTCCCTCTTTTAGGACGCTCCTGCTGCCTTCGCCACCTCTGCTGCCTGCACGCCCCTTTAGGCTCCGGGCTGGGCCGTTCTGCGGTGGCCTTGGGCTTGTCTCAGGGTGGCGGACCCCTCCTACCATCCGCACCCAGATCCCTGACCCCTTTGCTGCTTCTCTTTACCTGAAACAACTGGAAAACACCCTGCCCTTCATCCCTGCTTACAGGAATTGGGCGCCAGCGCCTCTGGGCGCGCGTCCCCCTCCCGGCAGATGCGCGCAGCCCTGGCTCTGCGGGCACTTGCTTGGTGATTGCTTAATGTTTTTGTTTCCCACGATCTGAGTGTAGGCTTAGCAGTGTAGATGGAGATGTGTGTGCTTGTTGATATACGTGGGCCGGAGAGGAGAGGAGAGGAGAGGAGAGGAGAGGAGAGAGAGAGAGAGAGAGAGAGAGAGAGAGAGAGAGAGAGAGAGAGAGAGAGAGAGAGCCAGAGAGAGAGAGAGAGAGAGAGCCAGAGAGAGAGCCAGAGAGCCTGCATGAGAGGCCCCTGGGGCCGCTTCCATCGCCTGGCGGCATGGGCTTGCCAGGATTGCTGAAGCATCGGTGGGGAGAGCTAGGCAACCTCCCTTCCGATTGTGTGGGCACCAGAGTCCGCAGAAGGCAGCTTCTCAACAGGTCCATCATTTACGCAAAGACACGGCTCAGGAACAGCCCCATGCCTTAAAGCTTGCCTGGCAGCCGCGGCAGCCCTCTCTAGTCCCGGAGAGAGCAGCAGAGTTTGTAGTTAACAAAGAGTGGGATTCCTTTCTGCAATGTCCTCCTTGGCCCCGCGTTGCAAATCTCTGTCCACTCTCTAAATATAAAAATCAGAGAAAGAGAGAGGGAAAGGAAAAAATATCTTCAGGAAATTTAAAAAGAAGGAAAATTGCCTGGACAGAAACGGTGTAAGTGCTTTAGACATCGCTGTCCTTTTCAGGACTTGAATGAGCCAGGCTGGCTGGCTTTTGTGCCGAAAGCTCAGCCCCATTTGTGCTGAGGGGACTCCAGAGAAGGTCTCAGAGGGGGAAGCCCGATGTAGTCAGGGTGGGGGACAAACAGGGAGCCTGGGAAGAGGAGGGGGGGATCAGCTATGCCTCTGGCTGCAAATGCCCCCCTACTCTCCCAGGCATCAGGGAGACCCTGCCTGTGCCGCTGCCGGGGGATAAAAAGGGATGAAAAGTTTTGCATGGCCGAGTGTGGAGAAAGGCGGAGACAATCAAGGCTGGTTTGTGCTTAGAAAGAAATACATTGCCGTTTTAGCTGTCCGCCAGAGTCAGGGGAAGCTCGACATGCAATTAGAGGGCTTGGATTAAAAGGTGCTTTGGGGCCCAGAGTAGAAATGTGATTCGGGAAGGTCGAGAGGCCTTTTGGTCCCGGTGGCACAAAATGACAGCAGGGGCTGTTATATTTCTGGTCCGATTCACGGAGCCAGCTCTTTGACTTATAAATAACAGATTCAGGTCACAGGCAGCACGGCCAAGACCAGCTTTTAAGGCTGCACTTTCCCCTATTTCAAAGTCAGACGTCAGTGTTATTAGAGGAGCCAGTGAGAACTGAGGAAGGGGCTGGGGGGCGGGGGGCTTAGTGGGAGGTTTGATAGGAACAGCCATGTCTGCAGAGACTGTTAGAGGGAAGGGCTGACTGACGGAACGGACTGCGAGGGGACATCCTCTCTTGCCTGGCATAGCTATTCTTCTGGTTGAACTGCATTATTGAGACAACGAGCAGCCCCCACCCCCCGCCGAGATCTTGCTCTGCCACGCTCTTCCAGCCAGGGTCTCAAAGGATCGAACCTTGAGTTTTCAAGGCTGATCGTCCTGTCCCTTGCAACTCCTTGGAAACAAGGACTACACTTTGCAGCTTAGCGGACATACACGTCTGTGTCAGAAACCCGAGCAGCTTGTGTGTTTCCAGTGGAGGTCCCACTGGGGGCTGGACCAGATCACGCTTAGGTAAACACTGGCGAGAGGCTGAAGGTGGCTCAGCTTGATTTTGCAGTGCCCTTAGTTAACCAGAAAGAAGACCGGGGTGCGGGGGGAGCCTCATTAAAACAACCTACCCCCAAATCCTCTCTTCAATCTTGGTTTTGTTTTCAGAGACCCATAACAACTTGCTAAGATCTTGGGCTCCTGACAAGTTCTGTCGAGCTTTGAGGCCTGACAGTCCCATCTCCAGGGAAGCCTGGCTTGGGAGAGGTGAGGCAGGGTTTTTAATAGGTCTGGACCCTCTGGCTCCACCCTGGTCCTGTTTTCTGAATGGGAAGTGATTCTTCTGCCTCTAGCAGGTTATGGCAGAGGCCCGGGCCCCAGGAATGGTATTTCTGGTCAGTAACACTTTCCAGCTGTGGTGAGTGTTCCTTCCAACATCACACAGCGGAGTCCATTTCCCCATTGCCTTGTGTTCTCATGGAATTAACTTGGCCCGTTCTTCCCGTCTCCACAGATGGCCTCGCCTCCTCCCGGGTCCGCCTGTACTTCTTCGTCTCTAACGAAGGCAACCAGAACCTATTTGTGGTGCAGGCCAGCCTGTGGCTGTACCTGAAACTCCTCCCCTATGTCCTGGAGAAGGGAAGCCGGAGGAAGGTACGGGTCAAGGTGTACTTCCAGGAACAGGGTCACGGTGACAGGTGGAATGTTGTGGAGAAGAAGGTGGACCTAAAGCGTAGCGGCTGGCACACCTTCCCCATCACGGAGGCCATCCAGGCCTTATTTGAACGGGGTGAGAGACGCCTTAACCTGGATGTGCTGTGTGACAGCTGCCAGGAGCTGGCCGTGGTGCCTGTGTTTGTGGACCCCGGTGAGGAGTCACACAGGCCCTTCGTAGTGGTGCAGGCCCGCCTAGGTGACAGCAGACATCGCATCCGCAAGCGGGGCCTAGAATGCGATGGGAGGACCAGCCTCTGCTGCAGGCAACAGTTCTACATCGACTTTCGGCTCATCGGCTGGAACGACTGGATCATTGCACCCACTGGTTACTACGGGAACTACTGTGAGGGCAGCTGCCCGGCCTACCTGGCTGGGGTCCCTGGCTCAGCCTCCTCCTTCCACACTGCTGTGGTGAACCAGTACCGCATGCGTGGCCTGAACCCAGGGCCCGTGAACTCTTGCTGCATCCCCACCAAGCTGAGCTCCATGTCTATGCTCTACTTCGATGACGAGTACAACATCGTCAAGCGGGACGTGCCCAACATGATCGTGGAGGAGTGTGGCTGCGCCTGACCGCGGCGATGGGTGCGGAGCGCAGGCCCGTGGGGGCTTTGAGGGGGCAGGAGAGCTGAGTGTGGTTGTTCCATTGGGCTGCAGAGAGTGCCGGGGTGAGGCCTGAAATAATAATGTTCTCCCGCTTCATAGAAAACCAGTCAGAACCAGAGGGAGAACCCTCCTGTGCCACGAGAGACTCCTAACCGCACACATAGACACGCATAGCTAGACTCATCCTGCCACCCACACAGCAGCCTCCAGGATACCAGCAAACGGATGCGGTGACAAATGGCAGCTTAGCTACCAATGCCTGTCAGTCAGAGAGAATGGGGTGAACGGCTACCATTCCCACCAGCTGGCCGGGCACTCTCAATCGCGCCTTCTGAGCACACATAAAAGCACAAAGACAGAGGACACAGAGAGAGTGAGCCAGAGAGCCACCAGGAGGAAAAGCAGGCTGGGAGCACAGGCGGGTGGAGGGCCGTGTGCCCCTGGCTTGTCCCAGGCTCTTCGCCGCAGCGCCTGGCGCAGTCCTGCCTGCTCACTCTCTGCCTGGCATCCTTCATGCTTTGAGGCCAGCAGAGCTGTGCCACCCTGTTCTTGGAGAGGGCAAATAGCCCAGGAGGGACTCGCCTGTCACAGAGACCATGGAGCAGGGACAGTGACCCTTTTACTGTCTGTCGCTTGGATCCCTGGTGTGACTTGTGTGTATGTGTGTGTGTTTGTCTTCAGGGGTTGGGGTGGGGAGAGGAGAAGGGTCTTAATTTCATGCTTTAAACTCGCCTCCAACAGCTGACAGGTCATTTGTGCCGGTTGCAGAATTGAAAAGAACCTATCAGCTATGACCTTTGAAGTGGATTCTAAATGAGAAGGGAAAAAAAATGTTGCAATCAGTGCCCTTTGCTGGGGTTATCCTCCTAGCGCTGTGGTGGGAGGGACAGGGATGACCACTAGGCAAGGGAAGAGCCCAGAGGGGGCAGCGGTCGAACGGAGGTGGCACGGGGAGTTGGCGAGACGGGAGAGCTTTTAGTTGCTTTGCAGAAGTTGTCCCTGCGGCTGGGCCCTGGCTCCAGGGGTTGTCGTGGACGTGGCTCCTGCCCACTTTACTCGCCCACCTGCCTGCCCCACAAAGCACTTGCGGTCCTGCATGAACGCACATGGCAATAGCACTTGCAGGTCTCCGTGTGTCCAGGAGTGGCCCTGGAGCCAGAGCTGCCGTGGCGGTCCTCGTGGATGTCCAAGTGCCACGTGAACTATGCAATTTAAAGGGTTGACCCACACCAGGCGAAACTGAACTCGTCCGTCTCTTTTATATTTTTATACTTGAAATCCTTTGCTTCTTTTCTAAGCGAATGATTGCTTTCAATGTTTGCACTGATTTAGTTGCATGGTTAGTCAGAAACTGCCATTTGAAAAAAAGTTATTTTTATAGCAGCAGAAAAATGAATACAGTTAAATGTATTATACATAATTTTGGAACCAAAGAGGCCAGCGGATCAGTTTTAATTTTTATTAGACGGTAAGGCCATCTTTTATGAGGTAGATGTTCTAAACGACCCCTTGAGTGGCCTGCCAGCGTTTCAGGGTATAAATGATTCTTTTTTTTTTTTTTTTTTTTATTATTCAGTTGATGTGTCTCTTCTGTTCTTACACACCCAGAAGGTAGCGTAAAAGGAAAGGATGGTAGAATGCAGGTGTGTATCTGTAAGTCCTCATCTTTAGTTTATTTAATAAAGCCCTCCTTAGGTTCTGTTTCATAATAACTTAAAACCAAACAACTTCCCTTCACAGACTGGCTGTCTAAGTATTTTATGTTCATGTACAGTTTAAGAAAATAAAAGATGGAGTGCCATGGGCTTTCTGCCTTGTCTGGTGTCTGGGGCAGTGGGTAGCTGGGAGGAAGGGATTGGTCTAGGCGTCCAGTTCTGATGCCGGCAGTCCCCATGGCATGCTCCCTACACTCTCAGAGCCCTTGCTGACACAAGTCATGCAGAGGCTAGAGAGATGGCAGAGCACCAGCTAAGAGGCAAGGAGCAAATTAACGAACCACCCGTTTGTTTACCGGTCCAGTCCCTAACTAGTTACACTCCGCCAAAGCTGGATCTCTCTGCTTTCAGAAAGTGCTGTGTTACCTGATGCCAGCCCCGATGACCTGACTTCGAGCCCAGGGCCCACATCGTGGAAAGAGGGCCCTGGCTCTGTGAATCGTCCCCTGGTCTCCACACACACGCTGCACACAGCACACATAGCACACACAAACGGGGTGGGAGAATAAGTGAAAAACTGGAACCTGTCCGCTCAGGTTCCAGGCCACAGAGGGAGTGTGCACCCTGGAAGGTGAGTCCCTTCTCCAGCATCCCTGGCCTCTGTGCTCACCCCCTGCTTCTGATGGGTAGGCAGACTGTCAGTATGCTGATCACCCTTTGCCATGGCAGTCAGAACTTTTGCCTTCAGTGGTAGCCTTAGTAATTACAACAAACAGCTCAGCCCCCCCCAGGTGTGACTTAGGGACCTGTTTGGTACTGTCATCTCAGAGACCCTGTATCACACACCTTTGCTTCCCAAAGAGTAGGAGGTGAGCTGAGAGCCAGATCCAGAGGATTGAAGGCTTATAAATTGCCTATATCAGAGCCCTGCAGGCCCTAAGGGCCTTGATTGATTGATGGATGGATTTGGCTAGACTAGCTGGCCAACAAGTCCTGGAGAAGCCTCCTGTCTGCAGTTCCCCTGCACTGGGTTACAGGTACATGCCTGGTTTTACATAGATTCCAGGGACCTACTCAGGTCTTCTTGCTTATGTGACAAGCACATTACTGAGTTAACTTCCTAGCTCTGCTCTGGGATGGTTTTTGCATGTGAAGGAATAAAAATGACCAAAGGGAGAAGGTCGTGTGATGGACCTGGGGCTAGAGGGCCAACAGCCTCTGAGCAGCGCTGTCCCCCACCCTGCCGTGTGTCCCTGTGGGTCTGGGTGGCTTGGCATTCATTTTTCTCTCTCCTGTATGTCAGGTTTGCTTCAAGCTTACTATGTAGCCCAGGATGGCCTGGAGCCCCTGATTCTTCTGCTTCCACATCCCCAGTGCTGGGATTACAGGCATATGCCATCGTGCATAGTTTTTTATGGGGTTCTGGGGATTGAACTGGGGCTTTGTGCATGCCCAGTGAGCCCTTGACCAACAGCTATCAGCTTTTGCCCCATGATTTTGATTTCTCAATCTTCATCTTTCTTCTGCACCCTGATTTTTTCCCAGAAGGTCCTGGCCCAAGGGACCCAGGTTTCCTGCAGATGACCTTGGAGCATCACACTGCCAGGCCCAGAGGCTTTGCCCTTGAACCAGCGCGTCTGGCCGGAACCCCTGGCCTGTGAGAGCCTCCCCTTCCTTGCAGTCTCATGGCTTCTAGGCCCTTACCTCTTACGTTCATCCAGCTCTATCTGGGACCAGCGGGATGGACAGAGTCCGGAGGCGACTATCCCTACCCTCCCAAGTGTCCCCTTCTATCCTCTGAAATGCCCACTATCCACCAGTGGAATTCATGCTCAACTGACCTTCAAATATGCCCTGGATCTTCAGTGACCCCAGGGAGCTCAAGGCCGTGACTTGGAGGACTGTGGGAGAGGAGAAGAGAGGCCCAACCCTACCTCCCCTCTCCCACACAGCCCAGGCAGGCAGGGGAATATCAATGCTAGAGGCCCCCAGGTTGTCCTTGGTTTGTGTTTTCTTCAAGGCCCTCTGGGCTGGTTCAGAATGGGACAGCGAGGGGCCCTGCAGCCCAGCTCATAGGCAGCATGAATCAGGGCTTTGCCCCTGTGACAGTGTGACACCATCACAAAGCTTCCCGCCACAACTCCAGGTGAAGTCCTGGAAGACGGACTTGGGCAGCTTTGGTATGCGGCAAGGCCCCTGGAGCTCAGGCTAGTCCAGGCCGTGCATCCCAGGCTCCATACAGGTCTCTGGCAGGATCACTGCTGGAGGTGTCCATTGACATGCATGGGTCTTGGAAAGTTCTGCCAACCTGGCCATGCTCAAGGGCTGAAACGGGATAGGGGGAAGGAGAACGAGAGTGAGAAGAAGGGAGGGGGTGGGAGGTCACAGACCACCAATCAAGGATGCCGAAGACAGTTTTTCTGAGATAGGGTTTCATTTAGCCCAGGCTGCTCTCAAACTTGCCGCATAGCTGAGGATGACCTTGAACTTACTCCCGGTAACTACCATCTAACTGCTGGAATTACGACAGGCACCATGAGATGTGGGGATCAAACCCAGGATGTCACTCACGCTAAGCCCAGCACTCACTGCTGACTGAGCCATTTCCATTGTCTTTCTCATATGGGTGATGCTTCTGCTTCTGGCCTTGCATTTGGTGACTTGACAATCATTTTTAAAAAAAGTTTGGGCCACTGATGGCAGTTGGGACCTCTACTCAGCCACCCTGCCGCAGCTAGGCAGGCTGGGCTGAATGGACACACACCACTCTGTGACCTAGATAGACGTCTTTAATGTGGCATCTTAGCTTCTCAATGGCCGGTTAGTGCCAAGGCATCATCTTGACCTCTCTGTAACCCAAAGACAGACTACTTCAGAGGTGGAGCTTTGACCTGGTTGTTTATCCACTTAGCAAGCATTTACTGTGTCCCAGCTTTACGTGACATTCATGTATTATCTCAGTTTAGTTCTCACAGTCTGGGTGTGGAAGACAGGATGTTGTCCTTCACCCCATTATATAGAGGGCAACACTGAGGCCAGAGCAAGGATGCCCCTCATTCAAGGTTGCTTAGCTCAAATAGAAGAGCAAGAACTTGCATTTCCAAAGTCTCTTACAGACACAGGGCTACCCAAGAGGGCCGAGGGAGTGGGCAGTTGTTCTGGGGCCCACCAGGGAGAGGCTGGGGTGCAGGGTCTTTGTGTTCATTTGACGTAGTCCATACAGCCTGGACCCTAGCCTAGGCTGTAGTTTAAACTGAAGACTGAGCCATTTCTGTGTACAGCAGTGGGCACAGCCCTGCTCCTTTGCAGGCTAGCTGGGTGACAAGAGGCTGCCAGACCAGGGCGGGATGAGGGTAGGCAAGTTACGGACAGGGTGAAGCTGAGCAGGGCAGGACATCGCTGGCCTAGCTTCTGGCCCTGTAGTGGTGGTGGGGGTAACCAGGACCACTCCAGCGGTAGCCACTGAGAGCTCTGACTCGGCATCCAGTAGGTTGGCCAGTTGACTCCGGAATGATCTACCTTTAGAGTCCTCATCAATGACACGGGTGCCAAGAGCACCTACGTCAGGGGGCTGCCAGGGCAGGATTCTGTGCAGGCTGGCACCATGGTTGTTTAGCTCAAGCATCATGTCAAATTCTGAGGACAGCTTTCTGTTGGTTCTCTCTTTTCACCATGTGATTCCTGGGGATCAAGTCAGGTTGGCAGCAACCTTCACCCTCTGGCCATCTCTGCCCCCCGGGGTTTCACGTAGCTTAGCCTGGCCTCAGACTCACTGGGTAGTGGAGGATGACCTTGAACTCCGTATCCTGATGTGCCTCCATCTCCTGCGTGCTGGAATTACTGGAGTTTACCATGACATGAAGTTTATTTGGTGCTGAAGTAGAACCCCTTATATGTTAGGTGAGCCCTCTACCACCATCCCCAGCCTGTGTCTCCAAGTTTGATGATGGGTGTCAGGAAGGGTGCCCTGCCTTCTCTTGAGGCAGTACCTCCGCAGCAAACACCTCTTCGCAACTGTCCTGTAGTTGATGACTGTCAGCAGGGAGCCTGGATTGCAGAATTCCCTCCCAATCTGATTTCTCCTCCAAGGTGGCTGTTCTCCCTGCAGGTTTGTCTTTACAAACCTGGTGAGCGGGAGGGTGGAGCCCATTTAACAGATGGGGAAACTGAGGTTTAGGAGGTTGACTATTGAGGAGCCAGGGGCCCTTTCTCATGCTGCCCCTCTTCTCAGGGGTCTTTGTGTTTTAGGAGCCTGGCATTCTAGAGGCTGCTGTGCTCGTCCTGGAGGGGCTCCTCAGAAGCCCCCAGCTGCCCTTATTCCACCCGCTCCACTGGGGCATCTGAGAGTCTGTGTAGCCCCAGCCTGCCCACCTGCAGACCAACCTGAGAAGGACCCAACGGTGAGCAGGAACAAGGTCTATCTTTGGCCATGGCGGGCCGGGTGAGGACTGTGGAGGCTCAGAGAGTGAACTCACCGAGGGCATTTCCAGCTGGGAATTTCCTTTCCTTTCCTTTCCTTTCCTTTCCTTTCCTTTCCTTTCCTTTCCTTTCCTTTCCTTTCCTTTCCTTTCCTTTCCTTTCCTCTCCTCTCCTCTCCTCTCCTCTCCTCTCCTCTCCTCTCCTCTCCTCTCCTCTCCTCTCCTCTCCTTCCCTTCCCCTCCCTTCCCTTTCCTTCCCCCTCCCCCCCCCTTTTTTTTTGAAGTGGGCAAGGATGACCCTGAACTACCTCCCAAATTCTGGGATTCCAGGCCCGTAATGACACCTGGTATACCTGCTTTATGCTATGCTATAGATGGAACACAGAGCTGTCTGCATGCCAGGCAAGCACACTAGGGACTGCGTGACATCCCCACCCCCCAACTGGGATTTCAAAGAAAGCTTCTCCAGACTCCTTGGGCAAAGTTCCCACAGGGTAGTGAGGCCAAAAAACAGAGGGGCCAGAGAGGGGTGGCAGAAGCCTTCCCCCTCCTCTGTTCCCTGGGGGCAGGGATGCAGGGTGGCCTTAGGTCCATGCAGGGGATGTGGAATCAGGCAGCCCTGGGTCAGCTCACATAGCTCCTGCCAGACAGCGGGTGGCTCACCTCCCTGCAGGATGATTCCTGCCTGTCCTTTTGTCGCATGCCCATCCCCCACCTCTATTTCTTGCCTTGCCAGCTTCTGCTAGGGACAGTGAGGGTAAGGGTGGGTCTCTAGGCCCAATCTAGCCCTTCTGTAGGATGAAGGATGACGGTTGGCTTCCCTCACTCTGTTTACTGTAGGGCCTGTGGGTAGAGTAAAAATGGCCTCGGGGGAATCTGGTATCCCACAGGAACCTTCTGGCCACCACGGGTAGCTGTGTGTCACCCCAGGGGATAGCTCTATTACTCGGGGGCCCTGACCCTATGGAAACAGCCCAGGGCCTCTCTGAGCCCTTGGGAACTGTTCTAGGGTTGTTAGCTGTTGTCCTGGGGCCTTCAATGTCGCCCCTATTCCCTCAGAACCCCATAGTAGAGGAAGCTACTGAGAGAGCAACTCAGGCCCAGGCAGTCCTAGTCACTACTCTACGGGGCTGTCCACTTTCCCGGTAGGGGGCAGGGCTTTCCGGCCTGTCCTTCACAGAGGAGCCAGGCAGCCCTGAGCACAGACAAGCACATTCAGGCCTCACCTTGCTTGTTGCCGGCCTGAGGTCAGAAAAAGCTGTTCTTTGGGGTTGGGGTGGAGCTTCCCTCTGAGATGCCACTCACTCAATGAAGAACCAATGAGGTGAGTCGTGCCCTACAGGAAGCCCATGCCCCACCCCACTGTAGGCCTGACCATCACACACACCCTGGGACTTTCTAAGACTGGTTGGTTGGTCCTGAGACACTCAAGTGACCGTAGCCTCCATGTTGACCTTCTGACTCCCTGGAGTCAGCAGACCCCTGCCTCAGCCTCTCACGCCCCCGGCTCTCCCGATTTGCGCGTGGCCTACCTGTTTACAGTTCACCCTAGAGAGCTTTGGACAGGAGCCAGATTCTTAGAGAACAGGAAACCCTCTCCTGGGCCTGCCTGCTTTTTCACTATCCTGAGAGGCCAAAGGCTTGATTTTAGGGACTCATGGTGACCCCTCTTGCAGATGCAACATAACAGGTACTCAAAGCCCAATTCTGGGGTCTGGAGAGGAGCTCCACTGATCACGTGCTCACCTAGTCACCACAGAGCGTGAGTTTGATCCCCTGAAGAGCATAAACCAGGTACGTCAGGTACGTGACACATTCCTGTACACCACTGAGGGGTGATAGCAGAAAGATCAGAAGTTAAGGTCCTTGGCTACATAGCCAGTTTGGGGGCCAGGCTGGGCTACTCGAGACCATCTTAAAACACATCAAACCAAACCAAATCGCTCCTATTTCTTTTATGAGACAAGCTCTCAAATTTCTAGCCTAGGTTTGATGGCCTGAAACTCATTGTGTATCTCAGAAGGGTCTCAAGCTCGCGATGCTCAACCTCCTGAGTGCTGGGATTACAGGCCTGTATCACCATGCCCCAGCTCAAAAGTAACACTCACCAGTCTCAGGACTCAGAGTGTGTGTTGTGTGTGTGTGTGTGTGTGCAGGCGCACGCGTGCAGACGTGCACACTGGAGCAACTGAGGCTAAGGGAGCCAGTCAGATCTGGCTCAGACAGACAGCAATGCTCCTGGCCACACCTTTGTTATTTTACTTACTTTTAAGAGCACCCTGTGCCCCGCAGGTGATTCATATAGCAGCATTCTCAAAGCCTGCAATTTGCCCCAATGCTCGGCTTCACACATGAGCTTCTGCTGCCGCAGGCGAGCGCCAGGCCCATCCGCGCGGGTGTCACCCGGGGCCAGGGCACCAATAAATAAAGATCTGCATGAGCTTCTTGGCTTGTCTCTGGCACCCAGGAGAAGGTACCTCTTCCTGCTCTTGTGCTTCACCCTGGGGAGAGTGTGGTTCGTCACCCGAGGGTGTGCTGTGCAGGCTCAACTTTAATTAATCAATCACCAAGTGATGAATTGGTTAATGTGGGGCCCACTCCCCCGTGGATGACTGGCACAGTAATGAATGCCAATTATTTCAGCATTAATAATTAATCTCCAACCGTGCCTGGGAAGAAGTAGAAGGCACACAGGACTCAAATCAGCTCTGAGAGCCAGGCAGACACCGGGGCTGCTGCTCTCCTGTCTGAGGCTCTGAGCTCTGGGTCTGTGCTACCGAGGGTGAGAAAGATATCGAGACCAGAGGAGCTAGGTGTGTCCCCAAATAGGGGCGAAGCTAAGTCGCACCGCATGAGGGCTGGGCTAGGCTCGCTCACACTCTGCTGAACTGAATGCTGGGGACAGTCACACGTGTGGCAAGTGATTAATATTTGATGATTCTCATCCTGACCCCACCCAGCCCATCACCCGAGGGTTTCCTAACCTCAGATAACTCTCTAGCCGTTTGGAAAATGGCTGATTTGTGCACTCATTCATTTGTATCACCATCTGTTGAGTATCCTTTAGTTTTTAAAAATTATGTGTCATTCTCCAGATGGAAAAACTGAGACTCATTGAGGGACTGGAACTTCTCAAGGCCTCACAGAAAATGGAACTTGGTGTGGTAGCCTAGATACTTCTCAGGTGCTTGTGGTGGGCCTGACTGCAGGGCCCCTTCTAAACAGAGGCTGAGCCCCCAAAATGCCACCGTAATGGTTCATTTATGCACATGGCTCTTCCGGGCAAATGTAGACACAGAGGGGAAAGAGTGGCATAGGGGAGGGCACTTCCTGGAGGAGGTGGTTTCGGATGCCAACCTGCCAGCTACATCCTGGTCCTAGCCTTCCCGCTCACGGCGTTTTCGAAGAGTTTAGGTAGGCCAATGCTAAGAGGATGAGTCCTTTGGGAGACTACAGCATGACTTTCTAGAATGTCACTACTCTGTCCTAGCTGTGTGTCCTGAGGCTGGTGCACAACCTTTCTGTGCCTAGATTCCCTCTTCGAATACTAGCCCTAAACATGATGTTTATGTCCTGTGCTGGTCCTCATTCGATGAGGTAATAACAGCAACCACTATCTGGGTTCTATAACATTCTACAGCCTTTGCATAGGTATCGTTAATCCAGAAGCTGGGGCAGCAGCTCAACTGGTACAGTGCTTGCCTCAAGTGCACGAGGCCTGAGTTCCAACCCTAGGACCTCATAAACTGTGTAGAGTAGCATTTTCTGATCACAGAGACCAGAAGTTCCAGACCCTCCTCAGGTACACTGGAGGCTAGCCTAGGCTACATGAAACAGGTAAATTAAAATGAAAGAACAAGGCTTTGCAGGTCCTTCGGCAATTTTAATACTCAAGTGTCTGGATTTCCTGGGCTGGCGTAGATGTCTGGATGGGGCTCTGGGGTGGGTGGGGCATGAGCTGAAAAGATGTCAGATTCAGAGAAACTCTGCTTGTATGTTTGTACCTGTGTGCAAGTCTACGGGCTTCTGTATGTCGATAGGCCAGGAGCCAGGCAGTCACGACCAGGTTTTCCTGAGCATCTCAGATTCAAGACTCCCGGTGCAACAACCTCTGAGGGAACACATGGCCCAGTAACAAGGGGGCCTGAACTGTATTTTCCAAGGCCCCTTCCCAGAGGGTCTATGATTCTGTCTCCAGCACGCACCAGCACGTTGGCCTTTCTAGTGCCTTCTAAAGACTTCGAGTGTAGGCTGGCGAGATGCACCCAAGCTGGCCTTGTAACTATCCTGTGTCTGGACTCCGCTTGCAATGTTCTTATCTTACTTTATCTAACTTTTCTGCTGGCTGCTGGTGAGGGAGGTCCAGAGACTTTGCTTGGCTCCCTCAAGGTCACACAGCAGCTGGAAGACAAGAAGAGTAAACTTAGCAGATTCAAGGACAAGCTGGACCAGGGCCCTGGAGCCTCTCCTCCCTCTTTCCCTTCCTCCTGTGCTCTTTCCTTCCTTCCTGTCACTCAAGAAAAATGTATTTGAACACCATCCAAGGGCAGCTGTGCCCTCAGGAATTCCTAGGCTGTGAGAATGTGGTGTGTGTGTGTGTGTGGGGGGGTCGCCCTCAGGAGGGCGTGTGGGGAAATAGCTGTGATGAGCTAGTTCGAAGGTAGGAGGTGGAAAGTAGATCACAGAGCCCTGGGGAAGGGTTCTGCTTGGCACAGAAAATACCTGAGCCATCAGCAAGCAGGCAGGGAGCACGGGGTTGTCCTGTGGGCACTCTGGGGGCCGAGAAGCAGGAGAGGGGCTTGTTCAGGAAGCCTCGTTCTGTAGCGGATGCTCTCAGACAGACCCTGCAGAGAGCCCAAGCACCTGCAGCCCGAGGGCTGAGTGCTCTAGGAACGGAGATCTGCAGGTCTTGTCTGTCTGAATGCATGCCTTACTCATCTGGGTCCTGACTCAGTTCCTGGTAGAATGCTCTGCTTTTCCTGGATCACAGCTGGGCACCCTCCCTTGGTGGCCCTGAGTCATTGCTTCTTTGGATCCTCCTGCCTAAGAAATCTGGAGGCCCTGGAAGTCATCTTAGCACCTGAGGGACCAGACAAGCAGAAGGAGGTCAGAGAGCAAAGAGAACACGGCACACACCGCCAGGCAACATGGAGGAGGTGTCCCACCAGGCGGGCCGGGTCGGTGAGCTGGTAGAAAGGGTCCGCCTGTATAAAGACTATATTTCGCTTTGTTCCATCCACAGCTCTGTTCTTTTTGTTTTGTTTCTCAGCAAAGTCCTTCTTTGAGCCTCAGTTTTCTCCTCTGCAAATGGGGATAACAGTGCTATCTTCATCAGATTACAGCGAGACCCCATACAATGTCTGCCTGGGAGTGGAGCTGGCTCAGCTGTTAGAGGGCTTGTTAGCATCATAAAGGGATGCACCTAAAACTGGACTCTGTAACCGTGACAAAAGCCTGTAATCCCTGCACTCTGGAGGTGGAAGCAGTAAGGTCAGAAGTTCAAGGTCATCCTCAGTTACAGTGGAGTTTTAAGCTAACTTGAGCTACAGGAGAACTTGTCTCAATGAGCAAGCAAATACCCCCACCCCCCACCCCATGAAACACTTCCTATAGGGCCAGCAAAATGGCCCAAAGAGTTGCTAAGTACCTGTTGCTAAGGCTGACATCTTAACATAAATCACCGTGACTCAGACGGCGAGGAAAGGACCCACTCTCCCAAAAGCTGTCCTCTCACGGCTACACATACCCTGTAGTGTGAGAAAGTCCCCAAAATAAATGAATAAATATAGTTGTAAAGAAAAATAAGGGGCCGGAGAAATGCTTCAGCAGCTAAGAGAACTTGCTGCTCTCCTAGAGGACCTGCCTGGGTTTGGTATGGCAGATAGCCGCTCATAACTCTAGCTCCTGGGGATGTAACCCTCATCTTCTGGCCTCTGTGGGCACCAGGTATGCACTTGGTACATACATACATGCAGGCAAAACAGTCATACATATAAAATTGATTACATAAATGTAAAAGTGCCCATAAAGGACTTGATTCTTAGTAATTGTGCACCACCAGCATCACACGCATCGCCATCGCGAAGGAGGAGTAACCATGAGCAAGAGCTCGGAAGAGAGACCTGTCCCCACACCCACACATGTGGAGCCCTGCGGATCAGAGGCTTGGGGCCTGGGAAGCAGAGGAGAGGCCCGGGGAAGAACTCTCCAGAAGATGGAGCACTGGAGAGCTCAGCAGCCGGGAAGGGGGTCCACCTTCTGCCTCCACCCCAAACCCTGCTAAGTCTGTGTGGACCTAGAACCACTTTATCAATTTTTAAAATGTATTTTATGTGTGTGGATGTTTTGAGGAAGTCAGAAGGGGGCGTCGGATCTCCTGGAACTGGATTCTGGATGGTTGTGAACCACCCTGTGAGAGCTGGGATTGAACCTGGGTTCTCTAGAAGAACAAATCTCTTAACTGCAGAGCCATTCTTGAGCCCCCAGGGTCAGTTTTTATTTTGCCATTTTTTTTTGTTTGTTTGACAAGGTCTGGCTGGTTTGGAACTCGACCTATAGCACAGGCTGACCTTGAACTCACAGAGATCCAACTGTCTCTCCTTTCCAAGTGCAGGGAATAAAGGTTTGTTTTGCCAATTATAAGCATATGATTGGGGCCTATACCCAGCAAACCTAGCAATTCACTTATCTAAGATGTACAATTCTTTAGTTGTTAGTTTGTGTGCAAGGCCAGAGTTCAACATCAGGACTTCATTTGTTTCTCTACCTTATCTTCTGAGACAAACTCTCTCACTGGACCTGGGGCTCATCTGTTCACAAGGCTTGCTGGCTAGGGGGTCCCTGGGTCTGCCTGTCTGCCTCTCCATACTGGGTTTACAGTGTATCTTGGGCCAGGCTTTCTCACATGGGTTCTGGAAATGGGATGCAGGTTACTGTTGCTTTCGTGGCAAACTCTTCTCCCCAGCTCCAATTTGTTGTAATTTCTTTTACTTATTTGTGTTTTGTGGGGCAGTATGCCAAACTTGATGATCTGAATTTGACCCTCAGAACCCACGTGGTAGAAAGAAGAGGATTGCTTTTCAAAAGTTCTCTTCTGACTTTCATATGCCTGCTGTGGCATTTCTGGGTTATTCCAGGTTTGTCTTTTTTACTCATCCATTTTGGGAGCAGGGATCTCACATAGCCCAGGCTGGTCTCAAGCTTAGTGCATAGCCAAGCTGCCCTTGAACTTCTCCTCATCCTGCCTGCCCCTCCTTCGTGCTGGCATGAGCGCCCTGAACTACGCGTGGTTAACGTGGTGCTGTCGATGGGGCCCAGACTCATCATACCTGGCTTAGAATCAACTTTTATATCATGACCTTGAGCTTTTATATAGTGACCTTGTATTCTGAATCTGGGCTTGCCTAATTTACAGTTTCTGGGTGGCTTCCTCAGGATTTTCTGTGTACAAGATCATGTCATCTGCGAGTGGAGAGAGCTTTACTTTTTCCTTTCCAAGCTTGGCTCCCGTGTTTCCTTCTGCAGCCTCGGTTCCCTGGCTCAGGCCTCTAGGGCATCTGCTTTTGTACAGGAAGGGGGGGTTCCTCCATCTGCTCAGAGAAGAGGGCCACCCTGTTCTGCTTCCGTATACCTGGGGAACTCCAGCTCTGTTCTCACACGGAGCAATGTTTACTCCCTCTTCTCTCTCCTCTCTCTCCCCGCTCCCCTCCCTCCCGCTGGCTTTGACTACCTCATTCCCACCCCTCAGCATTGCGGACCTGCACTGAACCGGACCTGCACTGGACCGTTGCCTGCCACACAGAGACTCCAGCACTACCCCACATCTTCCCGGATCCTGTGCTCTCTGACACCCGTCTCCCTGTTCAGCCTGACCCTGGGCTCCACCAGCATGCTACCCATTGCTGGCCTGTCTTGATTTGATGACAAGGCCAGCAAAAGCAGACTCCCTGTGTTTGAAGCTACAATGGCCACTTTTCTGGGAGCCCCAAATCTTAGGAATTCGTGGGTAGTCAGCAAGTGCCATCACTTTGGCATGGTGGTCCCCATAAGGCAAGACAGGAGACATGGGCTCAGAAGGCTGCAGATTGCTGGGAAGTGCCTCTTTTCTTAAAGGGCTGCAGCCAGGAGGAGGGTAGTCGGGATCAGAGAGGAGCATGGAATCCTAAAGTCTCTATGAAGAAGTGGAATCACTGTGACTAGAACAGTATTCTGGAGAGGCTAGCGGTTTGGAAGGAAGCAGGAAAGAGTGTGCTGGCTCCCTGAGTGCAAACTAGACAGCCCAGCTCTTCATAGACCAGGCCCAGGAACTGCTGTGAAGTTTCTAGTACTTTCTACAGGGGAGTTGTTAAATATTCTCAGGACACCCTAGGAGCCTAGCAGGGAAAAAAGCACAAACTACAGCATTTAAAGAGGGGCTTCTGGGTCGGGGAGACGGTCCAGTTGGTAAAGTGCTTGCTGATTCCCTGAGTTTAGGAACCAGCTGCTCAGTCCAGTCAATCAGTGAACTCTGGGTTCAGGGAGAGACCCTGCCACCCCCTCCCCAAAAATAAGATGGAGAGTGATCAAGAAAAACAGCAATGGAGACAGTGACCCCTGAGACTGACCATTTGCAAGTGTGTGTGTGTGTGTGTGTGTGTGTGTGTGGAGAGAGAGAGAGAGAGAGAGAGTTGAAGGTAGTGAGATTATCCAGTATATAAAGGCATTTGAAGGCATTTGCTGCATGAGCCCAAAGGCCTGAGAAACCCCAGGACTGTAAAAGCGGGACTCTCCTCTGACTTCCACACGTATGTGTACTCTGATACACAAAATGCACACACACACATATTTGGGTGAAGTGGCACACACCTTTAATGTCAGTACTTAGGAATCAGAGGCAGGCGGATCTCTGTGAGTTCAAGACCAACCCGGCCCACATAGAAAGTTCCAGGGCAGCCAGGGCTATGAAGAGAGACTCTGCAACAAAACAACAACAAATATGTGTGCGCACACACACAAAAGTAGACGAAAAAGAAAGAGAAATATGAGAACACTGCCCCCTTTGCTGAGATCCAATCTCGATGCCTTGTCTCTGTGTGTTGGGCTTCAGGCTGCATCTCTAGCCTTGTCTAGGCAGTATGGGCTCGGACCCAGGGCTTCCTGAATGTTAGGCACTTACTTCACCAACTGAGCTATTTACCAGCTTTTTTGTTTGTTTGTTTGTTTGATTTGATTTTTCAAGACAGGGTTTCTCTGTGTAACAGTTTTGGCTGTCCTGGTATAGGCTGGCCCTGAACTCACAGGGATTTACTACCTCTGGCTCCCGAGGGCTGGGTTTAAAGGTGTGTGCCACCACTGCTCGGCTTAGCTTTCCCTTTTTAATCTGAGAATTGGCCGCTTCAGTGTGGATGGGAAGGCTCATGCAGGCCTATGGCGCTTGAGTCCGAACGCTGACTTCTTGTACTATGTGCCTCTGAAGTTTGAAATCGTTTGCATATTTGTGTGTACACATGTTGGCGCATGTATGCCATGGCATGTGTGTCCAGGTCAGAGGACATCTTTTTTTTTTTTTTTTTTTTTTTGGTTTTTCGAGACAGGGTTTCTCTGTGGTTTTGGAACCTGTCCTGGAACTAGCTCTTGTAGACCAGGCTGGTCTTGAACTCACAGAGATCCGCCTGCCTCTGCCTCCCGAGTGCTGGGATTAAAGACGTGCGCCACCACTGCCCGGCTCAGAGGACATCTTGGAGGAGTAGATTCTCTCCTTTCACCAGAGGAGAGACTTGGGTCAGGCTTGGTAGCCAGAGCCCCTACCCTTGGAGTTACTTTCTAGAACTAGAAACCCACCCACCTCTGTCTCGGGAGGGCTGGAGTCGAAGACTCACAGGCCTTCACACCCAGTTCATTTTCTTGCAAATAAAGTTGCAGTCACATAATTCTACTGAAGGGGCTGAAATCTCCTGGAAGAGAACCCCTCAGGGTCCTGCCCTCATCTTCACACGGCCTGAGGGGCGGGGAGGGAGTGCAGGGTGGGTGTAGGATCAGTCTCCACACAGCCTGAGGGGCATGGGGTGCGGTGGGGTGGGGGTGGGAGGATAGGGGGAGCAGTGTGCTGGGGTGTGTGTGAGTTGGTGGGGGGATTGTGGGTACAGCCAGCCTGTTTTCTCCTCCCCACTTCTTGCTCTCTCTCTCTCTCTCTCTCTCTCTCTCTCTCTCTCTCTCTCTCTCTCTCTCTCTCTCTCTCTCTCTCTCTCTGCCTGGCTAAGGTGTCCTTGAACTCTGGGCTTCCTATCTCTACCTTCCTGGAGGTGCTAGGATTATCATAGCAAACTACCACATCTGGCTCCATCCCCCCCCTTTTTTTTTTTGAAAGAGAAAGGAACTTTTCCTCTAGACCGGAATAGTGCCAGGAAAGTGGGCTTCCACCCCCAGATTTAGCATAAGGGTGTGTTTTCTGGGACCTGGTCTTTGCCCAGCCTTCACTGGCCAGAAACCTGCAGGAGACCTCTGTCTTCAGGTTCTCCGAAAGAGAGAGGCCTGCAGGGAAACTGCTTCCTTTTAGTGGCTGAAGAAAGAGCTCCCGAAGCGGGGAGGGCTGTGCAGGAATTGGGTGGGGAGGTAAAGTCAGGGAGACTCCTGGGGAGTCTGAAGGAAGGTCAGAAGTTGTTCAGCTGAAGGAGGGAGTTTGGGGGGGCACCATGGCAGGGGCAAAGACTGGGGTATAGTCACCAGCACACGCAGCTAGGGTGTGACTCAGCTGGTCGAGAGTTATCTAGTATTCAGGAAGTCCTGCATTCAGTTCCCTAAACCATACAAACCTCACTTGCTGGCTTCCCCAGGAAAGCTGGGGATATATTTCTCCTTTCTAGGATTCAGTGCTCGGGGGACAGAGTGTAGCCATTTCCTCATTTGAGGGCAGAGTTAACGCTGTCTTCTTCGAATGGGGTGGGGGGAGTTCACTCCCTCACTCAGTCCCCTTGCCTGTCCCATATCTAAGGATCTTTGGGTTTAGTGAACACGGATTTTGGATAAGGCCAAGTAAGTGTCTGGGTCACATCTGTCACTCAGTATTGACTTCTAAGGAAGCGGGCATTCCTGTCTGTCTCCCCAATGGGATGGGACCGCTGGCAGTCTGGAGCAAGCCTGCCCTGGCTGCTTTCGCTTGTTCCATCTGTGATACGATAGCTCCTTATCTCTGTTGTGTCTCGTAAGAAGGCTGGGGGGCTTCTTAATCTTATAGCTGGGCTGGTGCTGGCCAAGGCAGCTGTAGGCTCCCCTTTGCCCTAGGTCCTTGCTCCCAAGGCCCCTGCTGGCCCAGGGCTGCTAAAGTACTCCTGACTTACCAAGTTGGCACAGACTTGGGCTTTCCCCAGAAGTCCGAGGGGCTGGCAGACTGGCACTCATATTGTACTAAGTTGGCCTCTTGGGTCTCCTGAATTTAAGTTGTCGGGATCAGAGACCTCTTCCCAGGTGGGCTGACTGTGTGATGGAATTCTGCAGTGAGAACCCAGGAAGCTGTGGTCCCTGCCCTCTGGAGCATCCTGAGGCCTGCTGCTGTTTTGGGTTGTTATGCAGGTTTTGGGTATCCTTGGTGCTAGTTGTCATCCTGTCCCACCATCACTATGGGTTGGTGGACCTCAGATCTCTTCTGTAATGAACAAGGCCAGACTGGGCCAGGACGGTACACTGCTAGCAGGTCAGGTATTTGGGAACCCAGATGAAGACACCTTAGTGACTCCCTAGCCATGTGGTTCCAACCAACATCCCCTCATCCAGGCCTTGTCTGCTTGGCTGGCTTCAACTCTGAGAAATGGGAAGGGTCAGGTGACTGCGCTTGATGTTTAAAGCTGCTCCTCCTGAGCTAACAGAGCACTGGTCTCACTAGGTTCACCTGCCCTCAAACTGGGCATGCTGGGGGACACCATTTCCTAGCATGAGAGGTGGAAACAGAAGGGTTACAGGTTCAAGGACATCTTTGCCTACACACTGCTAGACCAGCCTGGGTTAAACGAGCTGTTTTTGTTAATCTCCCTTTGTTCCAGCTGTGACGAGGACCCCGTTTTCCCGGCCCTCCACTGTTTCCCCAAGAGACAGGTCTGGCTTCAGGCTCACCCAAAAGCTGAAACGTCTAGGGCCACATTAAGGGTGGACGGTGAATGCTGGGTAAATTCTGTGTATGGGGACAGATGACGAACCACTCTACTTAGGACTATAGCTCTGGAGAGCAGAGCACTGGGATTCATACTGCATCAGGTCAGCCTTCAGGGTCTCCTGAATCTAAGCTGCCTGTGGCCTTGTGACCAGAGAGAGATCCTGGTGGCCTGGTTTGTAAGGTGATGACTGTTAGCCTTCTGGGTCTCCTGAATCTAAGCTGCCTGTGGCCATGTGACCAGAGAGAGATCCCGGTAGACTGGTTGTAAGGTGGTGACTCTCTGGTCGGGCTGTGGATTTGCAGGCCCTCTTCATAGTTGAACCTCAGAGTAACTCAGCTCTGAATGGTGGCTGGAGTCTGACAGTGTGGTCCTAATCAAGAGTGTGTGCCCTAATCAGCTCAGCCTTAGTGACCTTGGCATTCCTTCCTCCTTGCTCTGTAATCTCCCCTCTCACTCAGGCCCCCCAGCGCTCTGTCCACTGCCTGGGGGACTCCTTCCCCACATTTCCTTTTTCTCCCCCATGTCAGATTCCATGCAATCTTATTTATAAACTTTTTTTTTCTGCCTCAGTGACTTGTAAATTCCTCACGGTCTATGGGAAGACTGGGCACAGCAGTTGGAGATGCAGTTGGTAGAGAACTTGCCTCTCATGCTTAGAGTCCTGGGTTCCACCCCCAGCACTGCATAAACCAGGCTGTAATCCCAGCCTCTGATAGGTGGAAACAGAGAACCAGAAGCTCAGGGTCATCCTTGGCTACAGAGAGCATTTGAGGCCCGTCAGGGCTACAGTGAGACTCTCTCTCTCTCTCTCTCTCTCTCTCTCTCTCTCTCTCTCTCCCTCTCCCCCTCCCCCTCCCTCCCTCCCTCCCTCCCTCCCTCCCTCCCTCCCTCCCTTTCCTTCTCTTCCCTTCCTCCCCTCTCTTTCTTTCTGTTTCAGAGACAGGGTTTCCCTGTATAGCCCTGGCTGTCCTAGAACTCACTCTATAGACCAGGCTGGCCTCTAACTCACAGAGATCCACCTGCCTCTGCCTTCGCAGTGCTGGGATTTAAGGTGTGCACTATCACTTCCGATTTGAGACCCTGTCTCAGAGAGAGAGAGAGAGAGAGAGAGAGAGAGAGAGAGAGAGAGAGAGAGAGAGAGAGAGAAAGGGGCTAGAGAGTAGATGGGCTGTAGAGATGGCTCAGTAGTCAAGAGCACTTGCTGCTCTCACAGGAGATGGAAGTCTGGTTCCCAGCACCTACCTGAAGGCTCACAACCATCCCTGGCTCTAGTTCTGAGTGGGAAGAGTTACGGTTGCTGGCACCACCGCCTGGGCTATAGGCCCTTCAACCTAGACCAAGTATGAGCTGCCGGGTTCAGCTGTGATTGGTGCCAGGGCCAGACTCAGGCTGAAGCACCTAACTGAACTCCAGCAATCTTCTAAACGCAACGCAGTAATTTGGGGAAAGAGAAAGTGTTTTCAGCTTGCAGGAAAGGAAACTGAGGCACCCTGTTAAATAATGCCCTAAATGAAAGCTGTTGGGAGTTGTATTCAAAGCAACCGTCCCCCTCCCCTGGCTTGATCACAGTCACTAAGCTGATCACGCCTCCCCTTCACTCTGCTTATTGAACCTCAGTTCCTTCATCTGTAAAATGGACTGGTTCAAAGACTGGGCAGTGGACTTTGGTGTGTACAGTCCTGGCTACGCAAGCATTAGGACTTGAGCTCAGATCCCAGCAACCACATTAGAAAAAAAAAAAGCATTGGGATCAGTTGGTAAAGCACTTGCCACCATGCCTGATAGTCTGAGTTCAATCCCAGGACCTACCTGGTGGGAAGGAAAGACACAACTTCCACACATTGTCCCCTGAATTTCACATTGTGCTGTGCCATGCTCACACCCATTCTACATGTGCAAAGCAACAAGCGGGGTTACTTCTCCTGTCTAAAACACCTGATTGGCCTAATAAAGAGTCGCACAAGCAATAGCAAGGCAGGAGAAAGAATAGGTGGAGCTGACAGGCAGAGAGAAAAAAATAAGAGAAATCTGGGGAGAAAGATCAGAGAGAAGGAGCCAGGAGAGGAGGACATCAGGGGCCAATCACCCAGCTACACAGCAAGCCACAGAGGAAGAAGTAAGAAAGTTAAACAGAAGTAGAGAAAGGTAGAAGCCCAGAGGCGAAAGGTAGATGGGATAGTTTAAGAAAAGCTGGCTAGAAATAAACCAAGAAAGGCCGGCATTTGTAAGAAAGAATAAGTATCCATCTGTATTTATTTGGGAGCTGAATGGAGGGTCCCCATAGAGTAAAGAGTAAAAACAACCAGCAACAGGGCAGCTTTAGGGTCTTGGAACTCTGGTCCTCTTCTCATCCTGCCTTGTCTTCTAGGCTTGGTGCCCACATGGAGGTCAGGACATGTGAGGTTCCCTGAAACTGGAGTTACAGATGGGTGTTAGCCACCTTATGGGTGCTTAGAATCAAGCCCAAGTCCTCTGCAAGAGCAGCAAGCATTCTTATTAACATCTGAACCATTTCCACAGTGCCTTCTCCCACTTTTTTTTTTTTTTTTGACGCAGGGTATTATGTAGTACAGGCCAACAATGAACTCTAAGTGTAGCAGAGGATAACTTTGAACCTCTGACCTTCCTGTCTCCACATTTCAAGTGGAAGCCCTGGGAAGCCCTTGACCCTCATGACCGCCACTTTGGGTCTTCTTGGCTGTTGATAATCCCAGGGGACTCAGGGGAGAGCCTGGGAACTGTGGCTCAGCCACTTTTGGTGTCTGTGTATGGGTGGGCACAGAGAGGCCAAGGAACGTCTTTGACTGTTGTGTCTCATGGACATATGTACATATGTGTCTCATGTATGCATATACATATGTTCCTCATATACATATACTCAATGTTCCTGATGTGAATGTGTGGGAATGCTTTCTAAAAACCTAATTATTGAGGTGGAAAGATGGCTCAATTACTATTCATTTCCTGATGGGAAGCTCACAAACCACCTGTAACTAGCTCCAAGGGACCCAACGCCCTCTTCTGGTCTCTGAGAGTACCACATGCACACACACACAGATATACACACATATGCTGTAGGAGCTCCTTTCACTCCTTCAGCCCTTAAGATACCAGCCCACTTGGGCGTGGTCTCTTATACTGTAAATGTAGCTGTAAGGTGTGCACTCACTATCTTTCTTTTGGCTCTCGCTTCCGGCTGCTAGACTCTGTTTCTGTTCCCCATTTGTGCAGAGGATTGTGATCAAGGAGAGTGATCTGTAAGTTTCCCCTAAATAAATAACCCTTTATTACACATAATTCTGAACTAGTGTGGGATTATTTTGTATCTTCTGCCATCATCTGGCTCCTGAACATGGGGAACAGTTCACATTTTTTGAGATTGGTCCGCTAGCTGTGTGGTGCGTTGGGCACGGACTCTCCAGATGTAGCAGGCTGCTGCTCAGGGCTCCCCAGCTTGTGACTCACACACCAGCCCACATGCTGCTGCCTGCGATCCCTGTGGTGCACACAGTCTGCAACTTGCACTGATGGAAAACTTTGGGTTTTCTCTTTATCCTGGGCCCCAACTCTCAGAATCATTTGATCACCTTAATAACTGTTCTTAATTTGTTAAACAAAGCATATTTTCAGCACCTAAGTAAGCAACACGTGCTGTTTGCTGCTGCTAGTGTCTCTTGGCCACGTGGCTGCAACTGCGACACCTGCTGGCTGATAACGATTATTACACCTACTCCAATTTATTGTAATTATTTTACATCAGATAAGATCTGAAAAACTATAAAAAATGATTGATAACATCCAGGAGTTCAATAATTATTTTGCTTATATTATGGAAGGTATTGTGCAAGACTTACCATGCTATTTTCCTTCCTATTATTTGATTCTAGGACTTAGCTTTTTTTTCAGTATTATCACATTAAAATGTTTCAGAGAAGGATAGCATCAATTTGACAAAATTATCTGAAAGAATTTTGTGCTGTTGAATCTGTCAGAATCTGTTGAAAAGTTATGATATGTCCAAGGGTGAGACATTATCTTTACTGAGAAAGTTGGAGTCCTCAGTGAGAACATTAGAACAGAACACTGGACAGGAGATTCAGACTTTCAAAAAGGCAGTAGTAAAAAGATTTGAAAAGATTGAGGAATTTATTGAAATTGATGAGCAGGGACAGAAGGTACAAGGACAGGATACAGCCCCCTAGATGACTTACAAAGAGTTTCAACTGCATATCTGGTAATTTCCTCAGAATGACCATCTGGCACAAAGTACCCTAAGGTAGTCAAAGAATATGCATGGGAACCAATACATATGAGTCATCTAAAAGAAATAAAACAAGCAATAGTTTCTTATGGGCTCCATTCACCATTTGTCAGGGAAATGCTGAAAATGTGGGCTTCCAGCACTAAGGCTACCCCACACGATTGGCTTCAATTAATCTCAGTGGTCCTAGAAAATGGATCTCAGCTGCTTTGGAAGTGTTATTTGAGAGAAGAGGCAAAAATTTTAGAGTAATAGGGGAAAGCAAAAGGATTTGAGACTATCCAAGATAAAATTCTTGGTGAGGGTCATTACTCTGATCCTCAGAAACAGGCTCACTACAATGAACACACCTTGTCCCTATGTAGCACAGCAGCTTTAAATCCTTGGGACAGGATTCAGGAACCAGAAAAGAGGACTGAGTCATATATTAGGGTTAAACAGGGCCAGAGAGAACCCATTACAGACTTCTTACAAAGAATAACTAAGGCTATGACAGACCCTGAAGCTAGATGTGTACTAATTGAATCCTTGGTTTTGAAAATGCCAACTTAGAATGTAAGAAGATCCTTGGGCCTTTAAAGGTTAGATAAGCACCTATAGATGAATGGACCTTGCATACAATGAATGCTGAAATATTTGACTATAGTACTGAAGCTTGGGTAGGAGAAGCAATTTCCAATAGTATGAAGAGACACCAAAATGCCAAATGTTTTAATTGTGGTAGAACAGGACATCTGAGAAGGGATTGTAGACAAGGAATTCCTAGGGATAATGTCTCCTCTAGGAATGGCAAGAATAGGAGGACTCAGCCTTCAGGTATATGCAGAAGGTGTGGCAAAGGCTGATATTGGACTAATGAATGTAGGTCAACAAGAGACAGACAAGGCAACCTGATACCACTGGAAAACTCCTTGGGGGGGGGGCCTATCACAGGCTCTGATATCGAACAAGGCCCAGTCATTTCCAGCCACTGTGGAGAACATGTCCTGGTGAGACAACTTCACAATCCAGTGCCTACTGTAAAAATCCATACTGTTCTTGATGATGGAATAGACCTGGAGGATTAGTCAAAAACTCCAGTAGAAAATAGGAAATGTATATTTTGGCAGACCAAAGCTAAGAGTGCATATAAATGATATTGTAATTGAGGGATTAGTAGACACAAGTGCAGATGTGATTATCATTACTCCAGAATCTTGGCATCCAGATTGGCCTCTTCAAGAGGCAGATATTCAATTCCTAGGAATCGGAACCCTATCTCAAGTAAAATAAAGCATGAGGTGGGTTGAATGCATAGGGCCAGAAGGACAGAAAGGAAGGCTGAGGCCATATGTAGCTAATATTGCAATGAATTTATGGGGCCATGACCTATTGCAGCAATGGAATACTCAGGTTAACATTCCTGCAGTCCCCAAAACTCATGTTTCTGGAAAGGATATTATAAACTATTATAAAAAAAAAAAAGGTCACCAGACATTCAGGCTGTACAAGAACACAAAGCAACTAGCAAACCTTCAGAGGTACTAACAGCCTTGTCTTTAAAATGGTTAACTGAGAAACCCATATGGGTTAAACAATGGCCTTTAATGGAGGACAAACTGCAGACTTTAGAACAGCTGGTACAGGAGCAATTAGATGCCCACCATATTGACGAATCAATGAGCCCTTAGAATTCTCCTGTGTTTGTTGTTAAAAAGAAATCTGAAAACTGGAGAATGGTGACAGATCTAAGAGCTGTTAATAAGGTAATCCAACCTATGGGCCCCTCTACAATCTGGATTCCCTCTGTCTTCTCTATAACCAAAGAATGGCCTCTTATAGTTATTGATTTGAAAGATTGTTTCTTCGCTATACCTTTACAAGAAAAGGACCGAGAAAAATTTGCTTTCACAGTGCCTATTTATAATTCTCAGCCTACTAGGAGATACCAGTGGACCTTCCTCCCTCAGGAAATTCTCAACAGTCCCACCCTCTGCCAATACTTTGTAGATCAGCCATTGGTAACCTTACACAAGCAATTTCCTAAGTCCATAATTTTCCATTACATGGATGAAATTTTGTTATCTGACTCAAATGCACATAATTTAGAAAGAATGTTTGAAGAAGTAAAAGTTTTGGCTAAATGGGGATTACAAATTGCTCCTGAAAAAATACAAAGAGAAGATTCTGCCAATTACCTAGGTTACAAAATATGTTTACAGAAAATTAGGACACAAAAGACACAAATTAGGAGAGACTGCAGACCCTTAATGACTTTCAAAGATTGTTAGAAGATATTTCCAGTCTATGACTGGCTGTTGGGATAATACCTGACCTAATAGTTCTTTTAAGCAAAACCTTAGATGGTGACAAAGACTTAAACAGTCTCAGAGAATTAACAGCTGAAGCAGAAAAAGAATTGACAATTGTTGAAGAGAAATTACAGGAGGCACATGTGGATAGAGTGAATCCAAATCTTAACTGTATTCCAGTCATATTGCCTTCCAGAATTTCCCCTACAGGAATTTTAATGCAGAGGGAAGATATTATCTTAGAATGGATCTTTTTACCACATAAACCAAGTAAAAAATTAAAAACTTATATGGAAAAGTCTCTGAATTAATTATAGAAGGACAATTGAGACTGAGTCAACTAGCAGGTATAGACCCAGAAGATTATAGTTCCTTTTATTGCTGATAAAATTAAAAAAAAAATATGAGAAGACAAGGAACCTTGGAAAAGAGCTTGTGCTAATTTTTTGGGAGAAACTAATAGCAATTACCCCCAAAGTGATAGAATTAACCTTATAAAGAGAACCACTTGGATTCTTCCCTGAATTGTACATGATGTACCAATAACTGGAGCCCATACATTTTATACAGATACAAATCAATCAGGAGAGGCAGGACACAAATCAGAAGACTTAAATAAGGTGGAACAAAGCCCTTAAAATTCTGTCCAAAAGGCAGAATTATATGCTATTCTCTTGGTACTAAGGGATTTAAAAAAAACCTCTCAATATAGTTTCAGATTCACAATATGCAGAAAGAGTTGTCTTACATATTGAAAATGCTGAATTTATACCAGATGATATAGAATTGACTTAATTATTCATACAGGTTCAAGATATAATCAGGAATAGGCTTTGTCCCATATACATTACACACATCTGGTCCCATATGGGTCTGCCAGGTCCTCTAGCACAAGGTAATGCAGAAATTGATTGATTATGGAATGGAAGTGTGCTGAAGGCCTTAGAATTTCATAAGAAACATCATGTCAATAGCAAAGGTTTAAAGAAAGAATTTTCTATTACATGGCAACAAGTTAAGGAGATTATAAAGAGATGTCCTACTTGCTCTTTCTATAACCAACACCATTAGCACCAGGGAGTAACCCAAAGGGTACTCAAAGGAATGAGATCTGGCAGATGGATGTGTTCTGCTTTACAGAATTTTGAAAATTAAAATATGTACACTACACCATTTACACTTATTCAGATTTTCAATGGGCAACTGCCTTGAACTCAGAAAAGGCTGGTTCAGTAATCATGCATCTATTAGAAGTTTTAGTCATCATCAATATATGTGCACAAATAAAGACAGACAATGGTCCAGCATATGTGTCTAAGAAAATGAAACAGTTTTTTGCTTATTATAATATAAAACATATTACAGGTATATCAAACAATCCTATAGATCAGGATTTATAGAAAGATCAAATCAAACTATAAAGGATATGCTGAACAAACAGAAAGAAATAGAAAATAACCCCAGAAGTAGATTGCATAATTCTTTATTAACCTTGAATTTTCTTCCTGTTGATGAGAAAGGAATAACAGCAGCAGAGAGACATTGGATAATAGAAAAAACTTCTGAATTAAATCATCCACTATATGTCAAGGATGTGCTGACCTCACAATGGAAACCAGGAGATGTACTACATAGGGGAAGGGGTTTTGTTCTTGTTTCCACAAAAGAAGAAAAGCTATGGATATGATAAAAATTGATAAAGATTCAGTTTGAAAAAGAGAAACCTCTGAAGAAAGAGAAATGATGGCTCATCAACAGAGGTGTCAGGTATAATAAAAACCTCATAAGGGTTGGGGCAAGGTTCTGTTCTTGTCTTTGCAAGAAAATATTCATCTTTAAAGAGAGGAGAGACCTTGGACCTCTAGATGCCTAAAGATAAAAATATAGCTATCCAGAAAGAATCAACAAGCAAAGAGAAATTTGCCTTATGATACTGTATTATCTTCATGGTAAAATTTGATTATTTGGACATGCATACATCTCTACTTAAAAATAAGAGCTAGCTTTGAAGTTGGGCAATGGCTGTCCTTCCCTAAATCCAAACATGTTGTTAAAAGAAAAATTTAGAATTTCTGTCTCATGTCAAGAGCCATCTGGTATGGGACAGAAAGAAGATAGATTTTAAGGAAATATTTTACTTTTCTCCATGCCCATTTTGTTTATGTCATATCTTTTGTTGAATATATGTCTATTTGAGTAATGCTTAAGTTTTCTACAATGAACAGGAGATTTTCCTGTAGTAATCTTTGAAGCTTCCAGGAAGAAGATGGGGCCCCACAACAATGACTCCATCTGGTTGATATTACGTTATGATGCTGATAGTGCTAATATGAGACCGGTTTTTGGCTACCAGCTGCAGAAATGGTGCACCTTCTTATGATGTTTTGGCAAGAACTCCAAATAAGAACTGCAGAAAAACCCTGATGACTACTCAGAGACCATTTGTAATTATACAGAACAGCAATCTTGAAACTTGACCATCATTTTACTTTTATAGGATCCCATAGAAAACACATTGTTCCCATGACAGTAGAAAACAATTCTAGAAAGCTACATCCCCTCTCCCAACATAGTTTGTCCTCATGGTTAGGGACACCATTTAGGGCTTGATTATTATTCGTATAAGTTTGGGGGTTGGGGTAGAAATTATGTAGGTCTAGAGATCTCAAAAAAAGGGGGAAGATGGCCGGGCGGTGGTGGCGCACGCCTTTAATCCCAGCACTTGGGAGGCAGAGGCAGGCGGATCTCTGTGAATTCGAGACCAGCCTGGTCTACAAGAGCTAGTTCCAGGACAGGCTCCAAAACCACAGAGAAACCTTGTCTCAAAAAACCAAAAACAAAAACAAAAACAAAAAAAGGGGGGGGGGGAAGATTGAATGGGATAATAGGTAATTTAGTGTGAACTTATTCACACTAATAATAATAATAATAATAGTGAGTAATAGAGTGAATACTTGTGAGCTATTATTTATGGACAATTTACACTGGTAGAGTTTCTTGTATATTGATACAAGTTCAAATTATATTTGTTATTTCTGTTTACCATATTTGTACACCTATACAAAGTTATTTTGTAGTATTGTATGCATGCATGTTTCTACCTCTGTTTAAGACATTTTGTTTTCTTTTGTTTTTTTGGTTTTCTGAGATAGGGTTTCTCTGTGTTGTTTTGGAGCCTGTCCTGGAACTAGCTCTGTAGACCAGGCTGGCCTCAAACTCACAGAGATCCACTTGCCTCTGCCTCCCAAGTGCTGGGATTAAAGGCATGGGCCACCACGGCCTGGCCTTTGGTTTTTTTTTAATTTGTTTTGTTTTTTGGTTGACATTTGTATATTGATACAATTTTAGGATATATTTATCATATTGCTTTGTATATTTTTACCTCTGATTAAGATATTTATACATTGTTTACATTTTGATGTCATTGTCCCCCTTTATTGCACAGTTGTTTAAAGATTGCTTAATATTCTGATATGAAGTCTTAATCTTTAAGTTATATAGGTATTAAGTAGTATAGGTCAATAGTCATTCATGTTTGTTATACTTTTAGTCAGACTAATTAGGTTCTTTAGATACATAGAGATTGTATTCTACATAGATAGGCAACTTTCAACCACCTCAAAGATCTGTAGAACATGGCATTTAAATAATTTAGGATTCTGTTGATGTGAGACACAATTGCTCCTGGCAGCAGCAGTCTATTCCCGAGAGAGTGTTGAGCACCAAAGACACTCCACTTGGAGTTTGTCTTCTTGGCACAACTGGCCTTTGGAGAAGAAACTGCCCATGCCTCGACCACTGACAAAGTACATGATATCTGAACTGGAAAAGCAGGATATAAGAAAAAAGACTGTCAAATCTTGCCTGGATAGGGTAAGACAGTTTTGAAAAATTCCCTGTCTCTGAAAATGGTCTGTCAGTTACTCTAGGCCTTAGCCAAAGTTGGTTGCTTCAACATTGCAAATGAGACTTTGGGTGATTGTTCAGGCAGCCAATGATTGTCTCTGTCATCTACTGCACATTTTGGAAGCTTCTTGATTGCACTTCCTGCCTACTCAAGTAATATTATCTCCCTTCTCAGGCCTTCGATGGGGTTGAAGATTAGATAGTATAGTTACTGTACTCTTGTGATCTAGCCATTTCCAATACAAGACTTAGACTTCTTAGGATAGAATGCTTATTAAATCATTTAGCATACATTTCTTTCTTAATATTGTTTATGCTGGTTGTAATTCTAATCTTATCCTTGATATTTATTCCTAGTGTATATAGTTTTGTATTGGGTTTGGAACTCTCTTATTTAAACAAAAGGGGGAGGTACTCTGGGAACTCCTTCTGCTCCTTCAGTCAATAGCCTTTAAGATGCCAGCCCACTTGGGCGTGGTCTCTTATACTATAAATGCAGCTGTAAAGCCTGCACTCGCTCTCTTGCTTCCGGCTGTCACTTCTGGCTGCTAGACTCTGTTCCTATTCCCCATTCATGCAGAGGATTGTGATCTAGGACTATGATCTTTGAGTCTCTCCTAAATAAATAACCCTTTATTATATGTAATTCTGAACTAGTGTGGGATTATTTTGTATCTCCCACCATCACACATACACAAAATTAAAAATAAAACAATCCTTTAAAATTTACTCTTTGAGATTTCATATTATTATATAATACTTGTTTAATGATATCCACCCCTCAACAACATCACTTTCCACCTTCCTGTGCTGTCAGAGAAGTTGGCCTCAAGAGTTTTTACTTCATGCCCGGGACTGAGTACCTACACTCACAGGGAATCCATTGGTTCTATGCAGCTTTGGACATCACCCCACAAACCTCCTAGGCCATGGGGTAGAATGAGTCACAGGCCATCTGCCCATTTCACAGGTGTGGAAAACAAGGCTGGCTCTGAGCAGCTGGAGCCCTGGAGGTGGAGTGCTTCAAAAAGGCTCAGGTGCAAGCAAGCCATGTTGCCTGGAAGTCCTACCCACATCCTTACATCCCTGGAATCCTTCAGTGACCCAGGAAAGAGAGTTGGACACACTTGAGGGCTCTGGCCAAGTGCCCTGTGGTCTTGACTCTGCTGGGTCACAGCTATCTACATGGGCATCTGGCCTCCAGGCCCTGGAAAGATGCATGGTGGGGACTGTGAGCCCCCACTTCTCAGAGGACTCTTTGATGTATTCACAGAAGAAACTCTTAGGAGCCCTTCTAAGGCTGCTTTCTTCCTAGATGGGTGGCATAGAAGAGTTGCTGGGGTTTCAGAGTCTTGGGTGCCACCTCTCTATCACCCACTGTCGGTTAGGCCTGCGCGAGTAATGATGGGAACAGCTGTTGCAGGGGCCTCAGGAGAAGGACCAGGTTACCTGTGGGCCTGGCTGAGGACCTGGCTGTACTGTGGGGACAGATGGAAGAGACCTGGGTGAGAACCACCGCCTGAGGCCAGGGCTGAGAACAGCTTCATCCAGAGAGCAGGCTCTTGGCTTTGATCCAGTCACCAACCCTGGACGAGAAACAATTACAGCCTAGGAGAGAGAAGGCTGCTAAACTTCGAACAATCAGAGGACAATTATGGCTTAATTATGCCCTCTGGCTTCTTAAATCCCTGACCTGGCTTCTTACAAGTGCCAGAAAGATTCTTAAAAATTCTACAAACTTGGGCCAGGAACACAGCTAAACTGGGAGATTGTTGCCTGACATACATGAAGACCCGAGTTCGATCCCCAGGACCACATAACCAGCCATGGTGGGACACACCTGTAATTCCACCACTCAGGAGGAGGAGGCAGGAGAGTCAGGAGTTCAAGGTTATTTTCATCTACATAGGAAGTTTAAGCCCAGCCTAGCTACATAAGAACCTGTCTCAAAAATAAAATCCACAAACTCTGAATGACCTTGCGTGCTGTCAGAGTGGTGGTGGAAAAGGCCAAAGGAACTGCAAACAGTCACTCCTAACACCGGACACACCAGACTGGCTGAATAGATCCTGGGGTGGGGCTGCCACCCTGGTCCCTGCTAGTCAGCATCACTTTTCCTTTTAATCCCCAGAGCCAGCTGGGGTTAACAGCAGTCGCCTCGGTACAGCTTGGAGCAGGTCAGAGCACCGCTGTCCTCAGAGGGTCCCTTGTAGGATGTCCCCATTTTCCTTCCTTGGAACTTTGAGGCTGGAATGGTCACCACCTACTTCACAGTGGGCCCCTGGAATGTGCCAGGATCGCAGCACACTAGGATTGGAGCCTGCATCCAGGCATCTGGTCCCAGGCTCACAGCAGGGACTTCCATGTTGCCCTGGGCCTCGAAGGACTGTGGGTGCTCCACCTGCCACCCTTGCCACAGTGCGAAAGATTAAGTTACTTTCCTGGTCTTTGTCCTCCCTCGGCAGAGAGGGGCCAACAGCATGCATGGCATGAGGAATCTATGGAAAAGCAAGGGAGGAACCTGGTAGGAAATTCTCCACATGTGTCGCTGTTACTCAGTTTACCATCAGAACCCAGGGAGGGGTGTTCTCTAGAGACTGAAATAAGACTCCGGACTGGAAAGACAGTGGGTGGGATGTGTCAGTGGCGTGTGAGGTGCAGCTATGCGGCCCAGGCAGGTTTCTAAACCTCTCTGGACTCAGCATCTTCATCTGCATAAAAGGGCCACTGCCCGGTCTCTTAGCAACGCTCAGTGCTAGGTTCCTGGCCGCAGCTGAGCTACTGGTGAGCACAATGGCCAACTCTCTTCAGATTCTGACGGTGTAGCTCCCTCTTCTTTCCTTAGGCACCCCCAAATTCTCCTCCCTCCACACACCAAGAACTTCAAGCTCTAAGACAGAAAACTTTACTTTTGAATACTTCAGTTTCCTCTGAGGAAATCCTCTCAGGGCCTGAACTGTAGGCCGCAGGTTCTGTTTCTGTCCCTAGACAGCCTTGTGGGGGTGGTGTCTCTAGTCTCTGGGGTAATCCTCAGGCTCTTGATTATCTCTTGTGGCCCTGGGCATGAGGCCCAGGCAGGCAGGAGGCAGTTCCAGCAAGGGCTTCCGAGGAAAGACCTGAGATACTGTGGAGAGTCTGGCAGACACAACAGAAGGCCCCAGAGGGCAGGGCTGGGGAGAGGGCCTGGGAGTCTGGCTGACCTCTCCAAGCCCAGGGAATACAAGAAGGCTAAGATTTTTAGTGGACTGTCCCTGCTCTCCCCTCAGCAGCCTTGGCATGGACCAAGGGGCACATCAGTCCCCGCCCCCATTCCTGATCGTGAGGCATGCTGATGGGGCAGGAGTATAGACCTGTGACCTGGGTTTGAGTCCAAGCTCTTTCAGTACGGCACACCTCAGAGACCTCTTCACGCAGATGGACAGCCTGTCCCAGAGACAGTCAGTCTAGGGTACCAGCTACAGGTGGCCAAGCCATCTGTGGCCTCATTGGTCCCTGTCTTGATGTCTGTCTTGAGAACCCAACAATGGGAAAGCCCTAGATGGAGGAACCTGACCTGACAGGCCTTGTCTGTGGCCAGTTCTGGGTATTGGGGGAAGAGGGGGAGTCACAGTGTGTGGTCCTCAGTCACCCTATTCCAGGAAAAGGCTGAAATGAAGAAGGTCCAGCTAGAGTCTGCTCCCCAGCCCACAGCCAAACCCTCTGCAGTAGTGTGGGAGCCCCTGGGACCCAAACACAGGGAGAGGAAGACTTTGGGGGCTTGCAGGCCCTGGTTTCTCATAGAAGCTTTGGATATGGCTGACTCTGGCCACCCTGGGGCTTGGCACACCTTCCAGGGAAGGAGCCCTTCCATGCATGTAGGTTTTCAAGTGCACCTGCAGGTTTTTGCCGTGCCTCAGGGCGACCCCCACAGGGTCCTGAGCCTTCCTCTGACATGGTCCCGAGGGAAAAGAATGTCCCGGGATTCACACCCATTCCTGGCTCTGTGAGACCCGTCCTGGCCTGGGCATCCCAAGGCTCGAGTGCCAGAGCTAACGTCCCTGGGAAGGCAGATGCTCACGGGAGGAGCGGGTGGGCGGGGGCGGGGAGGAGGCTGGAGGCCTGGCGAGGGAATGCAAATTGATGTCATGAATTATGCATCAGCCTCAGCTTCTCACACGTTTGAGCCTGAATGAAATCGTGTTTGCCTAGAGAAGGGGGAGGGGACTAGGGGACAAAGATGAGTAGGGCCTGTTTGGCTCCGGAAGGTGGGGAGAACGCCTTGCTAGATTTCAGGAGGGACTCAAGAGATACTTAAACAGGACTTGAAGACGTCTTCCTGCTGTCCTTCTGCTGTGTGACCTTGGGTCAGCCTCCTGCCGTTTCTGATCAGACCTTTATCTTTCAGACTTAATTCAATTATAAGTGTTACCAGGGGATAGCACCTTGGCTGTGAGGGCCGATTGAGGGGTCTATTAATCCATTAATCTGTATGATCGTAATGATCTATGCAGGGAATTGCTTTTTTTTTCTTTTTGAATGCTTTCTCTTTGGGTGCAGAACTAAAGTACTAAAATAAATATTTTCTTAATTTTATTTTTTGAGACAGAGTCTCATTATATAGCTCTGGCTGTTCTGGAACTCACTCTGTAAACCAAACTGGGCTAGAACGCACAGAGACCTGTCTACCTCTGCCCTCTGCCAGCTAATGCTATTTATTATAGACATAGTCTTAAGCAGCCCAGTCTGGCCTCCAAGTAGCTGTGTAGCTGTGGATGGCTTTGAACCTCTGACCTTCTGCTCGCACTTTCTAAAATGCTGGGAATAACAGGCATGTGATACCATGCTGTGTTTGTGGAATGCTAGAGGTCACACACTTTACCACTGAGCCATGTGCCCAGTCTTGGTTTGTTTGTTTTTGTTTGTTTCAGTTTATTTTATGTGTATGTGTGTATCCCTGTGGGTGCCCTTGGAGACCAGCACAGGTTGTTGGATGTTCTGGAGCTGGAGTTACAGGCCATTGTGAGCCACCTGATGAGGGCGCGGGGAACTGACCTTACGTCCTCTGGAAGATAGTGAGTGTTCTTCGGCTGAACCCTCTCCCCAGCCCTGTGTTTGCTCTTTCTATGACCCTCTCAACTGTCCTGCTACCCCCAGGCAAGTATAAGAGGAAGTCATTGGCCTAAGGCACACTGTAAGGAGCAGAAAAAGAGTCCCTCCTTCCCCTCTGCTTCCCTGAAAGTAGTAGGTAGCCCCACTTAGCCCATGCTGGGGGCCTCTGCCTTCCCAGGGATGGGATTAAAAGCACGCACCACCACACCCACCTCTCTGTTTGAGATCAGACACCCAGGTTTGACAAGAGCTCCCTCAGCAGCTAAGGGTGACTTTGACTTCCTTCTAATGCTGCTCTTCTACCTCTGGGACGCTGGGAATGCGGTCACGTGCCACCATGCCTGGATTGGCAGCCATTTCTTAGGGCTGAGAATACAGCTCAGTGCCAGAGCCCTTGCCTTGGGTTCGTGAGGCCTTAGGTTCTGTTTCCAGCACCAGAAGTCCTCACTGTACAGTGCACCACTTCCCTGAGGTATTCATAGCTACCTGCTGGCTCCTCCACATGGGAATGCCTGGGAGACCTCTTCTCTCCCTCTTTGAGGCCAACGGGAAGAAGGCCGTGGATTGCGTAATCAAGATGGTGATGGTCAGGTCAAAGAAAAGCACTGTGGGTTTAAGTGACTTCCTGTATTCCAGGGAAAACATCGCGCTGGTGTTCTTGGCTTGTTTCAAAGCAGGCCTGTGATCAGCTGGCCACTTACTTTCTGCTTCTCGTTCATGCCCTGGTAATGTTTAGTCCACCCATCTATCTGTTATCCACTCTCATACACTTACCCATTTACCCACCATCCACTTACCTGCCCATCCACCTGCCCACTTATCCCACCCTACCCCCTATATAGTTACCCATCTACCTACCACCCCCATCTATTAATCTACCTACTTACCCATCCATCCACCTACCTACCCACTCATCTACCATCTGCCCAACCACATACCTTCCAACCCATCTGTATGTCCTTCTGTCCACCCATTGGCCCCTCCATACATCCATCCACTCACCCACCCAGTCAGTCACCCACCCACCATGCACCCAGTTACTCACCCTCCCACCCATCACCCATCCCTTCACCCACCCAGTTAGCCTTCTGTCTGTCTGTCCACTCAGACATCTTCCTCATCCCCACAGAAACATAGAAATGTAAACATTAAAACCCACATTCGTAAGTCAGTAAAGGGAACGTGCTAGGTGCCCACCAGGGCCACGTCTAGCTGGGTTGGGCTGACACACTTGAACAAGGAGTCCTTCTCATCCTTGGAGGCAGCTGCTCTGCCCTGTGCCTGCCATCCTGTCAGGTTCAGGATGCTGCCTTTGCTGAGGAGCCTCAGGTCATCCCGCCCTGACATCTGCCCATTCCTTATCGCTGATGTTTAGTGTTCCCAGCTATCTGCTCTGTGGGAGGGCTTGTCCCTCCTGACAGCTTCCACTGCCTCCCCTAAGTCCTACGCAGCTACCTCCTGTCCTCCCACTACCCCAACAGGCTCACCAAGGTCACTGGTGACATCCTAACTGCCAGGCACTTGGGCACTCTTATCATGGGTGCCCATGCCTTGGCACCTGCTGGCCGACCCTCCTGCCTGCCTCCTTGGCTGGCAGTGTGGCTCCTGGCATCAGCTACTGTGTTCAGGATCTCTGATCACACAGGTTCCTCCCTCAGCCCCTTGCAATATTCTGTCCCAAAGCTGGAGTCCTTTTGATTCCAAGGTCAACCAGTCTGCGTTCCTCATCTGCATTCTCAGGTCTTCCTAGTCTCTTGTCTGGAGGGACCCTCAGCTGGCCAGAAGCCACCCTCCCTCTGAATCAGACCCCAGCATCTGACCCTGTATGGCAATGATTGCTGGCTTCCTTTTGCACTCCCGCAAAGGGGCCTTGGAATTAAAGGCTTGCCTAAAGCATGGGGACTTCTGCGGACAGCAGTGTCCAGGGGTGCCAACCTGGTCTGAGGTCTCCCAGGACTATGTCCTCACCTATTTTCAGAGGCATGCCAGTCTAAGCCCAAGATCCCATATTCTGGAGATCAGCAAGGTGGCTCAGTGGGTAAAGAACGTGCCGCCAAGCCTGAGTACGGGAGTTTGATTCCTGGATCCCACAGTGAAAGGAGAGAACTGACTCTCACAAGCTGTCCTCCGAATACACGTGTGCAAGCACATATCCACACAGTAAGGGGAGAGAACTCATTCCTGGAGGTTGTCGTCTGACCATCACACTCAAAAATATTTTTAAAAATTAAAAGAGAACAAGATGGCCAGGCGGTGGTGGCGCACGCCTTTAATCCCAGCACTTGGGAGGCAGAGGCAGGCGGATCTCTGTGAGTTCGAGACCAGCCTGGTCTACAGAGCTAGTTCCAGGACAGGCTCCAAAACCACAGAGAAACCCTGTCTCAAAAAACCAAAAAAAAAAAAAAAAAAAAAAAAACCAAAAAAACAAGATCTTTGATTTGGACTCCATAATTTATTTTAAAAGGGATTAAAGACACACACAGAGAGAGAGAGAGAGAGAGAGAGAGAGAGAGAGAGAGAGAGAGAAGGAGGAAGGGGGGGGGAGAGAGAGAGAGATTGTAGGGGAAAAGAGATCCTGCCCTCTGGAGCCGGGGTTTGACCTGGAGTTGAGATTCTGTTATTTGCCAGCTGTGTGGCCTTGATCAAGTTGCTTACCTACTCTGTGCTTCAACTTTTTTATGAGAATAAAACCAGTTATCCCTGTCTGGATGTCCTTGAAGATTGTCCTGATGGTGAACTGTGGAGAGCCACTATTACCCCAACTTCTTGTCACCCTAGAGGCATCTGAAACCCTAAGTGGTCTCCTTTGCCAGAACACTGTTCAGGGTTTACCTTCCAGAACCCCCGTTTTTAGGGAGATAGGTGGAGGAGGGGTAAGGCTGGGTCACAGGTTGTGCAGGCTGAACTCACACTATGGAGCAGCAGAGAATTACCTTCAGTTTCTGATCCTCCTGCCTCCACACCCGACAGGCTTGGATTACAGGTGTGCACCACTCTAACCTGTTTGTATGCTGGGGTGAACCAAGGGCCTTGGGGAGCACTTTCCTGGCTGTCTGCACCCTCATCCTCACTATTTCACGTGTTTTTATTAAGCTGTGTCAGGAGGTCCCACACTTTGTCCTCACACTCCGCTGGCCTGGCAGAGAGCAGGAGTCAGGGCACACTCACCAGCTCTGCTCTGCTGACTTCTGCTGGCCACGGGAAACTGTGGTTAGCCCCGCTATCCCAGTGAGCCTGGCCCAGTGACCAACCTGGGGGCTGACTATGCCATGGTTGCTCTAGGCCTGGAGGAACCTTCTTGTACATTGTCTGTTAAACCAAGTGTTCTGGTTAGTGTCGACAACCTGATGGGATCTGGAACCAGCTAGGACACAAGCCTCCAGGCACACTCATGAAGGATCATTGAGTCTCGGAATCAGCTAGGATCCAAGCCTCCAGGCACACTCACGAAGGACCATTGAGGCTCTGGGTCTCTGGCATGCTTATGGGGAATGTCTTGATTAAGTTCACTGATGTGGGAAGACCCATCTTTTTTTATGGAGACAGGGTCCCACTCTATTTTATAGTTGGCTGGCCTGGAACTTTCTTTGTACACCAGGTTGGCTTCGAACTCACCAAGATTCACCTGCTTCTGTCTCTGGAGTGGTGGGATTAAAGGCGTGGGCCACCGTGCCTGGCAGGAGACCCCACGTTATCTCTGCCCTTCTCTGAGCAGGGATCCTGGTGTATAAAATGGAGATAGTGGGGGAGCACCAGCAAGCATGCTTCATGGATCTCTACTGCTTGATGTGATGCGGCCGTGGGCTTCACTTTCCTGCCACGATAGACCTGGGACTGTGAGCCAAAACCAGCCCCCCTCCCTTAAGCTGCTTTGTCGGGTGTTTTATCACAATGGGAAAAAAAACTAAAACTTAAGGCATCCTGCATCTATCCCATGTGTGCACACTAGCTAACTGGAGGCAGCATCCCCCTACCCTTTCCTTCCTTCCCTCTTTCTGACTTCCACCCCTTCCCAGAATCCTGGACCTGAGATGCACTTTCTCGTTTCCTCACCATGCCCCCAAGAAGAGTATACTGAGGCTGATTGTAACTCAGCTGGGACCTTGAGCCATGAGGGAACCTCTGTACTGGGTGGAGGGCACAGGTGCCATGGCTGGCCAGGTGGCATGAGGCTGGGATGAGTTTGGGAGAGTCTTCTGATGAATGGAGGCAAGGCAGTGGGGGAAGGGGGCCAGGCTGGGCCTCCTGCCAGGCTCAAGCGCAGAGCATTCACACCCAGCCTGTAGCAATCAGGAGTGAAGTGAGCATGCATTCACCTCTAGGACTTTACTTTGTTTTTTTCTTGCGGTGCTGGGAATTGAACTCAGAGCCTTGTGCTTGCTACTGAGCTATATCTGCACCCTCTTTTTATTTTGAGAAACGGTATCGTTAAGTAGCCCAGGCTGGCCTTGAGCTGGTTCTGCAACCCAGGCAGGCTTTGAATTTATGTTCTTCTTACCTCTGCCTCCCCACCTCTCTCCCAGTAGCTGGGGTCACAGGCCTGTGTCCTTCGTCCTTCATAGAAGGACTCTAGCCAAGCACTCTGTTATTATTGAACCAGGTCCCCTGCTTCTTACTGGGGTCTTCTGGGTAATTGTCCCAGTTTGTTACATCCCTAGCCCTCTTTTAGATTTATTTTGAGAGGTTTTACTAAAGGCCCAGGCTAGCCTTGAACTTCTCATGTAAGGCAGGTAGCCTTCATCTTAGGATCTTCCTGCTTCAGGCATCTATGCTCACCCTTCCCTGGTCCCCAGTGGCTTGGGGTTACAGTCCTGTGCCTCCACTCCCAGCTCTTCTGACCAGCCTGATCTTGAACTGGTGACCCTCCTGCCTTAGCCTCCTGTGATGGGACTCCTTATGTGTACCACCACCCCAGCTTCTAGGCCAGCTTTAGATGACTGTGGGATGACCTGGATGAATTTTGAAGTCTAGAAACTTCTTTAAAGCTGAGACCAATCCCCTTGAAGGGCTTTCTCTTTTGCCCCGCCTCCCATACCTGATTTCTACCCTTTTTTTACAGAGGGGGCCTAGTCTTAGGAAGGTCTGGTCCTTGCACCATGATGCCTTGAAAGATAGGGTGGCCCAGGTCCCCAGGTGGGGTCACGGAATATGATCCAACCCACTGGGGGCCTGAATAGCCCCGCCCCTCTTTGAGCCTGGAAGCTCCCATTTCTAACCAAGAGGATCCTGAGCTACAGATTGAGCCTGTGGGGGCGGGGAGGCAGAGTGGATGTTGGGCAGATACAATGAAGGCTGTGTGGCGGTCCTCAGTGCACTGCCAGGACTCTGAGTGCGCAGAAGGGACTCTGCTTGGCTCCGGGGATCTTGGAAGGCTTGTGGCAGGTAGGTGAGCATGCTGGACAGGGATGGGGGCCATTCCCAAGGAATGGACTGCTTCTTGGAGCCCTTCAAATCATTCCCCAGAGGCAGCTGCCTGTGCATAAGGCTGGGGCTGACACCCAGCCAAGAAGGGGGCTCGGAGTGAGCTGCAGAGATTGTCTCCGGAAGCCGCTCCAGGCTCCCACCCATCCACCTACTCATTCACACAGGGCACTGGAGAGTGCTGGTGGAGAGCGGGCTACATGAATGCACCCCCATCCACCCCTCCCGTGTGTATGCCCGATGCTAAGTCATTGTCCATGTTCGCTCTACTTGTCAGTGACCATGTTGGGCACTCAGGCCAAATTCTGGGCTGTCCCTTCCTGGGCATCAGTGACATTCACCATCTCTGGGAAGTTCTGTCTGCTGGGGGACACCAGGGACACCAGGGGTAGCTGTCTGCCCAAGATGGGCCGTCACATTCTCGTTCTTTTGTGAAACATTTGTCACTGAGTTTTGGAAATTTTAGTGCTGCTCTCAACTTTGATACCAGTTTTGTGATGATACCGACCTCAGTTTCCCTAGCTGTCAAGTGGACACAAAAATCAGGCTGCTGACATCACAGGGTTGTAGTGAGGACCAGGTGAGTCCTGTTTAGGCAGCTGGTCAGTTTAGGACACTCCTTGATCTAAGAAGATGGAAAAATATCTTGCCTAGCTGACTCCCTCAATGCCATGACTGGAACACGGTCAGAGATTAGCAGGGGCTTTCTTTCCTGGTCCTGGGATGGTGCTGCAGGCATTCCTGACCATAAAACTGCTCACAGGGCAGCTCCCAGCTGATAGCTCTCTGGTGACGTATGTATAGGTGGCCTTTTAAGAGGTGGGTGGGTATCCTGGTTAGTTTTGTGTGTGTATGTCAACCTGACACAAGCCAGGGTCATCTCGGAAGCAGAACATCATTGGAGGAGTGACTTGTAGGCAAGTCTGTAGGGCTATTGGATAATGGTTGATGTGGAACTGCCCATTCCACTGTGGATGGTGTCACCCCTGGGCAGGTGATCATGGAGTACAGAGGAAAGCAGGCTGAGCAAGCCACCAAGAGCAAGTCATAATTAGTGCTCCTCCACAGCCTCCAGGTTTCCACCTTGAGCTCCCGCCCTGACTTCCTTCACTGTGGACTCTGACATAGAAGCTGAAATCAACCTTTCCTCCCCGAGCTGCTTTTGGTCACGAGTTTTGCCACAGCCATAGAAAACAAACTAAGATCAGACAGTGGGCAAAGACTGCACAGGCAGCGTCCTCACCCTTCCTTCCTGCTGTGTTCAGAGGGTGCTGAATTATCAGGAGTTAGGCTTCCCACAGCTGCGGGAGGCAGCCTGGGTGTGGATACTGCAGACCCTGCCAAACCCAAACTCTGGTACCAGGCACATGCACCAAACCGGGCAGCACTTTCCCTGACTACAGTCTCTCTACCTGTGGTCTGGGAGATGCTCAGCAGATGGAGACACTTTGATAAGCCTGAGGGCCTGAGTTTGACTCCTGGTACCCACAAGGTGGAAGGAAAGAGTCAACTCCAGCTTAAATAAGAATAGAATAAAAAGAAGCTCATGGCTTGCCTTGACTCATAGCTAAAATACAAACCTGTGTGTGTGCATGTATGCATCTGAGTGTGTGCATGTGTGTCTGAATGTGTGCACGTGTGTCTGAGTGTGTGTGGTGCAGACCTGTGTATCTACATATTTTAATGTGCATGTGCACACGTGTGTGGGTTCCTGAGGTTGCTGGTTCTCCACTTTTTTTTTATTGATTTTCAAACATTTCTTCATTTATTTGTTTTGTCGGGGGGAGGTGCATGCACAAGACATAGTATGCATGTGGAGGTCAGAGAATAACTGGTGGGAACCGGGTCTCTCCTTCTAGCATGTGGGACATTGGGATGAATTTGGGTTGTTGGGCTTCACAGCAATCATCTCTACCCCTGGAAAAAAAAATCATTATTTATTGAGGCAGCTTGACTCCCTGAACTTGGATTCCAGCTAACTACTTGTCCTGGGGGATCCCTGTCTCTGTCTTCCAAGTGCTGGCAATTCTGCTGGCTCCCATGCCAAATGCTAGGCAATTCAATCTGCCCTTGCTCAGGGCCCTCTCTATAGTCACAGCCTGTGAGGAATATGAAGTATTCACTAACTCCCTTTTAAAACACAAACTTAGATTCATGTGTGTGTGCATGTGTACACACGTGTGCACGCACACACACGTGTCTGTGAGTGCAGGGGCTGGCAGAGGCCAGAAGAGGGCATCAAACCCTTTGGGGATGGGTCACAGGCAGTTGTGAGCCACCTAACTCTAGTACTGGGAATCATGCTCGGGTCCTCTGCAAGAGCAAGTGCATTCTCTCAACTGCTGAGCCATCTCCCCAGACCCTTGCTAACTCTTCTGACCCCCAAGTCATCATCCCCTGTGAGTTTGTTACGGCCGGGAGTTCACTGACGGCAGCCAGCCGCACTCCATGGAGTCCTGGTATCCCCTCCTGCATGCACCTGCATTCAGAAATTCTGAATGGCCTCAAGAATTTCTGTGGGGAGATAAATGGCCAACCCCCAGCACACAGCCAGCTCTAGGCTAACACTTAGTGAAGGGAGGGAAGCCATGGGTGATGGCTATTGCTAGTTATCACCTTGAAAGCCCCCATAGTTACCTGGTGCACAGGCCTCTGAGCATGCCTGTGGGGTATTAGCTTGATGCATAATTGATGTTGGAGGACTTGTTTTAACTGCAGGTGGTACCATTTGCTGGCCAGGAGACCCTGCACTGGGTAAAGTGGAGAAACGGAGCTATGTACTGACACTCACTCCTAGCTCTCTGCTTCCTGATTATGGATGCAATGTGGATGCTGGTCCAGGCTCCTGCCACTCAGCCTTTCCTCCATGACCTGCCAGCCCAAAGAGCCCCTTCTCCTTTAATTCGCTTTCGTCAGAGTATTTTATCACAGCGATGAGGAAGTGCTAAGACACACAGTTTGCAGACGGGACTCTACTTATCTTCATTGGCTCCTCGTGGCTAATTCAAGCTCGAGTGTGAAAGGTTTTCTGTTGGCCTCATCCTAGTGTGGGTGGGGGCGTGCGGAGAGTGGCACTTAGCTCTGTAGCAGGAGCCTGCGTGGAGCGGTGCCAGGCTTCAAAATGTCTCAGATGGCAGGGTATTCTCAGAGCCTGTCAAGTCACCCAGAGGCTTTCCAAGAGCAGGGGATGATGGGAGGTTTCCAGAGAGAGGGCTGGGCTCCATTCCGACAGTGCCTGTTGAACTTTAGGCTGGCCCTTGCAGGACGGGCAGGGTTTTGGTGGCTACTCCTGGGCTTGCTGTGAAGACGAGGAGAGCTAACACAGAGAGACTTAGAGTAGGCCTGGGGAAGTGAGGCCATGTCCTCAGTTAGTTCATTCATTCATTCACTCATCCATCCATCCCAGCAAGGATCTGTCAATCACAGACTAAATGAGGCTATATTGAGAACCAGGCCTGGGCTCTCGGTTACAGGCACCAGCTCAAGGGGCCTCGTGCTGCCCTGTGCAATCGGCTGGGACTTCTAGGTTGGGGGAACACCCCTGCCTGGCAAAGCGAGGCTGCAGGTAAGGATCAGGGTCCACTGCCTGGCGGGAAGTGGCACTCTTCTCCTTGCATGTCCCCAGCAGCTGGACAAGACACAGATTCTCTGTGGGAGGGAGGGAGGGAGAAGGAGCCCCATCTGTTGGGGTCATAGGTCCCCCGAACACAAGAGTAAATCAATATGGTCGGGATGGGGGTGGGAGTGAGCTGGCAGAATGGAGGCAGAGATAGGGAGTCACTTGCTGAGAGAGAGAGAGAGAGAGAGAGAGAGAGAGAGAGAGAGAGAGAGAGGAGAGAGAGAATAGTGTTGTGTTCACGCAGCCTGCTGGGCTTTCTCCAGAGCTAGGGACCCCTACCAGGGACAAGGGCCATGGCCACTTCTACCCCATCTTCTCTTGCATTCCTACCTCAGGGTGGATCAACTTCTATGGACTGGTCCACGTCTCTGGCTCCTCCCTTCCCCCACTCTCCCTCTTTCCCTACATCTCCAGCCCTGGTGCCTTTCCCTGTGTGGCCACCATATACTTCCTGGGTAGTTGGAGTGGCACTACCATGGCCTTCTCTATCTTCAGCCCCTCAGTAGCCAGCCCAGTTCTCTGCTGGGTTGGGTCAGCTTTTGTTTTGTGAGTATTCCAGACACAGTTGTGGGAGGGCCACCTGCCACCTGCCACCTGCTTTGCCAGTGTGAGGGTCTTCTCTGGCTAGCCCAAGAGTCACCTAGGCGTTCCCTCCTCGTAAGGCATGCAGGGAGGTGGGGAGCCTGGCCCAGGAAGGCATTGGGCTTTGTGAATGCTCAAGACCCACAAAGCCCTCTATACACCCAACACACGAAGACGGTGGGATGGTGACACTGTTGTCACCTGTCCTGACAAATAGCCATGACCTAGTTCTATGCTGGGAAGCTTAGACTATCCCAGAGGAGGCCAGAGGCACTCGGACTGACAGATAGCTGTATGCTAAGAGGCCAGGCAGTTGGTGGCCAAGAGGCTGTGCCCCCAGGGACTGACAGGCTTCTGTCAAGAACTTCACATTCCCTTACAGGCTGCAGAGCTATCCCATCATGGAAGGTGTCCTGTTTTCTCCTGCTGACCAGGAGTGAGGGCCTAGTAGGCGCTGTGTTAATGGGATCTGTTGGCAGAGTCCTTGTGTCTCATGCCTGATTTTGATGTCCCAGTGGGGACAGGGTCATTCCCTGCCACCCCACTCTCTAGGGGAAGCCGTCTCTCCCTAGGCCTCCACACCCTAACCCTGAAGTTCTTTCAGGCATATGGTACCTCGGAATGCATAGGTTCCACCCTGCATGGGGCGGACCTTGAGTCTGTTGGTTTTAGTTGGATGTATCAATCACACCCTGTTGGAAGGAGTTACAGTCAGTTTCCCAGGCCCTCAGAACACAGGCAGCATCACACTGTGTGGCACTGTTCTAGTGGGTCACTCTTTAGTCACCACTGATGGTCCTTGCAAATGATACTCTCACTTGGTTGGCCACAGAAGTGGGAAATGTCTCTTTGGTGAAAACAGCTGGCCAGAGTGGTGTTTCCTGGCTACTCACAAATACTTGCTGATCACTTGTCCCAGGCCGTGGAGAACATAGACCCGAGGCTGTTGACAAACCCTCCCCTCTGGAGCTGGCAGATCAATGGGGGCCCACTTGAGAGGTCAAGGGCCCAGAGGAAATCAGAGCAGTTAGGAGAGAGAGGTACATCCAGTGGAGGGGTGATGGGATGGGGTATCGGCTGCTGCAAGGCAGATTCCTGCACATCATGGAGGGGACCTGGAGTCCTCAGAGATGGACCGACACTGAGACTCCTGTCTTCTCTCTTTTCATCGTGCTGTACAGCAAGAGACCTTAAGGAGGGCAAAGGAAGTGGCCCTTTCTTGCTCACCTCGCCCCCCACCTTGAGGCAGGCCTCCCTTGTGCAGCTTCTGCTGTGGTGTGTGTGGAAGGGAGGATGGATCCATGGGGCTCCACGTGGCTCCATGGAGGGCCTTTCTGTTTTCCTAGGTACAAATGGCAGATTCCTTCCAGGGTCTCACTGTGTACCCCTGTTGTCTTGGTCTGAAATTCATTATATAGACCAGGCTGGCCTTAACTCACAGAGATCTGCCAGTCTCTGCCAGGAGGTGGGGCATAACACCTGTCCTCTCCCTCCCTTCCTTTCTTCCTCCCTCGCTTCATTTTTTTTTTTTTAAAATTATTTATTCTACCGGGTAATCATTTAATTCTGCAGAGGCAGGTGGAACAAGTTCTACGACAGTCAGGGCTATACAAAGAAATCCTGTCTCAAAAAATTATTTATTGTGTATGAGTGCTACATATGTTTGTAGCACATATTTACCAGGTCCCTGTGCAGACCAAAAGAGGGTGTTGGATCCAGTAGGGGGCCTGGCGGGGTTCAGGAACATGAGTCAGCCTCCATGGCCCAAGTCAGGAGCCCCTAATCCTTTGCTAACAAAATATCTCTGGATGGGGCTGATCACCAGAGACTGTAGTGATTTTATGTGTGTGTGAATTTGAGATCAGTCCTGGCTCCTTAGAAAATAAAACAAAACAGGGGCTGGGGACCTAGCTCAGTTGGTAGAGTGCTTGCTTAGTAGGGATGAAAGTCTGGGTTCCACTCCCAACACCACATAAACCAGGTACAGTGGCACACTGTAATCCGAACATTTGAGAGGGGAAGGCAGGAGGACCAGACGTTCTAGGTCTAGGCCATCCTTGACTCATAAGTGAGTTTGAGGCCCGTGTGTGTATTTTATATGTGGCCTGGAGGTAAAGTACAAGCAAGGAAACCTGGGGTTCGGCCCCTGGATGGAACTCAGGCCGTTAGGCTTGGCAGCAAGAGCCTTCCCTGCTGAGCCATCTCAATAGGCCATTTTTTGTTTGCTTTTGAGACAATTTCTCCTCTATCCCAGGCAGGTTTCAAATTCTGTGTGTGTGGTAGTTTGAATGAGAATGGTCCCCCTAGGCGCATATGTTTGAATGTTTGGTCATTGGTTGGTGCAATTGTTTAGGAAGGATTAGGAGGTGTGGCCTTGTTGGAGGAAATATGTCATTGGAAGCAGACTTTTGGGTTTCAAAAGACTTGTGCCATTCCCATTTAGCTCTGTCTGCCTCGTGGTTGTGATCCATATGTCTACTCTCAGTTATTCCTTTGCTCCACCATCGTGGACTCTGACCCTCTGAAACTGTAAGCCAAATTAAATACACACACACATATATGTACACACACACACACATATGTTGCCTTGGTTGTGTTTTATCACAGTAATAGAAAAGTAACCAAGATACTATGCAACAGAGGATGACTTTGAACTTCAGACCCTCTTGCTCCCACGTCTTCAGTGCTGGGATTCCAGGTGTGGGCTGCCACACTTGGTTTATTCAGTGTAGGGGATCAAACCGAGGGGTGTGAGAGATGGGCAAGCTCTGTACCACCTGAGCTCAAACCCCAGCCCATTGCCTTGATTTTCATGATTCCGTCAAAGGGCCTCATGGGGCCATCACTCACACTCAGGCCCCGTCCCACCCGTTTCTCCTCTGGGACACTCCCACTATGTGCACCGCCTTCTCCTTGCAATCTGCACATCCTCTCTAAATGCAGCTCCCCAGGGATGCTGCTCTGACAGCATCTTTTGAACCCTGTCTTGGTGCTCAGGACCAAGACACTTTGGAGTTAATGCCCAGTGATGTACTCCCATTGGCTCTTTCCCCTCAATGACTGGGACAGCCCCTGGTACCCAAGGGTTGCCAAGAGCACCTACTACTGAAGGGTGCCGTTCAGAAGTCACCCTGGGGAGTGGTGCACCTGCCTGAAACCCTGTTTGCACCTGCTCTTGCCTCTGGGGCACCAAACCAGGTCTTTCAGGTAGCCCCCTTCTACCACTTGTTCATCAAAAATGGCCTTACTCACCCCCAAAAACATACTGCTCCACTTAGCACAAGAGATGGAAGAGGACAGTGGACCACACCATGGAGCCTCAACAACCAGGGAATTGGCTGTGAGGATGACGCCTCTGGTTCATCTGTCTGCCTATGCCCTGGATGATGCCGGCTGGGCAGAAGACAGAGGGCACAGCATGGAACACCTTCTGGGGAGTGCGCAGACTCAATTTCCTAACCTTCGCTGTTGTCAAAATCACTGGCAAAAGAGGCTGCAGAGATGCTCAGTGGGTAATGCACTTGCTGGGCTAGCATGGGGACCTGGAGTGCAATAAATCCAGGCATGGTGGCAAGGTCTGTGATCTCAGTGGTGGGAGGTGGAGACAGGTGATCCCCCAGGAGCCTGTGAGCCAGTTCCAGTGATAACACAAAAAGAGATCCTGTCTCATGCGAGGTAAAAGGCAAAGACCATCCCCTGAGGCTGTCCTCTGACTTCCACAGGCAGAAACGTGTGTGCTCGAGCACACATGTGTGTACACACACACACATGCACTCACATGCACATACACACGTACAGGGGTACGAGAAATCTGTAAAAAGCGACTTAAGGAAGGAAGAGTTTCTTTCAGGTCACAGTTGTCCATCAAGGCGGGGAAGTCATGGCGGCAGGGGTGTGAGGCAGACGCTCGCATGGCATCCACAGTCAGGAAGCAGAGACAAATGCTGGCACTCAGCTCCCTTTCTCCTGCTTATTCAGTCTGGGATCACAGCCCATAGGATGGCGCTGCCCACACTAGGGAGGGTTTTCCTGCCTTAATATCCCAGTCTAGAACTCCCTCACAGGCCTGCCCAGATGTTTGTCTCCTGGACGACTCCGCATCTGCCAGAAGGATGCAACCCTCCAGCAGGGATTCAGGGGTCAATGATGGGGTTCCTTACCCTCTGCCACTCTGCAGTCAGGCTCTGTTCGCACCAGGGCTTCACTCCAGTCTTGAATGGCTCTGGGTTCCTGTGTCTGGCTTCCAAGTAGCACCCCGGACCTGACAGTGGATGGTGTAGCTTTTTTTTTTAAACCTCCATTAGTTAGGAACTCATTCCAATGCTGAGGGAATAGGCAGAGGGTGCTAGGAGGAGCTGGGAGCAGTCTGGGGTGAGGAAATGATTTTCTTTTCTTTTTAATTGATTTTTATTGAACTCCCCTCTTTAGCCCCCCCCCCAAGGTCCTCATGTCTTTTTCTACTTTCTACTTCCCATGTAGATTAGATCTATGTAAGTCTCTCTTAGTGTCCTCATTGTTGTCTAAGTTCTCTGAGATTGTGGTTTGTAGGCTGGCTTTCTTTGCTTTAGGTTTAAAAACCACCTATGAGTGAGTACATGTGATAATTGTCTTTCTGTGTCTGGGTTACCTCACTCAAAACAATGTTTTCTAGCTCCATCTATTCTCCGGCAAAATTCAAGATGCCGTTATTTTTGTCTGCTGTATAGTACTCCATTTGTAAATATACCACATTTTCCTTGTCCATTCTTCGATAGAGGGGCATTTAGATTGTTTCTAGGTTCTGGCTATGACAAACAAAGCTGCTGTGAACATAGGTGAGCACATGTCCTTGTGGCACAATTGAGCATCCTTTGTACATATACCCCAAAGTAGTATTACTGGGTCTTGAGGTAGGTTGTTTCCTAATTTTCTGAGAAGTCACCACACTCATTTCCAAAGCAGCTGTACCAGCTTGCACTCCCACCAGCAACGCAGAAGTGTTCCCTTTACCCCACAACTTCTCCAGCATAAGTTGTCATCAGTTTTTTATCTTGGCCATTCTTACAGGTGTAAGATGGAATCTCAGAGTTGTTTTGATTTGCATTTCTCTGATTGACTAAGGATGTTGAGCATTTCCTTAAGTGTCTTTCAGTTATTTTAGATTCCTCTGTTGAGAGTTCTCTGTTTACGTCTGTACTCCCATTTTTTAAATTGGATTATATGTTCTTTTGATGACCAATTTCTTGAGTTCTTTGTATATTTTGGAGATCAGATGTCTGTCTAATGTGGGGTTAGTGAAGATCTTTTCCCATTCTGTAGGCTATCATTTTGTCTTGTTGACCATGTCCTTTGCTTTATAGGAGCTTTTCAGTTTCAGGAGGTCCCATTTATTAATTGTTTCTCTCTGTGTCTGTGCTGCTGGGGTTATATTTAGAAAGTGGTTCCCTGTGCCAATGCATTCAAGTGTACTTTCCACTTTCTCTTCTATAAGGTTCAGTGTGGCTGGCTTTATGTTGAGGTCTTTGATACATTTGGATTTGAGTTTTGTGCATGGTGATAGATATGTATCTATTTTCATTTTTCTACATGTTGATATCCAGTTATGCCAGCACCACTTATTAAATATGCTTTCTTTTTTCCATTTGATATTTTTTGCTTCTTTATCGAAGATCAGGTGTTCAAAGATGTGTGGATTGATATCCGGGTCTTCTATCCAGTTCCCTTGGTCCTCCTGTCTGTTCTTATGCCAGCACTAGGCTGTTTTCAGTACTGTAGCTCTGTAGTAGAGTTTGAAGGCAGGGATTATGATGCCTCCAAAAATTCTTTTATTGTAGAGGAGGAACTGGTTTTCTAAGAGGGATCCACAGCTTCCCTACACCAGAACACTAATGAAGGGGCCACTACTTCATCCTTCATTCTTCCTTCTGGAACTTAACATAGACAAGAATTATGGGTTAATGTAAAATGTAAGAATTAGTTAATAACAAAGCCTAAGCTAATAGGTCAACCAGTTTATCATTAAAGTAGGCTTCTGTGTGTTTCGTTGGAACTGAGCAGCTGCGGGACAGAAGCCTCTGCCAACACCTCCTGACTCTGCTCTTCACTCTTTCCTTCTTCTTTGTTTAACACTCCAAGTTCGTGGCTTCTCCATGGGTATTCACCCCCTGCCTGGACTTGATTCCTTCCTGATGTGTTTCAGGCCAGATGCTGGAGCTGGGGCAACTGCTGGCCACCGTTAGACCACACGCTAGCCCTCATGGCTTGGGTTGGGGTTTCATGCCAGAGTTTGAAAAATCAGATTATCTCATTGGCCGAGCTTGTGTTTTCAAGACTCCTTATGGTGGGGGCCGAGGTGCTGTGACTGCATGGTAGGTAAGTTCCAATGCTTAGGCAGCTTCTAGAGTTGAGAGCTCTGGTCAGGACCTCTGTGCCCATGAATCTGGCCCTAAGTTCCAGATGTAACTTAGATGCAAAGAGAGCTGAGGTTTACCCAAGACTAGGCACAGCACAGCACATAAGGGGACACCAGGTCTCTGCAGTACATGCCAGAATGAGGCAACCAAAACAATTATATTTATTTGTTTATTTGTTTATGTAGTATATGGTGCACATGTGGAGGTTAGGGGGACAACTTTTTTTGTTTGTTTGTTTTCTCATGACAGGGTTTCTTTGTGTAGCCTTGGTTGTCCTGGAACTGGCTTTGAACTCTCTGCTTCCTGAGTGCTGGGATTAAAGGCCTGTGCCACTACCTCCTGGTTTAGGGGACAGCTTTTGAGAGCTGGTTCTCTCTTTCCACCACATTGGTCCTGGGGATCAAACTCCAATCTTCAGACTTGGCAGCAAGTATCTTTGCCCTGTGAGCTGATCTGATAGCCCCTTAATTTTCTGAATATTTGTGTGAATGTGTGTATGTATGTGTATGCATGTATGGCTTATCTGCATATGTTTGGGTATGTGTGTGGAGGCCAGGGGAGGATGTAGAGTGTCCTTCAGGCAGTTTCTATCACTAAACTAGACCTAGGCTGTCAACCAGGCAGCCCAAATGATCCTACTGCTTTTGTCTCTGACAGCATTAGGCGCTTGCTGCCAGGGCCAGCTTTTGTGTGGTGCTTGGATCTGAACTCAGGTCCTTCCTCATGCTTTTGAACAAATGCTGTCACTGAGGCACCTCTCTAGCCTTTGTGGGGTTGTTTTGGAGAGAAGAGGTTGAAAGTAGGTGTGGTGGCATAGGCCTTCAGCCCTAGTGCTGGAGAGGCAGTAGCAGGTGTGAATTAGAGTTTGAGGCCAGCTTAGTAGCCTGGTCTACATAATGAGACCCTGTCTCATAAAATAAAAAGAAAAAAAAAAAAGAAAAAAGACACATGCACATTGATGTGTGGTATTCACAATAGTTAAGTTATGGGGCCAACCTAAGTATCCATCAACAGAGAAAGATGGACAGTCATTATGTCCGTCACAGAAGAAAATGTAGTTTATACATGATAGAGGAAGGTCATTGGTTAAATAATAAAGAAACTGCTTGGCCCTCATAGGTTAGAACATAGGTGGGTGGAGTAAACAGAACAGAATGCGGGGAGGAAGAGGAAGTGAGCTCAGATGCCATTTCCTCTCCTCTCTGGGGCAGACGTGATGCTGCTCCTCTCCAGGGCAGATGCGATGAAGCTCCGACCCAGGATGGACGTAGGCTAGAATCTTCCCGGTAAGCTCACCTTAGAAATGGGCTAGTCCAGGTGCGAGAGTTAGCCGAGAAGAGGCTAGATATAATGGGCCAAGCAGTGTTTAAAAGAATACAGTTTCCGTGTAATTACTTTGGGTATAAAGCTAGCCGTGCAGGCGGCCAGGAGCCGGGCAGGATGAAAAGCAGGCCCGCAGCTCCACACAACAGAATGGCGCCCACGTGGACAACTGCATCCACAGAAAGCCTGAGAAAGCTTGGGAAAGAATAGAGTAAAGCATGTTTTCTTGGTAACAACAATTTCTTGGGTCTGCTCTGCTTGCTAGAGGCAATCAAGCGCTCTCATCTAAGAGAGGCTTCCTGACTCAGCTTTAGCTGGAAAACCTGCAGCTCATTAAGAGGTCTTGCCATGAACACTTGGACGGTGTTGATGAAAAGCTGACTGCATGATTGTTTGTTTTCGGCCGTAGCAGGAAAAAAGTTGTGCTGTTTTAAAATGCCGGCTTTGTGGCCAATCCTGCCAGGGCAAACTCTGACTCTTTGAGGCAGGAGGTCAGCTACAGAGAGAGCATTTGTAGCTTGTTTGCTGGCAAGGACCTTGAAATGCCATAGACTTGTGGCAATAAACATGGCTACAGCCTGTACCTCCGCCATGAGGCTGAAAGCTAAGGAATGGGCTGGATCTAGCTGGAAAAGTCACAGCTTTATTCCTACCCATATTGCTCAGTAATTTAAAGGCTCGTGTGGTCAGAAAAAGAGAGATATACAGTAATGAGAGATTCAAAGACAAAGAAAACTTTTAAATGATTTACAGTGTGTTTAAAAATATATGCAGGCTAAAAGTTAAAGTTCTTAAAAGTAAAAGAAGAAAGAAAGTAGTTGGGTGTGTTGGGTACACACCTTTAATCCCAACACTTGGGAGGCAGAGGGAGATTGACCTCTGTGACTTCAAGGTGTGGTAGCACACGCCTTTAATCCCAATGCCTGGAAGGCAGAGACAGAAGGATCTCTGAGAGTTCAAGGACAGTCTGGTCTACAGAGTTATTCCAGGACAAATATATACAGAGAATATAAAACAAAAGTAAAAACAAACAAAATAGAGGTTAAAACAAAGCCGCACAAAGATGGAAAATACACAGAGAATCTTGATACTATATGCTATTATGCTCTGTTTGAATTGTTTGAATGCTGAGGAAGGAGCAACAGCTGCTAAAATATATTTGTTTATAAATGCTGCTGAACTAATCCAAGATAGATATTTTGAAAATACCTTGACTTCAGAATTTGGATCTAAGGATATGACACTTTGGAAAAGAGTTTCTTCTTTTGTTTTCACAGAGGATGAGACACTGTGGATTGCTTTTATTCCAATATGGTATGATGGACCACGTCCTCCTGAAGGGTTGCTGTGAACACCTTCAAAAAATTACTTTGCTCAACTGCCGACTAAGAGGAACCTAGCACACAGGTTATACCATGAAAGACCTGATTAACAGCGCCCCCATTCAGCAGGAAGCAGTTTGGAGAGAGAAAACTGCACCCATGTTCCCAAATATTGTTTATAAACGTTCTTTTACATTTAAAGGGGGAGATGATATAAATATTGATAATTTACATTGGTATAAGTTTTGCTTTGTTGATATAAATTTAAGGTCAATTTTGTTATATGTATATATATATATATATGTATTTCTGATCTTGATTAAGGTATTGTGATTGTGTAGTTCATTTAAAAATGTAATGTATATAGGTTGTTAATAGATAATCATAATAGTCAAGTTTGTAGTCATGTTAGTTAAGATTTTCTAGATGTACATAGATATATTTTAGATAGGCATTCTTCATATCTTTCAAAGATTATAAAATATGGCTTTTAAGTGTTTTAATAACTCAGGACTTTTCATGACAATGAGACACTCTGCTCCTGGCAGCACCAATCTACTTCAAGAAAAAGATGGGCATCGAAGAGGATCCTTATGGAGTTTGATAGCCATTTGGGCAAGAAACTGCTCTTGCCTGGACTATTGTATAAACTGGACACAGAGAACCCGCAGAGAGAGAGGACTGCTGAACTTGCCTAAAGGTGAGATGATCTTTCAGGGTTCCTGATTCATGAAAGAGTCTGCGAGACATTCTGCAGGACACAGAAGATAATGACTGAACTGCCTTTGAAATTTCCTGCTTCATGGAAATGTCTTTGGATACTATGGACCTGTAGGCCGAAGATGGATGCCCCAACGGTACAGAGGAACTTTGGGTGACTGTCCAGGCAGCGAGATGTCTCTGTGATTTCTAGAGTTTTGTAAGTTGCTTACTTCTCATTTACTTAGGTAATATTATATCCTTCTGGAATCTTTGATGGAGTTGAAGAATAGATAGATTGTTATAGTTTTCCTTAGTTATGATAAAGATAAAATAGATGTAAATATTGTAATTTTTACTTGATAACTGTTTTGTTATATGTAATTTTGCTATGTTAAAGTTAAAGCCTTCCTTTTTTGTTTAAACAGAAAAAAGGGAAGTGATGTGGGAGTGTCAATCTGTTGATTTCATTGGTTAAGTAATAAAGAAACTGCTTGGCCTTCATAGGTTAAAACATAGGTGGGTGGAGTAAACAGATCAGAATGCTGGGAGGAAGAGGAAGTGAGCTCAGACGCAGGGCAGCTCCTCTCAGAGGCCGATATGATGAAGCAAGCCGCCAGATCAGACATGCTGAATCTTTCCCGGTAAGACTGGTGCTACACAGATTATTAGAGATGGGTTGATCGGGATATGAGAATTAGCCAGTAAGGGCTAGAGCTAATGGGTCAAGCAGTGTTTAAAAGAATACAGTTTGTGTGTTGTTATTTTGGGGCATAAGCTAGCCAGGCTACCAGGAGCTGGGGCGGCAGGAACACAGCCCGCAGCTCCTACTACATATACAGACAATGGTTGTGGAGGTTTGAATACGAATGGCCCCCATAGGCTCACATATTTGAATACTTGGTCCGTAGTTGGTAGAGGTGTTTGGGAAGGATTGGTAGGTGTGGCCTTGTTGAATGAGGTGTGTCACTTTAAGGTTTCAGAAGCTCACACAGCACTGTTGGTTAACCCCCTCCTTGCTTTGTCCTCGTGGAACAGATGTGAGCTCTCAGCTTCTGTTCCTGCTCAGTGCCCACTGTCTGCTGCCATGCTCCTTGCCTTGATGGCCATAGATTCACCCTCTGAAACTGGACGCCCCATTGAGTACTTTCTTCTGTAAGTTGCCTTGGTCATAGTGCCTCATCACAGAAATAAAAACTAATGAAGACTATGGTTGTTTTTCAGACATAAAGAATTCAACCGTCTAGCAGAGGCAGAGGTCGAGGCAGAAGCAGGAGGTTCTCTGTGAGTTCAAGTTAGCCTGCTCTACACAGGGAGCTCCAGGATAGCCAGAGCTGCAGAGCTACATAGTGACCAGGGTCTGAAAAATCCAACAAAACAGAACAGAACAAAACAAAAGAATACAGTTATGTTGTTTGCTGTAAAAAGGAATCAAGTGGAGAGGATCATATTAAGTGAATTAAGTCTCAGTTTCAGAAGACATCATATATTTTCTCTCATTTGAGGGTCCCAGACTTTACAGATACACGTGCTCAGAACCATAGAGTTGGCATGCAGGAAAAGTTGAAATTGTCTGGGGAGGAGAGAGGGTAGATGATATGGTCAAAGCACAGTATATACATGCCTGCAGATGGCCTTCTATAACCTTGTAGGGTGATTAAATAAGCAGAATATTTAATAAATGATAAACAGATAGTAACTGTAATAAATGAAAAAGAGCATAGGTGAGCTGAGTCTGGGGCAATGCTGGGGGAGATGGGTGGAGGAACGCCTCCGATGGGCCTCGGGTGGCAGGGTGAACTGGATGAGGCTCAGAACCCAGCGGGTGTGACGCAGTAGGGGGCTGAAGATTGCACTTCCTGGATGGAGGCCAGGTGTCTATGGGGACACTGTGGTTAAGAGCTGGATCTGGGAGGGCGAGTGGGTATTTATGAGGAGCCAAGCAAGCCCTGGGAGAAAATTCCAGAGGGAAGAGTCACAGTGCCCAGGGTAGAGGGTAAGCGGATCCGGTGCGTGTCTCCCACAATATTCCTGGCAAGGAAGTCACCATGCAGAGTGTCAGGAAGGAGTTGGGGTGTTACCAGCTCAGCTGAAGCGCCTTTCATCCCCACTGAAAGAAAGAGGTGATGCGGCTGAAGTTTTTGTTTTTGTTTTTTCGAGACAGGGTTTCTCTGTGGTTTTGGAGCCTGTCCTGGAACTAGCTCTTGTAGACCAGGCTGGTCTCGAACTCACAGAGATCCGCCTGCCTCTGCCTCCCGAGTGCTGGGATTAAAGGCGTGCGCCACCACCGCCCAGCGTGGCTGAAGTTTTGTGTTAGAAAGATGGCTCACACGGATGGAAGTGTAGCTGTGTTGGCAGAGTGCTTGCTTAACCTGCCAGAATCCCCGGGTTTTATACTAGAGTCTCATAAACCAGGCATGGTGCACATGCCTATTGTCTCAGCACTCAAAAGGTAGAGGCAATTGGGGAGGGCAGCAATGAAGAGGAGGAGGAGGAGGAGGAGGAGGAGGAAGCGGAAGGGGAGGAGGAGGAAGCAGAGGAGGAGGAGGAAGAAGCGGAGGAGGAAGAGAAGGAGGAGGAGGAGGAGGAAGCAGAGGAGGAGGAGGAGAAGGAGGAGAAGGGGGAGGAGGAGAAGGAGGAGAAGGAGGAGAAGGGGGAGGAGGAGAAGGAGGAGAAGGAGGAGGAGGAGGAGGAGGAGAAGGAGGAGAAGGAGGAGAAGGGGGAGGAGAAGGAGGAGGAGGAGAAGGAGGAGGAGGAGGAGGAGGAGGAGGAGAAGGAGGAGGAGAAGGAGGAGAAGGGGGAGGATGAGAAGGAGGAGGAGGAGGAGGAGGAGGAGAAGGAGGAGGAGGAGGAGGAGAAGAAGGAGGAGAAGAAGGAGGAGAAGGGGGAGGAGAAGAAGGAGGAGGAGGAGGAGAAGGAGGAGGAGGAGGAGAAGGAGGAGGAGAAGGAGGAGGAGAAGGGGGAGGAGAAGAAGGAGGAGGAGGAGGAGAAGAAGGAGGAGAAGGAGGAGGAGGAGGAGAAGGAGGAGGAGGAGGAGGAGAAGGAGGAGGAGGAGGAGGAGAAGGAGGAGGGGGAGGAGGAGGAGGAGGAGGAGAAGGAGGAGGAGGAGAAGGAGGAGGAGGAGAAGGAGGAGAAGGGGGAGGAGAAGAAGGAGGAGAAGGGGGAGGAGAAGAAGGAGGAGAAGGAGGAGGAGGAGGAGGAGAAGGAGGAGAAGGAGGAGAAGGAGGAGGAGGAGGAGGAGGAGAAGGAGGAGAAGGAGAAGGAGGAGGAGGAGGAGAAGGAGGAGAAGGGGGAGGAGAAGAAGGAGAAGGAGGAGGAGGAGAAGGGGGAGGAGAAGAAGGAGGAGAAGGAGGAGGAGGAGGAGGAGAAGGGGGAGGAGAAGAAGGAGGAGAAGGAGGAGGAGGAGAAGGAGGAGGAGGAGGAGGAGGAGAAGGAGAAGGAGGAGAAGGAGGAGGAGGAAGAAGAGGAGGAGAAGGAGGAAGAGGAGAAGGAGGAGGAGGAGGAGGAGGAGGAGAAGGAGGAGGAGGAGAAGGAGGAGGAGGCGGCGGCGGCTATTTTGGCTTATAGTTTTAGAAGTTCCAACCTGTGATTGGTAGCTCTGCTGCTTTGGTTCCTAATGGTACATCATGGATGGAATGTGTAACCTCTTACCTCATGTGTAACCAAGGTGAAAGACAAAAAGGAAGAAACCATGATTCCACAGGCTCTCTGAAGGGCCCATCCCCGGTGACCTGGAAACCTCTTATAGGCTCCTGTCCTCAAAGTTTCATTACTTTCCTGCGGTGCTGAGTAAGCAAGACATGGCAAGTCATTCAGACATGAACTTCACAGGAGAGGAGGGATTCTAGGAGGGATCCAAATAGCTACCTGGAGAATGCACCACTCAAAACGCAAGGAGTGCTCAGGAAAGTTGCTCCCAAGCTGTGCCTCCAGGAAAGTCCCATAGTATCAGAAAGAAGACACGACCTGTGTTTGTTGGTCACCATGCTGTGAAGTCAGAGTCAGTGGTACAGGATACCCTTATGTCTGGAAACAAAATGACATCGCAGTAAATTAGACCTGGATTAAAGAGAAAGTTCCTAGGGAAATTTATACAATGCTTAGACCAGAAAACTCACAGACATGCTGTATGGGCATACGTGAGACTCAGCCAAGAACCTTCACAGGAAAACATAGCTATACACACCTGATCCGAAAGCCAAGATAATGAAGCAGTGGTCTAGGGGTGGAGCTCACTGCTTGCCTAGCATGTATGAAACCCTGGGGTCAGTCTCCAGAGCCACATGATCCCAGCACGTGGAAGATGAGAGTGAGTCTAGCCTGGGCTACATAGTGAGATCTTGTTTCAAAAAAAGTGTACGAAGAAATCAGTCAGAAATTTGAAATGATAACCACGAGTCTTTTTTATTTTTTATTTTTAAAGTGTAGGCTCAGATGGTCTTTTTGTTTGTTTTGATTTTTTGAGACAGGGTTTCTCTGTGTAGCTTTGGAGCCTGTCCTGGAACTGGTTCTTGTAGACCAGGCTGGGCTTGAACTCACAGAGGTCTGCCTGCCTCTGCCTCCCAAGTGCTGGGATTAAAGGTGTATGCCACCACCACCACCTGGCTAGATGGTCTTCTTAAAACTTGTTTATTTTATGTGTGTGTGTGGCATGTGAATACCGTGGGATGTATGTGGAGGGCAGAGACTAACTTGCGGGAGCTGGTTCTCTCCTCTACCACGTGAGCCCTGGGGATCAGACTCGGGTTTTCTGCTGAACCACCTCCCGGGTCCTGGGCGCAAATGGTCTCAACAGGTATGCTCTATTAAATCTTCAAAGAATGTGAGATCGCTGTTCCCAATTCTGTTCCAGAATTAGATGAATCAGGAAAGATGCCACTTCATTTAGTAAAGTTAGTTAGTGCAACTAACTTGTACCCCTTAGCTATTGACCTAGTTAATTTAAACTAGTTAGTTAGTGTAACCTAGATTTGAGACTGGTAAGGAAAGACATTGTGTGTGTGTGCATGTGTGTGTGTGCGTGTGTATGTGCATGTGTGTGTGTGCATGTGTGTGTGTGCATGTGTGTGTGTGCATAAGTGTTCAATATTTGTGAATATATGTGCATGCACACATGTGGAGGCCAGAGGTGGATGTCGGGTGTCTTCCTCAGTAACTATTCATCTTATTTTTGAGACACGGTCTCTCACCAGCTCATCTTGACTGGCTGGCCAGTGAGCCCCAGGATTCTTGTGTCTGCCTCTAGGATTGCAGGTGTGGCCATTCCTGCTTTTTTAAATGCAGGGTCTGGGGGATTGAACCCAGGCCCCCATGCTTTCTCAGCAGCTGCTTTACCATCTCAGCCATCTCCCCAGCCCTGACAGATTTTTAGTGAACACGTAACTTGAGGGTTATGAAACAGCCCAGCTTTAGAAACCCATCAATTAAAATCCTGACATTAATGAATGAAAAGACCAAGTCACTACAGATTCAAAAGCACTTGAGGGATTCTAATGAAAAACCTCTTAGAAAACCAAGAGTGGAAGGGATTCCTGGTGTTCTTTTCAATTCATTGTTATTGTATGTGGGCCTGGTTTGGGGTGGGGTGGGGTGGTGCGTGTGTCATGATGTGTGTGTGGAGCCAAAGGATAACCTCGTGTGGTCAGTTCTCTCCTTCCACTTCTGCACGGGCTCTGGGAATCAGATCATGTTGTCGGGCTTGCTGGGCAAGCACCTCTACCAGCTGAGTCATTTCACCAGCTCAGGCTTCTCCATTTTATAAGGAATAGATACCGGAACACTTACAAGAATCACAATTAATGACGATATCTTTGGTCCATTTATACTAAGATTTAGAACAAAGCATACTTTCATTACCACATTACTGTGTTTTTTCTTTCTAAATTTTAAATTCCATTTTATTATTTACTCATTTGTGAGTGTGTGTGTGTCTGAGTGTGCAAGCAGACGACAGCTTGCAGGATCTGGTTCTTTCTTTCCACCCTGTGAGTTACAGAGATGCAGCTCAGGACACCAGGACTGGAAGCAAGCACATTTACCTATCTGCTGTGTTGGGTCTTCTCCTTTTTCTTCTTCTCCTCCTCCTCTTTTTCTTCTTCTTCTTTTGTTAAGATACAAGCTAGAGTTATCTGAAAAGAGGAAAAATTTAGTTGAGAAAACGCTTCCATCAGATTGTCCTTGTTGGCAAGCCTTTGGGGCATTTTCTTGACTGCTGATCGGAGTGGGAGGCACAGGAGGGCTGGGAGGGGCCACCCGAGGGCCCACCCACCCCACTGTGGGCAGGGCTACCCCTGGGCAGGTGGTCCTGAGTTGTATAAGGAAGCCGACTGAGCAAGCCAGGAGAGCAAGCCAGTAAGCAACACTCCTCTATGGCTTCTGCTTCAGCTCCCGCCTCCAGGTTCCCGCCTTGAGTTCTTGCCCTGATTTCTCTCGGTGATTAGTGTCACCTAAGTATTGTAAGCTGAAATCCCTGCCCCCAAGTTGTTTTCAGTCATGGTGTTTATCATAGCATTAGAAACTCTAGCTAAGACGTTTTCTGAGCACCCCCGCCCCACCACCTTTTCTTTCTTTGACATATTATAATATCGGCCAAAGCTTAGAACAAGGAAAAAGCATGAGAGACACAGGAATGGAGGGAGTAAGACTCATTTGGAGACAACATGATCAACTGCACGGGACCCCCAAGCTGATCACCAGGAAGGCTATTAGAATATTGAGAACACTCAGAGAGGCCACAGACTGCCTTGCATGCCGAAGGCATTGCTTTATTCCCAAGGTGGCAGAGCTTTGACAGCAACTACTTTTGGTCCCATCGGCTTCATGAAGACTCTTGAACATATTTTCTCCATCTTCCCCTTCCCTTCCTCCAGTTAAAATAACTCCCTATTAAAGCTGTAAAAACGGACATTTCTTAGCTCATGGGTTGTGGAAAGAACAGCCAGGAGCAGGGAACTCCCTGCTCTGTAACACACAGCATTGGAAAATAAGTCGTTGCTTGCAGTAGCGTCGAGACTATAAACTATCAGGATTTACCTGACACAATCGACCTGAGCAAGACCATCTTGGGGAAAAACAAAACAAAACCTCCTTGCCATAGGGAAATGCATAAGAACTGAAAACAAACAAAACAAAAACAACATTTTATACACACAGGCGGGATGAGCTAACATGATAAAGGTGCTCAACCCGTAGCTGTAGCTATGCTGCTAGTAATCCTAAAAATAAGAGAAATTCAACCAGACCTCTTGAAGAGCCCAATAACCCCGTTCTAAAGCTTGTACAAAACAATAGCGGGCTGTGGATAACAAGTTAGAAAAGAACAAAATTGGCTTGTTTTCTCCTTTGGTGTCACTGTATCCTCTTTCTCATTGAGTATAGATACGCCAGGTGTTAGCCAAGCACGTAGCTACCCAACTTGACATCAGAATTCTTATCATGAAATATGGCCTGGGACCAAATTCCAGGCAGTAGAACATGAGCAGAAAGACAGGCAGACAGCATAAAGAACATCTCTCTCCTTCTAGAATGTTCAGTGGATCACACTCTGGATGAGGATCATGTCCAAGGGAATAGAAGAGCAAGGAGATTCCCAGACTTTGAAATTCTGGGTGATCATATGTGAAAAACTGTCCTTCCATGGACAGCCACCTCCTTAGATGCTCACACAAGGAGAAACATACTTTTCATCTTAATATTTTTTCTCATCCTTTCTTTTTTCCTTTTTTCCACCTTCCCTCCCTCCTTTTCTCCTTCCTTCCTTCCTTCCTTCCTTCCTTCCTTCCTTCCTTCCTTTCTCCCTCCCTCCCTCCCTCCCTCCCTCCCTCCCTCCCTCCCTTCCTTCCTTTCTTTGAGCTAATGTCTTGTGTAGCACAGGCTAGCCTTGAGATCACAATTTGGCTAAAGATGACTCTGAACATCTGGTCTTCCTGTCTCTACCTCCTGTGCTGGAACTAGCTCTTGTAGGCTAGGCTGGGCTTGAACTCATAGAGATCCGCCTGCCTCTGCCTCCCAAGTTCTGGGATTCAAGGTGAGCCCCCCCCCACTGCCTGGCTTTGGTTTTGCTTATGAAAACATAGACAGTCCCTGATCAAGAATTCCTGAAGTAGGAGCTGGAGAGATGGTTCAGCAGTGAAGAGAGCCCTTACTACTTTCGCAAATGACCTGAGTTTGGTACCCAGCACACATGTCAGGCAGCTTACAATCACCTGTAACTCTCCAGGGCATCTGATGCCTCCTTCTGGCCTCTGAAAGCACTGCACACACAGACATACACACACACGTGTGTGTGTGTGTATATGCACACACGAGCGCATGCACACACACTATACACACCATTAAAAACTAACAATAAAATTTGAATTACAAACACTTGACCGAAGCCTGACGTTCATGTGCATAGGCACATGTGCACACACACACACACACACACGTGAACTTGTGTACTCACACATAAAAGCAAGTGAAGCAAACAACAACAACAAACAAAGAGAAACCCGCCAACAAAAGAGACAGATGGTGACGGCTATGAGGAGATAAATTCCAGACAAAGAATCCCCGGTGACTAAGACACATGTGTGTGGATGTCCCAGCTCACCATCACAAAGGAAATGTAAATCTGAAGCGAGTTCCCACTCTGCGCCCATCAGAATGGCAAATCAGGAGGGTGGGTAATGGATACCAGGTGTTGACAGGTGCGTGGGGAGACGAGGCCTTTGTCACCCATGAGTGTGGGAGTGGGAACAGGTGCGACCAGTCTGGAAAACAGTCTTTATTTTGATTTCGTTTGCATAGACTCTGGGGCCAGGAATCCCATTCTTGGGTAAAGAGCCCAGAAAATTTCCTCAAGTGGGGACAGGAAGGAAGGCATTAAAGGTGGCAGGGAATGATGGCCAGCAGTGAGATGAAAGGGGTGGGGGGTCCCCCTAGAAGTGAGCACAGATCTGAAGCAATGGATAAGGTGTGCATGGAGCCCATGGAAGGTGTGGGGAGGAGCACAGGGGAAGAGGGAAGGCACTAGATTATGCTGGTGATTCTCAATTAAAACTTCATTTGTCGTGTGTGTGTGTCAGAGAGACAGAGAGAGACAGAGAGAGACACAGAGAGAGAGAGGCAGAGAGAGAGTCAGAAAGAGAACGAGACAGAGAGAGAGAGACAGAGAGGCAGAGACAGACAGACAGACAGACAGACAGAGAGACGGAGAGTATGTTTATGCATGTGGAAGCCTGGTGACAAGCAGCTGTTTAAAAAATAATTGTTTTCATTTCATTTCCTTTTATTCATCTGTGGTAGGTTCTTTAATTGTATTTTATTAACTTTTTGTGTGTATGTTGTATATGTGTGGAGGCGTGTGTGCCACAGTGTGCTCAAGGTCAGAGGACAACTTGTCACCACCCCCGCCATATCTTCTAGTTTCTGTATGCACAGGTTTCTTGGGTTTATGAAGTGAGGTGCCTAGGGTGTTAGGGTTGGATTAGGGTTAGGGTTAGGGTTAGGGTCAGGGTTAGGTTTAGGGTCAGGGCTAGGGCTAAGGGTTAGGGTTAAGGTTAGAGTTAGGTTGTATGTGTGTGTGTGTGTGTGTGTGTGTGTGTGTAAGTCCAGAAGTTAATGTCAAATATAATCCTCTCCCAGATTCCACAGATTTTTGTTTATTCATTTTGACACAAGGTTTTTCACTAGTGTAGGACTGGCCAGGTAGACTAGGATGCCTGAGCAGCAAGCCCAAGGAGCCTGCCTGTTTCTTTCTCCCCAGTCATGAGCTGACAAGCAGGTACCACCATGTCTGGATTCTTTCATGTGTGTTTAGAGACAGAAGTCGGGTCCTCCTGCTTGTCCAGAAAACATTTTACGGACTGAACTCTTTCCCTAATCTCTACTATATTGTTTGAGACAGGGTCTCCTCAGTGTTGAGGGAGCTCGAGGATTCAGGATTCAGCCAGGCTGGCTAGCCAGCTGACTCTAGTAACCCTCCTGTCTCCACTCTCCCCAGCACAGGCTGCCTGACTGGCTAATTTACATCCATGCTGGGTGGCTGAACTCAGGCCCTCAGCTTATGTGGCAAACACTTTCCTCAGCCATCTTCCCAGTCCCCAGGGAATAAAACACAGGAACCACTGCATTCCTTCCACACGGCTCCCCACTCTCTCCTCTCCTTCTCTCCAGAACCACCCACCCTGAGCTCCTCTCCTTTGCACACGGTTGTATCTTCACTCATAGAAAAGCATTCACAAACAAAATACCGTGCTGTTTTGCATGGCTTAAGATTTTGTATAAATACTCCCAGTCTGCCCTACCTCCTTGCCAGTTGCTTTTGGGTACACACAGTTTAGCCAGCACCCTGGTTGACACAGGCACCTTCCACCCACTGTCCCGTATTGCCGATATCTATCCCATAGTAAGTCTCCATGGCTGCCATTCACACCAGTTTCCCATTGATGGAGAACATTGTTGTTTCTAGCTTTTTGCTTTCTTGACAATGGTTCAGTAAATATTCGTGTGTGTGTGTGTGTGTGTGTGTGTGTGTGTGCGTGTTGGCACCCATATGCACGGCTTTCTGCTGGAGAAGGTTCCAGTTGTCTGTGGTATATAACAAATTGTCTTAAAACATCATGGTTTGAGGACCATCTCTCTGTAATAGAGTCAGGTGTGGGACACGCCCCTGTAACTATAGCTCTGGGGAAAGGGCAGCGGGATCCCTGGGGCTTGCTGGCCAGCTAGGCTTGATGAACTGGTGAGTTCCAGGCTCAGTGAGAGTCTGTCTTAAAATTAAGGTGGAGCTGGGCATGGTGGCACACACCTTTAATCCCAGCACTCTGGAGGCAGATGAAGAGAGATCTCTGGGTGTTGGAGGCCAGCCTGGTGTACATAGTAAATTCATGGTCAGCCAAGGCTACATAGTGAAACCTTGTCTCAAAACCCAAAACAAATAAATAATAAAAAATAAGGTTGAGAGTGACATCGACCTCTGACCTCTACACATACATGTATCAGCACATACACACACACACGCACTCATGCACGCACATACACACTGTGGTTTGAAACAAACTCTACTTCATTATGTTTCACTGTGTCAGGAATTTGGGGGAGGGCTGAGCTGGGAGTGGCTTTGTTAGGATGAGCTACCAAGGACTACCTGTAAGGGAGGTCACCAAGACTATGAGAGCTCCAGTGTTCCTTGTGTGTACACATGTGTACACATGGAGGTCAGAGGCTGAGGGACCTCATTTTCTGGGACTCTCAGTGAGTCTGGAGTTTGCCATTCCAGGTTGGCCAGGCTGGTGGTCCTGCCTCTCTGACTTGTGTCTCCACAGGTCAGGTGTACACCACTGTTCCTGGTTTGTATGTGGACCCTGGTGCTTGAACTCAGGCTCTCATGCTTGGACAGCGAGCACTTTTCCAACTGCACCATCTCCCCTGCTCTTAGCTCCATGTTCTAAGGCTCTCCAAGGCGGTGTCTACAGAGGGAAGGTCAGAGTTCAGAGTTCAGTTGGTCCTGCCCACCTCTTGGGAGAACTTACGGAGATTGTAATGGATGTATATTGCTTCCACATATCTCCCTTGGCAGTATTGTACCCTGATATTCATTTAAAACTGTGTCTTAGGTGAAGACAAAACTTCAGTTCTTCGTTTCCTCAAAGTCAAAGGTGAGCAGGCGACCCAGGCAAGGCAGCCAGTGTACTGCGTACAATACAACCCCAGTCACTGCACAAGAAGTCAGGCTCAGAGTTCCATTCATGGAATTAAGAAAAGAGGTTTTCTCTACCCTCTGAAGACTTAGTGTGGTGGTCTGACTAAGAATGCCCCCCCAAAGGCTTATGGGTTTGAATGCTTGGTCACCAGGGAGGGCACTATTAGGAAGTGTGGCCTTGTTGGAGTAGGCGTGGTCTGGTTGGAGGAAGTGTCTCACTGGGGATTGGCGTTGAGGTCTCATAAGCTCAAGCCAGGCCCAGTCTCTCTCTCTTCCCTGCTGCCTGCCAACCCAGATCTAGAACTCTTAGCTCCTTCTCTGGCACCAAGTCTGCCTTTATGTCACCATGCTTCCTGCCATGGCAACAATGGGCCAAGCCTCTGAACTGGAAGCCAGCCTCCTCTCCAAAAGTTGCTGTGGTCATGGTGTCTCTTCACAGCATGACAAAGACACTTGGACGACTAGACCTGGATTTGGCCGCACCTGAACCCAAACTATTTCCCTCATTTAGTTTTTTCTCTTTTTCTTCTTCCTCCCCTCCTACATTTTTTCTTTTTTTATTCTTTTTCTTTTTTTTGGCAATATGGGCTTATGTAGTTTAGGCTGACCTTGAAATAGGCTTTTAGCAGTGGGTGGCTTTGAACTCCTTATCAGGTCCCCACTTTGTAAGAGCTAAAATTACAGCATGCAACCACATACTGGTTTCTTCAGTGCCAGAATCAACCCAGGGCCTCACTCATGTTAAACAAGCACTCTACTGACTTAAATACATCACCTTCTCTAGATGGCACTTTTTGTGTGTGTGTGTGTGTGGGGGGTGATAATTCAAAGTCCCCGGGACTGTGCAATAGAGTTTTCCCTCAAGAAGTGGGAGGAAGTTGTTCATAGCAGACTCTAGGTGAGCTTCCGCTAGAAGTCCACCATGATAGTGTGTTGGCTGTGATACTCCTGGCAGCATGGTGGCTGGGCGCAGAGCGGGGAGACTCCCATGCCAGCTTACTCCTGTGTGCATCTCTCTTCATACCTGCTTCTCGGTGCTGCCCACCCCAGAGCCGGGGGCACATCTAATGTATGATTCCGACAGTCTCAGGGTGCAGGTCCTCCCACCAGAAGTGAGGTTCAAGAGATGGGTGACCAAGGGCAGTGCTTGTTCCAGAGAGATGAGCTGGGAATGAAGGGATGCTGGGCAGCTGCAAAAGACCAGAGGGCAGTGGGCCGGGTGCTCACCAGCTTGCAGGAACCTATCATGAGTGTTTTAATTTCCATCCTGGTAGACACACTGGAGCTCATTAGCAGTTAGCTTTAGTCTTCAGCTTCGCAGTCTTCCATGTACACCAGTTCACTAGTCCATTCTGTTTTCATCCTGCACCCACCTAAGTACCTCTCCAGTCACTCTCCAAGTCCCCTGTCCATCCACCCTTTCAGTCATTCACCCTCTGGTCACTTGATGGAGGAAGGTCATGGGCTAATAAAGAAACTGCCTTGACCCATTTGATTGGCCAGCCTTTAGGTGGGAGGAGTAAGCAGAATAGAATGCTGGGAAGAAGGGAAGTGAGCTCAGAAGCCATGCTCCCCTCTCCCGGACAGATGCAATGAAGCAAGCCACTAGGTCAGACATACTGAATCTTTCCCGGTAAGACTGATGCTACACAGATTATTAGAGATGGGTTGATCAGGATATGAGAATTAGCCAGTAAGGGCTAGAGCTAATGGGCCAAGCAGTGTTTAAATGAATACAATTTATGTGTTGTTATTTCAGGGCATAAGCTAGCTAGGCTACCAGGAGCTGGGGCGGCAGGAACGCAGCCCGCAGCTCCCCACAACAGAATGGCCCCCAACGTGTGGACAACTGCATCCACAGAAAGCCTGAGAAAGCTTGGGAAAGAATAGAGTAAAGCATGTTTTCTTGCTAGCAGCAATTTCTCTGGTCTGCTCTGCCTGCTAGAGGGAAGCAAGCGCTCTCATCTAAGAGAGGCTTCCTGACTCAGCTTTAGCTGCAAAACCCTGCTGCTCATTAAGAGGTCCTGCCACGAAACACTTAAATGGTATTGATAAAAGCTGACTGAATGCTTGTTTGTTTTCAGCCATAGCAGGAAAAAAGTTGTACTGTTTTAAAATGCTGGTGTTCCGGTCTGTCCTGTCAGGGCAAACTCTGACTCTTTCAGGCAGACGATCTGACTACAGAATGTTTGAGTGTGGTTTCTGAGTGCAATGCTGCAGCTTGCTTGCTGGCAGGGACCCTGAAACGCCATAGAGTTTTGGCAATAAAAATGGCTACAGCCAGTACCTCAGCCATGAGGCTGGAAAGCTAAGGAATGGGCTGGATCCAGCCATCAAAGCCACAGCTTTAAACCTACCCATATTGCTCAGTAATTTCAAGGCTCATGTGGTCAGAAAAAGAGAGATATACAGTAAAAGAAAGATTCAAAGTCAAAGAAAATATTTAAATGATTTACAGTGTGTTAAAAATATATGCAAGCTAAAAGTTAAAGTACTTAAAAGTAAAAAAAAAAAAAAGGAAGAAAGAGAGTAGTTGGGTGTGGTAGTACACACCTTTAATCCCAACACTTGGGAGGCAGAGGGAGATTGACCTCTGTGACTTCAAGGTGTGGTAGCACACACCTTTAATCCCAATGCCTGGGAGGCAGAGACAGGTGGATCTCTGAGAGTTCAAGGACAGCCTGGTCTACAGAGTTAGTCCAGGTTAAAGATACAGAGAACCTGTCTCAAAAAGCAAAAAATAAAAGTAAAAATAAACAAAATAGAGGTTAAAATAAAGCCGCACAAAGATGGAAAATACACAGAGAAATTTGATACTGTATGCTATTATGCTCTGTTTGAATTGTTTTAATGCTGAGAAAGGAGCAACAGCTGCTAAAAGATATTTGTTTATAAATGCTACTCAACTAATCCAACATAGATATTTTGAAAATACCTTGACTTCAGAATTTGGATCTAAGGATATGATACTTTGGAAAAGAGATTCTTCTTTTGTTTTCACAGACGATAACACCCTGTGGATTGCTTCCATCCCAATATGGTATGATAGACCATGCCCTCCTGAAAAGTTGCTGTGAACACCTTCAAAAAATTACTTCACTTGACTACTGACTGAGTTGAATCTAGCACACAGGTTATCCCATAAAAGACCTGAATAACAGCACCCCCATTCAGCAGGAAGCAGTTTGGAGAGAAATAACTACGTCCATATTCCCAAATATTGTTTATAAATGTTCTTTTACATTTAAAGGGGGAGATGATATAGGTATGAATAATTTGCATTGCTATAGTTTTTAAGGTCAATTTTGTTATATGTATATGTATTTCTGATATTGATTAAGGTATTGTGATTGCGTAGCTCATGTAAAAATGTTATGTATATAAGTTGTTAATGAATAGTTATCTATAATAGTCAAGTTTGTAGTCATGTTAGATTTTCTAGATGTACATAGATATATTTTAGATAGACATTCTTCATATCTTTCAAAGACTACGGAATATGCTATTTAATGTTTTAATAACTTAGGACTTTTCATGACAATGAGACACTCTGCTCCTGGCAGCACCAATCTACTTCAAGAAGAAGATGGGCATCAAAGAGGATCCTTATGGAGTTTGATAGCCATTTGGGCAAGAAACTGCTCTTGCCTGGACTGTTGCATAAACTGGACACAGAGAACCCACAGAGAGAGGACTGCTGAACTTGCCTAAAGGTGAGATGATCTTTCGGGATTCCTGATTCATGAAGGAGTCTGCGAGACATTCTGTAGGACACAGAAGATAGTGACTGAACTGCCTTTGAAATTTCCTGCTTCATGGAAATGTCTTTGGATACTATGGACCTGTAGGCCGAAGATGGATGCCCCAACGGTACAGAGGAACTTTGGGTGACTGTCCAGGCAGCGAGATGTCTCTGTCATTTCTAGAGTTTGGAAGTTGCTTATTTCTTGTTTGCTTAGGTAATATTGTATCTTTCTGGAGTCTTTGATGGAGTTAAAGAATAGTTAGTTATGGTTATAGTTTTCCTTAGTTATGATAAAGATAAAATAAATGTAAATATTGTAATTTTTACTTGATAACTGTTATATGTAATTTTGCTGTGTTGAAGCTAAAGCCTTCCCTTTTTTTTTGTTTAAACAGAAAAAAGGGAAATGATGGAGGAAGGTCATTGGCTAATAAAGAAACTGCCTTGGCCCATTTGATTGGCCAGCCTTTAGGTGGGTGGAGTAAACAGAATAGAATGCTGGGAAGAAGGGAAGTGAGCTCAGAAGCCATGCTCCCCTCTCCTGGGCAGATGCAATGAAGCAAGCCACCAGGTCAGACATGCTGAATCTTTCCCGGTAAGACTGATGCTACACAGATTATTAGAGATGGGTTGATCAGGATATGAGAATTAGCCAGTAAGGGCTAGAGCTAATGGGCCAAGCAGTGTTTAAATGAATACAATTTATGTGTTGTTATTTCAGGGCATAAGTTAGCTAGGCTACCAGGAGCTGGGGCAGTAGGAACACAGCCCACAGCTCCCCACAACAGTCACTCGTCCAACCCTCTATCTACTTGCATACTTAGACCCAGCCTCCCATCTGTTCACTCTTCCACACACCCATCCATCTTTCTATCTACCCTAAAACTCATCTGCTTATCATTCTCACACCATCCACGGATCCATTTTTCCATCCATCCACCCACCCATCTATCCATCCATCCATCCATCCATCCATCCATCCATCCATCCATCTATCCACCCATCCACCCACCCATCCATCCACCCATCCATCAACCCATCCATCCATCCACCCATCCATCCACATTGCTATCCATACACCATTCACTCATCCTCCCATTTATCTACCCTCCTACTCATCCATCCATTGATCAGTCAATCCACCCAATCCTTTTCCCATTTGCCCATATTTCCACCTACCTATACATTGTTCATCCATCTATCTATTCACTCATCCACTTGACCACCCACCGACCTACCCATCTACTTCACTCTCACCAAGGGAAGTAATGACCAGTCTTCAGGAGTCAGAAATGTGTTTGCAGTTTTATCTCAGCACTTCCAGGTTTCCTTTAGATAGGTCACTTTCCCTTACTGCCCTTCATTTCCTTCACTTCTATCATGGGAATGAAAGCAGTGCCTTCCTCGTAGGTTTGTCTGTAAGGGTTAAATGAGATACAGATGCATAAGAGGTTGTCATCTGGCCTCCATGTATAGGTACACATCCACATGCACACATCCACATACTACAGACACACACACTGGGGGGCGGGAGGGAGGGAGAGGGAAAGGCACACAGAAACACAATGCTTCATACTCATTCCAGAAGGCAGAACCTAAGCGACACCAAGATAGTAAGGACAGTCTTCACAGCCCCCAGCACACTGACCACTGGCATTGGTTTCAGAACAAGTTGCTCTGTTCTTGGGTTCTGGGGTCTCATCTCACTCATTTCTGTCCAGTCCTTTCCCATGGGCAGGAACTCAAAGGCATGGATGGAGGAATGCCAGTTCATTTTGTGATGGTCTGAATGAGAATGCTCCCACAGGCTTGTAGTAGGAGCTGCGGGCTGTGTTCCTGCCACCCCAGTTCCTGGTTGCCTGGCTAGCTTATGCCCTGAAATAACGACACACAAACTGTATTCTTTTAAACACTGCTTGGCCCATTAGCTCTAGCCCTTACTGGCTAATTCTCATATCCCGATCAACCCATCTCTAATAATCTGTGTAGCACTAGTCTTACCAGGAAAGATTCAGCATGTCTGACCTGGCGGCTTGCTTCATCGCGTCTGGCTTGGCGATGAGCTGCATGGCATCTGTCTCTGAAAGGAGCTGCCCTGCATCTGAGCTCACTTCCTCTTCCTCCCAGCATTCTGTTCTGTTTACTCCATCCACCTATGTTCTAACCTATGACGGCCAAGCAGTTTTTTTTTATTAATTAACCAATGACCTTCCTCCATCACAGGCTCATATATTTGAATACTTGATCCCCAATAGAACTATTTAGAAAGGATTAAGAGTTGTGACCTTGTTGGAGGAGGTATGTCACTGGGGACAGGCTTTGAGGTTTCAAAGCCCATGCCATTTCCAGTTAGCTCACTCTGTCTTGTGCTCGTAGATCAAGATGTGAGCTCTCAGTTGCTGCTCCAGTGTAGGCACGCCTACCTTCCTGATGCCGGGATAGTCATGGACTCACCTTCTGAAAGTGTGAGCCCCAAATTAAACATTTTCTTTATCATTTGCTTCCATCATGGATGGTGTCTTACTCCCTTTCTGGGTTGCGTGTGTGTTTCAACTTGACACAAGCTAAAGTTATCTGGGAAGAAGAATTAATACAGAAATTAATATGTTAGGAGTTTTGCTGTGACAGACCTGACCACGCAGTTTTTGGGAGAATCACGGAAGGACTTTGGAACTTTGAACCAGAGAAGCCATTGAGTGCTCAGAGCCTAATGGTCTCTTACTGTGGGGGCTTGAAAGACAATCTTGAGAGCATGGCAGATGATGGAGACCTGGCTTGTGAAATTTCAAGGGAAGCAAAGACTCTATTGGTGCTGCCCAGATGGTATTTTGAGTTGAAAATCTGTGGTTCTTGTTAGATGGGCCTGAAGAATCATCTGTGATTAACAAGAGACCAGCACTGCCGAACTGAACCTTTGCTTTACGGGGACAATTGACGCTGGGCGGTTGTGTGTGAGTGTTCTGCCTGCATGTATATACTATGTGCATGCCTGGTATCCATAGTGACCAGATAAGAATGCCAGACTTCCTGTAGCTGGAGTTACAGATGACCATGAGCTACCACTAGGGTTCTGGGAATCAAATCTGGGACCTCTGCAAGAGCAACAAGTGTCTTTTTATCCATGGAGCCTTCTCTCCAGCCTCAAGCCTGGATATTTTAAAGAGCTTGAATTTTTAAAGATTGTGGGACTTGTAAAGTTATACTGTTTTATACTGTGATATTGATATGACTGTGAGATATTGGGGATAAACAGGAAAGGAAAGGTTGTGGTTTACTGGCAATGTCTTGGTGTGTGAGATTGTCCAGGCTCTTTGTCCTGGTTGGTTTTTTTTTGTTTTTGTTTTTGTTTTGTTTTTTTGTTTGTTTGTTTTTTTTTTCTGTCAGACACAAGCTAGAGTAATCTGGGAGATGAAACCTTAGTTGAAGAAATACCTGCATCAGAGTGCCTGTAGACCTGTCTGTAGGGCAGTCTCCTGATTTTTAATTCATGTGGGAGGATCAGAGAACAATGGCTGGTGCTGCCCCTGTGTAGTTAGCCCTGGGGTTGACAGATCAGGAGGAGCAAGCCAATAAGCAGCACTACCCCACAGCCGCTGCTCCAATTCCTGCCTCCGAGTTTCAGCCTTGGGTTTGTCCCCTGATTTCTATCAACAATGCATTATAACATAGAGGTGTAAGCTAAGTAAATAAATTTTTATTTTTAACTATGTGTGTGTATGTGCTTGTATATGTGAGTGTTGGTGCACTCAGAGGCCAGAAAGAGGGTATCTTATCAGATCCCCCGACCTGGAGTTACAGGTGGTGATGAGCTGCCCAGCATGGGTGCTGGAAACTGGTCGTGAGTCCTCTACAAGTTTGGTATGTGCTCTTGATTGCTGAACCTTCTCCCCAGTCCTGACCTCTTTATTGTATTTTTATTTTGAGACAGGGTATCATATATAGCCTGGGCTAGCCTCAAATTCACCATATAATTAGGGCTGACCTTTAACTTCTGATCCTCCTGCCTCTACCTCCTGAGTGAGTGCTGGGGTTACAAGGATACGGTACCACACCAGTTTAGGTTGTACTGGGCACCAAGCCCAGGACTTCACGAATGCTAGGAAACTACTCTACCAACTGAGCCACATCCTCAGCCCTTCCTTCTAAATGATCTCTTAAAGTCTGAGAACAAATGCATTTTCCAATATGAAGTTAGGTCCTAGACGCTGGAGTGACTTGTGCAGGTCACACTGCGCATGCGTGGCACTGCTGGGATGCCTTCCCAAGAGGGGCCAAGTTCCCTGCCTTGGTACCCTCCATCCAGCACCCTCCCATCTCCAGTCACTGCTTGCTGAGTGAGGTGCTCAAGGTGGTCTTGCTTCCAGCTCTCCCTCCAGGAGTCTCCACACTTTCTCCACAGGCCCACACCTGAAGCCCTAGCCACCAAGACACAGAGGGAGATCTGCAACAGTTTCAACAAGGCTGGGCTGGGAGAGGACAGGCTCTGCGCTCTCTCCTGCTGGGAGATCAAGGCTGCCGGGGTTCCCACCGCTGTGGCCAAGGCAATCAGCAGGCTGGAGGAGCCAAGGGAGGGTGACTGGAGAGCCTGTTGCCCTGTCCTCCCCTGACCCCAGGCCAGGTTGCTTGGGACAGTCCCCAGGGAAGCAAGACAAAATCTACAGATTGTAGCAAAGCCCGAATTGCATCTACCCTGTCCTTGCCAGGCCGGAAACTGGCCTCAGGCCCGGGCAGATCCAGGCCCCTGGGAACTTTGGAGTCACGATTGTCTCACCATCTCACAGTGTGGGGCAGCCTCCCCGTGTCAACTGAATTCAACAACATCCTGACATATTTAAAAAACAAATATTTCTGTTTATGTCTATATGTTTGACTGTATGTGCCTGCCACACATGGGCCAGTGCCTGCAGAAGCCAGAAGAGGGCATTGGATCCCCTGGAGCTGGATGGAAAAGTGTGAGTCATTGGATGAAGTTCAGGTTTTCTGAAAGAGCACAGAGGGCATTGAGCCTCCAAATCATCTTTTCGCTTCCCATGCTACTTCTCTGGGGTTAGTTTCTGTGCCAGGTCTGTGTTACCTATAGACAGTGCCCATTCTTAGGGAAGTAGCTTTCTTCCTGACCACCTAGGAGATGTCAGTCTATCAGCTGGGTGCTCAGGAATGGAGATTACCGTGGGGTCAGCATCAGAGGAACCAGGAGTTCTGGATGAGTCTGGATTAGCATCTCTGCCTCAGAGCCCATGAGTTCTCCCTGGGGCCAGATGTTAAGTGAGGGTTGGGATTGGGGACAAGGAAGTGAGCCAGCCAACACTGTATGGAACTCAAAATCTGCCTCTTTCTTGTACACCGGATAGCCTGCCCTCCTCCCACAGCTGACACAGCTTGACAATATAAGAGGCTACTCCTAAAATACCCACGAGTGGAAGGATGCCTAGGGATACCCTTTGCTCTTAGCTTCTGATGTCCCACTCAGTTCTGCTGACATCTCAGGATGTCATACTCTGGCCATGCTAGTCCTGACCCCTGCTGACGCCTCTGTCTCTAGCCATCTCCTTAGCTTCTACCATACTCAGTTTGGGTACCAGGCCACACTGTCTCATTGCCATCATCTGAGAGACCTTACAGGTCAGCCACACTGGACTGTGACAGATGACATCAAGGCTTGGCATTCCTAACGGGGCAGAGCTAAGCTTTCATTGTGTCTCTGATTCTGAGAACATAGACAGTTCTCATGAATAGTTACTACAGAATGACTACTCTAGTTTAGTTTTTATTGCTGTAATAATAGCTTGTAAAAAAGCAATTTAAGGAGGAAGGGGTGTATTCGCCTGCATCATCACAACATCACAGTTGCAGGTTACAGCCCATTGATGTGGAAGAATCAAGGCAGGAACTTAAAGGAACACATTCACAGCAAGAGCAGCGAGAGGGCTGTAGGGGTGTACATCCAGCACCCAAGAGCAAAGGAAGGCAGACCTCTGTGAGTTCAAGGCCATCTTGGTCTATAGAGAGTTACAGGACAACCAGAAATATCTAGTTATACCGGATGTAAAAAAAAAATAACAACAAAAGAGAACTGAGAGAAAATGAGGACACAGGTGCTTGATTGCTTGATCCCTGCTGGTTTTCTCTTCTCTTATACTGTTCTGGACTCCATGTCTAGGGAGTGGTACCGCCCACAGTGGGCTGAATCTTTCTATATCAATTAACAATACAGAGTCCCTCATAGTCATGCTTACAAGTCAAACTGATCTACATAATTCCTCAGCCAGTTTAGTAGCATCAATTAAAACTCTCTCCCAAAGGGATTCTAGGTTGTGTCAAGTTGACAGTTAAAAACTCTCTCATAGCGACCAAGTGAACCAACATGTCTTCATCCTCAGCCACATTGTAGTTTGGCCAGTTAAGCCCATGGACCTTGGTCAGGGATGGGCATGGATAAGAATGATGAAATCTGGACTGGGGAGATGGCTCAGTTGGTGAAGCGCTAGCTTTGCAAGCATTGAGGATCTGAGTTTGACTCTCAGAACCCACAGAAAGGAAGAAGAGTGTGGTGCACAATTGTAATCCCAGTGCTGGGGAGGTGGAGGCAGGTGGATTTCTGGAACAGCTGGTCTAGTACTTGTATATGTGTCTGAAAACACAACACCACCCCCATGATGATATCCATCATGATCTATTAAAGAGGACTGAAAGTTCTTTGTCACTATCCCCATCAAAAGGTGGAGTCTGGGGCTGGGAGATGACTCAGTGGGTAAAAGCACTTGCTATACAAGCATGAGGACCTGAGTTCAAATCTAGACACCCACATGTAAAGCTGAGCTTAGCCGTGCATCTATAACTCTGGTGTGGTGGAGGATTGCTGACGCTTGCTGGCTGCCAGTCTAGCAGTGAGAGACCATGTCCCAACAGAATAATGTTGAGAGTGATAGAGCAGGGCACCTGCTGTCCTCCTCTGGTTTATTCCCATGCATGCATGTGACAGTTGTATGCACATACACATGTACCATACACACACTATAACACACACACACAAATCACAGTGATTATGATATGAGTCTATTTTCTCTCCTCTTAGATATTGGCTACTTTTTAATCAATAGAAAGCTCTGGATATAACATTGTATAATATCTAAACTCCACCTAAGACTTTAAGAGAAATGTAGCATCTTTCCCATCTTGAGACATTTGGGACATTTCTTCTCAGAACTCTGAAATTGCTTATAAAAGAACTACAAACACAGTGGATGTCTCTACTGTTACCAAATGAGTAATGATAACATTCTGGACCTCCCAGCCTGGCTGGAGACCGTCAGGGCTTAAAGGGCTCCTGCTGCTCAAGGCAGGACCACCACTGTACTTAGTGCTATAGGTCCCATGAGAGGGAGCTTTAGAGGAGGCTGTTAGGTACTGGAAGCTACAGAGTAGACTGTCTGCTGTATGCTAGGACTGAGGTTTCTTAAGATAAGAAGGAAGTTCCTAACTGAAACACTCTAACACAGAGGGAGGCTGTCAGGACTCAAGAAGTGGGACAGTGAGGTAGTTCAATGGATAAAGTGTTGCCACACCTGATAACCAAGGTTTGATGCATGTGACTTACTTGGTGGAAGAAGAGAACTGAGTTCTGTAAACTGTCTTCTAACATCCACATACTTGCTGTGGCACCTGTGGCACCCCCACCCCAGCACACACATTCAATTGTGAGCACACACCCACTGCGTAATAAATAAATTGATGTAACCAAAACATAGAGACTCAAGAAGAAAAGAAAACTTCTAAGACTCAGTGAGTAGTAAACAACTCACAAGGCTCAAACAGGTCCTAAAATTTACAAGATTTACAACCCCCCCCCTTCTAAGAGTATGTAAGCAGTGACAATTGCAGGGGAAAAGATACTTTCAGAACCTCAGGACTGACTGTAAGTCATGTATGAAACTTTTCTGAGCTATTACTCCTGCTGAAGTGGGCTTTCCAATGATGCAGCTGCCTGTAAATCGTCCATGCTCCCATAAATAATCCCAATAAATTTACTGGTTCTCCAAGTTGGACTTGGGTGGAATGTTACTCTGGTCTGTCTTCAGTGCCCTACCAGGGTGGATAGACATCTGATCATGTCTCTGAGGGAAAGCCACACAACACTCACATACTAATGAGACTTCCAATGACCCTACTGTGATGACTAGGTCACTGCTTACAGATGAGGGATACTGAGGATGACGGAATGAAATAATTTACTTAATATCAGGGTGTTATTCTAAGAACAAGAACAAGATTTTACCTGGCTCCAAGCCTGTCCTCTTTCTATTCCACCCTCCAGCCTTTCTCTAGGACCAGAGGAAGCTTGAGATGTGATGTATGGACCTAGACTGACTAGAGACTAGTGACTATGGTGGCTCAACTTCACCAGGGTGGGAAAAGGAGAGCAGAGGGTATTCTGGGAGATACCCCATGACCAGCCAGTACAAAGTTACTGACCCTGGATGGATATGAATGCTTGGCTATGGGCCTACTGTGAAATCACATTCTCCTCACTAGGCCATGGCTGGGTCACAGTGTGCTCCTGGCCTCACACTGCTTTACTCCTGATGGCTTTGTCTGAGAACAGGGGCTGTCAGCCTCAAGGGAACACCCCAAGGCTCAGCCACGCTTGTCGAGAGGCATTAGTGTGAGGCTTTGAAGTAGGGACCTCCAGGCCTTGCTCTGGGCTGGGGTTGGCCCAGGATTCCTTTCTTCTGACCCAGGGGGTGGAGGCCAGTCCAGGCCTGTACTTGAGAGTGGCACCCGTTGCCTCAGATGCACTTGGCGGCTGTCTTTCTTCAGTCCCCGGCAGGGTCTTTGAGTGCTTGGCATCCCTCGGTCTGGACACACTGCCAGGCGGCCTTCACTGTGACACCAGAAGCAATAGATGCTGACTGTCAGGAGTTGACCTAACTCAGCAGCGTGGAAAAGGACAATTTAAAAAATCAAACACTTTAAAGCTACATTGGATACGTTAAGGTAAGTGCCGTGGAGGCAACCTTTCTCCCGTTTCTTCCCACCATGCTTTTCTTCTCATGGCAGGGGCGGGGAAATGCTGTGTGTGGGTGGGCGCATGCGTGCCATGGCACTGGTCAGACAACCCTTTATGGAGTCGGTTCTCTCCTTCCACATTTATGTAGGTTCCAGAGATCAAACAAAGGTCGCCAGGCTTGGGTGGTGAGTTCCTGTACCTTTGTGCAACCTCGCTGGCCCTGAGACAGATTAAATTTGGTTTATTGGCCACCTATTGTTTACCACATATCTTGTACCCGTGTGCCTGTCCATGCCAGTATGTGCACGGGTACACATGTGTGTATGCACATGTGTGCGGAGGTCGGAGGCGTGAGGTGTCATTGTTCCTCAGGGGCTGTCTTGTGTTAATGAGACAGGGTCTCTCATGATTGCCTGGAGCTGGCTAGTTCATCTTGGCTGGCTGGTCATAAAACCCTCATCTCCATTTTGTCAGTACGGGGATTACAGGTGCACCACCATGAACTGGAGAGATAGCTCAGTGATTAAGAGGCTAACTGCTCTTCCAGGGTGAAACAGTTCAGTTCCCAGCACCCACACAGGCTCTAAAACTGCTTGTACCCCCCAGTTCCAGGGCATCTGATGCCCTCTTCTGGCCTCTGAAAGTCATTGAGAAGCCTTCGCTTTCACTATCAAATACAGATTTATGTATTTTTCTACCATAAAACTCCAAATTAATCCACGACAGTTAAAACTAGAAAATGACTAAAATTTTAATTGAAAATCTTTAAAGAATCAGCAGGTGTGCCTGACTTTGCCTGTGGTTCTGTGCTTGAACTCAGGTCTTTAAACTTGTACAGCGACCGCTTTACTGCCTGAGCCGTCTCTCCAGCCCACTTACCTGCAATCAGAGTTTCACTGGGCAGTCTACATTTTGTCTGTCTGTTTGTTTTCAGTGCCTGACTGCCCTACCTGGGGTCCGTTGCCCTGACTGTAGAGTTGTGTCATGGAGAACAGAAGGGTCTGGATTTCTGGTCTCAGAGCTCCTGGGACTTGGCTAGTTAGCATTAGGTAGAGGTGTATGACATGACGTCTCCTTGATTGTTAGAAACTCGACCCTTTAGGGGCACACAATGTGTCCTTTGTCATCTGTTGTCACATCGGGCTAGGACATCCTTGCTTCCATTTTGGAGATCTGCCTTAGGGCCTGGCCCCTTGGCAGCAGTGTGGTATAGCTTCCCCTTTCTCCGCTTCCACTTTCTTCTCCTCCTCTATTTATCCTTCCTTTTTCCTTTCCATTCTATCTACCCTAGACTGGACACAAACTTGTCATTCTCCTGACTCTGCCTCTTGTGTGTTAGAATTCCAGGAGCTATGCATTGTTAGTGAGGAAGCTGCAGTGATACTTTTGCCTCTGCTCCTCACAGCACCACAGTTACAGGTGCATGGGCTCCCCTGCACTCAAGGCCTGCAGTTGCAGGTGCATGGGCTCCCCTGCCCTCACAGCGCTGCAGTTACAGGTGCATGGGTTCCCCTGACCCTCACAGCGCCACAGTTACAGGTGCATGGGCTCCCCTGACCCTCACAGCACCGCAGTTACAGGTGCATGGGCTCCCCTGACCCTCACAGCACCGCAGTTACAGGTGCATGGGCTCCCCTGCCCAACAGTGCTGTAGTTGCAGGTGCATGGGCTCCCCTAACCCTCACAGCACTGCAGTTACAGGTTCATGGGCTCCCTTGGGTCTTTGTGCTTGGGTAGTAAGTGTTCTTTCTCATCTAAGTCATTTCCCCAGCTCTCATTAGTTAATTTTATTTGTCAGCTGGACTGGATGTGAAATAGGAGACAAACTTCTGGGTGTGTCTGTGAGGGTGTTTGCAGATTAGATAAACTCAAGTAGGAAGACCCACCCTAAATGTGGGCGGCACCACCCCATGGGCAGAGGTCCTGGACTGAGCAGAAAAGAGAAAGTGAGCTGAGCCCCAGCATTGATCTTCCTGCTTCCTGACTGTGGTTGCCGTGTGACCAGCTGCCTCTCGCTCCTGCTGTCAGGCCTTCCCCACCCTGAAGGACGGTGTCCTCGAGCCAAATAGACCCATCCTCCCTGAAGCTGTATTGTCAAGCATTTTGTTATACCAATGAGAAAAGCCATTAATACAGGCATGCACAGTTTCCAGGACACATTCATTGGTCTCAAAGATGAAGGACTAGGTGGCACCTTTCCTCCTGGGCACCAGAGGCAGGCATAGTAATGTTGCAGCGTAGGGATAACAACAAACCCAGCATCTTTGGATGGAAACCCTAACCGGTGAGCCTGCCGCAGCCTTTGATTGACAGACTCGCCGAGCACAATCTCAGTTTCTCTTTGTGAACTAGGAAGAGTGGCCACATGTCAGGTCATCCGGGAAGCCTGGTTCCACGAGAGCCCCAGCAATGGCCCACGTTGTTCCAGTAGCTGTGCAGCACCAAGTGGCAGCCCCTCCTGACTGCCCCTGGCTCTGGCTCTGGGCTTCTGGTGGGCGCGCCTCCCATCTTTCTTGGCAGTGGAACCGGGGGTCTCTCCACAGGCCCTGCCATTGTTTTCTCCTGCCCCAATCTGTTTTGAATCAACCACGTTTTCTGTCCTGAGCAGTAATCCCCGGCATCGGAGGGAGATTGTGAAATGTCAGGCCTTTCTGGAGGGATCTCAGCAACATGTTTTTGAATGTTCGGCATCACATATGGGGACAATAAATACTGAAAATATGTGGAAGAGAACAGGATGGGAGCGTGCTTGGCTCGCAGCATTGCTTCCCGCCCTGGAGCCGGATTTTTGCATCACAATAAATTAGCTGCTGTGGAATGAGAGCCCCAGAAGCATCCTGGGCCCCCACTCCAGCAGCCTCTGACCTTGGGAGCCAGGCCTTTGCGTCCCAGACTGGAGTCCTCAGGCTAGTCTCCAAGTACTCCTGGGTCAGCTCCAAGAGGATCCTTCTTGGGGCTGTCTACAGTCCACCTGCTGAGTCAGCACCTTGGCTAATCGTACAGGTGAGGGTGCTAAGGTCAGGTAGGGAGGCGTAGGATACCCAGTTCTGCCTTCAGATAACCCCCAGAGCAGGGCTGATGTCAGTGGAGCAGACACTGTGCTGGCGAGTTTTTTCATCTGGCAGCATTGACTCCCGGTGTTGCAATCCAGAGGGCCTCAGAGATAAAAACATCTTGCCCACCGACTATCTCAGAAACGGGGACCTGTGAGGGGTGCGTTTGTACACACAGATCCATACTAGCTCATACAGCGTTGAGTCATGTTCACATTTGTGTGAGGTGGGCTACCTTCCGTGATGTGCCTTACATCCCTGAGCTTCAGAATCCCTGTCCATAGCATGATGCTAAGCGCTCTGCTCCAGAGATGGTGTTCAGGAGAGCCACCCACAGGGGTGCCCTTCTCCAGCCCTGCTTCACATACACAGACTAATAGTGTTTGCAGCATACTGCCTTAAGGTAGATAGTGGGCAGGGCAATGCATCATTCGTGATAAAGTAGTCGCCCTGCCACTGAGCATCAATGTCATTCTTAGCTTCTCAAGTTGTTCAGGAGCTGGGTGGTGATGTCCACCATCTTGGTGGGGTGGCCAGAAATCACCAAAGCCCTCATGGACTCCTTTCTGCCTCTGCATCCTGCCTGGTGGCCTGAGCCATTCTCAGAGAAAGGGTTCGCATTGGCCTCGCACTCACTGAGCATTCAAGGATGACCGTGAACTTCTGGTCCTCCTTCCCTGGCGCTAGGATGAGAGCAGTGCAATGTATCTGGCTCCTATGATGCTGGGGATGGACCCTCGGGCCTTACGCATGCTAACAAGCACCCCACTAATTGAGCGACAATCCAGACTCTGCCTTTTAGAGACCAGAATATTGGTGGCATGATGGCTTGGCTAGTAAGAGAATTAGCTGTGTAAACTTGACGGCGTGAGTTCAATCCCCGAGGCCCATGGTAGTGGAACTGACTCTTGAACGATGTTTGAGAAAGCCCAGGCCCAAAGAGGAAGGCACTGTTGGACTTACAAAAAGGGCAAGGCCACAGTGGCAAGGCTCCAGGGCACCCAGATAAGAGGCTTCTCCTTTAAAGTGTGCCAGGGGCCAGGTCCTTTTCTATTGCTTCATCCTCCGCAGATACCCTGGAAGCCACGCTTCCTGCTTGGTCTGTTCCCAGATCTGGTCCTATGCTGGACAGGGTCTCTCCCTAAGGCCACACGTACCAGTCAGGTGGGAACCAGCAGAGGAAATAGCTTAGCCTGGACTCTGCTCCTTGCAGCTGGGTGACCTTGGGTCAGTCATTTCCCTTCTCAGTTTCTCATTTCCTTTCCAATAGAGCAGGCCAACCCTTCTTCCCAGGGCTTTCCAGCTCTAGACTGATTTATGGGACACCTTTGGGCTGCTAGTAGGTGCTCAGCTAATGAGCCACAGCTGCTCTCTGGAAGAGTCCCCAGGCTTTCCCTCCTGATGTGCCCTGGCTCCCATCTGGGGCAGGGCCTGTTTTGACTGTGTGGTGGCTCCCTAGGGTGTCCCCACAGCATGACTTTGGCATTGGCACGTCTATCCACCCTGCCCCACCCCTCTACCCCCATTCCCTGCCGCAGCTGGCTGCATGTAAGTGATTCATCTGTTTTGATCTGGGTCCTGTTGGGGACATTGCCAAGTGACCTGATTCTTCCCCAACAAATAACACAAATAAGGACTCAGCAGCCACTCATCCCTCTAGCTACCCACCACCCATCCCTCCTACCCACCACCCATCCCTCCAGCTACCCACCACCCATCCCTCCTACCCACCACCCATCCCTCCAGCTATCCACCATCCATCCCGCCTGCTCCCCACCACCCATCCCTCCTCCCCACCACCCATCCCTCCAGCTACCCACCATCCATCCCACCTGCTCCCCACCACCCACTCACCAAATCCCTGCCATTTTCCATTTCCCCATCCATCATTCTGCTCCCCTTTAACTAGGCAGCCGCTTCATTTGCTCATTCACTTTCTGCCCAGCATGGGGCCTGGGTATCTGATCTGGTGAACTGGAGGGAGGTGAGATGACCCAGCGGAGAAAAAATGCTTGCAGTGTTTCCCCCACTCCCCGACTGCCTGAGTTGGATCCTGGAGCCCACGGTAGAAGGAGAGAACCAACTCCCCAACGTTGTCCTCTCACATTGGCATGATCGCATAATAAAGTTTTATTTTTTTTCTCATGAGCGGGCTCATTTATTTATGTATCTTAATAGCAAACATTTATTAAGCTTGCATTGGGGCTCCCCACGTTTTTTCAGGACTGAATCTTGGTTTGGAAGCTCTGTGGAGGAAGCCAAGAAGAGGCTGGGAGATGGCTCAGTTGGTAAAGGACTAGAGTTCAACATTCCAGAACTCATCGGCAATGTTCTTGTAATCCTAACACTGGAGAGCTATACAGGGGGATCCAGGGACTTGTTGGTCAAATCGGTGAAATCCAAGTTTGCTGAGAAACACAGTCTCAAAATATAAAGTGTGAAGCAATTGAAGACACTCGTTGTCAACCTTTGATGTCCATTATTGCATACGTGCCCATCTACATGAGCACACACACACACATACACCACACACACACACACCACACACACACAGAGAAGATGGAAGGACCCCATTGACAGACAAAGGAAATTAAGAGCTGGCGTAAGATGCTGGCCATGTCTGTAGGGAGGAGTTGGGCCTCTTAGAGGAGGTTCTGCTGAACAGCATCACCGAGCCTTGAGAAGCTGATCCTGAAGGGGCAGCTTTTGGAGCCTATGGTCCTCTGGTGCGTGGGGTCAGTGGGACCACAGAGTTAATGATGAAGGGTCTAAAGAGAGCCTGAAGGTACCCAGGTAGAGGAGGACTGGCACTCCAGTGCCAACCGCAGGCTGCCTTGAGCAAGCATGGAGACCCTCTTCTGGGTCAGTACCCGATGCTGCTCAGTGGTCCAGGAGGGAGGGGCTTGGAGGAGAGCCACCTGGTGGCAGCATCTCACAATTACTGACCAAGCTCTTACAAAGTAGTATTTCCACTTTAAAAAATTCTCTGCCCAGTTGGGAAGATAGCTCAGTGGGTAAGCGTGCTTACTGTGCAGTCGTGAGGACCTGAGTCTGAATCACAGGTGCCCACGGGAGAAGAAGCCAGTGTGACTGTGCATGCCTGCAGCCTGCACTGTGGTGATAGAGATGGGATTACTGGAGCATATAGCCTGCCAGTCCAGCTTCTGGTTCAGTGGCACCATGTCTCAGGAAAATACAGCACAAGCCACCCTACACCTTCCCCTTGACCTCTGTGTGCACACCCGTGAACATATGCTACACCCACGACACTGCCTCTACATACACACCTGTGAGCACACACTACACACAAGACACTTTCTCCTGGCTTCTGTATACACATTTGTAATCATACACTACACTGCTTCACTATACACAAAAACAATAACAAAACCAAAACCAAAAAGGAAGAAATATCCTGCAGGCCTGGTAGTATGAGAAACTAGACTTTCTCTACTGGCACCAGGGATATCTAATCCTCTCTCTCTCTCTCTCTCTCTCTCTCTCTCTCTCTCTCTCTGTGATTATGTGTATGTATATGCATGTATACATGGAAGGCAGAGGGTGATCATAGGTGTTTCTCAGGAGCCATTCATTTATCTCTTCTTTCTTTCTTTCTTTCTTTCTTTCTTTCTTTCTTTCTTTCTTTCTTTCTTTCTTCCATTCTTTCTTCCTTCCTCTTCTTTTGAAGATTTAATTTAGTAATTAGAAAGATGACTCAGTGTTTAAAAGCATTTACTGTTCTTGCAGAGGACCCAGGTTCCATTTTAAGCACTTTCACATTGGCTTCATCTCTAACTCTAGCTCCAGGGATGTGACTGCCTCTTTTGACCTCTGAGTGAACCATATATCTATTACATATCACATATATGTTATCTATGTATCTATATATGTCATATACATATATGTGTGATTCTAAAATCTTATTTTTTAAAACATGTGTGTGCGTGTCTGTCTATCTGTGCAGGTATGTGTTTTTGAGTGCAGGTGCCTGCAGAGGCTGAAAGCATTGGATGCCCTGGAGCTGCAGCTACAGGTGGTTATGAGCCACCTGACCTGGGTGCTGGGAACCTAACTCAGGTCCTCTGTAGGAATAGCACGTGATCTTAGCTGCTGATACACCTCTTCTTAGAGACCACATTATTTTTTCGGGACAGGGCTTCTCTCACTGTAACCTGGGGCTCACCAATTATGGTAGGCTGGCTGTCCACTGTCTCTACTTTCTCAGGGCTGTGACTATGGCCAGCTTTTGTACATGGGTCCTGGGGATTAAACTCAGGTCTTCATGCTTGGGAGGCAAGGGCCGAGTTACCCTGCCAGCTCTTCCCTGATTCCTCACTGAGTCTCTTTGGGAGGCAGTAGGGCAGGCAGATTGCCAGCTTCTTACCCGTGGGCAAGAACCAGCGGATGTGGGGCCAAAATAGTCAGCTGTGCAAAGTGATCCGGGAGGGAGCCCATTGCTCTCTGTCTAGCTGGGAGAAGCCAGGGCGGAGTGGTGGGGTGAACAGGTTGTCTCCACAAACCCTGACCAGTCCCCTGGGCCTTCTGCCAACACAATTCTTGGGGTAGCACATACCTGTCTCAGCTTTGGCCCGTCCTTCTCTTTTAGAGGAGGATACTTCTGGAAGATGTCCCCTACTTAACCTACCCGTGTCTCCAAGAGCTGCCCAATGTCTGGCCACTCCAGTTCAGGAACTCTGTCACCACAACCAGGCTGAAGAGCAGGGGCTTGTGTGCTGCAGACACAGCTGCGGGTCACATGAGTCACTCCGGCTAGAGCCTGGGTCAGGTGGCCTCATTTGTTTCTTAGTGCTCTAGGAGAGAGCTAGGAGAGTGGAACACGTGTGTGGTGGGGGTGCGTGGGATGGGGGAGCAATAGCAGACAGACAAACACACACACACAGAGGGAGGGGGAGAGAGAATGAGAATATCCGGCAAGGGGGCAAGACTCACCCAGGCAAGCCACTCTGTTCTCTGAGGTTGGCGTGTGAAGCCCTGGACTCCTGATTGCTCTGAGATGGGATCAAAGGGTGAAAACCACAGAATACCACAGGTTCTCACTACGTAGTCTGGGTTGACCTGGAACTTTCTATTTGAACCAGGCTGACCTCAAAACTCACATAGATCTGCCTGCCTCTCCTAAGTGATGGCGTTAAAGGTATATGCACATATTCTTTTTTCTTTATTTCATTCTTTCTCTCTTTCTTGCTATGCCCAGTTTTTAAATTTTTTATTATTTAAAAAACTGTTAAAGGGTCTTGGGGATTGAACTTGGGTCCTCGTGATTGTATGTAAGCACTTTACTAACTTGGACAGCCCCTAGCCCCAGTTTATTTAGTCTTTTATGACTTTTTGTTTTCCCGGAAGTTAATTGTTGCCCACTACTTCTGCTTGCTGACCATCTTTCTATGTACCTAATGCTAATCATCTAATTCTTGTCCGGGAAAGTTAATCTACAAATTAATATGCAGGTGTTGTTCATAGACAGTTGGGAAGTGATTAAAATGAGATGAGTTCATGAAGATGGGGTCCACTTCCTGGCATTAGTGGCCTTAAGAGGAAAGGCCACTTCCTCTGCCCTTTCTCACTATGTGACACACTTGGCCATGTCAGGATGGGGGCTGAGCAGACCCTACTGCTGCGTTTTGGATGTAACAGACTCTAGATAGAACTGTGATAAAATAATCTTTCTTTTCCTGGAGACAGGGTCCTCTAAGTAGCCCCGGCTGTACTGGAACTCACTATGGAGACCAGACTGTCCTCTAACTCAGATATCCATCTACTTCTGCCTCCCAAATACTGGGATTAAAAGCATGTATGCCCGTGTCTGGTGATCAATTATCTTTTATTCTGTATAATTTATGTGCCCTCTGGTATTTTGCTATGAATCAATTCCTGCTGATCATTCCAGGAAAGTGTGTAGTTTAAAATGAAAGCTCCTTTCTCTCTCCTTCCTGTCTGCCATTGCAAATTTCTTATTCTCCTCCCAGCCCTGTAGAAGATCATCTGCAGAGGCTGACTTTCTTCTCTCAATCCAAAGATCCTACAGGAAGACTCAGATTTCCTCCCTCCTATGGACCCTTTTAGTCCCCCCAACCAAGCCTATATTCCCATTCCTACTTGCCAGCCCCTAATACCCAGAAACATGTTCTACCCAGGAACCCTAGCAGCCACATCTGGTAGGATGTCAGAAGCATTCACTACCAGAGAGTCCACACATACCGCACTGTACTGAGATCCAGAGGGCCACAGGAATAAGGAATAGAATGCCCACCCAACACAGACAAGCCCAGATATCAACACCTAGAATTACAATCATCCTGAACTTAGATGCCTAAACACCAGCACAAGAACAGTCAATAGCAGCCAGGACAATGTGTCTCTACCCTAACCCAGCGACCCTACTACAGTAGGACCTAAGAAATGCAATACAGCTGAAGTACAAGACGAGGACTCCAAAATATCCATATGATTGTTCAAGGAAATGACTGGATTCATCAATAAAGTCTATGAAAACACCAACAGTGGAACAAGATGAAAAAAAAAACAGTTTAAGACGTGAAAGTAGAAATAGAATCACTAAAGAGAACCCAAACTGAGGGAAGACTGGAAATGAAAAATTTAGGAAGTTAAAAAAAAAATCCTTAGAGGTGAGCCTCACCAAGAGAACACAGAGATGGAATCCTTGGGCGTGAGCCTCACCAACAGAACACAGAGATGGAATCCTTGGAGGTGAGCCTCACCAACAGAACACAGGACATGGAATCCTTGGAGGTGAGCCTCACCAACAGAACACAGAGATGGAATCCTTGGAGGTGAGCCTCATCAACAGAACACAGAGATGGAATCCTTGGAGGTGAGCCTCACCGACAGAACACAGAGATGGAATCCTTGGAGGTGAGCCTCACCAACAGAACACAGGACATGGAATCCTTGGAGGTGAGCCTCACCAACAGAACACAATAGATTGAAGAGAGAACAGTCACTGAGGACAAGATAGAAGAAATAGATTCTTCAGTCAAAGAAAATGTTAAATCTAAAATAATCCAGGCACAAGCCGGAAGCCCAGGACACTAGGAAAGACCTAATCTATGAATAACGTGGATAGTGGAGGGAGACGAAGCTCAGGCTAAAGGCACAGAGAATATTTTCAACAAAACCATAGATGAAAATTTCCTTAATCTAAAGAAGGACATGCCTATTGAGGTACAAGAAACACACAGAACACCAAATAGACTTCACCAGAAAAGAAATTCTTCATGAAATGTAATAATCAAAACACTAAACTACAAAGCAAAGATAGAATATTAAAACTGCAAGGGGAAAAGATCTAATAACACATCAAGGCAGATCCATTAGAATAACACCTGACATCTCAACAGAGACTCTGAAAGCCAGAAGGGCCTGTACAAATGTCTACAGACTCTAAGAGACCACAGATGCTTGCTAAGACTACCATACCCAGCAAAACTTCCATCACAGTACACAGAAAATGAAAAACATTCCACAATAAAACCAAATTTAAGCAATATCTAGCTACAAACCTGGCTCTACAGAAGGTACTGGAGGAAAATCTTCAATCAAAAGAGGTTAATCACACCTAAGAAGGCACAAGGAATAAATAATCTCAGACTAATAAATCAAAAGCAGAAAAATGAAAACCAAACAAAAAACCTCAGAGCATAACAGCAACATGACAGGAATCAGCAAACACTGCCTATTCATATGTCTTGATATCAATGAAATCAATTCTCCGATAAAGAGACACAGACTAACAGACTGGATTCAAAAACAGGATCTGTCCTTCTGCTGTATTCAAGAAACACACCTTCACATCAAGAATAGACATTACCTCAGGGCTAAAGATAGAAAAAGATATTGCAAGCAAATGGACCTAAGAAGCAAGGTGGCACAGTCATTTCAATATCTGAAAAAATAGACTGCAGCCCAAATTTGGTCAGAAGAGATTGGTAAAGACACTACATACTCATCAAAGGAAAATCCATTAAGAACACATTGCAATTCTAAACACTTATATACCAAAGACAAGGGCACTTAAGTTCATAAAAGAAACACTATTATAACTAAAATTGCATATTGACCCTCACACGGTGATAGTGATTGACTTCAATACCCTGCTCTCACCAATAGACAGGTCACCTGAACAAAAAATAAACAGAGAAATACTGGGGCTAACAGACATTAAAAACCAAATGGACCTAACATATGGAGAACATTTCACTCAATCACAAAAGAATACACTTTCTTCTCAGCCAATCACAGAATTTTCTCCAAAAACTAACTTCATACTTGCACACAAAGTCAGTCTTAACAGATCCAAAAAAACTGAAATAACACCCTATATCCTATCTGACCACTGTGGATTAAAACTACATACTAATAACAATGCTAACAACAGAAGTTTATATACTTATGGCAATTAAATAACACACAGCTAAATGAAGAAACGAGTCAAGAAGGAAATAAAGAGAAATTAGAAATCTTCTAGAATTGAGTGAAAATGAAAGCATAACACACATAAACACACAGCACACAATGAAAGTACCTACAAAGAGCAACCGGAAAGATCTCACACCGGTGACTCAATGACACACCTGAAAGTTCTAGAACAAAAAGAAGAAACAATACAAAAAGGAGTAGACAGCAAACAAAAATAAAACTTAGGGCTGAAATCAATAAAACAGAAACAAACAAAACAAAGAATCAATGAAACGAAGAGTTGGTTCTTTGAGAAAATCAGTAAAAATGACAAATCCCTAATTAAATTAACCAAAAGATGAAAGAGAAGATCCAAATTAATAAAATTAGAGAAGAAGAAAAGGGGGCTATAACAACAGACTCTGAGGAAATACAGAGAATTCTAGGGACATGTTTTAAAAGCCTGGATGCCACCAAATTGGGAAGACAAACAAACAAAGATGAATTTCTTGATGCCTACCACCTGCCAAAGTTAAGTCAAGGTCAGCTAAATAATCTAAACAGACCTATGATCCCTAGTGAAACAGAAAAAAGGGGGGGGGGGCGGCTAGATGGTTTTAGGGCAGAATTTTAAGACTTTCGAAGAAGACTTAATGCCAATACTCTTCAGACTATTCCACAAAACAAAAACAGAAGAAAGAGTGTCTAGTTCTTTTTATGAGGCCACAATTACCCTGATACCTAAACCACACAAAGACCCAACAAAGAAAGAGAATTACAGATGCAAAAATTCTCAGTAAAATGCTTGCAAGCTGAATCCATAAACACATTCAAAAGATCACCGTGATCAAGTAGACTTCATCCCAGAGATGATTCAACATGTAAATACATCAACGTAATCTATAGAAACAGACGGAAAGACAAAACCACATGATCATCTTAAAAGTCCTAGGGAGTTAGGGATACAGAGACATATTGCATAATAAAGCAATTTACAGCAATCGTCCAGCCAACATCCACCTAGATGAAGAGAATAAGACAAGGCTGCCCACTTTCTCCATATCTGTTCAATAGAGAACTCCAAGTCTTAGCTAGAGCAGTCAGATGACCGAAGGATCTCAAGGGAACATAAAGAGGAAAGGAAGAAGTCCAAGTAATTTTGTTTACAGATGATGAGTCTATATACAAATGACCTAAAAATCCCACCAGTAAACTTCTACAGCTGATAAACACTTCCAGCAAAATATCAGGGCACAAAATTAACTCACAAAAATTAGGAGCATTTCTATATACAAATGACAATGAGGAGACAAGAAATCAGGGAGTCAACATCCTTCACAACAGTCTGAACAAATAAACAAAAACACAGTGACTCCAGGCAAGCAAGTGAAAGACTTGTGTGATAAACACTTCCAGTCTTTGAGGAAGTATCAGAAGATGAAAAGTTCTCCCATGCTCATGGCTTGGTATTATTAATTTTATTTTATTATTATTATTATTATTATTATTATTAACCCCTCTCATTTTAATTGTTTGGATAGAAATGTGCTATACATTTTCCTCGCTCCCCTTCCACCCTCCCCTCTGTCCTCCACACTCTCAGTTCACTCAGGAGATCTTGTCTTTTTTCCCCTTCTTAGGCAGATCCACATATGTCTCTCTTAGGATTGGTGTTATTAATGTAGTAAAAATGGCCATTTTACCAAAAGAAATCTACAGATTCAATGAAAGCTCCTTCAAAATTCCAAAACAATTCTTCACAGAATTTGGAAGGATAATTTTTCAGCTTCATGTGAAAATACCAAAAGCCCAGAATAACTAAAACAATCCCAAAGAATAAAAGAACTGCTGGAGGCGCTACCCCCGGACCTCATCTTGTTCTAAAGAGCTATAGTGATAGAAACAGAGCGGTGCAGCCCCGGAGAAGCTAGGCAACAAGGAGGACCCTAAGAGGGATGCGTGGATTGCCCTGGGAAGGGAAAATAGACTGGATCTCCTGGGTAAACTGGGGGTGGGGTTGGGAATATGAGGCATGGGTTGGCTGAGTTGGGGGAGGGACAGAGAGGGAGGGCAATGAAAGAGATATCTTGATAGAGGGGCCCTGATGGGATTTGGGAGAAACCTGGTGCCAGGGAAACGCCCAGGAATCCACAAGGATGACTCCAGCTAAGACTCCTAGCGATAGTGGAGAGGGTGCCTGAACCAGCCTTCCCCTATCATCGGATTGGTGACTAACCTAATTTTCATAGAACCTTCATCCAGTAACTGATGGAAGCAGGTGCCGAGATCCACAGCCAAACTGTGGGCCGAGCTCTGGGTGTACAGTTGAAGAGACGGAGGAGGGATTGTATGAGGGGAGGAAAGGGGGGGCAAGAGCATGATGGGGAAACCCACAGAGGCAGCTGGCCTGAGCTTTTGGGGAGCTCACAGACTCTGGACTGATAGCTAGGGAGCTGACCTAGGTCTTCTGCATGTGGGTGACAGTTGTGTAGTTTGGTCTGTTTGTGGGGTCCCTAGCAGTGGGACCAGGATCTGTCCTTGGTGAGTGGACTGGCTTTTTGAAGCCTCTTCCCTATGTTGGGCTGCTTCGCTCAGCCTTGATGTAGGGGTCAGGAGCTTGGTCCTACCTCAACCTCATATACCATGCTTTCTTTTTTTTTTAATAATTTATTTATTATGTATATAATATTCTGTCTGTGTTTATGTCTGCAGGCCAGAAGCGGGCACCAGACCTGGTTACAGATGGTTGTGAGCCACCATGTGGTTGCCAGGAATTGAACTCAGAACCTTTGGAAGAGCAGGCAATGCTCTTAACCACTGAGCCATCTCTCCAGCCCCCTGTACCATGCTTTCTTGACTCCCATGGGAGGCCTTACCCTTTCTGAGGAGTGGATTGGGGGGGGCATAGAAATGAAAGAAACCTGGGGGCTGGAGAGATTGCTCAGAGGTTAACAACACTGGCTGCTCTTCCAGAGAACCCAGGTTCAATTCCCAGCACCCACATGGCAGCTTACAACTGTATGTAACTTTAGTTCCAGGGAACCTGACACCTTCATACCAATGCACATAAAAATAAATAAATTTAAAAAAGAAAAAAATTCTAAATTGGAATCACCAAATAATGGGGGAAACAAAGTCCCAAACAAACATCTCTTACCACTAGTACTAGGAATGGGTTACACCTAAAGAAATTGTGGGCCAGTGGGACCCCATGGAAACCCCCAAATAACTCAAGCTATTGCTAAGGCTATTGGTTGCTCTATACAAACTGATGTAAGGCCCCATTACTGAAGACAACACCCACAGAACTCACTAAACACAGAGAAATCGAGCTGGTGGCTGCCTAGAGCCCTCATCCCTACTGACCAGTGTTCATGGGGCTGGAAGGCACCCTGCTCTACCAAAGAAGGGCAAACGTCAACCCAGCTGCAAATCCTGCACTCTGTAATTGTGACCTGCCTGTAAGATTCACCGGTAAAATAGCAGCGGGGAAGTTGTAGATGCAACCAATCACTATTTGATTGGAATTCAGGCACACTCCATGAGACAGAACCCATTCCTGATATTTCCCTGGGTGGCTAAGAACCTGAGACTAGATAGGCCATGGACCTAGGGGAAAACCAAAAACTACTGTCTGCTAAGGGGACATAGCAATAGTGACATCCTGCTATACTCATAGGTCAGTGCCTTGTCCAGCTATCATCAGAGAGACTTCCTCCTGCAGCAGACGGGAACAAAGACAGAGACACCCACAGCCAGACAATATGCAGAGAGAAAGATTTTGGAACACTTAGTCCTAAATGGGATGTCTCCATCAAATGCTTGCCCTCAGGGCTCAGGGAACTCTGTGGAAGAGGAGGTGGAAAGATTGTAAGATCCGGGGTAGGGGAATGGGGGACCCCAAGGAGACAGTGTCTTTTAGGACTGATGCACACATGCACTCGCAGAGACTGTGGCAGCATGCACAGCTCCCGCACAGGTCTAAGCCAGATGGGTCCAGCACTGAGAAGGGCAGTGGACACAAGACCCTGTCCTTAACCTAGAAGCTCTCTGCTGTTGTTTAAACACTCATGAAGGGGAAATCAGTTTTCTCCAGTGGAATCTTGCAAACCACACTCAAGGGCAGGGTCCAGGCCAGACAGTGGCTGGCTGACACAAAATGAACTCAGTGCTATTTTGAGGTTTTTTGTCTCATCATACTTTGGGATTTCCCCCCCTTATAGATCTCTTCTGTCTTCCAATTTTGTTTTTATGGGTTTTCTGTATGTGAGACTGTGTCTCTCAAAATGTATGTGTGTTTCTTGTGATTGCTTTTTCTTTGGCTCTTTTTTGTCTTAGTCTAGTATTTATTAATTATTACTACTACTACTACTATTATTATTATTACTACTACTACTACTTTAGATGCCTGTTTAAGTTCTAATGAAAGAGAAAGAAAGGGTGTGAATCTGGGTGGGTGGGTATATGGGGAAGATCTGGAAAGAGTTGGGGGAAGGGAGATCTTAATCAGAATATATTTTATGAAAAAAAATCTATTAAAAAGTAGTCTTCCTAAGAGGGGAAGAATTAAAAACAAAACAAAATGAAGGACCAGTTAGATGAGTTAGGGGTTCAGGGCGCTTGCTGCTAAGACTGACAGCCTGAGTTCAAACCCCGGGACCCATATGCTAGAAGGAAAAAGCCACTCCTACAAGTTGTCCTTCAGTCAGAAGAACAGAGAAAGCTGTAGGCTGAGCACAGCAGGAGGCCGATCCCAAAGAAGTCCACTCCTGCTCTCAGGGCCCTTGCTAGGCAAGAATGTGTCATCCCCACAGTCACACCACGTGACAGAAGCCAATGGCACGATGTTCCCTTGTCTCTCAGGGATCTACTGATTTCCTCTTACAGAAGAACATCTTAGTGGGTGAGGAGACACTTGACACATAAGACTGACCACCCGAGCTTAAGCCCTAGGGACCATGGAAACATGGAGGTGGAAAATCAACCCCCAAAGACTGTTTTAGCTAATGTAGCAATATGCACCTATAACCCTAGCATTTCAGAGCCTGAGGCTCTGGACTACACAGTGAGATACTGTCTCCCTGCTCCCCCAAAACATTTGTTTGCTCTTTATGAAGCATAGTTCTGACAAACTACTTTGGCTAACTTCTGAATTATTACAAATTTGCAAATATTTATAGAAGACCTTATACTATGACTATTTGTTTGTGTTTGTATGTGTGTGCACATGCACGTGTGTGTGTGCACGCGTGCATGTGTGCGTGCATGCATGTGAAGCCTGGAGGTGAATTTCAGGGGTCTTTCTTAGTTGCTCTCTCTCTCTTCTGAGACAGATCTCTCAGTTTCACCTGGAATTTGCTGCCTCATCTGATTTAGACAGGGACCCTCCCATCTCAGCCTTCCCAGTGTGGGGGGGATTACTAGCACACAGCGCCACACCCAGCTTTTCTTTTACTGAGACGTCTCCCCAGCCCATTATTGTGTCTCACACCCCTTTTTTGCTTCTCCAAAATTAACAATTGTCTTCCATTTCTGTTTGCTGGCTAACTCATAGTCGGACTATCATTTTAAGCCGTAGGCTTTCTCCTGGTGTAAGATTCGGGATCTCCTGTGCCCAGTTTCTCACATTGCGAGTCCTCTTATCAAGGTCACTGTCCGCCATGCCTCGAGCTTCCGGTTCCCTCTGCCCATCTCGTCTCTCCAGTTTCCTCTTTCAATTCAGGGAACTCTTCCCCTAGAAGCTTCCCGAGAAAGGGTAAAATTTTAAGAGCCCTCAGAACGCTCAACTTTATTCTCCTTGGGTAGTCTGCCTATGTATAGACTGTCTCCCTGAATTTTGCTCTGGGCTCTTCCAGCTTTTGGGGCCTTCCTGTTTTCTTTCATTTTTATTGTTTGTTTGTGTCATTGCACACATACAGAACTCAGAGGACAAGTTGTGGAAGGGAGTTGGTTCTCTCCTCCCAGCATGTGTGTTTCAGGGATCAAATTCCAATTGTCAGGTGTGGCTGCAAGGTCTTTTGCTCTCTGGGCCATCTTGTCAGCCCCCAATGTTTCTCTTTTACCTGTTTTTCACAAGTGACTTACTTTTGCTTGCTTTTTTTAATCTCCCAAAAGATCTTCAATTTGTGGTTTCTTCTGTGTGTCTTTACAATTGTTAGTATTATGTGTGAGGTGTGTGTGTGTGTGTGTGTATGGGGTGGGGCACACACGCCATAGAAAACGTGCAATCAGAGGACAGCCTTGCAAAGTCAGTTTTCTCTTTCCCTATTTCCATGTAAACTCATTGAATTCTCGTTCTCAGGCTTGTAGAGCAAGCATCTTTATCCACTGAGCTTTCTCACCAACCCTGGCTGTCTGCTTTTTCAACCATATATTACTCTTTAGTTAAAATTTTGTTTAACAACATGTTCTTGCCAATGTGATAGTTCTAAATATTCAAATCTGATAGAAAAGCATTTTCAACAATGTACCATTGTAAGAAAAAGATTCAGAAAAGTCCTGTCCTTTATAAGGTGTGATCTCCTGTCCCAGCCTGGGGCTGCTTTCCGAGTATTTCCACAGGGGTCTAGTGTACTTTAAGCAGAACTTTCAAAAACAATTTTGCCTTTAAAATTGATATCTTGATCCTTTGATTCATTTTTCCTTCCTTTCTTTTGTTTGAGACAGGGTCTCTCTATTATGTAGCCCTGGCTGTCTTGGACCGCAGTATCTAGACCAGGCTGGCCTTGAACTCACAAGATCCACCCGCCTCTGCCTCCCGAGTCCTGAGGTTAAGGGGCTGTGCTGCCATGCCTTTGTCAGTCGCTTTACAGGGTGTGAACATAGACAGATGAGCATATTCGCTTTGCCGCATCGAATGACAAGTGTGTCATCAGTTTGAAGTGTAGCACGGCTTGGTTACATAGAGCCTAGGACATGGAGGGGAACTGTCGGCCCCTGAGGGAAAGGTGAGTCAGGGCAATATGGAAATAGCAGACCTGGATGGGGAGAGTGAGTCCTAGCCCACACCAAGAACTGATTCTGACGAATGATTAATAAATGTGGCTCCCACTTATGTTTCAAGGTAGCGCCCCACATCCACGAGATACCCCAAGTCTAGAAGTTTTCTGCTCTAACGCCAGTGGACAGAGAATAGTCGCCTGCACGCAAAATCTGGGAGGCCACTCTGTTCTTGGGCAGGCACCACGTCACCCAGCATCTGTTGTATATTTAGGAGTTCTGTGACACGGAAAGGATGGCTCCAGGGTGGCCTCTTGGGAGTTCATGGCATAACAGAGCCTTGAAGCAATGCCCCAGCGACAGCACAGAGGGCTGGGGAGGCAGCCCTCGGGGTAGACCTGGGTTCAGAGCCTCGAACGCTCATAAAGCCGGGTGAGGGAGGGTGCATCTGTGGTCCTGGTGCTTCTGAGTCAAGGCAGGAGGCAGAGGGAGGAGAGAGCCCAGGAGCTCGTGGGCCCGGTGTACACACTGGCCCAACACCAAAAATGGGAGCCTATCTTGAAACAAAGGAGGAAGGTGTGGAGTGATGCCCAAGAGATGATCCTGTGACCTCCATACATGCGTCATACATGCGTGAGTACACGCACATCACACACAGAGGAAGATTTAATAGTGACACAACAGAGGGCGAAGAGGCAGAGATGGGAAAAACACTCCTTGCAGCCCCACTTGTATTTGGGACAGCCGTAGAATTCATCATCCAAACTGGGACACTTCCGAGAGTGTAGGGCACCGTGGATAATTATTCTGGGGCCACAGGTATTACATTAGACGGTCCCAGGTGGACCAGGATATACAGACTCCCCCCCACCACCTCTACACAGGACCTTATTCAACCCTTAAAACAGCCTTAACTTTGGATCTGGCCATCGTCTTTAGTAGGGTAGTCACATGGTCTGAGTCACAAAGCTGGGGTTAACATTTAACCCTAGATGGCTCAGATTCTGGATTCCTTGGTGTCTTTTCCTTGCTTGTTGAGAAAGGAGGGTGCTAGGTGCAGGGGATATAGCTCAGTTGGTAGACTGCTTGTTTAGCATGCTCAAAGTCCTGATTTGGAGCATGCCAGACATAAACCAGGCGTGGTGGTGCACGCCTATAATCTCATCACTGGGAAGGTAGAGGTCAAAGGATCAGAAATTCAAAGCTGGGCCTAGGAAGATGGTTCAGGTGGTAAAGTGCCTGCCTCGCAAACATAAGGCAAAGAGAGGAGCTTCCCTAAAGCTCACTGCCTGCCAGCCTAGTGGGATCAGTGATCAGGGTTCAGTGTGAGACATGAACTGAGGAAGACATCCAGTGTCAGTCTCTGCCCTCTGCACGCACACACACACTGTGCACAGGCTTGCATGCATATGTGCACACACCTACACAAATCCACACATACCACCCCCACATGGGAAATTCAGGTCATATTTGGCTACATCAGTGAGTTTAGTCAAGCCTGGGATACATGAGACCTGATTTTAAAAACGTCCATACCAAGAAGAAGAAGGAGGAGGAGGAGGAGGAGAAGAGGAAGAGGAAGAGGAAGAAGAAGAAGAAAGAAAAAGAAGAAAGAGAAAGAAGAAGGAAGAAAGAAAAACTTTAAAGAAAGGATAAGTTTGACTGGGGTTGGTCTTGGGGCAGGGACACCACAAAAATAGCAGGCTAGATGATACAGGAAGATTTGGGGAGACAATTTAGATGCCTGGTGAGCCTGGGGGCCTGTTTTAGGGTCAACATCATGAAAGCCTGGGAGAGTTTTGAGGCACTTGCCTCTCATACTGGTGGGATGGAGTCAGCCAGCTGCACGCTTCCTGTCCAGCTATGCTCAGCCATGCTCAGGTATGCACAGGTATGCACAGCTATGCTCAGGTATGCTCACCTATGCTCAGGTATGTTCAGCTATGCTCACCTATACTCAGCTATGCTCAGGTATGCTCAGCTATGCTCAGCCATGCTCAGGTATGCACAGGTATGCACAGGTATGCTCAGACATGCTCAGGTATGCTCAACTATGCTCAGCCATGCTCAGTCATGCTCAGCTACGCTCAGCTATGCTTATCTATGCTCAGGTATGTTCAGCTATGCTCAGGTATGCTCAGCTATGCTCAGGAATACTCCACTATGCTCAGCTATGTTCAGGTATGCTCAGCTATGTTCAGGTATGCTCAGCTATGTTCAGGTATGCTCAGCCATGCTCAGCTATACTCAGCTATGCTCAGCTATGTTCGGGTATACTCCACTATGCTCAGCTATGCTCAGGTATACACCTACTCAAATCTGCACATTTCTCAACAAGGAAGTTAGGCCAGTGCAAGGCACACAGGTGCAACCCACTGGAAATCACCTTGCTGGCAAGATTACTCACATCAGTGGCCATGCGTGCACACACAAGCTCATGTGCACACACACCCTATATATTGGTCCACTCACTCCCATTGTTGCCTTGTATATACTGCGTACACACAGACTTTGGGTTGAGATGTTCAACAATTACCATGTGTCTTACCTGAATATAACACCCCAGCCTCTCCCCTGGGAACGATTGCCTCTCACCACTCATGAAGGGTGGCAGCCTCAGGGCCCCAGCCTTTATGCAAATGCTAAACCCAGCTCCCTCCATCTTTTCTCTCCTCTCTAATTGACTGTTTTCCCTCCTTGCTGGGGTCTGCGGGAGCCCTGGGTCACCATTCAGAAGGGATCTCCCCCCCACTGCCTGGCCCTTCCAACCCGGGCTCCCACTTCCTTTAATCTAGTTACTTATCCATCAACACACTGGGAGAAAGACACAATGGGGCATAATTGTATCTGTGGCTGTTGATGTTCAATTAACCACATAACCTTTAGGATTCTCTCTCTCTCTCTCTTTCTCTCTCTCTCTCTCTCTCCCTCTCCCCTCATCTCTTACATCACTGCCACCCAATCACCTTTCTTTAAGCCAGCTCACCGAGGGACCCTTCTCAAAGCGCCCCGACATCCTCAGGAATGGGGATGAACCGTGTGAAGGGTTGTCCCGGTTTCGCACTCCCCACTTTTCCTTATCTTACCTGCGTATGTCCCGCCACTGCCAGGACCACTCCAGGCCTGGGTTGACCGGTGCCTTTCGGATGTGGCACCTTGCAAAGCCCCTCTCTCCGGCCCTTGTCTGGGGCCGGCAGCTGTCATTCGCAGGGCGTTCTGCTTTCTCCGCTGTACCATGCTAATTTTTTGAGGGACAATTTTTCGACAATGAGTCCTCCAGCCCGAACAGAAACCCTTTATGGGGCTGGCCCCAGGGAGGCCACAGCGCTGCCAAGGCAAACAAAGGCTCATTGCTACCGCAGAACACGCTTGTGCCTTTCAGGGCCGGCCTAGTAGAGCTTGCTGCCTCCAGCCCAGGCCGAGGTAACACCTGGCCCGCCAGCTCCTGGCTCCTAATCAAGATATCAATCATGGCGGGGGCAGGGCACACTGGTGCCCAAGGCTCCGGAGCCCACATGTGCAGGTAGCTGGCCTGCCCTGGGGCCAGTAAGGCTTGGCAGGAGTTAGAAGCTGGGGGAAGCAACCAGGCCCCCAAAATGGAGCCCTTAATTAGGCTGATATCATCCAGCACAAATGTTTCTCCTGGAGGAAGGCTTCTGGGCACCCAAATTATATTGTGCAAAATGCAAAGGAGGCTGGAGAGATGGCACAGGCGGTGAAATGTTTGCTGTGCAACCACAAGGATCTGAGTTCAAGCCCAGAACCCACATGAAAAGAAAAGAAAAGCTGGGCGTGATGACTTTCACTTTTAATCTTGCCCTGGGATGCAGAGACAGGGAGATCCTTGGGACTCAACTGGTCTAGCTCAATCGGCCCAAACCAGGTTAATGAAAAGACCCTGTCTCAGATCTCCTGAGTAAATTGGGAGCATGGCAGACTGTGGGTGAAGGTAGAAGGGGAGGGAAGAGAAAGGGAGGGGAGCGGAGAAAAATACATAGCTCAATAAAAAAAAAGAAGAAAGAAAGAAAGAAAGAAAGAAAGAAAGAAAGAAAGAAAGAAAGAACCCTTTCTTATAGAACAAGGTGTCTGGCACTTGAGGGATGAAACCTGAGGGTGGCCTCTGTCCTACACACCACACAAGCACAAATCTGCATTCTCCCTCACACACAGAGCAGAAGTGGGAGAAATGACAGCCTTTCTGAAGCCAAGGATGGCAGGGCAGGGCAGGGTCTGAGCCTGTGATATGGACTCAGCCAAGACCCTGTTCCTGACTCCTGTCACTTTGTACCTTGTTCGGGATTTCTTGAACGGTTTTTAAGAGTGACAGGAAATGTCTGGAATCCTAGAGTAGTGTAGAGATGACTTGGCAGATAAAATGTTTGACCAAGGGTGTGGACTGGAAATCAAATTCCCAGCACTCATGCAAAAGTCAGTTTAGTATTGTGACTAGCTTGAAAGTCCAGAGCTCTAAAGGCAGAGACAGGAGAGCCCTGGGGCAAGCTGGCTGCCTAGGACTCCAGGCTGGGGGGAGAGAAAGAGCCAAAATTCAGTGGTTTTCATTAGGGGTTGTAGCTCCTTTGGGGGTTGAACAACCTGTTCACAGGGGTCACCTAAGACCATGAGAAAACTCTGATATGACATAATAAATCATAAGAGTAGCAAACCTGCAGTTATGAGATAGCAATGAAAATACACACATGTGCCTGCACATACACACACATGCACACACATACACACACCACACACACATACACACATACACACATGCACATACCACACACACATGCACACATACACACACATGCATACACATATACACACCACACACACATGCACACACATACACATACCACACACATATACACATGCACATATACACACACGTGCACACACATACACACACCACACACACATACACACATGCACACATACACACATACACACATGCACACATACACATACCACACACATGCACACACATGCACACACATGTACACACCACACACACACACCTGTGCACTAGGCCTGAATGTTCATCAGGTGCGATCCTTCATTTGTACTGGAGATGAGGGGAATGAGCTCAGGGAGGTGGCACATATTTGTACCACAGCTGCTCGACGGCAGTGAACTCCCATGAGACCTGTGGCTTCTAAAGACTCCTGCACTTGGAAGCTATGCCTGGGGTCCCCGCTGCTGTGCTGGGTGGATGGCTGGCTGCAAGAACAGCAAGGTTACAAAGGGGAGGAGTCTGGAATGTGACCCGAAGTCAAGCCTGGTAGTATCAGACCCTCAGCCAGTACCCACGTTGTGCCCCGCTCTCCTCTGAGGAGGTATGCTGTGCTTCAAATAATCGGCTGCTTGCTGCGTTCATATGTAGCACTGGGTCCCAGAGGAAAGCTGTGGAGACTATGGTGGTATAGGGCCACTTAGTTGATGTGTGACCACTGGTGCCTTAGTGACCCCACTTTAACAAATGATGCCAGTAGTCCCCGACTCATGGTCCTCTCGGAGGATGGAGCAGACATCTTCTGTAGGTGAGATTCTTTCCCTGCTTTGTCATGTGAGCCCAGGAAGCTCCAGGGGTGGGTGTGCATGAGCCAGAGCCCCGTGATGTGACTACACATCCCCATGAGGTCTTTCCTTGAGATGCAGTTTGAATTGTTGCAGGATCCCTCACTGAAAAAAACCCTGCAGGGGGTAATTGACTTTGCATCACTCTATGAGGTACCCATCCTGGTGTGTTGGTATCCGTGCTGTACTAGTTGTGAAATATTTTAGATATTACTCCCTATTATATATACAATAAAGCACATTGGTGTTGGAAACACACATATAGCATTGAGACAAGAATCTGGGCACTGTCCTATTCAGGGGCCAATTATTGGGTGAATAGATTTTCTCTTGTCTCCAGGAAAAGTCACTCACCATATGGTGACAATGAATCAATTTCATTTAGTTATGCTTTCCATGAATGGTCAAACTCTGTGCCAAGAGCAGGGCACACAGTAGGTATTTTGCTACACAGTAAGTGTTTAGCTAAGGACGGTTATGTCTCTACGACTGGAGGTGATAGGAACAAGGAGTCCAGTCAGCAGATTATATGCAGGGAAAAAAAATGCAGATTCTATGATGGCTGAAATCTCAGAAGGAGGAAGAGGAGGGACTGGTAGGCTTTGGAAAAAAAGGTTCATCAAGGTCAAACAAGGTCATGTTCATAGCTTGGTGGCACAGAGAAACAATCAGCATTAATTTTGCTCCCAGTTGCATGGATTAGAACCTAGGAGCAGACAAGACATGTGGAGCTGGCTCAGGGTGTTCCCTGGGGTCAAAGCAAGATGTCTGCTGAGGACATGGTCATACTTCATATGTAACACACATGAAGCCTAAAAGTAATTTTATACCGTCTTTTCTATTTGTTTCATGGTGTGAAATTTCCCACTTGTGACATGTCAGGGCTCAAAAAAAAAAAAAAAAGCTTTGCATTTCAAAGCATTTCAGGCTTTTGATTTGGGGGTTAGAGATGCTCAATATGAATTTTAAACACATTATTACTTACTGGGAGAGGGTGAGAAATGTTTCCAGAGCTCTGGTCTCAAGTGTCTTAACTTGGCTCTAAGGTGACAGGCTGGGAAAAACATAAAGAAAGAGCCACCAAGCTTGTCGTAGAATCCTGTGTAAATAAAAAGCAGAAATCGACACATTGCTCAACCATGGGGAATCTGCCTAATACATAATGGAATATTACATGCCTGCATCTGGTGGTTATTAGAAAATGTGAGGGGTACATAAAGGCTGGGGAGCTACATCAGTTAGTAGGCATCAGAACAACTCCGTGAAGTTTTTATGTTGATAAAGTATGAGGCATAGAACAAGGGCTGGGGAGAGGTACAGCAGCAAAGCCCTTGCTAGATAAGAACTTGAGTTTGGTCCCACAGAATCCACAAAGAAGAACCAGGAGTGCGGTGGTCTGTTATTTTATTCCTGGGAGGCAGGGACCTCGCTAACCTGCTAATCTATCTGATTCAGTGGCGAGCTCCAGGTTTGGTGAGAGAATTTATTTCAAAAAATAAGGTGGATAGGCTGGGAAGATGGCTGAGTAGATAGAGGAATTTGTTACTAAGATTGATGACCCAAGTTGGATCCCTAGGACCCACACGGTGGGAGGAAAGCATGAACTCTTGTGGGTTGTGAGATCTTCTCTCCAGTGCATGTGTGCTATGACATGAGAACATGAGAACGCACACACATTCTCTCTCTCTCTCTCTCTCTCTCTCTCTCTCTCTCTCTCTCTCTCACACACACACACACACACACACTTTCCAAGACATTCGCAGTAGACACACATAATTGGTGGAACTGCAAGTGGTGTTTATCATATTTTATTTTGGTTTTGTTTGCGTGTGTTTTGCCAATCCTTTTTCTAGAATGACTATATGTTACTCTGGTAATTAATTAGAAGCTTCAGATGTTCCCATGAAAAGGACCTGCCCAGAATTGGTTGAGTTATCCAACACTCCTTCAGCAAGGGTCCCGAAGTAGCATGGGACAAGATGGGGACCAGCACCCCAGAAACAGAATTACCCAGAACTCTCTTTGAGCATTCCCTGGCCATGAGCATTCCCAGTGAAGGGGGAAAGGTTCCTACCATGAATTGCACTTCACAGAAGAAGTGAGCAGAAATGGCCCAAGCTGATCATTAAGACAAACAGACAGGAAAGTCCCTGCTCCTAGGTTTATACACGCGTTTCCTGACAGGTGACCTGGCCAGGCAAACACTGTGCCAGGTGCCCTGCCCCAAGTCAGCAGCATGGGAGGTATCCCTGATGAAGAAGGTCTGAGCAAGCCTTACCAGATAGCCATATAATGTCCAAGCTAAGGTTTGGGAGGGGGAAGACACAGAGTCAGAGAGAGGAGGCTGACCCCTTAGTGACTGAGCCGGTGAGGCATGGGGCATCTGCAGCCCCTTCCATTCTGGTCACTGACTGCTGTCCTTGGAGTCACAGGCAGTTTCTTTTGGAGGTGATGTTGGCATCCTGGTGTTCACTGTGACCTCCCTACCTCAGCCCTGGCTCCTGGAGCTGCCTAACTTGGAGAACAGGGCCCCAGGCTGTGTGTTCGATTTTTCCTGGTAGGTAAGGAAGGTCAAGGGGGCAATCCTGAGCTATTGCATCTGTGCTTGCCCTGTGGGGATCAGTTGAAAGCCACTGGGATTGATAGGAGTCCGAAGAAGAGCCTGTTGGCTGTTGTTACAGGCACTGGCTTCATCAGAGAGACTGACAAACAGCTGTGAACCTGTGTATCCCCTGGGACAGATGGCCTCTGTGAAGATGTCTGTACCTGTCACCTGGAGTGGAGGGCCCCCTGGAAGAGACAGATTGAGGCATGAGGCAACTGCAGGGCTGGGTGTAGTCTGGTGTGCAGAGGGCTTGCCAGGTTTTATCCCCTGGTATGGTATCATGGATACCAGCAGGGTGGTGCAAGCCTGGATTCTCAGACTCTGGAAAGTGAAGGCTGAAGGATGAGGAGTTGAGAGTCGTCTGTGGCTACACAGCAAGTCTGAAATTAGCCTGAGCTACATTAGACCCTGCTTCAAATATGAAATCACAAACTAAACTAAACTAAATGGGAATAATTATATTAATTGAGTTACAGTGATGAAGTGATGAACAAACAGGAATTTGCATAAGTTTAGAGTCCCCATGGGTTCCCTGGGGACACCCAGGTCTGGTAGCCAAATGAAGTAGCAGAGTAGGATACCTGGGGTCTCAGTGGGTCCCTGGGCTGCTATAGAGGTAGGTGGGGACAGCAGCCTGGTGTAGACACTGTCAAAGCCACCAGGTTAAGCAGAAGGAGTCAGGTAGGAGCCTTAGTGAGGAGTCTGCGAGAAACATGGTCTATGTACTACTGAGGGTTGGGACCCTGAGGGAGCAGGGCAGCGGGGAGGAGGTTGGGATGCTCTGGGTGTGTGAAGGGGGCTGCCTTGGCCATAGATGTCAATGGGATATTACCAGTGAGGATGGGGGCTGCAGATGTATAATTTGTGTGGGTATGAGAGCTGAGGTGACCAACCTGGAAATGCTGTGTGTGTGTGTGTGTGCGCGCAGCATGCATGTGGAGGTCAGTCCTCTCCCCAATTTGTCTAAGATAAGGTCTCTGGTTCACCTCTGCAAAGGCAAGGCAAGCTGGCCTGAGGGCTTCTGGAGAGTCTCCCGTCTCTGCCCTTCATGGGCAGCATGGGATGCAGAAACTCGCAGATGTGGGTCACTGTGTCCAGCTTGTATGTCTGTTCTCGAGTCTAAACTCAGCTCTTTATGTGAGCAGCAAGGGCTTCTGCATAAAGAGGGACCCATCTCCCCATCCCCGTCTCCCCATGCCGGTCTTCCCATCCCCACCCCATCCCCACCTCCCCATCCCCATCTCCATCCCCATCCCCATCTTCCCATCTCCATCTCCATCCCCATCTCCCCATCCCCACCCCCAACCCCATCCCCATCTCCATCCCCATCTTCCCATTCCCATCTCCCCATCCCCATCCCCATCTCCATCCCCATCTCCACCCCCATCTTCCCATCCCCATCACCTCATCCCCACCCCCAACCCCATCCCCATCTCCATCCCCATCTCCATCCCCATCTTCCCATCCCCATCTCCCCATCCTCATCCCCCCATCCCCATCTCCCCAGCCCTTGCTCAGTTATTTTCCTTTCTTTTTTTCTTCTTTTACACACACACACAAATGGAGTAGGGGTTGGGGACAGAGTCTCACTCTGTAGCTGGTCATGGTGGCCTGGAATTTACCTTGTACACCAGGTTACTCTGGAAATCATGGAGACCTGCCTCCCAAGTGCTGGGATTAAAGGCATGCTCCACCATGCTCAGTTGTCCCCACCCCTCAAACTGTGTTAAACCTGGCTTTATTCTGAATGTATAACATCGTCACAAGGGCAGACCACTCCAGGCTGGAACTACAAAGCAGAGATTCTAAGCAACCCCATCCTACCACGTATTTCTGTTCCTCCAGGTCCCTTCTTCCAGACACTAGAGCTCTGGGCTCTTCAAGTCTCTGCTGACCACAGTCAGGCGGCCTTCTACCTTGGGATCTGTAGCCATGTCTCTCTCCTGATGCTTGTGGTCCCTTGACATCTGGGTATGCAGAGTCTAGGGCCTCCTCCTGAGGACCTACACAGGTGTGTGACACTAGGCAGCTGGTGTCTCTCAGCCTTAGCAGGAATCCCTAAACTCCACAGGACAGCTCAGCTCCTGATGCTCGCCCCGGCCTGTTCCACTAATCCAGCATTCAGAGAGGGCAAGAGTCTGGTCTTAGGCAAGAGGGATATGTGGGGTCTGCTCATGGTGGCTGGAATTCCAGCAGGAAATTGTCCTCTGTCTCCAAGTGACCTCCTGAGAAAATGGCACGTGGGGGTCATAGATCTCTAGGTCAGTCAGCCAGAGACAAGGTGGACAGTGGCCTGGGCCCCCAAATGGCTGAAGCTAGGGCTCCTCCAACCACTCTGGGAGCAAGAGATCCTTCAGGGTACTGCCCCCTCCCCAGCTTTTTGAGTGTGTGGGTCCTCTGTCAGGAGATGAGCTGTGCTGAAGAATTTAGGGGTACCTGCTAAGACTGAGAGACCAGCTGCCTAGTGTAGGTCCTCAGGAGGAGGCTCTGCATGCCCAGATGTCAAGGGAACACAGGCATCAGGAGAGAGACACGGATGCAGTCACAAGCCACAGGAGTTGGGGGCACTTGGGTTAGGCTAGATTCCCCTTACTTTTGATCCTTCCTCCCTCCCTCCCTTCCTCCCTCCCTCCCTCCCTCCCTCCCTCCCTCCCTCCCTCCCTCCTTCCCTTCCTCCCTCCTTCCCTCCCTCCCTCCCTCCCTCCCTCCCTCCCTCCCTCCCTCCTTCTTTCTTTCTTTCTTTCTTTCTTTCTTTCTTTCTTTCTTTCTTTCTTTCTTTCTTTTTCTCTCTGTCTCTTTCTCTCCCCTTCCTTCTTTCCTTCTTCCTCCCTCTTTTTCTTCTTCCTTCTCCTTTTTGGTGATGTGTTTCCGTGATGCTAGGCTCTGTACATGGTAGCAAGCAATTCATGGACTGATCTGTACCCAGACCCCTCCTGATTGCTTTGATCTCAGATGTTTGCTGCCAATCAGCTGCCCTGCTATACAAAACTATACAAAATCCTTACATCTTCTTGTGGATTTGCCTCCTTTGCTGTGTGGCCACTTCCCCAGCAGACCTCCAAACCTGAAGGACCGCAGAGAGCGACACTGTCTCCTGGCTGGCTTTCCTGAAAGATGTCACCACCAGCCATCTCACCTTTCCACTCTGTGACTTGCTGGCCTCTCTCTCTGCTAAAGCCGCAGGAGCCCTGAGCCAGAAGCACCTGGCTCAGCCGCTTCCGAATTCCTGCCCCTCAGGAACTGTGTGAAAATAATAAATGCTTAGTGATGCTTTCAGTTCCCAACCTTTGTGGGAACCTGTTATGACAGAGAGACTGACAAGCCTGGAGAGGCCGCAGTGGAGGCAGAGAGGGAATATAGCCTGTGTAGGGTTGCACAGCGGTGGGCCAGAGTCAACAGACCTGCAGGGCCTCTGGAAAACGTTGACTTCCAGGCGTGTCCAGCCAGAGTCCCAGGATAGCTATGAAGGCAGCCCAACATATTGTGTTGACCAAAATATCATGTCACTATGTCAAAAATATTAGATACCCATGTAAGAGCCTAAAAAATTCCCCGAGGTTCATTAGAAGGGAACAGCATCCCCAAGGGTGTGCTGGGAAGTTGCGAGGAGGAAAAAGGGAGAGGAAAAAGCAAGAAGAGATGTGTATGTGTGTGTGGGGGGGGGGGCTCGACCTCAGCATCCCTGTGAGAGACCTTGGCCTGACTTAAGGAGATCTGGGGGTGGCAAGTGCAGATGGAGAGGTACCACACTGAAGTAGACGTGGACAACAAAGGACAAAGGTGACAATAAGGTCTTCTTCTAGGATAGTGACTCACAACCAGATGGAGGGCTGACAAGGATGATGAGATGGTCAGGGTATCCCAATCAGGGGTACCCAAGACCGTGAGGGGTGCAGTCCAAACTGGGTGGGAGAGGACTCTTAAATGCTCAGCACCCTTGATAAATGAGCAGCTGACCCCAGTACAGAAGAAAGCTGAGGGGCATCAGCGTGAGAAGAGGGGCTCCCAGGGGTCCAAGGTGAGGAGCTAAGTTAGAAGCAGCCAGGACCAGTCGCTAGAGGGTCCGGTGGGCCTGACTGGGTGTATCCTGCCCTGCTGGGTGTGAAGTTTTCAGCGAATCATAAAAGAGTTGGGGCATGAGGTAACTGCTCTAGAGAACAGCAGACAGAGAGGAGGCTCCATTCCTCCACACAGGGGCCTCTCCACAGCTGGGCTTGAGGGCTCTAACATGTGGCAGGCTCCCTTCAGGCTAAGCCATCCTGTTTCCAGGCACATGCCTTTCCCTTCCCCTGGGGTGGCATTTCTTGTCCATTCTTTCTTTCCTTCCTTTTGTATGTGTATATGCATATCCAGGGACATGTGTGGGGAAGTATACATTATACATACACACATACATACATATATAGCACACGCATGTGTGTGTATGTATACATGAGTGTGGAGACCACAGGACAAATTCCACTGTCATCCCTTCTTTTATGAGACAGGGCTGCCACTACTGGTCTGCATCTTGTCAAGCAGGCTGGACGGCTGTCTAGCAAGCTCCAGGGATTTGTCTGTCTTCCACTCCTCCAGAATTGGGATTATAAACATAACCACTATACTTGCCTTTTGCTGTTGTTGTTGGTTGTTTGTTTTAACACGAGTTCTGGGGATTGAATTCAGATCATCTGAAGCACTCAGGTGATTTCAGAGCATGCTCTGCGCTGAGACATCTTCCCCCCTCCCCCCTTCCTTCCTCATTCTAATTAATTTTTTAGACTACCATACAAAGTAAGGGCTTTCATTATGGCATTGTCACACATTGTCACTTAACTTTGTCCTCATTAGTGTCACCTATATAACTCCTGCTCACTGGTCACGGGAGATGATGCTTCCTCAAGGAGTCCCTCGGCGTCCACACTAGTGGAACCGGCTAAGTCACGGTCCCTGAGGCTCATGAGTTGTGTTCAGTCACGACTCTTCCTTTCACGAAAAGCAGGGTTTAGTGGGGAGTGTGAGTGACATCAAAACTTGTGATGTGAAGCTGAAGTGACCTCGAGAACCAAGTTCTAGGTGGGTTTCCCGCACCCCTGGCTTGAACATCTTTTTGCACTAAGTGAAGGGGCGGGGGCCCTAAAATAGTGTTGCCTTGGTCTGAGAAGATGCTCTTTGGAGTAGGCTGTGACCACTGCATAGACTCCTAACTGGTCAAAGCGATGAGAGTAAGTCACATATGAGTCCTCAGCCCTAGATGGGACACTTATGCCAACCTCACTTCCAAGGCTCAGGAATCACTATAGAGGAAAAAGTGGGACGAACCTAAGAGCCCGGGGAAGGGTGGAGCTCCATGCAGCACTGTCTTCAGGGCTCCATGTCCTTGCTGCACCCTTGGGCTCTCGGCAGCTGTGATCACCCACACAAACCAGCAGAAGAGTGAACCATTGCATCCACCCTCCAAGCCCCACTCATCCCTGACGATCCATACGCAGCTACTGGCTGTTGGGAGGGGGAGGGACATTTTCTTCAGTGGCATAGCCACTGGCAAGGTGTTCATGCTCCTATAAATAACTCCTCACCCACGCTTTGCTGTAGGAAGTCTTACAGCCAATGGTTACCCGCCCACCAGGGCGTGGCCTCTCGTACTATATAAGCCAATATACAGCATGCATCCACTCTTTTTCCGACTGTGGGATTCAGCTTCTGATCTCCGTTCAAGCAGAGAATTCTGATTTGTGAGTCTACCCCTAAATAAATTACCATCTATTTCTCAGTTCTGAGCTAGTGTGGGATTTTTTTAAGCGTCCTTCTTCAATGATCCCGTAAGCAGTCCCCATGAAACGCATTGCTCTACACGCCCCCTACACGCACATAGATCCTCATTTTCTAGAAGGCCCTAAATGACACAAACAAGATTGTATAGTAAATAAGCGACGTTCAGAACGTGGCTTCCCTAGGCTTTCTTGGGTGCATTTGTGGAGCCCAGTGGCCACATGGGCACACGGCTGGTTGCTGTGGGTGATGGCTGGGGAAGCATGACCCCCGCCAGCCTGGTTTTAGCATGGCTTGAGGAAGCAGAAGGTGAGGCAACAGATGGCCATGAGGAGACCCCATCCCACTCTCCTCTCGCCCTCACACTAGTCAAACCTCCTTGGGTGCCAATGACAGCAGCATCTTCCCACAGAGGCCAGCTTCAGCCACTGTTAACAGCATATGATTTATTTTGTTGAAACGTAAGCATGTGTGTGTGAGAACATATGCACACGTGCGTGTTGGTGCCCAGGGTGGGGTGGAAGAGGGTGCTGGAGCCTCTGCCGCTGGAGTTGTAAGTAGTCGTGAACCGTCTAATGTGGGAACTGGGATCCAAACTCAGATCCCCTCTGAGAGCAGCAAGCACTCTTAACCGCAAACCATCTCTTCTGTCCTCCTGAGTGGTCTCGGAAAGGTGACTAAAGGATGGACAAGATAGATGGTGCTGGACAGGGATTTCATGGACGTGATTATGGGCTTTGCCATCTCTGAGTCCCTGTCTCTGTTTCCATAGACCTGACCTAGGGCAGGTGTTGCGGACTTAATAAATCAGAGGGTGGATCTGTGAATCGGTTACTGTGAGAGACCAGCCACATCCACAGACTGGCATTGCCAGCCCACTGAGAAGGCCGCCACTGTGCCGCTCCACACAGGACCTCACTGAGCTAATGGAGAAGCCTGTGCCTTATTTCATGATGTGGGAGGAATTAAGATGATCAGATGGCAAGCTCTGGTCTCTTAAAAGAAGGATTGGTCACTCTGTTTACCAGAGAGAGGCCTGTTTGTAAGTATGTGAGCCAGGGGTGTTATCCATGGAGCCTACATGTGCCTCTCCTAAGGCACAAAATCCTCAAAGTGCAGCCTGACAGCAGGCGATGACTTCCTGTGTGTCCTGTTACAGAAAACATTCTTCAGTTCCACAAGTCATAACAGAAGGCCAGAGAGCAGCCAACAGTGTGGGCTGCAAGGTGCCCTTGGGGCAATAGCCCACCCCGAGAGGACAGGGTGCAGTCAGAGTGCACAGGGGCCATAGCCTGCCCCGAGAGGACGGGGTGCGGTTAGAGTGCACAGGGGCCAGAGCCCACCCTGAGAGGATGGGGTGCGGTCAGAGTGCACAGGGCCTCTGCATAGGGGCTCTGCACCCCGAGAGGACAGGGTGTGGTCAGAGTGCACAGGGGCCATAGCCCACCCCGAGAGGACGGGGTGCAGTCAGAGTGCACAGGGGCCGTAGCCCACCCCGAGAGGACAAGGTGTGGTTAGAGTGCACAGGGCCTCTGCACAGGGGTTCTGCACCCCGAGAGGACAGGGTGCAGTCAGAGTGCACAGGGGACATAACCCACCTCGAGAGGACGGGGTGTGGTCAGAGTGCACAGGGGCTCTGCACAGGGGTTCTGCACCCTGAGAGACAGGGTGCAGTCAGAGTGCACAGGGGCTCTGAACTTATTCTGTACCTCCAGGTCAGCTCCAACTGTGGATTTTAGCCACTAGGGTGTCAACTGGTTTCCTGAGAGGCACAGCCAGTCCCAAACCTGGTTTCTGTGCTTCTGAGCCTGCTGTGTCCTCTGGGTGATAGACTTGGAAATGGGTGACAGGGCAGAGGGTATGGGGGGCATTAATGTCCATGGTCAGACAAGATACGGAAGTGGACAAAGCAGCAGGCATCAGGGAGGAGAGACTGTGGGGCCTGGCTATATTGAGACCTTGAAGAGTTCACACTGGAGGGAAGTGAGTGGCCATCAGGGAAAGGAGTGTGGAGCCAGGTAGAGTAGGGACACTGGGCTGGAGAAAGGTCTTAGCATCTGTGTCCAGCTTCAAACTGCCCATAACTCCAAATCCAGGGGTCTGATGCCCTCTTCTGGCCACTGTAGGCACCTGCATTCACAAGCACATACCACACAAGATAGACACATAATTTTAAATAATAATGGTGAAAAGAAAATCTTTAAAAAATAAGAGAATGAGGACACAAAAGCAGTCACTGAACTGCAGGAGATGAAATTCAGGGGTAAGTGCTGCACTCAGGGGTGGAGGACGGTCATGAGTCTTTCTCAGGTAAGCAGGTGGGATCCTGTGGGCCCAGAACTAGAATAGAAATAATTTTGAAAAGAAAAAAGTCAAAAACTTAGTCTACCTAATCCTTCCATTATTTGTTTGTTTATTTCTTTAGATAGAGTCTCACATAGCCCAGGGTGGCTTTGAACTTGCTATTTGACCAAGGTTGACTTTGAACCTCTGATCTTTCTCTCTCCATTTGCTGGGGATGGGCTTCATGCAGCCTACAAAGGACTCCGAGTAACTGGGCTACACCCTAAGTGCCATCTGACCCTTTAAAAGATGCAGCAATCCAGTGAATCTGGTTACAGCACAGAGTTCAGAAATAGATGTTTGTGTACAAGCATGATCAGTCTACGTTCAGCCAGAATACAAAGAGAATCTGTCGAAATGACATTCCTTTTGTGATGACTGATCTTGGTTGTTAACTTGACCCACCTAGGAAGAGGGAGCCTCGCTTGAAGAACTGCCTCCATCAGATTGGTGTGTGGATATGTCTGTGGAGGCCCTTTCTTCATTGCTAATGAATGTAGGCCCACGTGAGTGGTACCGTTCCTAGGCAGGTGGCCTGGGGTCTACTAGGAAGGTAGCTTAATATGAGCCTGGGAAGAAGCAGTGCTCCAGGGGTTTTTGCTTCAAGCTCCTGCCTTGACTTCCCTTGATGGCAGACCGCGAACTAAAAGTGTAAGATGAGATAAGCGCTCTCTACCAAGTCGTTTTTATCACAGCAACAGAAAGGAAATTGGAACACTTTCCAACAGTTGCAACAACTGGACATGCACATGCAAAAACTGTGTGTGTGTGTGTGTGTATGCGTGCATGCATGTGTGTATGCGCGTGTGCACACGTGCATCGGGGTGCACTTACATGTGGAGGCTAGAGATCAACATTGAGTGTCTTTCTCAGTTTCCCTCCACCTTATTTTCTGAGTCAGTGTTTCTCAGTTAGACGGCTGCTCAGTGAACTCCAGGAACCCACGTGTTTTGCCCCCCCCCCCGCACTAGGAGTACAGATGTTTATGTCATGCCCAGCTTTTATAGGGGTGCTGGAGATCTGAACTCAAGTCCTCACGTTTGTGCAGCGAGTACTTTACAGGGCCAAGTCTCCTCTTTCCTTCAACAAAACAAAACAATAAGCAAAAATATCCACAAGCACTATTTTTATTTCTTTAAAGTTTCTAAATTGTATTTATTTGTATGTGTATGTGAGTGTGTAGAGGAGCATACAGCAAAGGAAAAGCTGTGGGAGTTGGTTCTCTCCTTCCATTGTGGGGATCCCAGCAGTCAAGGGCAGATCATCAGGCGTGGCAGCAAGAGCCTTTGCCCACTGAGTCATTTCACCAGTTCTCCGTACTTTTTGAAACAGTGATTCTCACTGAACCTGGAGTTCTCTGGCTAGAATACCCATTCTTTCCTGAAGCTGGTTTTGCAGGCATGTTACTACACATGGTTTTCTTTTGCCAGCGAGGGTTCTGGGGAACAGAGCTTGGATACTCCTGCTTGTAGGGCAAACACTTTACTGATTGAGTCAACTCCCCAAAACGTGGGGAATGTGTAACAGCAGCTTTGTCTATAAAACAACCAGAATTGGACACAATCCAGATGTTTTTCCAGAGGAGATCGTGAATGTGCCCATACCCAGATGGCTCAGTGGGTAAAGGTACTTGCTGCACAAGCCCGATGACCTGAGTTCAATCCCCAGAACCCACATAAAGGTGGAAGGTAGGAGGAGAGAATGGATTCCCGAAAGTTGTTCTCTGTCCACTGCACACATGCTGTGGCATGCATGCACCTGTGTGTGCTGTGGGATCGGCTTTCTGTACACTGTGAATATGTGTTGCTCTCATTGGCTGATAAATAAAGTGACTTTGGTATAAAACCAGGTGGGAAATCCAAACAGAGATACAGGAGAAGGGCAGAATCTGGGAGACATCAGCCTGCCACTGAGGAAGGAAGACATGTAAAAATAAGGCAACAAGCCATGAACCATGTGGCAAAGCATAGACGAGAGAAGTGTGTTAATTTAAATGTAAGAGCTAGCTAATAGTAAGCCTGAGCCATTGACTAAGCATTTATAAGTAAAGTTAAGCCATTGAGTGGTTATTCAGGAACTGCCAGGCAGAACAGAGAAACCTGAAACCTCGGATTACATAATGGTGGCCAATGTCTGGCATGGAGCCACATGAGACCCAAGAAAGCTTAAAAACGGTTCTGAATGCACAGAAATAGAACCACACTGGGCTTTCTAGTCTCACAGTCTCATGCCAGTAACAGCACAGGGATGCATCTCACAACTGCTGCCTAAAGATGGAGTTGGCTGCCAGCTGCCATGAGCTAAGCTGCAAGGGTTCCGCAGTCTCATGCATGTCTCTGTACAGAGAGGCTAATCAGCCATGCACTGTGTGGTGGGTCTAGTTTTTACTCATAAAGACAAAAAAGGCTAAAAGATACACAGAAAGAGAGGTCCAGACAGAAGAACTTCTACACCAATTCCAATGTGTTTTACAATGTCTGGAGGCTTAAGAAAGAAATAAAAAGAATATAGACAGTTATAGAAAGGAATAAATAGTTTAAAAATGACACAAAAAGTCTTTAAAGAGAGAAATAAAATAATAAAAAAGAATAAGTCACATAGAGATAAGAAATACACAGGGAATCTGGATCCTGTATGTTATTGTGTTAATTTTAAATTTTTTGATAGCTGATGGGCAAGATACAGGAGACATGGAACTGAAAGAGAGACTGATAAAATACACCAACCTAAATATTTTTTAAATGCCTTAGTTTTAAAACAGAAGTAAAAAATATATATTTGTAAAATGGAACTTAAGAGAGGCATTGCTTTGGAGAAGGAGTTTTGCTCTTGTTTTGCTCTTGTTTCCACAGGAAACAAGAGGCTATGGATTTATTCCAGGTTAAGATGGACCAGATTTGATCAAAAGAAACCTCCTGAACCTTGACAGGTGACATCCATCAACAAAGGTTATAGTTGATCTTTCCAGGACTTGGTCATTATCTCAAATTTTCTCAGGGACCCTAACGATACTTCATCCACAGACAGCAGGAAGCAGTTTGGAGAAAGCAATGTCCACATTCCCAAGAGTTGGGGGGGTGGAGTATGAATGGTCTTTGATTATTTGGTGGGTTGTGGATGTTTGTTATATTTAGGGGACTATAGGAATATAGGATAAAAATTCAACTATTGATCTTAGCTATTTTGCATTGGCATGGATTTTGGTATAGTGATACAAATTTAATGTTAATTTTGTTACATTGCTTATGTTTCTATTCTTGTTTCAATGATTTTTGTATATTAATACAAATTTAACATTATTTTTGTTACAGCAAATTGTATATATGTTTCTGCTCTTGTTTAAGGTATTTATTGTACCTATGTAGTTCATTTAAAATATAAGGCAAAGTTCTAATTTTTGAAAGCTATTATTATAAATGATTTAAGATACTCAAAAACTTAGGTTAGTAATTAGTCATCTCTACCAATCATATTTATAGATATGTTGGGTATGCTTTCAATATCATATAGAAATATATTTTAAATAGATAGTCTTTAAATACTTTAAAGACCTACAGAGTATAGCATTTAAAATGTTTTGTTAATCTAAGGTTTTTCATGACGATGAGATACATCTGCTCCAGGCAGCATGAATTATTTCAAAAAAGGATGATGGGTATTGAAGAAACTCCTTATGAAGTTTGCTTTCAATGTGTCAAGGCTAGCCATTTGGGAAAGAAACTGCTCTTGCCTAAACTGCTTGACAGCATGCTGTATAAACTGGACAAGCAGGACCCACAGGAAAATGACTGCTAAACTTTGCTAAAATAAGGTGGGATAGTCCTTTAGATTCCTGCTTCACAGAAGAAACTGCCAGACATTCTTCAGAACACAGAGAAAAGTGACTGATAGGTCAAAACAGCTTTATTTATCAATCAATGAGACATAATCACAACATACAGAAAGACCAGCATTTCCCACTTTATGTCTAATCAAACAGGAATGTTTTTACTTTAACATAGTAAAATTACATATAACAAAACAATTATCAAGTAAGAATTGCAGTTATAAGATCTAGTCTAATTGTATTTGGCAAAATTAAGGAAAATACTCTATCATCTATCCTATCTTTGTGAGTCTAAAGTTTTGTATCTAATTTACCTTTTATCATAACTAAGGAAAACTATAATTAGCCTTTTTTGATTAGACAGAAAGGGAGAAATGCTGTGGGATGGTCTTTCTGTACACTGTGAATATGTGTTGCTCTCATTGGTTGATAAATAAAGTGGCTTTGGCCTATGGCAAGGCAGGATAAAGCCAGGCAGGAAATTCAAGCAGAGATATAGGAGAAGAAAGGTAGAGTCTCAGGGATGCCAGCCACAAAGAAAGTAAGACATGTAAAAAATAAAGTAACAAGCCACAAAACATGTGTCAAAGCATAGATGAGAAATGTGGATTAATTTAAAAGTAAGAGCTAGCTAATAATAAGCCAGAGCCATTGGCCAACCATTTATAGGTAATATTAAGCCTCTGAGTGGTTATTTGGGAACTGGAGGGCAGGAGAGAAACCTCCAATTACATGCACACATACACACATGCACACACACACATACACACACCACATACACAATAATATCTACAAAAATAAAACCACTAGGACAAAAAGCCACCAGGTGGCAGGATTGTTGGGGGGAGTGGGCAACTGGTGTGATGGTTATGTTAATTGTAAGCTTGACAGAGCCTAGAATCCCCTAGCAAATGGCCCATCTGGGCATACCTGAGGGGGTGTTAATGGACAACTTAATTGTTGGGAAGACCTTCCCACTGTGGCCATTCCCTAACTTGTGTTCTGGACTGAATAAATGTGAGAGGGAACTGAGTGAGATTGTGCATTTATTTCTGCCTTTCCTGCTTCCAGATGAGGGGTGCAATGTGATCAACTGCATCCGGTGCCCACGGCCTCAGCTTCCCCACCATGGACGGTACCACCATCAACTGTGAGCTAAAGCAGAGCCTTTCTCCCTTAAGGTGCTCTTGTCAGGAGCTTTGCCATAGCAACAGGAAGAGGTGCTAAGACAGTTGGGCACCCATAAAACCTGTAAGACTAGACACCACAAAGGGAAATTTTATACAAACTGTAAAACATCACCAGCTGAGGGGAAGCATAAGGGCAACTGTAGAATTTGGCCAGTGACAACCTTATTATAAGTGCACAGTAACATAATCTCACGGAAGGAGGTAGAGACACAGAACTGAACTGGGTAACTCTGGAAGACAGTGTCTTGTTCGGCTGCCTTGCGGCTAAGTTGACCAGTACTAGACACAAAAATTATATTGGGCTCAGTAGATATGTTTCCCATTCAGGCACAGCTTAACTTTCTCTGAATACGAGTGTTAAACAAATAAATACGTTGTAGATAATTACAGCCAGGTTTCCCCAGAATAGGAACTCAAATAACAGAAGATAAAATGCTAGAATGGTCATGGTGATACTGCACTGGGGTTTCAGTATGAGTGCGAGCACACACACACACACACACACATAATACACACACTTACACACATACACACATAATAACACACTCACACACACACATAATACACACACTCACACACACAATACACACACTCACACACACAATACACACTCACACACATACACACACAATACACACACACACATACACACATAATACACACTCACACACACAATACACACACTCATACACATACACACACAAACATAATACACACTCACACACACATAATTAATTCAGACACATGTATACACGGATTTTAACACATACCCACTCTTGGTTGTTCTCACTGTGAGGCCCTAGAAGCAGCGGCACTTGAATGGCAGTGAAGCAGTATTTCACAGAGAAGTGAGTTCATAGTTATGGCAGGGAAAATAGAACACTGAAAACAGGCAAGGTCCCTATCAAAGGGGCACAGTGGGGCTGAGGAGATGGTTCAGTGGGTAAAATATATTTCCTTCCTTCCTTCCTTCCTTCCTTCCTTCCTTCCTTCCTTCCTTCCTTCCTTCCTTCCTTCCTTCCTTCCTTCCTTCCTTCCCTTGTGCAGCCCAGGCTGGCCTTGAACTCACTATGTAGCTGAGGATGACCATAACTTCGGATCTTCCTGTTTCTGTCTCCAAAATGCTTGGATTGCAGTCTTGCAACACCACAGCTGGTTTAGTCGCGCTGAGGATCAGATCGGGAGCCTTGTGAATGCAGGCTCACAATGGAGCTGCGTTCCTGGACTTCGGCCACCATTACGGTAAGATTCATACACAGGTGCCTCAGCACTCCCTCTCAGTACGGTGAGATGAACAAGGACATTTATCCCATCCCAGCCCTAGAGAGATACCCCTCCCCTCTCCTTCACACTGCAGTGGGGTCAGCTGAGGCCTGTTGGACAATCAGGACTCAGGACTCTTCTCAGTGCCAGTGAGAACCACACCGGAGTCAGAATCCCCACCCTTCTCAGTGGCAATGGGGAACTCTCCTACGTGGCAACCACTGGAGTCTGAATGGGAGTCCCCAGGCTTCTATTTCCATCTAGAGGTGACAAGGTAGTGCCTCAACCCACGTCCTTGTCGAACTGAACAGACACGACCAAAATTACACCTGGCAATTACAAACACACAAATTTGAAACGAAAAGTATCAGGCCTCAGGGGAAAAAAACTCACTGAAGAAACAAAGAAAAAAGTTAAAGGAACGTTTAGAACTGAAAAGAAAAAAGAAGTGAAAGAAAAAACTCTCAATTGGATGAGTTTATCAGCAGAGCTGAGGCGATGGAGAAAAGGCCCTGTGAACTGGAAGATAGAACCTCCCTGAGTAATGGAGAAGAAATAGACTAAACAGTAACAAAACCAAAACCATTAACAACCAAACCCAAACAACAGCAACAACAATCAAACCCAAACTCAAACCAAACCAAAAACATCATCAGCGACAACCAAGCCAGAACAGCAGCTGTAGGCTAACCCTCAGGCCCTGGGTGTCTAAAAACTCTAACATCCCGGCCACTGGAGTTCCAGGAAAGAGGAGGAGGCGGAGTTGAAAACATGCAAGCAGGGGGCTGGGAGATGACTCCTACAGAAGATGAGAACTAGGGTTTGGCTCTCCAGAAATCCACATATTTGCTGGGTAAGCATGGGAGTCGACTTGTTAATTCCAGCCCTGGAAGGTGGAGACAGGGCTCCCCAGAGCTAGCCGGGAGCCATCTTCAGTTGATAACCACCATCAATGAAAACTGGGTTTCCTGCAAAGGAGTCTCACCGGGGAACAAGCTACTCTTAAGGGCAGGCTGCAGGCCCTGCAGTAGAGGCCAAACAGAAAGTGAACTCAGTGGCATCTTTGGAGGTTCCTTGTCTCAAAATGTCATGTCAGAGCCTTTTCCTTTCTCCCCCTGCTTCTTATGAATTTATCTTGTTTTTATTTAATTTTATTTGTATATTTTTTCTTCTCTCTCTTTTTTAACCTTACAGGCCAGTTGCATATTTATTATAGCTTCCAATTTAGTGTTTTATGGGATTCCTGAGTGTGGGCACAAGAGGGTCTCTCTTTCCTGTGCCTTCTCTGGGGATCTTTTCCTTCTGTTTGCTTTGTCCAATTCCAACATTCTATTCTGTTTTATCTTATCATATTTTATTATCCCTTTAAAACCTGTTTATTTTCTAATGAGAGACAGAAAGGGGTGAATCTGAATGGGATTTGAGGAACTGGGGGAGCAGGGGGGAGGGGAAATTTTCAATAAAAGGTGTGTGTGTGAGAGAGAGAGAGAGAGAGAGAGAGAGAGAGAGATCTTGCCTCAACAAATCAGGAAGAATGAGAGTGTATGACATCAGCCTCGGGCCTTCACATGCACTGGTACACATGTGTACCCCCATACATATGAAAACAAAACACATGCGCATGTGCGTGTACACAAAAACACACACAAAATGGAAAAAAGAAGAAATACAGAAAGAAAAATAATGACTCAAAATTGCCCACATTTATCAAGAAACACGAGCTCTTAGGACTAAGATGAGGGGTCCATACTATGGACTGAATGTCTCTGTCTCCCCCCTGAAGCCCAACCCCCTAATGCAGTGGTGGGGTAGGTGTATTTGGGGGTGGGTAACAGAGATGATGGTTAGATCCCCCAAATGAGATTAGTACCCACCTTTGACAATATTTCCTTTATTCATGTGTAAGTGTGTTTCTTTGTGTGCACACACACCTGCTTGGGGTCCCTGTAGAGCTCAGTAGGTGCCCTTGAGTTACAGTCAGTTGTTGGTGCTGGGAACTGAAGTCTGGTCCTCTGAAAGAGCAGCAAGTTCTTCTTCTTCTTCTTCTTCTTCTTCTTCTTCTTCTTCTTCTTCTTCTTCTTCTTCTTCTTCTTCTTCTTCTTCTCCTTCTCCTTCTCCTTCTCCTCCTCCTCCTCCTCCTCCTCCTCCTCCTCCTCCTCCTCCTCCTCCTCCTTCCTCCTCCTCCTTCTTCCTCCTCCTCCTCCTCCTCCTTTTGGTTTTTCGAGAGAAGGTTTCTCTGTAACTTTGGAGCCTGTCCTGGCACTAGTTCTTGTAGACCAGACTGGTCTCGAACTCACAGAGATCTGCCTGCCTCTGCCTCCCGAGTGCTGGGATTAAAGGCGTGTGCCACCACCGCCCGGCAAGCAGCAAGTTCTTAATGCCATCTTTGGGCCTGAGAGTGCTGGGTGCTTCCTCCTCTAGAACCTGTGAAGGTGTAGTGAGAAGTCTGCCTTTCAGCATAGCGAAGCAGTCCTCAGCAGGCATGGAGTCTGCGGGTGCCTTAATCCTGGGCTTTCCAGCCTTCAGAACTGTGACAAATAAATATTTATTGTTTAAACTACTTAGAGTGTGATATTTTGTTATACCACCCTGAGCGGAGACAATTCTAAATGGGGGAAAAACACAAAGAAATCTACGCCAATTATAATTTAGTTATGATTATACTTCTGTCAACTAGAGACTGAGAAAAAAGTCTTGAAAGCAGCCAGAGAAAATTGAGGAAACACAAACTCAAATAACAACAGAATTAGAGACCGTAAAAGCCAGAAGAAAGCGACAGTGTATTTCCAGTGCTGAAAGAGAAGAGTTGTCACCTCCTAATTCTGTATCCCATAAATGTATATTTAAAGAATAAAGGCAAAAGGCTGGGAGATGGCTCAGTGGCTAGGAGCACTTGCTCTGAGAGCATGAGATCCTGAGTTTAAACCTCAGTGCCCACGTGAAAAGATGGGCATGGCTGAGCTGCCTGTAACCTCAGCACTGAGGGCTGGAGATAGGGTACGGAGAACTCTGGACAGCCAGCCTGCCTGAATAGTGAGATTCTAGTCCAGTGAGCCATCTTGTCTCAAGACAATTAGGCGAAGAGCCATAGACGAAGTCACCAAATGTCTCCTCCTCTGGCCTACACGTACACATGCATAAGTGTGCATATTTGCATACTCACATGCATGAACCACACACATACATGACATACAAACATATACAATACCAATCACAGGTTCTCAAAACACACATCCAACATGCACATACATACACCATTTAAATAAGTATATTTTTAAATTTTGTAAATATGTGTGTGTGTGTGTGTGTGTGTGCCTGAGTGTATATCTGAACACCACCTGTGTGCAGAGGTCTGCAGAGGCCAGAAGAGGATGCTGGATCCCTTGAAACTGGGGTTATAAGTGCTTGTGAGAAGCCTGATACAGATTCTGGGAGTCCAATTCAGGTCTTCCCCAAGAGCAGCAAGTGCTCTTACCCATGAGGCATCTCTCTAGGCCCCATATATACACACGCATAAAAGAATAATGAAAAGAGAAAAGGGTAAATAAAACACGTTCCAGACAAAAGAAAACTAAGAGGACTCATTGTTAGCCCATCAGTGAAGGACACAGGGAAGCAAAGGAGAAACTGGAGCAGCGAGGCGGAGGGAATAGCGCAGTAGTAAAACACGGGCTGAACAATACTCTTTTCTGTGTTCCCTAAATGAGACTTGACAATAGCAAAATTATAGTACTGACTGATGTGATTTCAAATGATGTTTGCGGAGGAAACGTAAGGAAATTATAAGCAGGACACAAAATAAGGTGAATCTTCGTGTTCACTCAAATAAAATGATGACAGATTTTATGCCTATAAAAATCTCACATCTAGAAAAAACACTAAAATTGCTATGCAAAAAGACACAATCAGAAACAGTGCAGATAAACTAGAGTGGATTTACCTAAAAAGGATCTTGTTTTGTTTTGTTTTTGTTTTTTGAGACAGAGTTTCTCTCTGTAGCTTTGGAGCCTGTCCTGGAATAGCTCTTAGAACAGGCTGACTTCTAATTCACAGAGATCCGCCTGCCTCTGCCTCCTGAGTGCTGGGATTAAAGTCATGCACCACCACTGCCCTGCCTAAAAAGGACTTTTTAAAATGCGTTGATAACTCACATAAGCTAAAGGAGAAGAAAATACATAAATAAGAAACAGAAGACAAAACAAAAAATAAAATGGAGCCTTAAATACCAATTGGTACATTAAATATAAAAGACTCAAAAACAACAATTAAAAGACAGATTGACAAACATAACTGAATTACAGGCTGTCTACAGAAAAAAACTTCCCCTGATGAAAATGATAAAAGTACATTGAAAAGGAAAATATGAGGAAACTTGAACCAAGGAAAGAAGTGGGTGGTAGCTGTAGCTTAGTGATAGAGCATTTGCTTACCATGCACAAAGCCCTCGGTTCAATCTTTAGAACACAGAAGGGTAAGCAGTGCTCTGTATGTTAGACTCAGTGACTTCACAGCAAAGATAAGTACCAGAGAGGGGCGTTACATACTGACAAGGCCAACCAGCCAAGAACGTACAGCAGCTTACATATAGACCCACCACGCAAACAGAACATCCAAGCAGGCGAAGCAAGAGCTGCTAGCACCGGAGATAAGGAAATATACTACTAGAAGTAAAGATCTCAACACCCCTTGTTTAACAAGTGATAGGACAGCTACACAGAAAGCCTGTGAGAACTTGATACCATCGGCATACGAGATTTGACGGGCAAAAACAGATACTCTAACCAATGACAGCAGAATTATCCCCGCCTCACCTCTCTGTCCCCCTCCCATTCCTTCTCCTCTCTCTCTCTCTTCCCTCTTCCCTCTCTGTCCTCTCCCCTCCCTTCTTTCTTTTCTCCCCCTCCCCTTTCTTTTCTGAGGTTTAAAACAACTTAAATACATTTACAGTGATGTAGGTCAGACAATCTGGTGTGGGTCTCGCCAGCCTTGGAGATGGTTAATGCCGGTTTCTGAAAGTGGATTGGGTCTCTGAAAGCTAGCTCCTGAGATATTGGACTGCTATATAACAGTGACATCTGACATACCCTTTTACTCCGTGCCTCATGATGGGACTCCTATTTTTCACCATGATGCCATTCACCATGTTGAGATACAGGTGGGTCTTTACCAGAGGCCAAACAGATGGGGTTGTTCAATCTCCCTTGTGTCTAAAGTCCCTGACCTCAGCTGTCTTGTTACAGTAACTAAGAAAAGGAGTCAAGGCAGCTCTCTAGGTTCCCATCCATCTACATGCCCACAGCTCCTAGGCGACACGTCAGCTGCTCCAGGCTAAGTACTTCATGGAGCTCTGGGAATGGAAGGGGTAGCTCTGAGGGCATTTCTGTGTTTCAGGTCCTTAATGCACACATTCTGAGCCCACCTTCCCGGTTCTTCAAAGACTAGACTCATTCAATCCCATTCACAGAGGTGGAAATGGAGACACAGAGACATCAAATAACCTGCTCATTGTGAGGACTGGAACCAGAAGCCAGGTGACTTGACACAGAGTTCAAGCTCTTCCCCAGATGTGGTCGTATCTTAGGGATCCAAAACCTAACCAAGAGTACGAGTGTCTATGACTAGACTCTAAGGGCCAGGCACAGGGCTGGGCACACCCAAGTCCTCCTGATGGTAGCCTTGTCTTCTGGCTATTCTGCAAGGTTGGTACACTGTAACATGGAGTAACTGAATGAGAGGCAAGGACTGGTTGACATCAGATGATCGTGGGAACCTTATTAGCTCTTATTCCTCCCCAGTTTCAAAAGTCAAGATGGCCTCATGGGGAGAACCTCCCTTCTGCATACCAGTTCAGCTGCTTCGGAGCAAAAATAGTTTTATTTGGCCCTGGACGTCATCCCTGAGAAATAAAAACTGCAGAGCGTGTATACTCTAAAAACTTCTTGTCTCTGATAACTATTCAATTTTGGGTGTGATCCAAGAGCTGGTATGTTGTGGGTTTCCAGTCCAAGCTGGTCTTGGCTGCCCTGGGTGGAGGCTTTAGCTGGGCTGGATTCTTGGGACTTGATTTAATACATACCAAAACATTTGGGTCAATTGCAAAACCAGAGATGCACATCCCTGTATTTCGGTTCCAGTCCCCAGCTTAGTGGTATGAGCCACAGCGATGTCATAATGCAATACACATGCACCAAGGGCTGCTCTGGGTGACCGTCTGCTGGCTGCGAGCAGGCGCTGTGGCTGCCCTACACAGTGGACAGAGATGAAATAAAAGCCAGAACAGCTGCAAGGGAACCACATGGACGCTTCCAGAATTCATGCCTTCCTGTCAGTGTGCGCTGCATGTCAGGAGAGGAGCTGGCATGGAGCTAGGTGTGGCTGGACTGCAATAAGAAGCATGCATGAGGGTGATACAGGTGGGGTCTCCCTGTTTCTTGCTCATGATAGCAATGAGTTCAAGTTCCCTCTCAGCAGAAATCCCTGCCCCGGCATCTCTAACAGATGGTTGTGTTCCTACCTCCCACCAGGAAGGCCATCCTAATTTTGTTAGCGGGAGCAGAGCTCTACCTGTCTGCGCTGGGGACGGGACTGGATCTGGTTTTGATTTTGGCCATGTTTGAGCTGTACCATCCTCTTCTCCTTGGAGTCTTTATAGGGACTTGAGAGGAATGAGTCTGGGCCCAGACATGGTGGGAAACTGGGGAAAGAGCCTCTGTGCACAGTCACCATGGGCTGGGGGACTGCAGAGATGCTCAGTGGGCAGAGGCACTTGCTATTCAAGGATGAAGTTCCCGTCTAGTTGCAGGGCAATCTAGATGGCTCAGTGGGTAAAGGCACTCGTGTTGAGTGTGAAGACATGAGCGTTATCTCCGGAATCCATATGGTGGAAGGAGAGAACTGACTTCTCCAAGTTGTTCTCTGACCATCATACATTGTGCACATGCATGTGCGTACACACACTAGCAAGTAAATACATTTTTACACGAACACACACAGTAAATAACTAATAAATACTTTTTTTTTTTTTGGATTTTTTTCGAGACAGGGTTTCTCCATAGCTTTTGGTTCCTGTCCTGGAACTAACTGGAACTAGACCAGGATGGCCTCGAACTCACAGAGATCTGCCTGCCTCTGCCTCCTGAGTGCTGGGATTAGAGGCGTGCGCCACCACCGCATAGCTCTAATAAACACTTTTTAAAGAACTAGCCTAGTTGGCATGGTGGAGATGCAGAGAGGGGAGCAGCCCTGGAGCTCCCTGACCAGGCAGTCTAGGTGAGCTGGTGAGCTTTAGATTCTATGAGAGATCCTGTCTTAAAATATAAGATGGAGAGTAATCGATGAAGACATGTGATGTCAACCTTGGCCTCCACAAAAATGCACAGCATGTGCACCTGCGCGCACACACGCATACACAGACTTACATACACACACATAGACATACATACACACACATACACACACACATAGACATACATACACACACACATAGACATACATACACACACATATAGACATACATACACACACACATAGACATACATACACACACGCATACACAGACATACATATACACACATAGACATACATACACACAGACATAGACATACATATACACACATAGACATACATACACACACATAGACATACATACACACACATAGACATACATACACACACATAGACATACATACACAGACATAGACATACATACACACACATAGACATACATACACACACACATAGACATACATACACACACATATACATACACACACACTCACACACACACAGGCGGGGAGCATGAAGATGGTTCAGTGCATAAATCTGGTTTTGATTTTGGCCATGTTTGAGCTGTACCATCCTCTTCTCCTTGGAGTCTTTATAGGGACTTGAGAGGAATGAGTCTGGGCCCAGACATGGTGGGAAACTGGGGAAAGAGCCTCTGTGCACAGTCTTACCCCAAGCCTGAGTTTGATACCCAGGATCTTACAAAGTGCAAGGAGAGATCTGGGTCCTACAAATTGCCCTTTGAACTCCACAGGCATGCTGTGGCATGCATGCTTGTGCATACACATAAGAAAAAAATAAATAAAAGATGAAAGAGACCTTTGGGGTATCAGTTACTCACCCATCGCCTGGCAACTTCTGTGGTTGGCCTGGTTCTCCAGTGTGGCCTGTATCATGCCAGGGTGTGGGGGCCTTGGCCTGCTGTAGGGGATCTTTCTTGAGCTCCCATGGGACTTTCTGCTTCATTAGCTGTGTCTAGGCTTTGGGTCTGTCCTTGGTAAGCTGGACAGCGGACTAGCACCCAGGTGGTAAGGAAAAGAATTGGAAGTTCTTTCAAGTTGTGTGACTTTTTCTGGGCAGCATGAACAAAGGTCTACTCACCACAGATGGGACGCTGATGACAGACCAAAGGAGCAAGTCCACCCAGTCTAGACGGCTGAAGCGGCGACGGGCGGCTGACTCAAAGGCAGCTGCGTCACTGAGCAGCTCATTCCAGCATGGTGACAGCTCACCAAAGCGGCATCCGCAGAGCTTTCCCTAGCTTCTGGGCAGCACTACCCGTCAGTGAATTTCTTCTTCCAGCACCAGTTACATTTTCGCAACCCCAGGGAGGGGGCTTTCTGAATCTTGTAATATTCCTGAACTTCCTGAGCTATTTAATTTTCCATTTGGTTTGTCCCCCTTGAGTCTTGAAGGAATATTTCAATTAGGAGAAAGCAGCCTTGTGTGCGACATGTGGAGAGTGGAGGCAGACAAACCTCAGGGCAGCAGCAACAGCAGAAGTTGAGCCATGCTCACCTAGGACCCCAGTTCCCAGAAGCTGCACCACCAAGTGCAGGAGGCAGAGATACAGGCATCTAGGGGGCAACAGGTTGGAACTGCACAGATAAGTATGGCCTTGGGCCTCTATTGTCACAACTTGTCACAGTGGAGCCCTGGGTTTTTCCTAGACCAAGGTGGCACCAGGGCATCTGCAGACCCAATGTGGATCAGAGAGAGGCCTGAGTGTAAGCCCATCTTCCTTCATCTTGTTCTCTGAAACTAAGACTCATATACTCCTGTGACGTCACCGCAGTCAGATGGGGAAGCGTCAGCCTTAGAGAACATCACTGTATTCATTCGTTGGTTTACTGTGTTCCCTGTGTGTGGAATATGCATGTGTGGGGTGTACCACTCACCTGTGAGTGTGCGTGTGGAAGCCGGAGGTCTATGCCAGGTGCCTTCTCTTGCTCTCTGTTGCATTTATTGAGACCGGGTCTCTTACTGAACTCAGAACTTTCTGATTTAGCTGAACTGGATGGCCAGAGAACTCCAGCAATGTGTTCTCTTGGGACTGGGGATACAGAAACATGCAGGCTGTTATGTAGGTGCTGGGGATCTGAACTTAGGTCCTCATGCAAGTGTAGCAAGCATTTAACCAATGAGCTCTTCCTAGCCTTAAGAGCATGTGTTTGATGGGCATTACACTGAATCTGTAGGTTGCTTTTGGTAAGATTGCCATTTTTACTTTGTTAATTCTACTTATGCAAGAGCATGGAAGATCTTTCCATTTTCTGGTGTCTTCTTCAATTTCTTTTTTCAAATATTTAAAGTTCTTGTCATACAGTTCTTCCACTGGTTTGTTTAGAGTTATTCCAAGATATTTTATGTTATTTGTGGCTATTGTGAAGGGCGATGTTTCTCTGATTTCTTTCTCAGCCAATTTATCATCTGTATAAAGGAGGGCTACTGATTTTTCAAGTTAATATTGTATCCCGCTACATTACTGAAGGTGTTTATGAGTTGTAGAAATTCCTTGGTAGAATGTTTGGGGCTGCTTATGTAAACTATTATATCATCAGCAAACAGTGAGAGTTTGACTTCTTCGAAAGGCACTTAAGGAAATGCTCAACATCCTTAGCCATCAGAGAAATGCAAATCAAAACAACTCTGAGATACCATCTTACACCTGTAAGAATGGCCAAGATCAAAAACACTGATGACCACTTATGCCTGAAGTAAAGGGAATATGCCTCCATTGCTGGTGGAGGTGAAAACTGGTACAGTCGCTTTGCATATCAGCATGGCAATTTCTCAGAAAAACCTATCTGAAGAGCCAGCAACACCGCTTTTGGGTATAAACCCAAAGGATGCTCAATCATATCACAGTTACATGTGCTCAACTATGTTCATAGCAGCATTGTTTGTCATAGCCAGAACCTGGAAACAACCTAAACGCTCTTCAACCAAAGAATGGATAAAGAAGATATGGTACATTTGCACAATGGAGTACTACACAGCAGAAAAAAAAACAATGGCATCTTGAAATTTGCGGGCAAATGGATGGATCTAGAAAACACCATATTGAGTGAGGTAACCCAGACTCAGAAAGACAAATATCAAATGTACTCATTCATAAGTGGCTTTTAGACTTAAAGCAAAGAGAAACCAGCCTACAATTCACACTCTCAGAGAACCTAAACAACATACATGGATCTAATCTAAATGGGACGTAGAAAAAGACAAGATCTCCTAAGTAAACTGGGAGCATGGGGATCATGGGAGAGGGGAGAAGGGGAGGGGAGTGGATAAAAATATATACCTCAATAGAAACTTTTTTTAAAAAAAGAGCATGTATCTGTTGTTGAGTAAATAAGAACATTTTGGTCCAGAGAAGATGAGCAGTGACCTGGGATTGCAGAGCTCTATGTAGGGCAGGGATGCCGGAATTCAGGTACCCTCAAAGTGTGAGGTCTTCCTATCCTGTCCCCTTTGAAGGAGGCAGACAAACATATGGGAGGGACCAAGTACAGGCTTGATCATCCCTCTCTGTTCAGCTGTTTAAACCTAGAATGCATAAAACAGAACCACCACAGGAGGATGGCTGTCACTCCCTAGTGACCCTCACTACCGACTGGACCCCCATCTGAAGAGCAAAGGGTTGAAGGGGGCTTCTAATCTTCCAGCTGCTCTCTATAGGCGTACAGCGTGATCCACGCCACACCACTGAATCGACTTCCCCATCCTTGAGACCCGGCTCAGCTGACGGTCAGATGAACAAGAGAACCATGGGAAGAAAAGAAAGCGAGGAGTCTTAATTCTTGAAACTGCAGTAAGTCACTCTCAAGCCCACTGAGTGAGCTGACCTGCCCCACTCAGGGCACCGGCAACCTCTGGCAACCTCAAAGGCCTGGCCCACCGAGGGCCCCCCCTCCAACAAGGTTGGGGACAATGTGGCCTGTTTACCTGTCAGCCTGTCCGCTTTCTTTTCATCTCAGAGGAAAAGAACTCCAGCGGAGCTGCTAATCCCAGAGTCAACAGGTGACCTAGCTGAGCGGATTCCCTGGAGGCGGGTGCCTCACTCAGCCCCAACTGTGCAAACAGACCCTGCAGGCCTGCGTTGCCGCAGGGGCGTGGCCAGAAGCGGCTGGTCCAGCTCGCCAGCTTGCCAGCTCGCCAGGCCCCTTGCTTCCTTTGTGATTTTCCCTTTGAATTGGGAGGAAGTTCAAAGGCAGGCCAGGGAAGGTCAAAGCCAATTTGCAGGTCGGGAAGAAGAGGGGCCTGACCTTTACCCGGAAGCTGGCCACCTGTTTGTCCTGACTGCTCCAATTACTAGCAGGGCGGCAGAGGCTAGCCAACGCAGCCCTGTGAGCCTCAGTTTCTTCATTTGTAAAGAAGAAATAAAGCACCTGTCTGGGACCAAGAGTGTATCTCAATTGTTAAGGGCTGTCCTTAACATGTATGAAGCCCTGGGTTCGATTCCCACATAAACCAGTTGTGGTGGTGCGCTCTTCTGATCCCAGTTCTTGGAAGGTGGAGGCCAGAAGCTCAGATGTTCAAGGTCACCCTCAGCTCTGAAGGTTGAAGACAACCTGGGCTGCACGAGTCCCTGCTCAAAACAACAACAGCAAAAACAACAACACACCTCTCTGTCAGTGATGGAGACAGTGTGGTGTTCCCTGTAAGTGGTTGCTACCCACCGTTAGGGAGGGCTTAAGAGACTAGGAATTAGACAGGACCCCCCTTCCCCGCGCAGGCAGGCAGGCAGGGAGAGGACCATGGTTAGGAAATAAAGGTGTCCCATTTCCAAGATGGCCAGCTTCTTCCTTAACCCCCTGATCGGAGACAAAAGGCCGGCCACTTAAAACAAGGGCCTTGTAGGTTCTTGTCTCCTGCCAGCGGGCCCCTCCTGATGGACGGGCTCAACAAGTTCATGGCCACATCAGGACATGTCCCACGAAAGTTACGGACCAGTCAACCATCCTGTCTTCACACTGATCAACCCTAGCATAGCGGAGGAAGACTCTTCACAGGCGTAACACCCCCAGGCCTGGAGGAGGGACTGGAGTCTTTGGATTTCCGCTTTGCTGAGGGTCTTTTTCTCCGTATGTCTGCTGCACGCGCGTGTTTCCTCAGTCCCTGACTCTGACGTGGTGCCTGAGGTTTCGAACTGAGAAGACGATTGATGGAGTTCCCTAGACTGTATCAGGAAGGAGGCTGACCTGGGAGCTTTGAATCAATGCCTACAGAGAGACGGGGTGTCCTGAACTGAGCTGGAGGGGCCGGCGTGGCTGGGACAAAGGAACGGACTCAGATGAGAGTGAATGGCTCCTTTCAGGGAGACAGTGAAACAAACATCCCGGGGTCCACATCCTAAGGCAAAGTTACCTGTGGGGAGGAGGCGGGCCCTCCACTTCCCCGCAGCAGGACCCCGGAAGCACACTGCCTAGCCGTCCTTCAGCTTCCCCATGTGAGCCTGAGCGGATCTGACGAGGTGTGGAAAGTGGTCGGTACAGAGCTCAATGGTCTCTAGCTAGAGAGCACGTTCTTGGGGCTGCTGAGGTGGCTCAGCGGGTAAACCCCTGACGATTGAGTTTGATCTCCCAGGACCCTCATGGTGAAGGAGAGAGCTGACTCCCTCAGGTTGTCCTGACTTCCATGTACACCCACCCCTCCCACAAGAAATGCAATTTAAAAAAAAAAAAAGAAATGTGTTTGATTTAGCATCAATTCCTTTTCCCTGGGGCTCAAAAGTGTTTATATGATTGACAAGTTCTCACTATGTAGTCCTGGTTGGCTGGAGCTTGTTAAATAGACCAGGGTAGCCTTGAACTCACAGCCATCCACCTGCCTCTGTCTCCGAAATATTGGTATTAAAGACTAGTGTCACCATAGCTAGCAAAATATATTTTTAAATTTTTATCATTATTATTTTAAGTTTTGGAAAAAAGGAGTCATGTAGCCCAGGCAAGCTTCCAACACATTCTGAGGCTGAGAATGTTAAGATTATAGATGGGCGTCATAGTATCCTGTTTTAAGAAGTGCTGGGTCTCGAACCCAGAGTCTCATGTGTGCTAGGCAAGCTCAGTACCAACTGAGCTATCGCCCCAGCCTCCAGACTTTCCTATCACAATACATGTTCTGGAAGTGGATGGTTACTGGCTTTAATCATTGGTGGGTGATGCCATCAGGAGTTAGGTTCTTTCCCTCCTCCTAGTCAGCACATGTGCCTGCTAATTGCCTTGGGGTGGCAACATGGGCCTCTCTGCTCCATGAGCAAGCACGGGGTCTCCCAGGAACTCATTGGTCAGAGTGAGTCACATGGTTGCGGTGGAGCCAGGGCTGCTGGGAATGCAAAGCAAAGCCTTTACTTCCCCAGCTTGTGCTGGAGGCTGGGGAAGGCGGCTGAGGGGGTGAGAACAGGGAGTCACCCAGTCACCAGCTGCCAGAGGAGCTGACTATCCTCTTCCCAGGCCACAGACGGGAAGCCAGTGCCAGGGGCGGAGGATGCTTACTCAATAGGCAGCTTGATTGATGGACTTGGACGTTCTGGGCTGCCAACCAGAGATGCAGTGATAAAGCTGCTTCCGTGCATCAAGGAGAACAGTAGGATAGCTGAGCGTGTGCTGGGGGACAGGGACGCGCCGGGTTTGTTTTTGGAAACAAGCTTTCGTCTTGTAGCTGAGGCTGGTCCTGTAGTCGAGGACAACCTTGAACTTCAAAGCATCCTGCCTCCACCTCCCCAGTGCTGGTATTACAGGTGTGCACTACCAGACTTGGTTTCTAGAGTGCTGGGATCAGACGGAAGTTGTGTGTGCCCAGCCTCACTTAGATTTCCCCCCCTCAGGCACACTCAGCCCCCAAATGACAAGTACTGTTCTAGAGACTATGGAGAACACTGAGGGTCAGGGAACAGGCCCTCCTCCCTCACACAGGCCTTCCCTCCTCCCTCACACAGGCCTTCCCTCCTCCCTCACACAGGCCTTCCCTCCTCCCTCACACAGGCCCTCCTCCCTCACACAGGCCCACTTCCCTCTGGTAATTGTCCACCTTCTGAATGTGTTATAAACGTACCAAACAGCATCATCTTCTGGATTGGGAAGTAGCAAGTTTTCAAATAAGGAGCCTTTGGGGGACATTTCGTATTGAAATTATAACAGAGAGGTACTTGACTAGAGCATGATTTGTGGGGTCTTCTGTAGTATTTCTTTTAGCGCCTAGAGATGCTGTCAGAGCCCTCTCTGTCCCATAGTCCTAACAACGTTTGCAGAAAGTCACCAGTAGCTACTTGTCAGGCAACGTCTCTTCCATCCTGTGTGACAGAGAACAGCCCAGAAAGGCTGTTCCCCCAGATGTGAGAAGGAGAGGGAAATGGCCTTGTGAAGCCCAGGGGCAACACCAAGGCTGCCTTCTTAAATGTGCCCTGGGAGGTGGTCCAGTACCATTGGTCCAGGAACCTAAAACCAAAGGAAGGCCAGACGCAGCACTCCTGTCCGTATGTCTGCAAGCATGCAGACGCATGTATGTGCAGTCAAGTAAATGTACACATGGAGGCCAGAGGTCTGGATTTTACATGTACATGCATGCATGTGTGTGAGTGCATGCATGGTGTGTGCGTGGAGGCCAGGGGACAGCTTTTGGGAGTTCGTTCTTTCCTTCCACCATGTGGGTTCTAGGGATTGAATTCAGGTCATCGGGTTTCGTGGCACGTGCCTTTACCCGCTGAGCCATCTCATTGGCCCTACGCCTTATTTTCAGAGACAGGATCTCTCATTGGCCTGGGAGAAGCTCACTAATTTGGCTGCCCTAAATGGGATTACCGGTGCTGGGCTTACAAGCATGCTCCACCCCGCCTTGCTGATTTGTGAGGAGTCTGCGGATCAAATTCGAGTCCCCATTCTTGCATGACAAGTACTTTACTGACTGAGCCATCTCCCTTGCCCACATACCCCAGAAATCTGGGCCTTGGTCTTGGCTGTGGCTACAGGCCAGGACCATCTTTCCCAGATGTCTTGGAAACTGGGAAGCCCCCAGACCTTTTGCATGGCTCCAGGAATCAAGTGGTTTTGAGAATGACTTCGAGTTGGTTCTCTTAGCCAGTCTTCAGTTCAACTGGGATCTGAACACCGCTTTGAGAGTAATGTTCAACTCCATATTCACAAGAAAAAATTATTTGCAGAGGTGATCAGGTGTAAAATCTTGCTTGGCTTTTTTTAACTGGTGGTTAAATATTTCTCTTAGGGAGATGCCAGCTCCTCGGCTGTGTGTTCCTGAGCTCCAGACCTTCCTCTTTATCACTGTGGCGAGCTCGCCCAGCGATACCTCTATCTACTGCCTTACTGCTTGTGCTCAGGACACGCAGGATCCTTGAGATGCTGTGGCTTTTGTCCATTGAGCCTTGCACAATGCCTGGCACCCACTTGGGAACTGGATGAGGGAACAGACAGGTACGGACAGGAACGATGGCTGATGAGATCCAGATCAAGTATCTGGGATGAAGGCCCTGGTGAGGTCCGTCCTCTACAATCCCAATCCAGCCCCTTGTGGCAGCCTGCATATATGGGTCAGTGAAGTTCAACAGAGGCACACACAGGCTTGTAAACCCCTCTCCCTCCGCCCAGGCACGGCTGGCAGCTGTGGGCAGTTCACGCAATTCTGCAGACTTCTTCAATTCTCATTTTTGGGTCATGGAGTCATCTGTGCCTCTCCCCCTTCATGCTGGGTCATCTCTTGGCCACACCACAGGGACTCTCTTGTCAGCTGGAGGAACTTCAGACACCAGTTCCCTTCAGGAAGTCTTCCCTGATTCCAGGGCTGCCCGAGGAAGAGTGGGAGATGAGAGCAGCTCTGGAATCTTTGCTTTGCTGATGAGATCGAACATCTAAAAAGAGAGGGGACAGAACGGCAAGGACCGCGGAAAGCTTAGCTCAGAATGGGCTGCCCCAAGACGGCAGTTGCTTTCAGAACCCACCAAACAGGCTTGTAAATTCTGTCCCAGCCAGCTACCTGGCTGTGTGAACTTGGTTCAGGAGCTCCTGTGTTCCCCCATCTGTGTGGCACTACAGGGAAGGTGTAGGGACCCCCTGAGGTATTAATGTAAATAAGGAGCAGGAGCTGGGGAGATGGTGGCCTCAGTCTGCCAAGTGTTGGCTGTGCAAGCTGAGGATCAGGGTTTAATCCCCAGATCCTACATTAAAAAAAGGCAACCCCTCCCCAAAACCACAAACCTCTGTGTGGTGGCACATGCTAGAGGTCCCAGTACTGGGAGGGCAGACACAGGTGGGTCCCCACGGCTTGCCGAATGGGGAAGACCCAGGAGAGTGGAAGACTTCATTCTGTTTCTGTTGCCCTATCTTTGCTCATGTCTCCCACTCACAGTCCCTCCATGCCTAGGCATGAAGGCCCCGTGCTGTGCTAAAATTGCCACTTCAGGGAGTTCATGTCCCCACTGGCTGTTTCTGAGCCGATTGTCCTGTCCACCCACCTTCTCCTGGGCTCTCTGTTCTCACACACTTTTTGCTTTTGCCAAGTCAAGTTCGTTCATTCATAGTCTCCTCCTGTGCCCCTCCCTGCAGACTTCCCGGGCACCTGCTGGGTAGGGATGCTCTCATCAGTGCTGGCCCTGAAGTCCCCAACAGAGGCCACATGAACAATGATAGCACAGAGGAGGGGAACTGAATGGCAGTTCTTAAAAGGCCCTCAGAATGCTCAGAAAAGATGGGCCAGGGGTGTCACCCATCTGGGAGAGGGCTTGACTGACAGGCACCAAGCCCTGGATTTGGGCCTCAGCAACAATAAAGCAGACACAGTACTGAAAGCTTTTAATTTCTGATCTTATGAGAAAGAAACAGAAGGTTCAAGAGTTCAAGGTTAGCCTCAGCCGTGTAACAACTTTGAGGCCAGCCTGAGCTACATGAGATCTTGTCTCAAATTTTGTCCATGTGACGAATTAAGGAAGTTGAAATGGGAAGATGGTCATGGATGGTCGGGTAGATACAAATGGACTGTTAAGAGGAGGGCAGAGGTCACACAGGGAAGTGGCTATTTTGTGTGCATGTGTGTGTGTGGTTTTGAAAATGGGGGAGAGGAAGGAGTCAGTAACTGAGGGATCATTTGAGCCCTGGCTGGCCTTTCAGAACTGTAAGAGAATGAAAGCTACTGGTTGTGTGTGTGTGCATACATATACATATGCATATACATACATGTTTATTCATGTATATGTTCATGTCTGTGGGTACATACGGGTATGCAAGTGCACACATGCATGTGTGTGCATATGTGTGTGCATATGTGTGTGTGCATGAGTGTGTGTGTGTGTGTAGGAGTGCATGCATGCCCTTGTACAGACTAGAGGTTAATCCTGGGTGCTGTCCTTGGGAACCATTTTTTTTTTCCTTGAAACGGGGTCTCTGCCTTAGCTTGGGGCATCCCTTGAGCCCCAGGGATCTCTACCTCCCCAGCACTGGGACTGCAAGCCTGTGCCAAGGCATCTGTTTTTTCTATGTGAGTTCTGAGGATCAAATTCAAGTCCTCATGCTTGCACAGCAAGCATCCCCTCCCTCAGTCCTGCATACTATTTTCTGCCATGATATTTGTTTGGGCTACAACAGAGGAGGACTGTGAGCATGGAGAACTAAACTCAGGGCCTCTGAGGTTAGGTGGCACCTTGTGACTGATTCTTATGACAAGGCAGGGGCGCAAGTCACTAGCTTTCCACTAGTATGAGGCTTGACCCTGTGGTCGCCTAACACAGTCACCAAGAGCAGTTCAGATGGGAGCATTAATAGCGGAACTTCTCGGCTTGGGGCTGAAGGTCAAGTGTCCCAGCCTCTGGGCTGCCATTAAGGTAGTGTAGCTGATGGAGACCCTGAGAAAGCTGCTCTGAAGAGAGGAAGCAAAGGCCTGGAGTGCTGGTGGCACCATAGACTCTGAGGCTGGTCTCTAAGGCTGTGGCCTGAGGGACAGGGGTCTCACAACATGGCTTCTCCCTGACATGCACTCCTCCCCTACTGTGTACAACTCTGTGAACACCTAGTGAGTGTGCAGAGACCCTGTGTGCCACTCACAGCTGTGTGGTGGGGAGCCCCTGCACACACAGGTCTGCAAGCATTAAGCTCTGGGAATGAATGTGAGGGGTTTGAAGCTCTCTGGGAATAGTTCTACCCCGTACAGGGGCCGGAGCAAACCGAGGTGACAGATGTGGGTGGGTGTCTGGTGCGGAGTGTCTGGATAGGGTGCAAAGGGCAGTCACACACGAGGGACAGATGTGGGGGTGTGTAGCACTTTCATAGTCCTAGACCAAGGGCCAGCAAGATGGTCAGTGGGTAAAGGTGCTTGCTGCCAAGTCTGAAGACTTGAATTCAGTCTCTGGGGCCCATTCAGTGGAAGGAAAGGATGCATTGCTGCATGTTGTTCTCAGGCCTCCGCATGCCACCCCCTCAGTAAGGAAATAAAAATCGCACACACATACACACACACTGTACACACTCACACTACACACACACACTACACAGACTACATATACTATACACACACACTCACACTACATACACTATACACACACTACATAAACACACTACACATCACTACACCTGTTATAATCAATTTATTTAATTATAAATAAATCCCTAAAAGATTACATTGTGTGTGTGAGTGTGTGAGAGAGAGTGTGTGTCTGTGTGTGTCTGTGTGTGTGTGTGAGAGAGAGAGAGAGAGAGAGAGAGAGAGAGAGAGAGAGAGAGAGAGAGAGAGAGAAGACAGAGGACAGATTTTCTGGAAGTCAATTCTCTCCACCTGCCACCTCGGTTCTAGCGGTTAAACCTAGAACCCTGGGCTCGGCAGCAACAGCCTTTACTCTCTGAACCATCTACCAGCCTAAGCTTCTTCTCAAACCCAGGCTCTTGTTTAAGTGATGTCCCACGCCTCCAACTCATAGATAAGGAAACTGAGGCTCATGGAGCCGGTGATCTGCCTCAGGCAGAGTGGAGATACTCCCGATGATACCCGGGAACCCTGGCTCTCCTACCATAGAACACCCCCTTTCTTCAGGATCCTGCATCCATTTTCCTGGAGAGTAGGCTGGCTCAGCCGTCCATGCTTACCAAGCTGGTGGGGCTCTTTGAAATAGAGTGTGTTTGGAAGCGGTAGAGGGTGACGGGACTGGATGCATTGGTGGTTAGTGACTTTGTATTCTAAAAAGCTTCATGACTTCTGTTACTCATTTTTTTTGGCTTTTTTTTTTTTTTTTTTTTTTGTCTCAGTAACTTTTATGTCTTCCGCTCATGGTCAGAAGAGCCTGCCCACTCCCCGGTCCTGGGTGCAGGGTTAGCAAGAGTAATGTCAGGAGCTGGGGTGGGGTGAGTGGTCAATGGGTTTGGCAGAACTGCCCTTCTCCTGCTTTGGCGAAAACAATTCCCTATTTGGCAAAGGGCAGTGTTTGCCCTGGGACAAAGCTCTGCAGCCCTGTGCCAGGCCCTGTTTACCCTGGCACCCGCTACTGCGGTGGCCAAGTGATCCTAGGCTGTTGAACTTCCTGGATTCCTAATCACACAGCCTACACCATGGGGGAGCAAGGGCAGTGCTAACAGGTGTCCTTCACAAGGTATCCGGTGACTCTGCCAACCCCATCCTGGCTTCTGAGGAGAAAGGTAAATGGAACTGGGCATTAGGACCAGTATGTAAGGTTGAGGGGCAGCCCGGATGCCTTGTGTCCGCGTTGCTGAATTCCTACCCATAGCTTTTGTCTGGCCAGGCTGGTCATCTCACTTTAGCTGGAGTGTAGATGGTTCTGTGCAGACCCATGTGTGTGCTTGGATAGACAGAATTCATTCCTCTGCTTGAAATCCTCCTTGAAGGGCTTGGGAGACAGCCTGGTGAAGTGCTTCCTGGGAAAGTATGATGACCCAAGCTCCTCCCCCAGAATCCATGTAAAAAAACTCAGGTGCCCTTTTAATCCCAGTGCGGGGTGGGGATGAGGACAGACCCCTGGGGACCACTGAGTCAGCCAGTCTAACTGGGTTGGTAAGTTTCAAGTTCAGTAAAAGACCCTGTCTCAAAAGCAGCAAGGAGAGAGATTGAGGAAGGAAGACACAAGATGTTGAACCCTGGCCTCCACAGACAACACTTGTAACACACACACACACACACACACTCCTACTGATGGTGAGGATCAATAAGTAGCTGCCTGAATTTTGAGGGGAACTGGGTGAGGGGCACGTTGTGACCCTCCCTCCATGTTCTTTGGGGCCTTTCCCTTTCCAGAATCTCCAGATCTTGGGGGCACCTCAAAAATGTCTGTTCTGAGGTGTCAGAATGAGCACCCCAGGGCTGAAAGCAACTGCACGAGCTGTGTGGAATAGTGAGAAGGGACCTCCTGCTCTCAGGGGCCAGGAAACCCCTGGTCAGATCTTCCGCGCTGTCTTCTCAGGGAGCGGCCCCAGCTTCCGTGGCATGACACACTGAGCCCAAGAGCGGCGCCGTGCTTGGGTGACTTTATTAAGTGCTGATCTAGGAAGTGCCGGCAGTGTGGCAGGTGCAAGTGCTCAGGTACTTATGTCGCTGGGGAAAATGAGTGACACAGAAAGGCCCTTTCAACGGATGGCTGGCCTTCAACAGCCTTTGAGTCCTGCCTTCCCCGTCTGTTGACGGCCTCCCGCGTAGCACCTTTCCACCCCAATGGCGCAACACCCTTGCCCACTGCATCTGTTTTTCCTCTTTTCAGCCGAGAGGCCAGTGCCCGAGGTCAGGCAGACAGAGGTGGCAAAGCGAGGTCACCTGTGGTCACCAGAATTCACAGGAAGTGCCTCCCACTGAGTGGGTTGTGCTAACCCCAGCCCTCCAGTGTACTTGGTTCTGTGTGTGCATACAGAGAGTAAGTTCCAGGCACCTTGCTTAGGGCCCCTTGTCAGCATCTGCCCTAGTTTCATTTCAGCTGTTATAGAAACGCTAGCAAAAAGCAGCTTGGTGTGTGTGTGAGTGTATGTGTGTGTGCATGTGTGCATATGTGTGCACATGTGTGAGTGTGCATGTGTGCAGTGTGTGAGTGTGTGCATGTGAGTGTGTGTGTGAGTGTGTGCATGTGTGAGTGTGTGTATGTGTGTGTGTGTTGGGGGTGGGGTAGGTCTGGAGAGATGGCTCAGTGGCTAAGAGAGTTTACTGTTCTTGCAACGAACATGTGTGCTGTCCCCCTGCCCCCGTATGGCAGCTTCCAATTGCCTGTGATGCCAGTCCTGAGGAGACTAATGACTTCTTTTAATGTCCTCGGGTTCCTGCACATACATGGCACACATAAACTCCCACAGGCACACATGCATACACATAAACAACAAATACATATTTTAAAAAGCCACTTGTGGGAGGAAGGGTGTATTTTAGTTCATAGTTCCGGGTTACAATGCATCACAGTGGATTAAGGTCAGGAACTTGAAAGAGCTGGTCACATCATAGCCACAGACAAGAGCGGAGACCTAGGAATGTGTGCTGTGTGCGTGTGTCATGCTCAGGCAGATTTCCTTATCTCATATACTCCAGGGCCAGGAATGGGGCCAGCCATCCTCAGGGTGGGTCTTCCCACATCCACTTGCCCAATCAGGACACTCCCCACAGACACGCCCACAGGCCATCCTGATCTAGGCAAGCCCTCATTGAGACTGTCATCCTCTTCCCAGGTGATTCTCAGTGATGAAGTTGTCAATTAAAGCCAGCCATCACAGACTCCCTCTGTCCCCTAAGGCCCCATTGTGATTTACTTTCCATTGGTGCCATTAGCCTTTGGGAAGAATGCCACCCACTGACTTCTTCCAGGGGTTCATCCTCCCGCTTATCAGTCCCAGACACACACAGCAGGGCGATCTCCAGGGACACACAGTGTGTGCAGGAAAGTAGCAGCTGTGAATTGGGTCCCTGCCACATGCAGAAATTCTGAGGGTTCTGTGTAAGTCCATGTCTATGTTCATGAATACATGTACGTGTCTGTGCACATGTGTGTGTATGTGCAGATGGACGTATACCTGTGTGGATGCACATACAGAGATCAGAGGACACAACTTGAGCATCGTTCCTCAGGTGCCATCCACATTTTTTTGAGACAGGGTCTTTCACTGCCCTGAAACCAGGTAAACAGTTTAGATAGGCTAATCGCTGAGCCCCAGGGATATGTCCTCCTGCCTCTGTTTCCAAGAGCTAGTGCGTCACACCTTTTTTATTTAATTAACCTGGGTTCTGGGGATTGAGCCCAGGTCCCCATGTTTTTGTGGCAAGCTCTTTATTGACTAAGCTGCCTTTCTAGCCCCAGTTGCTGAGTATGTCTCATCCAGTTCTCTCAATAGCCTTGCAAGTGGCATCCTGATTTGATCTGTTTTACAAAGAGCAGAGAAAGCCCAGAGACATTAAACAATTTCCCCTGGTCACACCGCTGACATGGCAGGGGCCCATTTCAATCCACAACTGTGACCAATTACTGACTTTCTGAGGCATGGTTCCTCGCTCTGGAAATGGGGTTAGGGAAAGGGACGGGTCTGCAGCTGGGCCAAGGAAAGGCTCAGGAGAGAGTGCAGTCCCAGGTCACGATGGACTCTGGCCCTGGCCATACCTGCCTCCCACCTGGCATGGCCGGGGCCTGGAGGCACTCCAGCACCGTTAGTCATACTGGTGCTACTGCTGCATGGTGGGCAGGCTGCCCGTCTCCCGCCGCAGGTGAGACACAGCTCAAGTACTGCCCCTGGCCTCGGTTACTCACTTCCTTCCTGGGGTCATCACAGGAGCCCTGGCACGGGAGTTCTGTGTCTGTCGGGGTACCTAGGTGGGGCTGAGCATCACAGATCCAACAAACTCTGAGGCGGCCCAGCCGTACTTCTGTCTTATAGTCTTCATCTGTGTGCTGCAGCATTCTTAGCGCTAACACTCTAAAATCAAAATATTGATCAACTCTAAAAATTGTAAGATACTCTATGTCCTACAGAATCAGAAACCTATCCGTGATCTATTCATCTCCGAGGGAAGTGAGAAGTTTTATTTACCTATTTTATTTTAATTCTAAGGCAGCATATCAAGTATTCTGGGCTGATCTTGATCTCACTATGTAACCACGGATGATCTTGCTCTTCCTGCCTCCACTTCTCAGGAGCTGGAACTACAGGAATCCATACCCACTCCATCCTTCACGGGGCTCAAGCCCAGGGTGACACGTGTCCTTGGCCAAGCACAGTATTGACTGAACTATGTTCCCAGCCCAAGATCCAGTTCTTCCTGTAAAAATCAATAACCTATCCAGCGTTATTAGTGGAAATTTGCTTTCATTTTTAATAGATGGATTAAATGTACACCAAAAACGATTATAAATCAGTTCTGGTAAAAGAAACTGACTCCCGAAGGTGGTCCTCTGACCTCCACACTTGGGCCATTGTACAGGGGCACACATACACACATAAAGTAAATACATGAACATAAATAAGCATCTTTATGATTTATTATGAGTAGGTGTTTGGGTCTCTGACCTGCTTTGTGTATATATGAACCCATGTGACAAGTTTGTGTAATCATTTCTAAGAGGCCAAGGGGGATCAGGAGTTGAAATAGTTTAAAGAGCTCTGTTCCAGCACCTCAGAAACACACTAAAACTCTTCACACTATTCCAGCACCCCTGGAAACACACTAGAGCTGTTCACACTATTCCAGTACCCCTGGAAACACACTAGAACTGTTCACACCTATTCTAGCACTCCTGAGAAACACACTAGAACTGTTCACACCTGTTCTAGCACTCCTGAGAAACACACTAGAACTGTTCACACCTGTTCAGCACTCCTGAAAACACACTAGAACTGTTCACACCTGCTCCAGCACCCCCTGGAAACATACTAGAACTGTTCACACCTGTTCCAGCACCCCTAGAAATACACTAGGACTGTTCACACCTGTTCTAGCACCTCTAGAAACACACTAGAGCTGTTCACACTATTCCAGCACCCCTGGAAGCACACTAGAACTGTTCACACCTGTTCCAGCACTCTTGAAAACACACTAGAACTGTTCACACCTGCTCAGAACCCCTGAAAACACACTAGAACTGTTCACACCTGTCAGGCTTTGTGAAAGACCTACTGCTTGCCAGGCCTATGCTAGACAAAGTGAGAGCAGACAGGCCCTCACACATGGCTTCTGTTTGCAAGACATTTGATTGCTGGCCTATGCCGTGCTGGGGTGGGGAAGAGCCTCCGGGAGCTGAGAGGGACTGGAAACCTCCCAGGAAAATGGCTAGATGAAAAGAGGTCCTTACGGGAGGAGCTCAGCTTCATTTGTTAACACAGCTTCTCCTCCTGCTGAGGGCTCCCTCTCTCATACATCCTGCTGCTATTTTTGATCCTTAAGTGGTACACTGGGCATTGCGGCTGGACACATGCCCTGAGCCTGTTCTATGCCATGCTCCATCCCCACTTCTACTCTAGGACCTGAATTCACCCGGAGGCCAGGAGAGAAGGCTGCAGACAAGGCTTGTAGATTGCAGTAACTCCAAGTTAGTCCAGCTTCAGAGGACAGCAAGGCTGTGAGGGAGGTTAAGCACAGGGCACAAGAGTGAGAGCTGCTACTGAGCCTAAACCGACAGTCTGAGGAGGGCCCAGAACAAAGGTTTGCATAAAGACCAGGTTTGTGTGTGTGTGTGTGTGTGTGTGTGTGTGTGAGAGAGAGAGAGAGAGAGAGAGAGAGAGAGAGAGAGCTAAAATATAAAAAGTTTAACTTGGAGAGCCCAGCATACGCTGTCAAGGGACCCTTCAACTGTGCACAGCCAGCTACGGGACTCTGATGGCCCCACCCAGTTTTCTCCAGTGCATGATCTTTGGTGACTGTGTCAGGAACCTAGCAAATATTTGTACAGTAACAACCTGGGCAGGTTTCTGTCTCCCCCTAGGGCTGGCCAGGGCACTAAAGCTCCAAGGATACCCTTACTGCAGCAGCAGAGGTTCTGGTCCCATGACAGGGGTGGCCAGGGCCCCTCACAGTATTGGCCTCCAGGTTGGTGGTATCTGCTCCCGCTTCGTGAACGAGTGGGCAGCAGTGTTAGATGTGGCTTCAGATGCATGCCAGTGGACTGGGAGAAGGAGAAGCTGAGCTCCTTAAAACTCAGAGGCTGGAGCTGAGCCAGGACTCTGTGGGAAAGTGGCCTTGTCGGGTCCGTTTAGCTGCTTCAGGTGAGCAGCTCTGTTCATCTGACCAATACAACCAAGCATCCACCAGATGCTGGTCTTAGCCCAGAAAACTGTTGTGTGGCGCAGAGAGCTGTAGTGGGGGCCACTGGCCCGACCCAGAACCCAGTGGGGACTTAGTGTGTGTTAGTGAGTGAAGCCACACTTCACACAGAGCCCTGGGACCACTGTCTTAGGCTTAGGAGGGGTTGGAGGTGGGGGTTCCCTGAGGGCAGAGGAGCTCCCCCAGCCTCTCTCCTTTTTAGACCCATCCTGGCTAAAAACTGGACAGCTGAGAGCAATGCCCGTCAGAGATCTCTGTGTGGACTGAGAGCAAAGGGCTAGAGCCCACCTGGAGGCTTCCTACTGGAGTCTGGCAAGTCGGCCTTCCTCCTTGAAGTGCAGCCAAGTTCATGAGCAAAGGGCCTTGTCAGAGGGGTCAAAAGTGCAAATGTCTTTGCTTTCCAGTCTGCGTTCGTTGTCTTTATCTGCTCCAATGGACCCTGGATTTCTCATTCTTCACCCCCTTTCCTCCTTCTCCTTTTTTCCTCTTCCTCTTTCTTTTTTTGAAACAGGGTCTCATGCATCCCAGTTTGGCCTCAAACTTAACTATGTAACCAAAGATGATCCAGAACACCTCATCCTCCTGCCTCCGTCTTCAGAGTTCTGAAATGAAAGGCATGCATGACTACACCCACAGTTAGGGATTAGACCCAGGACCTTGTGCATAGTAGACAAGTATTCTAACTGAGCAACATCCCTGGACGGACACATTTCTGCCATAAGACAATCTACGTTGAGCTGTCTGATATAGACGAGCTCACTGTCTCTAAGCAGCATGGGAAAACACCTTTTCTTAAATTCTTTCAATTAGAGGATGTCTTTTCAGATGAACAGTCTGGCGGCTGGGCAAGCAACCCAGGAAGGCAAGTGGAGGGAGCAGATGAACAGCTTGTGGCACCCCAGAGGTGGACCATGGAAGTCGGGGGGCGGGCAGCTGAAAGATGAACTACAGCAAAGCCTCTTGACAGACCTGCTTAGGACTAGTGTGGAGCAGGGCGGAACGTGGCCTAGTGTGGAGCAGGACGGAATGTGGCCTAGTTCACATAGTGTGATTGCCTAGGGACCTGCCAAGGGAAATACTGCCTCTCCACTCCCTTATCCAATGCAAGTCATACCTCTGCACGCACTGAAACATGCTAAGATATGCACTGGGAACACAGAAGGCTGAAGAACAAATTGCAATACTTCCCACCATGCGGAAAAGCTCCAGGAGGTTAAGTCTGGAGCTATTGTGCTCCAACTATGTCCTCACCCTCAGAGAGCATCTGTGAGGATCGACTGAGTGACCAGCTGCTAATGTTCCACCAGGAGTAATGGAAATGAGACTGAGTTCAGCAAATACTGAAGGGAGATCTCAAGAGGAACAAAGTAGACAGGATCCCAGTTGAAGAATCTGTTAATGGTTCTGTTCAAGTCACACAAGCTGTCACTTGCTACTGGGAGAAGCAATTAAGTGCCACTTGTTGCGTGCCTGGGTTCTGAGGCAACGAGCTCCACTCTGAGGCTTGACCATGATCCTGACTTTGAAGACTTTAAAAATATTATTTTTAAGGTTTCATACAAGTATATATCATACGCTGTGCAAGTCCCCTTCATACCCTCTTGCTTCTCTTTTCTTCACCCTCTCCTTCTGTCAATCCCCTTTTCCCTGTACTTAACACAGCCTGGGATCATCTGGGAAGAGTCTCAGTGAGGGATTGTCTAGGATCCGTTTGGCCGCTGGGCATGTCTGTGAGGGACTGTTGCTGTGGATATTAGAAGAAGATGTGTTACATTTGTTTATGCTGTGGAACATTTGTTTAGCGATGAAAAGATGTGTTGCATTCTTTTCTGTTGCATTAGTTTAACTCTGTGAAGCTGTGTTACTTTGCCTGCCTAAAACACCTGATTGGTCTACTAAAAAGCTGAACAGTCAATAGCAAGGCAGGAGAGGGACAGGTGGGGCTGCCAGGTAGAAAGAATAGATAGGAGAAAAAGAGAAGATAGGAGAAAAGGGGAGAAGGAGAGGAGGATGTCAGGGGCCAGCCACACAGCCACACAGCCAGCCACAGAGTAAGAAGTAAAGAAGGTATATCTAATAGAAAAAGGTAGAAGTTCAGAGGTCAAAGGTAGATGGGATAATTAAAGAAAAACCAGCTAGAAACAAGCTAAGCTAAGGCCAGGCATTCGTAAATAATAAGTCCCTGTGTATTTTTTTTGGGGGGGGACTGAGTAGCGGGCCCCCAAAGAGTAAGGAATTAAAAAAAAAACTGCAGGCTGTCTTGATTATGTTAATTGATGTGGGAAGACCCCACTGTGATGGCTGTTCTTGGTTGTCAACTTGACCACATCTGGAATTTACTAAAACCCAAGCAGCTGTGCACACCTGGGAGGGATGTTTTCTTAATTAAACCACTTGAGGGGTGATGACCCACTTTTAATCTGGACCTTTTGGGATGGGAAGATCCACCTTTAATCTGGGCCACACCTCCCGGGGGCAGGCTACATGAAGGGCATGGGAGGAGGAAGCTGTCACTCTTGGCCTGCCTGCCCTCACTCTCGCAGAGAGTCCGTTCCTCCCTTGGCTTTAGAGCCTACGTCTCCAGGATAGTGGGGTATAGACCTCCAGCCTTGTGGACTGAACTCCTGGATTCTTGGACTTTCTGTTGGTAGACAACCATTGTTGGAGTGGCTGGACCACCAAAGCTTCTAAGCCATTCTAAGACCCATCACCATGTATACGGAGGGATTCATTCTGTAAGTTCTGTTCCTCTGGAGAACGTTGACTAATCCACCAACCCAAAAACAGGTAGCACCATTCTATGGGGTTGGGTCCTAGACTACGGAAGTGTAGTGAGGGCTCTGAGCATAAGCAAGCGCTCATGCGTTCATTTCTCTCGGCTCTTAACTGTGGATGTCCTGTGACTAACATTGATTCCGGTTCCCACAAAGTAAGTTCCTCACTTCCCCACAATGATGTGCTGTTACCTGGACTTGGGAGATAAAATAGCCCTCTTTGCCCTGAATTTCTTTTTGTCAGACATTCAACTAGGTGAGTCCTGCTAATCAGCTTTATTTTTATCATGTCAACAGATACACAATTTTATGTATATAACCTAAAAATCACACAGAAGAGAAAATACTTTTATTATCTCCAGCTGCACCCATTGTCCTGCAAATGCCATGTTTGCTGTTCTTTATGGCTGAACAAATCCCACTGTGTATCTAGATCACATTTTCCTCATCCAGTCAACAGTGCTACAGAAGGGATGGACATGTGAGGATCTCTGGACTGGGTCAGTTTGGAGCCTTAGGTTCTTTAGTCGGTGATGCTCAGTGGGTCTAGGAACTGCTTTCTGTCCTGTATATACCAGGTAGACACAAATTTGCAGATGTTGCTCAGTTTGCTTCTCTGTTGCTGTAATAAAACAGTGGCCAAAAGCAACTTGGGGAGGAAATGGCTTATTTGACTTATAGGTACTGTCTGTCACGGAGGGAAGACAGAACAGGGACTCAAGGCCGGAATCTGGAAGCAGGAACTGAAATAATTCCATGGAGGAATGATGCTTCCTAGATCACTCCCCTGGGTTGCTCAGAAACCTATCTTATGCTGCCAGGTCCACCTGCACAGGGATGACAGTGCCTATAGTTGGTCCTTCTATGTCAATTAGCAGTTAAGAAAGTGACTCACAGACCTGTGAGCAGACCAGTCTGATCCAGGCAATTCTTTAACTGATTTCCTCTCTTCCTAGGTTTGCCCACGTTGACAAAACTAACCAGGACAGATGTTGTTCAAGGGAATAATTCTAGGTTCCAAAATCACTTAAAATATACACACACACATGCAATATATATATATATATGTGTGTGTGTGTGTGTGTGTGTGTGTGTGTGTATGTATTAAATGATCTTGGAACATATACACGTGTGTGTGTGTGTGTGTGTGTGATACATCACATTGTCACTGTGGGCCACCATGTAGACTTTTAAACTTTGCCTCATCATTGTTTTATGGTCGTAAGTTAAAAAAAAAAAAACTGAAGCAAGTAAAACCTTCTCCCCAGAGAAGTGTTGACTTTGCCAGCATTAAACTATGCCATCCCTGTTTCTTAAAAAGAAAAGAAGAGAAAGGCTGGGAATATTTGCTATCTTGCCCACAATTCAGATGGCTTTGCCTCCAGTATGTCCTTTGTTCTCCTAGATGAAAGTTCTATAGCAAAGTCACTGTTAAAATAAATGGAACAAACGGGTCTTCTCAAAAATATCCGTTGCATCAACTCACCTTGGCTCTGTCTCATCTAGGGCTGTGTCTGTGTATTGCGGTTAACATAGACTATGCTCATGAAGTTTGGGGCCCTGGGAACTGGGCTCAAATGGCCGGCCCCTCACTGACTAGGCATTTGTTCCTGGAGATATTTCTCATGACCCCTAAAGCCGGATTAGTGTTTGCAGAAGGGAACAATAGGGGTTAAGGGAACCAGATGGGCTGACTACGCCAGAGCCCCACCTGATTCCAGGTGTCTGTGTATGCTCAGACAATGCTGGTGCCCTGCCCCTGCCCAGGGTGGGGATGCTCCCTTCACTGCCACTCCTGAGTGGGAGCATGCATCATATCACTGGAGAATGGAGGCTGAAGCCACCATGGTTGGTCAGACCACCCACCTGGTCAAATGACTAACATGCAAACACCCTAGGCATGGTAGTGTTCTTGTCATCTCGGTGGAGTCAGAAGGACACACACGCTAAATTCTGTGTGGTTGAAGTGGCACAGGAGAATGTGGTTGAAGTGGCACAGGAGAACTTGCTTGTGACTTGTTCCTCGTCTGGTCTGTCCATCACCCCACATGCTACACTGGGGGGGGGGTGAGCTCCCGAAGGCCAGACTCTTTGAGCCCCAGTGTCTAGAAGGAGACAGCACCATCTCTTATCCAGGTTCGTTCCGACTGAGGCCAACCTTTGCCTCCTAGCAAAGAGTAGCGATCGACAGCACGGTTTGCAGCCTGCATGGAGTCGGCGCTCACATCACATGGTTGATACAGCGCATGGTTGATACAGCACTTCTAAGAGCAACCTCTGGGTACCCAGTGGAGGGAGGCATGCACCATCCCTTGCTTGGCATCATTGAGAAGACAAGGCCACTGCCTCCAGAAGTCCTGCCTCCTTTCCACCTAAGCCTGCTCCATACTGTTACCACTGCCGCCACTTTCCAGCAGCACTGTGTTGTTTGGGTCCAGAGTATTCCCCAGAGGTCCACGGGTTAAAGACTTCATCCTCAGCCTGTGGCTCTGTTGAGAGGGGTAGCTCTCTAAGAGATGGGACCTAGTGGGACAAAGTTAGGTCACTGGATGCCATGTTTGTTTTTCCTGAGATGTGATCAAATGTCTGTTTTTCCACCTAGATCAAAATACCTAAAGTACACCAAGATAACCCTTCACCCAAAGTCCAGCTTGGTGAACCAATGAGTCTATTGGGCTTGCATATAGAGCACTTGTGAAGGGTACTTACGGGGGCAGTGAGCGAACCCCAAACAGCTGCGTCACACTGAGAAGTCCCACCCATCACGGGTGATGACCTCGTGGAAGCCACGTCACACTGAGAAATCCCACCCATCACGGGTGATGGCCTCGTGGAAGCCGCGTCACACTGAGAAGTCCCACCCATCACGGGTGATGGCCTCGTAGAAGCCGCATCACACTGAGAAGTCCCACCCATCACGGATGATGGCCTCGTGGAAGCCATCACTTAGCCTTTCACCTTCTATAACTCTGGCATGGCTCCAGTTCCTGTGTAGCTCGGGCAGGGGGGGGGGGACGACTGAGAAATGGCTGCCATCCCAGGGAGGGTCCCGTGAGTCTCCTCTACTTAGTTATCATGGCCACGGGTAAAGGTGTCTCTCCTGCAGGTGATGACTGGTGAGATGGTCATATTATCCTCAGAGAACCTGACCCTTCTCTGCTCCTTGGCTGCTGTGAAGTGAGCAACTTCCCCATGCACCCTTGCCATGAAGTACACTCTGTCACCATGGGCCCAAAGCCAGAAACCGAGGGACCCTGGATTGATATTTTCCTCTTTATAAATTGATTCTCGCAACTATTTTGTAGCAGCGACTCCAGGTGACTGGCACATATCTCTATGAGGAAGGTATTGTTTGGGTAACGTAACCAAGACCAAGAGAAATAAAGTGCCTGGCTGAAGCTATCCGAGCCTAAATCTGTCCTAGAATTAATCCCAAACACTCATTATCACTATGAGACCACCTGGTACTCTATCTTCACAGGACCAATGGATTAGAGGCTTAGTAAGGGGAAAGTAAGGCCATGGGGTGGGAGACAGGCCAGAGGCCTCATTTGCTTTCTGAAGTTGAAAATTCCAGAAGGTTAGGATTTGCGGCATGAGAGAGCCAAACTCTGGAATCTAGGAAGTGGCCATAGGGTTTAGAAAATTCTGGGCAGAAGGCCATATTGGCAGTAGGGACCTGGTCAAGGACAAGCAGGTAGGAGGCAAATGATTTCATCAGCCAAAGGTCCTGTGGGGCTGGAGGCCACACAGCATCTCTCTTGGGAGAGTGACCCACAGCAAGGACAAGTGCCACCAACCAGAGTCTCATTTCTGCAGTCAGAATCAGGTGGATTTTGTGTGTGTGTGTGGGGTGTGTGTGGGTGGGTGCAGACAGCTCTGTTGGTCAATGCCTGTTTGCCGTTTAATCGTGGGACCTGAGTTTGCTGTCCAGACCCACCTAACAAAGCCAAGCAGCGTAGTCAGCTCCTGTAACCCAGCACTGGGGAGCAGAATGGAGAGCCTCAGGTCTGGCAGGAGACCCTGTCTCAGAATTTCAAGTGGAGAGAGATTGAAGAAGGGATCTATGTTGGTATCTGATCTCTACACACTTGCACAAGGCGCATGCACCTGCAAGCAAACATATAACCTCCAACTCCCCCAAGCCCCCCAAAGAATCCGAATAAACTAGGCCATGCCTCCTGCCCGCTCTGCACAGACCCCAGCCCACCGTGCCAGGCCTTAGTTCTCATGTCCCCTGTGAACGGATCTCTACCTCCCGAACAGACCAAAGCTCCAGCGAGTGGGAGGCACTGAACCTGCTTGATAAACACATCGCTGACTCCAGGGGCATTCTTACATGTCGCCTGACCCATTGGCCCATTGGCATAAGATTCCCCAGAGCCAGGTAGAAACCCCCATGGCAGCACAATGGGAAAGTTCAGCTTCTCAAGGGCCAGAGGCTGGTCTAGGGGTGGAATCCCACCATCTACTACCCAGAACAAGCGATGGGGGTCAGGAACCTTCCATCTGAGAGAGCCAGGACAAGCTACAGGACTCTAAGGAACCTGCCTCTTATCTGCCACAGGAGTAAATGGGGGGACATCACAGAGTTCCCTTGAGGGAGAGCCTAAACAGACTTTTTGAGATGCAGATTTACCTTGGGCCATTAGAATGGCCTCCAGTGTGCCGGGCCCTCCCATACCCCTGGTCCCCAGGAGCTGGTGAGGGGAATTTTCCTTGCTCCTGGGGGCTCAGCATCCTTCTCTGTGGCCTGCTCTGTCTTTCAGCTGTTTCCCCACTGGCTTTGGCTTCTCTGACTCCACCTACTGCCCTACACTGTTTCCTCAGCCTACTGGGACCTCCTTCTTCTGTGTCTCTCTCTTCACAGTGCACCCTTCAAACCAGGTCCTGACACTCCCCTTGTCTACCCCACTTTTAATCTGGACAAAGCTAAGAGATGGTATCAGGCCAAGAGTGGTCACATGCACTGTGCATGCATGTGTGTGTATGTGGGTGTGCAAGTGTCTACCAGGGCCCAGGGGTAGCTTGATGCTGATTAGCCTGTAACCTGGTTACTTCATTTGACCTTTGGCTTGGGCCCTCCATAACTTCCCTATTCTGTGGGCTTCCTTCCTTCTTCCTTCAGTTCCTGTCACCTGGCAGGACTGGTTTTATCCCTGGCTAGGTGGCTGTGACAAGATCATGTTCTGAACCCCACTGGGGCCCAGAATGAGGCTTTCTCTAGTTGTCTCCTCTGGACCGTGTGTGTGTGTGTGTGTGTGTGTGCATTTTCGTAGACTCACGTAGGTGAGCAAGGGATCAGAGGTCAACCTCTGCTGTTGTTCCTCTGGGCAGTGCCTACCTTGTTTCTATGAGACAAGATCTCTCATTGCTCTGGAGTTCACCAATTAGGCGAGACTGACTGGCCAGCGAGTCCCAGGGATCCACCCACTTCCTTCCCCCCAGAACTGGGCATACAAATGTGCACCACTGTGCCTAGCAGTTTTCCCTTTCAGTTGTGAGTCTGGGGCCTGAACTCGGGGTCTTTTGCTTGCACAGCAATCACTTTAGTGACTGACCTTTGTCCCTAGCACCACCTCAGTATTTCTTGCCCTTCCTGCTTCCGTCATTCTGTTCTGGGCCTGGCTGGCAAGGACAGCTCTGCTATTCCAGTCCAGTGACCTGGGCCCCTCACCCTACCTCATGCCACCACCTGACCTATGGATGGAAAGGTTGTCTTAAGTTTTTGGGTCCTGATGACAGACTCATCTGAGGAGGGTCTCTTCTGAGTCTACGATGGGCCAAGGAAGAAAGAGGATGTTTGGACACTCACATGCCAGACACGATACTCAGCCCCTCATCACTGGTGACGCTGGTTTCTAGGGAGGGGTCATCAATCTCCCATACTGAGAACCTGGTTGTCCCTGACACCTGAGTCTGTGCACACAACTCCCATGACCTGTGAAAATGAACTACCTGGAAACAATATCCATTCCTGGAAAGAGACAGCACTGTGATTTGAGCATGAACTGTTCCCCACGGGTGCATGTGGGCCTTAGATGGTGGCACTGCTTGAGAAGGTTGAGGAGGCGGAGCCTTGCCAGAGGAAGTGGGTCCCTGAAGGAAGGCCTTGAGGGTTGACAGTCTAGCTCACTTCCTGTCTTCTCTCTGTTTCCTGACTGCAGACGCCACGTGAGCAGCAGCCCTAAGCTCCTGCTGCCATGCCTCCCCCACCATGATGGGCAGTACCTTCAAACCACGACCTACCATCCACCCTCCTTTCCTTAAGCGGCTCGTCAGATGTTTGCTCTCAGCAGTGAAGAAGGGTAACTAATGCACCCTGAGCCACGTGCAGCCATCCTCAGCTCTCACCTGCTCTCAGGGTCAGGCAGCCTCCGAGCACTCTGGCCGTGAGGCAGCAGCTCAGGAGAGGAGACGCAAAGCATGGTGGTAGATACATGGCAAAAAAAAAACCACGTTCCTTCCAGATATACCCCTGTATCTCAGATGTCCCACTTCACCTTTAAAGTTACCGGAGTCTCCAGTCATCCTGAGGAATCCTTTCTAACATTAGTGGCTCATGAATTCTCAAACCCTAGGCACCATGGAAGATCCACAGAGAAGTCAAGCTGCATTCTCGACACATAAGCCTGGATGGGTGAATCTTTCCCCAAACTCAAAACTCAAGTTTCTCATCAAGTGGTTCTGGGAATTAATTAGAATCCTCTGCAAGGGCCGTAGTCAGCCTTAGCCACTGAGCCACCCCACCAGTCCCATCTCTTTCTTTTCTTGAGACAATCTTTCTTCTTTGCCTGGTGAATACTTTAGTTGCTCCCAAAACTTGGCTTCTTCTGGATTCTACAGGCAGCCTCCCCTCTCTCCTATATCCACGCTCAGTCACACAAATATGGATACACATGCACACACATGCACGCACGTGTACACTCTCACATATACAGAGTTTATCAAGAACCTAATGATCACCACTTCCCATCACCATTCTCCAGCATCTGTGCTCAGAGATTTAGAATCTGGTACAAAGTGAACAAGGCCCAAAGCTGCAGGCTCCCAGCCAGGCCCTGAGGCTAGTCCTCAGTAAATATTGATTCTCTGCCTTTCATACTTATGCAGAGCCTCCCTGAGCAGGCAGTAAGCAGGTGACTCCCCCCCTAAAGAGAAGTGACTTCAGCCTCCACAACCATCAAGATCACAGAAATGTACCTACCTGTCTGCCAGGGTTTGAGACGTGTGTGTGTGTGTGTGTGTATGTGTGTGTGTGTGTGTACGTGCACATGTGTGCTTGTGTGTCCCAAGGTGACATCCATCAGCCTGGCTATCAACATGCCAACCACCAGGTCCTACTCCCCCCTGCAGTACCTTTTGTGTGGTGAGCCCTGGCGACACAAACTGACATTCCAGACAATGCCGTGCAGGTAATTTGCTCTGAGGAATCACAGAAGTAAACAGGGAAACAAACACACGGAATCTTTAGAAAGCTGAGGAGCAGAACAAGGCACAAACTGGGGAAAAACTCCTTTGAGGACCAAGGGTTTGAAGACCTGAGCAGGATTTTCTGCATAGGCCGCAGTCTGCAGAGGGTGTTATGTTCTCATCCTGTCCCCATAATACCTTGTCACACAGTTTCAAGAGCTGCTCACTTGGGGACAGCCCTAGTCCTCAGGATTCCCCCTTTGTATGTATGTGTGTGTATGTGTGTGTGTGTGTGTGTGTGATGTGAACAAGGTGCTTCTGTCGGGGCACAAATATGGAGATCAGAGGATAACCCCTAGGGTTGATCCTCATCTTTCAACCTGTTTGAGACACCATCTTTTTGTTGTCTTTTCCACCACGCTCACTCCCAGATGTTGGCGGAGACTGCTCGTTCGTTTCCCAGCCACTCAGACCCAAAATAATCACACAGAAACTCTATTAATTACAATATGGCCAGTCACTTAAGTGTATTGCTAGCTAGCTCTTACATCTTAAATTAACCCATTTCTGTTATTCTGTGTATTACCACGAGACTCGTGGTTTACTGGTAAGGTTCTGCCCAGCGTCTGTCTCCTGCAGCAACTACATGGCTTCTCATTGTCTCTGCCTACTCTCTCTCTACATCTATCTGCTTGCAATTCCTGCCTTGTCCTATTCTGCACTGCAATAGGCCCAAAGCGGCTTCTTTATTAACCAATGAGGGGGATCCCACATCCCCAGCATCTGAGAACTTCCCTGTTTCTGCCTCCGGTGTCCCAGTAGGAGGCCTACCATTACAGATCCGTGCACTCCAGTCCAGCTTCTGTGTGGGTTCTGAGGATTAGAGCTCAGGCTGGCACAGCAAGGTCTATGTTCACTGAGCCATCTCCTTGCCTGTTTCCCCTGAGTGAGTTATTTCAGCTACACATCCATCTTAGTTAGATTTCTATTACCGTAACAAAACACTGACCAAAAGCACCTTGGAGAGAAAAGGGTTTATTATGTTTACATGTCCTGGATCACAGCCCATTGAGGGAAGTCAGGGCAAGAATTCAAAGCAGGAACTGAAGCACAGACCGTGGAGGAACACTGCTTACTGGTTTGCTTTCCATGGCTTGCTCAGCCTGCTTTCTTATGCCAGGACCACCTGTCCAGGAGTGGTGGCACTGTCCACAGTGGGTTGGGTCTTCTCACATCACTCATTAACCAAGAAAATGTCCTACAAACTTGTCTACAGGCTCATCTGATAGAGGCATTGTGTTAATTGAGGTTGCCTCTTCCTAGACAACCCTAGCTTGTGTCAAGTTGGCGAAAAAAAAACCTAATCATACTTAAATATGATTTTAAAATAACCAGAAATCCACATACTTAAACATGCATCTCTAAAAGATGAGTGCTCTTTAGAAATCCACACCATTACTATCAGACCTAAATACATGAGTTCTTAAAGTCTCTTACAATTTATCCTATGAAATTATCCCTTTGTCCAGGAGATGGTTCTTAACACCCTTTGTGCAAATCAGGACTCAGACGGGGTCCACATATTGCTTTTGGTTGGCGCTCTCTGTGGTGTCTTTAATCTTTAATAGTGTACACATACGTGGTGCGTGCATACACAGGGAGAGAAAGAGAGAGCACTTTTGCTTGAGTTGGTGTTGCTCACTTGCTGTGTAGTTGAAGGTGACCTTGAACTCCTGATCATCCTGCCTCCATCCCCAGAGGGCTTGGATTACAGGTGTGCACCACCGTGCCCAGGTTCTGTGGTGCTTGGGATGGAACCCAGCTCTGTGCATACCAGGCAAACACTGCCAACAGAGCTGCATCCCCAGCTTCATACTGTTTTGTTTAAAGGTCATTTATTTACCAGAGAAAGCAGCTCAGGTTTTGTGGAGAGCTCCAGGTTTTCTGGGTATAGCTGATGCCGACTGCTCACTTACCCACTCCCTTGTCACCGGAATTTATCAGACTGATGGTCAGCATGTCTGAAATACAGTGATGTGTCATTCGGTGATGGAGACACGTGCTGCAGGCGGTGTGGCAGGTGCTTCCCTCCCTGCAAGCTCCCTAGCGAGACTGACACACAGAATGGTGCAGATCACTCTCTGTGGGCTCCTAATGGAACTGAGAGTGACATAACAATGCTTTACAGCATGCAGTGTGTTTGTGTGTGTGTGTGTGTGTGCACGCGCGCACGTGCATGCATGTGCGTGCATGTGTGTAGGCCAGAGGACAACCTCAGCAGTCATTCCTCAGGTGCCAGCTACCTTTTATTTTATTTTTTAACATTAATCACACTGTTGCTCAGTTTTCACTTTTTTAAGGTTAAAATGTTTATACAATCCCCCTCTCCTGCTCTTCCTTTCAACTCCTCATAAGTGCCCCCACTCCCTTTCAATTCATGGCCTCTTATTCCTTAATTATTATTGTTGCGTATACATACATGCGAACGATACACACATGCAGCCTGCTCACTCCATTTAGTGTTGCTTGTATGGATATTATTTTAGGGTTGACCACTTGGGGTTGGATGACCATTCAGGGGGGCTCATCACCGCAGGAGACTAATCCTCTTAGTCTTTAACTGCCTGTAGCTCTGCTCTAGGGGCAGGACACTGTGTGACCTCGCCCATCCATGCTGGCACCTCTACTGTGTTGTCATTGTACAGGTCTCATTAAACAGCCGTGCTGACGCGATGTCATGGGTGCAGCTTCCCAGTCACACATAGCAGATCCAATCTCACGGCAGATTTCCTTGTCCCCTCTCACGGCAGATTTCCTTGTCCTCTGATTCTCCCTTCCGTAACATTTTCTGAGCCTTAGGGTAGGGGTTGTGGGGCAGATATATTAACAAGGCCTGACACCCCACACCCATTTCCAGTGTTATGGGCTCTGTCTGCTGCTTAATGCTTTTTGTTTGTTTGAGACAAGTTTACTGGATTCTCATGTTTTCCCTCCCCAGTACTGGGATTTTGCTCTTGCCATCACAACAACCCTCCCTCCCTCCCTCCCTCCCTCCCTCCCTCCTTCCCTTCCTTCCTTCCTCCCTCCCCTTTCATTCTATCTATCTATCTATCTATCTATCTATCTATCTATCTATCTATCTATCTATCTTGTTTTTTTGAGAAAGGGTTTTTGTGTGTAGCCTTGGCTGTCCTGGTCTGACTTTATAGACCAGGATGGCCTCAAACTACCTCTGTTTCCCAAATGCCATGCCATGTCTAGCTGCTGCTACTGCTTCTTCTTCTTCTTCTTCTTCTTCTTCTTCTTCTTCTTCTTCTTCTTCTTCTTCTTCTTCTTCTTCTTTCTTCTTCTTCTTCTTCTTCCTCTTCCTCTTCTTTCTCTTCTTCCTCATTTACTCATTTCATTTTATATGTAAACATCTTGCCTGCATGTAAATTTGAGCACCACATGCATGTGCTGGAGTTACAGATGGTTGTGAGTCACCACATGAGTGCTGGGAATTGAATCCAGGTCCTCTACAGGAGCAACAAGTGCTCTCACTGGTTCCTGCTGCACCCAACGGTCCTTTTTTCATAAGTAGAATGAATCCATTGTAAACTCATCATTAGAAGTCTAACATGGCATAATATAGTAAGGACATGAACCAGGAGTGGCTATTCACTGTCATTTGGAGCTTGATGCTCCATGTGTAACTGGATATACTCTGCCTTTACAGCAGTGGGTGCAGCGGATGAGGACCCCACCAGCACCTACAGGAGTGGGTGACAGTCTTATGAGGGCTGTGACGTCAGTCAGCTGTGCATGCAGGGGATGTGGACCCTGCCTGCACCCACACTACCTTGTGTGACAGTCTTATGAGGGCTATGACGTCAGTCAGCTGTGGGTGCAGCGGATGTGGACCACGCCAGCACCCACAGGAGTAATGCCCTGTGTGACAGTCTTATGAGGGCTATGACGTCACTAAGCCATGGGAATTTCTCTGTTTCATTATCATTTCATGTGACCATTGTCACAGGTGGGGCCTTGGCATTGGCTGAAATGACCTTAGGAGAAGCATGCCTGTGATCTTCCAGGAACGGAGCTGCCTGCTTCCATTTGCATCTTATCAGCAAGCACAAAACTGCTGATCTCTTAGAAGTCACACCTAAGCTGTCAGGAGCTCGAGGTTCGATGGGTGTGTTTGAATTGTCTCACTGGCTTTTCCTGTCATGGCTTTGTAGTCTTCCATAACTCATCATCTCTCTCTCTCTCTCTCTCTCTCTCTCTCTCTCTCTCTCTCTCTCTCTCTCTCTCTCTCTCTCTCGTGTGTATCTGTGCATGTGTAGGCCAGAGATTGATGTCAAGTGTGCTGATAAACTCAGTTTACCGATTGGCTAGCCTGGCTGGCCAGCAAGCTCTAGTGATCCTCCTGTCTCTGCTCCTGACCACTGGGCTTACAGCTGGTGTGTAACTTTTTACATGGATGTTGGGAATCTGAACTCAGGTCCTCATACTTGTGTGGCTGGCACCTTACCTACCAAGCTGTCTCCCTAGTCCTGTCTTTGTGTGTATGCCTGATCATGTCTGCAGACTGCAGGTACACGTGTGTGTGGGTGCACATGCATGTGTGTCGTGTGCACATGTGTATGGAGGTTAGAGGACGATCTCAGATGTCATTCGCCAGGTGTTGTCCACATTGAGAAGGTCTCCCAGTGACCTCATTGGTTAGGCTAGGCTGGCTGGCTAATGAACCCCAAGATCCTCCAGCCTCTGTCTCCCCAGTTCTGGGATTACAGGTGTAGACCACTATGCCTGGATTTCTTTCTGTATTTTCTAGGAATCAAATTCATATCTTCCTGTATGTACAATAAGCATTTTACCAACTAAGCCATCACCCAACCCATATTTCTGTATTTTCTAGAAGTGTCCATATCACTCTTTATTACGTCAATTAAAGGCAAGATAAATGACTGACAAGTTCTCTTTTAAAATAAACTTTTTTCAAGTTTTCAGAAAAATATCAGTTCTCTAAAAATCTCTAGGAGTGTTAAATAAGTTTTTAAAATACTATGATTTATTTTATGCTATTTTAACCATTAGTTAAAAATTTTTTAAATTCTCTGTAGATATGTGTGTGTGTATGCATATAAGTGCAGTGGCCTGTGGAAGCCAGAGGTGTTGGAGTCCCCTGAAGCTGGAGTGCCAGGCAGCTGTGAGTCACCCAGCGTGGGTGCCGGGAATGAACCTGACTTCTCTGCAGGACAGCAAGCTCTCTCAGCCACAGAACAATCTCTCTAGCCCCTGGATGTTGACCTAGAGTTCACCTGAAGACTTAATTCCATTTGCAAAGACTTATTTTCAAAGGTGACCACATTCTGAAGTGAGGATGAGGAGGCCACCAGCCTTCCCAGGGAACATAGTTCACCAACACCCAGATGACACTGCTGTCTTCAAGAACAGACGGGAAAGGCTGTGGCTGAGCAGGGACACTTGGAGTCTTACTTCCTGGGCTCCCCTGGCACACGGCACCTCATTGTTTACCTCCGGTGGCTCTGAATGACACCAACAGTTCCTTTTGAGGGTAGTTGTGGATAGCAAACAAGTTCTCACTAGTGAGTCCCGGGTCTGTAACTGACGGTTGTAGGTGCTCCCAGGAGGGTGATGTGAATAGCATCATCCCCGGTCTGTAACTGACGGTTGTAGGTGCTCCCAGGAGGGTGATGTGAATAGCATCATCCCCGGGTCTGTAACTGACGGTTGTAGGTGCTCCCGGGAGGGTGATGTGAATACCATCATTCCTAGTCTGTAACTGACGGCTGTAGATGCTCCCTGGAGGGTGACGTGAATACCATCATTCCTAGTCTGTAACTGACGGCTGTAGGTGCTCCCTGGAGGGTGATGTGAATACCATCATTCCTAGTCTGTAACTGACGGCAGTAGGTGCTCCCTGGAGGGTGATGTGAATACCATCATTCCTAGTCTGTAACTGACGGCTGTAGGTGCTCCCTGGAGGGTGATGTGAATAGCATCATCCTAGTCTGTAACTGACGGTTGTAGGTGCTCCCTGGAGGGTGATGTGAATAGCATCATCCTAGTCTGTAACTGACGGTTGTAGGTGCTCCCTGGAGGGTGATGTGAATACCATCATTCCTAGTCTGTAACTGACGGCTGTAGGTGCTCCCTGGAGGGTGATGTGAATAGCATCATCCTAGTCTGTAACTGACGGTTGTAGGTGCTCCCAGGAGGGTGACGTGAATACCATCATTCCTAGTCTGTAACTGACGGCTGTAGGTGCTCCCGGGAGGGTGACGTGAATACCATCATTCCTAGTCTGTAACTGACAGTTGTAGGTGCTCCCGGGAGGGTGACGTGAATACCATCATTCCTAGTCTGTAACTGATGGCTGTAGGTGCTCCCAGGAGAGTGACGTGAATACCATCATTCCTAGTCTGTAACTGACGGCTGTAGGTGCTCCCGGGAGGGTGATGTGAATGGCATCATCACTGTAGTCACCTGACGACAGCCTAGTGTTGGATGTGTTGGCTGTTAGCTTGAAGGCTGCGGTGAATAATGTGGGCTCTGACTCCAGAGCCTGCTTCCCTTGGCTTCCTGTATGGAGCCTTCCTACCCAGAGATGGGGGGAGGAGGCGTTGGTTTCTAAGGGCTTTCTATTAGGGCCGGTGAGATGGCACAGTGGGCAAAGGCACTTCCCACCAAGCCTGATGACTGTGAATTTGATACCTGGTACCCACATAGTAGAAGGAGGGAACTGACCCCCAAAAGTTGCTCTCTTACCGCCACGCATGTGCTATGGCGTGCATGTGCATGTGACAGTACTTACACACACACACACACACCTACACACACACACACCTACACACACACACAATTCTTTAGATTGGTTTCCCCAAACTTTTCCAAGTCTGAAATTATTTCTATATAAAAAGTTAAAGATGGATTAATGACTGAATATATGTTGAGTGTTCCCAGGGACAGTACAAGCAGTCAGCGTAAAGAAAGTATTGCAAGGATGGCCAGGTAACATACAGGGCTTGCTAAGTCAGCTGTCAGCACGGTCACTTTGCACGCACACATCTGTCTTGGGGGCTTAGCTTCAAAGCAGAGTGGAGGGCTCTCTCCTAAGGCTCCTCAACTTGCCAGACTGAACTAGGAGAGCCGGAGGTGGGAGGGTGAGAGACCTCTGTACTCTTCAGGGGGTGGGCGAAGGGAGCGGTAAAGAGTAAAGAGAACCAAGTCCGTGGTCAGAAACCGTGGGGTCATTGTCCCAGCCTGCCTAATCGCACCTTTCCCACTAGGAAAATGGAGACACAGAGATCCCTGAGCAGCCATGAACATGAAGGGCAGTGTTCATAAGGTTCTGGTCTCAGTGTCTGGCACACAGAAGGGTGTGTGTGTGTGTGTGTGTACATGTGCATGGTCACGTGTGTGTAAAGGCAGAGGTTGATACTGGTGTCTTCTTGATCGCTGACCACCTTATACGTGGAGACAGGGTCTCTCGCTTGAACCAGAGCTCACACAATTGGCTACAATTGCTCTGGGGACCCCATGCTTCCACCTCCCACATGCCAGGCTACAGGAAGTAACCAAGTAGGCCCAGTTTTTAATGTGGGTTCTAGGGATCTTAACTCTCGTCCTCATGCTTGTGTGGCAAGCATGTGGCTTTTCCCTCTGAGTCATTTCCCCAGCTCCCCACCCAGCTTCTTCTGATGAACACCTTACACATCCATGGCTCGGCCATTAAAACCAGGCATTGATCTCAGTACAATGTCGTCAACTGATCCATAGCCTAACTTTGAAATGTCCCCTTTCACGCCCCTTTCTGCTCTGGGATCCAAAGCAGGGACTCCTCCACACCCCTTGCTCAGTGGTCCTGCTTTCTGGAGCCTTCTCGCCAGGTTATCCCAGCCTTGCTCATCTTCTTTGACAGCTGTGAAGTATCCTGCTAGACATTTTCTAGTAAAGTCTCTCCATGTGACTCTCCTGCATTGCCCCTTGTGTAAACTCAGGGCAGATCTTTTAGTAAGAAAGCCAAGAAAGAACCAGCAAGGTGGTTCAGCAGCTAAAGATGCTTGTTATCAAGCCTGGCAACCTAGAGCAACCCCTTGGCCCCAGACTGTGGCAGGAGAGCTGACTCCTGAAGGCTTCCTCTGACTGCCACGCGTGTGCCGTGGTACAAGTGCGCAGCCTTATTCATACACACACTGATGAAATGAATGAGTTTAAACATTTTTTAAAAATAAATCCACAGAAGGGAGGCCTGCCCTGGCCAGTGGATCCTATCAGGAGGCTCTCAAGGTCACTCACCCGGTGAGTGAAACACAGCAGCCAAAAGTAAGAGACCTGGCTAAAGTGTAGCCAAGAGTTTCCACACCCACACTCCAGGAAAAGAGACGTACAGCTGTGGGTTTGATCATTATGTATCTGGGGGTGCAGTGAGTGGGTCCCCAACCCTGTAGATGGTGGAGAAGGAAAAGCTGAGGACAGAGGTAGTGGATGGGGCAGCCAGGGTGAAGCCCCTGTAGTGGGACATCAAGAAGGGCTTGGGTGTCGCGTGACTGTTCCTAGGAAGACACGAACCCTCAAGAGCTTACAACTTTCAGGGGCTTCTAGAGATTACATTTTCTTTACATCCAGAGTCTTAGAAGTTGACTTAGCTTTCTGAGTCTTAGGTGTTTTCTTCCCTGCTTCTGGGGGCTGGGGTGGTGCGGCGCGCAACTCTGCCAGCAGAGAAGACGACCACAACAGGATTCTTCTTGGAACGTACTTTATTGGAGCGCAGAAGACTGAAGATAAGATGGAGGCGAAAAGACCCCGAGCCCGACCGCGCGGGGGAATATATACAGCACCTGGTCCACCTATGATGTGTCATTGCTTGATTGGCTCGGCCCACACTGATGCGATAGCGTGAGCAAGACGTGTGAGCAATTGATAGGTGGATTCAAACCACTCTTGGGACGGTAGCGAGCATGCGCAGAAGTTGTTTACTACTAGGGACACTAGCAAATGGCGGCAACGGGCTTAGTGCCAGACCCTGTGAACATGACAGCTGACAGCGCCGAGGTGCGCAGAGCGCCGTGGCGCGCTACAGGGTGGGGTGGATGGGAGGACTCTAGTAGACATGGGGTTGTTTTTTGATTCAGAGGCAATAGCTGCATAACACCATGCTAAGGCAGGCACTGGCCCTGTGATGCATCTGGCCCAGGTAGGCAGGCCAGAAAAACTTTGGAGGGGAACCCAAGTCAGATGACCCAAGGCCACAATCTGTATCTACCCCAGGCTGAAAGCTAAGGCTGGCTACAACGTGGATATAATTGTACAGGTCTTGCTCTGGTACTACATTGCAGGAGAGCTATGAACCATCTCCACTGGCCACTGTTCATGAGGAAATGAAGCAAAGCTGGGGTGCAGACCCAAGTCTGCACAGGCCAGAAGCTCCCCTTCAGAAATCCACTAACCCAGGCTGTCATGAGGAAAGGACAGAAAGAAATTACAGCATGTATTAGAATAATAGGTGTGTGCGTGCGTGTGTGTGTGTGTGCATGTGTGCGCGTGTGCGTGTGTGTATATGTGTGTGCAAGCTAGAGGCTTCAATAACTTTCTACCTTATTTTTTGAGACAAAGTCTCTTACTAGACCCAGAGTACACTGATTACACTGATTTGGGTATCCTGGCTGCCCAGCAAGAGCTGAGAATCTTCCTGCTTCTGCTTCCTTGGTGCTAGAATTACAAGCATGTGTCACCATGCCTGGATTCTCTGGGAAACTAACTCAAGTCTTCCCGCTTGCACTGCAAGTCCTTCCTCAGATTACTAATACACATTTTGACGCACGTTTCCCATTACCCCTCAACCCTGCCATTCTACCCTCCCCGCCTCATCTTAGGGCTCTGCATACTGTGCCTACTCTCTTGCTCAGCAATGTCTTCCTGCCTCCTCTTGCCATTTTCACTCTTCCCTGTTGATTCTGGGCTCGACACAGGGCATGGTGGATTCTGATCCAGTCCCTGCTTCCTGTCCTCCCATTGTGTGGGTCCTGCCCAGCCCAGCCCAGGACCAGCGAAGTGAGACCTTCCTGGGTCCTGGGCCCAGAGACATATCCATGAAGCTATTCATGAACATTTCCCTCTAGGCTCCCTTCCTTCCCTTAAGCCCTAGGCGGCCAAATGCTGTGCCCCAGGGAAAGGTAGAGAAGATCCATTCCTGGCCATCAACGCTGGGAGTCAAGGGCAGGGCCTGTAATTTAAGACCGACTTTCAGGATGAGCAGGCATATCTTGCCTCTTCTGGTTGTCCGAGCAACACAGTACCATTCATAGCTGTAGCCCGAGCCCCAGGATTTGCTGTTCCCCCTTTCCCTCTGTAGGCATCCCTTCCCACCCTCTGCTCTGAATCCCATGAGGAAGGGTTCCATTTCAAACCCTTCTATGTGTCTCCTCACGACTGTATAATTGTGGTAGCTACTTTTCTCTTTCCTATGACAAAATACCTGACAAATCAGTTTAAGGAAGGGCATGATGGGGAGCACGAGGTAGCCGGTCACATTGCTATGCAACCAGGAAGCAGAGAATGGGTGACGTTCATGCTCAGCTGTCCTTTTTGTACAGTCCAGGATTCTGGCCAATGGGATGGTACCACCCGCATTTAGAATGGGGCTTTCTTCCTAAATCAGTTTAATCTAAACCCTGGCAAGCTCGCAATCAGTATTGATTAATAGGCTGTTTACCTCCAATCCACCCGCTGGGGGAGGATATAAGCCACACAGAGACAAGATGTTTTGTTTTCACTTGAGCCTCAAACTGGCTTGCATCTTCCATCTTCGTCACCACTGTCTACTTGACTTCTGTTCTCCCTGGCATCTTAGATTCCATTACCTGCATCCTTTAGGATTGCTCTTGTAAGACTTGCTCACTGTTGCGACCTACAGAGGCTCCCAGACCCCAGTCCTTAAGTTCTGCATCTTGCCGGACTCCATGCTGCTGAAGACTTATTGGCTTCATGCCTCTGACTCAGAGCCCTGAAGGGAAGGTGACAGGGACTCATGCAAATCCACGGAGCACCTCTGGGTTTGTCTGCCGCTGTTGTACTGGCCTGGGCTCCCGCAGAGCCCCATGAGCTGGTTGGTCAGATGAAGAAGCCCCTCTAAGTTCTGTGCATACTGTAACTGCAAGGATACCATTTCGTTGAGTCTGCACCCATTGTCCCACGATTCCACTTTCTCATCTCATCCCAGGTCTTTTTGTTTGTCTGCCTTCCTTTCTCCTCTCCTGTGTACACTGACCACGTCCCACTTCTCCTTCTCTTCTCAGGTAACCGTCGGCCCTACCCAGGTGGACATGATTCAGTCTGCAGCCACAGGCTCACACTACACAGGTTCTCAGGGCAGCCTTCTGCGCACTCTGGCCCCACTGATGTCTTTCTTTCATGGGTGGGAGAGTGACGTTGTCTGGTCACAGTGTTCCTCCCCACGTACCTTTTCACTTTGTTCTCCCAACGTCTCATTGTCATCCTATCCTCCACATGATCTCCAACTGTGACCACGGGCAGTCAATCCTGCTTTCTGAACAAGGCCATGGGTGGATCCCAGGCTATGGAACAACAGTTGAGAGAGGGCCTCAGGACACAGAGCCGCCTCTGCTCAGAAGGGCAGGTGTTTGCCCAAGGTCACAGAGCCTCCATGAATTTGGCATATGATCAATGGAAGTCACACATCGCTTAGTGACAAGGATACATTAGGGGAAAGGCATCAAAGGATTTTGCTATTGTGCAAACATCAGAGTGTGCTGAAACAAACCTAGGCAGTAGCAGCCCACCACACACCCAGGCTAATAGCAGAGACCTTTGATATTGTCCCCTTGCAACCTACTTGTCCAGAGTTCAAAAAAACAAACAAACAAAAAACAAAACAAAACCAAAAAACAACAAAAAATACCCCTTCAGCTTCCTCCAGACCAGCCCTCACAGACTTCCCATCCACTAATTTGCTGTGTTCTTGTGATAGAGTCCAACCAGCCAGAGCTGCAGGAAACCCAGCATCAGTTACCACAAGACTTTTCTTTGTATGTATATGTAGTGGGTGTATGAGTGTGTGTGTGTGTGTGTGTGTGTATGTGCAGGCACACGTGTGTACATATGCAGAGATCAGAGACTGACGCCAGGTGTCTTTTCCAATCATTTCCAAGCTTGTTTTTTGAGACAGTCTCTCAATGTAGATGGAACTTGGTGATTGGCTAAGGAAGCTGGCCAACAAGCTCCAAGGATCCTCCTGCCTCTGTCTTTCCGTTCTCAGGTTACAGGTGACTGCCACCACGCCTGGCTTTAACTGGATGCTAGCAATCTCAACTCTGGTCATCAGGTTTGCACGAGGCAATTAGGCTGCTACTGACTAGCCCTTCTCCTCAGTTCTGAGCTTTTCCTGTTAACTGCAGTGGTCTTTTTGCTCTGAGCATGATTGGTAATGCACCAAGAGACATGCTTCTGTCAAAGGAAGCCACACATCACTTAGTGTGTGTAACTTCCCCGTATCTCATTCATACCCCACATGGGTTTCTTCTTTTTTTTTTTCATTTGGTAATTACAGATCTGAAGTGATTCTGTTTTTATTTCCTTCACGTTAAGCCAATCACGGAATTTCACAGTGATTTCTGGGGTGGGGCAGAAGGAAAGTGTATTCAGAATGATCGAGGCCACGGCCTGGTTGGCCTGAGAAGGTGAAAGCAGGGGGGCCTCACTGGGGAAGCTGGAGGAGCACCGACTGCCCTGCTGGCAGGTAGGTGATGTTCCGAGAGCGAGAGAGCTGGTAAGCAATGTCCTCAGCTGCTTCCAGCTTCCGCAGCTCAATCAGGCCATCGCCTGCCGTGGCCAGGGAGTTGGCGATCAGCTCGGCTGCCTTAGAATCGCCCTCAGCAGAGATGATGGCTGCTTTCTTCTGCTGCTCAGCCTTTTCCACCACAAATCTGGCCCTCTCCGCTTCCTGCTGAGCCACCTGTTTGGCTTCCACTGCTTCTGTGAACTCCTTCCCGAAGGTCAGATGTGTCAAGGACACGTCATCCAGGATGAGCCCAAATGTTGCTGCTCTCTCTGTGAGGTCATCGCTCACCTGCCGGGAGACCAGCTCTCACTGGGTGATTAATTCTCCAGCATCAAAGTGAGCCACCACTGACTTGAGGATCTCTGTAGTGATGGAAGGCAGTACCCGCTCATCATAGTCCTCGCCGATGCTGGTGTAGACACGAGGGAGCTGGCTGGCCACCGGCCGGAAGAGGATATGTAGTGTGATATTGACGTTCTGCAAATCTTTGCTACCAGTGATGACTGGTACGTTCCGTGGTTGCGAGCGTCAGTCAAAGATAATTGGTTTCTGTACCCACGGGATGAGAAAGTGAGTCCCTTCCCCTACCACGACGTCCTGTACTCCACGGAATCGGTCAAAGATGACAGCTCTGTGCCCAGCATCCACATTATACAAGGCGGAGTTCACCACGCCTCCTGCCACTGCTAAAGCCAGGCCGAACTTTCCGATGGACTCAAACACTTTGGCAGCCATGATTCCTTCTGTTGCACCCACTCACACCTGCTTCCACTCTGACCTCCACATGAATTCCCCACATGGGTTTCTGTAGTTTCATTGCCTCCTGTAGAGTTTGAATGTCCCTTATAGGCTCAGATATTTCGAACACTTGGACCCCAGTAGGTGGGTCTGTTTAAGGAGGTTTGCATGACACAGCCTTGCTGGAGAGACAAAGTCACTGGGGTCAGGCTATGAGAGTAAAAACCCAATACCAGCCAGACTACCAGGAGGAGAAGTGTGAGCAGCAGTGTGACTGGTGGGCCAGGCCACCAGGAGGTTCAGAAGCATGAGCAACAAGACAGAGAGGCCACCATGATGGCAGTGGGCTCCAGAAATTATCTGACCACCGGACCAATCAATGGAGCCACAACCCCAAAACTATATCAATTGGAGGAAAAGATCCCCCCACCCCAAGAAACACAGGCTTCTCCTGTTCTGATTAGAAGAGAGGGGTAGACTACAGAATAAGAGTATACTCAACAACATAAAGAGCAATACAGCACCACCAGAACTAGTAATTCTGTAACAGCAAGACCTGAAAATCCCAATACAGGCGAAGCAGAAGAAAACAATCTTAGGAATAACTTTTATGAAGATGATTGAGACCCTTAAAGAGGAAATGAAAATTTTCCTTAAAGAAATGGAGGAAAAGATGAACAAAAATTGGAAGAAATCCACAAATCCCTTAAAGAAAACCAAGAAAAAGCACTGAAGCAAGCGAAATAAATGGGTTAAGACTTGAGAACTGAAATAGAGGGACTTTAAAATAAACACACACAAACCAAGAGAAATTTGAAAATGGAAAATCCGAGTAAATGCTCAGGAACTGACTGCAGATGCAAACATAAACAACAGAATACAAGAGATGGAAGAGAGACTCTTAGACCTTGAAGAAACAATAGAGGAAATAGATTCACCAGTCAAAGAAAATGTTAAACCCAACAAATTCTTAAAGGAAATATGGGGCACCATGAAAAGACCAAACCTAAGAATAATAGAAACTTAAAAAGGGGGAAGAACCCCACATCAGACAAAGGTCTGATCTCCAAAATATATAAATAACTCAAGAAACTAGACATTAAATTCTAAATAACCCAATTAAAAATGGGGCACTGAACTGAGCAGAGATTCAACAGAAGAATTTCAAATGGCCAAAAGATACTGAAGGACATATTCAACTTCCTTAGCTATCAGGGAAATGCAAATCAAAACAACTTTGAGATACCATCTTATACCTATCAGAATGGCTAAAATCAAAAACACCAATGATAACCTATGCTGGAGAGGATGTGGAGTAAGGAGAATACTCATCCATTGCTGGTGGGAAAGCAAACTTGTGCAACCACTATGGAAATCAGCGTGGTGGTTTCTCAAAAAATTGGGAGTCCACCTACCTCAGGATCCAGCAATACCACTCTTGGGAATATACCCAAGAGATGCCCAATCATACTACAAAATCATTTGTTCAACTATGTTCATAGCAGCATTATTTGTAATAGCCAGAACCTGGAAACAACCTAGATGCCCCTCAATGGAAGAATGGATAAAAAAAAAGTGTGGCACATCTACACATTAGAGTACTACTCAGAGGGGGGAAAAAACTCGACATCTTGAATTTTGCATGCAAATGGATGGTAATAGAAAACACTATCCTGAGTGAGATAACCTAGACCCAGAAATATGAATATGGAATGTACTCGCTCATTAGTGGATTCTAGCCATAAACAAAGGACATTGAGCCTATAGTTCATGATCCTAGAAAAGTTAAGTAATAAGATGAACCCAAAGAAAAACATATATAGATCCTCCTGGAAATTGGAAGCAGACAAGATTGCCAGGAAAAAGTTGGGAGCATGGGGGTGGGGTGGGGTGGGGGAAAGGGGAGATAGGGAGAGAGAAGGGAGAAGGGGAGGGTTGGGGAGAGCTTGGGGAAGTGGGATGGTTGAGATGGAGGAAGGACGGATATGGGAGCAGGGAAGAAGATATCTTAATTAAGGGAGGCATTGTGGGGTTGGCAAGAGGCTCTAGAGGGGTTCTCAGGTGTCCACAGGGATGTCCCCAGCTAGGACCTGGGCAGTGGAGGAGAGAGTGCCTGAACTGGCCTTGTCCTGTAGTCAGACTGATGACTATCTTGCATATCACTATAGAACCTTTGTCCAGCAACGGATGGTGATGGCGATAGAGACAGAGACCCACATCAGACCACTGGACTGAGCTCCCAAGGTTCAATTGAAGAGCAGAAGGAGGAAGAATATGAGCAAGGAAGTCAGGACCATGAGGGATTGGTCCACCCACTGAGACAGTGTGCCTGAGCTAATGGGAGCTCACCAAATCCAGCTGGACTGGGACTGAATGAGCATGGGATCAAACTGGACCCTCTGAATGTGGCTCACAATTGAGACAGACTGAGAAGCCAACGATAATGGCACTGGAATTTGTCTCTACTGCATGTACTGGATTTTTGGGATCCTATTCTATTTGGATGCATACCTTCCTAAGCCTGGATGGAGGGGGGGAGGGCCTTGGACTTCCCACACCCTGCCCTCTCTTAGGACTGGAGGGGGAGGGGGGAAGAGTGAGTGGGACAGTGGGAGGGAAGGGGGAGGAGGGGAGGAAGTGGAAATTTTGAATGATATTATTTATAAAGTAATAAAAAAATTAGAAAAAGGGAAGAAGTTCAGCTCAAAGGCACAGAAAATACACTCAACAAAATTATAGAATAAAACTTTCCCAACATAAAGAAAGACATGCCTATACATACATACAAGAAGCTTACAGAGCACCAAATAGACTGCACCAAAGAGAAAGCCCCCTCACCACATAATAATCAAAACACTAAACATACAAAATAAAGAAAGAATATTAAGAGCTGCAAAGGAAAAAAGCCAAGTAGCATACAAAGGCAGACCTATCAGAATTAGACCCAACTTCTCAATAGAAACAATGAAAGCCTGGAGGTCCTGGTCAAGCATATGCAGACACTAAGAGACCATGGATGCCAGCCCAGACTACTATATCCAGCAAAGCTGTCAACTAGCATAGACAGAGAAAACAAGATATTCCATGGCAAGACCAGATTTAATCAAGACCCATCCACAAACCCAGCCTACAGAAGTAATAGAAATAAGGAAGTTAGCTACACTCACAAAAACACAGGCAATAGATAATCCCACACCAGCAAATCCCAAAGAAGAGAAACAAACACACACCACCAACAACAACAACAACAAAAACAAAAATAACAGGAACTAACAATCACTGGTCTTTAATATCAATGAACACAATTCGCCTATAAAAAGACACAGGCTAGCAAACTGGATATGAAAACAGAACCCATCCTTCTGCTGCAAAGAAGAAACATACCTCAACTACAAAGACAGACATTACCTCAGAGTAAAGGGTTGGGAAAAGATTTTCCATTCAAATAGGCCTAAGAAACAAGATGATGTAGCTATCTTAATATCTAAAAAATAGACTTCAAACTAAAATTAGTCAAGAGAGATGAAGAAAATCATTTCATATTCATCACAGAGAAATCCATTAAGATAAAGTCTCAATTCTGAACATTTATGCCCCAAATACAAGGTGCTCTCATTTGTAAAATAAACATTGCTAAAGCTTAAATAACACATCAAGCCCCACACATTAATAGTGGAAGACTTCAACACTCCACTCTCACCACTGGATAGTTCTGCCAGACAGAAACTTAACAGAGAATTAAAGGATCTAACAGATGTCATGACTCAAATGGGCTTCATAGACATTTATAGAACACTCCACCCAAACACAAAAGACTGTACCTTCTTCTCGTGAATTCTTCTCCAAAATCCATCGCATAGTTTGTAAAAAGGAAATTTCAACAGATACAAAAAATTGGAATAACCCCTGTGCTTTATCAGACCATCATGGCTCATAGTTAGTATTCAACAACACTAATTGCAGAAAGCCCACAAACTCATGGAAATTGAACAGCTCTCAACTGAATCACCACTGGGTCAAGGAATTATTAAAAAAAAAAAAAAGAAATGAAAGGCTTCCTAAAATTCAAGAAAAATGACTGCACAACATGCCCAAACTTATGGGGCACAGTGAAAGGAGTGCGAAGAGGAAAGTTCATAGCCCTAAATGCCTACATAAAGAAGCTGGAAAAATCCCACGCCAGTGAATCAACAGAACACCAGAAAGCCCTAGAACAAAAAGAAGCAAATTCACCCAGAAGGACCAGATGACAGGAAATAATCAAACTGAGAGCTGAAACCAACAAAATAAAGACAAAGAAAACAATACAAAGACTCAATGAGACAAAGAGTTGGTTCTTCCAGAAAATCAACAAAATAGACAAATCTTTATCCAAACTAACCGAAAGGCAGAGAAAGAGAGAGAATATCCAAATTAACAAAATCAGATATGAACAGGGGGATATAACAACAGACATGGAGGAAATACAGAGAATCATCAGGTCATACTTCAAAAACCTGTACTCCACAAAACTGGAAAACTTAAAGGAAATGGACAACAGAAGTACAAGTATCGCATATTAAATCAAGATCAGATAAGTGAATTAAATAGACCTATAACCGCTAAGAAAATAGAAACAGGCATCAAAAGCCTCCCAATCAAAAAAAAAAAGCACAGGAACAGATGGTTTCAAAACAAAATTCTACCAGATTTTTCAAAGAAGAACTAGTACCAATACTCCTCAAATTGCTTCAAACAATAGAAACAGGAGGAACATTTTTTTCCAAACTCTTTTTAAGAGGCTGGCGTTACCGTGATACCAAAACCATACAAAGTCACAATCTCCCTCATGAACACTGATGCAAAAATACCCAATAGTATACTAGCAACTGAATACAAGAACACATCAGAAAAATCATCCACCATGATCAAGTAGTCTTCATCCCAGTGATGCAGAGATGGTTCAACATATGAAAATCCATCAATGTACCCACCATATAAATAAACTGAAAGAAAAAAAATGATCTTTTCATCAGATGCTGAAAAGGCCTTCAACAAAATTCAGCACCTCTTCATGATAAGCTCTTGGAAAGAGCAGGGATACAAGGAACATATCTAAACATAATAAAGGCAATATACAAAAAAAAAAAAAAAGGCAATATATAACAAGCCAACAGCCAACATCAAGCTCATGGAGAGAAACTCAAAGCTATCCTACTGAAATTAGGCTGTCCACTTTCTCCATATCTATTCAATATAGTACTAGAAGTACTAGCTGGAGCAATAAAAAAAAAAAAAAAAACGAGATCAAGGGGATACAAATAAAAAAAGAAGTCAAACATTCACTATTTGCTGATGATATGATAGTATACATAAGTGACCCCAAAAATTCCACCAGAGAGCTTCTACAGCTGATAAATACCTTCAGTAATGTAGCAGGGTACAAGATTAACTTAAAAAATTAGTAACCCTTCTTTATACAGATGATAAATGGGGTGAAAAAGAAATCAGAAAAACATCACCCTTTACAATAGCCACAAATGACATAAAATATCTTGGGGTGACTCTAACCAAACAAGTGGAAGTTCTGTATAACAAGAACTTTAAATCTTTGAAAAAAGAAATCAAAGAAGACATCAGAAAATGGAAAAATCTTCCATGCTCTTGAATAGGTAGGATTAACAATAAAAATGACAATTTTACCAAAAGCAGTCTAAAGATTCAATGCAATACTCATCAAAATAAAAAAAAAAAAACTATACAAGAAAGAATTTTCTGGAGGCATCACCATCCCTAACTTCAAACTCTACTATAGAGCTACAGTAACAAAAACTGCTTGGTGCTGGCATTAAAACAGACAGGAGAACCAATGTAATCAAATTGAAGACCTGGATATCAACCCACACACCTATGAACACCTGATTTTTGACAAAGAAGCTGAAATCGTAAAATGGAAAAAAGAATCTTCAACAAATAGTGCTGGCATAACTGGATATCGGCATGTTGAAGAATGCAAATAGATCCACATCAATCGCCATGCACAAAACTCACATCCAAATGGATCAAAGACCTCAACATAAAACCAACCACACTGAACCTCATAGACAAAAAAGTGGGAAGTACACTTGAATTCATTGGCACAGGAGACCACTTCCTAAATATAACCCCAGTAGCACAGACACTGAGGGAAACAATTAATAAATGGGACCTCCTGAAACTGAGAAGCTTCTGTAAAGCAAAGGACATGGTAAATAAGACAAAATGTCAGCCTATAGAAAAGAAAAAGATCTTCACCAACCCCACATATGACAGAGGACTGATATCTAAAATATATAAAGAGCTCAAGAAACTAGACATCAAAAGAACATGTAATCTGACGAAAACATATGGAGTACAGACCTAAACAGAGAACTCTCAACAGAGGAATCTCAAATGGCTGAAAGACACTTAAGGAAATTCTCAACTTCCTCAGGCTTTAGAGACATGAAAATCAAAACAACTTTGAGATACCAACTTATATCTGTCAGAACGGCCAAGATTAAAAACACTGATGACAATTTAGGCTGGAGAGGATGTGGAGTAAGGGAAACACTCCCCCACTGCTTATGGGAGTACAAAGTTGTACAGCTGCTTTGGAAATCAGTGTGGTGATTTCTCAGAAAATTAGAAATCAGTCTACCTCAAGACCCAGGCATACCACTCTTGGGCATACACCCAAAGGATGCTCCATCATACCACAAGGACATTTGTTCAACTACGTTCATAGCAGCATTATTCATAATAGCCAGAACCTGGAAACAACCTAGATGCCCCTCAACTGAAGAATGGATAAGAAAAAGTGGTACATTTACACAATAGAGTACTGCTCAATGGTAAGAAATAATTATATCTTGAAATTTGCAAACAAATCAACAGAACTAGAAAAAAAACTTACTGAATGAGGTAACCCAGACCCAGAAGGACAAATATAATATGTGCTCTCTCATAAGTGGCTTTTAGACATAAAGCCAAGAAAAACCAGCCTATAATCTACAACCCCAGAGAATCTAGACAACAAAGAGAACCCCAAGAGAAATAAACATACATGTATCCGCCTAGGAAGGAGAAAATGACAAAAATCTCTCAAGTTATTAAGAAGCATCTGGGCAGTGGGAGAGGGTGGAAGGGGAGAGGGAGGAGGAAAGGAGAGTTGGGGAAATGTATACCTCAATTAAAGACAATAAAAAGAAAAAACCCAATACCACTTTCAGTTTGCCCTCTGCTTCATGCTTGAATTTGAAGATGTGGGTCCTCATCCATCTGCTCCTGCGCCCATGCCTTCTGCTTGCTGCCATGCTTCCCCAAAACAAAGTGCTCTCATCCCTCTAGAGCCAAAAGCCTCCCAAAATTCTTGCCCTCTCTAAGTTGCCCTGGTTATTTATGGTGTTTCATCACGGCAAGAGAAAAGAAACCACTGCACATCCCATGGCACGAATCCTCCAGCATCTGTCTCTCTGTTCTTTCTCTTTGTTTTTTTTAACGCAGGATCTCAGCAGCTCAGGCTGCAGTCTGGCTATGCAGTCAAATGTGACCTTGAACTGCTGATTCCTTTGGCTTCACAGTTTTAGAAGTGGGATTACAGGCATGTGCTACCATGCCCAGTGTTATGTGATACATGGTCCTCCTGTATGCTGGGCAGCCAACTGGCCTATGTCCCCTGTTTTGTTTTCTTGTTCTTGTCCTTCAAGGATGTAGCTGTGGTGGAATGGGCCAAGCCTGAATGGTGAACAATCACGGGCCCTGATTTTCTGCCTTTGCCGTACTTTGTCACCTTTAACTTCCTTTCTATATCAGCCACCTGACATGGCTTCTCACCAGACATGGGGACAGCTATCTGTGTGTGCCTAGGGGATGAGATGACATGAAATGGTGAAAGAAAATGGTACAACCAAGAGACACGGGACGCATGAGATACAGGAGGCTGCTGCCAGCCAGTCACAAAAGTGGTCCCTCGCCGATGGAAGCAAAGTGATAATGTCATAGGACTACATTCTGTGCACTCAAAGGTTACACAAGATGCTTGCTGTGAAGCACTCAGAACAGTGCCAGACACAGGAGGTCTGTCAGCTATTGCTGGATTTATCATAACTATTTTCTGGTAGGTTGGGTCGCACAAAACTGCCATGTTGGAAGTCAGAGTGGTCTAAAACTTCGTGTGTCCACACGACATTCTTTTTCTATCAGAATTGGTCTGCCCTGTTTAATAAATGAATGTATTTCAAAAGGAACTTTATGGTCATAATATATGGGAAACTGGACATCTGTTGTGTGACCCTTCCTGGGGAGTCATGAACAAATGTTCTCTGTTCACCCCAGATAGGTAACTGAAGACAGAACAAGGCAATACCAAGGAAGTCCAACTTTGTGAGCTGATGAGTTAACTGGGATTTCTTACAGTAATATCAGGAGCAAGAATGACTCAAAGGCAGCTGCATCACCAAAAGCCAACTCAGCATGAGAAATGACTCCCAAAGCTGGGACCACAATGCTCTCTGCATCATTTTGCACACAGTTTGACAGGCAGGGAACTCTCCCCTTCTCAGCCACTACTTACTGCTTGTTTAGCCTTGGGGAAGGAGGAGCCTGGCATATCTGGTAGATTTCAGGGACTTTCTAAGCCTTGGGAGTCGTTTGCTTCCTGAGTCTCAACCAGACTTCTTTTAGAATTCCCTAAGTCTTAATGAGCTTCCCTCTAGTATGAGGTGTTTCAACCCAGGAGGAATTGCTACACAATGGTAGCCTTCCTGTATTTGACAGAAATAGTTATTAACATGCCCTCAGTCAAGCTTGGTAAGATACAATACCAGGCTTCCCCATTTCAGACTCTCAGATTAGAAAGGTACTGAAAGCATGCTAGCCCACTTCTTCCTTTAAGTAAACAAAAAATTCTTTTAAAAGACTCTTTAAAATTGTGCCTGGAGATTGGGGCATAGTCGGCTGGCAGAACGCTTGCCTAGCATGTACAAAGCCCTGAGTTCCATTCACGAACCAGGCACAGTGGCGCACACCAGTGATCCTTATTCATGGGAGGTGGAGGCAGGAGGATCAGAAGATTATCTTCAGCACATGTCTAAGCTAGCCTGGACTAAACAGACCCTTCTATTCTAGAAATTGTGACTGGACAGCTAAAGGGAATAGTCCATCAGTCTGTCAGCATCTCTGGAACCCTCTAACTCCTGGCATTGCTCCTCTGGGGACCTGCGGCTTTGTGAGAGATTCTCAGAAAGGCCACTTGGAAATACGGCTGCAATGTCTCACGAAAGCTGTTTGTGGTTCCCAGCTCCAGCCTAGATCTCCCCCCTGGAGGGTCTCTCTTCCCACAGGGCAAGGCAAAAGCCATCCATCCCAATCTTAGGTCGCTTCAGGTATAGAAACCAAGACTCAGAGGAGGGACACTTATCCAGGGTAACTTAGCATGTGGGGTGGGGAACTCCCCAAACCTGGGTCTTTAACCCTCACCCGTGTTCATTCTGCCCTGCCAGCAGTTCCTGCTGCACTCCTTGCTTCTGTTGCCTCCACCCCTCCCCAGGCAGGCCCAAGGATGCTGAAGGCTTCCTGGAAGGAGATCCTGCCCTGACTGGCATTGTTCTTGGTGCTCTAGACTTCTCCCCCTAGGAGAACAGTATCTGCCTTTCACTTATCATAATGCCTGATGCTAACGACCAAACCCTGAACAATCAAACACGGACACAGGTGCTCAGGCCATTTTATTTATTTATTTATTTATTTATATATTTATTTATTTATGCCAACCACAGCGGAGTTTATTACCACAATGGTTCTCACAGCTGTGGCCCTGGGCACAACTGTAGGGGGTCTGACTTCCAGGAGGCACCTACCTACCTGCCCCCCCCCAGGAACCCCACTTGGGTCATGGACCCCGTGAACCTCAGAATGCGTTTATTTAAACTTTTGAACATCTGCGTGTTTCCCCCTGAAAATGATAAAGAGCTGTGTCCTGCCCACCCCACAGCCCACCTGGCCAGTCCCTGCAGGAGGTGATCCCTGCTGCCTTGGAATTCTGAAATAAATGCAATCAGCATCAGTGTTAGCATGGACGGATGGCACAGGGGTCCCAGCGGTCTACAGAACAGCACTGTGGGAACATCCTCTAGGTGTCTTCTGATAGGCGGGCACTGTACAGTGTGTGGCAGCACCAAGCTGCCTACAGTTTGCCCAGGAAGTGGTCCAGCACTAAGATTCCCTCCTTCATGCCTTTGAGCTTGAGCGTCTCTGTCGTCCCTTGGCTGGGGTGGCTGCTCTTATTGGAGGGGTCCCCATGCAGGGCCTGCCAGCGGCTGAACACACACTGGGGGAAGGCCTGGCCACTGGAGTTGGAGCACAGGCGAGCTCGTCCCATTTTTAAAAAAGAAAAAACTGAGGCCCAGATATGAGTCTTAGCTGGCACCCATCCCTGGATCCCATACTTTGGGCTCCTGACCGCGATAAGTCTTTGTCTGGAAATCCTGCACTGCTTGTTACTGCCCTTCAGAGACGCTTCCATGAAGTCCTAGCCCTGCTGGATGCCCTCAGACCTCCACCTTCTCCTTACCCCCACCTATGCACCATCCTGGACACTCCAACCTCCTCATAGCTCTGCAAATAGGAAACATGTTCTATTCTATTATACCGGGGACTTTGTGCCCATGTCCTCCAATGCTATGCTGCCTTGTTCTGGATGAGGGATGAACCTCTGACTGCCTGACTCCTCATTCTCCTCTTCTTCTTTTGAGACAAAGTCGTATGTTCTCAGACTAGCCTCAAATTCAATCTGCAGCCTAGGATGGGCTTCAGCGTCAGATCCTGCCCACTTCCTCTGCTGCTGCACCATGCTGCACCGTTCTCCCCAGTTTCTACAGCGCCAGTGGTCAAACCAGGGCCTTACTCTGCTGACTAAGCTATTTCCCAGTCTTCTCTGCAGTTGGAGCTACAAGGGGCAGGTCCTCGGCCCTTGCTGATACATTGTTGATACATAGCCCCCTGGGCCCTTGCTGATACATTGTTGATACATAGCCCACGCTTCACCTCACAGCACCTGCCACACAGTCAGTCGTAGACTATGGTGTCTTTTTGGCTGCTCCAGTCTGGCACAATGACACTTTCCAGAACCAGTTGCACCAATGTTGCTGCACCTGAGGCTCCCAAAACAGAACGAATGGCAAGCATGCCTCCTTGAGCACCGGGGATTGGCCCCGGAGTGTCCACATTGTTCCCGGAAATTAGCAGCCACAGACTCGGGAGAAGGACTCTGCTCCATGAACTGGGGCCCTGGGGGGAGAAAAGACAAGTAAGAGCCGTAGGGGTCCAGTGCTGTGGCCTTTTCGCTGCTAAGACACACACTTCATTTAGTTTTCACAGTGGAGGGAGACGTGGGGTCTTTTGAGCATCGATTCCCTTGTGGGCCAGGCTAAGTGTCAGACAATGCAGGGAGGAACAGAGCACAGAGTGCCTTGGCCCCACTGTCAGTCTCACCCAGATTAACAACTTCATCAGCGCCTTTGTTGATATTGACATTTGGTTGCTAGGTTACGTGTTTACTGCTCAATGAATAGGACTTGAAGGCCAAGGAGGGCACAGTCAACAGATTGGCAAATAAAGCGAACGTGCCATGACTTGATAGGCCTATAGAGGTACCCAGGCGTAGTGCAGAACCAGGCCCCTCCAGGGATCTCTCTGGAGCCATAGCTGCTCCATGCCCGGGTGAGAGACTGTCCAGGTAACACTGAAACTGCTGACCTCTTGTCAGGAGTATTTGGGTGCAGCTGTACTGTAATGTAAGTGTCCCCACAACACTCAAGCCCAAAAGAGGACTGGACGATTGCACCCTCTGCACCCTAACCTCTATTGTCCTCAGGGGCGGAAGTCCTGGAGAAAGGACACCACTGCCAGGGGCAGGAGTCTTGTCACCACAACCTCACATAACCCTCTTCCTGACCGCATCACAGAGGTGTTCAAAGGAAAGGGAAGGACAGAGTTTGCTTGGTACCAGCATGTGTGGCACCATCCTAGGCCAACCACTATGTGGTGAGATGTCATGTTAAGTCCCTTTTGACAATTACAAGAGCTGAGTCCTTGGGGATATCTCCAATTTTTTGGTATCATGATAAGCATACAATCCATTCTCTCTCCCTCATATACACACACATATACACACACATACACACACACATATGCACACGCGCACACACACACAGTCTCATGATATTTTAGCACACAGTTTTATGTTGGCCTTTTTATGCTGGGATGTTTCTATAGTTCACTTTGGTGCCACCCTCCTTGTTTGTTTGTTTGTCTGAGATAATATCTCTTACAGGCCGGAAACTTGTCAACTTGGCTAGACTGGTTGTTCAGTGAGCCCTGTCTGTCTCCTAGGGCCTAGGATTATAGGCAAGTGCCACTATACCCACTTTTCATTTTTTGTTTTGTTTTGTTTTAGGTGGTGATTGGAATTGAACTTAACACCTTACACAATTCAGATCGTCAGATCTGCTTTTCCAACTTAGCCATCTCTTTGGCTCTGGGTGTTTTACAGACTGCACAGAAGTGTGGGACCAGATGTGATGAGCCGGTGAGACTCCCCCTCTCTCTAGACCTCTTTAGGGGCACTCTCCTTCAGGACTAGACCACGGTGCTCCCGGTTTTGGTGTCTGTCTAGTTCAGAAGCTGGCTAGTTAGGCGAACGGGAGCCATCTGGAGGGCCCTCTGATTTAAACACATGTACTAACTAATTCTAAGCTCTCTGGGGACATTGCCACCTCCTTGCTGAAGCAGCTGACCCACGCTTCTGACCCTTGTCAATGGGTCAGAATCCCATCCCATCCCTGGCAGCCCTCTGTAGCATTCCTAATCCATTGATTTGAACTGAACCCCTCCAATACATTCAGAGTGCTAAGTGTTCCGAGCAGCTGACATTTACGCTTGACAGATGAGGTACCCTATAAGGCCGGAAGTTTTCCTTGTTCCCGATGTAAAGATAACTAGACTGACCCTACCAATGGAAATGTCATTTTAATAACAATTCTTGAGCCAAGCAAACAGACATCATCACTCAGGGACAGGAGAGCTGTTTGTCCCTAAACTGAACAGGTCTTACAGGAGCTACCTTCCTGGTGCAGCTCAGGGAACACTCTGCAGGCATGCTTCCACTCCTCGGTGCTCGCCCATGGCAGACATTGCTAATCAATAGCAGTTCTCTTTCCCGCTGAATGTGAGCTCCCTCCCCCATTTTAAATAAAAAATGTATAACTTTACCACCAGAGTTGATCTTCACTGCCCTCAGCTTCTCACTGAGTTGACCGATGTTCGAAATGATCTTTCTTGTCTACTTCTGAGGTTCCATGCCCCATTGCTGTCCTCCCCATCACAAGGGCCCCTGTGTCTTCTCCAGCCTTGATTAGGTCTTCCTGGTGCTGTCTGCTTTCTTCCGAGACATCCCCTTCCTCCAACTCTGCCCTTCCTCCCTCTCCTTCCTTTCTTTTCTCCCGCTCCTTTTGTGTTCTTTTTCTTTCCCCATTCCTTTGATTCTATAACCACCAACAAACCTAGAAAAACGCAGGCCCTCTTACCTCCCAACGCTGGCCTCTGGACTGTTGTGGGGGTTTGGGGGATATCCCCAAGTTGACAGCTAGATCATCAAGGTGTACAATTTCTTTCAAATAATTTACACAATTTATGTGTGTATGAATATATGTATGTATGCATGCATGCATGCATGCATGTATGTATGTATTTGTTGTGTATGCTCAATTTCATTTAAAATCATTTATTCATTATTCATTCATCATCATCATTTATTTATTTTCTGGGACAGGCTCTCATTACATATAGCCCAGGCTAACCTGAGTGTTGAAATCCTCCTGCTTCAGTCTCCCAAATGTTAAGATTACAGGTATGTGCCACAATGTCTAGTAAGAACTCACATTTTCTTTCTCTTTTCTCCCCTAGCACCCCCGTATCTCCCCCCCCTGTATGTATGTGTATGGATGATCTCTGTGTGTATATGCCTGTGCTCAAACACATGCGTGTCATGGCATGTTTGGAAGTCAAAGGGCAGCCTTGGGTATCGGCCTTCATCTCCCACCTTGTTTTGGAGCAGGACTTCTTGCTGTTCACAACCTCATATACCAGGGAAGCTGACCCGTGGGCTCTGGGCATTCTCCTAATTCTGCCTCCATCTTGTTGTAGCGTGTTGAGGTCACAAGTGTGCATTATCACAAACTACTTTTATTTGGGTTCTGGAGATTCAAACTTGGATTCTTATTCCTTCATGGCAAACACTCAGCCATCCACATAGTTCAGGAATTTTCACTTTGGTAAAATGTAGTTCACCAACTTTTTTCCTCATATGGCATGTTTTTGTCTTGTGGTTGAGAAATTTTTCTTTCTTCTAGATGTCTTATGAGCTTACCTTTTGTTTTGTTTTGTTTTGTTTTTTGGGGGGTTTTTATTTTTATTTATTGTTTTTGTTTTTGTTTTTCGAGGCAGGGTTTCTCTATGTAGCTTTGGAGCCTGTCCTGGAACTAGCTCTAGTGGACTAGGCTGGCCTTGACCTCACAGAGGTACACCTGCCTCTGCCTCCCGAGTGCTGGGATTAAAGGCATGTGCCACCACCACCCATTTAAGCTTAGCTTGTAGATTTACAATTATGATCTGTTTTTAAAATTATTAACTCAACAGTAAATTGTTCACATGTCTGGGGTGAAAGGCGATGTTTTGAAATTGGATACACTGAAACGCAGCGCAGGGAGCTGTGGTAGCTGGCAGATCCTTCCTCTTAAGTATTCTTCATTTATTTGTGAGAACTTTAAAAATAGAATATCTTTTATTTATTCTTTGGAATTTCATACATGGTAACAATGTCATATCGACTCCTGCTCCCGTCCTCCAGTCCCCTAGGCTCCCTGGTATGTCCCTCTTATGTCTTCGCGCCACTTTTCAGACTCTGAGTCCGCTAGGCTCTGCCTGCTCGAATGCTGACTGACCTTGTTGGCTTGTTCTTTCTCAGGTCACCGCAGCTGCATGAGTTCATGGTCTCAATGGCCATGTCATGTTCAGAGGACAGCAACTGTGAGAATTTCTGAAAAGCTTTCTTCCTTCCATTTTGGAATGTCTATTGTATTATTGTTAACTATAGACCTACGGCCATTGGTCTGTGATCCATTCGACCTTGGTGTGGTACCAGGTATGTTGTGGCTGAACATGAAATATCCATCCCCCATAGGATCATGGGTTTGAACACTTGGTCCTAGCAGCTGGCAATGTTTTAGGACATTGTAGAACCTTTAGGAAGTAGAGTCTCACTAGCGGAAGCAGGCCTGGGGGGAGGGTGGACCTTGAGCTCCACAGCCTCCACTTGTTGTCTGTCTGTTTCCTGTTCTAATAAGATGTGAAGAGAAGAAGGGTCCCTCCCGAATGGTCCCATTACCACAAAGTCATGTACTACCATGCCTTGCCCATCATAAAGGGCTGTATTCCCCATCAGAAGGGACCGTATTCCCCATCAGAAGGGAGTGTATTCCCCATCAGAAGGGACCGTATTCCCCATCAGAAGGGACTGTATTCCCCATCAGAAGGGACCGTATTCCCCATCAGAAGGGACCGTATTCCCCATCAGAAGGGACTGCATTATTCCCCATCAGAAGGGACTGTATTCCCCATCAGAAGGGACCGTATTCCCCATCAGAAGGGAGTGTATTCCCCATCAGAAGGGAGTGTATTCCCCATCAGAAGGGACCGTATTCCCCATCAGAAGGGACCGTATTCCCCATCAGAAGGGAGTGTATTCCCCATCAGAAGGGACCGTATTCCCCATCAGAAGGGAGTGTATTCCCCATCAGAAGGGACCGTATTCCCCATCAGAAGGGACCGTATTCCCCATCAGAAGGGACCGTATTCCCCATCAGAAGCGACCGTATTCCCCATCAGAAGCGACTGTATTCCCCATCAGAAGGGACTGTATTCCCCATCAGAAGGGACTGTGCTATCCCAAACCATGAGTCAAAACAGACGTTCTCTCTCTTAAATTGCTTCTTGTCGTATCACAGCAATGAGGGGAAAAAAAAAAAAAACAATTGAGAAAATTAACACCAGGAGTGGAGGGATCTCAGGACAGCTATTCTGGACCATCAGCTTGTTGGATTAACAGCCCCACAGGAGGGGCTGTGAGGTGAACTTTTGGGTGTGTCTGTGAGGGTGTTTCTAGAGAACATTACCTAGAGAGGGAGACGTGCCCTGGTTGTGGGTGGCACTATTCTATGACCTGATGTCCCACAATTCTCGTCTGTCTCCTAGCTGCAGACACTATGTGTTTGAAAAACACAGCTGCCTTGGGCTCCTGTCTCGAACTGTGACCTGGGACAAACCCTTCCTTCCTTCCCTTATTTTATCCAAGTGTTTTGTCATAGCGTTGAAAATAACCGACACAGAGTGCGGAAAAAGGTGCAGGCTCATTCTTGGGGATGCTAAATCACTCTAACACTGTTTGTTGAGGAATAAAAGGTCCTTGTTCATTTGCTTCCATCTCTAGCAAGAGCAGAGCCTCAGGCTATACTGTATCCATTGCTCTTCTCATCACTGTAATGAAATACAACAGAAGCAACTTGAAGGAGTCAGACTTGTCCCAGCTCCTGTCGAGAGGCTGTAATCCACTATGGTAGGAGAGCGAGGTAGAGTTTTGAGTGGCTGATAACTGTGACCGAGTCTCTTTACTTGTGTTGGCACAGGAAGCCGAGAGAAGCTTAGACCGGAAGTGAGCCAGGCTATACTTCTTTTCCGTTCCATCAGCCAGACTCCACCTCCAGTTCCTCAGTTTCTCACAACAGCTGGAGTCCTCATCAGCTGGAGAGAGAGGTTTTGGGGAGCACTTCCTAGTCAAACTATAACAAATAGTATTTTTCCTGTTGGTCTGGCTGTTTGCTGAAAAACCACACCATCTTGCTTCCTGCAGCTGAGTGTGTTGTGTGTGTGTGTGATGTATGTGTATCTGTGTGTGTTGTACATATGTATATATGCATCCACGTTGTCTTATTAGGTTCTTATTGCTGTGAAGAGACATCATAACTGTGATAACTCTTATAAATGAAAACATTTGACTGAGGCTGGCTTGCAGTTCAGAGAGTCCGTTCATTATCATCATGGCAGGGAGCACGGCAGCATGCAAGCAGACATGCAGCTGGCTAAATCTTGATCAGAAGGCATCAGGAAGTCAGCTGACAGCCACACTGAGGGAAGCCAAAGTCCACTCCCCCCCCTCACAGTGACACACTTCCTCCAAAAGAGCCACATCTCCTAATAGTGCCACTCCCTTTAGGGGCCATTGTCTCTTCAAGCATCACGTATGTGCATTTAATTTTGTGTGTGCGTGCTTGTGGAAGCCAGAGAACACCCCTTAGGACACAGTTCCTCTTTTTTTTGAGACAGGGCCTCTCGGTGGCCCGAAGCTCACTGATTATTGTGGTTGGCTGGCGGGGGGCCCCAGGAATCCACGTGCCTCCACCTTATGGGGATTACAAGTGTGTGCCGCTGTGCTCAGCTTTTTATTTTTAAGGTGAGTTCTGGGGATCAAACTCAAGTCCTGTGCTTACAGGGCAAGCACTTTGCCCACTGAGCTGGCTCCCTAGCCTCCTCAGCCTATCTGGACTCTTCTAACGCCCATGTATTCTCTGGGTGGGTGGTGATGGCACACACCTTTAATCCCAGCGCTCAGGAGGTAGAGGCAGGCGGATCTCTGTGAGTTCGAGGCCAGCCTGGTCTACAGAACCATTTCCAGGACAGTCAGCACTGCACAGAGAAACTATGTCTGGAAAAACAAACTAACAAACCACACGCGCGCATGCTGGTAGAACTTCAATTGGAATTGTATTGAATCTGGAGATGAATAAGAAGAGAACCAATATCACAAAAACTTAGCAATTTTAATCAACTCTTCAAACTTTTTATTGTTTTATGTGTGGGGGTGTTTTGCCTGCATGTATGTCTGTTACCACATGCTTGCAGTGCTTAAGAAGGGTTTACGAGACCATCGGGTCCCCTGAAACTGGAGTTCCAGATGGCTGTAAGCTACCATGCAGGTGCTGGGAACTGAACCTGGTAAAGAAACCAGTGCGCTTAACTACTGAGCTACCTCTGCAGCCCCTCAACTCTTAATCTCTTGTCCTTGTCCCCAGGACAATCTTCGAGGAGGTCAATTGCTCTAGTTTGGCTTATGTGTTGGGTGGGAGTCCAGTCTGTGGATGACTGGGAGGTGGTGGATCCTTTAAGAGGAGGGGCCTAGCAGAAGGAGTTGGGCCACTGAGTGTGTGGCTCTTGAAGGTGGATCAGAGCATGGTCTCTCTTCTGTCCTTTGGCTTCCCCATACCATGGGATGTCCAGCTTGCTTTGCCACATGCTCCCACCATGACCAGCTGCCTTGCCAGAGGCCCAAAACAACAGGGCCAAGTTACCATGGGCTGCATCCTCTGAAAGATGCCAAAGTAAGACGTTCTTCCTTATGAGTTGATTTCCCCAGGGTTTTGGCACAGTGATAGGAAGCTGTCCTGATATTCCAGCGGCAGGAGGAATATGTATTACGAAGGGCTGGACAGTCCAGCTAGGGCCATCTGCACGCTGGAAAGACTGAGATCCTGGCAGTTGTCCGTCCATCAGGCTCCAAACCTCAGCTGTTCTGATGTGATGTTGAAGGCCTGGAGGCTTCCTAGAGATGCCCTGGTGTTCCATTTACACTGGAAGACAGAAGCAGCTAGGGTCTGAGTCAGCGCAGGATGGAGGCAGCTGTCATAGCCATGACGACGACAGTACACACACACACACACACACCAGCAAGAAGTATAGGCAGGCAGGCAGCATTGTTCTCCCCTTGAGCCTCTCTCTGTCTGGGCTGCTGCCCAGAATTGCCACCTATTCTTTGGGTGGATCTTCTCCTCTCAGTAACTTCTTCCTGGAAATGCCCCATAAACCCATCCAGAGGCTTGTCTCTTAGTTGACTCCAGAACTAATTAAGTTCACAGTCAAGAGTAACCATCATATATATCAATATAAGATGTGTCTTATTTCATGGAGCCACAGGCAAATAGGGGAAAGATTAACTGGGCACGTCCACTGTGGGCATTTGGCCATGGTGAAGTATGGAAAGGATTAACTGGGCACGTCCACTGTGGGCGTTTGGCTATAGGTACGGCTGTGAGTGACTGACATTACATAATCCTGGTGTCTGAAATCCCACCCTTGAGCCTACTTTGGGGTAGGCTGTGAAGAATGCTTAAAATACCACTGCCAAGGGAAAAGAGTCGTCCAGGAAATCCTTTCTTGGCCTTTCACAACTGTGCCGATGCCATGCCTGCGAGCGGCCTTGGCAGGCTTTGGAGGAGAGCAGATGTTGGTGGGGGTGGGAGCCTGAGCTTCGTGCTTTACAGCTCTGGACTTGGCTCCCAGCTCCGCTTCCACCAGTTGTGTGACCCCAGGCAAGCCACTTAATCTCTCCGAGCCTTGGTTTCCTTGGCTATGTGTGAGCTGTAAGGTTGTTTTCAGGAATAAATATATTGCTAACCTAAAAATGTAAGGTTCCAGGAAGCATCGTAATTATAATTATAATCGCAATTACTATTGTCTTGGGACTCAGACAGCAAAGAGGAACTAACACTGGGGCGAGGGCTCAGTGAATGAGGAGTTTGCTCTGCAAGCATGAGCACTGAGTTCAGATTCCCAGCATCTACTTAAAAGTCAAACATGATGGATAGAGGCACATATCTATAAGCTTAGCACTGGAGAGGCAGAGAAATTCACATCCCTGGAGTCTTCTGGCCAGTCAGACTCACGGTTTAGTGAGATACCCTGCCTCAAAAATAGATAGAAAGATGATAGATAGATAGATAGATAGATAGATAGATAGATAGATAGATAGATATAGAACAGTTGAGAAAGACACTTAGCATTGACCTCTGACCTCTACATGCATGTGCACAAATGCACACACGTGCACAAGTATCTGAATCTCACACATATGACAGACAGGAGCTTAAGATGGATGGGCCCATACTAGACATGCAATGCCAGGTTGTGACACTGTATCCTTTTTTCATTGCAGAGACAAAATGACTGACAAAACCAATGGAGGAGAAGAAGGCATCGCTTTGGTTGAGTTTGAGGAAATCGTCTGTCATGGTGGGGTTGGCATGGCTGCAGGAATCATCAGAGACGGCCTCAGAGCAACAGGAGGAGCCTGGGAGAATCACTTCTTGGGCAAAGCACTGATGGACTCAGTACTCGGAGTCAGAAGGGGAGCACAGAAGCCAGAGGCGCCAGGGTGGGTCCCTTGACCCTGGGCTTCTCAGTGCTCATCTACAGAACATCCCCTGCAGCCCGAACTGGGTCTATTCTGGAATCCCACTAGGCTGGAGGGCAGGCGTGATCTGTGGAGTTCTGGTAAGACCGGGCCAAGATGCTTTGGGGCCAAAGAGGAAGGAGCCAGGCCATGCCCCTTAGAACAGTTCAGAGCAGGAACAATGCAGAGGACATGCGGTCACAGTTACAAAGGGTGATGAATCCACACTGGAGACAAGGAGGCCTTCCAGGCAGCAGGCCCAACATGGGCATACCTAGGATTCTACCTAAGTGTGGGATGTCCTGGGATCAGCTGTTGGTTGTGTGAGCAGAAGGCAATAGAGCAGGCTGCAGAGAGGGGTCCAGGTACCATAGGAGGAACCTGAATCCCTTCAAGACAGGAAGTCCCCGAAGATACCTTCATTGTGGGGATTTGATTTCATGTGATGTGTGTGTGCACGTGTGTACATGTGTGTGCATGTGTGTACATGTGTGTGCGTGTGTGTACATGTGTGTGCGTCCATGTTTGTGCGTGTCCATGCACATTATAGAGGCCAGAGGAGAACTTACGTGTGTTCATTCTGTCACTCTCTACACTGTCGCTCTCACGTGAGATGGGTCTCACGGTGAACTTGGGGCTCCCTGGGGTTTTTTGTTTCATTTTGCTTTTGGCAAATCTGGCTATCAGCAAGCGTCAGCCACCCTCTTATCTCTGGCCTCCCCAGCTCCAGTGCTGGGGTTACATTACGTGTAGATATACCTAGGATTTACACAGGTGCTAGAAATCAAAACTCAAGTCTTCGTGCTTGCCTAGCAAGCGCTCTTCTTACCCACTGAGCCAACTCCCCTGCTCCTCACTGTCGGGGCTGACAGGGTTCTACGGGCACACCAGAGCTCACTGGGTCTGGGAAGGGAGGCAGGAGGCTGCAGAAACAGAAGATCCGAGAGGCCAGACCCTCAGATCTCTGGCCAGCAGTATCTTCGCAGTGCTGGATGCTGGACCAATTCTCCCTCTATAGTGGAACAAGTTCATGTATCTATCCTTGCAGCCTCCCCCTCCCCCATTCTCCAATGCCACAGCCCCCTTCGAAGGTATCCTTACATCACCTTGTTGTAGCTCTGGGCCGTGGTGTCTGGGGGTTCCTGGTGACCCCACCCACCCCTGGCATGACAGGAATGGCTAAGAGTGAGGCCCTGTAGAACCCAGGCTTCCCTGAACTACCCCATTAAAATTCCCTCCAGGAAGCCTTGCCAGACAGGGAGAAGGCAGGCGGCAGGTGGGGCACTGAGAGTCCGAGTGAGCTGCTTAAGGTCACCCAGCAAAGCGCAGCAAGCTGGACCCGGCCCCAAGCCTCCAGATGTCCAGTCTGATGCCCTGCCCACTGGACCATGAGTCCTTTAATGAGGCCACCTCCACAGGGCTGCAGGCTGGCCCACCGCCCGGGGCCGGTGATTTGCCAGGCATCCCAATCAGCCACTCTGCAGAGGCCCTGCCCTCAATGGTCAGGCACAGAGGCCGGGCATGGGCTTGTCTGCCAAGACTGATGCTTCTGCGAAGTGGCCTCTTGGTCTGAGCATGCCCAGCCCTCTGGCCAACACCCCTGAGGAAGAGAGCTCTGAGTGCTCTGCAGAGCTCCGAGATGCTGCAGGCTACATCACGAGCAGGGCTCCTTCTGGTGGTCAGCCTGGATACCCAGTCCCTTGGAGGCACCCCAGACTCCCTGAACTAGGGACCCTCCCATCAGCGCCTGTGGCCACCACTGTCATCCTAAAGACAAGCACTAGGGCTTCTGAGGGACCCTGGACTCAGCACTCTGTATTCAGAAAAGAAATCCGAGAGTCAGACTGGGCCTGGGTGACACAGGAATGGTGACAAAGGTAAGACTCAGTGGGGTGTCCTGGCTCCCTGGCTAGCCCTTCTGCCTACCCCTCAAGCTCTGAAATGTATCCCCATTCCTCCAGTGGCTCTGGAAAACTACCCTCTCCTGATTGGTCAGGATCTGTGAACACTCGCAGAACACTTGGAGATTTGTGCCTTAGGCAAGAGACCTGCCCAGGGCTCTCAGCCTGAAGCCTGGGGCAAGAGTCCATAGGCAGAGCAGACCCGATCAGGCGGAGGGTGCAGAGCCTCATCCTGGGGCCACTGGGTGGCGGGCTTTCTTAGAGTGAGAGGATGCCGCCAACTGCTGGGGAAAGACCACTGGGTCAGTCCATCCCTCCTTGCCACCCCGTCCAGCACTTCCAGCCTCAGGCTGAGGTTGTTTATGGGAATTAGAGGTAGACACAGGGCAGAAAGACCCTGGGGGCTCCTCTCTCCAATGCCCAGGCTCCTACTGACAGCCTTGGAGGTGGAGTCAGGGGCCGGGACTTGAGGACAGCAGAAGTATGGCCTGCTGCATCCACCTGCCACCCACCCCTGGAAGCTGGCAGTTGGGTCTAGAGAGGAGGATGTCACCCCCCCACACACACAAGTTTTAACCCCCCCTTCTCATCTCTTTGGTTTCACCCCCTGTTCCCTGGGACACACCTCAAAGAGATTCAATTCATTGATTCATTTAACTCCTCCCCCACCCTATCACGCTCTTCCAGGAATCTTCCAAGTCCCCTTGCCACAGTCTTTTCAGGGATGGAAGGGGGCGTGGGTCACCCAAAGAGTGAGAGAGGAGCAAACTAAAAAAGCACATACCCACCACAACCACAATGTCCCACGCAACATCCCACATTGTGCTCGGCAAGCTGGAGACACACAACAAGCCAGGGTCTGTGTAGAATAATAAAACCGGGTGTGGACGTGTCGTTCTCACAGGACATTTGGCTGAGCCCAGGCAACGCGAAAGCATGCATAGTTAACACTGCTGACTGTGTGAAGCCCATTGTCGTGGGCACCGGCTCCGCGAGGGACCCAGGGCCCGGGGCTTGGCAAGGGCCCGAGACATTTCTTGGAATGGTTTCTTGTTCATCACTGACACTCGTAATGAGAAATTTATACACCGTCCTAGGCGGATAAATTAATTTCGAACACTTTAGACTTGGGAAGACAATGGTTCCTGGCAGGACTCTTTATCACCCGTTTTATTAAAAAAAAAAAAAGAGAGAGAGAGAGAGAGAAGAAAAAAAGAAAGAGAGGGAGAGAGGGAGGGAGGGAGGAAGGAAGGAAGGAAAGAAAAGAAAGAAAGAAAGAAAGAAAGAAAGAAAGAAAGAAAGAAAGAAAGAAAGAAAGAAGCCTTAGGACATTCCAAACAAAACCCCATGTGCCTGCCTGGCCCTAGATTTTGTGGTGCATGGCTGGGGAGAACCCTCATGGGCCCCAGGAGTGCTGAGGGGCCTGGGGGTCACTTGGAAGCTTCATTAAAGGGTATGCAGCTCCTCAAGGCTGTCCCCTCACCCCTGGGGGAGCACAGCTTCCGCTCACCCCTGGCTCCGTTTGAGGTTGGCATTCTGGCCAAGGAGTGGGGTTTCCCAGGCTGCGTTTGTGAAAGGTAATTAAATTGTGATAATGTTTCCATTCAGACCCTGGGCTTGGGTGAAGCCCCGGGACTCATCAGACAGACATGCTCTTGCTGCCCACTGAACACACAGGCCAGCTTTGCAAGAATACTGGCCAGGGCCCATGGGTGTCCGGAGCTTTCCAGAGGACCAGGCATGGGTCTGAGGAGGCGGCAGAGGAGGTGTTAGCACCATGTGGCCTGCCTCTCAGGAAGGCACGGCTTGGAAAACCTTGCTGGCAGTGTCAGAGCAGGTGCTGGAGAGATGGCATCTTCAGGAAGTCATGATCTGGGTTCTGTCTTCCAGATGCTGAGGGGAGAAGGAGATAACAGGTAAGCTCTTCTGCTCAGGAAGGGCGTGCTCTCTCGGCAGAACCATATCTTTACATCATGAATCTCTATTGTTCAGAAAAGCATCCAGAGAAGTGATTTAGCAGGTAAAGGATCTTGATAATAATCTGACTATCTGAGTGCCATCCCCAGGATCCACATGGTGAGGGAGAGAACAGACACCTGTAAGCCATGGCCACAACACACACATACACACGCACACACACCACCTCACAAACACCCCTCACATACACACACCACACCCCTCACATACACACACCACATACACACCACATATACACACATACCACATACATCTCACACAAGACACACACACCTCACATACATACCTCACATATATACACACAAACACACCATATATACACATCACATGTACCACACATACATATATATACATACACACACCTCACATACACACACACACACATACACCACACTCACCTCACATGCCACACATATTCAGACGTCACATACCACATACACATACCACATACACCATACACATACACACAAAAAGTAATACAAATTTAAATGAAAATCATCCCAAAAAGTCTGTCCCAAGCTCACCCAGATGCAGCTTCTAACTGTAGTAGCCCCACCTCGTCTCTTAACCCAGCCTCTCTCCACAACCTCCTTCACCCACCAGCAGCTCCCAACCTTTGCCAGGCTGTAAATCACACAGGAATTTGGAGTAAGGAGGAGGCGTTCAGGACCCTGGAGAGACAGCAGCAGTTTGCTTTAAGATCACATATGGAAATGAACAGGTAGCATAATGGATTGCAAATTTACGCGAGACGCCACGGACAATCCTTTATGTCACTTTTTACCTTCATGTATTTGTGGACGTGAGTGGGTGGGTGGATATGTGTGTGTGTGTGAATGCGTGTATGCATGTGTGTGTGTGTGTGTGTGTCAGTACTTACGTGGAAGCCATCTGCCAATCACAGGCATTCACTCATCAGTTTTTTTCCTTCCATCACTTAGGTCCTGGGGATCAAACCCAGACTGCCAGATTCCTGACAGGTGCCTTTACCCACTGAACCATCTCACTGATGGTTATTTAACCTGCGAACGGGGCTCATGTAGCTCAGGCTGGCTTTGAACCTGTCAAAGATGACCTTGAACTCCTCCTGCTTCTGTATCTTTAGGGCTGGGATTACAGGCTTGCCCTCAAACAGCTGGTTTATGCCGTGCTGGGGATCGAACTGGGGCTTCCTGCGTGCGAGGCAAACACTGTCAGCTGAACCGCATCTCGAGCCCCACGAGCGATTTTTTTAAAGTTGTGAAATAAGAAACAGCTGCTTGCATGATGAAAACTTGTTTTTGTGTCAGATGTGATGTTTGCACTGGCTCTGTGTGATTCCAGAACATGTTTGTTTTTCGGTTTTTTATTTCGAAATAATTATAGACTCACACACAGTTGCAGAAATAGTACAGTGAGGTCCTCGGGAGCCATCACCCAGCTGCCCCGGAGGTGACGCTCGTGGTGAATCTCCAAAAGCAGGGAATTAGCCAATTGCTGCTTTTAACTAATTGATTATTGAATTTAGAGACAGGGTCTTATGCACCTGAGCCTCAGATTCCCTTTGTAGCCGAGAACGACCTTAGACTTCTGACTCTCCTGTCTTCACCTCCTGGTACTGGGATTATAGGCCTGGTTTATACAGGGCTGAGTATCAAACCCAGGACCTCAGGCATGCTAGAGAAGCACTTCACAGACTAAGTTCCATTCCCAGCCCTGACTGAACGTTCTCAATTATGTTTTTAAAGTGACATCCCACACAGAGGGGACACGACCTTTAAGTCTCTTCATATCAGTTGACAATGGAGCTAAAGAAGGCACAGGTGGGGACCCACGATGGCTCAGCAGGTAACAGTGCATCGTGCACCAGCCTGACAACCCGAGTGTGATCCAGGGTCCCACGTGGCGGATGGAGAGAACTGACTCCCGGAAGTTGTCCTCTGGCCGTCACATGCTTGCACACAGACAATGCACACTCACATACAATAATAGTACTTAAAAAGTGAAATGTTTAAAGAAAAGAGCCGCCAAGAGTTCTTCCTTGACAAAATTGAAACTGAAATGTCTCGTTCACGGTACAAGGCAACGTCGTATCTCAGGGGAAGGTGCACTTCCATAATGACAGCACAGCTCTCGTTCTCATGGCTGGTGAAGTTACTTGCTGTGAAAGCCCACGACCCACTAGACTGCAAGGGAACTCCTAAGCCATGCCACAGGGACACCAGTCTGTAACCACTGTCGCCTGCCCACTCTGGGGTAGCGAGTCCTGCTTCTGGAGGAACCAGGACACAAACCCTTCGACCACGCTTTCTGTAGTTGCTGGCCGGCTCCCGTGACTTCCTGTCCTTTTCACTCTGGTGGGGTCTCTTTCAGAGAGTCTTCTGTCTCTGTTAGGGTTTCCGATTCTGTGATAAAACCAAGTCAGAAACAAAAGGTTTATTTCACCTTACAGCTTCTAGTCCATCATCCAGGGAAGTCAAGGCAGAACCTGGAGGCAGGAACTGATTCATTACTTGGAGGAGTGGTACTTTCCAGCTTGCTCTCCATGGCTTGCTCAGCCTGTTTTGTTGTAGCACTCAGGACTAGGGATGGTCCTACCCACAGTGAGTGGGCCCTCCTACACCAATCAAGACAATACGCCACAGGACAATCTGGTGGGAGCATTTTCTCAATCGAGTTTCCCTCTTCCCAAATGACCGTGGCTTGTGTCAAACTGACACATAAAACTAGCCATCACATCCTCCCAAGTCTGGCCCACCTTTCCTCTCAACATTCAGTGGTAACCACTGCCCCTCCCCACAAGGACAGTAGCATTATATATTTGCCGATCCAGAACTGCGGCATCCTGCAGGCAGAACCTATGTCTCGTTCTTCTGGGTGCTCCCAGCTGCCTGCCCATACCCTTCAGGTTTAACGTCACCACCCGTGGGGATTGCATTCCGTGACCTCCTGTGATGGTTAATTTTCATTGTCCGCTGGACTGGATTTAGAGTCAAGTTGGAAACACGCCATGTGTGTCTGCGAGAGCATTTCCAGCAAAGCTTAATCGAGGAAGGAGGACTCTCCCTAACTGCAGGGAGCACCATCCCATGTTTCGGGATCCTAAACTGCATAAAAATGAAAAAGTAAGCCGAGCGCCCGCTTTCAACTCCCTCTGCTTCCTGACTGTGGATTTGTTGTGGCCATTGCTTCATGCTCTGCTGTCATTTTTACAGTGAAGGGCTGCACCCCAAAACTTCAAACCAAAGCGAAACCTTCCTTAAGTTGCGTTTGTCAGTCTAAAAGAAAATCCAGCTGTGTGTGTGTGTGTGTGTGTGTGTGTGACTGGAGTCTGGGTCAGTGCTGATGTCTCTTTCAATCCCTTGGGATCATGATTTTACCTTCCCAGTGCTTGGAGTGGCTGTGCCTGGCTGTTTTACCAGGTTTTGAGTGTTGAACTCAGTTCTCCCTGCTTGTGTGGACATGCCTTACTAACTAATCCATCTTCCCAGACCCTTTCTTTCATGCTTTTAAAGTATTGACTTTCTCCGGCATCCTCACAACCCTGCTTTAACAGGAACATTGATTTCCTCAATGTTCTTATTCCCTTTGTTAACAACAGACTAGGATTTGCCAGGCAAGTGCCAGCTGTGTCTATTTTGGGGATGGATGAAGGAGGCTAAAAGCCCAATAAAGCACTTGCTTGGCCCGTTTCTCCAGACTCTGGAGAGTTAGGAGTGCCCCGTAGATGCTAGTCACACATGTGAATTCCAGGACACATGAGGAGCATCGGTTCAAGTTCAGCATCAGAACCACTCATCTGGTGGCCTCAGGTAAGGAACTTGGTCTGTCTGAGGCCCAGGTTCTTTCCTCCTAGGCTTTGGGTGAAGATTAGGCTAAAATAAGTTTTTAAAGATTTACTTTATTATTGTTGCTATTATTATTGTTGTTGTTATTAACGTGTGTGTTTGTGTATCTATTATTATTGCTGTTGTTATGAACGTGTGTGTTTGTGTATGTTGTGTATATGCACATGTGCCCGTGAAGGTCAGAAAAAGGCATCAAATCCCCTGAGGCTGGAGTTTAGGTGGCTGTGAGCTGGCCAATGTGGGTGCCAGGACCCAAACTTAGGTCCTCTGTAAGAACAACAAAGGCTCTTTGGTGTTGTCTCTCTGGCACCCAAAGTAAAAGTTTTAAAAAGCTTATTAATGTGGTATTTTCTTTCTAAGAATCTATCTATCTATTTTTTTGAGACAAGGTCTTCTGCAGCCCAGGGTGGCCTCAGATTTACTACTGAGCTATGGATGACTATGAACCTCCCAAGTACTGGGGTCCGAGGTGTGTGCCACTGAGCTTCCTGTGTGGTGCTGAGCATGGGCCCAGGGCTTCGCGGATGCTGGGCGAGCTCTCTACCACAGTCTGTCCTTCTGTCATTGGTACAGGCCACTGGCACATTTTCGGTATCTCCCCGAATGCATTGACTAGGACATTCCAGGAGCAGATGAGGTGAGCGCAGACCAGTCACCCTGTGGCAGACCTCCACCAGGCTGACACCAGGCCAGCAGTCATATCTCTTCGAATACAATTATTTAACCAAATCAAAGTCCAGTGACCTGTTTTCACCCTCCGAGCTTCCTAACTTCCTCCGCAAGCTCAGTGGAGCCTGGGAGTCAGTGAGCCCAGCACCTCTGACAGCAGAGATTTTGGCCAATACTGGCTCGAAATTGACTTCCTCACTGTGAGCTGCTTCCTCTGTCCTTGAACTCTCTTAAGTCCCCAGAGAAGGGAAGAGATGAGTGTATCATGGCCTGCTCTCAGGAGAGACAACTTCTTTCAAATTTTCTGTGTGTGAATGTGTGAGAGTATTTGTGTGAATGTGCACGGGAGCATGTGAGGGTGTGTGTTTATGTGTGAGAGTGCGTATGAGTGTGCACGAGCATGTGAGGGTGTGTGTTTATGTGTGAGAGTGCGTATGAGTGTGCACGAGCATGTGAGGGTGTGTGTTTATGTGTGAGAGTGCGTATGAGTGTGCACGAGCATGTGAGGGTGTGTGTTTATGTGTGAGAGTGCGTATGAGTGTGCACGAGCATGTGAGGGTGTGTGTTTATGTGTGAGAGTGCGTATGAGTGTGCACGAGCATGTGAGGGTGTGTGTTTATGTGTGAGAGTGCGTATGAGTGTGCATGAGCATGTGAGGGTGTGTGTTTATGTGTGAGAGTGCGTATGAGTGTTCATGAGAGCATATGTGTATATTTGTATGTGCATGTGTATTTTGTATTTAGTTACACTTGTACTACGGCACGTGCAGGAGGTCAGAGGACAACTTGCAGACAGATGCTACTTGTTCCCTTCCATCTTGGGGGTCCTGGGGATTGAACTCAGGACATCAGGCTTGGTGGCAAGCACCTTTACATACTAAGCCATCTCAATGGTCCTCTCCCAGATCTTTCTAATTCCAAACACTGCTGTCTTTCCCCAACACCATGCTGCCTCCTACCAGCTGTAGTGGCTAAAAATGCACTTGTTTCCTGCCTAGGGCACGATATATTTGGATATGTATTCAACCCCCAAGATCCCTGCAGAGAGTCTGAGCTCACATCTGCAAATTCTGGCATCCTGGGAGGTCATTTGTCTGGGCCAAGAAGCCAGCCCCACTTTGCTGCCTGTGGTGTGGTGCCTGAGGCCCCTATGGAACCACCCTGCTCCTGGCCACCACAAGGAGGTTTAGCTCTCCCCACTCCCAGTCCTTACCATATGAAAATTATTAAGTCTTTAACATGACCTTCCTCATAGGAATGCTGCCCAGCAAATGAGAAGGGCAACATTCAAATAAATAATGACCACTGTTGACAAGTGCAGCATAAACATGACCTCCACACATGCTAATCACTGTCATTGTTAAGACACTGGTCTTTGCTAGCACACATGTGGCCTGAAGCTGGTGGTCACAGAAAACAGGCACAGTGCAGCCTGGGAAGGGCCAGGGAGGACTGTGACAGGTAAATTGTGCATGAAAGGAGAAAGACGAACTTTCTGAGCCTCTCCATCTTTAATTGTTTGGGGGCCCTGGGGTCAGGAAGTTTGGCCCATACTCCTGTGTACCTGCCCTGGGTGGGAACACAATCTCTCTGTACAGTTCTGGACACACACAGACTCTGGAGAGCGATGCACACAGACACATACACTCAAACATTGGCATGCATATTTACAGTATGTATGTGTGTTAGTATGCACACATGTACACATGAACGTAGCGTACAATCCTAATGTGCATAAACACACAGGTGCCCACACACCTGCATCCAGTTCATTTGGAGTTTTTGAGGGATGAGGGCCAATTGCAGAAAATGTAATCACTAGCTTTGCAAACAGCTTCCATACAAACTTGGCTCTGTCTGCCTCCTACTGTCCAACACTGGTGACTTCAGTGCAAACCATGGAGTCACTGGTCAGATAACTATATTTTGGCTATAAGTAAGGAAAGGCAAAACAACAGTGCACAATAAACAAAGAGAAATTGAAATTCTCTTTCATGTAAAAGTCCAAATGCGGGTGCCAGAATAGCCCCCATAGGCTCATATAACTGAATGTTTGGCCTACGATTGGTGGGACTGTTTGGGAAGGGATAGGAGAAGTGACCTGATTGGAAGAGGTGTGTCACTAGAGGTGGGCTTTGAGAGACCAAAAGCTGACACCATTCCTCGTTAACTCTGTCTGCCTTATGCCTGTGGACCATAACTCAACTCCTCTCAACTATTGCTCCAGCACCATGCCTGCCTGACTGCTGCTGTGCCCCCCAACATGATGGTCATGGACAAAATGCTCTGGAACTGTGAACCCCCAAGTCAAATGCTTTCTTGGATAAGTTGCCTTGGCCATGGTGTCTTATCACAGCAACTAAAAAGTCACTGAGACAGTCCAGAGCTGTCTGGCAGCCCTGCTCCATGGAGTCCCTGAAGACTCCAGTTCTATCCCCGTTCTTTGCCATACCAAATATGGTCTCCATTTCCAAGGACACATCATAACCAAATGGACATTTCCAACACTCGCCCCCACTCTGTGGTGGCTAGTTTTAACTCTCAACTAGTTTTGACACAGCCTAGAATCACCCGGGAAAACAGTCTTAACAGAAGAATTGTCTGCATTGGGTTAGTTTTGGGCATGGGGGGGTCCTTAGTTAAGTTAATTGATATTGGAACACCAGCCCGCTGTGGGTGATATTATTCCCTAGACAGAGGTATCAGAACTGTATAAGAATAGCGAAAGCTAGGAGAGACCAAGCGAATAAGGTTGAATTTATTAGGAAGATTGTGGTGTGACAAGCTATTTGAGCCCCTACGTTTACTTCCTAATAGTCCCTAGATGGACCATGGTTTAGAAGTGTAAGCTTCTTCCCCTCTGTTGCTATTTGGGAGGTATTTATCACAGGAGCAGAAGTGAAACTAAAACACCCCCATAGTCTGCACCCCCATGATCTGGCCTATTGCAAAAATCAAGGCATGAAGGAGAAGGAGTGGGAGGCACCTCTAAGATACGTTCCTAAGCTTCCTCATAGCCAGCTGGTAGTTATGTGGTCATGTTATGTTGTAGGGAAAGCTGGGAATGGTAAAATATAAAATAATAGAAATGGGTTAGTTTAGGATATAAGAGCTAACTAGAAAAATGCTTAAGCTATTGGCCATCAGTATTGCAAATAATATGGTTTCTGTGTGATTATCTCAAGTCAGGGTGGTCTGGAAATGAACAAGCAGCCTCCCTCCACCAACATCCAACCTTTTGTCTTTGCAACATGGTACGATCTATACCATCTACAAATCTTATACTCAAGAACCCTGTCAAAAACCTGAGAAACAAAACAAAACAAAACAAATGAGTCCCCTCTCAAAATGTTTTCAGTAAGCTTACAATTTCATGCTGGGCCATGTGGTAATAAGTGTTCTCTAGAGGAACAGAACTAATATATAGTGAATATATGTTAAAAATCTCATAATTTCAGGGCTGGGAAGATGGCTGTTGGCAAAGTGCTTGCCTTTCAAGCGTGAGGTCCTGAGAGCATGTGTGGAGAGGCTAGGCATGGTGACATGTAACAGGCTTTTTCTTTTACGCCACCAACCAGCTCCCAAGTCATGACGTGGAGACTTATTAGTTATGAATGCTCAGCCTAGCCCTTTTAACTTAAATTAACCTATTTCTCTTCATCTACCTTTTGCCTTGGGACATGTTACTTTTTTTCTTCTGTATATCCTTTTTTCACTGCTGGCTGGTGGCTTCCTGACTTCTTGCTCCGAGTGTGTCCCTTGTTCCCTCCTCTCTTCTTCTTCCTCTTGTTTCCCCCCAGCCTAGATTCCACCTCCTGTTTATCCTCTCTGCCTGCCAGCCCCACCTATCCTTTCTCTGCCTAGCTATTGGCCAATCAGCTCTTCATTAGACCAGTCAGGTACTTTAGGCAGGAAAGGGTGAAACAAAGGCAACACATCTTTACATAATTAAACAAATGCAGCATAAACAAAAGTACCACACCTTTATGTAAACAAAGCAATATTCTGCAACATAAATGAATGTAACAATCTTTGTGTAGTTAGAATAATTTCACAACAGTGGCATGTTCTATAAGTTCCAGTGCTGCAGAGGTGGACATGAGCACATCTTTGGAGTCTGCTGGGCAGCCAACCTAACCTACCTGGCAAATTCCAAGAAAGAAAGGAAAGACAGACTACCTGAATGACAGCCATACATGTGCATCCTCGCACATGAATTCACACCAGTTTGCACACACACACACACGACACACAGAGACACACACACAACTCATAACACTTTAGGTTTATGAGTAGACCATATTTGTAACTATCCCAGAAAAACATCAAAATTCTAGATATAGTTTCTACTGAATATATGAATATGGTCATTTCTTCAACGTCACAAAGTAACCATTGTAAGTTAGGCACCAACTTCACTGCTGGTCTTCTCTGTGGGCACCTGAGTCACCTCCAAAAAGCCCCATCTCCACAGTCCATCACCATAAGCGTTAGGTGTTGGGAGGCCTATTTTATCCACAGCCAGATGGATGCTCCTTAGCTTCCTATGGGGCCACAACTTTGATCTTGTTTGAAATCCATTGAACTTCCTAACCCAACAAAACTAGCGTTACTGTGTGGCAATGAGGGAATTTTGGCTTCCAACTTTAGCCCAGAACTGCATGAAGATCAGAGAACACAGTGTTAGCTCAGGAGAGCCAGAAGGCAAGCTCTGCTTACTGGATGTATTTGACTTTGGCTCCAATGCAAAGGCCAAAATCGTAAGTTAAACCATTGTAAGATGAGGACTGTGCCAGTTTCTCATGGTTTTGACAAAGGCAGCTGATGGCAGGGTTCATTTTCACTCACAGTTTAAGGGCACAGTTCATCACGATGGGAAGTCACGGGAGCAGGAGGGTGAACCATATAGTCACATCACAGTCGCAGTCAGGAAGCAGAGAGAGATGGACGGGGGTGCCCAGCTCACTTTCTCCTCTTTATTCAGTCCAGGACTCTAGACCATGGGATGGTGCTGCCCACATCCAGGGTGGGTCTTCCTGCCTCAGTTAACCCAATCTAGAAACTTCCTCATAGACAAGCCCCGAGATCTGCCTCCCAGGTGAGTCTCAAGCCTGCCGAGCTGACAACATTGATTACCACGGTTCTATCTGTGTTACTGATGTTCCTCTTAGGGAAGGAGACCTCAGTGCTCAAAGTCACGGGCCGCTGTTCTGCATCCTCCTCCTCATCTTCTTTTGGCATCTCCAGGCCCTGAACCTTTCTTGCTGTGAGTAACTTGAATTAGTTATTTTCAGAGTTCAGTTGAAGGGACCCGCATAGAAGAGATGCCAATTTCGTACTGTGAGTTCATTACTCTAAAAGTCCAGGAAAGGCTCTGAGTGAGGCTCAATAACGTCTCTCAAAAGCAGTGATCAGCTTGGGGGCCCTGATCTATAAGGGACACAAGGAAGGATGGTGGTGTCATCGCAGGCTGTTATCCGCCCCAGTTTTTAAGGCTGTGAGTTCACCCGAGCCTGGTTCAGCTTGGATCAGTAAACATTATTATTTGTGAGTGTGAGTATGTGCGTGTTTGCTCGGGTGAGTGCAGGTGCACATATGTGTGGAGGCCAGAGGTGGATCTTAGCTGTCTTCTTCAGTTGTTTTTCACCTTGCTAGTCGAGCCAGGTTCTTTCACTGAACCTGGAGTGGGCCAATCTGGTTGAGCTGGCCAGTGAGCCTCCTGCAAGCCTTTGCCACCAGCTCCCCAGCCCTGGGACTGCAAGGGAGCTGCACATCTGTTTTGTTTATTTAGATTATTTGATTTTGTTTTTAGATTTATTTTATTCTCTCTCTCTCTCTCTCTCTCTCTCTCTCTCTCTGTGTGTGTGTGTGTGTGTGTGTATGTGTGTCCACTGAGGCCAGAATAGGATATTGAATCCTCTTGAGCTGGAGTGCCAGGCAGTCGTGAACCTTCTGACATGGAACTGGTGACTGAACTTGGCTTCTATGGAAAAGCCCCAAACACTCTTAACCGCTGCCATCTCTCCAGCCCCACACCCGGCTCCTTATGTGTTTTATACGGGGAGGGGATATTGAAATCAAGTCCTTATGCTAGCAAGGACAGCAAACACTTTATGAACTGTGCTATCTAAGTGACGTCATCTTCACACTAGCTAGAATCATTTTGGAAGACAGAATTGAGAAAATGCTCCCACCACATTGGCCTGCGATCAAATCTCTGGGGTATTTTTTTCTTTTTGATTTTTTGGATTGATGATTGATGTGGGAGTGCCCAGCTCATCGTGGGCAGTGCCACTCTTGGGCTGGTAGTCCTCGGTGCTATAAGGAAGCCGGCTAAGCAAGTCTTGGAAAGCAAGCCGGGAAGAGGTGTTTTTTCCCAGCCTCTGCTTCAGCTTTTGCCTCCAGGTTCCTGCCCTGAGTTCCTGCCCTGGATTCCCTTAGTGATGGACTTACAAGCCAGAAAGTGAAATAAATCCTTTCTTCCCCAAGTTACTTTTGGTCATGGTGTTTTACTCGGCAACAGAAATCCTAACTAAACACAGGCTAACCAATCCCCTGAGTCTCGTAAATGCTTATTGAATGAATGAATGGGGCTAGAAGCCAGATCAAGGTTTGGGAGAGAGCTCATCATTGAGGGCCAGGAAAAAGCCCTCTAATGTTCCCCTCCGTTTCCATCTCAGCCCCTAACAAGTGCACGGGCCTCCCTGACTGAAGGGAACATACTGTCCCCAGTGTCATGGGCCATGGCTCCATACGAGAGATCCAGTGGAAGCATAGGAGAGCCATGGAACAAGCCTTTCGGGCAACTTATCTCTTGGCAAGATTAAGCAGGTTCTCCGCTGAGAAGCCCGTATTGCAGGCCTGCAGGGAGGACCGGGTCCTCAGTGTTTGCACCTTTTTCCTGGGCATCTGTCCCTGGGATCAGGAGAGCCGGGGGCTGGATTAGATGGGTCAGCGCCCTGATCGGCAGTGACACTTCCTCCCGAGAGCCCCGCCTGCCCCCGACCTCTCCCGCTGTTCCTCTCCTGCCTAACCCGGCCCCATCCGGTTCCGAGAGCAGCCCTGCCTTCTAATCTCTTTACCAGGAAATGACTTTCCTGGGTGTGAAATCCCTTTCCTAGGGGGAGCACGGCAGATCTGTCCTCCCTTGCCTCCAGGCTGACCACGGGCCATCTTCTGGAGACATCTGGCATGGTGGTGGGGCAGCCAGGGCTAGGAAGGAGCAGGCGTGAGGCCCTTTTCCCTCAAATGTGGCCATGACCCTGACCTCCTATATGGACTCCCCCTAAACTGCCCCTTCTGTCTCCCTTCAAGGGACTTTTTGAAAATGCTAGATCTCTATCGTTGGTGGCAGTTAGTGATTCTCCCCTGTAGGAGCAAGTGGCAGGAAGAGGGAGGATTTTAGTTTGTTAATATAGGTGAAGTTTGTAGATTGCTCCTTGAGACAAATAAACACTTTGTTGTATTGATATTAAGCTTTCTGCTGAGAAATGCTTAGCCTGTTTTACTGTAGATTCGTTATAAGGCGCACTGTTTTGCTCTAAAGAGAGCCGGTAAAGTTTTTGCTGTCTGTGCAGGCATGAAGACTCACTTCAAGCTCCCAGATGCACATACGAAAAGCCAGGTGTAGGGACTTGAGTTCAGAGCACCAGAAGCCATGTCAAAATACACAGGGTGTGGCGGTTAGCCCTTGTAGGCCCATGCACTGAGGAGGCAGATCCCAGAGGCTTCAGGGCCAGCCAACTAGCAAGCTCTGCCTTCAGTGAGATATAATGTCTCAAAAATCATGGTGGAAGGCACTCCCTGAGGAATGACAATTGAGGTTATCCTCTAACTTCCACACCTATATGCACATATACACCTACACATATGAGAACACCTACACACACTTGTGCACACACACAAACACACCTACACATATGAGAGTACCTACACACACACACACACACACACACGAGAAATGTAAAGACTCACATCGCTGGACGCTAGTGCACGACAACTCCCTGCATTCCTTGGCTTGTAGGCACATCACTTCCATCTCTGCCCATGTCGTCACCCAACGTGCTTCTCAAGTGGCCGGGCATCTTCTAAAGACACAGGTGCCTTGGACTAGGACCCGGTTTCCAGAGGATCTGCTCATCTTTGCTTGATTACAGCTGCAAAGATCAGCTATCCACATGAGGTCTCATTCTAACGTCCCCCGGGTTAGGGCTCGGGCACCCCTTTATGTGCATGTAAAGATTAGTGTAAGGAATTCACCGACCTAAATGACTGGGCAATCTGTCCAACTCAAATCTTTATTGTTTTAAGCTGTCCATTTTGTGGGGATTGGTTACAGCACAGAAAGGGTCTAACAACCAGACAGATGAGCTGTATGGACTGACATGGAAGCCCCACGTGGAATGTGGCAGGGAGCTCCTGGACCACAAAGGTGACAGGGTGTTTCTGGAAGCAGGGGCTGGATTTGGGAGGGCCAGGCCCCTGGTCCTCTCCTAGACCTGAAAGTGGGCTCGGATGTGTCTGACAGAGGCCCTCAGAACGGTTATCCTGTGGGAAGCATGCGTTTTTGATGTGAGCCTGACCTCATGGCTAGAGATCAGCCGTCAAAGGTGGAGAAGGCACAGCCTGAGGATCTTGCTGACAGAGTCGGGGTCCTAGCACCAGCAACATCTTTTACAGGGATGTAACCAGGCCCTCTGGACAGACGGACAGAAAACAGGCCCCAGAGCAAGCCCTCCTCTCCCCCTCTCAAGGACTCCTCTCACTGCAGGCCTGTCTCATTGTCACCCTGCCTGGTCCAACTGCCTGGAGTATTCTCCAGTCTAGGCATCTGGAGAAGCTGCTGAGCAGAGCTTTACAGGCTGACTGTGTACTTCCTGGCTTCAAGGCAGGTACTTAGAATCCCCCCGCCCCCCCCCCCCCCGTCTCCTTTAACCTTCATAGTAACCTTGCTAGGAGGGCACAGGGTACCTCACTTGCAGACGTGGAAACTGAGGCTGACTAGATTAGACCAATAGTAAAAAGGTGCAATCAAAGCCAAGTTTGGAGCTAGGCGTTGACCTTTGAGCTTTTGGACCCACAGGATAGGTGTACGACTGCTGTTCTTTACAGAGAGAATGCCTCTCTGCTGCCTCTTCTGCATCTTCTCTGCCTCAGCCTGTGTGTGTGTGCATGTGTGTGTGTGCGTGTGTGTGTACATGTGTGTGTGCGCACACACATATGTGAGTGTGTGTGCGTGTGTATACATGCACACATGAGTGCATGTGAATGTGCGTGTGTGCGCGTGCGTGCATGCATGTGAGTGTGTGCATGTGTGTGTGCGCACACGCATATGTGAGTGTGTGTGTGCGTGTGTGTATGCATATGTGAGTGTGTGTGTGTGCGTGTGTGTAGAGCGTAGGTTTGAACTCAATTGTTCTCCACCAAATTTGATTGAGATAGGGTCTTACTGACTGACTACTGATTCGGGCACTGTGTGAGCTCCCTGAGACCCAGCTTTGCCTTCCCACACTGCGATCACAGCTGAATACACTGTTGTGTTCCAGTTTGGTTGCTGGGGACCCATACTCAAGCCTTCATGCGTACACAGGAAGCAGTGTTTACTAACTCAGCAATCCCCTCCCACACTTTCTTTTTAGTTTTCTAGAATACCGGGTACCATTCTGTGGCTCTCCAAGTCAGCCTGTGTCCCCAAGACCACTATAACTGAGATTTCATGGTCTAGACCTACATAGGGGTAGAAAGGCAGGAAGGATTTGGAGCTTGTGGTCTGTTCTTCTGCCATCTTGGGCTCAAAAAGGAACTCTGGTGTGTCTAGAAACTACCCTAAGCAGAGTGGAATAATGGCGTTCATTTGTTCATGACTCTCCAATCGGCAGGTGTCGTCAGTCTTAGCATCCAGGCAGGGAGAGGCTGCAGTGAACAGAGGGTCCTCAATGGTGTCTTCTTGCCTGGCTCCAGGCAGAGGCTGGGGACCTCTGTGTGGCCACTGAACAGGTCAGTTCAGTCTCTCCTGGAGAGCTGGCTACCCTGGAGAAGCGCCGGCCTGATGGCAAGTGCTTTCACCCTCCACTTGCCTCTCCTTGGTCAAGGTCCACTAACCAATAAGTTCCCGTGACCTGGGTATGGAACAGAGTGGGAGGGGCACACAGGGCACGTGTGCTAGACAGTGGCACCGATGGGGGCATCTATGATACAATCTGCTACACACTGCAGCTCCCAGCTTGACACATTAAGAGGCAAGGGGTTGTAACTTGGTGGCTGTACTACCTGCGCATCTCTGCCTCAGCCTCAAATCAGCGTTTATGTTGGAAGACATCACTCTCGGTTGTGATGATGCTTTGTTCTATGGGGTCGGAGACAGGTGTGGCCTTTGGTAGGTCAGAGAAGCGGAGTTCAGAAAAATCACAGAGACTTGCTCAGAGAGGTGATTCGTGGATAAAGTACTCACAGAAGTGTGAAAGCCTCCGCTCCATCCCAGAAGACTTGTTAAAAAAAAGGGGGGGGGCGGGAGAGAGAGAGAGAGAGAGAGAGAGAGAGAGAGAGAGAGAGAGAAGGCCAGGCATCTAGGCAAGCTCTTGTTACCCCAGTGTTGGGAGAGTGGCGACCAGCTGATCCCAGAGGCTCACCAGCCAGCCAGCTGTTCTAGCTGATCAGCAAGCGCCAGGCAAATGAGAGACACTGTGTAAAAACAGCCAAGTGGAGTCTGGCAAGACAGGTCAGCTTGTGAAGGTGCTTGCTGCCAAGCCTGACTACCTGAGTTTGATCCCCAGGACCCCAAAAGTAGAAAAAGTTGCACTCTGACCTACACACACACATATGCATACATACATTTATGCACATAAAATAAATACATAAAAGCAGGGGAAAGGACCCATAACCAGAGAAATGATACCTGAGGTTGACCTCTGGCTCTACATGTACATACAACCACACAAGCGTGAACACACCCACACAAAAATACGGGACAGAAGCAGGATCCAGCCAGATGGCACCCAGCATGTATTTACTCATGTGACCACATCCTTCCCTTGGAACTAAGTCCTTCCTTGCAAGCCTGGCTCAACACAGCTTGAGGTCATTCTGCGGAAATCATCTCAGGAAGGCCAAAGACCAAGGTGAGGCCTTCCGGTAGTGCTGGAGTCTGGACAGATGCCAGGCATCTGCATGGGGATCCCATGTTGCTTCCTCACTTGGAGCCATGCCTATGGGTGGAGCACAGCCATGGCTGACCCATACTTCCACCGTCAGATGGTCTCACGGAAAATGGTGAAGATACTTCAGACCACAAGGGCTCCTGGGGGGTCAACCTGAAGTCAAAGAGAAGGCAAGCAAAGCAGGGGTTCCCCAGGTTCAATGGCCAAAGCCTTGTGGCAGCCAGTTACTGCGTCTTTGCTGGGTGTAAACTCAGCGTGTGATTCACCACCACAGGGCCAAGCCAGGCTATGCAATCACAGGCCCAGAAAGTCCCTCTGCAGACCAAAGGCCTCTTCCTACAGTAGACGTGGGCTCGCGCCTCACCCAGGTTCCCACGTGGGATGTATTGTCCCTCTGGGCAGTGACACAGCACCCATTCACACAGTGGCTGCCCACAAGGGAGGAGTCTGTGTTTATGTCTGTCGTAAATAAAGGGTACTCAGCCACCAGAGGAAGGAACGCTGCTCTACCCTGGCGAAACTGCATAGGAACATTGGGTTCTAGACTGTCTTCCTTTCTGGAAGCCCCCACACCTAGTGCTCCCAGTAGCCTGAATTATGATTCATCCCCTAAGCATAGGGCCTGATCTCACTGGAATATCCACTTGGAAGGAAGAGGCTGGCCCTGTATCAAGTATGGGGTTTCCATGCTAGCCACAAAACCCAGAGCCAGGGCACACTGGGGTTTTCCATTGACCCCAGGGCCATGTCTGGGACCCCAGTGCTTCCAGTTTGCATCACCTGGAACTTCCGGGACCCCACTGATTCCTCAGACTGTACTTGCCACTCCTCTAGGAAGCTTGCCCATCATGACGAGTTTGACTTCCATTACTCTCTGTTGTCCTGCAACACAGCCTCCATATCTGGTACCCTGCCTCAGTGTCTCCAATGCTGAGAGAGTAGACAGCACTCCTTGCATCTCTCAGCTCTCCCAGCCTCTTTTCTCCTGTCTCACGCTTTCCTTTCCACTGTAGAGGTGTGCGGCCATGGCAGCCCCGCCCACTGTAAAGGGGTACGGCCACAGCAGCCCCTGTATACATGGCTCGCCTCACCACAGCTGTGTGACTAGGGAAAGGGAGTCTAATTTGTGGCTCAGCCCACTGCCGCCACAAGCGGAACCACTGGCTCTTCTTGTTTAGTGTTTTACTAGCTTATATTAGTTACAGACGAGACCAGTTTCACTGTGACATTCCCGTTCACGTATGTGATACATTTGATTGTACTGACCCCAGTTACCATCGCTTGTCTCCCTCCCCTCACTGGTTTCTCTGCTCCCCCCAGAGTCTCCCTTCAGTTTCCGTGTGTGTGTGTGTGTGTGTGTGTGTGTGTGTGTGTGTGTGTGTGTGCATATATCCCAATGAATTTAATTAGGGTTGTTTATAGGAGCATGGATGGAGGGGTTATTCACAAGGACATGGGCAATTTACCAGGGGCTACACCACTGAAGAAAATGTCTCTCCCTCCTCTGGCAACCACTAATTTGCCTATCAGTCTTCAGAGAAATAGCACTTGGTGAGCCACTCCCCTCTCCAGGATGGAACACCCTCAGGGCCAGTCCCTCTCGGGTCTTGGGCTGCAGTGAATTCAGAAGTGCAATGGTCACATCATGCCTGAAGACAGTTCCATACCACATCTCCTTAACCATCCCCCCGCCTCTTCTGTTCTTCCTACTTTCTTTTCTGTGGTGTCCGTTGAGCCTGGGAGGTTGTGATGCACACGTCCCAGTTCCAGCCGGGACATGCTGAGTTACTCAAAACGCATCCAACCACACCCTCTGCTTAAAACAGAGATTTTGATCTCCGCCTTTCAAAGCATTGCTGTGGTGGTTTGAATGAGAATGACCCCCATAGGCTCTGTATTTGGATGCTTGGTCCCCAGTTGGTGGAACTCTTTGGAAAGGATTAGGAAGTGTGGGCTTACTGGAGGAGCTGGAGCTTGTTACTGGGGTAGGCTTTGAGGTTTCAGAAACCCAAGACATTCTCGATTCGCTCTCAATTAGCTCTCTCTGCCTCGCTCCATTTCTCCCTGTCTCGTGCTTATGGCTCATGATGGACGTTCTCAGCTTCTGCCTCGGCACCGTGCCCGAGTGCCTGCTGTTGTGCTCTCACTATGGCTGTCATGGGCTCTAACCTTTTGGAACTAAGTGAACTCTTTTTCTGTAATCTGCTTTGGTCATGGTCAAACATGACGAAATACATGGTCAAACATGGCCATAACAATAGAAAAGTAACTCTGACAGTTGCCCTCCCAATCAGTTGAGCTATATGTTGTTTGTTTTGTGAGACAGGATCATGCTATATAACCCTGTATGGGCTGAAACTCACTCTGTAGACCAGGCTGGCCTCAAACTCATGGCGATCCACCTGCTTCTGCCTTCCAGGCGCTTGGGTTAAAGGTGTGTGCCTCCACGTACACCTGTTGTTTGTTTTAATTCAGTCTCCTCTAACCCTGGATTATTGGTGCCTGTTTACCATGAGGCTCTGTGAGATGCCAGACCCATTGACTATACTCCAAATGCAGATCCTGCCCTTCTGGAAAGCGCTGTTCTGTGCGGAGAACACGGCCAACCAACAAGCCAGCAGTTCGTTCGTAACTCCCCTCTGGAAAGGGCCTGAAAGGAATGGGTAGACGCAGGTGGAAACACCGGCTGAGTGGAATGGCTCGATGCTGAGTGACGCGTGGAGGCTGTTCCAAACAAAGAGTGGGGTGGGGGTGAAACTCAGTCTTGCAAGGAGGGAAGGAAAGAAAATGCTCGGGAGGTGAAATTGCAGCACAAAAGTCTTGAGGTCATTGAGGGAAGAGGGGCAAGACCCGTGTCATGGGGAACGGATGCTTTATTAGAAGTGAGCTGGGAGGGAAGTCTCTTAAGGTTCTGAGTGGGAAACAGCCAGTCATGAGACTCACTGTTTGGGAAATCAGGAGGTCAGAGAGAGGATATGACTGACAGGAAGGAGCCTGATACAATGCTCTGTATGGGCAGCCATCCAGCACACAGAGTACTTACAATCCTCTTCAATCCTTCTGTCCACCAGATAGCAGCCAAAGGCAGGCACGATGATGGGGCTAGCCACACTGCAGGGGAGGCAAACAGGGACTGTCGCTGGATTCCCTCCAGGGTCTTACAGGTGTGGTTTCATGCCATCAAAGATCCTCCAGGAGCTGGCATGATTGTATAGCCCCATTTGCTAGATGTGATACCGAGCACAGAGAAGTTAGGTAACTTATGCACAACCACACAGACCTGGCATGGCTTCTTGGCCATCCCCAGTACTGTGTGTTGCAGGGATGGGGTGCCTGTCTTCTCTTGCCCCCAAACAAAATGTCCATGGAGCAGACATTTTCCTGACGCTTCCTTACAGTCTTACTCCTAAGCATTTAAAAAATACAGTCAGCAGGGGTATTCATGGCTGTGTGCTGTCCAGGAAGGCTAAAATGTAGCCCAACACAAATTGTATTCTTGCTTCAAGCATTATGACTTTTTTGGAACTTGTTTTCTAACTTTGCATGTATGTGTTCTTGTGGACGTGACCACACGTGTGTGTGTGTGCAGGTATGTGGAGGCTAGAGGCTGACATTGGGTGTCTTTTTTTAATCGCCCTGCATCATATTTTTTGAGATAATGTCTCTCCCTGAAGTTGACCTGGGCTGGGCTGGTTGACCAGCAAACCCACCTCTGTCTCCCCAGTGCCAGGAGTACAGGTGTGTGCCACTGGCTCTGTAGCATGGAGTTTAGGGGCTCCTCATGGTGTAGAAGAGAGAGGCTATATTCAGTTATCTACAGCGTTGCTACCAGTTTAATTCTGGCATCTCCCCCTTCCATGGCCTTCAGTTTTTCGAGGACTTGTAAAAATGAGGTCATCGTGGTATGGTGTCATCTGTAGTAAGAAGTGAGCCTGAGCCATGGCGAGGCGCTGATGGCATGGTCCTACCCATGTGTAGATACAGCACAGGACTCAGAGGAATGCTGTATCCAAGGCTGACAGGCCTCAAAGCCCAGACACTTGAGTTCATATTCTCTCTGACATGGAGCCTCCATGACATGGAGCTAGCAAATGGGGAGGGGCATGGAAGAACAAGCATCACGGTGGGCATAAGTCCTTCCTAGAGGACGTGAGTTTATAGCGGCAGGCAGCCTCCAGTCGCTAGGTGTTCTAGATCCTCGGCTTTTCCCCTGCCCTGCCCCAGATGTAACCTGTCTCCATCCCTGAGGTCTGTCCAACCAGAACATTCTTTCCATCTGTTGAGACATGTGTCTGACATCCTGGCAAGAATGTTTGGATGGTTGACCTGTCCGTAAGCAACTCAGATCATTTCCTGACCTAGAGTGTCTCTGAGGAGGCCAATAGTATTTCCCCTGACAAGTGCACACCAGGAAATCCCAGGGAGGCAGATTAGGAAGTCGGAGCTGGCTGGACTTGGGATCACCCTGCGGTAATCTAGGAGCACAGGGAGTTGAAAAAAATCCTCTGGCTGAGTTGGAGCATTTTGTAGCTGTTCCTCAGTCATTTCTCTCCCCAGAATGCATCACGGGGATAGGGGTTACAAAGTAGCTGCTCCTGGGGTTAGAATCCATGGTGACGCCAGAAGCCTGGGTTTCCTGGGCCGCCACAGAGAGAGCAGAACCAGTCCCATTTAGACACGCTGATAGTGGCCTGTCCCTAGCTGAGCCCCTGAAGCTTTCCCACAATGGTCATCGGGAGCCACCACCTTCTCTTCCTGCACGTTTCAGTCTGTTGTCCCTTCCCTGGGTCACCCAGATATTCTGAGAACTACCTGCAACAGTGTGAACTGCCCAGGGCCAGCGCCACTTGTCTCCTGTCACTTGTGTGTTCTTTTCCTCTCCGTGCCTCAGTTTCCCGCTGTGACTGGATACGGCAGTTTCTGGAAGTTTCGCCCACTCTTAACCGTCTCGAGTCTATGGCATGGTGAGTTAGGGTGCATAACGGCTACTCATAGGACCTACCGAGAAGGGGCTCAACAGAAAAACTGGGAGGTCTCAACTGGAGCACAAGTGGGGCTCCCTAAATATCCAGGCACCACCCAAGACTTGGGCAGGAAAGGTCAGCTGTTGCCAGCAGTGTGTAGTCAAATCTGAGACACAAAGGTATCTGCAGCCCTGGGTGATCTGGTTCCACAGCCCTGGGGAAACTCCCACAGTGGTGAGCCTTCCAAGGTGCTCTGCAGGTCCTTCTTCTTTTTTAAAAAGTAAAGTTTATTTATTGCTACTGTGTGTGCATGCACACATGATGTGTACGTTTGTGGCTCAGGGGTGTCAGGCCAAATTTATGGGGTTCATTCTTGCACCTTCATGTGGGTCTTGGGAATTGAATAATGGTTCTTGGGTTTGTGCAGCAAGTTCCTTTGCCCACTGAGCCATCTCACTTGCCCCATGCTGCTCATCTTCTCTGCAGCCAGGCCACACCTACAGGTGCGGTGATCAGCGCAATTGGCCATTTGTCCCTTCTTAAGGAGCCCACTGTTGCTACTGGGGGGTCGCTGTTTACAGCAGACCATGGGGGTATATTTGTGGAGCTGAGTCATGCCTTCCTTCCCTGACTGATGTACTTTATCAGCCCCATCCCTAGGGAAGACCCACCAGGTCTCCCCAGGCCCTTCTCTTGATAGCCACCCAAAGAGAGGACAGGAGCCAAAAATCCAGCCTTGAGCTGGACAAACATGTCTTCATCTAGGGCTGTGTCCGCATGGACAAGAGCCTAAAGCCATTTGCAAGAAGGATTTCCCAGAACCTAACTCCCAGGGGGCCCTCAGAGCCACTGGTTAGCAGCATATAGCCAAGTTCTTAGTAAGCAATGGCTCAGGCCTTCACTGAGGCTGGGAGATGGCTCAGATGGTAAAGTGCTTGCCGAGCAAGCATGAGGACTTGAGTTCAAACCCAGAACCCATGTGAAAAGCAAGGAGTGGTGCCTGTGCTTATAATCCTACCACAAAAGAAGGGAGACAAAGAGCTCCTTGTGGGTTATTAGCCAGCCACTGGCCTAGACGCATGGGCACGTGCGTGCACACACACACACACACACACCCACACACACACCAGTTTATCTAATAATTCAACCACAGCTCTACACAAAGTGGTGAATGTGGGATATCATGGCCCACACAGGACAAACTGGGGAGACAGGGGCACTGTCTTCTTACAACAAGATCCCAAATAAAGCAGCTCATCCTCTGCCCTGGGGCCGATACAATCAGAGTAGGATAAAAGTGTTGCCGCCCTGAAATTTCCTGGAGGCTAAGCAGAGTGACATCCAGAATGGACCTGGTGCTGTGTCCAACGTAGAGAAGATCCTAGTAGGCAGGTGACATGGCGGAAACAAACATCACAGTTTTTCCCAGTTCCATTTGGTCAGGGTGTAATATAAACATCCTGGCCGAAAGCACTTCGGGAAGAACGAGCTTCCATGGCTCACAAGGCCAGCATAGTCCATCATCTCAGGGAAGTCCAGGCAGAAGCTCAAGCAGCTGGCCACAGACCACCTACAGTCAAGAGCAAAGAGAGTAAACACATCCCTTCTGCTACGTGTTCACTTTCTCCACTCACACAGCGCAGGGCCCAGCCCAGGAAATGGTGTGCCCACATTCAGGCTGGCTTCACACCACCCACGTCACGTCTGGGCTGGGTCTTCACACCGATTAAGGCAATTAAGATAATTCCCTAGAGATGTGTCCAGAGGCCAACCTGATTCAGGAAATCCCTCATTCAACCTTTCTTTGCGGGAGGCTTATGACCATGAGAGTCTAGCACAGGGTCCTGAAGTACCCAACAGAAATGAGAGGCAGGCTGTGGCTGGTGTGTTCTTCACAGGTGGAATACTGTCTAGGGATGTGGCTCAGTTAATAGAGTGCTTGTCTAACATGTGCCAAGCCCTGGATTCCATCTCCAGTTTCATATTAATAGGTGTGGTGGCACATGATTGTAACCCCAACACTGGAGAAGTGGAGGCAGGAGGTTCAGGAGCTCAAGGTCATCCTCAGCTATATCTCAAATTCGAGGTCAGCCTGGATACATAGGGTCCTTTCTCAAAAAATGCATGATAACTTTCAATGTACACGCAGCCTTGATGGCTCACTCAATGCTCTCCTACGTGATGATCCAAAACAGGTCGGAACCACATGTATTGAGCACCGACCATATTGGCAGGCCCTGCCATCATTTGGAAAGGCATTTTGCTCTATGGCCTGGGGTTTGAATTCACAGGATGCCTGACACACTGTCCCCTTAAGGGTCACACAAGACTCATGAATGAGAGAGAGTGATGGGGACCTCACAGAAATGAGCAAATGACACTCACACTGCTCTGAGGTTACAAAGCCAAGACTTTGAGTGAGTTTCTATCACAGTCAGAGATGGCACTAAATGCTCCTCAGAGCCCATGACCTTCTTAGGGGCTTCACAAAGTAAAGACTGGGGACCACAAGCTTGTGCCACCATTGTCACACCACCGTGGGCTTGTGGGCCCTGTTGTTATAGACGGGAGGATATATCCCAATCAAATTCTGTTCTTGTATGTGCATATTCATGCCATGTATGCATGCTTGTGTGTGTATGCTTGTGTGTGCTTGTGTGTGTGTGTGTGTGTAGACCAGAGGTTGACGTCAGGTGTCTTTTCAATCACTCTCCACCTGGTTTTTTCGTTTGTTTCATTTTTTGAGGCAGAGTCTCTATTCTGCAGCCCCGGCTCACTTGGAACAGCACTGTGTAGACCAGGGTGGCCTCAAACGCAAAGAGATCACTTGTCTTTGCCTCCCAAGTGCTAGGATGCAAGGCGTGCTACACTGCTCCCAGTTCCACCCTGTTTGTGACATAAGGCCTCTCACTGGCCCGGAGTTCACCAAGTAAGCTAGATTGGCCACTCCACCCTTGGGGACTTGAACTCCCGTCGTTGTGTATAGCAACAGGCACTTTACTGACTGAGCATCGCCCCAGCCCCTGCCAAGCCATTATGAAATATAAATTAGCTGTCAAACAGTCTCCCTGCTAGGTTACAAAGCCTGGGGGTTGTTCCTCTTATCAGCTGACCCCGGCTCACATAGAATCCTCTCCACCCTCTCCCTCATCTCTCCCAGCTCCTGGCGACCACAGTCCTATTCTTTATTTCTATAAGTAACAACAATTTTCTTCCAATGGGAAAACTCAGAATTGCTGTTGTGGTAACGAGGTTAGCACCTGTGCACGTGGCCGCTGGCACCATTCTGTTGGCAGTTGGACCACAGGTATCACGAAGTTTAAAATGCTGATCTTTTATAATCCAATAGGGACCTAAAACATTGGGAAAGCTGGGCCAGTGGGATGGCTCTGCAGATAAATGTGCTTGCAACTAAACCTGATAACCTGAATTTGAGCCCCACAACCCACTCGGTGAAAAGGACAGATTTTTACCAGCTTCTTCTAAACTCCACACTTGTACAGTGTCAGGTGGCATGGGCATACCTACATACATGTGCTCACACACACACAAACAAAATATGATAAAACAGCAAAATATCAGCAAAGTTTTATACACAAAGATACTTAGCATAGCATAATAAAAATTATTAAAATGGGAATTTCACTAAATAATAAGACAACAACATCAGACCACAATTAAGATAATGCTAACAGAAACTGGGAGACGTCTCAGGGTACAGTGCTGGCCACACAGCATCAGGACCTGAGTTTGATTCCCAGCACCCGTGTAAAAAGATCACTCACTGTCTCTGTTAGGTTGACTAGTCAGGGAGCTTCAGGGACCAATGATAGGCCCTGCCTCACAAAGCAAGGTAGGTAGATCTCAGGGAAGAATGACAGCAAAGGTGACCTCCAGTCTCCACATGTGCATAGGTGCATTCCACTCACATCTGCATACACATGAATACATACACAAAATAAAATAATAGCAGTAATGAAAATTTTAGAGACACAGACCCTAGGGCCAAGAGAATCTTCATCTCTCCCCATGGATGTCTCCTCTTGATGCCTCCTAGGGTTGGTCTTGGGTCAAGGTGCAGCAACTGTCCCAGAAGTCACATGAAGAATGTGATGGTTAATACTATAAACTTGAGAGGATCTAGAATCACCTGGAAGACAAGCGTCTGGGTACACCTGTGAGGGATTGTCTAGATTGGGTTATTTGCAGTGGGCAGACCCACCCTGTGGGCAATGCCATCCTGTGGGCTTAGGTCTTGACTCAATAAAAAGGAGAATGTGAGTAAACATCAGCATCAGCATCCCCCTCTGCTTCATGACTGTGAATGCCGTGTGAGCATCAGCATCCATCTCTGCTTCCCGACTGTGGATGCCCGTGTGAGCAGCTGCCTCAAGTTCCCATTGCCATGCATTTTCCACCAGGATGGACTGTACCTTGAACTGTAAATCCAAATAGAGCCCTCCTTTTTTTCCCTTTCTTCCTTTCTCAAGTTGCTTTTGTTGGGGTATTTAATCCCAGTAACTAGGGGAGACACATGCATGCCCCATGGGAAGACAGTGGCTCTCTCTTTCAGGATCAAGTTCTCCAAGAGTTGTGGCCTGCAAGTACGAGCATGCCCATTTACAGACTGGTCAAAGGCAAGAGGACAAAGTTCTGTCAAGGCTAACTGGACTGTTGCCGTGGGTGCTTTGAGCTTGGCCTCCTATCTCACATGGGAAATCACCCGAGTAGCACAGAGAAGAAATGAACGTCCTTCAGAAAGAGCTCACCAGGAACTCTGCCACTTCTGCAGCTCCCGAAATCTAAATTTATTTCAAAACCCATAGTTTTAACACTTTCCTGAACTGAGCATCCAAGAAATCAGTAGAAGGTGACTATGGCTTACAGATGAGTATAGTGGTATTTTATTTGTGTTTTAATAAATAAGGTGTTCCTGAAGATCAGCATGCAAAGCTAGCCACACTAGTCAGCCATACAGGCCAGGCGGTGGTGGTACACACCTTTAAACTCACCACTCACGCTAGTTAGCCATAGAGGCCGAGTGGTGGTGGTGCACACCTTTAATCCCAGGACTAGAGAGGAATACAAGGTGGGGTGAGACAGGAACTCGCTCTTTTCAGTCTGAAGACTTTCATAGAGGTAGAAGCTCTCTAGTGGTTGACTGCTTTGCTGATATTCAGCTTGAACCCCAGTATCTGTCTCTGGGTTTTTCTTAGTTGTGCTATAGATGAGCGTGGCCCATCCTTCTCTCACTGTTCTTCCTGTTTTTCACAAAAAGGAAGCAGACGTGGTAATGGCCGTGTGCTAGCACTGGGGTTCCACAGTTAGATGAACATTCTAAAAGGGAAAAAGGCATGTGATGGTTGGGGAGATGGCTCAGTGACACAGTAGAGAAGATCTGAGTTCTAATCCCCAGAACCCACATACAGAGTCGAACACACAGTGAAGCCTTTAATCTCAGTGCTCCTCTCAGGAGATCCCACCAGGAGGTGGAAACAGGGGAAGGAATCAGTGGTCCATGGCTGGGTAGCCTGGCGACACAGGAGCAGATGACACAAGACCCTGTCTTGAGACAGGGGACCAGCACCTAATGTTGTCTTCTAATCTCCACTCACACGTCATAGCATGGGTATGCCTGCACTTATCCCCGCCCCCGACACACAAATTGACATTGCATGGCGGTATGCTATCATTGCCGAGGCTTCCTGGGAGCCGAGCCATGGCTGGCATAGAGGTGGTTCCCTTGAGCCAAGGCTGGCACGCAGGTAGTTCATTTGGAGCCAGTTACCAAGGACTAGAGAGAGAAAGAAGAGGTCCGATACCCTACCCAAGAGCACACTATTGTGTGTGCTGTGGGAAGCTGGGGCTCGGCTGTCCTGAAGATTCATAAAATACAGCCATGGGGGCTGGAGAGTGGCTTGGTGGATAAGAACACTTCCTGCTCTTGCAGAGGACCAAGTTCAGCTCCCAGCACCCACAATCAGTTGACTTACAACCATCTGTAACTCCAGCTCCAGGTGGCCTGGTGCTATCTTCTGACCTCCACAGGCACCCAACAGAGCATGGGTTGGTGTGGGTCACTGGCAGAGCAGTCAGGATCCCCAGGGGCTTGGTCCTCATCCACCCCCATCCTCAATGGAAGGACAGATTCAACACCCAGGGTCCAATAGGGGAAGGTGGTGCAGCCGGGACAAGGCATCCCATTTCATCTCCTGCAAGAAGAAGCAAGGGGTGGGTCACGTGTGTGTGACTCCTGTAGGGGACAGTAGGGAAGGGTTCTGTAGGAGGGAAAACTTGCACAGAAGCCTTACAACAGCCCCGGGAGGCAGGCAGGATAGGAACTGGAGCAGCCTGTCAAAGGCCACAGAACCAAGAGGAGGTCCCACAGCCCGGTTTGGACACCTAACCTACTGCTTCTCAAAGCAGTGGTTCTGCCTGCACCCTGTCTGCAGCAGCAGCATGCCATCGTGGAACGAGAGCCTGGAGACGGCCTATAAAGCACTGGGTGGTAGAACCAGGGAGACTGTCCCATGGTGCAATTGACCCAGAGTGGGGGGGCAGGGGTCACTGCTGCCACAGTTCAGAATGTCCTCTAGGAGACATCGTGCCTGCTGATGGACATGCAGACTTTACTTCCCCACCTGTACTGCTCTGTGCCACCTGAGCAGTTCATGGGGGCAAACAGGAGGTGCAGAGAAATCCAGCAGGGTAAGCAGTGGGCTGGGCAAGTGGTCAAGGACATGCCCTGGAAGAACAATGTTTTGTGTGTTATGCCTATGATCCATGGACACCAAGGATAAGACCACCAGCTTATATACCCATGTCATGGGTGGGGCAGAATAGAGGTCAGGAGAGGTTAACCTGATGCTAGAACGAGTTAAAAGAGCAAAGGAAGGGTCAGTTGGTAAAGGACTTGTCTTATACAGCATGAGGATCTGAGTTTGATTCCCAGAAATGCTTCATTCTGGATAGGTTTTGTCAACTTAACACAAGCTAGGATCATCTGGGCAGGGGACCTCAGCTCATGGGCCTTCAGACAAACCTGATGGGCATTTTCTTAATTAGTGATTGATATGTGGGAGCCGAGCCCACTGAGGGCAGGGCCACCTCTAGGCAGATGGTCCCGGGGTGTAGGAGAACGGAAGCTGAGCGTGCCGTGGGGAGCAAGGAAGTAAGCTCCCTTCATGGTCTCTGCTTCTGTTTTCACCTCAGGCTCCTGTCCTGACTCCCCTTCCTGGTGGACTGTGATTGGAAGGTGAAGTCAAATTTCTTCCACAAGTTGCTTTTGTTCATCTGTTTTATCACAGCAATAGAAAGCATTCTAACAGAGGCAGGAGTTCATAGTCCCAGCGCTGGAGAAACTGGAGGCAGGGAGATTCCCTGCAGTTTACTGTTCTGCAGCCTGATCCACTTGGGGAACCTTAGGTCTCAGAGTGAGATCCTGTCTCAAAATAGATAAGAACTTCTGAGAAATGACACATGAGGTTAAGTTCTGGTCTCCACATGCACACATGCACACACGGGCACACTCATCCTCACACACACACAAACATGTGTACCTATATACACACTCGGCGGCATGCACACATGCACACACGCTCATCCTCACATACAAAAACATATGTACCTGTCTACACTGTAACATGGAGGGGCCTGCTTGTTTGCTGGGGTTTCTGTCCTGCCCAGTTCCCCATAACTGTTTAGTCCCAGAGAAAAATCACACAAAGATCTCTGTAAGTTATAAGCTGATTGGCCCATTAGCTCTACCCTCTCACTGGCTAACTCTCACATCTTGGTTAACCCATTTTTCTGATCTATGTTAGCCATGTGGCTCAGTACCTTTTTTCAGTGGGGCAGGTCACATCCTGCTGCTTCGGTGGTCTGGGCAGGAGTGGGAGGAATCAACTTCCTCCTTCCCAGAATTCTCCTGTTCTCATTACATCATTTCTACTTTCTGTCTGGTTTTCCCACCTATATTTCCTGCCTGGCCAATCAGCGTTTATTTAAAACATGATTGACAGGATACAAACAATTCTCCCACACCACTACACATTCAGCAGCATGCACACATACACACATGGGCACGCTCATCCTCACACACACAAACATGTGTGCCTGTATACACACTCGGTGGCATGCACACACGGACACACTCATCCTCACACACACAAACATGTGTACCTGTATACACACTGCAGCAGCATGCACACATGTACACATGCTCATCCTCACATACACAAACATGTGTGTCTGTATACACAATTGGCAGCATGCACACATGGGCACACTCATCCTCACACACACAAACATGTGTACCTGTATACACACTCGGCAGCATGCACACATGCACACGGGCACGCTCATCCTCACATACACAAGCGTGTATACCTGTATACACACTCGGTGGCTAACCTGGAATAAACTAAAACCCAAGCAACTGGACATGTCTGTGAGGATCGTTCGAGGTGGGGAGATCTACAGTAAATCTGGGCAAACCTTGTGGTGGCAACGCACAAAAGGACGTGGAAGAGAACTTTTGCTTTTTGTCTGCCTGCCCTCACTCTCTCTGGCAAGTTCCTCTGAGCTGCTGCCGAGGGATCCCTTTGATGGTCTTAGAACCCACTTCTTCAGGACTCCAACATGGCCTGAAGACCCGCTGAGACATCCAGGCTCACGGACTGAACAACCAGAATCTTGTCTTTTCTTCCAAGAAACGGCCATTGTTGGGCTAGATGGACCACAGCCTTAGCCACACTAATAAGTCATACATAGATGGCCTGACCACACACACACACACACACACACACACGCACACGCATGCGCACACACACATGCACACACGCACACACACACAGAATGAAGAGATCTTTGCACAGTGCAGCACAGGATCTTCTGATGACGCCATTTGCCTCCAGCCCTGGGGGTCCCTGTCAGCCTCCAGGCTGCCAAGCCCAGACCTTCAGTGCAGGGCTTTCAGCTTTGCCGGTCTCCTATTTGCTCGTGGTGAGAGATGTCTCTCCATTAATCTCACCTTTCATCCTGCCAGGGTGACCTTGGAGCCCTGTGGGACTGTCCACTTTAGGGGTGTGTGTTACCCTTACATGGGTTTTTCTTTCATGTTTCACCCTGGGGGGAGAGAATTAGCCTACTTAATTCCTACCACTCCATTCTTCCCCACTATATTGTGCTCAAGGTCAGGGGAGGGGCTGCTGCCTGTTCGCAGCTCCAGAGCACAGACCATGCCTGAGTTAGCCACTGTGTGCTGACGTTTCCGGCTCCCTCTTTTAAGTCACCTGGTCGATACTGTGGTATAGCCACCTGGTGCTTCCAACGTCGGAAGCACTGGGGCCGCAGACTAGGTGCCCGTCAATGTCCCTGGATTCCTCGGTGGCTGTGTGACATGCCTCACCTTTCCCAACATTTGGAAAGGCTGGTCAACCAGGAGTAATGCTAGAAAGCTTGGCTCACCCATGATATATTAATAATTCACCATGGCCTGGAGAGACGGCTAGGCAGGTAAAGATAGTAGCCACCAAGCCGGGCAGTCTCAGGTCAATCCCTGGGACACACACTATAGAAGAAAACTGACCTTCTCAAGAAGTCCTCTGACCCCTACACCCATGCCATGTCATGTGAGCACACATGAACACAACACGCACGCGCGCACACACACACACGCACACACACACATACACACGCACGCACACACACAATGTTATTTTTTTAAATCTTGCTATCTTTGATCTGCTTGCCAGGGTTCCATCGATTAACCACTGCCTGTTAGTGTGATTACCATTAGTTCATACAAAGTTTGTACTGGCTACTCTTTGCTGCTGTAACCAAACACTGGGTGTCTTCATAACCATTCTCCACCTCAGCTTTGGAGCTCGCAGATTTGGCTACACTGGCTGGCCGTGAGCTTTAGGAATTTGCCTGTCTCTCCCGCTCCAATGATGGGGTTCCAGATGATCACTGTGGTGCCCAGCTTTTGACATGTGTGCTGGGAATCTGAACTCAGGTTCCCATGCTAGCTCAGCAGGCCCTTTACCACCTGAGTCATCTCTCTAGTCCCTTGATGCTATTGTCTTGGCTGGCAGTGTTGGGGCTAGAACTCAGAGACCCCACCTCCATAGCCTCCCTGTGCTCCAGCACTGAGTTACATCTCTAGCCTCAGGCTGCAAAATTGCTGAGTCCAGTGCGAGCTCTGCTCGCTAAATGGCAGGGAACAGTGTCATTCAAGCTAACATTTAATATCTTAAACCTTTTCATGTCTACTGAACTCTTTCAAATCACTTGATGTGCTTATTTATTCATATCATTCTAGAGAAATGAAAAATTATTTGTTAGCGTACATCTCACTTTTGAGTCTTTTATACATCGGGGGTTTTAAATGCAGAGGTGAAAAACATCCAACAACGCTCAGAACCACAAAATGGCACTATTCGGCTTCTAGAGCTTATCATTCTCTGCAGACACTGCGGGACACTCAGGTCACTACCATCGTTTCGTGTCTTGCACCACACACTGTCTGCCCTGAGATCATTGATGGGAAAGGAAAGACGCAAAGGAAAAGGAACTATGGGCGCCCTGTCTTTCCCCTTCCTCCTTGGCCATCGCTTCCAGCTTAAGTGGCTTCTAATCTGGAGACGTCATCCAAGTGAGAAAGGATACGGCAGGTTCTTTGGCCATTTGTGTTCTGGGAATGCAGGGACTCTAAAAGCAGGCTCTGATGCAAAGGGAAAAGGTGGCCTCTGGGGCTGTCACTTAGGCAGTCATGGGCATGGCACACTAATCTGTACTTAGTCACTGCTGATGCCTCTCGTGTTGTGAGCTTCTAGGAGTCTGCTCAGGGACACTCTCCACACCGTTTGGGACTGCAACTTGACTCTGCTCATCCTCAGACTGCGCTATCCCATTAGACTTCACATAGAGATCAGGGGTGTGTGTTCTGAGTGTGAGCACTCCAGTGGAGCTCAGAGCACAGCTTTGTGTGTCTGCCTTTCCCTTCCACCTGGTTTGAAATGGGGTCTCTGGGTGTTTGTCACTGCCTTCCCCAGGCTAGCTGCCTCATCCACGAGCTTCCACGGATTCTCCATCTCACCACAGGAACACCGGAATTAGAGACTGCATCATTTTTATATGGATTCTGGAGACCTAAACTCAGGTCCTGATGTGTACACAGCAAGTGTTTTATCTACTGGGCCATTTCTCCAGCCCAAGGTCAAAGATTCTGAAATGATCATGAACCTGAAGGTGTCAACAGTTCAGGATGCTTCTTGTGAGATGACGTAGGTCATCGGCTCGTGAGACTGACCCTGTCTACGGGAGAGGTGGCACCCGAGACAGGAGGTGTTTGAGCATAAACTTAAAGGCAGAACACTCTAGAATATCCAGTGAAGACAAAGGAAGAGAACCTGGTCAGAAGCAAGGTCTTGGACTTCAGTGAGCAGTGGACCAGGAAGGAGGCTTATCATCTTGAAGTTGTCACAAGCCTAGGTCTCTGTACTAAATGATGTAAGCCATTCCTAGTCAAGCATCCCCCTCCTTAGGGCCCTTCTTGGATGGGGTACACTTGACATTGAAGATTTGTTGAATGAGGCCAATATTGAGAAACGGGTAGGTGAGGTACTACATTCAGAGTTTCCCTTAGCAAAGAAAGAAAACAAAAGCTGGGAGAAGAGAGTGTTGTCGGACATTTGTACACTGTGTGAAGATGATTACGGTGATTGGTTTAATAAAGAGCTGAACAGGAAGAGCAGGGAAGGAGACAGGAGATGAACGTAGGCGTGCATCAGACACCAAGGAGACACGGACTGAGTTGGACATACAGAGTGAAAGAAAGATAAAATGCCACGAGGCTAAACATAGATTGATATAAATGGGTTAATTTAAGTTTTAAGAGCTCGTGGGACAAGCCCAAGCTAAGGTCAAACTTTTGTAACTGATAAGTCTCCGTGTCGCTATTTGGGAGCTGGCTGGCTGGTGGGCCAGAGAAAGACGTGTTACAAGACAGTTCATTCCCTAGTGTTTAAATGTTTGAGTAATCCTTGTGTATTTACATGTGCATGTTCCTGTGTGTGTATATGTGTGTGTGCATGGGCGTTCATGCATTCACATGTGTGTGAAGATTCGTGTATGTGTGTGTAGAGGCCAGAGGACAGCCTTTTGTTCTTTAGAAACTGCCCACCACTTTCTTGAGACCAGATCTCTCACTGGCCTGAAGCTTGTCAGGTAAGCTCGGCTGACTGGTCAGTGAGTCCCAGTGGCCACACCTTCCCAGCACTGGAATTATTAGCGTGTACTACCATGGCCAGCTTTCTTTTGCAAAGGTCCTGGGGATCAAACTCAGGTACATCCTTGCTGATTGAAGTATCTCTTCAACCCTAATTAATCCGGTAAGCAGGAATTTTCTTCTTTAAAATGCTGTAGCCCTCTGATTTTCTGTTCATTCTGACTCTTTCCTTTCTAGGACAGAAGGGAGACACACTTGGCCGGAGAAGTGGCGATCAGCAAGACCATTCTGTTTTATGCACCCTGCGGCATGCAGTCTTCATTCATGGTCAGTATGAAAGACATGAGTTCTGGGGAGCAAAGGAGACAACCAGATAGCATATAAACAGAGAGATAAACGTAGACCTCCCTCAAAGACCCAGCACTGTCTCTCTGAAATGCCTTGGTTCTCGGATACGATTATCTCCAGTGTGGCTGGTAGACTCTTCTGTGGGCTCCCATTGACTCTAGAATCATTTTAGAAAAAAGAAAGAGAGAATGTTCCTAGGCTGTTCAGTGAATAGTTCCATGATCAGAGAGAGGGCAAGGAGGGACATCCTTTATCGAATTATATGCTGCCCTGAGTCTGCACACCACCAAGCAATTGGCTAAAGATGTTCAGTTCCCCTAACTCTGTGTTCAAAGATGCTGTGCAGAACAAGCATTCAAATTCCTAGTGGATTCCCCACCCCACCACCCCATTTCCTTCCAGATGTTTGACGTGGTGCAGATGCCACAGTACATAAATGTGGCTCAAAGTCCAAGGGATGAGACAAGAGGTAGGGAAGGGTATGTCATCTTGCCTGGCTCTCAGAGTAGACAGAAAGCAAGTCATAGGGGTCCCTGTACCTTGAACACAGGCTAGGGATGGCTCACTATAGTCGGGTTCCTCAGGCAGCACTGTGCAATAAGCAATGTCCTAGTAAAGCCGACACCCACCTGCCAGAGCTGTCAGAGTTCACAACTGACGTGTAGTAGAGGACGGAGGGGGCACAGAGGGTGCATGTACGTGGGAATGTGCAGAAGCATGTCCCTGTGGCCCAAGGCTGGGAATGAAGGGGAACAGAGGCAGGGCTGGGCTTTGGAATCCACTTGTCCATCTCTAGTTCCAGATGTGGGTAGCTCAGAGATCGGGGCTTCCCAGACTAGACTGACAGACAGGCAATGATGTCACTGACAGGCAGGCAGTGACATCACTATTCAAACTGGAATGGAAGTTAACTCAAGCCGCCTACTGAATTCCCTTAACGCCTAAGGCCCCCGGGCCAAATTAATTTGCTTAGAGATGCTGTTCCCTTCATCATCGGGGAAGGAAAGAAAGCTGCTCACAGTTTTGTTATTATTAGTACAAATTCTGAAGTTATATTTATGATGCATGTGTGTGCATGTATGCATGTGTGAATGCGGGTAACAGTGTGGGCTCCCTGGAACTGGAGTTACAGGTGGTTTTGAGTCACCCAACATGGGTGCGGGGAACCAAACTTGAGTCCTCGGGTCCTCTGCAAATGTTCTTAACCACCAAGCAATTTTTCCACCCCCTCCTTTCAATGGTTTTTAACTATAGGATTAAGCATTCTGCTTAGGGACAATAGAAATTCATCTAAAACATAAAACAAGCCCAGCTGTGTTAAGAGTTCTGGAAACTTCTTTCTTTGTCTCTGCCTTTCAGAACAAGCAGTGTCTGGGAAAGTCCTACATTAAAAAGACAGATGGCACTACCCACAATGGCAGGCTCCTTAGGGAGATGCCCTCAAAGGCAGAGCCCCTGGAAAACACGATTGCCCACCTGATCCTAACTGCCATTGCCCTGCTGTGTCATGGCTACCTCCTGAGGTCATTTCAGCTTTGATATCTAAGAGGCATCATTTGGGTTGCCATCTTTTAGTCGGGGAGCGGGGGAAAGTGTTGGTTTATTTATGATGGACGGATCAAACTCCCATGATAAGAGGCCCCTAAATCAGAGTCACAGCTCAGTCTACCACTAAGCATAACTGTGTCTGACCCCTGCATTCCAAACATGACTGCTTACCCCAGAGAGACATTGAGCATCTAGGACTGGGGTGTCGCTGGGTTCAGCCTGTCTTCTGGGAAGCAGGACCTGCCACGCTGTAGGTGAGGAAACTGAGGCCCGTCATTCAAAAATGCTTTCTTTAAAGCATGAGCTAAAACTAACAGTTACTTCTCTTCTTACCATGTGACATATTGGGGGTGGGGTCTATATGTATATACACATGATGCTATGTGTGTATACATGTGTCTGTATGTGCATACACGTGTGTGTGCCTGTGCACATGCCTGTGAAAAACAGAAGCCAGTGCTCACCCTATCTTTTGAAACATGGTTTCTCACTCAACTTAGAACTCGCAAGTTCAGCAGAGTTTGTTAACCCGCAAGCCCCCGAGACCCTCCTCTCTCTGCCTCCCAGTGCGGGAGTGCAGGCATGCTTCACCACGCCTGGTTCTCATGTGGGAACTGGAGACCAAACTCAGGCCCTCATGCATGTGCAGCAAGCGCATTACTGATTGGCAGCCATATATCTCTTCAGCCATTGAGACAGATCTAATTGGGTTAGACATGGTATTTCCCACATCCAGCTATCAAAGAGTCCGGGATACGTCAGACGCCAGGACACACCAGTTCGGAATGATTGATCTGCTAGTGCTGTTAAAGGATATTCTACAGATGAAATAGTCTGGGACCCCTGAGTCACACACAGCAATGCGATGCCTCCTCTCACAGACGAGCCTGGTCCCTTGGAAGAGAGAATTCTTTGGAGGTTAGCTTCCTCCTTAAAACTCGGGATAGATGGGGAAAGGGAGGAAGGAGGTGCTGTTGAAATTCTGCCCCGTGGAGGCATCTGGGAAGCAAGCCATCACTCCCATGGAGTCACAGGGATTCCTGCATGTGTGCACTTCCTCCCTGGGATTGGACACTCTGCCTTGAGAAGCCTTAACTCCGCTCGCATGTTCTCTGTGCTCACCCCGAAAGGCTCCACTCTCCGTCTTCGTGAGAGGATTCCCTCGTCTCTTTTGTTTTGCTCCTTGCTGCTGTTTTCATTTTGTGTGTGTGCATGCATGTGGGGAGGGAGGCATGGATGTCTTCTGTGGTCATTCTCCACGTTATTCTTTGAAACGGCATCTCTCACTAAACCTGGAACTTGGCTGGTCTCATTTGAGCTGGTTGGGTACCTGTGTCCACCTCCCTAGTGCTGGGGTACAAATGGCAGCCACCTTGCCAGGCTTTTCACACAGCCCCTGTGGATCGAGCAGAAGAAACCCATGCTTGCACGGCGAGTGCCTTACTTATTTCTTTACTTACTCCCAGGTTCCTTGTTTTGTCATTGAGAGAGGGTCTCATTGTAACCCAGGCTGGCTGTGTAGACAGTGATGAACATCTGATCCTCCTGCCTCTGGCATTACAGGTATGTACCACCATGTCCCGTTTATATAGTGCTGGGCTTGGTGCGTAGTTAGTACCCACAGTACCCAGGCACTCTACCAACTGTGTTACCCAGATGGAGAAGTCTCTTGTTTTACTGGACAAAGTTTGGAATTAGCGCGAGATAGCAGCAAATCTTCCCATATCAGAACACAAATCCCCAGACCATCAGGGCGAAAGCTGGTGTGAAAGAGACAGCAAGCAAAACTCTAGGTTTTCGGCATTCTCAGGTAACACGACTCTGGGATGGTACTAGGCACTGTAGCCAATCTACGCAATACAAAGGCTTCGAGACTTCCACTTCCACCAGTGAGAGCTTTCTAAAAAAATGTTAGACTGACTTATTCTTTATCTGGGGGCAGTTAAACGTGCCAAGGTGAGAAATGCGGAGGTCAGGGAGCAAGAATTGGTTCTTGCTTTTCATGATGGATCAAATCTCAGGCCATTGGAGTTGGTGGCAAGAGCCTTTCACCACTGAGCCATTTCAATGACATATATCTATGTCAGCACGCTGGCTAATACACATCTATGCTCTCTCAAACCCTCGGGTAAACAAAAGCACCCAGTCCTGACATTCTCTGTTCTTGTCAGTGAAATGCAAGGTCTGAGAAAACTCACACACACACACACATGTTCACACACTAACACACTCTCATACACCTCTCCCTACCCCTGCACACATACACACTTTAACACACACATACGTTCACACACTCACACACTCTCACACACCTCTCCCCACCCCTGCGCACACACACACACTCACACATGCACATGCACACACATACACGTTCACATACACACATGTTCACACACTAACACACTCTCACACACCTCTCCCCGCCCCTGCACACAAACACACACACACACATACACTTTCTTTTAAAGAAATAGCACTGCATTCCTTTTGTTTGGGCGTTTTCTTGCTCCCAGGTAGTTTTGAGCTCCCTGGGACCAGGGCCGAGACTCCTAGCCACACAATGCCACATTCTTTGCATCTGCTCTTTCGTGAAATGGTGATTGGCATTCTGGGGAGTGGAGAGTCTGCTGAAAGGGAGCTTGAGGAATGAGGGCCTCGGTAGCTGGGTTCAAGGATGAAGATCACATTGAAGAGAGCCAGGAAGCCCTAGGAGAGGGGAGGTGTCCTGATGAGGGGAGGAGGAGTCACTCACTGGGACCCCGTCCCCTACAAAGTTTTCTCCCCTGTAGACATCTTTCGCTTGTGCCACTTCCTAAAGACAGGGTTGGAGAGGTGGATCAGTTGGCAGAGTGCTTGTCATGCAAGCTTGAAGACATGAGTTACATCTCCAGAACTACAAAAAAAAAAAAAAAGTGCAGTAGTGAGTGCTTGTAAGCCCAGCACTGGGGAGGTAGGCAGAAAGATCCCTAGAGCTATGGCCAGGCAGCCTACCTTGTTTGGTGATGTCCAAGCCAGTGAGAGATCCTGTCTCACACTAAGATCTTTTTTTTTTAATTTTATTCTTTTTTAATTAAAATTTCCGCCTCCTCCCCGTTTCCCATTTCCCTCCCCCTCTCCCCACTCCTCTCCTCCTCCCCCCACTCCATTCCCCCCTCCCTCTCGATACTGAAGAGCAGTCCAAATTCCCTGCCCTGCGGGAAGTCCAAGGTCCTCACACTTCTATCTAGGTCCAGGAAGGTGAGCATCCAAACAGGCTAGGCTCCCACAAAGCCAGTTCATGTATTAGGATCGAAACCTAGTGCCATTGTCCTTGGCTTCTCATCAGCCTTCATTGTCCACCGTGTTCAGAGATCACACTAAGATCTTGAGGGTACCTGTGGTTGACCCCCAGTCTCCACAATGCATGCAAACACACATGTATCTGCACACACACACACACACACACACACACACACACACACGCTGCTGAGTACCATGCTGGAGTCTAAGTTCTCAGGCTATCTGAACAAATTAAGGGGGTTCCTACCACTTCCTTCTGGAGAGGCTAAGGCTGAGACTGTTGAATGACTTCAGAATCACAGAGCAGAAAAAGCTGGAGACTGTGCTCAGGACTCTCTGCTGGGAATGCCCCACCTGCCCAAGCCAAGCCATCTCACTGGGTTCGTTCTGTAAGTATCCAGGACCTCAGCTGGAAGGTGGGCAGTTTCTGTTAATTTATGGGAACTTCAGTAGAGAAAGTCAAATGTTTTCCTGCAATAAAGGCGTCTATCTGTGTGAGCCCCTTCTGAGCTCAGAAGAATTCAGCTGGGGTTATTAGACCTTGGAGACAGGAGAAGCCATTTGGGGCACCAAAAAGTCTATGACAAGACCTTAGCTGAGGATAAGTCACGTTAGATGCCGATGTTCATTCATCTGTTGCTCCTTGGCAGCGCACTTCTTCAACTTGTTCTTATTGCTACAAAGCGAAAGTGTGCGGTTGGGTTGTATAGAGCTCAGCTCGCACTGAATTGATGCTCGGTACGTCACAAATGACTTTCAATTCAGTTCTTTAAAATACGCTTTTCCGAGGTTGGGGAGATGGCTCAGTGGGTATTTGCTGCAAAAGGATGAGGACCTGGGTTCAGATTCCTCAGCGAGAGACCCTGCCTCAAAAGGTATGGCGGAGAGCAACTGGTCTGTATTGACCTCTGACCCTCACACATGCACACACACACACACACACACACACACACGTTCCTGAAACGCATACACAAATACTTTCTTTTCTGCCCACGTCCTTCTTCAATTCAGGACCCCTAACTGCATTCCACCTGGGCACAGACTGTTTACCTCGAGCGCAGAACCAGCCCTAGCGTCATCGGGATTTTAAACGTGTCTTAACAGCCACCATGTTCTGTATGACAGCCCTACTAAAGAAGGCAGTGACCTGAGCCATTTTTCTCTTCAGCTCCGGGAAACCCACACACTGCAAGGAAGCCTTCTGGGACTGGGTGCTGCTGGTCAAAGCCAGGCCACTTCTTACCGGTGTGAGCATGGGCAGCCTCATCCATGCTCCTCTTTCAGTAAAGCCAGGTAATTAATTGAATCTGAGGGAACCAACCGAGGCAACAGCTGTGGTACCTAGCTGCTGCTACTGTAACAAACAGCGCAATAACTGAGCTAGCAAAGGAAAAGGTTGCTTTGGTCTCACAGCTCCGAGTTTCTGGCTCCCACTGGGGACTCACTGCTAATAGACTTCAGGTCTATTATTAGGGGGCAAACACACGGCTGGAAAGTGAAAGCAAGGAAGAGGAGAGAGGTGGGGTCCTATACCCCACCCTCAGAGACCACACCCTTAGTGATCTAAGACTTTCCACTACCCTCAACAGTTCCTTCCTGAGGCCTTCGGAGGTGTCCCAGATCTGACTGTAGAGCACCTAGCCCAGGGCACACTGAGTCAGTAACTCTCCAACCTTGAGCTGTTAGTACAGCTCCGACCTCCTGTTATCCTCTCTCAGGCCTGAGGGAGGTGGCTCAATCAGTATGGTGCTTTTTGTTCAAGCCTGAGAACCTGAGTTTGTATTCTAGCTTTGAAAAAAAAGACGAGCACCGTGGTGTGAATGAAACCCCAGTGCTAGGAAGATGAGCAGAGAAATAGGAGCTCTCTGGCCAGCCAGTCCAGGCAAATCAATGAAACTCCACGCACCAGTAAGAGAGACCCTGCCTCAAATGATGGCTATAATGAAGAAGAGAAGTTAGAGAGATGAGTCAGTGTTTAAGAGCACTGGCCATTCTTCTAGAGGGCAGCAGCCACATGACAGCTCACAGCTGTCTGGAACTCCAGTTCCAGGGTATCTAAGGTTCTCTTCTTGTCTATACATACACACACGCACGCGCGCGTGTGCACGCATACACACACAGTATGCAGATATTTACACAGGCAAAATCCCATATGCATAAAATAAAAACAAATAAATCTTTTAAAAAGTAAGATAGAGAAGTGATTGAGGAAGACAGCTAACGTTAAAATCCCTCTCATACACGCACACGAAAACATACAACATATATGTGCATGAAAACACACAAATGCATATAATAAGCACACAAACAGAAAAACAGACAAAACAGCTCTCCCTAACTCCAGGCCTGCAAGGTTATCCAGGAGCTCCAACCTGAGGAAAGTGAGCTTTAAGTTAGACACTCACTAAGCAGGCCAAGCTGGTCCCCTCCAGAAGACACAGAGCAAAGGGCTTGCTATAGAATCTACCAGGGTGTCACTCAGTCCCTGCTGGTGCAGACTTTGTCTCTAACATTTGTTCTAAAAAGTGCATATTGTAAGAAACGACATGCAGTCTTGTATGTGTGTGCGCGTGCACGCAGGTGGGGGCCAGAGGTCAGCATCAGGACTCTCCTCCAGCCCTCCCCACCTTCCATTCTAGGCAGTGACTCTCGCTGAGCCTGAAGCTCACTGACTCAGATAGACTGGCCCTTCTGCGAGCCCCAGAGATCCACCTGCCTCTGTCTGCCTCTGTCTGTCTCTGCCTCTCCAGTGCTGGAAGGGCAGTCATATACCACTGTGCTCACGGTTTGGTTTTTTCTTTTTATGTGCGTTCTAGGGATCTGAACTCAGGTCCTGAAGCTTGCACAGCAGCCTCCTTACTGACTGTGCCATCTTCCTAGCCCCACTCACAGTCTCCCCAAGACACTACTAAATTTACTTCCTCTTTGTCGATGAATGTAAAGAGAGAAATAAAGGGGGAGAGAAAATGTTGTTTTCACACTAAACTGGGCTTCTTCGTATGTAGGCAGTAGCATGAAACTTGAAGTCATGTGTAATGCTGGATTCAAAGGTTGGCTGTGGACTAGCGGGAGGCTGGAGAGAGCAGAGTTCTGGGACACCCCAGCCATTCACACACCTGCCCTTCCGGCTTCACCCAGATGGAAGAGCAACCGTGTGCTGGGTCAGCTCCGTGTGGCCTTCTCCCCATCCCTTTGTATATCTCTGCTTTAGTCGGCACTCAGAGCCACAACTTCACGCAAAAGGCTTGGCGAAGCCTGGGAACAATGATATTCTCCTCCCTCTTCTTCTCTGGTCCTCAAACCAGAAAGCCACATAAGGTGGCAGCTGTGGGGCAGAAGAGAATGTGCAAAGGCCCCAGACACAGGGTGCACAAGGATACCCTCTGAGGATCACACTGATGAGGGTGTGGTCAGGCGTGAGCACAAGCCATCATGCAAAGAGATGCGTACAGACCAGAGTATTGCCGGGCTTAGGATAAGGGTGGGCCTTTCGGGAAAAGATTTAGATATGCATGACTTAAAGCTGGGCAGGATGCACAGAAAAGACTGCAAACAGGGCACAAGGAAACAGGACCAGGAAAGGGGAGGGCATGCCTGTGAGGCACCAGCCCAGTTTCCACCCTCTCACACACATCTCTGAGGCTAGTCCGTGTCCACTCTTGGCCATTGCATGCAAGGCTCTGGGCTGGGCTCTAGAAGCCACCACATGACATACAGCCCAGATCATCTGGGTGACAGGATACCGGGTGATTCCTGAAGCTTAGGCGTGCATGGGTAGTCTGAGATGGGACCCAGCAAGTTCCATTTCTAACAAGCTCAAGGTGAAGGCCACTCCTGGTCTGGGAGCACATGGAGAAATATAAGCAGTTAGATGCAGTCACGTGCTCCCCAAACATGGAGAAATCAGCAAAGGTGTCAGGAATAGGGGCGACATTTGGGGGGACAGAGAACCAAGGGGGAGGTTCTAGCAGACAGGGATGCAGAACAAAAGTGGAGGCCACATGGGAGGGAGAGCCTCGGGAGACCAGAGATCACAGGGGACCAGCCTGCTACCAGTCCGGCCTTCACTAAGAAGGGGACATTGACTGAAGGCAATTGAGCAGTTGCCAGTTGAAGGTCATGTGGCGTCACCAAACTATGGGAGGAGGAACGCACGCAAAAGGGTATGGGGACATGACTCTGTCAGCCATGTTTACTTAGCATAAAGCCCTGAGTTCCACCCCCAGCACCACATAGAGCAGACATGATGGCGCACACCTGTGATCTCAGCATGGGAGGTGGAGGCAGGAGGACCAGGTCAAGGGTATCCTTGGCTACATGGGAGTTTAAGATCAGCCTAGAAGAAAGAAGGGAGGAAGGGAGGGAGGAAGAAAGGAAAGGAAGGAAGGAAGGAAGGAAGGAAGGAAGGAAGGAAGGAAGGAAGGAAAGAAAGAAGAAGAAAGAGACAGAGTCAGACAGAGGGACAGACAGACAGACAGACAGACCCAAAGGACATTTTTCAGTTGGCAGAGCATTTCTTTCCATCCATCCAGCAAAAGACTCTGCAAGTCAGGACTCTATTTCCCAACTCCCCTTCTGTTGTTTACAGAAAGGGAAACTGAGGCTCGGAATTTTGGAGTTGCCTGCTTCAGTGGATGGCAAAGGCAGATGAAGCCAGGTCTCCATTCACAGCCCTGTAATGGCCAGTTAACCTGGTCCTAGTTCCTCCTCAACTCCTACAGTCAAGAGCGCTCCTTCCCATTTTCTACCGAATGAATGTCTTCATCCTTTGGCATAATAGCAGGAAGTAGCTCTGGCCACGCAGTGTGAGAAAGGTAATAGTCCCAGGTCAGGAAATCCTGTTGCCTTGAGCCTCTTGGGAATGTTAACTTTCCCACTCTGATGGGCTGAGATCCTGACCTTTGGCACAGTTGGCTTCTTTAAGCAAACAAAACAAAACACACGCCGAAAACCTGAAGCCCAGATTGTTGGGCCAGAGTCCAACCTTGACTCCCTGTTAGAATCCTTGGGGAAGAGGAGGCAGCAGAGCCGTCCCCACCCCGTCTTCTGGAGGTCCTTCTGCTCCTGGACTCTGCCCTCTGTAGGTGGTAGTGTGAACAGTGCAGGAAGGGGAGAGAGGGCCGGGCCCTGCCTTCTCTACTTGCTCTGCAGACAGGCAGCCCTGGTTCTGGCTTTCGACCACCTAACCTGTAAGGGAAACGAGGTCCACAGTGAAGCACGGATTCAGGGCATCGATGGGCGTGCGGAAGCACTAGACCCTGAAAAATGGATATCACTGCCTTCTGGAGTGGCTGAGCTGGAGTGGGGACAGAAGATGGAGATTTCTGGGTGACGTCTCTTGCAGGAGAACTGTAGCTTGACCTCACTGAGCATCCAGCCACAGCGTTGCTTTGTTCTCTCGTTCTCTGCTTGTTCTCCCAGCAGAGCTCAAACTTTATAACAAGTACAACATCCATTCGTTTTCACACACAATTACCTCCCTTCCCCTGTGGAACCCAGAGCCCTGCAAGCCGGGTGAGTTTAGCATTATTTATTCATGCAATTATCCATTCCTCCAGCAAACAGCAGTAAAGCACCCTCAGAGTGCCGGGCATGGACCCAGGTACGGTCCCAACCCATGAGGGATTGAGACAGTTCTACAGAGAGTTGCTTAGTTACTATTAGAAGTGCTGCAAGGAAGGCTGGAGAGATGGTTCTGTTGTCCTGCAAACATGAATACCTGAATTTGATTCCCAGAATCTACCAAAAAAAAAAAAAAAGCCAGGTACAGAGGTTCATCCTTATAACATTCTTATAATCCCAGTACTGAGGAGGTAGAGACAAGCAGGCACAGGCACCTGAGGCGCACTGACCAGTCAGCCTGGCTGACTCCAGCATCAGTGAGAGACCCTGTCTCAAAAAACAGTGTGGAAGTCGTCCTCAGAAAAACTACCTGAAATTGTAGTTTCTCTCTTTCTTTCACATACATGCACACACACACACACACACACACACACACACATAAAATAAAATAGGGCTTCAGGAGCGGACGCCTCTTCTCAAAAGCTCCAAGCCACTTCTAAAAAGGAAGTCCTGACTTGCATGAGTGTATTCAAGAAGTTTCTAGAAGGAGTGGTTCCTGGGCTGGGAGCTGGCACAGGCTCTGTTCTTCAGCTTGATACAATCCCTACCCAGTTCGCCTTTTCTCTCCTGGTACTAAACTAGGCAATGTTTGAGGGTAGTGTTCGTGGAGGTCCTTGAGGAAGGATGTCCCCTTCCGGACCATAGTCCCCCTGAAAGAGTGTGGCAGCTGCTTCTTATGTTCTGTCAGCTCGGGAATCTCTGCTCCAGAGTCCAGAGCCCCCTCTCCTTTCACTGTCTCCTAACACCCTGTCCCTTGCTTGCCATCACTGGAAAACTATCCAGACGACAGTGCAGTACCTGTGCCCCAAAATCTCCCGCCACAAGGAGAGATGGTGTCTCTAGCATGATGTCCCCGGATGAATGGCTGCATGGGTGCTAGAGGGGCACACAAGGGCCATGCCTGACACAGCCAGGGGGCCAAAGGAAGTCCTCAGGAGGAACTAATGCCTCCCCTGAGGGGCACAGGATTTGAGGGGAGTGGAGCGTGGGACAGAGGCTCACAAAGGAAGGACAGAGAAAGGCCAAGTCTAGGGATGACAGAAGTGCCAGTGGTACCTAACCTGGCTTTCTGAGCATCCAGGAAAACTTTTGGGGAAATGTGATGATACTTGAGACTGGTGTGTGTGATGGGAGCAATCTTACAGATGTTGAAGAATATAATTGTACTAGTTACAATGTCACATGATAAATCACTCCAGGCTCAGGGACTTGAAGCAACACCATTTACCGTTTCCCATGTTTCCCATGGGCTCTAAGGAGGAGGCAATGAATTGAAGATGACTTTGAAGAAATCTGACTGACGTCTGACTGGAGAGTCTTATGCTGTGCCATTTACCCACCTTTTGGTCGGGATGCAGCCCCAGCTGACACACACGATCCACTAGTACAGGATCTGACTGAAGCTCCCGACTGGGCAAGCCTCTTCGTGCAGCCACATGGCTCAGCGTGCTCGCTGCTCGCCACAAGTGCCCATCATTGTCAGGGAGACGAGAGACCAACAGGCAGACCTCCTAGGTGTGAGTCACCGCTTTCCCTGTGATTCCCCTGACTGCATAGGCAAACCATGTACACTGCCACAGGGAACCAGGGCCCAACCAGTTCGCTGCTGATCTTGCTTGGATTCAAATAAAATATCCCTGAAAAATGCAAGTGATGTTTTGAAAAACCAAAGCAATCATGAAGAGATCCATGATGACCAAAGTAATTTAATTTTATTTTTGAGACAGGACATCTTGCAGCCCAAGCTGGCCTCAAACTCAGTAAGTAGCCAGCGATGCCCTGGAACTCGAAATTCTTCTGCTCTCCCAGGTGCTGTGACTAGACTTGTACGCCACCACACCCTGTTTATGGGATGTGGGATGCCAAGCAAGCATTTTGTTAACTGACAGACATTGCCATCTCCTAAAATTTCTAAAGATGGAACTCACAGGACTGGGTTAGGAGAGGTGAGGGAGGGGACAGGTCAGGTAGGTGTGAGGTTGTCATCTCAAAAGATGAGCACCGCCGGTAACCATAGTGATGGGGCCCCACTAAACTCTTCCCACATGAACAGCCTGGGAGTGTGAGTATTGGAGCAATGGCCACTCTTGGCTCCACGGGCAAGGAGGGAACTTCTCCACTGAACACACCAACCAAGAGGGGCAGAACCCACTCAGTCTGACATAATGGTGGCCTCACTTCGAGAAAACTGATGTAGGGTCTTACGTTTCTTCCTTTTCCAGGGCCACTATCGCAAATGACTCCATGACTTGGAACAAAGGATATGACTTTGTAAGTCAAGATGCCAACAGGGTTTGTTCCTTACCAGGACCTGCTGTGGGCTAGAGAGAAAATGGGGCCCAGGCCTCTCTCCTGACCGTGGGGAATCTTGTGCTTCCTGGCTTGAAAACCCATTACTCCGCCCTCCTCCTCCTCTTCCATCTGGGAGTGTGTGTGTGTGTGTCTGGGTGTGTGTCTGGGTGTATGTGTCTGTGTCCCTGTGTCTGTATATCTCCGTGTATATCTGTCTGTATGTCTGTGTGTGTGTCTGTGTGTACGTGTCTGTATGTCTGTGCGTATGTGTCTGTCTGTATGTATGCCTAAATGTTTGTGTGTGTGTCTGTATGCATGTGTCTGTGTGTCTGTATGTATGTCTGGGTGTGTGTGTGTGTATGTGTGTGTCTGGGTGTATGTGTCTGTGTCCCTGTGTCTGCATATCTCCGTGTATATCTGTCTGTATGTCTGTGTGTGTGTCTGTATGTATGTGTCTGTATGTCTGTGCGTATGTATCTGTCTGTATGTATGTCTAAATGTTTGTGTGTGTGTCTGTATGCATGTGTCTGTGTCTGTATGTATGTCTGGGTGTGTGTGTGTGTATATGTGTGTGTCTGTATGTGTGTGTGCACGCACATGTATTAGACTGGTTGTCCTGCACACCCTTGAGATCCTCGTGTCTCTGTCCCTCAGAAATGGTTCTACAGGCATGTGCTGCCTGGTTGGCTTTACGTAGGTGTTGGAGACGATGGCCCTGGTGCTCATGCTTGCCTAGCAATCACTTTACCCCCAGGCCATCCCCTCAGTTATTTCCCCCGTATTCACAGTGCTCTCCTTAGCATACATACCTCGATTTCCCTCTCTTACGTGGGAGTCAGTTACAGGATTTGGACCCACCCATATCCCTCACATCAGTTTGATTCCATGTCCCAAGAGCTTATTTCCATGAGAAGCCACAGGCTTGACTTTGAGGGTTAAGACTTACACACAGCTTTGGAGAGACACTATTCAGCCTGCAGCAGGAGGATGGAATCATTCTGGTGGAAGGATTGCTGCAGCATTAGGGTTGGAAGGGAGACAAATATTTTAAAATTCACATTTCACGCATCTGCTTTTGAAAAACCCTAACAGGATGCATGATATGCTCTTGAATGAAAATGACAAATCAATACATAGCTGAAGTTGCCCCTTTCTCCATGGGGGGTATGTGCCAAGACCCCAGTGCATACTGGGAACCAACACAGAGCTACATCATATGTATGGATCATGTGTGTAGAGGGCGCATGTATAGCTGCAAAGTGTTAAAATTTGGACATCTCTAAAAGAAAGTAAAAATTTTCTTTTTTACTTTTTGAAGCAGCTTAAATTATTAAATTACACTTATTTTTTTGCTTATTTATTTAGGAAGGGGGACATGCGCCATGGTGCATGTGTGGAGGTTAGGGGACAACGTGGGGAGCTGACCATTGCCTACAGCCGTGTGAGTGCCAAGGGGCAAATTCGGGCCAACAGACTTGGAGACAAGCGCTTTCATCCTAAGAGCCGTCTTGCCAGCTCATGTTTCCTTCTATACCTGCGTAAATCAGGCTCAGAAAGATGCACAATACTAACCAGTAATAGAACGGCACACGGTAATGCCAGTCTGGAGTAAGTTAGGTAGATTTGGTCTCTCTTGAAAGAGTCCAGTGGGTTGGGGCGGGGCAGGAGGGCTGGGGCGGGGCAGGGGGGCTGGGGATGATGGTGAAATGCCTTCCTTGCAAGCATCAGGACATTTTGTGTCTGTTCCATCCCCAGAAGTGATGTAAAAAAGCCAGTGTGGGGTTTGCAGAGAAGGCTCAGGGGCTAAGAGTGTTTTCTGTTCCTGCTGAGGACTTGGGTGCAGTTCTCAGCTTTTTTAACTGGTGTGAGGGAGCCTGTATCCACGAGTGAACGACACAGGAAGCCCAAGATTAGCGAGAAGGAAAGGAGGCTTGTGGCACACCCACCGTCGCTCAGCACTCGTTAGATATTTCGAACCTTGTCAAGTACATGTCGACCCCATGACAAGTTAGATGGGACTGAAATCAGTTTCAACATGGGGGTGAGGGGAGGCGGACATTAAATTCTCTGTCCTGCAAAACACTGCCCCTGATAACTGTTTCGGGGTACTGAATATCCACGCTCAGAGAACCATAATCCACTAGTTATGTCTGTTTGGAGTACAGGAAAGATTAATAGCATTTGGATGTTTGCTCTTCTAGATCAAACACAAGCATCTTTTGAAAGTGGGAAAACCAAGACCGAGTAAGAGAAGAAGATATGCCTGACTTTCGCTGCCAGTTCTCTGCAGAAGGAAGCATGCTTCGTGACCTGTTCCCATTGCAAACGTCACTTCCACTGCTACCCACATTAACGCGTGACATCAACAGCGTCACATGGAGTTGTCCTTGGCACTTCCTCTTCTATACCCCTCACATCTGTCACCAAGTCCTAAGCACCTAGTGATGGCTGGTTTCTTATGTCAGTGTGCCACAATCTGGAATAAATCATCTGGGAAGAGTCTCCGTTGAGGGATTCCTAGATCAGGTTTGCCTATGGGCACATCTATAGGGAAATTTTCTTGATTGTTACCTGGTACCAACCCCCAGGCTCGGCCCTGAATGGTCAAGAGTGAAGAAAGCTAGCTGAGTACCAAGAAAGTAATCAGGCAGAATGAATGCGTTCATTTATCTCTGCTTTTTACCATGGATGTGGTATGAGGGGTCTCAAGCTCCTACTTCTGTGACTTCTGAATGATGGGCTGGACCTGGAACTGTCAGTCAAACAAATCCCCCTTTTCCCCAATGTGACTTTGGTCGGAGTGTCTTATCGCAGTAAGGAAGAACATCCTGCTCCCCTTCTTTCTACTTCCTCTTCATTCTCTCTGTCCAGAGTTCTTAATGACTTTGCCCTACAGAGGATAATAACTGGAGACTTTTTTGGGTGGAGAGGTGTCTCAATTTAGAGCTAGCTAATGAGTCAAAGGTCAAGGTGGCAACCAAACATCCCACAAGGCACAGGGCAGCCCCCAAAGCAGGAATTTCTAGCCTGGCCCGGAAGCCCTGACCTGGTTCAAGTCACCATCTCAACTTGCTCATTTGCATTCAAGGGCGGCCCCACCAGTCTTTCTGCCTCCATTTTACTCTCTGCAGACCTGAGCTTCTCACCACAGACCAGGAAGAGCCTGAACAGTCTGGCTCCGCCCTCCCTTCTAGTTGTACCCTCTTTCCTGGCTCCATCTCTAGGACCTCAGCATGTGAGGCCTTCTGCCTCAGGGCTTTTGTACAGACTATGATACTTTGTGCTAACTGTCTGGACTGGAAGGTGGGCGTCTGTGCACGCTTGTGGGGAGTTATCTTGATTAAGTTCATTGACATGGGAAGACCCGTCTTACATGTGGGCCTCTCACTGGGTGGGAATCCTAGACTATGGAAAATAAGGAAAGCAGCTGAGCATTTATCCATGGCATTCGACTTCCTGACTGCGGCTGCAATGTGACCAGCTGCTTCGAGCTCCTGCACCTTGAACTTCCCATTGTGAGGGACTAGAATTAAGCCTGTGAGCCAGCATAAACCTTTTAATTTCTTTTTGTCAAGGATTTTTATTATGGTACCATAAAAATAAACAAAGATACTGTCCCCTATGTAGGATGCACTTCCTCCATTCCAATCTCTGCTTCCTGCTCTCTCCAACTATCTCTAACTTCATTAGATCTCTTCGCGGTTGTGGGGAAACCTTTTCCGTCTCCTGGCTGGATTAGATCTTCTACACCTGCTACAGTTTGGTCTAGCATATTCCTCGTGTATCAAAGGCTTAGACTTCAGAACAATACTAGTAAGAGGAGTCACAGGGCCTATGGGAGGTCTTTAAGTCATCGGGTAGACATCCTTAAGGTGACTTTGAACCCTCAGCCCCCGCTTGGGTCCTTGAATCATGAAACGTCATCCTATCACGTGCTCCCAACCATAATGTTTTTACTCGCCAAAGGAAAGGGTCAGACAAACAGGAGCTTTGGAACTGCGGGATAAAGCAAACCTGATGGAGGAAGGTCATTGGCTAATAAAGAAACTGCCTTGGCCCATTTGATTGGCCAGCCTTTAGGTAGGTGGGTGGAGTAAACAGAATAGAATGCTGATAGGAAGAGGAAGTGAGCTCAGATGCAGGGCAGCTCCTCTGAGAGACAGACGCCAGATGATGGCGCAAGTCATAAACAATCCCACACCAGTTTGGAATTGTGATTAATAGGGTGGTATTTATTTAAAGGGGAATAAACTTACAGATCACCGTCCCAGACAACATCCCTCTGCGCACGCAATTAGGAAGAAGTCTAGTCGCAGGAACCAGAGCAGGAAGTAAAGAGAGAGAGGAGGGAAGTAGCCACTTTTTTTTTTTTAAAGGGAAAGAGACCACGCCCCAATGGGCTGGTATCTCGGCGGCTATTGGCTGGAGGAGCGGAAGGACCTCCCGCAACACAAACCTTTTGTCTTTATAAGTTGAATAGCTCAGCCATTCGCTGTACTGATAGAAAGTGGCCAAACACAGACACCCTTGATTGCTAGCATCTATAATGGTGCATGTGTGTATTCCTGGGATTGTTTAATGAATGCTTTCTCAAAGTCAAGGTGAGCCCCATGTAAGTAGGAGCGGCATCTGTGTTGATCACTATGTTTTCTTTGATTGTATGTGTATGTTCATGGATGGGCAGGCACATGTGTGTTCATGTACATATGAGATGAAAAGGAGAACCTCTGCTGTTTTCTTCAGGAGCTTTCCACTCTGACTTTTGAGACAGGGTCTCCCACTGGCCTGGAACTTGAAAAGTAGGTTAGACTGGCTGGCCAGTGAACCCCGGAGATCCTCCTGTCTCTATCCCTCCAGCCCTGGGCTTACGAGCACACATCAGTCTGCCCAACTGTTTTCACATAGATTCTGGGGTTGAACCTAGGTCCTGATGCTTTTGAGGCAAGCACTTCGCTGTCTGAGCCATCGCAGCCCTGGATTCAATGTTTTCGGTGTCTAGTATTTGAGCCTCAATAAACATCAGGCAAATGAACAAATGAATGAAGAGCAAGGCCAGGTCTCTCAGCCCTTTGTGTCGCTCACCATTCATGCTGCCACAGCCTCAGACCCTCCTCGTTCTTTTCTGTTTCCAGCTCCAAACTTCGCCTTGTTCCCAGTGTTCTTTCATTAACTGTCATCTTATGCAGCAAATGGCTACATGTATTTATTGTGCTGATTAAATGTCGTTCTTTGTTCTGTGAAACAAATTCAGTTGATTCTCTTATTTGCATATCCTCCTAATGATGTTGCCAGGAATAGAAAAATAGTCAAATATAATGAGCTGTGGATGCTGGACGGACGCCTGGCTCTGCCTGAAGGCAGGCACCATCCCAGGTGGCCTTGGGATGAGCATCAAAGTCAGCGACCAGTTGTTATTGAGCTGTGGTTCCAACGGGTGCACAGTTCCCAGCTCTAGGACACTAAGAGCCGGTCATTCTCTGGTGCTGTCTAGGCCTGGCACCTTATCAACCTGAAGGTCAGACTCCTCTCCTAGGAGCCCTCCCAGGCTACCCTCTATGACAGCCCAACTCAGGAAACACAACACAGAACAAGGAAGAGACAGAGACCCTGAGGACATTCTAGAATCATCTATATCTCTTTTTCTTGAAGCAGGAGAAGTCAACTGTCCTTGCAGTCATCCCGCTCTTCACCAGAGGTTGTGGTATCCAAAGTTAGAACATGCCACTGTGTGCCTTTACCTTGTGTCTTAGCTAGGCAACAATGACAACGTACTAGAGACTGGGCAGCGTAGACATAGGCATAGTTGGCCTCACGGCTCTGGAGGCTAGACGCCTGAGCTCCAGCTGTCAGAAAAGTGGTTGCTTCTGAAAGCACAAGAGGATGGTCTACCCGGGCTTCTGACCTTGTTCCTTAGAAGCTGCTTTCTTTCTGGTCACCAACTGGTCCTTCTTCTTCTCTGTATGTCCAAGCTGTCTCCTATTTGGTTGCTTCTTGTGTGTGTGTGTTGTGTGTGTGTGTGTGTGTGTGTGTGTGAATGAACTTACACTTCTATGTGCATGTGGAGACCAGAGGTCCAAACTGGGTGTCTCCTATGACTCCCTGCCTTGCGTTTTGGCACAAGGTCTCTCACTGAAGCTGAAGCAAGCTATTCCAGCATAACTAGCAGGGGTGAGAGTCCCCACCCCTAGATCTTCATGTCTCTGTCTATGTCCAGCACTGGGGTCACAAGCCCGAACCACCATGACCAACTTTACATGGGTGCTACATCAGCAGTCATAGGTGTGCACCACCGTAACCAACTTTACATGGGTACTGGGCGTCAAGGGTCACAAGTTTACACCACCATGACCAACTTTACATGGTTTCTGAGGATCAGGGGTCACAGATTTATACCACCATGACCAACTTTACATAGGTGCTGAGGACCAAGGGTCACAGGAGTCCATCACATTGACCAACTTTATATGGATGCTGGGGACCAGAAACCTAGTCCTTGTGCTTACACAGCAAGTGCCTTATCCATGGAGCCATTTCTCCAGCTTCTGTTTACATGTGTGTTTATGTTCATGTGCAGGCAGTGCACATGTCAGAGGAAGGGCTGCTTACGCATATCTGTGCATGAACTTGGGAGTCGTTTCTCAGGAGCTGTCTATCTTATTTTTTAAGGTAGAGCCTCTCACTGCGATGTAGGTCTTGCCACCTCAGGTAAACAGGCTGGCCAGGGAGCCTGAGTTTTGCCTGTCTCTGCCTCCCCAGCCCTAGGATTACAGGCACTGCCATACCGGGCTTTAATCGAGTCTGAAACCATACTTATGAGGCAAGCGCTTTATTGAATAGATACCTATCTTTATTGAATAAACAATCGCCCCAGTCCCACCCCATGTGCCATACTGGATCAGGGCCCACCCTAGTGGCCTCATTTTAATTTAATTACCCTTTTAAAGACCTCATTTTCAGTCACATACTGAGGTCCAGCATATGAGCGGAGACATGAAGACACCATCCAGCCACCAGAGCAGAGTCTAATGCCATTTCACAGCAAATGAAATTGGTGCCCATAGATGGAGAGATAGGCCAGGCTATGGAAGCTGATGACTCAAAAGAAGGCAAGAGCATGGTGTGAGCAGCCAATACCACAAGGTAAGAGCAGGTAGGGGCAGAAGGGCCTCTCTAGGACTTACAAGAGCAGCACATCAATAATGATGAGACCCTGGGCACTGTGGTAACCACCTCAGTGCAGGAGTACTGTATTGGGCCGACTTCTACTTCTGAACCAAGGCTGAGATCTTTGAGGTCAGCTGGGTGGTGGGGCCTGAGCAGGGTGGGGTAAGTATTGTCTTAGCTACTTTTCTATTGCTGTGCTAAAACAGCATTCCCGAGGCAACTTATTAAAGAAAGTATCTAAGCTGGCTTTCAGTTTCAGAGGGTCAGAATCCATGATGGCGGAACACAGCTGAGAGCTCACAACTCAGTTCCCAACCATGAGGGAGAAGAGAGCACTGGGAATGGCAAGAATCTTTTGAAACTTCAAAGGCCAATGCCAGTGACACACCTCCTCCAACAATGTCACACCTCCTAATCTTTTCCAAACAGTTCCACCCACTAGGGACCAAATATTCAAGCATATGAGTCTATATGGGACATCCTTGTTGAAGCCACCACAGATATCGAATCGTATTCCTGCAAACCGAGGACTGCCTGAGGGGTTACCCTTGTTTGGGGTCTCCTTACAGAGTCAGCTGACTGATGTCGTGTTGTATCTTACTCCTGCTACCACCAGTGTGTCTCTGCATACTCTGTCAGCTCTGTCCCTGCTTCCCTGAGGCCGGAGGTCTCGACTCAGTGTCATTCTTCAGGATGCCATCCTCCTTGGTTTTTAGGAGAGCCTCTCACCATCCTGGAGCCCACCAGTAGGCTAGGCCAGCCAGTCAGTGGACTACCTCCAAGAGCTCTGCCCGTCTCTGCCTCCTCAGAGCCAGGGTTAGAAGCATGCCGCTGTGGTTGACTTTTTTAAACCTGCATTATGGGAATCAGACTTCAGTCCTCAGGCTGGCTGACAAGCCCTTCACTATTTGAGTTAACTTCCAGGCTCCCTAATTATTTCTGGCCAGCTGGGAGGCTCAGTGGCTTGACCTGGGTCTGAGGTTCAAAGCACAAAGTCCGGCTGTTCATCTTCCTCAGGGCTCCTGGGAGGATGCCCTCCTTTCTCCCCTTTCCTTCTTCTGTGGCCCCTCGCTTCTAAGTGGCCTGCGTAGCAAAGGGGTCGCCCGTTCTCTTGAGATGCCAAGGAGAAGAGAGAGGAGTCCATGCAGGCAACCGCATGAGGCTTTACTCTCAGTGAATGTGCTGGGCTAGACTGAGAGCTCTGGAAGCAGGGGTCTTGTCCCATGGATAGAGGCACACTGCTCACACAGGTCTCCTCCCAGAATCATAGTGCAAAATGTTCAGACTGACGCCTAATCAGTGCTGAACAGACTTGTTCATATTCATTAGGATCCTAATTTCATCAGAGGGCAAAGGGCATCCCTCACCATAGAGGGTACCTGTATCCCTAACCCAGTTGATTCCCCTAGGCAGCTTTCCTGAACATGGGTTTCCCAGCTGCAGTTATTGGCAAGACATCTTCAAAGAGCTCAGATACACCGAATCGCCTTTGTGCCCACATGCACAAGCACTTTTATTTTGGCACATGTCTGCATGCACACTAGAAATCACACTCATATGTACTTTGAAATTGTGTGTTATTACAAAACTGAACACATGCATGCATTCTATGCATACATTGTTTGTGTGCTGCACAGTCTTACAAACATAGACACATGCACATTCCTGCATGAATATGTACACATATGCACAAGTTCATGGATGGATGCTATACATGCAATAATACATGCAATGCCACATATATATATATCCAATGCTGTATGTATGCAATTCAATGTATATATATGTGTGTGTGTGTATATATATATATATAAATACATATGCACGTGCAGACACAGTCTTTTAGACTGGCTTTTGCATGCATGCCACACATACAGTGGAGCCTAGCAGGTACAGGTACACATCCCTACACAGATACACAGTCTCATACCTCTGACTCTTGTACAAGCACAGAGAGCAGCAGGCTGGCAAGGCCAGAGCCAGGCTGGGGAGAACAGACAGTTTAGAGATTAGGAAAGGAGGGGAAAGGGGACTTCATTGGCAGCTAAAGTAAATCTGTGTGCATGGGAGTGTGCACTGGAGTGTGCATGGGAGCGTGCACGGGAGTGTGCATGGGAGTGTGCACGGAAGCGTGCATGGGAGAGTGCATGGGAGCATGCATGGGAGTGTGCACGGGAATTTGCATGGGAGCATGGAGTTGCAGATCCACGATAAGTGTCTTTCTTCAGTCACTCTCCACTCTTTTTAGACATGGGATCTCTCAATGATTGGCTAGACTGACTGACCAATGAACTCCAGGGATCTGCGGGTCTCTATTCTCCCAGTGCTGCTGGGGATAACCACACAGAGATTTTATGTGGGTTCTGGGGATCAAACACAAGTCTTCATGCATGCACAACAAGTATTTTCCCTATCAAGTCATATCCTTAGCCCCAGCTGTGGACACTTTCAAACTCAAATAGCCTCAGTCCAGCTGAGAGGGCATTGGCCAACATGGTGGTCCTGACAGCCCGTGCTTCTTCTTCATGCCTCTCTCTGAGCCAAGGAGACCTTCATTCCTGCCCAACTATTACCCATGTGACCAAGTTATACACTGCAGAGTGCTTTATCTTATGCGAATTTCACATCATTCTGTTTATATCTGTTCTGGTTTCCTTTCTGTTGCTGTGACAAACACCATGACCAAAAGCAATGTAGGGGAGGAGAGGGCTGATCTGGTCACAGTCCATCACTGAGGGATATCAAGGCAGAGACTTCTACAACAGCTCAGCGCAAAGACTACAGAGGACCACAGCTTGCCGGTTTGCTTCCAAGTTCATGGCTAACTGTCTTTCTTTTAAAGCCCAGGACCACCTGCCTAGGGTTGGTGCTGCCCACAGTGGGCTGGGTCCTCCTGCATCAACAATCAAGACAAGCAGCCCCCCACAAGCCAGTCTGATCTAGGCCACCACTCCTCTGAAGCTTTGCTCTCAGATAACTGTTAAGTTAACAACTAAACCTAAACCAGGCAATAGTAATCTTTCTCCTGTTCCCAGAACTTAAGTCAAGCGCTCAGCAGGGCTTCTTTGTTTTTGAGACAGCTTTCCAGGCTGGTCTCAATTCCCTACAAAGCTATGAATGACCTTGAACTCCTCCTTCTTTGCCCCGTCCTGAGGGCTGGGATTACAGGCCTGTGCCACCACTTCTGGTTTATGCAGTACTGAGGACGGAACCCAGGGTGCCCTACACGCTAAGCAAGCTCTCAAGCTACTGAACTCCATCCCCAGCAAGGTTTAAGGTGGATTTCACTGAACCTTCTCCCAAACTCATCTGGGTCAAAGTCATAGGTCAACTATGCAGGGAACCCCCGGCCCTGCCTTGCAAGCCAAGCAGGCTTCTTCTTCCTCTGACTCAGTATTCATTCCCTGAAACCAGCCAAAAAGAAACTCGGTGCCTAGACTGAAGGGAGGTTCCTAACTCCAGGATCCAAAGTCACCAGGAATGTTTAGTAAATTTCTGCCTTTTGGGCACTGCAAAGATTGTTCCCTTTGCGGATCAGAATATGCACCTGCTCTCTGGCTCTCAGCCCAGTGAATGACCCCCCGAGGGGCCAGGCTGACTGCAGGATCCTGGGAGCAAAAGAGAGGGAGCCAGCCCTGCGCACCAGGGCAGGACGAAGCTGAGTCACAATGCCTTTGTGCTGGGATATTAATAGAAACAAAAAAACTCCAGATCAGCCAATTTCTTCCCCCTCTGGACAAGCCCGGACTATGCGGGGTTGCTCTTCAATGACTCTGACTTCTGCCGCATATTAAACACGAGGAAGCGAGCACATGGACGTCCCATTAATTCGCCCACCCCTCTCCCCCCCTCCGCCCCCTGTGGAGTAGGGACTGCAGCGAGCCAAATTCTAGTTGGTAGCAAGATCAAGGTTAACTAGTGGCTTCAAGCTGAGGATGCAAGGACGGGGCGAGGGTCCCATAGGGTGGGGTTTCAATGAATAGCTAAATTAGAGTATCTTTTGTTTGCCAGTCAATGGGTGCTTCCAGGGGAGTCCTGGGGGGCTGAGTCGCTTTGTTTGACTAAAAGTGAGTTTAAACAATCCCATTGCAATTCTGTTTGCTCTCTTCATTTGCTCAGCAAACCTGCCCCCTCGGAAAGAGCTTTGGGGGTAAATTCTGCCCAGCGGGGATTGCCACACAGCCTGCCACACCTCCTCAGACTGGGGGCACAGAGGGGCTCCCAGGCACTCACAACAGCATTGCTGAACTAACCTCTCAGCTGGCAGCATTTGGAGTTAGCTGACTTTTCTATGGTCTAGCTGTGGGGTTGTCTCCACTCTCCCTCTGCCACTCTGCCTGGCTGCAGCACCCTGGACTATCGGGTTGGACTATCATTGCTTGCCAAACACCCAAAGGTCCTGTTTTGGGTCCCACCAGGGTCTATTTACTGCTCCTAAACCACTCAAGGGCATTCCCCTAGACCTTGTTGCTGAGTCCGCATTCCGAGGCCAACGTTTGACCTCTGTTGTCCCCTAGAAGGGCTGGTAGCTCTGCAGTCCTGGGCTATAAGGCAATCCCTTGCAGGTTTACCGACCACACTCAGCTCCCTGATGCAGCTGAGAACATCACGTGAGGTGCCAGCAGCCCCCCACCCTCCAGTACTTCCTGAACTTGGATGATGGAGTGGGCCTTAGCTGTAGAGTGAAGCTTTTGCTTCAGATGTGTGGAGTGATTCAGATGCCTCGATGTCCTGTTTACCTCTCTTGGGGTCCAGCATTGTGTGCCAATGGCCTGGGTCCCATGACAACCTCAGCCAAGTCTTCTCTCCTGATGTCCCCCTTGTAGGGTCACAACTCACTTGGAACAACCTGTGTCTTCTCTAATTTATCCAGGCTTGGAGTAAGCCCCCTCAGGAGTCACCCACAGGTTTTCTCATGGACAGGGGTGCAACCATTCCGCTAACTCTCGCAGTCCATCATGTTCCAGTGATCCCCCTGCTTCTGCCTCCCCAGTACTAGGTCTACTGGGATGTCTTAGTTAAGGTTTCTACTCTGGGATGATCCACCATGACCAAAGTAACTTGGAGAAGAAAGGGTTTGTTTAGCTCACACTCCCACATTGTAGTCCATTGTTGAAGGAAGTCAGGGCAGGATCCCGGAGGCTGGAGCTGATGCAGGGGCTGTGGAGGAGGGCTGCTTACGAGATCGTTCTTCATGGCTAATTGGGCCAGCTATCTTATAGAACCTGGGATCACCAGCTCAGGGATGGCACCACCCACAATGGGCGAGGCCCTCCCCACGCCCTCCCCATCAATCACTAATTAAGAAAATGCCCACCAGGCCTGCCTACAGCAAGATCTCATGGTGGCATTTTACCAGTCGAGGTTCCCTTCTCTCAGACGGCTCTAGCTGTGTTCATGTGAGAACAAACAGCACCCCTGGCTTCTCACAGGGTTCTGAAGGACTGTCGGGTCCTCACACCTACGCAGCAGCGCTCTGCCCACCGAACAATCTCCCAAGCCCCCTGCTTACTTTCTCTTTGTCATACTGCCAACTCCCTGCTCTAGTTTGCTTCTCTCTTGCTGCGATAGACATTATGTCCAAAATGAACTTAGGGGAGGAAAGGGTTTATTTGACCTTACAATTCCAGGGAACAGTCCATTCCCGAGAGAAGCCTAGGCAGGAACTCAGCGGGAGCAGAGATGGGAACCCCGGAGGATGTCACTTACCGGATTGCTCTCGGGATCTCTGTCAGCAACCTTTCTCACTAGGCCAAGCCTGACTGTCTTGGGATGTGTCACTTGCTGTGGGCTGGGCCCTTCTGCATCAATTAATAGCCCAGAGAATGTGTCACAGACAAGCCCACAAGCCCGTCTGATGGGGGCACATTTTCAAATGAGGAATCCAGTTGTATCAAGTTCACAGCCAAGCCATCACACCAACCAAATTCTCCACAGGACCTGAGAGCCCCTGACAGACTCTCAGAAAGGCCACACACAAAGGAAAAAGATAAAAACTCAGAGCTGAGCTCCCATGTTCAGAAAGTATCAGCCTGTTACTCTTCGAATCCACTCTTCTAGGATCCTGAATTCTGGAAGACTCCCCCACCCCTGCAATGAGCCAAAACCAGGCATTCTACCAACACCTGGCCCAGCAGACAAGGGGTCCCTGCCAGTATTTAGCCAATAGTGAAATGTTTTTTGAGCAGGCATTTCATGGCCAGATAGGGCACACTCACCCCGACAACAGGAGTTTGCCTTGTCTTCCTGCTGGCATGCTTCCCCCAAGAGGAGCAATGCGGAGGCTGATGGGCACTGCCCTTGGGTGTGAAGAACAGAAAGAGAAACTCTCTTGACCATGAGTTTTGATAGGAAAAAGATAAAATAATAGAAAGAACTGTAGGCTGCTCCCGCCACTTCCACTCCTTCGCTAGATTTTGAGGGAGGACAGACGGAATGAGAGAGAAGAGGTAAGATGGACTTTAAAAATGCCTTCCCTATTTAAAGTGGGGATGGGGGCGCTAGAGAGATGGTTCAGTGGTCAAGAGCACTGACCCAACGACCAATGATCTAGAGGACCCAAGTTCAATTCCCAGCACCCACATTACAGCTCACAACTGTATATAACTCCTGTTCCAGGGGATCTGGCACCCTCACACAGACACACATGCAAGGCAAAACACCAATGTGCACAAAATACAAATAAATTCTCTTTAAAAATGGCTTCCCATGCAGATCACCTGGTAACCACTTTCTTAGCACCCTCCTGCCTCAGTTTCCCCACTGTGCAGTAGACATTCAAGCTAGAGACAAAGGGTACCAGGAACAGTGGATAGGAGACACCAACAACTAGGCAATCAAAAACAGTTTTCCCTTGCTGCTGGCAAGAGTGGTTTTCTAGAAGGTCAAAAGAAAACCCAAGGAAGAGGGGAGGGGAAGAGAGCAAAGAGTGTTTTGTTTGGCAAGGTGGCTGCAGCCGTTGCCTCGGTAGCTGAGAACATCGCCTCTGGTCACGCTTGCCTCCGCCCCAATCCTATTACTCCATGTGGTTGGGCTCCAAAAATAGCCCCTGTCAGCTCCATCATTGCAATTCGGTGTTTTCACCACGGCCACTCCACTCAGTGGACACAGTCATCGTTAACCCTTCCTCTGCCAGCAGGCTGGTAATACCTGGGCTGAGAAACCTGGGGCTAGAGCTGTGGCTTAGTGGAGGGCTTGCCTAGCAAGCACAAAGTCCTCACTATGATGCTGAAGACTGCACAAACTAGGCACAGTGGCTTACACCTGTGATCCCAGCAGGGAGGTGACAGCAGGAGGAGCAGAAGTTCAAGGTCATCCTTAGCTACAGAGAGGGTTCAGAGCCAGCCTGGGTTACATGACAACCTACTTAAAGGAAGAAAGGATAGGAGAGCCTTGAGAGGTTAAAGGCATGGTCACACTGGCAGAGGAGAATAGCCAGACCCCTGGAGCTGAGGTGCTTTGTTAAAGGTCATCAGCCAGTATGTGACAAGGCCCACATTCAGAGTAGGCTGTCTGGTTCCAAACCTGGGCTCTGTCACTGTGCCTCCAAGTGTGACCTTTTATCCACCTCTAGTGATACCTCTTTTGCCACCCCCCCCCACTTTCACCCCAACAGCTTAATAGCAGACAGTGATCTACAAGCACGGGAATCTCAGGTCTGAATGTCCCCACCATCACCCGAGGTGTTTATTACAGAATTCTGTCCCTGACAAGTGGCTAGTACTATCTAGCAAGCACAAAGTCTGGTTTTCATTCTGTTCACTGCACAAACCAGGTATGATGGCCCACACCTGTAAACTCAACACTCAGGAAATGGAGTGTCTATTACTGTGAAGAGGCACCATAATCACAGCAACTCTTATAAAGAAAAGTATTTAATTGGAGCTGTCTTACAGTTCCAGAGATTTAGTTCATTATCATCTCAATGGAAAACATGGTGGCATGCAGGCAGACATGGTGCTGGAGAAGAAGCTGGGAGTTCTACATCTTGATCCACAGGCAACAGGAAGTGAACTGTCTTCCACACTGGGTGTAGCTTGAGCACAGAAGACCTCAAAGCCTACCCCCACAGGGACACATTTCCTCCAACAAGACAATACTGCAACAAAGCAACACCTCCTAATAGTGGCTCTCCCTTTGGGAGCCATTTTCATCCAAACCACCACGTAAAGGCTACAGGAATAGGAGTTCAAGGTCCTTCTCACTTCATAGTGAGTTTGAGGCCAGCCTGAGATTCATGAAACCCTGTCTCAAAAATAAATAAATAAACAAATAAATAAATAGATAGGAAAGAAAAAAGGAAAGAGAAATTCTTTTCACTAAACCAGGTTGTTTTTCAGAAGAAAAGAGATGGCTCAGTGAGTAAGAACAGCTTGAAAGCACAAGAGCCTGAGTTAAAATCCTCAGCACCTACATTTTTTTTTTTTTAAAAAAAAGTCTGGCCTGGTTGACCTGTCTGTAACCCCAAATTGGGGAATAGAGACAATCATGTCTGAAGAGCTTGCTGGTCTGTTAACATAGCCAAGACCAGCATGCTGCTGATTCACTGAGAGACTCTGTCTAAAGGCAATAAGGCAGAGGGACAGAGAGCTCTTCAATGACCTCTACATGTGTGTGTACAGGTGTGCACTCACACATGTCATCCAAACACATACACAAAAAAAAACCCCAAAAAACAACAGCAGACCAAACACCAATTGGCTGGGTCACATAGCCCTGGTGTGGCACAGACCTCATCAGTAATCAGACTGACATAGGTTGTTGAGGTTTAGTGAGGTGATAATGTGGGTTACCCAGTTAGCACAGAGCTCAAAGCTGATTGGCTGCCTGCTGGAGTCCAGGGTTTCCCTTCATGACTGCCCATTGTTCCTACATTTCATCTTTAACCTCGAAGAGAAAACCTGAGGAAGAGGAGGACTCTGTCCTACCTCAGGTTCTCCGGTCTCAAGGGCTCTGGAGATGCTCAGCTGCTGTGAGATCCAGGACTGCAGACATACATGTAGACCATGTACACTGACACGTGGTATGCCAAGACTCGGTGCTTCTGCCATCTTCCCTGTTCCACTGCCTTTCTGCTAATAGGGTCTCCTCAGGGGGTGACAAATGTCGGGGCTTACTTCTCACCTTCAGAGGGGGTTGTGGCAGAGAAAGGTCTAGCTCTGATTCTGCGGCTCCAGCAGCCATTGGAGGACCCACCTCCCTGGATAGTCTCACATTTGACCTCAGACCTGTCCCTTCCCAACTAAAGAAAATGAGTTCCACCCCCAATCACATGCACTGGGAGAGGGGAAATACATGGGTGCTAAGAGGGGGGGTAGGGCGATGTTTCCAGCTTCTCAGGGTGCATGAAGGAACAGGAATAGCGATTGGACCGTATGGGGAAAAACAGCCAAAACATGGACTTCAGCCTGGGCCCACTCACCCTTGTTTACCTCCAGGATTGGACTCGCATGCGGAGGCACACACCCATTTTAGAATTGGACAATGCCTGGATAGACCCATCATAAGTAGAAAATATCTTTAAGTCAAAAGGACTTGTTACTTCTGACCTATGGAATACACACACAGCTTGGTCCAGTCTTTCCAGGCTGTGCCCACTACACTCCCTTAGGTTTCATCTGGCAAAGTCATCTGACTTGAAGCCTAGTTGTATAACACAGAACTGGATTAACCTTGGAATTTCCTGGGTACTCAACTGAAGGTGAAAAATAGCAGAGTTGTTCTGTACTTTTAGTGCGGATAAAGGTGAAAATTCAGACATCCAAGTCCGGGTAAGAAGATGGTACAAACATGAAGACACACCTTCAATCCCAGCACTCAGAAGGCAGAGGCAGATGGATCTCTGAGTTTGAGGCTGCTCTGGTCTACATAGTGAGTTACAGGGCAGCTAAGGCTACACAGAGAGATCTTGTCTCAGAAAACAAAACAAACAAAAGTTCATATGATGTCCCACACTTGTAACCTTAGTACTAGAATTAAGCAGAATCAGGACTTGTGGCTCACTGCCATGAAGGGAAACCGAGGACTAACGAGAGAGACCCTGCACTGAAACCCAAGAAGGTAATTCCAGCCTCCATCAAGTGCATTCACAAGTACGAACACACACAAAGCAAGTTGTTAAAGCAGGGCCGTGAGATGTTCAGTGCTAAAGCATTTGCTGTACAAACCTGAGAACCCGAGTTTGGATTCTTGGCACCACAAAAAGCTAAGCCTTGCAGTGAGCTTCTTTAGCCCCAGTTCTGGGGTTGGGGTGGAGACAGACAGATCCCAGGGGCTTTCAGGACACCCAACCTAGCCTAAACAGTGAACTCCAGGTTCAGTGAGAGACTCTGCCTCAAAAAACAAGGTGGAGGGTAGTCAGCAAAGATACCAACCTTTGGCTTCCACCTTCACACGTGAGATAATGCATATGAGCACACTTATGCATGCACCACACACACACACACACACCTTACACACTCACCCAGACCCCACACATACACACACGACCCCACATATACACACATACAATTTTTTAAGGAAGATTCAAATGTGAGTGAGGTTGTATTCACAGGAGTGTGGAAGGAGCTTTGAGAAAGAGTGGCTGGGTGGCCCAACCAGACTACATCCCTCTTCCCAGGAATGCCTGGAAGCTGCAGGCTGTCTCCCTGGCCCCAGATTCTTTTGCCACCTCGCAAATATAAGGGCAAAATTCAAGACCTCAAACACAGGCCAGTGGCCTGCATCTCAACAGCCAATATTGACCCTGCCGGGAGATAAGCGGAGTGCAAAGTGCAAATGCTGTGCCCAGACCTGCCAAGTTGTAGGAGATGACCCTCAAAGATGGGCCCTGAGGTCAAGGACAGATCCATGCAATCAGAGGGGCACTTCAGGGTCTCTGTGGGAAGGAGACAATAGCAACTGACTGAACAGAGGTCAGGAAGGGCTAGAAGGGGCTTCCCATCCTGCCTGCAACAGGCAAGCTCCCTCCCTGCTCTTGGCTCCTGCAACCTCCAGTATCAAGCAGAGGTCTGCATCAGGGCTTCTAAAAGCCCACTGGCCTGATGTTGATTCATGCCTTGATTCCAACAAGCAAGCAACACGGGGTTCAATGAGACTTTGGGGCAACTATGAAAGGACCCAAGTCAGCAGCAGAGGGAAGCTAGTGACCTGGATCCCCATCCACAGCCACAAGGCACGAGCCTTGAGGGGGCAGGTTGGGAGCACCACAAACAAAAATGGAGGGCTATGGAGGGCCAGATTCTGTTGGGACCATAGAGCTGGCAGGAGCGCCAGGCCCGGTAATCTGGCTTAATTACAGCTCTTAATCTGGCTTCCCTCCATAACATGGCAGAGGGTGACTAAGCAGGATAAAGTTGGTCCCCAAACCACCAGATCTGAGCCAGGACAGAGCCCCGGGGGCTCAGACTGGAAGGTGACTTGCCCATTCCAAGGGGCACAGTCATCCCAAAAGGTCAACAGCTGCTTGGTGGGCAAAGGGACTGAGACAGAAGATGTCACAAAACTATCTCTTTCTTGGGAAACTGTCCCAGCAGTCACTGTGGCCCTATGTGACCAAAAGAACAGAAGACAAACTCTCAGGCTAGCAAAAGAAGTTTCCTATAAACTGTACTTTGGAGTCTGAGGGTATGTATGACTCAGTTAGTAGGTGGATCCCCAGCACCACGTAAAACTGAACATAGACACATACCCAGCCAGTACCTGTGAGGTAGAGAGTGACAGGTCAGATATTCAAGGTCATCCTCAGGTACATATCGAGTTCAAGGCCAGCCTGAGCTCCTGCCTCCTCAAAACAACAGAATCCTTCTCTACTCCCGGCTTCTCAAGTCCCCGAGTTTACTGAGACTACAGATAGTCGCGCATAGTTAACATACAGATCTCTTCTTACCTGGAGTGTTATTAACTCCATTTTTCAGGGGAGGAAAAAGAAACACCAAGAAGTGATTTGCCCAAGGTGACAGAGGCAGACAACTTCACGGAGAAGGGATGGTGGTACCCAGGTTGGGGTAAGGACATCCCAGTCTAATCTAGACCTGCCTGCCCGGTCCGCATAAACCCACCCTTCAAGGGTGTGGCTGGTATATCTTATCTGACTGGTCAGCAGAGGGAACAAGGAGCTAGCTAGGAGCATCCGCCTCCCAGGGGTTCCACACCTGTGAGCTCTTGGGACTGGGGACTCAGGCGGTGTGGTGCTGCAGCAGAGCTGTCTCCACTAGGCTCACATTTCCGCCTCCTCCGGGCTGTGCTGAGCGGCGGCTGCTGTCTGCCTGCGTGTGAACAGGGCTTGTTTTCCCTTCACGCCCTCGGGCTCCGTTTTTGTGAAGCACTTCCTTCTGTTGGCGCTTTGGGAATATTCATTCCTGGCTCGCACAGCCGCGTTGGTTGACAGTTGGGCTGGGAAACGTACCCGCGGCTTAATTAGGGCATCAGCAGATCTGCCAAACTCCACCCCGCCCTTCGCACGGAGGCCGCATCCCAAGGACCCCAGGTGGAAGCAGGAACCTTCCCTCCTCTGCCTGAGCACCAGCAGGCTTGCTTCTGCTTGTGGCTCAAGGACCTTGGTGTCCCAGCCTGCCCTCCAATTCTCTTTCCTCCATGTAACCTGTTCTGAAGTTTCTAATTAAGGCAGATATGCCTTTCAAATAGGTTGTCTTAAGCGATGTTTTACTTACCGTGTGTTTGTAGTGTATACATGTTTGCACAGTCCTGTGTGTGCAGCCCTGAATGTGTACACATGTGTGTGCATGCATGCATAAGGAGGCGCATAAGGAGGCTTGAGGTCAAGAATAGAGGTATCTTTCTCAATTGCTCTCTGCCTTATTTTTGAGACAGGGTCTCCACTGATTGAGCCAGAGGTTGGCCAACACACCCAAGAAATCTCCATCTACCCCTCCCCAAACACATACTCAGTGCACCCACAGCTTTTCGAGTAGATGCTGAAAACCCAATCTCAGATCCTCATGTTTCCTCAGCAAGTACTGACCCACTAGGCCCAGCTTGCTTGTTTGTGTTCTTCCCCTAGGTCCAGTCGGGAGTGCCTGCCGTTTTCCCAGCTATGGTAAGATGTCTCCTACACACCTCCCAAGTCTCCCAAATTCATTTACATTTAAGCCAGAGGCTGATCAGGCCACGGAATCACGGACAGCCTGGCTGCAGGTTCTTTGCAATAAGCCTGTCTTCCTGCAGCCTGTAAGAAGGGACGGCCCAGTCAGGGCCTAAGCTCTCCACAAAGGCCCTGTTGTTTTACTATATGTCTGTCTGTCAATAACTCTTCTAATAAATTTCTTACCCCAAAGAACCATTTTCCTCAGTGTCCCCAGTGAGCCCCATCAAAGACCTACCACCCCAAAGCCTAATGCTCAATTCTTGCCGCTATGATACCGCTGCAGTGCCCTGGACTGATGACCACCACAGGTGATCAGGAACCGGAGGCACGTGTGAGTTATAGCGTTTTGGAGCAGGATCAAGGACATACTAACAGGAGGGTCATTTTCCAGTTGCTGGAAAGCTGAGCATGGATGGGATCCACCACCCTGGCTGGGGCAGTGGAGACCTTACAGCTCCAAAACCTTCACAGCATATTGCCAAAGAAAGCTGACGAGGGCTGAAATTAAATGTCAAACACAAAATAAATATTGAAAATTCAACTATATATGATATTAAAATCCCACTATATATATATAAAAATACCAGGAAAAATATTTGTAACACGCATATGGTAAAGGGTGAGCTTCCTTACGCAGTAGGCGCTCCTACTAAAGGCAAACTGACAACAGGAAGAGAACGCGAGCAAATAGCGCCGGGCCAAGAGCCCCACGTGACTTCTGAGGAAGAGCAAGGCAAATGGTGGTGAAGAAATGCCACTGTGCTTTTAAACTGGGGACAGAAGGCTCCACCAGATAGGCAGTGACAGGGAGGCGAAAGCAGGGTCCCGCGTGATTCTGGGACGGCTCCTGCTCAAGGATGGTGAGGCAGGGCTGGGGAGACGGCTCGGTCTACAAAGAGCTCACCACACAAGCACGAGGCCCACGTGAAAAACTGGGCATGGGGACACACCTGCTACCCCAGAGCTGAGGAAACAGAAAAATCCCCTGGAACTCACTGGCCAGTCAGGCTAGTCAAATCACCAAGGCTAGTTCAATGCTCAGTGAGGGACCCTGGCTCAAGAATATGGTGGAAAGTGATTTCAGAAGACACCTGACATTGACTTCTGGCCTCCAGTTTCACACATGGACACACACGCATACACACACACACACACACACACACACACACACACGAATCAGCTATCTACTGCAAGGGTAAGAACCTCAGGTAAGACTTCTATCAGACAAAAGACAAATCCTATCCTTTTATTTCCTAGCTGCGGGTTGCTAGCTGCTCATAATCTTGAGCCTCAGCGTTGCCTCCTGTAAATTGGGCACACGTTGCATTTCTTTGGTAAATTAATGTGTGTTCAGGGAAGAAAGAATCAGAAGCTTCAAGGACAATACTGAGACAGGGGCAAGATGGAGGGGATACTGTGTGCCAAGTGCTTCAGGAAGGGAGCCTGAGCTGGGGGAGGAGGTCTTGGAGCTTGTGAAAAAACGCAGGGACAGATCAGGATGGCCAAGGGAAGGCTGTGGAGATGCAGCTGGCCTGAGGGACCACATTTTCAAGGGTATTTGGCAGTCAAGCAAAGGAGACCTGAAGGATGGACAGGACATGGATGGAACACAGGTCTGCATAGGACTAGGGATGGAGGCGGCTGGGAAAGCAGATTTATCCCCCTGAAGCCTGACAGCCCCTGAAGGATCTCAGCTAATCATCAATGGCTATCCCTGCTTTAAGGGATCTATTCTAGCAGAACTTAAACCCATGCCTGCACAGCTCAGTACATGCAGGGCAGGAGTAAGTCAAAACCTTTTTTGCAAATAAATGGTCTTGGTGGCTTTTAACACAGCTGCAGGCAAGGTTCAGCATGTCACAGTAAAGACAGAAGCAAAAACTCTAGCCTTGGGCAGCCAAGCAGTCATGCCAGCAAGAAGACAGGGTAAAAAGCTGTGAGTGCCCTAAAACCTGTGCCTGGGGTTGAGGAGGTGGCTCAGCTAACTGCTTGTCTCATAAGCCTGGGGTTCTATTTCCCAGAACTCAAATAAAAAGCCTGGGCATGGTGGAATTCACTTATATAGTCCCTAGGGCTTGCTGGCCTGATGAGCTCCAGGTTCAGTGGCAGAACTTGTAATAATAATAATATAATAGCAATAGTAGTAGTAGTAATAATAACATGATAATTATAGTAGTAATAGTATGGAGAACATTGAAGATAATACCAAACATTGACCTCTGGTCTCCACAAGAACACAAACACAGACACACAAAAATAAAATAATGGGATGTGTGATGTGAAAGGTTCCTGACATGCAAATAAGACTCAGTTAACATGTCTACACACACACACACACACACACACACATGCACAAATGCATACACACGCACACACACACAAAGGGGAAGAAGATACCTTGCTGAGACTGAAATACTTTGGGGTTACCTTTCTTGGTGCCTTTGATTACCTGGCTTCCATAAGAGACAAATCTTTAATGAACGAAAGAAAGGATTAATAGGGTCTCAGAAGCCTCAGGTTCCAGACTTCTAAGGAGAGGAGAGTAGGGCTAACAGGGAAACCGGGCACTACTGAGGACTTTCAATATAGACATTTTAATATATACAAAAGTTGGATTCCTGGATAGCATCCTTCCCAAATCTGGGGCCAGACTGTACACATTGAGGTGGAACTGGAGGGAGTAGTTGGTTGGCTCATAACCACCCACTGGGTGACTCCCTCCAAACCCTCCCTGGTCCAGGCTAGGGTCATGGAGGACAGGATGTGCTCCAAGAGGAAATGGGCTCGGCAGGCAAATGAACTGACATCCGCAGACACTGGAATTGTCTCGAATGATGTTTGGCTTGGCACAGAAGCTGGTGACTTGAAATGACAGTAGTGGGCTCCATTTTGTCCTAAAGAACGACAGGAATGTGCAGCATTGCCTCAGTTTCCCAAACTGCAAAGGGGAAGTTATAATGAGTTCGTCAAGACTGTACCAAGGAAAAAAAAATTAAAAAACAGAAATTTAACCTATGAAGAGATGGTGTGTGTGTTCACATGTGTATGTGCGTGTGCGTGTGGAGCCCAGATGCCAGAGGTCACCCTCTCGAGTCATCCCTCAGGCTACCATCACCTTGTTCTTTTGAGACAGAATCTTGAATTGACCTGGAACCTCTGATCTAGGCTAGATCCACTTGTCTCCCCCTTCACAGTTCTGGGGTGACAAGTGCATACCACGTGTCCAGCTTTTTCACATGGTTCTGGTGACTGAGCTCAGGGCCTGGTTCATGCATGCATGGAAAGCACTTTGCTGACTGAGTTATCTCCTCAGACCCTAGGGCTGAGTTGTTTTGTTTCACACCCCAAAGGGGCAATATTCTTGGGTTTTACTTTTGTTGAACCGGGGCCACTCCCATAGCTGAGGTAGGCGCTGCTCAGCTCCAACACTCTCCTCCCCAGGCTGCAAGGGCATGAGTGCCTGACATCTCCACACAAAGCACAGACTATACTATGCTAGCTGCAGTGGCAACTCTGACCCCAGAAGAAAGGAAGCTAACCCTAAGGCCTTAGGGTCAGGCCTCAGTCTCCCCACCTGCAAAATAAGTTTCCTGACGAGGGTCTCACCCACTCCAATCACTTCCTTTCCCTTCCCTTCTCTGGGCTTATGTGTTCCTGAGTCCTCACCAATCTCACTTCCTTTCAAAGTCCTCTGAAACCCCAGGCATTTGCCCGTACATCCCAACAACAGACGAGGGTGTTTGCCGCAGCCTTTGCAGTCACTCTAAGCCTGCACCCTTTCATGACTGAGCTGTAAACCTCAGTAGTTGTCCATAGCATCATGTGAAAACCACAGCTGCACCAGGGAGGACCACAAGAGGCACCGGGAAGAGAGTTGGTAGAGGGCTGGCCTGGCATGTTCAAGGCTCTGGGTTCAATCCCCAGCACCGCATATACTGGGCATGCTGGTGCTCACCCGGAACTCAGCACTTGGGAAGTGGAGGCAGAAGGATCAGGAGTTGAAGGTCAACCAGGTCTATATAGCAACGTTAATATCAGTCTGCGATCTGTATTCAGAAAGAAGGGAAGGTTAAGGGAAGGAGAAAAGAAGGAAAGAAGGGAAGCCTGGGGAGGAGAGAGCCCTGAGCTCTCAGCATGGACATATTCCTACCTGGCCCCAACCTGTCCCTCCAGCCTTGTGACATCACTGTTCCCATGCCTGTATCCTGCTCTTCGCAAGCTGGGGACAAACTACTCCTTTCGGCAGGCTACCACGCTTGCCTCTCCTGAACCCATTCCCATGGGTCTCCCGGATCCTGGGACCCAAGTGAGGGGGAGGGCTGCTGCTCTGAGCTCGCACCCAACTCTGCAGGCCGGGGTGTCATCTCCCGCAGCAGCTGACAGTGGCGCCTGCAGCGCTCTGGTGTCACTTTTAACACCGCACATTAACACCACTAGCTGACTGTCTGCGCAAGGAGGCCCCAGCAGAGCCTCATGCAGCCGCACCCCACATGTGCGGTTGTTAACCCGGCAGTTGTTCCGCGGGCTCTCTCGGCCTCACTCCAGACGTGGTGTTACTTCTGGAGTGAATGACACCCCAGGCCTGTCCGAACTCCCCCGTAAGAAGGAGGGACAGGGACATGCCTGTCCATGCTGGCTGGCCGGGAGGGGAAGGATGGGGGAGATATTTTTGAGCATTGACATGCAAAGACCAGAAGCCTGGATCTCTGCCACCTACACACAGTTCCCTAAATTAGAAGAGGAAGGAGGGAACAAGGGAGAGAGAAAGAGTGTCACCAGCCACTTGAAATCTTTCCTTCGGTTTGTGTTGTGCCGACGACCACATGTGTTCGAAAAGGATTCACAATGTAATAAAAAGACAGAAGGAGCCTGCAGAAAGGGCCCGATGGCGTCATGTGGTTCCGGGGCCCGATGGCGTCATGTGGTTCCGGGTCCCAATGCGGCCCCGTGGTTCTGGTTCCACGGATGCAATACAAAGTGCCCCCTTCTTCGCTGGGTCCCATGACCCATGTGGTCGGGTACTTCAGAGGGTGGTTCCACTCTCCCAGCTCAGGATGACCTCATGAGTCTCTTTGGCCAATCAACGTGGTTGAAGTAACCTCTGCTGCTCTCTGGTACCCATGCTTACTCACTAGAGTTCCCCTGTTAACCCATCCCCCTCCTGCCTCATCCACCATGGAAGCCTGAGTTCCTAGGGAAGGCTGGTAGCTGGGCTCCACAAAGGGAAAAGCAGCCCGAGAGACACAGAAAGGAGGCCCATGGGATCCACCAGACCTCTATCACCTGAACATGTGCGCCTGCACACACACGCACACACACACACACACACACACACTCGTTTCCCACCTCCCCATGGGAAATAAGATGGGAAAAACCCTGCCTGTTTAGTTTGATGTGAAATGTCTCCCATTGGCTCATGTATCTGAACACCGAATCCCCAGCTGTTTAGGGAGGTTATAACTCTGAGCATAGCCAACACGCAGCATGTGGGCTACGTGCAATCAAGGATAACTATGAATGCAACCCAACACTAATGAGAAGCTTATTTAACATATTATGAGGGGTGTGTGTGTGTGTGTGTTTGGGTGATAGAGGTGTTATAGGCATTTGTAAGCTGCCTGATGTGGGTGCTGAGCTCTGAACTTTGGTCCTTGTGGTTGAGCAGCAAGTGCTCTTAACTGCTGAACCATCTCTCTGGCCGCGTGAGATTGTTTTTTCCTGTAAATCAATTACAGTTCTCCATTGTGAACTTTGTAGATGATAATGTTCTGTTGCAATATCAAAGGTTGGACATACCGGGCTGGGCAGTTGGCTCGGCAGTTAAGAGCAGCTGTTACTCCTGCAGAAGACCCTAGTTGAGTTCCCAGAACCTACATGGAGGCTCACGACTACCTGTGGTTCCAGTTTCGGGGAATCCAGTGCCCTCTTCTGACCTCCCTGGGCACAAGGAAGGCATGTGGTACACAGACATATATGCAGGCAAAACACCCACACACATAAAATAAAAATAAAAAATATTTTAGAGAACGGGTAGAAGACACCTGCGTGGAGGGAGGGAGTCACTGGGGGCAGCTTTGTGTGCTCTGCTCCAGTCCCAGTCCTTTCTTCCTGTCAAGGCAATGGAGCAAGCAGCTTCACCCTCCCACCATTGCCCCTTCACCTTGCCTCCACCCTGCCTCAATAAACTGTGTCTCCTCAAAACGTGAGCCAAATTAAAGTCGGTCTCTAGCAGACTGCTTCTTGATCCATCCTTGGTTAGAGGGCTGAGACGAGCAACAAGTGTCCTGGCGTGGGTTTCTAGATTTCCCAGGTTTCTTATCTTGTATTCTATGAGTTTAGAATTTCCTCGCTTGACTGCTTTTTTGAGTAAATAAATGCATGCCAAGCCAAGGCAGGAATCAGTGAGCATGGTACCCTGAAAGGAGGTTCCCTCTTTGCTGATGAGAAATCATATGAGGTGCTGGGTCCTGGATATTCTACTTCTGTACTTCACTTATCTGCTCAGTCACACAAAATACTTCATCTTTAAAGGGCTAGGCTCAGATAACTTGTTCACAGTCAATCCCTTAGGAATTGAGCTGAATGGAGTTAAAACAGCATCCGTCGAGAGCCAAGTTCAGCCGTGCACATCTGCAAAGCCAGTGCTGCCACAGAGAGACAGATGCAGGGCAGTGGGGAGAACCCCAGAAGCTTTCAGGCCAGAGAGCTTGGTATAGGAAGTAGAAAAAGAAGCCTACATCCAAGTAAGGCAGAAGGCAAGGACTGACACCAAAGGCTACATGAGCATCAAAGAAGATTACAGCAACAGGCATGTTGTTAGTGTGTGCTCCTGAGTGTCAGGCCCAGGCATGGGCTCATGTCATCCTGTGAGCATCCCTATGAAGTAGATACTAGAATTACCCCTACTTCCCTGTTGAACAAATGGAGATGTTGAGAGACTGAGCAACTGGCCTTGAGTCACACAGCTAGCAATTTACAGAGCCAAGAGACTGTACCCTTGATCTTCAAAATTCTGGTCAGCTCATTTCCTGAATAGCAGGAGAGGTTCAAAAGCCGAGTTAGGTCATAAATACATGGACATTTTAAATTAAATTTCCATTTTGATCAATAGTTTATTATGAGATTGGAAAAGTCAAATAGTTGCATGAAACCAATAATGAAAAGCAGCAGCCCCACCTCTCCTTGGAAGAGGTGACTTCACGTCCTCTCACCGCTGCCCCTGACATTTACTTTCATATTTCTAAAGATCATCCTTTTCTGATTTCGCATATTATTTGTTGGCCTCCTTTTACGGAAGATTGTTAGTTCCACAGCAGCCTCCACACGCAGACACACACTTCCTGACGTAATCCCATCACAACTGCTAACTCAGCCGAGTCCGCTTCTACCTGATCCACCTGCGTGTTGTCAACGGCTAAGCAAAGTCCCTTGGTTTCCTTTCCTATCACTGTGGGGAAACTCCTGACCGGAGCAACCTAAAGGAGGAAGGTTTGCCTTGGCTTGCAGTTTAAGGCTCCCACCACCGCAGTGAGGGAGTCATGGCAGCAGGAGCCTGAAGGACCTGGTGACATTGCACCCTCAGTCAGGAAGCAAAGAAATGGATGCTTTGTGCTCAGCTCCCTTTCTCCCTGTCTCAAGTCCAGGACTGCAGCCCCGGGAATGGTGTCACCCGCATTTAGGGTAGGACTTCCCACTTCAATTAGTCTAATCAAGAAAATCCCTCATGGCATGCCCAGTAGTTAATAGAGATAACACTTTATAGGTGTGCACAGAGGCTTATGTCCTGGGTGATAACAGATCCTGTCAAGTTGATAACATAAATATTAACCATTAACTGATGTCCTACAGGTGTAGCTGCTGACTTGGCAGCTTTTTGCTTTCCCTGGAGTTGGTCATTGCCTCTGTTTTTCACTTACATTTTAAAGCCACATTACTAATTCTTCCCACAAACATGCCCACAAAGTTTTTAAATCTCTGGCAATACAATCAGATTCATCTGGTAACTTATCACTTCTGTTTTTTTGGTTTTTGATTTTGTTTTGTTTTCTTAAAACCCTTCATCTTCTTGCCCTGACCTTCTTAGATATCCGCATGGTAGAGTTTCTGAAATCTTTCTCCATCATTATCCCAGGAAACCCCTTAACCTCTCTCCCACACTTCTTCTTTGGTGCTTGGATCTGAAGCCACCTCCTGCTTGGTTCGCTGTCTTCTTTTAGTTATAATATACATGCCAGTAGCTTCCTTGAAAACTGCATATGGGAAGTTCAGTTTTTGGATTCTTGATTGACAGTTTGGCTGGCTGTATAAATCTCGTTTGGAAATCATCTCCACTCCACATTCTGAAGGCAGTTCTTATTGGCATGTGGCAATCTGGGTTGATGAGAAGTAGCCCAGTGCCATCCTGAGTCTTGATCCTCTGCTGCATGACTTTTTCAGCTTCTCAAGGCTTTTGGGATCTTCTCTTTATCTCCCACGATCTAAAAAAAAGTGTCTTCAAAAACTCGACATGTATTCTCAGAAAAAAAAGGAATTTAATAAGTTAGTAGATGGATATGTCATTCCGTAAGTTGGCATTTATATATTTTATCTTGGAGCCAACGTCAACACCATCACTATTGTTCTGGGTCATGTACTATAAAGTTGGACTGAGACCTTGTGCTGGAAAGGAGGAACCTTTCACAGTTTGGAGATTATTTGCTCATTTATTAAAGAACCACAAGAATCAATGGGGGAAAAATATTGAAAATGACAAAAGAATCTTGTAAAATAGCTATACAAACAAGTACTCTTTGGTCTTCAAAGACTTCAGAGACAAACTGAGCTAAATTATAATGGATAAAAACACTCATTTGTAAAATAACCTAGAAATAAACTTTAAAAAAATGTAAAATCAATGTGATGAAAACCTTTTACTTTTAAAATTTCATTTGCATTATATATATGTGCTTGTTCACGTGTGTGCCTGTGGGCATGCTCACGTGGGCATGAAGCAGAGGTCAGCATGGGTGTCACCCCTCGGGAACAGTCCTCCTTATTTTATGAGACAGAATCTCTTACAAGGCTGGAGCTTGCAAGTCAGGCAGGGTTGGCTGGCTGCCCAGTCCCAGAGATCCCCCTGACTCTGCTCTCTAGTTTGGGGATTGCAAGCACTCACCACACTTGGCATTTTTTTTTTCTAAATGGAGACTAGAGTTTGAATTCAGGTCCTCACGCTCGCAGGGGCAGCACTTTACCAACTGAGCCATCTCTCCAGGCCCAGAAATAAATTTCTTGAAGACATGCCAAAATTCATGTGAAGCAATCCTTTTACATACTACCAAAGAACACAGATGTGAGCTTATATCCCCATGGGTAAAGAGACAGCATCACGAGGATGGCCGTTCTCCCTAAACCAAGCTCTACATCAGCACCACCACACTGAACAAAAGCTACATGGTTCTTACTGAACTAGAAAGGGTGATATGGAAAAATACACATGCACACATATCCAGGAAAAGTTTGAAAACAGCAATGCGAGGAGCAAGGAGAACCCGCTCCATTATTTACACAGATTTCAAATCTATTATAAAGCTGAAATAATTGGAACTATAGAGGAAGTATATGAATAGCCATATAATTTAGAAATTACTGGAAGTCATCCAATATATATAGGAAGTTACCATATGATCCAGTTGGCATTTGAAACAGGATTTCTCCACATTTAGTATTGGGACAATTGGCTGCCCATCTGTAAAAGAAATTAATTTAGAACCTCACTTCACATGTTATACCAAAATAAATCGACATGAATCAAGGGTTTAAAGGAAACCATGAAACTCTTAAAGTACCAGAAGAGAGCAGAGGCAATGGCAGGTAACCCTTCATCTAGTTGGCCTTTCTTCTCACTCCAGGCTCAGCAGCAGGCACTTGCCATATCCTGTGGCCCATTGGTGAAGTGCTAGATGGTGGTTGGTTGGTCAGGTCAAGTAGCAGACACTGTCCCATGGCTGCCGTTACCATCAGCGGAGCTTGGACCACATTCGTCACATGTAACTTCTCTGGCTCTACCAGTGTTAAGAAGTTTTTGGTTTTGATCCAATATTTTGAAACTGAGAACTTTCACATAAAAAAAAATCTGGAATTCAGGCCTTCTCTGAAATGTCTAAAAATTTGGTGGCTCTGGATCCCTATTCCTTCAGGGAACAGCCAATAGAAGCATTGCCCTTTGGAGCCCTGAGGACTGGCCCAGCAGGAGATCTCCAGGTTCTCCAGGTCTTCAGGAGGGGGAAGGGGGGGTGGCCAGAAGCCCAGAGTCCTGGGGCAGGGGTGAGGCTGCAGCTTCAGGCCATGGGAAGAGGACAGCTTTGTGTTACCCAGGTAAGGGGTTGTGGCAGGGGATGCAGGAGTGATGTGGCCTGCAGGAATTCTGGGCTTGTGGACAGATGGCTGCAAACACATGTCAGGGTGGGCAAAGACTGCGGAAGAGGGAGCCAAGGAAACACCTCACCCATGCCCTTGTAAACCAGAGAGGTTCTGCCCAAGCTGAAAATCCAGCTGCCTCCTCTGGAGACTTGGCCTCCATCTGCCCACCTCTCTGGCTCCACTCTGTGTGCATCTTGCATACCAACCCCAGAGGCCTTGAGGCAGCCAGGAGCCAGCCAGCAACTTTCCTGACTCTACCAACACTCCTCCCCACACTTGAGGTTTCCTCCTAAAGATGCTAGTCTGAGAGAGAGTTGGCTTTGGTTTTGTTTATTGTTGTTGTTTTGAGGCAGAGTCTTGCTGTGTGACCCTGGCTGACCTAGAACTGGATAAGCAGGCTAAGGGAACTCCCAGAGACCTTTTCCTCCTCTTGAGCACTGGGATTAAAGACATATGCTGCCATGCCTAGTCCAAAGAGGCCTGAAATATGCTGTAAGCACCCAGTTTCCCATGGTATTTGTGGTGGTTTGGATGAGAATGACCCTCATGGGCTCAGACGTTTGAATACTTGGTCCCAGTTAGTAGAATTGTTTGGGAAGGATTAGGAAGTGTGGCCTTGTTGGAGAGGTGTGTTTCTGGAGTGGGCTTTGGGATTTCATAAGTCTGTGCCATTTCCAATAGTCTCTTTCTCTTTCTGCCTTGTGCTTATAGAACACGATAGCATTTATCTGTTGCCTCAGAACTACACATGCCCGCCTGCTACCATGCTCCAAACCTTCTGGAACTGTAAGTACCAATAAATACCTAAGCTGCATTGGTCACGGTGTCTCTTCACAGCAATAGAAAATTGACTAACACAGCATCCCAAGGGCCTTTGTAGGTCACAGAAAGTGCAAAGGGGGATCCTTTGAAGATGCTGGGGTGGGGGAGCTAAGGAGACGAAACTAAATCCTGCCCTTTAAACACTGCTTAGGGCTGAGAAGATAGCTCAGTGGGTAAGAGCACTTGGCTATGAAAGCATGAGAGTCAAGTCCAAGTCTCAGTAGCAACAGAAAAAAAAAAATAATGTGGAGGCAGGTAGACCTGTAATTCCCCCGTGACTGGGGTGGACGAGGTGGAGCAGGTCTCTATATCTAGCCATGGGGGTCAGGAAGGCTAACTGCCCAGGCAGCTGTGGCCAAAGAGACTAACTAGGTAAAGCTCCTACCTGGAAAGGAGACAGAGTCCAGTGGTTGGAAAGAGATGATCCCAAGGGCAGCCTAGAAATGTATCTCAGTGGGTAGTGTTTGTTCAACACCGCATAACCCAGGTATGGAGGTACACGGCTGGTGTCCCAGCTCTTGGGGGGCAGAAGCGGGGGAATCTGAAGTTCTGGGTTATTCTCAGCCAGAAGCAAGTTCAAGGCCAGAATAGAATACATGAGGCCTGTCTCAAAAATAAAGGATGTCAATTTGAGGGCTGGGGATGTGGCTCAGTTTGTAGGGCGCTTGCCAGCATGTACAAAGCCTGGGATTCTATTCCCAGCTTCATAAACCTGGTGTCATGCCCTGCACCTGGGAGAGTGAAGGAAGGAGGGTAAGTGAGATATAGTTGGAGACCAGCCTGGGCTACATGGAAGTCACTCTTCTAAAAAGAGGTAGAGAATAGAAAGAGATTTTTCAGCTCAATCTTCTTGCATGTTGGCAGGCCTGCCTGGGGCCTGTCCCAAACAGTACCCTTGTGGTGGCAGGGTACAGGCATCTTGGACGACCTATGGCCCTGAGGGGGCGCCCACCTCTTGGCCGCCGCCAGCTTCGGATTTCCTCCCAGCACTAGAGAGCTTAATTGATCCCAGAGCGGGTGGCATTTAGAACAATTAATATGCAAAATAAAGTAAATCGCCTCGTTTGAGGCCCCCACACAGGGGCCAGGAACCGACGTATTTTCTCTGTGGTGAGGTCATGGCCCCTGCCGTGCGTTTTTTTCCTCGAGAACTGGAAATCAGACAGGCACAAAGCCACCCTGCGGGGCCCCGTTGAACCCAGAGCCACCTCCCAGGGAGAGGGCGGGTCCCTGTGACCCGCAAGCCAAACTGAACTGGATGGGAAGCCTGGGTCGCCCGGGGCTGTACAGCGTCAGGACCAGGCAACAAGGTCTGGGTCCTGGCCTGGGGCTGGGAGTAACAGTTCTCGGATTGCTTAAATCAGATAATCGGGAAACAATGTCACTTCTCAGAGCTTTATGAGTATCCACTGAAGTCAACATTCACTGCTGCTTAAAATCTCTCAGGCGGTCCTGACAGCTACCATTTACAGCTGGAGAAACCAAGGCGGAGCTATGAGGGAGGCAATCCTGGCCTTGGCTGTGCTCAAGCTGTAAAACGTCTTGGGTTTGGTGGTTAGTGAGTGAAGGCTTGTGGTCTTAGCTGCAATTCTAGTGTTTCACCTTGAATGTGTGTGTGCATGTTTGTATGTTCCTGGGTGAGTGGGTGCATGTATATGTGATGAACATGGAAACTAGAGGACACTCTTGGGTGTCTTTCCTCAGGAGCCTTCTGTCATTTTGTTGTTCCTTCGGACCTGGACCCACCGACCGGTTCAGCCAGGCAGGCTCTCAGGGAGTCCCAGGGGTTTCTCTCCACTGAGCAGAAACTCAGCTCATGCCATTATGCCTGGGTTTTTTTCTTTTCTTTTCTTTTTTTCCCTTTTCTTTTCTTTCTTTTTTTCTCTTCTTTCCTTTTTAAAAGTGCATTCTGGGATTTGAAGTCAAGTCCTCGCTCCGGCAAGGCAAGCATCTTTGGGAGCCAGCCACTTCCTTGACCCCACATTGCCTATCTCTCTTTTCCTTTTCCACCTGTCACATGGGCGTGATGACTAGAACTCTTGTCGCCATTCATTTTGGTCTATGAGGCTCCAAGATGTGGAGGGGTGGAAGGAGCACCAGGGAGCTCTTTGGATCACAGAGTCCAGGAGGGGTGCTGGGATCTTACAGAGTGAACCATGCTTTGCGGCCACAGCTCTTCCGTGGCTCTTGCCCACCCTGCCTCATGCTGCCTGTGTGTGCGCATCCTTACTGAGACATCCTCTCCACCCACGCCACACTCCTCTTCATTAATGTGCTAACTTCAGGGCAAGCTCTGTTCTCCCCTCCACCATGACTGAATCCAATGTCTAGCAGTTTGATACCCAGCCGATGCCCAGGACTTGGTGGCCAATGAAACAAACAAGTACGTACAAGAAAGACTCAAGGGGCCAGGGATGCAGCTCGATTGGTGGAGCTTACCTAGCATGCCCTGGTGTCCATCCACCAAACCATCTGAACCACGAATGGTGGTATGTGCCTGTAAAGCCAGCACCTGGAAGGCAGAAGTTCAAGGTCATCCTCAGCTACAGAGACACTCTCAACGAAGAAAGGAAATGAAAAAGAGAGGGAGGGAAGGTGTCTCAGCTGCTTTCCTACTGCTGTGTAAAAACATCACGATCAATGTGACTTAGAGAAGAAAGAGTTGGTTTGGGGCTCAGGGTCCCACAGGGTCAGAGTCCATGACCATCGTGAGGGGAGAGTATGGCAGAAGGCAGGCTGACATGGCACTTGGAGCAGTAACTGGGCTCTTACATCAAGACTCATGGGCACAAGGCAGAGAGAGAGAGAGAGAGAGAGAGAGAGAGAGAGAGAGAGAGAGAGAGAGAGACTTGAGCTTTTGAAACCTCCTCAAAGTACATAGGGACACACCTCCTCCCACAAGACCACACTTCCTAATCAAGAAACAGTTCCACTGACCACTGACCGGGAACCAAGCATTCAAATACATAAGCCTGTGGGGTCTTTCTCATTCAAACCACCACGGAAGGGAAGAGAAGGGACTCGGGAGAGGGCATGACTTGTGGAATAAAATCTCGTCTGATATAGGGAAAACAGCTTGGTCTTGTGCTGTGTGTTCAATGCTTGCTCTGACCTCTGCCTGTGCTGCGTGGTGTGGACTTAATGATGAGTGTCCTTGGGACCTGTATTCTCCAGCCTTCAGCTCACACTGAGATTTTGTACACCCCTTTCCTGGCTACGTCTGTGTCTTGCCCTCTCCCGTGTCTTATACTGGACCAGTGATGCCCCTTGCAGAACCACAATACCTTCATCTGGGGAGCTGAAGGGTCTGGGAGAGACAGCTTTAGCCCAGGCCCAGTAGTCAGCATGAAGTTGGGTGCCTGGCCACTGTGTTAATCTGCCCTTGGTGCCACTAATATCAATTGAGAGCAGACAGAAGGAACAGATTGGTCAGCTGTCAGGTTGTGGGGAGTCTGCGTGGTTTTTGACTCTGTGGACATGGGCTCATTTTAGAAGTTCACTAGTGAAGGGTGAGGAGAAAGCTCAGAGCAACCATGAACTCCTGAGTCCCATCCAGGTTTAGTGAGTGACCCTGTCGTCGAAGACAAGGTGACCTGACATCAGCCTCTGTCCTTCACACCTCAGTGACCTCAGGCCTGTCAGTCCCACCGACCCAGAGGCCAGTCTGGGCTCTGCCAATGCCCTTCAGGGAAAAGGCAAAGCAGGCAAGCCCCTGTCCCCTCTCCTGGTTCTGCCACCAGGGCTGGGCAGAAGGCCCTGTGGATTTGATGTGTTGCAGAGTGAGAGCCACAAGGTCAGATCTACAAAGCTGAGTCTACCCTCTGCTCCGGTGCTAGAGAGACAACCCCTGCCTCTACTGTGCACTCTCGACCTTCCCTGAGCTCCAGGGTCTCCAGAGCAAACCTGGGTGAAGCTGGCGAGATGGCGTAGCAGGTGCTGGTGCTCGTCAGCAAACCTGATGGCCTGAGTTGGAGCCCTGGAACCCACCTTAGAGAAAGAGAACTGACTCCCGAAAGTTGTCGTCTGACCTCCGCTGACACACCATGCATGCATATAAATATGTAAAATTTTTTCATAGATTGACTGAAACCACAGCTACGTCACAGGCCACCAAGCCCTTTTTTGAGGAGAACTTTTGCTGCCTCCCTCAGCTGCATGCCCCACCTGGCCTGGCCCTGCCTGTCAGCTTAGCTCAGCTCAGTGCCCACTCAGCTCTAGCCATGCCAGCTTTTCCCCTACCCGCCCCCCCATTACCTTGATTTGTGTCTGAGACCCCAGACACACATTGTTCCTCGGCCTCCAGCTCGTCCCACTTGACCTGACCTGATGTCCCGTCCTATGCTACAACAGCCTGCTACCTCCTGGGAGTGTGGTCTCTCTTGCTGTGTGTCTCCCGCCAGGACGGCAGGCATCCATCCACCTGGGCCTGCCTGTTGCCCCAGGGCTCAGTTTGACCGATGTCTTCCAAACAGACCACATCACCCAGACTCCTAGCAGCTGGGTGTACTGTGATCACGTGACAAAGGTAAACTGCTGGCTGTGCCCTTTCTCCATAGCTGCTCTCGTTGAGGGGTCTCAGGTATGTGAAGTTGGAGTCCCTTGGGATCAGGCAAACTCCAGCAATTCAGGCATCATGGGAGAGAGTCCCAAGCAGCACACAGCTGAGGGGCTGGGGACATAGCTCAGTTGGCAGAGTGCTTGCCTAGCGTGCACAAGGTCCTGGGTTCCATCCCCGGCACTGCCTTCATCTCACACCAGGTGTGATAGTGCACCTGTGTCCTCAGCTACCTAGGGTATTCAAAGCCAACCTGGGCTGCATGAGAGTCTGACTCAAAAGGTGACTGGGGAACACTGGGGTGGCTCAGCAGATAAGGGGCCTTGATATGCAAGCCTGGGGTCCTAAGTTCAATCCCTGGAACTCTTGTAAAAAAACAGGACAGAATTGGATTCATGAAGCTGTCCTTGACTTTATACATATTCTCACACACACAATTACACACATACCACACACCACACAAATACACACCATACAAACACACCATACACAACACATATACCACAGAATAGTGGTAATCCTTAATACAATTTTAGGTGAGCCCAGACTTGGACTTGTTTGAGCCTCCACCATTCAGAAGGCAGCTGAGCATGTGGCTTAGCTTTGTGGCTGTGGCTGCACTGTCAGATGTGAAGTCCCGGGAGCTTGTAGGAGACCCCAGCCCAGCCGGCTCCCTCTGTGCATTGCCTTCTCTCAAACCTAACGAGTGACTCAAGTTTGCAGTGACTGTGAGAGGAAGCAGCTATCAGCTTTAAGCACATCTTGGATGCAAAGGGCGTTTATGGGCTGACAGGTGCCCTATAAATATGATTTGTTTGGAGGCCGCTGGGGCCCCTGTGGGAGGGCTCTGTGTCCCAGTTAACTCAGAGTCAGGTCGGCCTGCTCTTCACCCTGACCCAGCAGCCAGAGATTCCTAGAGGCTCTTCCCTCACAGCAAACAGGATGGGAGCTCCGTGGGCTTCAAGAACCAGGAGCCTCGTGTGTGCCTGAAAGTGACGACACCAGGTTTGACCCAAGGTTGTTAAAGCGGAATTCTTCGTCTTCCTTTGTAAGTTAGATCCAGATACTCTGAACACTGGCTATGGAAGACAGATAAATATGATTTTGACAAAACAATCAGAATGAGTATTTTGAAAAGGAAAACAAAACAGGGAAGAACTTCGGTGGTATTTGACTCTAGAGCATCTCCCAAAACTCAACTATTGAGAACTTAGTTCCCAGTATCGAGTACTGGAAAGTGATAGACCTGTGTGTGCGCAGACTCAAGTGTGTGCATGTAGGCATGGGTACACACGTGTGGAAGACAATCTCTGCTGTTGTTTTCTTAGCTGCCAGTCGCCTAGCCTGGAATTCATTGACCTGCTAAGCTGCTGTCCAGCAAGCCCTGTCGACCCATGCTGGGGTTTATAAGCATGGGAAACTATACTTGGCATTTTTTTTTAACATGGATTCTAGAAATTAAACCCATGTCCTGTGCTTGTAGGCTAAGCATTTTAGCCAACTGAACTATGAACACTTAAGAAGTGGGGTTGGAGCTGGAGAGATGGCTTCGTGGGCATGGGTGCTGGTGCTGCAAGAATGAGGACCCGAGTTCAAATTCTTAGCACACATAAAAAGCTGAGCATTAGCCAGGTGGTGGTGGCACACACCTTTAATCCCAGCACTCGGGAGGCAGAGGCAGGGGGATTTCTGTGAGTTCAAGGCCAGACTGGTCTACAAGAGCTAGTTCCAGCACAGGTGCCAAAGCTACAGAGAAACCCTATCTCAAAAAAAAAAAAAAGACAAGAAAAGAAAAAGTTGAGGCTGAGCATTAGGGATAGAGAAATGGCAGCGGTTAAGGGTATTGGTGCTCTTGCAAGTACCCAGGTTCAATTCCCAGCATCCATATCAGATAGCCCACAAAGCCCTGCAATTCCAATCCCAGGGGATCTGATACCCTCTTCTAGCCTCTGTGGGTGCATGCATTCACACAGCACACATACCAAAGCGTGCGCACACACACAAACAAATGAAAATGTAAAAGCTGGACATGGCTGCATGTGCCTATAATCCCAACCCTAGAGGACAGAGACAGACAAATCCCAAGAGCTTATTTGCTAGCCTCCCTAGCCAAAATGACAAGTTCTCATTTCAGTGAGGGACCCTGTCTCAAGGCAGTAAGGCAGAATGTGAGGGAGGAGGACACAGGATGTCCTGTTGAGCTCCTGTGTGTACATGCCTGTGCACACACACACTAGCATGCATTCACCACACACACACACACACACACACACTCACACAGGGGGAGCCAGGTGGGGGGAAGTTAGGCTTTTGAAGCTGTGCCCTTGTAAGCAGAGATTGTGCATTCATTTCCCGGCCAGCCAGACCAAATAATCACACAGAAACTATACTGATTACAACACTGGTTGGCCAATGACTCAGGCATATTCCTGGATAACTCCTAAATCTTAAATTAACCAATTTCTATTAATCTATTAACTAATACAAGGTTGTGGGCTACCAGTAAGGTTCTGGTGTCCTTTTACTTCAGCAGTTACATGGCATCTCCCTGACTCTGCCTTCTTTCTCCCAGCATTCAGTTTAGTTTCCCTGCCTCGCTCTGTTTTGTCCTGCTGTAAGCCGAAGCAGCTTCTTTATTAACCAATGGTAATAAAACATACTCATAGTACACAGAGGGGACTCCCACATCATGACCGTGAAGTGGATATTGGCCTTTTCTTCCCAACTATGACTGGGACAGGAGTCCTCTACCACACTTCCCCACCCCAAGGTCCCAGTCACCACAAGTGCAAAGCAACAGAGCCAAGTAATCAAGGACAGGAACTTCTGAAACCATGACCCAAAGTTAACATTGCTCTATTTAAGTTGATCAACTCAAGTATTTGATTACAGTAACACAGAAATGGCAAAAAGAAACTTGTAAGTTTATAGTGGTCAGTGTCTGACCATAGAGATTCTGAAATGCCCATGACCCTCAAAGGGACGTCCTTTTAGACCCAGTGTGGTCATCTGCAAAGTTTGTACTTGAAAACCATGCAGTTGAGTTACCAAAGCAGTAAATAAGGCTCGTGATGTTTTAAGTTTGTATGATTTTCGTCGGGCCACATTCACAGCTGTCCTCATTTGTATGTGGCCCACAGGCTGCAGCTCTGAAACGTGCTGCTAGCATTCTCAGTGAGCACAGGGCATGCGCTTTCGAGGTCTCTGCAGTCCACACAGAGTGGTTGGGAATGGAGGAGGAGGTATAAAGAGAGGAGGGGAGGAGGGGAGGACAGCGCAGTTGGCTACACGAGCATGAAGACTGACTTAGATCCCCAGAACCTGTGTGAAAATTCCAGTGAGCGCTTGTAATCCCAGCAGTGGGGAGGCAGAGCCAGGCATATCCATGGTTTACTGGCTAGCCAGCCTAGCTGAATCAGTGAGCTCTAGGCAGGGAAAGACTCTTGTCTCGGAGAAACAAGGTGGATATACCCGAGGAATGATACTGAAGTTGTCCTCTGGACCCACAGGCACACACACATGGCTCCACATACAGACCAGAAAGAGAGGGGGTAGGTGTGTGGTGAGTCTAGGGAAGCCAAAGCTGCCCCTGCCCTGCTTTGTGGGTGGAGCTCAGCAAAGCCTGGCAGGGGTGCTGAGGAGAACAACAAAAGTGCTCACTGTGTGAACCCGTGTGAGCCCACAGCCTGAGCCAAACACACAGAGGCACAAGAGTCTGGAATCCCAGGGTACCTTTTGGGGGAGAGGGGAGGCAGAGGCAGAGGAATTTCCGGAAATGTGTGGGACAGCCAGTCTGACGTGCAAGGAATGATCACGTCTTAAACAGATGCAAAGACAGCAAACATGAGTGAAGCAAACACGATCTCCACAAGTGCTTGAGAAGTTCTCCCCTCAGAGAGCAAGTGCATGCATTCTCTCTCTCTCTCTCTCTCTCTCTCTCTCTCTCTCTCCCTCTCTCTCTCTTTCACACACACACACACACACACGCATGCACACATGCATGCACGCACACACATACACACATATGCATAAGCACACACGCACACACACACGGTGGGAGAATGGAATAATACCTACAGAAAGAAGAAGAACAAGGCCATTTTACTACTCCACTAGGACCTCAAGGTCCTAGGGTGCAGAAACAGGGCTCCAACGCTGTCCCCAGTTGGAAGGTTACCTGAGGCCTCTGAGGCCAGCCTCCTGCCTGAAGGCCAAAACCTCCCCTTACCCTGCTGGACAGATGTGCACCAGGATAAGCCAGGCTGCATGTGGTGTCAATTGCCCACAGAAGCCCCAGAGCTCTGTCCCCATGCCCTACAGAAACACATGCAGGTGGCTGGCCTGGGGTACCCATGTGGATCAAAGTGTGGGCTTAGGAGATCCTTAGTGGATACCGATGTGCCTTGCAGAAACTTGGCCAATACAAGAGGACATGCTCTGCCTACCAGCCAGCCACACAGGAAAAAGGGTCTCCAGCAAGCCACTAGATCAGGGGTTCTCAACCTTTGGTCATGACCCCTTGGGACTGCATATCAGATATTTACATTATGATTCATAACAGTAGCAAAATCACAGGTATGAAGTAACAACAAGAGTAATTTTATGGCTGGGGTCACCACAACATGAGGAACCATTTTAAAGGGTCGCAGTGTTAGGAAGGTTGAGAAGTATTGCTATAGACTGGGAAATTTCTAGGGGCTAGCGGGGTGAGGGTGGGGAGGGGAGGGGGCCTTTGGAGCTGCCATAGCCACTCTCCTCACTGCTGTGACTGAACACCTGACAAAGGCAACTGAAAGAGGCTCATGGTTTGGGTGCGCAGTCACGGTGGGAAAGCATGGCGGCAGGAACGTGAGGCAGTGGGTCACATGACTATCCCTGTCGGGAAGCAGAGAGACTATGCTGGAGCTCAGCTTGCTTTGCCCTTTTATTCTAACCCGGACCTCATCAGTGGTACCGCCCACATTTGGGGCGGGTCTTCTCATCTCATTTAACCTAACCTAGAAACTTCTCCGGTGACTCTAGGTCCTGGCAATACACAGGAGTCCTCGGCCTGGAGCTGGGCTCACCTGTGCTCACTCTGGGACAGCCTAAGGGAAGTCGCTGCCCTGCTCTGGGCCCGCTTCAAGTCCACATCACCCTGATGATCAGCAGCCTCTCAGGGGCAGGGCAGGGGACTGCATCTGAGTTCCCTGGCCCAGACTCTGAGCCTCTGCTTGTGAACCGCACTGAAAGGTCACCACACCCACTTCTGAGGCCTCAAGCAAGAATTGTGTCTCTGGGGGCAAAGGACCTGGATTAGAGAAATTGACCAGGTGAGGCAATGGGAAGTCCTCAACAGCCATAAACCTGGGCTCCAGATTCTGCCCCAATCCAGCCACCGCCTTCTAAATCAGAGCAGTTGGTCACTGGGTGTGCCTGAACTGCGGCGAGGATCAGGTGGTCTGAGGACTCCATCTAGCCTGCAGGGACACTTGTTCAACCTCACGATGGTGACTAGAGAAATCAGAGGTACTCCCTCTCATGCATGTATCCCACACACACATGCACGCACACACACACACTCACACGCACACACACGCACAGGCACGTGCACACATACACACATACCTGACACTAGAAAACCAACTGCAGGCATCCCTGCTCTGCGACTGAATTATGCCTCCCCCAAACTCTAACTTTTGACTTGACTTTGAATTAGAGTCTTTAAGGAAGTAATTAGGGCTAAATGAGATCATAAGGGCGAGGCTCTAATCCCGTAGGATCTATGTCCTTATAAAGCAGAGGAAGAGGGCCTGGAGAGCTGGGTCGGCACTTAAGAGGACTGGCTACTCTTCTAGAGGACCTGGGTTCGAGTTCCAGTACCTACATGGTGGCTCACATTGTCTGTAACTCTGGTTGCAGGGAACCCCATGCCCTCTTCTGGCCTTTATGGGCACCCAGCAACCATATGGTGCATAGACATAAAGAAACAGGCAAAACACCCATACACATATAATAAAAATAAATAATGACCAAGACAGACAAAGCACATTTTTCATTTTTTTTTTTCAGTAAATCTGAAGACTTGGCTACCAGGCAGAGACAGAAGGACCTTGAGTTCAAGGTCAGCCTCAGTTACTTGATGAGTTTGAACTGGCAAGATGGCTCAGTGGGTAAAAGTGTGCTTGCCAAGCAAGACTAACAACTTGAATTTGATACCTGGAGTTCATGATAAGGGAGAATTGTCTCCCAAAAGTTGTCCTCTGACCAACACGTGCCATGGCTTGACTTTCACACACACACACACACACACACACACACACACACCCCAAATAAAATAAGAATTTAAAAAACGAGGAAGTAAAGAAGACTTGGCCACTCTGGAAGACGAAGAGGGCAAGGACTCACATCCCCATGGTAGAGCACATCCCTCCTACTGGCCTCTACTCTGGGACCCTACGGCAGTCCAGCCCTAGTCCTCTGCAAGTGATCCCATCCATCTCTGTTGCAGTTCTGTCTTCTAAGTTTGAGTCTTTTCTTCTCTACCTGGACCCCTTGAGGATGTGATCATCTGTTATTCCCATGCCAGGACCCCTGTGCCTGCCCCCATAGCTCACGCAGGCTTAGAACAACGTGGTGGTATGTATATCCTGCAGCCAGTGGACCTAGGCAGATGGTAGGTAAGGAAGCCAGAGTTTCTGTGCTCTCTGGGTGGGAATGGGTCTCATATGGATGCTGTGCTGTGCTGTGCAGCAGGGGAGTGGGAGGGGTCTGCCCAGAAACACAGGGGGCAAAGGCAGGAAGGCTGTGGCCATGGCATTCACCGCACGCTTTGCCAGTGTTGAAGAGTCAGAGACACAGTGTCCTGCTACCACCTTCACCAGCTTGAGAAATTCCCCTAGCCTTTCAGGACATCAGTTCAGACCAAACGGAAATTCAGGGCTTTGAAGCTGAAAAGAATCTGAGAATTAGCCAGTATGATGAAGCAGAATTGGAGCCTTTTTTTTTTCTAGAGATACTTAGAAAGAGAGCTTGGCAAGACGGGTCAGTGGGTAAAGATTCTTTCAGCACGAGCCTGAAGACTCGAGTTTGATCCCTGGAAATAAAGGTGGAGACAAGAGTTGTTGAAGTGGGAATGGGAGTGGGAGTTGTTTAAAAAGAAAAAGGGGAAATTATGGAGGAAGGTCATTGGTTAAATAATAAAGAAACTGCCTAGGCCCATTTGATAGGCCAACCCTTAGGTGGGTGGAGTAAACAGAACAGAATGCTGGGAGAAAGAAGCCGAGTCAGGAGTCGCCATGATTCTTGTACTCCAGACAGACGTAGGTTAAGATCTTTCCTGGTAAGCCAGCTCGTGGTACTACACAGAATATTAGAAATGGGTTAGATCAATATGTAAGAGCTAGCCAATAAGAGGCTGGAACTAATGGGCCAGGCAGTGTTCAAAAGAATACAGTTTCCGTGTAATTATTTCAGGTATAAAGCTAGCTGTGCAGGCAGCCAGGTGCCAGGAACGTAGCCCGCCACTCTTATTACAACAGGGTGGCACCCAACGTGGTAATGAACTCCACGTAAAACCTGAGAGGGCTTAAAAAAGGAGAGAGAGAGAATTTAAGACAGCTTTTTACTGTTTCTGGGTTGCGTGCCGCAAAGAAATTTTCCTGACTCAGCAGCAGGAAAAAACTGGCTGCTTTAAAATGCCGGCTTTCTGGGCTGTGCCGCCATCGCGATCTCTGCTGGTTCCTGTGGGAGACAGAGCTTTTTTTTTTTTTTTTTTTTTTTGCCTACAGCACCCGGTATTCCCAGGCCCAACCCTGCTTAGCTTCCGAGATCAGGCACATTCAGGGTGGTATGGCTGTAGACGAAACAGAGCTTTTGAATGGAGCATTTGGAGTAAAGTGCTACGATTTGTTTGATGGCAACTAGACTCACTGTGTGCCTAAAAGGAAGTCATTGCATGCTGTGGCTCAGAGGCACAAGCAGCTCCGCCATGCTACTGGTGCAATGTGCAAGGGTCAGAGGCACAAGTGGCTCCGCCATGTTGGACTGGGCGGGGCAAGCAGGCAGTACCTGTTTTTGACCTAGGAATGTCACAGCTTAGATTCTTAAACGCTTAGCGATTTAAAAGCGCAAAACAAACTGCTCTTGGATAGTAAAAAAAATTACAGATTCACAATAGAACTGATTCAGACACTGTTGGATGAATGTACGTCGGCTTGAGAGAGAGAGAGAAAATATATATAATATATAGAGAATAAAGTTAATGGTTTAAAAAAAAAGGTAAAGTCTTTAAAGAGACAGAGTACAGATAGTTATAGATTAAAAGAAATAAAGAAAAATAAGCCATGTACAATGGAAAATTCACAGAGAGTCTGGATTATGTACATTGTGTTTTCTTTAAATTTTTTGACTGTAAAAGAGCTAAGTACAGAGAGACATTTCATTATATGGGCTGCCAAGAATGGATATCATAAGGGTATTATGACTTCAGAATTTGGGTCTAAAGATATGATGCTTTGGAGAAGGTCTTCTTTTGTTTTCACAGAGGATGAGACCCTGTGGATTACTTCTATCCCAATATGGTATGATAGACCACGCCCTCCTGAAAGGTTGCTATGAACACTCTCAAAAAATTACTTCATTCAACTGCTGACTGAGATGAACCTGGCAGACAAGTTACACCATAAAAGACCTGAATAACAACTCCCCCATACAGCAGGAAGCAGTTTGGAGAGAAAAACTGCGCCCATGTTCCCATATATTGTTTATAAATGTTCTTTTACATTTAAAGGGGGAAATGATATAGATATGAATAATTTGCATTGGTATGGATTTTAAGGTCAATTTTGTTATATGTATATGTATTTCTGCTCTTAAGGTATTGTAATTATGTAGTTCATTTAAAAATGTAATGTATAATTAGGAAATATAGGTTGTTAATGGATAATCATCGATAATAGTAAAGCTTGTAGTCATGTTAGTAAGATTTTCTAGATATGCATAGATATATTTCAGATAGGCATTCTTCATATCTTTCAAAGGCTACAGAATATGGCATTTAAATGTTTTAATAACTTAGGGTTTTTCATGGCAATGAGACACGTCTGCTCCTGGCAGCACCAATCTACTTTGAAGATGGGCATCGAAGAGGATTCTTATGGAGTTGGTTAGCCATTTGAGCAAGAAACTGCTCTTGCCTGGACTGTTGCATAAACTGGACACAAAGAACCCGCAGAGAGAGGACTGCTGAACTTGCCTAAAGTTGAGATGGTCTTTCGGGGTTCCTGATTCATGGAGTCTGAGAGACATTCTTCAGGACACAGCAGATAGTGACTGAACTGCCTTTGAAATTTCCTGCTTCATGGAAATGTCTTTGGATACTATGGACCTGTAGGCCGAAGATGGATGCCCCAACGGTACAGAGGAACTTTGGGTGACTGTCCAGGCAGCGAGATGTCTCTGTCATTTCTAGAGTTTGAAAGTTGCTAATTTCTTGTTTGCTTAGGTAATATTATATCCTTCTGGAGTTTTTGATGGAGTTAAAGAATATATAGATAGTTATAGTTTTCCTTAGTTATGATAAAGATAAAATAGATGTAAATATTATAATTTTTACTTGATAACTGTCTTGTTACATGTAATTTTGCTATGTTAAAGTTAAAGCCTTCCTTTTTTTTTTTTGTTTAAACAGAAAAAGGGGAAATGATTGAGGAAGGTCATTGGTTAAAAAATAAAGAAACTGCTTGGCCCTCATAGGTTAGAACATAGGTGGGTGGAGTAAACAGAACAGAATGCTGGGAGGAAGAGGAAGTGAGCTCAGACTCGATAGCTCTCCTCTCTGGGGCAGATGCGATGAAGCTCCGACCCAGGATGGACGTAGGCTAGAATCTTCCCGGTAAGCGCACCTTGGGGTGCTACACACATTATTAGAAATGGGCTAGTTCAAGTGCGAGAGTTAGCCAAGAAGAGGTTAGATATAATGGGCCAAGCAGTATTTAAAAGAATACAGTTTGTGTGTTGTTATTTCGGGGCATAAGCTAGCCAGGCGACCAGGAGCTGGGGCGGCAGGAACACAGCTCGTAGCTCCCCACAACAAAGAGTGGACTCAAAGACCTCTGACCTCTACATGTCCCCCATACACATCATGTACACACACAACAATAATAAACAATTTTTAACTTAAAAATGTTTAGAAAGACAGGCACTCAGCAGACAGTGAGGCATATCTAAGAGTGTGTATGTGGGCTCCTCCAGGGCAAGCTACAGTGAAGTATGTTAGCATTAGCCATATATACTATTTTGGAAGTTTTCAAGTGGCTAAGAACGCTTCTTTTGATAAGTAAGATTAAGTGGTTCTAGAGACGCCTTGAATTAAGTTAATCTGATAAAACAAACAAAAAAAACAGAAGCCACTGGCACTGCATAGGTGTTAGGACACGTCCTCTTCCTATAAATGACGAGATGCCTAGACACTGGTGGACTCATGGCTGAGAAGGGAAAAAGCGCCAACCACTAACTGTGCTGGAGTTCTCGCCTGCTGAGGCTGGCAAGGACCTTCAGCCACACTGCAGAGAGAGTAGCCATTTCCCCTCTCCTGTCCCCAAGACAGTTCCCTGTATCCTTCTCCAGCCTGGCCCTCCAGCTGGAGGGTCGTTGTGAGCCACAGCAAATCAAATCCTCCCTTGACCAGAGGGCTGCAACCCGAGAGCCATCCCAGTGCCCACCGCGCAGGTCAGTTCACTGTGGCTGTGCGCCCAGGCTCTAGGGCAGGAGCAAGCTGCAGGGATGAATACTGCAGCCCTCCGGGCCCCTAACCCTCCGCGCACACTCTAAGCAGCACACTTTCCAACCCAGGCTACCTAGATTACAGAGGATCAGAGGAGATGCCAGAGGGAGGGGTGGGGAAGAGGGCCCACCCAATAGGGACTTCCACCCTAGACACAAAAACACTGGGGTAAACTTTGAGAAGAGAAAAGATTTCAGACTATACTCCCCACAGTGCTGAGCTCTGGCCTGGATGCCTGGCCACCTCTGAGATACCAGCAGATTCCTCAGCTGGGCCTCAGCGCTAAGAGCTGGCTGCATTCCTGGAGCGGAGGCCACAAAGCACCATGGATGTCTGCATGGGCTGTTGGGCCTGTGCCCTGAGCAAGCAAGGCAGGCCTGTAAGGCGGAGCCTCCAGCCTCACCCTATCAGAATGCACTAACTGCTGCTCCAACCCAGGTGTGTGATACGTGTTGAGGGTACCCACAAGACTCAGATACAGCCCTGCCTCTGGGGAAACTGCTGAGAGCCACATGTACAACTTAGAGATTGAAGTCACTGTAAGAAGCAGGGAACCCTCAGGGACAAGTTCTGGGATACCCCCCAAAAGGAGAGACCTGAGATTTATGGTGGGGAAGCAATCAGGGAGTGCTTCCTGGAAGAGATGATAAAAACATCCTTCTGGTGTGTCTGACTATTACATTGTAACAGTAGCTAGGCAGATGAAGTTCTGTGTGCCTGGAGGAAGCAGCTGCCGTGGCTGAGCAGTGACTCTAGCCACCTGGTGGCAGTTTGGAGGCCTGACCAGTTTTAGACAATCTTGGGCATTGGCCTCAGCTGTCACACAGGTCCCTTGTTCTTCCTGCTCCCTCACCTGGCACAATCTACTGCTTGCCCTTCTGGTCCTGCCTAGTCTCCTTGCTGCCTGTCTCTGTGTATCTCTCTCTGTCTCTGTCTCTCTCCCTATCTGCGTCTTTCTCTGCATATTTTGTCTCCAAAAGGCTCAAGAGAAGGATCTGTTTTGCTGGTAGCCCTGGTCTGAGGGTCATGGTCCCCAGCCAGGTTACCAACAGTTTCCAGGGGTCAAAGCTCATAAAATGTCCCATGAGCCGTGGCTGGAGCAGAGGGACACACAGAGGAGGTGGCCCTTGGCAGGGCAGCCTTGGGGCTTTAGGAGCCTTTTCCAAACCTCCAAGCCCTTGCATTTCAGATAGTTTTGGGGGCACAGGCCCTCTGGCACCCCAGCTAAAAGACCAGAGCTGTGGACAAGCGTGTCCTGTATCAGGACCTCTCAGGACCCAGCAAATGGCTTTGTTTCCTAAACAGTGAGTCCCATCTTTGGTCCCAGACAGGGAGCCTGGAGCGAAGGCAGCTTGGTGCTCACCAAACTGCAGGACCCCTTGCAGCAAAGACTGTGTTCTTTCTGCTCCACCAAGTATTGTCTTCTTTGCTTTTGCTATTGTTCTTTCCAGGGAAATCTAATTTTAAAACAAAACAAAAAAACCCCATGTTTTCTAACCAACAGGACACGCACAAGTGCCAACAAATGCTTGATGGGAAAGCAGTTCTTTGAGCCATTCAAGGTTTGTTTTTTAAGAGCCAGGACAAAGTGTCGTCCCCAGCTGTCCTGAGCATGTGGTGGCCACCGCCACCCTCTGTTCCTTTGAGTTGGAAATCTGGCCTGAGGTGTCCATTGGAACGCCATCATGAGGGCCACATACTTTCCAATCTGGAGGGTGGGGTGGTGGCAAGATCTTCCTTTAAGTGGGGAAAAACTAAAATATCACTGTGAGTAAGCCTTGGCAGCCTCGGTTGTTTCCACACACGAATGTCTTCACACACGGAGCGGCTGGCTAAGAAAAGTGGCAGAGTCTAGACCAGGGGTGACAAGTCACGGTGGCTAGATGGAATCCAACTGCATGTGCGTGTGTATGTATGTGTGTGTGCATGTGTGCACATGTGTGTATATGTGTATGTATGCATGTGTATGTATATATGGAGAGGACAAGTCACGGTGGCTAGATGGAATCTAACTGCATGTGCGTGTGTATGTGTGTGTGCGCTCGTGTGTGCACATGTGTGTGTATATGTGTATGTATGCATGGGTATGTATATATGGAGAGGACAAGTCACGGTGGCTAGATGGAATCCAACTGCGTGTGCGTGTGTACATGTGTGTGCGTGTGCGTGTGTGCGCATGTGTGTGTATATGTGTGTGTACGCATGTGTATGTATATATGGAGAGGATAAGTCACGGTGGCTAGATGGAATCCAACTGCCTGTGTGTGTGTGTGCGTGTATATATGGGTGTGTGTGCATGTGTGTATGTGTGCATGTGTGTGTGTGTATGTGTGTGTGTGCATGTGTATGTATATAAGGAGAGGATAAGTCACCGTGGATAGATGGAATCCAACTGTGTGTGTGTGCATGTGCGTGTATATATGTGTGTGTGTGTATGTGCCAAATGTGTGTGTGCATGTGCATGTGCGTGTATATATGTGCGTGTGTGGTGTGTATGTGTGTGTGTCAAATGCGTGTGTGTGCATGTGTATGTATGTGCCAAATGTGTGTGTATATATGTATGTGTATGTATGTGTATGCATATGTGTGTTTGTGTATGCTGTAGTATGGTGTTTTGTTTTGCTTTACTTATAAGTGGAATCTCACAATGAATGCAGCCCTGCCTTGTCTGGAACTCTCTGTGTAGAACAGACTGACCTCAAACTCATGGAGATTCACCTGCCTCTGCCTCCTGAGTATGGTGATTAAATGTGTGCACAACCACGCTTAGCTGATGGTTAGTTTTTATCGCTAACTTGACACAATCTAGAGTCACCTGAAAAGAGGGAACCTCAGTTGAGGAATTTCCCAGACCAGACTGGCCTGTGGGTCTGTAAGTGATTGTCTAGATCAGTGGTTCTCAACCTTCCTAATGCTGCGACTCTTGAAAACGCCCAGTCATAATATTACGTTCATTGCTACTTCCTAACTGTAATTTTGCTAATGTTATGAATTGTAATGTAAATATTTGTGTTTTCTGATGGTCTTAGGCTGCCAGAGGGGTCACCACCCACAAGGTCTAGATACATGATTGACATGAGAGGCACCATCCCTAGGCAGGTGGGCCTGCCTGCATAAGAAAGCTTGCAGAACAAGCCAAAGAATGAGCCCATAAGCAGTGTTCCTCCGTGATCTCTGCTTCAGTTTCTGCTCTGACTTCCCTCAGTGGTGGGCTGTGACCCAGAGTATAAGTCAAGTAAGCCTTTCCTTCCCAAGCTGTTTTGATCAGAAGTTTTACTATAACAACAGGAAAGAAACTGGGATAGTGCATGTATGTGTATGCATGTATATGTCATGTATATGTGTGGATGTATATATGTGCAGGCATGTGTATGTGTGGGTGCATATATGTGCAGGTATGTATGTGTGTGGATGTGTATGCATCCATAAATATAGTATACATGTGTGAATGTGGGAGAGTTGTATGTGTAGCTATAGTGTATGTGCATACATGTGGGTTTGTGGGTGTGGAGACACACATGTATAAGCACAGTATAGATGTGTGCAGGTGAATATGTGTACATAAGTATAGTGTGTATCTGTGCGGGATATGGTCTCCTTTTAAGATTGCTCGCTACAAGTTCTAGGATTTTTTCCTCTCATAAAACTCCGATGTGCATGATGTGCCAGGCAACAACGTCATGACAGCCCCTTGGACGCAATTCAAACAAGCCAAAATAGGGGGCAGCTGTCATACGAGAATCCATCAAATACCATAAAACCGGGAAAGTGGCTGGGTGCCATCTTGAGAAAAGTGTACTACACCCGCACAGTTCCCTGTGTCCCTCTCTGGCTGGATGGCTGGGCCCAAAAAGAAGCAGTCTGGTATCCAAATGCAAGCTTGCAAGCTTGGCCTGCCTACTGCTGTGGGCCACATGCATCCAGAACAGCTACAAATGCAGCCCAATGCAAAATACTAAGCTTACTTAAAGTGTGTGTGTGTGTGTGTATGTGTGTGTGTGTGTGCATGCATAGGGGAGGTTCCTTAGTGTGAAGTTTTTGAAGAGGATATCATATCTCAGTGTTAAAAGGTCGAGGTGTGCCTGCATGGAGTCTACGGACTGGAGACCTTAAGTAGAATTTCAAAGTCTCTGTTTGGTTCCTTGTCTGTTAAATGGAGTCAATAATACCTCATTCCCAGCATTATTCTAAGACCATGTGGAAACATAAGGTATACATAAACATAAACACAAATGTACACATGTACAAGAGCCTGGAGCCTGGAGCTGCTGGGGCTACAGAGATGGCTCAGCTGGACAAGTGCTTGTCATGAAAACGTGAGGACCCGAGTTCAAATCCCCAGAATCTACATATAAAGAGGCAGGCACGGAGCTGGGGAAATGGCTTAGCAGGTAAAAGCAGCAGCTACGGAAGGCCGGCACTCAGAATAACCAGAAACAACCTAAAGTACTCCATGTAATGGCCAACAGCTGTGATCCCGGCACTCCTGCCTTGAGATGGAAGGTGGAGGCGGGAGAATTGGTCACGAGTGCGCGAGGGACCAGCTAGCCTGGAGTACACCTCACAGCTGCGGAAACATGGAGAGAGCTCCTGTGTCAGCAAGGTGGGAGGGGAGGACCAACTGCTGGAGTTTTCCTCAGACCTCCACACGCATGCCGTGGATCCTCATGCCCCTACTCACACATATCTGTGCACACACACAAACACAAAGCGAGGCGTGGCAGCATACTTGTGTAATCCCAACACTGTGAGGAAGGAACAGAGACACGTGGATCCCTGAAGCACCTACCCAACCAGCCTAGCAAAGTTGATGAGTTTCAGGTTCAGTCAGAAACCCTGTCTCAAAGATACATAATACACACACACACACATACATACACACATACATATATACATACATATACACACATACATATATACATACATATGCACACATACACACATGCATACATACACATACATATACACAATATATACATACACACATACATACATACACACATAAATATACACACATATACATATACACACATACACACATATACACACATGCACACATACATATACACAGATACATACACACATACATATACACACATACATACATACACACAGAGGGGGAGGGGAGAGGGAAAGTAGGCTGGAGGGCTGGCTCGTTGGTTAAGAGCACTGGCTGCTCTTACAGAGGACAAGTGCACTCACAATTGCCTGTAACTTCACCCCGGGGGTATTGGTTTCCCTCTTCTGGCCTCTTTGAGAACTATATCCATATGCACAAACCCCCACAACTACCACCACATACACTTATTTAAAATAAAAAATAAGATTTTTTTTTTCTAAAATGAAGCGAAGATAGAAAACAATGGAGGAATGACATCCAGTGTCACCCTCTGGCCTCCATATGCACACATACTCACATGTGTGCCCTCCTGCACACGCATGTGTACATGCTCACACCAACACATATATAAACCATACCCCACAGAGAGCAAGGTTAGGGAGGGAAGGAGAGAGAGCGAGAGCAAGAGCGAGCGAGCGAGAGAGAGAGAGAGAGAGAGAGAGAGAGAGAGAGAGAGAGATCAATGGCCTTGAGGGGTTCTAAGATCTAAACAGAATGTCAGATAGACCTGGCTGGCCCTGGCCCTTCCTCTTCCTCTGTGACCTTAGATCCTATGTAGACAGCAAGGAAGCTGTTAGGTGTGAGGGTAAACTGAGTCTATGATGCTCCGGTGGAGAACTTCTTCAGGAAAAAGCCACTAGTCCTGCAAAGTCCTCTCTTCTCTCTGGATTACAGCCTCGCCCTGGATGTCTGAGTGGACAGAGTGTCCCTGGATCCAGTCCCTAGTCAGTGATCAAAGGTGTGGACCTCATGGCTACACTCCTGCCCCTTGTCTCAGCTGTGGTACCCACTTTCTGGCTTCTTCCCATGGGTCCCAGTTTCCCTACAACCTTTCAATCATTCAGTGCATCAGCCCATACGCTCAAGGACCAAGACTGTAGGTAGAAAAGAGACAATGCAGGAGAGCTTTAGACCTTACAACCAGCAGCCATGAGGAGCTAGTCAGACAAATGAACACCCAAGCTCCTGAAGGTCCACAGTACTCAAATCCAGGTCCCCTCTCCCTGCCATACAGTGCCACGAAGCCTAGCTATACCCTTTAACGTTCTTTTTTGTGTGTGGATACAGTGAACTTTACTGATGGAATTCAAGAGAGTTAGAATTCTAGAGAGTTGGGGGGCTCCCTAATGCCCCCTTCTTCTGGGGGTCTGGGGTGGAAACCGTGAGTGAAATGCTCAGTGTTGAGGATTGAGTTGAGATAAGAACGCCCCAGCAGCCAAGGGCCTCTCTCTTGCTGTCATGTTCTTGCCATGTGGGTGGTCCAGGGCTTCTTACTCCTTAGAGGCCATGGAGGCCATGAGGTCCCCACCATGATGTCATCCCAGGAAATGAGCTGTACAAAGCTGTTACTGAGATCTATGCCAGCCTCACGATCAAAGGTGGAAGAGTGGGAGTCACTGTTAAAGTCGCAGGAGACAACCTGGTCCTCAGTCCTGCCCGAGATGCCCTTTAGTGGGCCCTTCAAAGTCTACTTCACCCCCTTCTTGATGTCTTTATTCTGGGTAGCTTTTCTCCAGACAGCTTGTCAGATTCACAATGGACAGACACACTGGGGATAGGAACTTGGAAGATCATGCCAATGAACATCCCGATCTGGGATGACCTTGCCCAGAGTCATGGCAGTACCAGTGGATGCAGGGATGATGTTCTGGGCGGTCCCATGACCATCACACTACAGCTTCCCAGAGAGGCTATCTACAGTCTTCTGGGTGGCTGTGATGGCATGGACTGTGGTCATGAATTCTTCCACAGTGCCAAAGTTGTCACGGATGACCTTGGCCAGGGGTGGGGGGGACACTAAGCCATTAGTGCTGCAGGAGGCACTACCGGCAATCATGACTTGTCATGCTTCTCGTGGTTCACCCCTGTAATGGTCTGAACAGGAGTGGGCTCCACAGACTCGTGTGTTTGAATGCTCGGCCCATAGGGAATGGCAGTATAAGGAGGAGTGCTGGAGGAAGTGTGTCACTGTGAGGGAAGTCTTCAGGTCTCACGTGCTCAAGCTATGCCCCATGTGACACACAGTCTCCTTTTGATGCCTGTGGGTCAAGATGTAGAACTCTCAGCTCCTTCTCCAACACCGTGTCTGCCTGCATGCCTTCATGTTTCCTGCCGCAATGGCAATGGTCTAAACCTCTAAAACTGTAAGTCAGTGTTAGTTAAGTGTTTTCCTTTACAAGAATTTGCTTTGGTCATGGTCTCTCTTCACAGCAATAGAAACCCTAACTAAGACAACACCCATCACAAACATGGGGCCTCAACAGAAGGGGCGGAGATGATGACCCTTTTGGCTCCACCATTTAAGTTGGTCCCAGCTTTCTCCATGGTAGTGAAGACACCAGTAGACTCCACAACATACTTGGCCCAGCATCACCCCGTTTGATGGTAGCAGGATATCACTCCTGGAAGACGGTGATGGCCTTTCCATTGATGACAAGGTTCCCATTCTCAGCCTTGACTGTGCCATTGAACTTGCCATGGGTAGAGTTATATTGGGACATGTAGACCAAGCAGCTAAGGTCAATGAAAGGGGATCACTGATGGCAATGATATTCACTTTGCCAGAAATGAAGGAAGCCCTGGTAACTAGCCAGGTGCCCAGTACAGGCAAATCTGTTCACTCTGACCTTCACCATTACGGCTCAGGAACAAGGCTGGCACTGCAAGAGATGTGCTGTCTCTGAACCAGGCAGGAACAGAGAGCCCCTTTCCATGTTCTTATTTGCAAGTATGTTCATAGTGGGGTGGCTTATGTGCACTTGTGAGTGCATGTGTCAGGCTAGAAATCAAACTCAGGTGTCATTCCTCAGCCTGCTGACACTTTGCTTTGTGTGTGGGTGTTTTGTTTTCTGATTTGGGAGGGTGGGTTGTTTTGGTGCTTTGAATAAAAATGGTCCCAATAGGCTCATATTATTTGAATGCTTAGTCGGCAGAAAAATGGCTCTATTTAATAAGGATTAGGAGGTGTGGCCTTGTTGGAAAAATTATATCATTGGGAGTGGCTTTTGAGGTTTCAAAAAAGTCCACACCAGACACAGTATCTCTCTCTCTGTCTCTCTCAGTCTGTGGATCAAGACGTCGTTCCCAGCTACTATTCTAGCACCATGCACGCCACCATGCTCCCTGTCATGATGACAACATATTAAACCTCTGAAACTGTAAACAAGTCCCCAAGTAAATGTTTTCTAAGAGTTGCCGTGGTCATGGTGTCTTCACAGCAATAAAACAGTGACTAAGACAGGTGTGTGTGTGTGTGTGTGTGTGTGTGTGTGTGTGTGTGTTTGAGACAAGGTCTCTCACTGGTCTGGAACATGTTAGGATGGGTAAACTAGCAGGCAAGCAAGCTCCAGGGGTTGCCTCTGCATCCCAGCTCTTGAATTATGTGGTCTAGAGATCAAACTCCGATCCTCATTCTTGGGCAGCAAGCAGGCACTTTACCAATTGAGCTATGTCCCAAGCCCTAACACTCCTATTTTTTACTATTAAAAATTATAATGAGTACTGGAGAGGTGGATCGGTGGTTAAAAGCATTGGCTTCTCTTTCAGGAGACCCAGAGTTCAATTCCTAGCACCCATTTATTGGCTCATGAGTGTCTATAACTCATATATGTGGTGCCCAGATATGCAGGCAAAACATCAATGTACATAAAATAAATGACTTAAGTTTAAAAATTTGGTATTTAAAAATTTGCAGGTGCTGAATAGAATGGTTCACACCTTTAATCCCAGGACTTAGGAGATAGAGGAAGGTTGATCTCTAAATTTGAGGTCAGCCTACTCTACATAGTGAGCTCCAAGCTATCCAAAGATACATAATAATATCCTCTCTCTCTCTCTCTCTCTCTCTCTCTCTCTCTCTCTCTCTCTCTCTCTCTCTCTCTCTCTCTCTCTGTGTGTGTGTGTGTGTGTGTGTGTATGTGTGTGCGTGTGTGTGTAATAGGATTGAGAAGAGAAGTTGGCTCAGTGGGTAGTAGCAGTTACTGTAGAAGCAAAAGGACCCAAATCAAACCCCCAGTTCCCTTGTAAAAAATTGGGCATGACCATGCATGTCTGTAAACTCAGCACTATGAATAGAGGTAGGTGGAAGTTTAGTAGCTAGCTAGTCCAGCCAACATGATAGTTCCAGGTTCAGCGGTGATCTTGTCTCAAAGAATAAGGTGAAGGGTGACAGAGGAAAACACTAGACATCTTCCTCTGGCCTCTACATGTTTGTATTTTGTACACTGATATGCACACATGCGTGTTCATATCACCCAGAGACATACATCTCACACACACACACACACATACACAATTACAATAACCAGATGTGGCAGCACTCACTGTAATCCCAGCACTCAGGAGTCAAAAAGGCAGGAAGATTGCCACAAATTTGAGACCAGCCTGGTCTACATATCAAGTTTCAGGCCAACATGACTATGTGTAAGACCTATTGGGAAAAAAAAAAAACAAGACTGCAATAATAATTTATTTTAGCTGTTATACTTCTATGATATGAATCTACAGATATTTACAAGTCGTGCTACACCCTTCCTTCTTGATCTTCCTATGTCTACAGCAGTGTCTCTCACTCCATCTAAGAGCTACGGGAGTATGTGTACATGGATTAAGGGGCTTGCAGCCAAGCCTGGCAATCTGAGTTCGATTACTGGGACCCACATGGGAGAAGGAGAGAACTGATTCCCAGCAGCTGTCATCTGACTTTTCCACACCATGGCAATGTGCACTCCGCCCTCCAAATAAACAAATAAATGTTTAAAAAATTAGCCTTCTTGGGCTCCATTCTCCTACTGAAAGTTGTGCTTTGATTTACACACAATGAGTTGGATGAATTCCACCATGCCTGAGTAGAGTCCTAGCAAGGGCCTTAGAGATAGCTGTCCCCAGCCACCTTCTTCCTGGAAAAGTGAGGTATGGTATGCTGAATGAAAATGGCCCCCATAGACTCATAGTTGTGGCTTTGCTGGAGTAGGTGTAGCCTTGTTGGAAGAAGCGTGTCACTGAGGGTGGGCTTTAAGGTCTCAGAAGCTCAAGCCAGGCCCAGTGTCTCTCTCTTCCTGCTGCCTGCCAATCCAGATGCAGAACTCTCAGGTACCTCTCCAGCACCATGTCTGCCTGCGTGCTGCCATGACAGTCATGGACTCTGAAACTGTAAGCCATCCCCATTAAATGTTCTTCTTTGTAAGAGTTGTCATGATCATGGTCTCTTCACAGCAGCAGAACACTGACAAAGACACTGGGTGACTTCACTTTGTACTTTCTGTGGCTATAAACCATGAAGCACTGAACATCTGCCAATTTCCAAGAATAAGCTCTTAACAGTGTCATGTCCAAGTCCTGAGGAGTGAGCACTTTGAACGCCACTGAGCCCCCTAACAACCTTCTTACCCTCCACAAGACCATATCCACCTTGTCGTAGGTGGTCCCCCAGACCCTGGCCGATGCAGTGAACTTACCAACTTTCTCCCTGGAATCTCTCTGCATCATATTAATTCCCAGCTGCTGGGGCAGGAGCAGCTGTCTGGCCATTCAGAGTTTCCTAGACTAATTTTTTGGATCTACTTTTTATTGTATGCATGTACTTTGGGGGTGTGAATATGCCCATAGGAGTGCAGTTGCCCTCAGATTACAAAAGGAGGTGTCAGATCCCCGGAGCTCTGACTGCAAGCAGCTATGAACCACTCAACCTTCATACTGAGACAGAACTCAGGTCCTCTGCAAGAGCAGCTCACACATCCCGACCACTGAGCCATCTCTCCACATCCGTTTATCCTACTCTAGAAACTTCTCAAGCCTTCCCCTGCCTCTTCTATTATTTCTTCTTCCATTTTTTCCCAATCTATTCCTCCCTCTCTTACTCTTTTCCACTCCCTCACCCAAGATGGTGGCTTACATAGTCCATCTGGGTCTCCCTCTGTAGCCAAACTCACCTTGAGCTCCTGTTCCTCTGTCTCTCCAGAGCTGGGATTGCAGGTGTGTACCGCCACACCCAGTTTTTGCTGTGCTGGGGATGAAGCTCAGGGCTTTCTTCGCGCATGCTAGGCAAGTACTCTACCAGCTGACTTGCACCCCAGCCTTTATTTTTTTGTTTGTTTTGTTTTCCTGCCAGGTTGTGTATGCTTTTTCTTCTTGCCTCATGGGATCTCATTATACGTTACGACATTAATCTGTTGGTCATGACACATGTTTTAAATTTCTCCCCTGGTCAGGTCTTTTAACTTTGTTTATCGTGTTTTGGACCATGCAGAAGCATTTATTTTTATGTAATCAAGCCTGTTGAGGTTTTCTTTGCTAGCTTCTGGATTTCATGTCCTGCTTAGGAATGCTGTCTCTCCTCCCAAACCATGAAAATATTCTCCTGTCTTTTCATCTAGTGGTTTTATGACTTTGTTTTTCCCCCTTTGCAGCCTCTGACCATCTGAAATGTGTTTGGCAAGCGACACCCCACTTCTTAGGAAACCCCGTCCTGCACCGACATACAGAGACCGATGCAGTGGCCTCGCCTGCCCCACCCACCCTCCCCTCCTTCCGCCCTCACAGTCATTCCACAAGTATGTTGGGAGCCATGGTCATGCGTGCACATTGATTAGCCAGCAGAAGGGACCGTGACCCTGCCCTTGGACACAGGGGGACTGACTGATGTAGGAAACATTGCAAATGAGGGAGGGCACACGAAAACATGCAATTTCAGGAGATACGGGAGGCGATAGGGCAGGGTGTGGGGTGAAGGGGTAACAAAGGCATAGTTAGAGTTCATTGTCAGTCTAGAATTATCTGGGGACAGTCTCAATGAGGGACTATCTGGATTTATTGGTCTGTTGGCCTGTTTGTGGAATGTTGTTTTTATTGTGTTATTTGAAGTGGGAAGACTCAGCCTAAATTGGGTGGCACCATTCCCTGGGTTTGAGTCCCAGATTGAAAGAAAAAGCAGAGAAAATTATTGGAACACAAGCGTGCATGCATTCATTTTTCTCTCTGCTCTTGACTGTGGATATGACCAACTGTGTGAGTTCCTACTATCCTGACTTCATCACAGTCAAGGATTTAACGGAATCATGAGTTAAACCCTTTCTTCTCTAAGCAGCTTTTGTTAGAGTATTTTATCAACCTAACAAATAAACTAAGACAAGAGGCAAGTGTGTGTGAATATGTGTGTGAGTGTGTGAGTTGTGTGTATGTACACGTGTCCCTGTATGATGCAGGTATGCATACATGGGATGTTTAAGACAATCTTGGTATTGTTTCTCCATCACTATCCTCATTTGTTTCTTTGTTTTTGAGACAGTCTGACATTGGCCTGTATCTCATGCTAGGCTACCTGGCTAGCTGGTCTTGAGAACCGACCTGTCTTTCCTCCCCAAGCCTAGGATCACAGTCACATACACAGGCACACACCACCACGCCTGGCTTTTTGGTGGTGGTGGTATTGAGACAGGGTCAGCTTTGAACTCTCTATGTATAGGAGGATGACCTTAAACTTCTGCTCCACCTACCTCTGCCTCTCAGATGCTGGCATTGCAGGTGCGCATCACCACACCCAGCTCTGCAGAGCTGGGAACTGAACCCAAGGCCTCGCGTATGCTAGGCACGGGCTCGACTGACTAAGCTCCAGTGACTTTCACCCCAGCTTTTCTACATGGGTCACAAGGATCAAACTCAGGTCCTTGTGCTTGTACGGCAAGCATGTTGTCAACTGAGGGAACTCCCCAAGCCCAGAAGTGATGTTTTAAGTGAAGGTATCAGAAAAAGGTTCTCAGGGCTCAAAGCAGACATAAAGTGAGAGAGTCAGCCACATAGATGCCCAGACTGGGACAGGGGGGGACCAACACTGGGCAAAGGCCCTAAAGGGATCCTACTGACCACTGAGCCAGGTCAAGAAGCAATGAGAGAAGGGCTGGGTTGGTGCCTCAGTTGGTAGAGTTGTGCTAGCATGCACAAAGTTCTGGGTTTCAGCCCAAACACTGCATAAACCAGGAGCGGTGGTGCCCACTGTGATCCCAGAGTTCTGGAGGTGATGGCAGGAGGTTAAAAGTTCAATGTTGGCCTTGGCTGTACAATCTAGGAAGCCATGCTACATACCAGGGCACTCTGAATGAAATTTGGAGACTTTGATGGTGAATGGCAAGGTAAGTAAGTGTGTGTGTGAGTGTGTGTATGTGTGTGGGTGTGTGAATTGTGTGAGTGTGTATATGTGTGTGAGAGTGTGTGTGAATTGTGTGTATGCATGTGTGTGAATTGTGAGTGTGTGAGTGTGTGTGAGTGTGAGTGTGTGTACATGTGTGTGTGAGTGTGTGTGTATATGTGTCTGTGTGTGAGTGTGGTGTGTGTGAGTGTGTGTATGTACTTCATGATGCACATATGGAGGTCAGAGGACAACTTGCAGAAATTAGTGCTCTGCTTCCACCGTCAGGCTCAGCAGCATTGACTACTAAGGCATCTGGCTGACTCACTCCTCAGCTCTTACCCTTCACGTGCGGTCCTAGAGTGTCCATTCCCGCCAATATCACAAGAAACCCCCAAAGAACAGATGAGAGTGACCATGTTGACTCTGGTCCCAAACCCTGTCCTGGTCTCAAGCCCAGCCTTTACCCATTGCCAGCACAGGCTTCTTCAGAACCTACTGGAACCTTCTTCACTGCTCTTCTTCCTTGAACACACAGGACCCTTGGCTGGACCCTTGCTTTTCTCTGTCCCTTCACCTGTGACTGTCTTGACCATTGAGGAGATGGAGAGTCCACTTCTGGAATTTACCCCATCAACTGTCCATGTTCTCACCTAGATGACAAAATCAGCCTCACCCTGTACCTCATGGTCCACATAGACCTTCCTAATAATTCTCGAAATGTCGCCAAGACCCACTAACCCCTGCCTTACAGTCGTCTTCAGGTTCAGTTCCTCCAGTCAGGGTGTGCTCACAGAGAACAGAATGAGGTGGGGGTCAGGAAGGGAAGGGGAGGAGAGAACTAGAAGAAGTAAGGGGGAGGAGAAGGAGAAGGAAGATGAAGAAGAGGGCAGATCCAGAGGAGGGAGGACCATAGTGAGAAAGAAGTATGGGGAAGAGGAATTAGGAGGTGCCTTCGTTGGTAAAGCACTTGCCTTGCAGCCCTGAGGGCCTGAGCTTGACTCTCAGAGCCCATAAACGTACTATGCAAGAGCAAAGGATTGTAACCCTGGTGCAAGGTGTGCGAGCACACGATTGTGATCCCAGTGCTCAGCTATAAAGACAAGGGGACCCCCAAAGATCACTGGCTAGCCATCTTAGCCCATGTGGCTAGTTCCAGACCGGTGAGAGACCCAGTGGACAAAAGAGGGTGGATGGCCCCTGAGGAACGACAGCCGAGGTGCTTTTCCAGCCTACACACATGAGAGCATGCAGGGCAGGAGCAATAAGCCCAGGATAGTCCAGGATGACCAAGCAGGGAATCATCTATCATCTGGGTCACCAGCCCTGCCCTGTCCGAGGCTCGGGAGTTATCATGGATCCCCAAAGCTGGGGACTAAACTAAGTCACTTTTCTGTTTCTTCAATAAGACACCATGGCCAAGGCAACGGACAGAAGGAAGGGCTATTTGGACTTACAAGAATCTGTCCTGGGGGCTGGAGAGATGGCTCAGAGGTTAAGAGCATTGCCTGCTCTTCCAAAGGTCCTGAGTTCAATTCCCAGCAACCACATGATGGCTCACCACCATCTGTAAGGGGGTTTGGTGCCCTCTGCTGGCCTGCAGGCATACACACAGACAGAATATTGCATACATAATAAATTAATAAATAATTATATATATAAAGAATCTGTCCTGGCGGGGAAGCATGGCAGCAGGTAGGTGTGATGGCTGGAGCTGGATGCTGAGGGCTCACATCTTGAAATACAAGCACGAAGCAGAGGGAGCTGAGAATGCTTCTAGGTTTGAGACCTCAAGCCCCGCCCCCAGTGACACTTCTTGTAGCAAGGCCACACCTCCCAACCCTGACCAAACAATGCCACCAATTGGTGGCCAAAAATCCAAAATGACATAGACTATGGGGGGGGGGCATTTCATTCAAGTCGCAACAGACAGAGTGGGAGTCCATAATTTTTCCAGCTCAAAGAACCTTTCATAATAGGGCAGCTCTTCAGGGCAATTCAGCCAGACTCCAGCAGCGGGAGGCCTGTAAAGGGTGCTGCCCAGAAGCCCCTGTGAAATAGCTCTGGGATGTCTTGGAAGCTGTCAAATTCAAAACCCATGTCACCTACTGGGTTGCCACCATAAACAGTTCTAGGCGACTATACAGTGAGGCCAGCTCCCCTGATTTGAATACACAAAGAGCCATCAGGGACTGAAACGGTGCAAGGACAGATTTGCATTAACTGGCCACTTGCCATGACCAGGAGAGAAGCTGGAGGAACTGGAGAAAGTTAGACCTCCAAGGGCCTATCAGACAACCTCAACAATACCAGGGCTGAATCCAGGCTGTCCTCATGACCAAAGGACACCTGTGGCTGCAGGAACAGACTCCTTCCCCAGAACCTCCCCACTGCGCATGTCTTCCATCACCTCTCTAGCCCACAGTGGTGGTGAATGTGCTCCAAGCAGGAGACAAAGAGCATCCTTCTGCCTACCTTCTGGAGGAGGTCTGGAGTGCTGGCTGCTTTAGGTCAACTCAACACAAGCTAGAGCCATTTGAGAAGAGGGAACCTCAACTTAGAAAATGTCCCCAAAAGATTAACCTGTGGCTGAGCCTGTGGGGCGTTTTCCTGATGGATGATTGATATGAGATGGCCCAGCTCACTATGGGTGGTGCCACCCCTGGCCTTGTGGTCCTGGATCTAGTAAGAAGGCATACTGAACAAGCCATGGGGAGCAAGCCAGTAAGCAGCAATTTTCCATGGCCTCTGGTTGGTTCCTGCCTCCAGGATCCTGCCCTGAATTCCTGCCTGGCTCCTTTGATGCTGGGCTGTGGCGTAGAACTATAAGCTGATGTAAATAAACCCTTTCCTCCCCAAGGTGCTTTTGGTCAAGGTGTTTCCTCACAACAATAGAAACTCTAGCTGGGACACCATGAAAAGGTGCTGGTCCCCAGCTGCTGGGAATGTTATAAGGGACAATGTGCCACACAACCAGCAGTGGGAGCCAAAAAGGCTTGCCCAGGGCCTCCCACCACGCCTTCAACTTAGGACTCCATGATAGAGGGCCAGCCAGGTAGAGATGTCACCATAGAGATGTCACCAATGCCTTGTTGCCAGGCCCAAGGTTGAGCTGAGCTGTTCCTATACCAAGAGAGCCCAGAACCCAAGTGAGAGGTGAAGGGGAAGACTGGGCAGCACAAGGCTGAGGCTTGAACTCCTGGCTAGGGGGGCGGGGCAGGAAGGTGAGCAGGGAGGACCCTCCATGGTGCTGGAGAATGAGGAGGAAGGTCAAGGGCAGAGCAGAAAGGCTTAGAACAGTAAGAAGGAAGGAAAGATACTGGACAGAAAGGCTCCTCTCCATACCCACAGGGGTTAAGGACCCTTTATCAAAGGCAGGCACTGCACAGCGGGGAGGACCATTCTCACCAGGACTGCACTGGTTTGAATACATACCACACATTGGAACATAAACCACACAGACTACCACACCATACACGTGCACACAAACTACATATACACATAGTACCTATGCACACTGAATACACACTACACGGACCATACACAAACTACACATACACACTTCAAATGGATCCATAGAACACATACTACACAGGTTATGTATACATAAATGCCCTACACATGGCATGTGCATGATAGAGCACAGTATACAGGGTGTACACACATACATACACTACACATACACACAACACACATGTACACAGAACACAGATCACACAACATACATTTACATGCAATGCACATATATACAGCACGCATACAAAGAACATACATGCAATACATGTGGACATGTAGCACATTCCACAAACCACACACACAAGCTAAATACATACCCACAGCACACACACTACACATATCAACATACAACATGCACTATACAACTGCACATGCACAAAATATATACATAACAGCACACACAAATTACACACATTCATACTTAACACACTTCATAATCCAAACATATTATGCACATATAATACACATGTACTAACACAGCATATGCAAACCATATATATGCACACAAACAAAACAAGCATTTACACCCAGACCACACATATTTGCACAGTACATACACAACACATAAGTATAAATCATACATATACCAAACATCTACATATACACTATGCATACAATAAGCATATATATGACACCAATGTACACATAAAGCACAGTAAAGAAAGCACACATATTCATAGAAACTACCCATAATAGCATACATAACACATGTATATACACAAACAATGCACATACACAAAATACAAACACACACACCTAACACACATGGATACATAACTCATACAAACACATCACAATGCATGTGCACAAATACACAAAGCACACATATATACACAATATACATGTATGCATGTCACATGAGTACCACATCTGAACCCTGCATGTAGACACATCACTGTGAGATCTTATAGATTTATACTGACTGAGCCCAGACAAAGCTCAAAGCAATTTAATTTCCTTGAGTGTGGCCCACTGGGTTGAGAAGCCAATCTTGTGGCTGATGCTTTGACTTCAACTTTAGCATCAGGTCCGGAACAGGTAGGAATCTACCCCAGGGTCCTGGTACACACCGCCTCATCCTCCTGGCGCACCCAGCTCCAGTTCACCTGGCTGGCTCTTCTTCTCTGCAGACTGCACAGCAGCGCCCTCTCCACTTTCCTGCTGGGGTTTGTCTCTTGAGCTTATAGGGGAGGGATGTGAGAATGTGGGTGTGCTCGTGTATTTGTGGGTGCAGGTGTATGTTTATGTGGAGGGCAGAGGCCAATCTCAGACATCATTTCTCAGCACTGTCTGCCTTGGTTTTGGGTCTTTCCTGGCCTGAACTGCCAAGCAGGTGAGGTAGGCTGGCCAGCAAGTCTGGAAATGTACCTGTTCCCAGTGCCCCAACCCTGGGTTCACAAAAGAGATCCACCACACAACAGTCATCTCCCTATAACGGACTCTGGGACTGACCTCAGAGACTTGTGTTCATAAGGCAAGTGCTCATTCACTGAGCCATCTCCCCAACCCTAACCCCTAGATTTTACGCCCACTTAACAGATAAGAAAGCCAGAGCTGTCTGAGTGTCGCTGTGGAGTGGGAAGGGTTGTGGGTAGGACCAGCCAAGCCACGTGGCACTGACTGCTTTTCCTGTCGCTGTGATTAAACCGCTGACAGAGCAGCCTTGGGGAGGACGGTGTGGGCTGAATGGGTTTGGTTAGCTCGACACAAATATAAACATATCTGGGAAGAGGGAATCTCGACTGAAAAATTCCCTCCATCAGATTGGCCTACAGGAAGTTCTGTGGAGGCATTCTCTGCTGAGAACGTGGTCCTGGGTGCTATGAGGTGAAAGAAACCCTCTACTCTCCAGGTCACTTTTGCTCACGGTCTTCATCGCCTGAGAGAGAGAGAGAGAGAGAGAGAGAGAGAGAGAGAGAGGAGTGCTGGTGCTCGGCTCGCTTTGTCCTCTTTATCAAACCCAAGATCTCTGTCCAAGATGGCGCCCCAATTAACCCGAATCTAGAAACTCTCATGGGCACATCCAGAAGTGATTCTAGATCCTGCTAATGATCTAGACAATGGACAATGAGCATTAGCCGTCCCTCCCAGGTTGTCCCATTATATAATCCATGGCACCCCTGAGGATTAGGAAACCCAGCAATAGGAGGGGACTGTCCGTGCAAGTGGCCTGTGGTACTAAGACTTGATTTCAGCTGCCTGCATGTACGCTAAGCCACCTCCAAAGGTGGCTGAGGCCCCCTGGCTGCAGAAGTCCACTGTGAGCTCAGCTGCCAATGCCCTGTTTGACATGGCACAATACTGTGACTGCTTTGAGGTGGTATATTTGTACTGGCAGAGACAGGGGGGTCACCCGTGCCTGGCAGAGCTGTCCATGGTTTCTTTCATCGAAAGTCAAGCAAGACTCTGCCCAGCTCGTCCCAGAAATAGAAAGGCCACCAGACCCAGGAGACAGTCAGCCTGGCACTGCTGCCTCTGACCTTCTCTGGCTTCCTGGTGAACCCTGTACTTCCAATGCCACCCATGGCCTGGCACGAACTGGTGAGAACAGGCCCTGCTTCTTCTCATTTCCCAATCGGGAGTCACATGGGTAGGAGGCAGGGCTGGAAACTGGCCTTAGGCCTGCCCCCCCCATCCCTGCTTTCTGCAAGCCCTGAGGTCACCATTGCAAGCATTTCTAGTACCATCTTGGAGCTAGATAAGTGCTTAATCACAAGTTATAATGCCAGTAACAGATGTTAACCCCGGTGCCAGCTCATGTCTTCCATGGAGCCAGAGGAAGTGTACAAAATAGTTTACACATAATATAGTATGGCACAGCTCATATATGAGCATGTCCAATCTGTTTCATATATGGCCCAGGATAACCATGGATGCAGCCCAACACAAAAACATGAGGTTTTGGGTTGGGAGATTTTTTTTGCCTGCATTAATGTCTATGCACCACATGCGTGCAGTACCCACAGAGACCAGAAGAGGTTTCCTGAAACTGGGGTTACAGAAGGTTGGGGGCTGTATGTAGAGAAGGTTGAGAGCTGCATGTGGGTGCTGGTAATTGAATCTGGACCCTCAGTAAGAGTAGCCATCGCTCTAGCCCCCGTCTGTGATTTTTGTAAACACCTTTTTGCATATTTATTGTGCGTAGTAGGTAGAGGGCAGCTTTCAGTGTAGAGTCTCTCCTTCCACCACGTGGGTCCCCAGGATCGACCTCAAGTAGTCAGCTTGGTGACAGGTGTTTTTCCCATCCCTCCTTCCACCATGTGGGTCCCCGGGATCTAACTCAGGCTATTAGCTTCGTGCCAGATGCTTATTCCCTGTGAGCCTTCTCACAAGGACTGGAAGTATTTGTAACTTGATCACACGGTCCTCACACTTGAACTCTTCAGGTGACATCAGGCCACAATGTCATCTGCAGAGTTCATGCTGGAGAACCCCCGACCCAGTGACAACTGTGTGAAGTAGGTTTGTGACTCTGTGTTAGGCCACATTCACAGATATCCACAGCCGCGTGTGACATGATGGCAGCTGTCGGACACACTTAGGAGATGTTATTCAGGCCCCAAGGCTTTAAGACACAGTCCAGATGCCCCTGTTCCCTTACAAAATAAAGCTGGTGTGTCCCCATGACTCGCCTCTTCACAGCTGCCACCACTCTGCTGAACTCGCGAGTGTTTCCTTTCCCTGGCTACACCATTACAAATACAAGTGATCTTGGCCAACCTTGGATTCTAAGTAGGGCCAGGCCTGGTTAGGAGACCTGATTAGGAGGAGCTCATTCTCACATGAGAATCTTCTTGCTTCTATCACTCCTCTCCTCAAGGCCAGCATTATGGTGATGACAATGTTTGCAAGTGCATGCGTATATGTGTTTGCGTTTTCCTCTTGCGTGTGTACGTGTGTGTGTGTGTGTGTGATGTGTGTGTGTGTGTAGGTCCAAGGTTGACATTGAGTATCTTCCTCGATTGCTCTCTACTTTATATCTTTTAAGATTTTTATTTTATTTTATATGTATAAGCATTTTGCTTGAGTATGTCTGTGCACCATCCGTGGAGCCAGCAGAGGCCAGAAGAGAGCATCAGATCCCTAGGAACAGCAGATACAGACAGCGGTTGGAAAACAAGCCTGAGTCCTCTGCAAGAACCGCTAATGCTGTTACTCAGCCATCTCTGCAGCCCTCCACCCTGTTTGCTGAGACAGGGTCTCTCACTGAGCCTGGAACTCGCTCCCTAGTCAGCTAGACTGACTATTCTATTCAGCAAAGCCCCAGGGATCAGCACGTCTCCGCCCCACACTGCTCACCAGCACTAAGGTTAGAAGTTCCGTAACTGACTTGGTGTGGAGAGTGAGACTACTTCTCAGTAGTGTGGCCCTGGCTGGCCAGGAACTTGCTATGTAGACGAGGCTGGTCTTGAACTTGCAGAGATCCACTTACTTTTGCCTCCTGCGTGCTGGGATTAGAGGCATGTGAGACTGTGCCTAGTTCACAACTGATTTATGTGAGTGCTGAGGATCCGTACTGCAGTCTTCGAGCTTGCAGGGCAGATCTTTGCTGACTGAGCCGTGTCACTCAGTCCCATCTTATTTTTTTGAGGCAAAGTCTCTCATTGAACTTGGAGTTTGCCAATTTGATGAGACTGGCTGGCTCTCAGGCACCAGAGATTTCCTGCCTCTGCCTTCTCAGTGCTGGAATTATGGATGCTGGCTGTCACGCTCAGTTCGTGTGCGTGTGTGCGTGCATGCGTGCATGCGTGCATGTGTGCATGTGCGCCCACGCATGCACATGCACACATGCCAAAGATATGTACAGCTCTTCGCTCAGTGAGTCATCTCCACTGCCCCCACCAGAAATCTTAAGCATCTGCAGTGTTGCTAGAGACAAGGAAGCAAGTGCCTTGGTCCCGAGGGAACGAACCATATGATGTGATGGAGGCAGTGGACCCAGGTGAGCCCTTTCTGTCTACCACCGCTCTCACTCGGCCAATGACAGAGCCCAGGCCAGTCCCAGGTGCGGGCTCAGGAGAAAGGGCAGAGTCCACTCCCTTATCTCTAGGCCTGTGGTCGCTGCATGCAAAGCCAGGGATGCTGAACTGCACCCCAGAGGCTCGAAGAGAACGGCTGTGGGAATTTGAGTCCAGGGGAACCCTATGAGCTTAGAATTCAGAACTATAGCTCTGTTGAGACTCCGAGAGACAACTTCCTTTCCTTATGCATAACAGGGAGTGAGCTCATAAAAGGCCCGAGTCCTGCGGGGCATTAAAGAGCTCTAAAGAGGGCATGCGATGAGTTCAGGGTAAAGGAATCAGCAGCATATGGATCAAATTCGCTGCTTGTGATGCACCCGCCAGGGAAGACCGCTCACAGCACTGGAAGGGCAGATGGAACACACTCTGAGTCACAGAGGTCCCCCAAAGGCAGTGGACCCCTCCATCAGCTCCGTTACCCTGAGTGGTCTTTCCACTGTGGGGTATTCAGATGAGCTGGCCCTCAAACCTCCCAAGTAGTTCTTCCAGGTCCCCTTAAGGTCACAGAAACCTGGCCAGTTCAGTCCACATGCTGCTGGGCTCCCTCCCAATTCTGGCTATTCCTGGTTCTATGAGCTATTTCCCACACTGCCCCATCTTTACAGCAGTGGGGGGGGTCGGTGGCTCCCTTCCCAGCACCCTCTTGCATAGTCTCATCCCTCATGTGGCTGGGCGCCTCCCTCCTGCCGGTTCTGTCTAATCTCTCTGATCAACAAGGGTGCTCCCCCATCTTCCCCAGCTGCTCTGCTGATCTTGCTTTTCTGCTCAGGGTCCCCAGCTGCCCACAGGAATCCTCCTGTCTCCAACAGCAGACAGCATTGGCCTCCCTCCCAGGACAGATGGAAGAGTCAAGATTCCCAGGACCCATGATATTTAGTTCAACTTACCCCTTCCGTGTGAGTGTGTGTGTGTGTGTGCGCGCGCGCGCATAGAGGTCAACCTGGAATGTCATTCTTCAGAAACTACCTTGCCTTTTGAGGTAGTCTCTTAATGGCTTGAAACGCATCAATACGGCTACGCTAGTTGGCAAGTGATAGGTGTCTGCCTATCTCCACTTCCCCAGTTCTGGAATTATAAGTACAGGCCACCACATCCGGCCTTTTTTTTAAAATTTGAGTTCTGGGGGATTGAACTCAGGTCCACATGCTTGCAAGGCAAGCACTTTACCAACTGAGACGCACAAACGCGCACACATGCATGTGTTTGCATACACTCACGCACACCCACACAATGCTGTATGTTATTATTTTCATTTGAAATAATCTCATTTTCTTCATAATTTATCTCAGTCATTCAGACCTGGAAACCTTTATGACCAGGATGTTCATGGCCTCTTGTGATGACTTATGCCCCTGTGTGGAGGTAGGAAATAGTTCTGATACTATGAGCTGACGTTTAACCTGAGGATTTGCCCATCACCACCCCTTCCCTGGGTCACTCTAGAGAAAGGAGCCAGAATTACCAAGAGCAAGATGACCTGGCCCAGTTTCCAATTCGGGGATGGACGACTGATTGCTATGGCAGTGAGTTTTTCCTGATTTCCACGTGCCATAGGCAGGTTTAACTACCTTGTTCCTCCCTTTTCAGGAGACCATCAGCAATTAGTTGATGGTGCAGATACCAAGGCTGGGGACCCCCTTTGGAGCTACCTTAAACGCAGAAAGCCAGGCATTTGGGCGTTCCCCCTGTTGCCACTTAACCTCCATCCCCTTCTCAGGTGAGGGCTCCAGGCCTTGCCCTGTGAACTGCCCATGTAACCCTCCACTTTTGTTGGTTTCCATGCAGGAAGCTAGACAGAACAGGCTTCCTTCCTCCCTTCTTTCCTTCCTTCCTTTTGTGTGTGTGGATATATCTATATATTCACATGTACACATGGAGACTTGAAAATAGCTTCCGGTGTCATTTCTCAAGATTTGTTCACCTTCGTCTTTTCTGCACACAGTTTCTCACTGCACTGGGAGGCACCAAGCTGGCCAGGCTTGGCTGACCAGCTAACACAGGGGCCTTCCCATCTCTACTAGAGCTATAGGCCCGAGTCACCTGACTCAACTTTAGTAACATGGCCTGTGGTGGAGCTCGGGTCTTTATGCATAGCAAGTGCTCCACTAAGCCACCCTCTAGCCCAGAAAGCTACTAACCAGGTCCAGAGCTCAGAGAAAAGTGAGACTTTCAACCTCCCCTGCAGGTGAGTTCAGATGTCTCGGGGCAGTCAGCAGCACTTGGCATGTAGATGGAGAAAGCAAAATCAAGGAGAGGATCAACCTTGCTGTGCAGAGAGCCAGTGTAGCCGACATGGCAGAAGACAGGCACCCAGCACGGCAGGGGTGCGCAGGCTCTGGGTCCCATCAGCAAAGGTGGCCCCCTGTCATCTTCGTCGGGGAACTCTCTAGGACCCTTTCAGCCTAAGGATAGGATGGGGAGCCAGCGGGGAGGCCAGCAGAAGAAGAAAGGCTTCTCCATACTTCTGATTTGGAGTTGAGCCTGGGATCACCAAAACTTAAGTCCCAGCCCCTGCTTTAGAAGTTGCTGACAGCCATTTTAGTCCCAAGAGCTTCAATTTCCTCAATCATCAATCAAATGACATCACCAGCCCTGCTCAGCTAGGGGGTTAGCATTAAGAGGTGCTGGGGGAAGGCAGGGAGCCCCATTAGTTTGAGAAGGCACTGGAGAGCAGATGTTTAACACAGCAGTGACAGTGGCCTCCTTCCCCTTCAGAACCTTTTCAAGAGGGCCTGGATCCAGCTGGCCTCATAGCTAGGTTTCCCATCAGTCTGGACACAGGTGTGCCCCCAAACTGGGCAGACAGATGAGTTAAGGACAGGAAGCATCCATAAGCATCTTTTTGTATTCTCCCAAAGGTCCACAAAGACACATAAACAGATCAGTAGATCAGAGTGATATGAAATCCACTCCTTTTTAAAACCATTATGGTGTGTGTGTGTGTGTGTGTACATATGTGTGTGTGCAGTTACAATGTGTTTAAAAATATGCATAGGCTTGGGAAAAAAAGAGAAGGTATAGACAGTCATAAAAAGAAATATATAATTTTAAAAGGTAAAATAAAGTACTTGAAAAAGAATAGAGTAAAAAGTATAGTAAGCCACATAAAGACAGGAAATACACCAAGAGTCTGGAATCTGTGTGTTAATATGCTGTCTTTAGATTTATGACTGCTAATGAAGGAACAGCAGCTGATAAGAGATACTGGATTATGAAAACTGCTGAGTTAAACTGACCTATAAACTTTAAAAAAAAATGTCTTGACTTCAGAATGAAAGTCAAAGGATATGCTACCTTGGAGAAGTTGTTATGCTTTCTTTGCCACAGGAGGCCAAAGGCTATGAATTCATTCCAGGAGGATACAGATCAGGTTTGATTGAGGAAGACCCTGTGAAAATCCTGCCTACAAACATAAAAAAAAAATAAGCCTTGAAGACCTGCAAGACACATGATGTATTTTTTACCTGCTCAAACATAAAACAAATAATCATCTTTAGCTGACTTGTGTACACCACACGTTCCATACTTGTAATGTATGTTACCTTTACAAGTTTATGTATTTTCAGAACAAGGGGACCAAACACCAATGAAAACAAATGGTCAGGTGATCTTGCATTTCAATATGCCTATGTTACACTCTCCTCAAAATTTCACATCTAAAATAGCTTCAAGGCTGCTGGCTGAGATGGTCTAGCCTTACCAACTACTCCAGACCTAACAATTATCCTGATTTTCTCAAGGTTCCCCCAATAATGCCTGTGCACCCAGACAACAGAATGATGCCTACATTCCAAAAATAATGGTTATAAATGTTTGTTATCATTTAAGGAGGTTTGGTTATAAGTTGTTATTGGCAGTGGTCAGAAAAAAGCTAAACAAAGGAGATTAGATTTAGGGAACTTCTTCTGAAAAGGAAAAAAAGGGGATATAGAAATAATAAGGTAAAAGGATAGATTTTTGAAATTTTTGTTCAAATAACTATTAACCTCAAAATATTTTACATTAGTATGGATTTTGGCTTATTGATACAAATTTAAAGCTGTTTTTTATTATACTACATTATATTTCTACTTTTATCTGGGGTATTGTGCTTATGCAACTTATTTAAAAATGTAATATATAATTAAGTAATGTAGATTAATAGTCATCTATAATAGTCAAACTTATAGTCTTAGGTATGTTTTCAAGATTATACACAGATATACAAAGATGGATAGATAGATTAAACAGATGGCCTTCAAATACTTCAAAGACCTACAGAATATGGCATTTAATATGTTTAATAACCTAAGGCTTTTCATGACAGTGAAACACATCTGCCCCTAGCAGCATCAATCTACTTCATAGAAGATGATTGTCATTGAAGAAACTCCATACAGAATTCATTTTCTTTGCGGCAAAAGCTAGCCATTTGGGCAAAGAAACTACCCTTCCCTCAATTGCTGACAGTGTACTATCCAAACCGGACAAATAGGTCACAAAAATGGTGACTGTCAAACTTTGCCAAGATAAGGTAGGACAGTCTTTCAAAATTCCCTGCTTCTCAGAAATGTCTGTCAGATATACCAGACCTGTAGGTCAAAATTGGATGTTCCAGTGTTACAGAAAAACCTAGGGTGACTATACAGGCAGCCAGATGTCTCAGGGGTTAGGTAACATTTCACCCTTCTGGGGGTCTTTGACAGGGTTGAATACTAGATAGTCATAGTTAAAGTTTCCTTAGTTATGAAAAAAGGTAGACTAGGTATAAAACTTTAGAGTCACAAAGATAAGATAGATAATAGAGTATTTTCTCTAATTTGTCAAAGACAAGTGGACTGGATATTATAACTATAATTCTTACTTAATAACTGCTTTTGTACATAATTTTGCTATGTTAAAGTTAAAACCTTCCTTTTTAAATAGACAAAAGGGGAAAATGCTGTGGAGCAACTTTGTACATGGTAAATATGTATTCTCTTTGATGAGCAAAGAACTGACTGGCCTAGAGCAAGCTGGGCAGAAGAGATTAGGTGGAAAATCCACACTAGAATTTAGGGAAGAAGGACAGAGTCAGAAGAGTTACTAGGAGATGCAGAGGGAGGATGCCGGAGGACAGGTAAAGCCATAAGCCATGTGGCGGCACATAGATTAATAGAAAAGGCTTAATTTAAGTTGTAAGAGCTAGTTAATAATAAGCCTGAGCTATTGATCAAGCATTTATAATTAATATTAAGCCTCTTTATAGTTATTTGGGAGCAGTTGCTGAGACACAGAGAAACTTCAACTATGTGTGTGTGTGTGTGTGTGTGTGTGTGTACACATGCATGCATGCATAGGGGGATCAGAGGTCAACCTCTATTGTCATTCTTTGGGTGCTGTCCATTTTATTTTTAAGACAAGGTCTCTATGGAATAAAACCCGTGAATAATTTGCTGCCTCTGTGTTCCCAGAACTGGGATGATACCTGCAGCTGTGCCCAGATTATTTTTATGTTAGTTCTGAGGGTCTGTCTCTCTGTGGTTTCTAAGCAAACATTTTACTGGTTGAGCCATCTCCACAGCCTCATTAAAAAGTTGGTTTTCTATGTTCCTTATGGCTAAGCTGAGTAAGAAAGGAAAGGCTCCTCTGCACGCAGGATTACATACACTTGACCTCTTGGATGGTCCACGGGCTTGGGGCCACAACACCTCAGTCCTCTCCAGCATACAGCTGCAGAGTGAAGGCATGGTACCACCTGCAATTGACTCCAGCTTGTTTTCCCAGCCGACATCAAACTAGCACAGGACATTTTATCAGAAGAACAGAAGGGAAGCTAAGACATGCCCTACAGCATGTCTCCCTGTTGTAGGTTCCATTTTCTTAAAGATTCTTTTTATTTTTATTGAGTGGGGGAGGTGGTAGTGCTTTGGAGGCCATAAGAGAGTGTTGTATTCCCTTGGAGTTGGAGTTACAGGCAGCTATGAGCCACCTGACACAGATGCTTGGAACTGAGCTTGGGTCCTCTAGATGAGCATCAAGCAGTCTTAACCAGTGAACCATCTCTCCAGATCCCTACTATGATTTAAACATCAAATGTCCCCCATAGTTTGTGTCTCTAATGTCCCTAAAGGCCTTTATGTCGAGGCTTGGTCCCAGCTTGGTGCTGTAAGGAATGTCTTAGTTCCCCTTCCTTTGCTTCGGTTAAATATCTTGTCCTGACTGGTTTTACACCAACCTGACACAAGTTAGAGTCATCTAAGAGAAAGGAATCTCAATTAGAAAACTCCTCCATAAGCTGGGGCTCTAGGCAAGCCTGTAGGATGTTTTCTTAATTTGTGATTGGTGTAGGAGGGCCCAGTTCACCGTGGGTGGTGTCATCCCTGAGCTAGTGGTCCTGGTTCTATAAGAAGTTAGGCTGAGCAAACTATGGCACCCCTCCATGGCCTCTGCATCAGCTCCTGTCTCCGGGATACACACTCTGAGTTCCTGCCCTGGCTTCCACACCTGCAATCATAGCAAAAGGCAGGCTCAGGCAAGAGGACTGCAAGTTCAAAGCCAGCATGACCTGTATGGTGAAAACCTGATTCAGAGTGGAAAAAAGAAGGGGAGAATGAAGTAAAGAAATGAGAAAATAAATGATGGATGGAAAGCAGAAAGCAGGAAAGCAAGGCCAGTTCCGATGGCGTCCTCAATGTCCGACACAACTGAAAGCTCAAGTTTAGAAAAACTGGAAACTTTCAAGTTCTTGACTTGACCAGCACTTAAAGAACATCATTTCCCCTTGGAAAAATATACACACAGGGCTGGCGAAGTGACTCAGTGGGCAGAGCACTCACCCAGAGCAGGCAGGAGGACCTGAGTCCCCAGAGCTCCCACAAAGGCAGGGCATGGTGGCATGCCCCAGTCATCCCAGAGCAAAGTCGAAATCCCCGGGAACTCATAGGCCAGCTAGCTTGGCATGTGCAGTGTCAAACAACAAAACACTTTGTCTCTCAAAAGGAGGAAGGGGGAGCCAATATCCAAGACTGTTCTTCAAGCGGCGCAGTAGGTATACAAGCACATTCACACATATGAACTACATGCAAGTCATCCTCATATATTCAAACATACAAACATACACACCACACACCAACATATGCATACACAGATTTCTTCTTAAAAATATGTAGACACAAACTAAGCAAGTCAACAAGTTGGCATTTCAGAAAATACATAAAATAATTCTAAATGAAATGAGCACAGGCAGAATACATGTCAAGAGAGAAGAGGTTTGTGGGGCTGGGTCCACGAACTGGCTGAGGCTGGGGAGTGCCTGAAAGGCTGTGACCCTAGAGGACTCAGTGTCTGTGTTATCCCTTAGGACCTGGAAATCAAGACTGCAACCAAGGTCCTGATGTCAGACCACAGCCCCTCCAGGGCCTCTCACCACTGGTCTCCCGCCCACCTGGGCTTGCTTGCCATCGCTCACCCCTGTCCTCCGACATGACACACCCTGAAAGGAGGCACCTGCTTCAATCTCGCTGTCTCTGACGGATGACTTTGTCCTTGGTGAAGAGTCATTGCAGATGTTATGAATGATCCCTTCTGAGGACAGGGACCCTCTCTTGGGGACACGGTCAGAAGAGGACTTATGAGGAATAACCTCATGTGTCACCCTTGGGAATGCTGTCCACCACTTTTGAGACCTGGTCTCTCACCAGCCTAGCGCTCACCAAGTAGGCTAATCTGACTGGCCAGCGAGCCCCAGGAATCTGCCCATCTGCCTCCCCAGAACTGGGGTTATAGGTGCACACCACAAAGTTCAGAATTTTGATGTGCATTCTGAGGATTGGAATCAGGGCTTCCTGCACGTGAGGCCTCTCTCCAAACCCTCTGCCTTTTAAACTAATTTATTTTTAATTTTTCTTACACCTATGGTCTGTATGTTAAGCACACTTCCCTATACACCCTGCCCTTTCCCTTCTCATCCCTCCCCTCTCCCGTTAGCTTCCCTTGTCCCCCTAAGTGCTTTACCCCCTAAAAGTTTTACTTCTTCTTTTTGTGTCATGTATACGTGCGTGGTTTATGTATTTGTATAGAATCTAGGAACCACAAATGAGAGAATCATGTGGGATTCCCTTCTGTATGCTGTGAACATGTTTTATCACCATTGGTTAATAAAGAAGTCGTTTTGGCCTATGGCAGGGCAGAATATAGGCAAGGTGGGAGATCCAAGTAGAGATAGAGGAAGAAAAAGGTGGAGTCAGGCAGGCACCATGATGCCCAAGAAGCAAAATGTGAGGTAACAAACCACAAGCCTCACAGTAAAATATAAAGTAATAGAAATGGGTTAATATAGGATCTAAAAGATGTAAGAGTTAGTTAATAAGAAGCCTAAGCTAACAGGCTAAAGAGTGTGTAATTAATGCTAAGCCTCAGAGTGGCTATTTCATAAGTGGGGAACAGGAGGGTGGAGAAAAACCGGTCCAGGGGGCCCAGCGGGACAGAGAATATTTGTAGTGAGAAGAGAAAGTGTAGAGCATTTGTCTTTCCGCAAGTTTCCACGCCATTTGCGGTTTGTGGACAGGTCTTACTGTCCCTGGGCGAACCAGCTGTGTGTGACTAAAGTAAATGCTGCCAACTGGGGACAAGGAGCTCGCTGTGGCTCAGTCTCACAGTCTGAGCCCGCGAAAGAGCCCGCTACTCCAGACGGAAGTCAAGACAGCACACATGGCAGGAGCACGCAGCCCCGAGAAACTGTTCCGCCCACAACCACAGAGCAGAAGAGAGAACAGGGCGGACACCAAGGCTCTCAGGCTCCCTTCAAAGGCACAGGAGAGCTCCTACTTGGCCCTACTTCTTCAAGGTTCCACTCTCTTCCAATAGCACCAGGCCTGGGTCCAAATTTTCAACACAAGAGCTTTTGAGAGACTTTTCCAAACCCAAGTTAATCAATTGTCAGTGCTGCAGACAGGAAAGCGGAGCTCACACTAGCTGCCTCTCTGACAGTCCATTTTGCCTGGCTATCAAGAAAGAACGGCAAGATGTTGGTGGGGCTTGGAGGTGAGTTACTTCGTCAAGTGCTTGCCATGTAGGCTTGGGTTCTGAGTTTGAATGTCCAGAAGTTAAATCCAGTGTGGTACTGGAGAGTCAGCTCAGCAGCTCAGAGCTTCCCGGCCTTGCAGAGGATCCCGGTGGAACCCACGTGGTAGCATACAACCATCTATAACGCCAATTCCAGGGTATCTGTGCCGTGTCTAGCCTCCACATGCACTACAGCCATGTAGTTCACATACATACATGCAGGCAAAACACTCGTACACATAAAATTCAAGTATATAAATCTTTAAAAGTAAATAAAGAAAGGCTGAGTGCCGTGGCACACAACTGTAATCGCAACACCCGGGAAGCAGAGGCAGGAGGATCAGGAATGCAAGGTTTTCCGCAACTAGACATGGAGTTCTGAGCCAGCCTGAGCTACAGGAGACCAAGGAAAGAAGAAAGCAGGCAGGAGGAGGGAGGTGAGGAGGGGGGAGGGAGGAAAGGGAAAGAGAGGGATAAGGAAAGAGGGAGACTGTGCTGGGCGCTGATGGGCCTGAGGCCTCTGCACACGCCTTTTGATGTCTGCCCAGTCCGCAGGGCTGAATGCCCCGACTGTCAGGCTCCAGCAGTTTTCCCAACACTGGGCCCATGGTCACCCGTCACCAGCAACTGTGGGCGGGAGTAAAGCACCTCTGTGTCACCTCATGTGTCAGCATTGTGACTCTGCCCTGTGCTTTACCTGACCTGGTCTTTGCCAGCCCTTAGCACTTCCTGGCTTTAGCCTTTGGGTGGAAGCAAGGAGCAAGAGCTGTGGGGTAGGTGCACTGGCTGCAGGCTACCTCTCTGTCCTCACAGGGGCCCAGTGCTTCAGGAGCTCACTGTAAGGCTGTAGGGAGGGGCTGACTCTTAGCACTGGGGATGGCAGGGCAGAGATGAGAGCTGGGGACACAATGACCAGCCCTATAAGACCCACTCTGTCTCAATACTACACCTTCACCCTGAAGAACCAGCTCCTTGGTCTCATGGCCTCCATCCGACCACAGGCCTTGCTCCCCACCCCCTTCCCAGGACCCGGGCCCACAGCTCAGAGTGTAGAGCTAGTAGGAGCCCATCAGTGTTTTCCCACAGGCCCCAGTCCCAGCTTCGCCCTCTCCCCATTTCCCTACATACGGGTGTCTCTGGTTTGTAGATAGAGAACTCTCCCACAGTCTCAGCACAACTAGACTCTCCGCAAACTCATGCCTTCAAGAACTCATAGAGAAGCCACACCCAGGCTGGATACTTCCAGTCTCCCTGGCCTGTCTTCACACATAGCTGGGGCCCTCACCCCAACACACACTACAAGATCAGGAGGACAGGGACTCTCTTATTACCCAAAGCCACTGCCCTAGGGCACTGTAGAACCAATAAGAAGGCGCACTGACAGCACCGTCGAGGCCACCATGCTAAGAGTAGTCCTAAAACCTTCACTGAACTGTAGACACGGACTCAGAGCATGTGACCGGGTCCAAAATTGGACCTCTCCAATGGGTTCCCAGGAGATGTAGAGGCTGTGGGTCTCTGGAACTGACCTTGGGTAGCAAGAGTTTTAAAAATGATATCTTGGGCTAGGTTGGTGGCTCAGCAAGTAGAGGTGCTTGCTGCCAAGCCTGACGACCTGAGTTCAATTCCTGGGGCCCACATGTAAAGAACAGACTCGGACTTTTCTGCATGCATGAGGGTATGCACATGCATGTATAGATGCACATGTGTGCTAGAATTTGCATGTGGGGGGCTCAAACCGTGCCCCTTGTTTTCTGAGCAGGTCTCTCACTGGCCTGGAGCTCACCGATTTGGCTAGGCTGGTCAGCGCAAGGTCTTGTTCACTTGCCCTCCTGACTTGGCTCAAGGCAGAGAGCTCCCCAAGATCAGCCCTGCAGTTGTGGTGAGGCTGGGCAGGAGCAGGTAGGAGACAGTGGCCATAGGGGAGGGACTTGTCCCCAGTCACTTGTCAGGAGCTCTCAGAACATCCTGGAACTCCTAGGAGTGTGTTTTACTGGAAAGAAATAAAAGCAGGTTGGACTCCCGCCCCTTTGTTTGCCTAAAGACTTAATAACCTAATTCTAAGCTGAACTCTCTGGCCACCTGGCAGAGGTGAATGTGGTGCAAAGCACCACTTACTTGGGCCCCAGAGGCTGGGGGTGGGGTGTCCCACTGGGAAGCTTCGAGAAGAGGAGGTTGAGTGGAAGCTAGGAGGAGTCTGGCTGTGAAGAATGAAGTGGACAGGGATGCTGTGTGACTCTGAGCTGATTACCTAACTTCTCTGAACCTTTGTTCCTACATGCTTTCCTAGATGAATCCGCATAGTTAGCAATGACAGACAGCCTGGCTCTGAGCAAAGGTGACTGCTTTAGCAACAGAGACCTCATTTGAGAAGGCTGCTGGGGACCCAAGTGTTCTGGATACCCAACACTCAGAACTGCCGGGACAAGGAAGTTCTTCCCATATGGCCCAACTAATGTGATGACTCAGTTTCCCTCAGCTCACCTCTTTCAGGTTCCCCGAGGTGTCATGGGTATGCCCTGCGTCCTGATGACTCTGGTTTGTTGGGTTTTTGTTGGCTTGCTTATTTTGTTTTGTTTTTGCGACAGGATCTCATGTTATCTAGGCTGTCTCTACACTTGCTAAGCAGCAAGTATTCCTAAATACATCAATACAGCCGGGCGGTGGTGGCGCACGCCTTTAATCCCAGCACTCAGGAGGCAGAGACACGCAGATCTTTGTGAGTTCGAGACCAGCCTGGTCTACAAGAGCTAGTTCCAGGACAGGCTCCGTAGCTACAGAGAAACCCTGTCTCAAAAAACCAAAAAAAAAAAAAAAAAAAAAAAAAACAATACAACCTACTCAGTCTGTACAACATTGCTTGTATATGTTTTCAAGGCTGACCATTGGTGGGTGGTAGTGTTTCTGTGGACAGAGGATATGGGGTGGGGTGGGGGGAGAGTATACAGATGCAAGGGGAGACATGGAGAAATAGAGGAAGGAGATCTCAGGGCATCCTGTCACTGCAGGAGAGGCAGCAGCCAGCTGGGAGGTGACAATGCCTCCTGGCTGCAGAAATGGCCTCCTGGTCCCCTGCATTGATAAGAACTTGGAGGGGAGAGGATCCATTTGTCCCTTGCCCCTGCATTAGGGTGAAGATTTTCCCCTACCTCGTCCCGCCCCATCCAGAAGCAGCTGCTGGTCGGTGTGTCTTTCAGCACACAGAGATACGGTGTCCCTCTTCCAATCTACAGAGCAGGTAAAGGGCAGACTGGGCTCACACCCTGACCAGGCTTCTATAGGAAAGTTTTCCAAGCCCCAGGTCTTCTGGCATCCTTGTGTCCCCACACCAGGTGCGTCTGTCTGTAGAGTAATCCCCAGAACCCACTGAAGCTGGGCGCTTCAGTACTGGTGCGCAGCCACAGTGCTGGGCGGGTGGAAACAGGCAGATCCTTAGTGCTCTCTGGCCGGCTGCTATCGCAGAATTGGGCAAGCTCTAGGCTACCCAGAGACCCTGTCTCAAAAGCAAGAATGGAGAGGGATTGAAGAAGATTCTCTGAGGAGTCCTGGGGTCCAGGGGTAAGGACCTGCACACGTAGGAACTGTGCCAGAAAATCGGGAAACAGACAAGCGACAAAGCTGAACGAACGAGCCAAGAAGCTTCCCACACAAGAGTTTGCCACTGCGCAAGAGGTACAGGGGCTGCAGTGATGAGTGCCACGCTGCAAGTCTGTGCTCTGCTGATGCGATGTGAACCCATGGGAGAGCTCGCCATTGCCCAGAGCAGAAAGCCAGACAATTCAACTCTGGAGGTGTGCTGGGGTCGGGACCCACACTGGCACTGGCTTGCTGAGTGGTCCTGAGCCGGCCCTTTGCCCTCCTTGACTCAGCACCTCCGGTCAGTGGAGAACCGGAAGAGGAGGGCTGTCATTTCATCTGTCCACTGTGTCTCTTTCACGTGCTCCCGAGAGCAGACAGGCTCCAAAGTGAGGCTGTAGGAGGTCGAAGGACTGAGGAGACCGGGAAGATGGTTCAGACAGTGAAGTGCTTGCCTTGCAAGCATGAGGGCCTGACTTTAATCCTCCAGATCCTGTGTGGAACAGCCTGATACAGCAGTGAAAGCCTGGAGTCCTGATGCTGGAGGAAGCAGAGACAGGATTACTGCAATCCAGCCCATCTAGCCAAACTGGGGCGCACTAGAGTCTATGGCGGACCCTGAATTAGAAAGCAAAATAAGGAGAGCAATTGAAGAAGATAACTGATGATACCCTCAGACACTCACACTCAGAGACACACACACTCAGAGACACACACTCAGACACACACACTCAGACACACACACACACTCAGAGACACACACTCAGAGACACACTCAGACGCACACAGACACACACTCACACACTCACTCACACACTCAAACACACACTCACATACACACGACTGTGATGATGGAGAGGGTGTTATTAAAGAGTACCTTGAAAAGAGAGCCACTAGCAAGTAAAGGCGAGGCCCAAGGGGCCGCAGTAAACCCAGCGCATCCATCAGTGACCTGACGCATGGACCACGTCTGAACAGCTTTTCTTGTTTTAAGGAGGCATTGGACTAATTAAGCAGTTCTGCAGGTAAAGACACTTGCTAAATTCAATCCCAGAACCCACCCAAAAGTGGAAAAAGAGAGCCGAGTCTCGAGGAATTGGTGGGCAGAGAAGAACTAGGAAAGAGTGTGTGTGTGTGTGTGTGTGTGTGTGTGTGTGTGGAGAGGATCGAGCCTCGTTTGAATCCTGACTTAATTTTTAATAAAAAACAAAAGAATTTGTATTAAAAAACTGAAATTTTACCTTGGCAGTAGTGAATCACGTCTTTAATCTCAGCACTTAGGCGGCAGAGGCAGGTGGATCTCTGTGAATTTAAAGCCAACCTGGTCTACAAAGCGAGTTTTAAGACAGCCAGAGCTGTTACACAGAGAAACCCTGTCTTGAAAATAATAATAATAATGAAATAAATAAATAAATCACTGAAATTTTGAACTGATTAGCTATTTGCTAGTAAAGGAATTAATGTCTTTAAATGTCGTCATGAGGCTAGCAAAATGGCTTGGTGGATGGAGGTGCCTGCCAAGAATGATGACTCCCAGCCTGGGAAGACACAAGGCAGAAGAGAGCTGGATCCTGCAGGTGGTCCTCTGACCCCCACTGAGGTGCCAGACACGCCCCTCCCCCATACCGACAAACTCCAATGTGATCATTGTTGAGATGCTGTGCCTGGTTCTAAAGGGGCTGGCTAGTTTAATTCCGATTTTCCTCCACGCCCTCTGCTCACCCTAGGGCAGCACAGTCCTTTCTTTTTAGCTCGTTTGTATTTACTTGTCCCTAAATCTCTAGCACCCCAAAACTGTTTTCTTTGTGTGTTTGGCGATTTCTGCTTTCTGACGTCTCTGTCCTAGGCACTTTCCAGTATGTCTGTTACTTTTATATTACTGTGACCCAATGCCTAACGGAGACCGCGTAGGGAGGAAGATTTGGTCTGGACTCGTGGTTTCAGCCCGTGATAGCAGGGAAGACATACAGAGTGGCCTGTGTATGGGACAAGGCTGGTTCACACGGCAGAAAACAGAGAGAATGTGGACAGCACCAGGGTGTGCACAGTCTTCAACAGCCAGCTCCCAGAGGCCCACATCCACCCGCCAGGCCCCACCGCCTGAAGAGCTCACAAAACACCCACAAGCTGGGGAAATCGAGCGTTCAAAACCCAAACCCAGGAGGAAGTGTCCACACTCTAACTCTGCCACCTGTGGTCCCCACCAAACCTCCCTTTGTACTCAGACTCTACGCAAAGCTTCATGGGGATGAGATGCATTATGTTCTGTGCCTCTGGTGTTGTCATCCCATGTGGTCAGCTCTGTCTGTGGACGTTCCCACCCCGCCCCCCAGCGGCTAGCAATTGTTTCATTCTTTCCCGTGCTCTGCATTTTCCCCCTTGCTTCAAAAGCCCTCTCAATGTGGCTGAATCCCTTCTAGAACCTTCTGACACACCAGGCTGGACTCTACCTTTTCTGCTGGGCCCACAACCACAAGCCTCTTTTCTCTCTTGCCCATAATCCTGAAGACTCCTTTAGTCTCTCCTGGACTAAATGTTGTGTCTTGATTTCTCCCTTGTTTCAGTGGGGCCTTTCCTCAAGTATCTTTCTAAGAAAAGGTGTTTGAGAGTTAAAGTCATGAGATCCCGCTTGTTAAAATCGTGAGTGGCTGAGGCCTGTGGCTAGATGTGGAGTTCTTGGCTGGTGCAGTATAGACAGCCTCTACAGTGGACCCGTGAGACCTCCCGTCTGGGACGCATGCCTTGCACAACACTCCCCCCCACTCTTGGCTCGTGGCTAAGAGGATGTGGCAGAAGGGGTGGAATGCGACTTCTAAGATTAGATTATAAGACTCTGACATGGCTTCTTTTGATCCTGTGAATTCCTCTCTCTCTGGGGAAACCCACATCAAGAACAGTCCATGACTGGGACCTGAAATGTCCTTCCAACAACCGCATGAGTGGCTTAGAAACAAATTCGCCAGCCCCAGGAAAATGGCTCTGTCGGTAAAGTGCTTCCCAAACAAGAACAAAGACCTGAGCTCAACCCCAAAATCACAGAAGAAACAAGCCTGATGTGGTGGCGTGTGTTTCTAATTCTGATGCATACAGCTTGCTGAGGAATGCCATGTGAGAGTGACCTCTGACCTCCACGGCATGTGCACACATGTGCATGCCATATATGTGTGAGAGAGAGAGAGAGAGTGTGCATGTGTGTGTGTGTGTGTGTGCATGTGCATGAGTGTGTGTGTGTGAGTGTGTGTGTGTGTGTATTTCTCTAGTCCCAACTGAACCCTGAGATGACTATGGTCATGCAGAGCCACTCCTGACCCCCTGAGAATGCATTTTAAACCATTCGGTTTTAGAACAACTCATTGTGCAGCACAGGCAATGGTCGGTGTGTTGGAGTTTTTCTCCTTTGTGTGTGTGTGGATGCACACGTGTGTGTGTTTGTTGCACATACACAGGGAAGACAGAGATTGATGTCAGGTGCCTCTCTCCATCACTTGTCATCTTGTTTGATGAGACACCGTCTCTCGGTGAACCTGCAACTCACCAGTTCAGCTAAGCCGGCTGACCAGAGAGCTCCAGGGATTCTCCTGTCCCCACTTCCCCAGTACTGGGGTTACAGTCACATGCTGCTGTGCCCAGTGTTTTCGTGGGTGCTGGAAACTCAGGTTTGTACGCCAAGCACTTTACCTACTAAGCCAGTCTCCCCAGGCTTTTCACAGTTTTGAAATCATCTGGCACCAACCTTCCCAGTGCTGCTGTTGTGAAATCCAAAACAAGTGAGTCCTAAATGTCTGTGCATGAACTCTTCACCTCTTCCCCACTCTGCTCCCAGGGGCCTCTGCGCCTCCTCTGCCCCAGTGTGTAGTAACACAGTGGTTTGCCCATCCCACTAGACCCTGGGGGCCATTTCGGTTGGCAAGTCATGCCTTTCTTCTGAAGGATTTCCGTACTCATACTCATGAATGATTTCCCCGGCCTCCATGTTCTCTGTCCACGCTTCCAGAAAGTCTCCGTGATCCAGACTTTGTATCCACTACTCCTTATTTTCTCAGGCAATTTTGATTTTCCACTTCCGTGAGTTTTACTCTGATCTTGTAAGTTCTTTTCCTTTCAGGTTTCCTGAAGTTTATTTCTTTGGTTAAGCCCTGGATGGCCTGCAACACATTGTGTAGACTTGGCTGGGCTGTATTACCTTTTATGCTGTTATGGCTGAGCATCCACTTTTTATTTCATCTTAAATACATTAAATAGCATCATTTGGATGTTTGTCATAATCCATGTGTTTCATAGATAGATAGATAGATAGATAGATAGATAGATAGATAGATAGATAGATAGATAGATACTGGATTAATAGGTGAATGAATGAACAGAAAGACATGGATGCGTGGATGAGTGGATGAATACATGCACACATATGTACACACATGCATATGTAATAGACCTTCCCTCTCTCTTTTACTCTCTAACTAGAGTGAGAATCAAACTATCAAACGCAATGCCTTTCGTGCTCAGGAAGCATTCAACCATGAAGGATATCTACCTATCTGTGACCCCTCTATCCTGGAATTACAAGCACCGCTACCACACCCCTCACTTCTTAATTTGAGTTCTGGGGATCAAACTTGGGACCTCACGATTGCAAGAGCCATCCCCACAGCCCTGTCGTATTCTTTTGACTGCTGATTCGTGCTGTTTGAAAAGCAAAGCACCTGCGAGCGTATGGATTCCCCACCAGCCTAGTCTTTTCTTTTGCCGCCTTTTCTCACACAGCTGCCCTGCATTACACCGCTGTTTGTTCTTATGTTTGTTAACACCTTTCTTCTTTCCTTGGACTTCCTACTGTGTTTTCTCCAACTGTTTGAGATGGAAACTGAGACACTGAATATTTAGTCTTTGTGTCTGAGCTTCACTATGTAGCTCAGGGTGACCTGGAACTTGAAATTTTCCTGCCCCGGCCTCCCAAGTGCTTCAGTTATAAGCAGTTATTCCCACATCCAACCCTATATCATTAATTTAAAATTATCTACTCTATACGCCTTGTGTCCTGACTGGCTTTGTTTGCTTGTTTTGTTTTTTGTTTTAGTTTTTGTTTTATCATCTTGACACAAACCTAGATGGGATCCTAACTGAGACAATTCCTCCACCAGACTGGCCTATGGGCAGGCATGTAGGTTATTTTCTTGATTAATGATTGTGAAGAATGGCCCGATCCACTGTCAGCACTGCAGTGTCTGGGCAGGTGGTCCTGGGTTGTCTGGGCGTGATGGTGCACACCTTTAATCCCACCACTCGGGAGGCAGGAGGATCTCGCTGAGTGTGAAGCCAGCCTTGTCTTTCTAGTGAATTCCAGGACAGTGAGGACTGCATGGACAGACCCTGTCTCAAAAACTAGAGAGAGAGAGACAGAGAGAGAGTGTGTGTGAGAGAGACAGACAGACAGACACAGAGAAAGAGAGAGACAGACAGAGAGAGAGAGACAGAGACAGAAGTAAGCCGAGCAGGCCGTGAGGAGCAGCCTAGCAAACAGCATCCTCCGTGGTCCTCCCTCCAGGTTCCCACCTGGAGTACCTGCCCTGACTTCCCTCGGTGATGGAGAGTGACCTGAGAGTTGTGAGCTGAACTAACCCTCCCCTCCCCAAGTTTCTCCTGGCCGTGGTGTTTATCACAGCAGTAGTACCCCACTAACACACCCTGAGATCTTTCGGTCAGTGTGGCTGTGTATCTCTGGTCGCACATGACATGTTAATTTTCATTCAGCTTGAGATATTTGATCATTTTTCCATGTGATGTAGAAGAGTCCAAATATGGGGATTTTAATAGCCCTTGCTGTTGTTGTTAGCTTCTGATTTAATTCCGCTGTGGTCAGAGATGACACTCAGCATGACTTCACCTCTTTGGATCTGCTAGGACTTGCTCCCTGGCCCAGCACGTGGCCCACTTTGCTAAGCATTCACTTGAAAAGAACATATGTTCTCCAGCTGCTGGGTGAATTACTCTTTAATGTCTATGAGGTCAGATTAATCCTGCTGTTTGCATTTTCTGTATACTTCTTGACATTTTAAATATGACTTTTCCTATCCACTACTGAAAGTTTTGAAATCGCCAGCCATGATTACAGGTTTGTTCTTGTATTCTTTCAACTTTATTTTCTGCTTTAAGCATTGAGGGTCTGTGTTAGCAGGGGCATACACTTACGGTTGCTGTCTTCTTGGTGACATAACCCTTTCCTCTGCATCTCCATTACCATGGCTGTCTTTCAAGTTGAAGTTTGAGTATGAAATTCTTCCAGAGGCTCATGTGTTTAAATACTTAGTCCCCAGCTGGTGGTGCTGTCTGGGAAACTAAAGAACCGTGAGGGAGTGAAACCTGGCTGGAGGAAGTACATCACAGGGGTTTGAGACTTTACTGCTTTGTCCCACTTCCTGTTCGCTCTCTGCTTCCTGAATGTGACGGATGTGATCGGCCAGCTTCCTGTTCCTGCTGCCATGTCTCTCTGCTGCCTCTTGAGATGTCTTTTCCAACATGAAAGAATTGTAAGTCAAAATAAATTCTTCCTTTAGTTGGTGTTGCCAGGGTGTTTTATTATAATACAGAGAAGAAACTGATACAGAAATCTACTGTGATGTGGGCAGAGCCAAACCTGCCTCTGGTTCATGTTTGCATAGTACAACTTCTTGGGTTTTGTTTGTTTTTCCACTTCCTACTCTTCTACGTCCTGTATTTAAAAAGTATGTTTCTGACCCCAGCGAACCTAGACAACAAAGAGGACCCTTAGAGAGACATACATGGATCTAATCTACATGGGAAGTAGAAAAAGACAAGATTTCCAGAGCAAATTGGGAGCATGGGGACCATGGGAGAGGGTTGAAGGGGAGGGGAGAGTAAGGGAGGGGAGGGGAGAAAAATATATAGCTCAATAAAAACAATAAAAAAATATGAACACACACAAAAAATAAAATAAAAAGTGTGATTCATAAACTGCAAGAACTTTTTATACTTTGATGTCCAACATTGGAATCTTCTGTCTTGTTGTACTGGATACTGGACCTGTAGCCTCCATGAGCTATTCATGTACTTTATCCCTGGCCTGCACCTCCAGCCTTCAAACTTCACCTTTTAACAGAAGGATTGGTGGAGTTTAAATACTCCATCTTATTTCCTTAAAAAAAAAAGTGTCCTAGTTCTTTCTTGTTGTCATAATTTGTTTTCTTCCGTGTGTTCATATATGCACATGTGTGGGTAGTGTAAGTTCACACGGGTGTGTGCACATGGGTATGTGTGCATGCGTTTGTGACTGTGTTGGCTCCCATGCTGTCGTGCTCGGTCACTCTCCAGCTTGCGTTCTGGGACAGTGTCTCCCCTGAAGATGGAGTTCATTAACTTGATGAGACTAGCGAGTTCCAGGGGTCCTCCTGTCTTCGCCTCCACTCCCCATGCTAGGATGACAGACGCACGCCAGCATGTCTGGCTTTTTACATGGGTGCTAGGGATCCAGACGTGGGTCCTCAGGCTTCTGTGGCAGGCACTTTACCCACTGGGCCATTTCACCAGCCCCTTGTTTCTCAAGCTTTAACCCTTTGTTCCCGAGGACCTTTGTCTGCCTCGTTTTAACCTCTTCATTAAACTTCTAATTATATTTCTATTAGCTGTTAGTAGAATTTCTAACTGAGAAAACTAGTATTGAGTTTTTGGAGGTTTTATTAATCAGTACCTTTATCCCTTTGGATAAACAAACTTAAAAATGATTTATGACCATGAATTCACCCTGTGTTTTCTTGCTTGGCAGTTTTTATTTTGTTTTCGTTTTTGAGACAGGGTTTTACTAAGTAACCCTGGCTGTCCAGGAAGTCCCTAAGTAAACCAGGTTGGGCTCAAACTCACAGAGGTCCACTTGCCTCTGCCTTCTGAATCCTGCCACCCTGGCTCTTGCTTTTCATTTTATTTTTTTACTTTGAGAAAGAGAGAGCACACTCGTATGAAAGCAAGAGGTTGGCTACATTGCTTGAGCGTCTTCCTCATTCTTTCTTATTTGTGAGCTTCTAAAATAGAATCTCTCAGTGAACCAGGAGCGCAATGATTCTGCTAGTCTGCTTAGCTCTTGACCCCAGGGCTCCTCCCGTCTCTGCCACCTCAGTTCTGGAATCACACACCTGGCTTCTAACTTGAGATCTAGGAGGTGGCCCTCAGAGGTTGGTTGCTGGGAGCCGATTCGAGTGGCCGCCATTACAAGATGGCGCTTGGCCCCGGCCTCGCTTGCTGGACAGCTCCATATTAGGCAATGCAGTGGAATTGTGCCTCTCGTATGTGCAGTGACGATGATGTGCTTAGGGCCAATCCCGTGGCCAGGAGCATCGGCAGGCGCACATCGGCCAATCCAGGCATGACTCGTTCCCTTACCCCCTATATAAGCAGCCGCCGTTTGACGCTCGGGGCCCCTAGCTTCCGCTCTCCCTTCAACCAAGAGGCTCCAATAAAGCGTGATTTGGGAAGAATCCTCGTCTGGTGGTCGTCTTTTCCTGCTGGTCAGGGAGTTCGCAGCAGTTGGTTTTTTCCCTCTCCACAGAGCTGTCTCTCCAGCCTCTCTTATGTCTTCAGAATATCTCTGAGGCCGATTGTCCAGGTGTTTTTCCCCCTACGTGACAGAGCAAAAGACAAGAGTTGTTACAGTTGACTGTGTTCTACCCTGACGTGAAACCTGTTTATCTGCTGCATTCTTCCTCCCATCCGTCATGAGACCAGGAGTCAGGAGAGAAGATGTGACTCTATCTAGACGATGGGACAGTTTAGCAGGTGGCTAAGCTGTGTGAATGATGTTAAAGGAATTTCCAGATAGTTTCCCTTTCTTAATCATGCCATGGAATTAACTCTCTCCTACACCGGACTCTGAATTGTAAGACTCTCATGGTTCAATGGTTAACCCAGCAGAACAATCATCATGGTGGCGTCCCAGCCACTGGGGAGAGGAGAGGGAGAAAAACAGGTGTGTTTCGGCACCAAGCCTCAATGCCATCTTCCACAGATTTCTCATCTGGCATTTTTTAAGTTTACTGACAGGGCCAGCACGATGGCTCAGCAGATAAAGCCACGTACCACCAAGCCTGAAGACCCGAGTTCAATCCTCAGGGCCCACAAAGTGGAAGGAGAGAACCAACTTCAGCAAGCTGTCCTCTGACCTCCGTACATGGGCTGTGGCGTGTGTCCCTTCCTCATCCAAAACAAATAAATGTAATGCAATTTCTAATTAACACTGGTGGCAAGTCTATATAACGGGAGACACCTGAGGGTGAGAACTTCATTCTGGGCATGCTGGCTCTGGCATCTGGTCCATAGAAAGTGCTGGACCAAGCACGGTGGTCCCCACTGTTTCGTCAGCACTGCTAAGCCTGGGTAGTCTGACAAGTCCACAGTCTGGGAGGGTGAAAGATGTGGGTGTTGTGGAAGTCATGAGGTGTTTCGGGTCCGGGTGCCTCAAGACCACAAGATCACCATTGCCGACTACGGACAGCTCTAACGTGTTGACATGTGTGCTTCTTAAGAGCAAACCCATGCTTCTGCACTCAGGAGAGCCGCGATCTCTCTTAACATCCCACACGTTCTGCTCTCATGGCAGAGCAAACATTGCCAAAACACACCTGTTTTTCTCCCTCTCCTCTCCCCAGTGGCTGGGACGCCACCATGATGATTGTTGTGTTTTCCTTATCCCTCCAAGTCTAGCTGCATTGCAGAGTTAAGTTTATGATTATAAATAAAAATTAAATAAGAAAAAAATGCCTGCAGAGAGAATATGTGTGCCAAGGTTAGTGGTGGCTGTCTAACTGAGCCACAAAATGACCGACACAGCTGTGTGCATTGCCTGCTGCCTGGGGAACCCCAAAGAGCCTCAGAGAAGGAGCCAGGGTGTGGCAAAGTCAATTGGTGTGGTGACAGTTCATTTATATTTTAATAAATAAAGCTTACCTAAAGATCATACGAGAGGTCGTCCTGGCTAGGTTTTGGTCCTATGGCCTTCCTGAATTCCATTCAACCTCAAAGGTCAGGAGAGTGCCAGTGTGTTAGCTATTTTTCTCCTTGCTGTGGTGACATATCTCGTAAACGACATCTGAAGGAGAATTCACGCTGGCTCCCAGTTTGAGGGGACAGTCCATCATGGTGGGGAAGGCGTGGCAGCAGGATCGTGAAGAGCTGGAACACTGCATCCACCATCAGGAAGCCAGAGACAGGAACGCTGGTGCTCGACAGCTTTCTCTTCAGTCCAGGACCCCAGCCCACGGGTCGGTGCTGCCCACATTTAGGGTGAGACTTCACACCTTAATCAGCCTGATCTAGAAACTCCCTCACAGACGTGCCCAGAGCTTGCTTCTTGGGGATTTTAGATCCTGTTGAGTTGATCATCAATATTAGCCATCACACCTGGAACTCTTTCCTCATCTAGCTGAGCTGCGCTCCTCAGGACAGGGTGGCGGACATCCGGCTCATCCCTAAGATTCTCTCACAGCTCCCAAGGTGTTGCCCCAGTGATGCAGCACCGGGAAGACTCACGCCATTTCTACTACAAGCCCATTACATTTTCGCCTGTAACTTACTTTGCCCGTCGCTGGAGGGTGATGACATCTATTTTCCAGGGTCCCCTTTGGATATGAGGCAATAACCAGAAGCCTGGGGTGCATGCCCTGGTACCTCCCACTAGGTGCCTGGCCCACTGCGTCCCTCAGAGTCCTTTCAGGCCTTCTCTGCCGCTGCTCCCCATCTGTCGGACAACAGATGGCGCTGTCGGATTCTGAGAGACGTCGGTGTGAGCCAATGAACGCACGGGAGGAAGGCAGGCAAGCCAATGGGCAAGGTGTGGCCAGGGAGGCCCTCAGCCTGACCCGTGAGGGTCCCCCAGGTACTGCTCCAGTCTCTCATTGCTGCACCAGCCGCACCAGGCCAGTCATTACCGCCCTTCACATCCTGGAGGAGTGGGAATTAAAGCAGAGCCTGAGAAGTCCTTTCGGGAAATACTAAGAAAGACAACGTGGTGTATGTAGATCTGTAGTTCCCAAACCCAAACACAGCTGTGTGCATTGCCTGCTGCCTGGGGAACCCCAAAGAGCCTCAGAGAAGGAGCCAGGGTGTGGCAAAGTCAATTGGTGTGGTGACAGTTCATTTATATTTTAATAAATAAAGCTTACCTAAAGATCAGAAAGTAAAACAGCCCCACTGGTCAGCCTTACAGACCAGGCAGTGGTGACACACACCTTTAATCCCAGTAGCCACACTAGTTTGCCATAGAAACCAAGTGGTCCATGCCTTTAATCCCAGTGGTGCATGCCTTTAATTCCGGCCCTAGAGAGAATTATAAAACGGGAGGAAACGGTGCTCAGACAGTCTCATTCTGAGATTTCTGGAGGCAGGATCACCATTTCGGACTGAGGTAGACATAAGAGCCAGTAGCTGACTGTTTTGCTTTTCTGACCTTCAGGAACCCCAGTTTCTGTCTCTGGGTTTTTATTAATCGTGCTTCAAATTGGTGCTAACAAGAGAGATCCCAGCCCTCCTCAGGTTCTGGCCTTCCTATCCATCCCTTGGTTGTACCCTTGCACCTCTTTGTGACTCCAGAACTTATCCAGAGCTCATGGGTGCCCAGCAGCCACCAGCCCACCACACCCATTTTCTATGTCCCTCCACCCATCACCAGTCTCTTTGGGAATGTAGCTTAATACACAATCACTGATTTATCTGTGGGCTACTGTCATTCTGCATGTCACCTTCAACAGGGTGGAACAAGGCTGTCTGTGCCCCCAGTGTATCTCAGGGCACAAAGTAGACACTCATTGAATGCATGCTTACTGAGTTAATCAGTCAATAAATATATGGTATTATGGGATGAGAGAGATGGCCCACTCAATAAAACGCTTGCCACATGAGCCTGAATGCCTGTTAGATCCCCAGAACGCTTGTTTAAAAGCTGGGGGTGGAGGCTGTGCTTATAATCCCAGCACCAGGGAGGAGGAGACAGGCAGGGACAGGTGTATCCCTGGGGCTCCCTAGCCAGCCAGCCCAGTATAGTTAGTGAGTTCAGGACATTACAATAAGACCCTTCCTTTTTTTTTTAAAAAAAAAAATGTGAACAGTGTCCCAAGGAACTACACCCAAAGCCTTCACAGATAGACACACACATGGAAATATAGTACTAAATGCCCCCAGACCATTCTTCTTTTAAACAGGATTTCTCTGGGTAGTCCTGACTGTTCTGGAACTCACTCTGTAGACTAGACTGGCCTCAAATTCAGAGATCCTCCTGCCTCTGCCTCCCGGGTGCTGGATTAAAGGTGTGCACCACCATCCAGATCCCCAGACCATTTTTGTTGCTGACTGGTAAGTATCACCAATAGCCTCAGGTCCACCACTCCCTGAATGAAGCCCAGCATCTGCCTCAGGGAGCCATCTTTCCATTAGACATCAACCTGTAAGGGGGTGAAATCCAAACATCTTTTAGTTTGGTTCTCATTCAACTAGAAGAGGGCAGCTCCTGCCAACATCAGCAGACCTGAGGAAATTTCTAGGTTCTCTGAGTTGGCATATACTATATTAATATGTTGCTGAGCTAAGAAAATCCAAAAGTGGGTTTGGGTTGGGTCATGGTTCAGTTCATGGAAAGTTTACCTAGTGTACACAGAACCCGGGCTTCTGTCCCTGGCCCTTCATACCTGCAGACCCTGCGCTCAGGAGGTAAAGGCATGGGCATCAGGAGCTCACATGCTCAGCTGTCTAGAACGTTTGAGGCCACTGAGTTAAAGCTTTGGCTGTGCAAGTCTGCCAGTCAGAGTCTGAGCCTAGGAACCATGTTTAAACAGCAGGTTGGAGAGCAAGGGATCTCCACTTGGAGCAGAGACCATAAGCAAATGTATTCATAGTAACATGTCTGAGAAAGTACAAGGAAAATCCAGAAGGGAGAGAGGCCTGCAGGGTGCCAGGGCATGGCAGTGAGGGAAGAACTCCCTGCAGAGAGTTGTCTAGAATGTCTCTCCAGACAGGGGAAGGACTGGAATGCTAGAGAGACAGGCTTATGAGTGTCAGAGTATCTGCTCTTGAAAGTCAAGATCATATCTAAAGATCATACCCCTGAGACCTGCCATTCAGGGAAGACAATCAAGGTAGGGCCCCATTACAAGAAGAATGGAGAATGTTCAAGAATCTTCTAGAATGTTTGAGGCTGTCTAGAGTGTCCCAGAGCATTCTAGACCACTCTGCCTAACACCTCCAACTCCCATCTTCCCTGGAGTGCTCCTCCCTGGTTTTCTTTTCTTGACCACATCTGAGGAGCTTTTGATGGGAGGAAGGGCCTAGGAATGGGGTTTTCCGAGGACAAGGAAATGAGCTGCTCACAGTGATGAATGTTCTTGAAAAGCAATTTATTTTTTCATGGGTAGCTCGCTGAGCTGGGGAACAAAAGTGCTTTGGCTGCCTATCAAATATTAACAGAGCCTAACTGTGTTTTTCGGCATTTCTCTTTCCTCGCACACGCTCGCCTGCGCCTCTCCCTATGGACGATGAAAATGACATCGAGTTCAAGGACTCCCTGGGGTCCTTTCCCGAGATAAAGTGGCAGCAGCTTTCATGGGGCCGTGGGACCCTCTCCCTCACTCCCACCCTCTCTCTCTGCTGCTCATTTGCTTCTCTCAGTTGTCCTTCCAGAACATTCTCCCTCTGCTAGTAGGAGGGAGAGGGGGATCACTGGACATCTGCGGCCAGGGTTCCCCACTTGGGGTCTCCCTTTAGAGTAACCAAATGGGCACAGCCTCTTCCTGGCATCAGCCACCAGACTCATACAGAGGACAGCTCTCTGGGGTTCTTGGCTCACCCATGCTTCCTACCCGTGCAAGACCACCTCCCGGGTGAAAGGGGTCCCAGGCCTTCAACAAGCAGGGAGGGCCACCCGGGTGATGGTCACAGAAGGGCTGCTGAGATGTCTAATAATTCCCTGGAAGCCGCTTGCCAAGTGACGGCTGTGCTTGGCCGTCTGGGAGAGTCCCTGAAAGCCAGGACAGCAGGGCAGCTAGGGCAAAAGAAGGCATTTGGGTCCAGCTGGCCCTTCACAAGCCTAGAAAAAGGCATGGTGTCTGGGCTGGGGCGATAGCGTAGTCTGTATAGGGCTTGCCAAGCCCTGAGTCAATCCCCAGCACCAAGGCTAGGCGGGCCTTCCAGTGCCCTGCCCAGACAGCCTCATCAATCAGAGACCTCCAGATCAGTGGGACACCCTGGCTCAGTAAGTTAAGGTGGAGGCTGGTAAGATGGCTCAGTAGGTAAAGGTGCTTGCCACCAAGCCTGATAACCTGAGTGGGATGCACAGGACCCAACGTGGTGAAGAAAGAAATGAATACAGCAAGACGTCCTCTGACCTTCACACACGAAAGGGGGCATGTTCCCAACCCCATTGCACAAATATACATACATACCTACACACACACACACGGTAGAGAGAAATGGAAAAAAAGCTTCCAGTGTCAATGTCTAGCTACCACACATGTGTGTACCTGCACATAGAGTCTGTCACACAAGCACACACACACACACACTCACATGTACACACACACACTCACACTTGCACACACACACACATTGAACACAGTGATTCACGATTGTAATCCCAGAACTGAGAAGGCAGAGGTGGGGGTAACTCTGAGGCCTGGTGGCCAGCCAGCCTAGGCAGTGGGCTTCAGGTTCAGGTTTAGTGAGAGATGCTGTCTAAAAAAATCAAGGAGGATGACTCCCAAGGAATGGAACCTGAGATTGTCCTCTTGGCCCTCTGTGGATAGACACATACACGTGCACCCACACAGAAAAAGGGGGAAGAGAAGGAGGAGGAAAAGAGAAGATCCATGTCTGAAGCATACTGCTGAGAGACCGAGTATGCACAATTCCAGGAAGCCAGAGCAGAGCCTCAGGCACAGCCCTGCATGGAAGACCAGACCAAGCCCTGCTCACCTGTGGTCTGACTCTGTTTTTGGACTTTTGCCTGTGGTGCAGTTGGCAATGGGAAGCCAACCGCAATGGTCTCAGCTGGGGTAGGAAAGCAGGCTTGCATGCGAACCACGGTAGAGGTGTGTTAGGGAGGCTCAAAGCGAGGCAGAGGGATTTGTGTGTCCTTGGATAGCAGTGCTGTCCTAACCCCCGCCTTTATGCTCCATAAAAGAAATTTTTTTGGGGGGGGGGCAGGGGGAAAGTTTATTTGTCTTATAATTCTAGACTACATGTGCATAATTGTGGGGCATCAAGGTAACACTATGTGAAGCAGCTAGTCCCATTGCATACAGACAAAAGCAGAGAGAAATGAGTATGTGCTTGCTTGCACTCAGCTCACTTTTTTCACTCTTAAAGGGTAAACAATATCTTGCTTGGGGAATGGCGCCACCTACAGTGGATGTGTCTTCCCACCTCATCCCCCACAGACAATTCAAACTATCAGAGCGCGTATGTGGAAGGAAAGGTGTACGTGGGGCGGCAGAATACGGGTGACGGTCAGAAGCAGCCTTTGGGGTTTTCCCAGGGAGCAGAGTCATTCACCTTTTGGTTTTGTTTTGGGTTTTTTGGAGACTAGGTCTCTCACTGACCTGGAACTTCTACACTAGCCGGGTTTAGCCTACCCTGCCTCTCCAGCTCCAGGGTCACAAGCGTGTCCTACCATGCCCAGTCTTTCATTTAAAAATCTTTTTTTTTAACCATGTATGGTAACACATGCCTGTAATCCCTGCACTTGGAGATCTGAGGTAATAGGATTGGAAGTTTGAGGCCAGCCTGGGTTTACACCATGAGACCCTGACTCAAACACAACAAAGCAAGACAAAGCCTTCAGACAAGTTTCCCTTTACCCACTGATAACCTGATTCTAGAACGTGGACAGATCTCTGGGGACCGCGGCCCCACATTCAGCTTCTGACAGTGGCTCCAAAGTTAAGGCATGGCCCCTTCCTCCTTCCAGAGCTGAGATAGCCAGGTTCCAAGAATGACCCTCCTTGAGCTCAGCCTTCCAGAATTTATATTCATATCACCCCCCAGCGAAGTTCATCTTGCTAGCATTTGACCAGTAAATGGCGTGGATATAACATTTCAGACTTCCAAAGCTGAGTCCCAGAAAACTTGGCATCTTCTATCAGGGTCTTTTGGATCACAAACTCTTGACGAAGCCAGGACTCAGGTGAGACATCTATTTGCTGAGCCCTAAGCCTACTGTGGTGCCTACATAAGACCTGTATAAAGTCAAGACAGTCGACATTGCAGTGTGGATGGAAGAAGGCCATCCAAGGCAACAGGGAGAAAGAGCTACTCCCCAGTCTCCAAACCTCACCGTCACTCCAACAGAGGCACACTGGACTTATCAGAGGAATCCAGGTAATCACGCTTTAGAACCCTAGTGCCAACCAGTCACAGCCACATAGAGAAAAATACCCAACTGAGTCCAGTCAAGCAATGTGCTGTCTAGCGTTTGTCAACTTGACAAGTGAGAGTCATTTGGGAAGAGGGACTGTCCATTGAGAAAATGTCTCCGTAAGATTGTCTCCGTAATATTGGCCTGTGCGCAAGTCTCTATGACATTCTCTTGATTTCGTAGTTTGATGTAGTAGGGCCTATAGTGGGTGACGCCACCTCTCCCCCACCCCCGCATCCCCTCCAGCTGCAGGTGTCCTAAGTTGTGTAAGAAAGCAGGCTTAGCAAGCCAGCAAGCAGCACTCCTCCACAGCCTCTGCATCAGCTCTTGCCTCCTGGTTCCTGCTTTGAGTTCCTGTCCTGACATCCTTTGATGATGGGCTGTGATGTGGAAGTGTAAGCTGAAATAAAACCTTTTCTCCCCAAGTGGCTGCTGGTCCTGTTTTATCACACAATAGAACCCTAAGATGATTCACAAAAGAACTATATTGAGAAGCTGTTGTAAACCACTGGGTTAGCAAGAGGTCTGCCATTTCAGTGCCAAGGGCTGTTTTCTCCAGCAGTGTTTGGGGTTTTTTAAAATATTTTTATTTATCTTTGGGGATTGCGTGCATGCATACAGTATATTTTAATCATATTCACGTCTTCTTCCCCCTCTGATTCCTCATGGATCCTACACATACACTCCCTTTCCAACTTCAGGTTCTTTAAAAAAAATATCTTTCTGAGTCCAGTTGGTGCTACCTATATGTGCATGGGTGTGGATCCATTGCTGGAGCATGCACAGTCTACCAGGGACCCCCACCCCTAAAACATTGCTGACTCTTCCTCCCCAGCAGTGCACAGCTCCTCAGCTAGGAGCGAGGACTCTGGTGTGCACGCGGCCTCCTGTGCTGACTGCAATGTTGACTGCCTTGTCCTGTGTAGCAACTAGGACCTTCTGCAAGCCCGTGAGCACAGCTCTCCAGCCATATCTAGAGGATGTGTTCTGCCCAGTCCTCCCTGGTGACCCCTTACCCTTACAGTCTTTCTGCCCACTCTTCCACAATGGTCCCCAGCCTTGGCAGGGGCGGGGTGTGTGTGTGATACAGCTGTCCTACTTAAGACTGAGCAGCCCGCTGATAACCAGTGCTCCTCACTCTGACCAGTTTGAAGACTCAGGTCTCTGAGCAATGGTTTTCAATCTCAGATAAGGACTTCTGTCCCCTTGGTCATCCTTGGAACTATGCTACTATGGAAAAGGAGTCGGAACTCAGTGGCTGAGGCCCATTCATATTTTTTTCTGTCACAGGCTCCTGAAGTTGACCTTGGGAAAGACAACCAAGAATGACCTTTAACTTTTACCCTAGCTCTGGAGTAACAGGGTCAGCTACTGCCCCTGTTTATGTCATACTGAGAATGGAACCCCGGGCTTCTTGCATACAGGGCTCTACCAACTTAGACCCCTCAGACCCCTCCTATTGTCCCAGGGAAATTAATGAGGTTTCCAACTTCTAATCTCCCAGGACTACAGACCAAAGATACTTTATTAAAATTCTCCTGACCCCAAGGGTTTATGCCCACAGTAACTTGAAAGTCGGACAGTCCACAGACCCCTTTTTGCAGTGTGTGGAAGAGGCCCTGAGGACCCCAGCACTCACATTCGACCCCTACATTCGGCAGACGACACCGAGAGCCCCGGTGCAGAGAGCTGTTTCGAAAGGGTTCAACACCTTTCCTTGAAGGAGTCATCACTCTCAAGAGTGGTGGCTGCTGATTCTGCTTCCTGCCCAGCTTACTTAGAGGAAACCAGCTGCTTGAGGTCCTGTTGTCTTCATAAAGCGCGGAGGCATGAGAGGCTCAACTCTCAGCCGTGTCAGAGTGGGGATTTCACCAGCCCTGGCTAACCCCATCTTCCAGAGGCATCCTCTGTGTCCATGAAGGTGGGGGCCACAGCCTGAGAAGAAGGCAAACCTACTGCTTCCCGAGCCAAGCCACTTTAAACCTCAACTCTTCCTGAGTCTTGCTCTCTGTCTCTTTCTCTCTGTATGTGTGTGTGTGCACGTGCACACTTCTCTGTGTGTGTGTGTGTGTGCCCCTCTGTGTGTACATACAGGTAAATGTATGTTGAAAGATCAAGGTTTCTTTGACCCCACGTGTTTTTCTAAGTCACTCAACCCCATTTTTTAAGGATTTTTTTTTTGTATTTTTGGTGAGCATGTATGTATATCAAAGGACAAGTCAGAGGATAGCTGTAGGAATCGGTCTCTCCCAAGCTAGTCCATCCATGATCTTCTGGCCGATTGATTCTCCTGCCTCACAGACCTCTCCTGACTCCCCTTGGGAGTGTGGAGACTACAGATGTGTGCATCTGACTTTTAACTTGGGTTCCGTGGGTCAAACTCAGGTCATTACGCTTGCACTGGCAAGTGCCTTTACCCACTGGGCCACCTTGCCATCCCGCGACCTGGTTTACTTGCTGACAAGGGCTCTCTACCTTGTGTGGAAACTGCCGACTCAGCTAGGTTAGCTGGCCGGTGAGCCCCATCTATCCTACCTTATGGGGCTGAGATTACAAGGGTACATGCCACTATACACAACCTTTTTCATGGGTTCTGCAAATGACACTCATACCCTCAAGCTTGTACGGCAATCACTCCACTGGCTAAGCCATCCTCACCAGCTCTTCCCCAGTCTTCACAGGACAGTATGGTACAAAAGTGTCCTCTGACACCTGGGCCATCCTAGGTAAGTCTGGAAACAGAGCTGCCCTAGACACAGGATGACCCACAAGCCATTTCCATCCCCGGAGACAGTGTGTCCTGCATCGATCGCCATCCCTCCTTATTCTTATCTCCAAATCCCCCAACTCTGCTTGAACTCGGCACTGCCTCTTCTGAGGGAGACAGGAGATACTTGCATAACAAGAACTTGACTCCTCTCCAAAGCCAAGGTTTGTTCCGATGGCTTTGACTTTCAACCTCCCTGTGTCTCCTTGAAAAGATGAACTGCACTTTTGTACCACAGGACACGCCAGGAATAGCTCCCATGGAGGGATCGTGGGCGGGGTGAGCATCAGGAAATGGCCACGCGCTCGGCCCAAGGGCTCCAAGGTACCATTAAGATGATGGGCGCCTTTTTCCACAGAGCCTGCACGAGCCATTGGCTTCATTAGTCATCTCTTCCACGGGAGGTCACGAAGAAAGAGCAGCTGTCCTGTGCTCCTCCTGCTGGCACAGGGACTCTGGAGACCACACTTGCATCCTTGGGAGCAAGAGGACACTGGAGAAAGGATTTCAGCGGGCTCTGTCCCAAGTGAGAACTGAGAGCTAACCACATCTCTGCCTGAAGGTCGAGGCTTCAGCAAGATGGACAGACTCTCCTCAGCCGCTGTGACGTGTTTCCGCAACTTCCCACCATCACTACTATACTCAGTCTGTTACGCACCATGAGGAAGGAACCCAGTACTTATGGGTTCCAAAGATTTTGGGGTCACTGATGGATCAGGGCTGCAGGACAAGAACTCAGCAACCTTGCTTCTCTTGATGAGAAAGGGCAGAAGCAAGGTTTATAACAAAACCCACAACATTCGTTGCCAAGATACAGTCACAATTTTCACCAATCAGGATTTAGGGATGAGGGGTTCCCTATGTGTTCCATCATTGTCAAGCAACACAAAATGTAAGATTTTCAGTCCAACCATCCAGATTCATTTGTTCTTTCTGTTGTTAGTAACAGTCATAATGTTTTAGAGAACGAAGAGCATAACAAACTATTTCTGTTGTTTGGGGGGGGCAGTCAGCTATTGGAAAGGGTCCCAGCTCCCCAGGGCTTGAGAACCTGAACTTCCTTTCACCCTACAGGTAAAATGGAATCTGAAGTCAAAATGGCAGTGCTTAGGACAAGGTGCTTTTGCCTGCTCGCTTCAACTACCCCATTCCCCAAAGCCTCCTAACAGCAACCACTTCCCATGGAAGGAAAAATGTCTGAGCTTAGCATGCAAACAATTACAGTATTCGCCAATGACACAGTCACTCTGTAGACCGAACACAGCATCCGGACACATTTGCCTGCAAGAGAGATTCAGGCATGCCCCAGTCTGAAGAGTTAGGGTCATTGCTCTTGGTAGAAAGTTGACATATATAGGGTTAGAAGTGAGAACTGTGGTTTCCAAGTCAGCAGAGCCCACGGCACGGCTGGGGCGAGAGCTCTGCTGGTAGGGTGCTTGCCTAACATGCATGAGGTCTTGGGTTCGATCCCCAGCACTGCATAATCTAGGTGTGGTGTCAGCACTTGGGAGTCAGAGGTTGGAAGATCAGAAGTTCAAGGTCATCCTCGGCTGTGTGGACCATTGGAGGCTAGCCTGAGCTAGCAACAAAAGCAATACAATCCCGGCATTTTTCCCATGAGAACTTCTGCCCACATAAGTCAGGAGTACTTTGCTGTGACAGAAACAGGAAACTAGGAAGGAGGCCCAAGAGGGGCAGGGTTAGGCCTGGTTACCACACTGCCTCCTAGCTGGTGTGTTTGGTTGGTCTCCAGGTTGGAGGTCTGTTCCAAGGAGAAGTGGGAGAGGACAAACCATGGTGGGTCCTTCGGCAGTATCAGGCCCTCCCTCTGTGGGCTGTGGGGAGATGGAGGAGGAACGGAGCCTTAACCTGTCCCAAGTCCATCACCACAGGTTCTCTGTGATCCTCAGAGGGAGCTCATAAAATGGGCAATGCCCCACCCCACTTTCCCCATGGAGAAGCAGAACCCGCACAGGAGCATGGGACCCAAGTCATCCGTAGGTTTTTCAGTGGGACAAGAAACTCCCTCCCTCTGTTTCCACACTCCTGCTATCTGGGAGAGCCAGTCCTGACCTCAGAGGCTCCCAACTCTGCCTTAACCTCAGCAGGGCATCATTTCTGAGAACACCGGCCCAACAGTACAACTTACCCACCTTGTCTGGGAATCGCTGTTTGGAGCTGATGGGGTCCTATTTGTGTAATGATTGTGTGTCATTAAAGACTGACAATTAGATATTTGTCCTTGAACCTCCATACATGCACTATGGCATGCGTGTACACATCCATACACATACATATCAATGAAATATGCTTTCAAAATGATAACTAGAGCTGGGAAGAGGATTCTGGGCAATGCCTGCTGTGTAGGCATAAGAACCAGAATTTAGACCCCCAGAACCAACGTAAAGCCACACTCAATCGTGCATATGTGTAATCCCAGCACCCCTACAGTGGGATGGGAGACAGACAGGAGGATTGCACTCACCAGCTTGGCATACACAGTGGCCAATAAAAGACCCTGTCTCATGAGAAACAACACCCCCTGTCCTCTGACCTTCACACATGCATTGCGGTGTGTGTACTCACACCAACAGGTGTGTACATACACACACCACACACACACAAAGAGGAACTAAAAATGACAATTTCTTGTCCTCTCATTGCCCAGGAATGGGTTTGGCTGTAGGGCTTCCAATGTTCCTTTCTCATCCCCTTTGGAATGTTCAGCCTTCTCCCCTGAAATATTTTAATTATCTTTGTTTACCTTATCGACCAGCTTTTTAAGGTCTGTCTGTGTAAACACCGCAAAGATAAATTTCAGGCAAATTCCCACGTGATTGATTCAGATCGGGAAATGCTGAGGGGGCCTAACTGAATGGGCTTCAGCTGTCCCTTGAGTGGGGAGAGGAGGAATTCATTACCCCTGACCTTTCTGAAGAGTGCAGTAGGCAAGTCCAGTCCCTGGAAATGAACAGAACAAGGTTGTCTGTGTCGTGTGCTGCCTTTGCGGGCTGCAACTAGAGCTGAATGGGGATGCATCATCCTTCCAGCAAAGAGGAGACCAAGCAGAGTGGTCTGAGCTGGGTAGCCTGTTCAGACCCCAGAAGCAGACAAGGAGGAAGAGAAAAGACAGGCACGACTCCCTGAGGCCTCAGAGATTCCTACCAGTCAGCCCTGCTCCTCTGAGGGAGACCAAGACCACACAGACATACACACAGAGAGACACAAACACACACAGAGACAGACATATGCACACAGAGAGACAAAGACACACAGACATACCGACATGTAAACACGCACAGACACACACCCACAGACACACAGACACACACAGAGACACATAAACACACACAGATACATACAGACACATAAACATGCACAGACACACACACACACACAGAGGCTTACAGACCTGGGAACACTGCTGTCCCTGTCATCAGCCCTCCTGACCCCTGTACCATGTCAGGTGATTCCTGACTATCTAGGGTCAGGTTTATCAAATCTTTTGACATGGTGACAGACGTTGTCATCTACAGCAGAGGTTCTCAGCCTTTCTAACGATGTGACTTTTTAATACAGTTCCTCATGCTCTGGTGACCCCAACCAGAAAATCATTTAAACTGATACTTCATAGCTCTAATTTTGCAGTGTAAATATCTGACAGGCAGGATATTTGATATGTGACCCTGTGAAAGGGACATTCGACCCCCAAAGGGGTTTCAGTCCACAAGTTGAGAACCACTATCCACAAAGATCACACCAAAGAACCACACAATCAAATTACAAAGGAAGGAAGGAAGGAGGAAGGGAGGGAGGGAGGAAAGAAGGGAAGAAAGGAAACAGAAGAGAAGAAAAAAGAAATCCCCCCCCCCCAGAAGGAAGGAACCCTGTCTGAGAAGACAGTTCCGCGTGGAGATTGCTTGCGCATGCGCACTGGGATCAGAATATTTCAGGCAAGTTTACAGTTTGGTGTTGGGCCGCATTCACAACTTTGGACACAACTGTCGAGTGGTTTTCTAGTCCAGAGGCTAGCCACCCTGACGCGCGGAGACAAAGCTAGGCTGGAGAGCAGGCGACATTTGAGTCCTCCAACCCAGCCTTATCGTCCCTCAGCTGCTTCCCGCCATGCTGATCCCTGACCTGTTTCTCATCCCTTTTTGTCTCTCCAACTACCACGACTGGTCACGTTTTTTCTTACAGTCAGAGCGCCAAGCAGTGTTGGACTAGGGATGGCGACCAGAGCACCAAGCTAGGCGATGGTGGACAAGGGATGGCAACCAGAGAGCCAAGCGATGGTGGACGAGGGATGGCTACCAGAGCACCAGGCGATGGTGGACGAGGGATGGCGACCAGAGCGCCAAGCGATGGTGGACGAGGGATGGCGACATACCCTCTCTAGATCCCCTGCTCACTGGCTTTACTGAAACTCTTGCCACTTCAATTTTGCCTCTTCTTTGTCCTTTTCCTGTGTTCTCTGTTGTCATTCTGTTGAGCTCTCTTTGTTCCTTTCTGTTCCTATATTTCATTGTTTGAGAGAGAGTTAAGCATTCTATTTCTGTTCGTTTGGTGATAAATTATAACTAACCAGCATTTCTCTCCCTCAGCCAAGGGATACGTGGGCCTTAAAACTCTTCAGCTCTGCCAAGCATGGTACATGCCTGAGGCAGAAGGATTATAAAGTCAACATGAGGGCCACAAGTTCAAGTCCAGCCTGGGTTATATAGTGGACTTCTGTATATAAAAAAAAATCATTTAACATTTTTCATGTCAGTGCTATACAGCATTTCAGTTCTACCTGCCTAACTCCGTCCACAGATTAGTATTTTCCTTGACAATAAATTCTGTTTCTAAGAGAAAAAGCAGCTATACAGTCTCTGTAGCTGGAGTAGACCTCTGGCCTTCCCACTAAGCTCTGCCTAGCTACATGAAGAAACCATTCATGAATCCTTCTCCCCTGGAACCAGGGGCAGGAACAGCTACTGAAAGGCTCACACCCAGGAAGCAGAGTGGAGAATGCTAGGATCGATACTGTCAGCTTGACAGCCTCTGGGATCACCTCGGAGACAAGTGCTGGCAAGTGTGTTCCTAAACTGTATAAACCGCAGTGGGAAGACTCACTCTAACACTTAGAGGCAGCATCCCATGGGCTGGGCACCAACATTCGTCTCTCTCTGCTTCCTGACTGTGTGTCCCATGTGATCAGCCTCCTCACACTCCCTCTGCCATGCCTTCCCCGCCGTGATGGGCTGTACCCTCCAACTGTGAGCCCAGATAAACCCTTCCTGCCTTACGCTGCCTGTCAAGTGTTTTTGTCACAACCACAAGACAAATAAATAGTTCATGTGCTCTTAAATGACCCGTGCTACAGTACCTTCCAAGAGAGAGAGTCCTAGTCCTGAAGAGATCCTCATCATTCGGTAGCTTGGCCTCCACTCGCCTGCCACTCAGAGCTCATCATACTACAGAGACATCGTGGTCTTGTGGACATCGCTTTCTGTATCTTTATTTCAAGGGTATCCCTCAACGGGTGAGCCTAAGTTTGAGCCCTAGAACCCATGTAAGAAGTCAAGGGTGATGCCTCATGCCTGTAATCTCAGTGCTAGAGAGGCAGATCCCTGGGGCTGGCTGGCCAGACAGACTGACCTGCTCGCTGAGCTCCATGCCAGTGAGAGACCATGACTCAAAACAAAAAGGTAGATGGCATGTGGGGGCAGCAGCAGAGAGGTGGTTCCTCTGACCTCCATGCTCACCTGCAAACAGCAAAAACAAAAACAAAAATGGATTTACAGGCTGCCAAAATGACTCAGTAGGTGAAGGCACCTGCCACCAAGCCCATGAACCTGAGTTTGAGCAGGACCTACTTGATGGAAGGAAAGTTGTCTTTGACCTCCATATGTCCATTGTGTCTTTCTCTCTCACACACCACAAAACAAATTAAAATGTAATAAAGCTTTTTTTAGACAGAGTCTCTCTACATAGCCCTAGCTGACATGGAAGTCACAGAAATCCACCTGTCTCTGCCTCTTGAGTGCTGGGATTAAAGGTGTGCACCATCACACCCAGCTGATAAAAACTTTTTTAAAGGATTTATTTCTAAATATCCTCCAGTTTTAACCTGTGTCTTCCTCTAGAGTCAGGAGTTGGCGCATGCCTTTAATCCCAGCACTTGGGAGGCAGAAGCAGGTCTATCTTGGTGAGTCTATATAGTAGGTTCCAGAATAGCCAGGGCTATGTAGAGCCACCCTGTCTCAAAAATTATTCAATTAGTTAACTTAAAAAAAAAATCTGGGTGTGGTGGTATGGACTTTTAATTCCAACACCAAAATGATGGAAAAGGTACCAAGCGTCATTCCACTTTGGGACAGGTTTCTCACTGGCCTGGAATTTACCGAGTGGGCCGGTTGGCTTGCCAGTGAGCCCCAGAAATCCTCCTGTCTCTGCCTCCCCAGTGCTAAGGTTGTAAGAATACAAGGTCACGCCCGGCATTTGTCACTTGCATTCTAGGGTGGAGCTTGGGTCCTCCTGCTTGCACGGCCAGCACTTTGCCAACAGAGCCATCTCCACAGCCCGACCCAAGCCTCTGGCAGTGATGCTGCTGATCGATGTGTTCACGGAAGCAGAGCCTTGGCCCCCGAGCCCGCCTCAGCACTGCTAATGATGACCTGAGGATGGTTTCTCGTTTGTGAAAATGAGGAGAGGTGCTCAGGCATGGTAGTGACTGCTCCGGTGTGCTGAGACTCAGTTTCTCTGCAAGATCCAGATGCTGGTGTTCGTCTCCAGAACTGGGGAGGAGGCAGCACGGTCCTCCAAATGACACTGTCCCTCCCTTCTGATTTCCAACTCTTTCTCAAGGCTTCTCATGCCAGCCTCCCAAGGACATCTGGGAGCAGCAGCATTTGGCCTTTGGTCCTCCACAGCCCTGTCCCTTGGACGTCATGGTATTTTCTTTCTGGCCTTTGACCTCTGGCTCCCACCGCAGGCCTTCTTGTCCTGAGATCCCTGCTACAGATCCAGATGTGAGTGTGGTCACACTGTGGTGGGAGAAAGGGATCAGGACCAGGGGGCGGAAGCAGGAGACACCCCGGAGGTGATGGAGGCCACAGTGAGGGGATCCCTGGCAGCTGCTCTTCTTCTTGAAAGAATGTTCATCTGTGGATTTCCGTGTTGTCACCAAACAAACACAGGCACGGTTTAAATTTCACAATCCGCACAACTCTCTTCGTGCGCATTTGACAGTTCTTTCATGTACCTGACAGTGGCAAGTTCTCCCCCCAGGAAGTTAGGGGGCATGTGCCGCACCCCAAGGCCCCCCTCACCCTGGTGACGTTATCCTGACACTCCCAGGCTGGTGACAATGTGCTATCACCTTTCATGTGTCACCTCTCGGCAGATGTAGCGTGTGTGTGTATGTGTCTGTGTGTGTGTCTGTGTGTGTGTGTGTGTGTGTGGCGCCTGCACATGTTTCCAGGTGATTGAGCCATACCCCCGGCTGCCTCTCCTTCCTACCCCAAGAGGATGAGGACCCTTGAATACTCTGACTCATGGATTCTGCTGTCCACAATTAATTTCCCTCTCTGCCTGTCTTGGGCACTTTTCCCAGTTTTCATTGAACGTCTTTCTTCCCCCAAGAGCCCTCTCTCTGGAGCCAATGGGAACATGAGGACCAGCTGGGTGGTGTCGTCGAGCCCCTCTCGGTCCGCAGTCTGCCCCGAGCTCCTTACCCATGCATCAGGTCTGGGTATATTTCCTTCTGATGTTCATTTCTTCCCGCCCCCTCTGCATCCCCTCCTGCTTCTGGCCACAGCCCCCTTTCTTCAAGCTGTGATCAGCCACTCAGCAGAGGCTCTAGCGTGCTGGGGTCTGGGCTCACGTCCCACCTACGTGTCCCCTGACTCGGTACCTCCTCTTTCTAGTTTGCAAAGTGCAGTAGGCCCAGCAATAGCAAGCTCAGGAGCCGGCTCAGTGGATAAGAGTGCTTGTTAAGCAAGTTTAGCCTGGGTTCCAGAATCCCTGAACCCATGTAAAAAGCTAGGATGTCTGTGTGTGCCTGCTCCCCAAACACTCTGGTGGCACAGAGACAGGGGATTGTTGGCTGCCATCCTGGCCCCAGGTTCAATAAGAGACCCTATCTTAAGATAGAGCAGGCCACCTGAGGTCCTCCTCCAGCTTCAGCACATACAAAGACACATGCCCTCCGCACATATGTGCACACATAATCGTGCATACACACACATGCACACACACACATATACACACATTGGCTCATTGCACAGTCAGCCCTCCCAGCAGGGGGTACACAAGTCAAAGTCTTTATCCCCCACCAGAAGGTCAAACGCTAAGCCTGCAGATGAAGAAAGGAATAATCAGAGAAGGCAAATGATGGCCCCAAGGTCACCAGCCACTGAGTGGAAGAGCTGCGTGTTATTCCAGATCGGAGCCCCCTCCCTTCAGTAACCAGTGATCAGTATCCTTTTCTCTGAGGGACCTCACAGTGGCCTGGTCCTCCTGGGGCTCCTTACTCCCTGGAGTCTTGTCTTCAGTCTCCTGGTCCCCATCACTCCCAGGCCTCCAGCTCAGATAGGGAGTTTGTCCAGATGGCCATTTGTTTGCCAGCCCCCCCCCCCACCTGTGTGACCCTCATAGTGCCAAGGGCCACCAAACACACGGGGCCAGAGAATGTCTCTCAGGCAAAACTGGGACAAGTGCCAAGCAGTGGCTCTGTGCCCTCCTCCCACAACAGTGGCCCTGGGCTGGGCACTGCCCTGGGAGCCAGAAGGAGAGGCGGTGCTGTCCCTGGCTGATCCCCAGCGCACAGGTGCTCTCTACAGCCCAGGGAAGGGGGGCGGGGGCTGGGCAGCAAGGCCTCAGGCGAGGAGCTGCAAAGAACTATCTGTTGTTTCCTCCTCAGGCTCCGGGAACAATTCCCCTTTGAGCTTCTTGGCTGAGTTAGCTGAGAGAGTCTTTCTCCAAGGCTGCTCTTGACAGATTGATTTATCTGTTTCGGTAACTTGGCCTTCCTGAGAAAGTGAGGCTTCGCGCCAGGCGGCCCCGAGGACCAACCTGGGGAGTTGGAGAGCCTGCTCCTCAGGCTCAAGGGCAGACCCCGGGTCAGCTTCTCTGCCCTTACAGGGCCATGACAGCGAGGGGCATCAGTAGCCACATGCAGCCTGGCACCTATAAGCAGGTGTCTCCTGCTCTGTTCTTGAGCCCCTGCTTGCACGTGGGTGTCCTTGGTCCCATTTTACACCTGGGACGACTTGAATCACCCATTTCTGCTACCCAGGGCTACAGGAAACAGAGGTGCAGGACCAGACTGGGCCCCAGAGCTCTGGGTACAGCTCACTCTCATCTACCTCAAAAAAGGTCTTAAACTTGACCCTCGGGTGGAAGCTGACTAGTGTGGCCAGGCCTGCTCATCCTTCCCAGCTTTTCTTCACTTCGACTGATGCTCCAGTGCAGACTTGCCTTCGTCTCAGGGCAACCATACCCACTTGCTTGTCTCCCACTCCACAGCCTGGGATGGCCTGGCACTGAGGGAGGGTTCCATATGTGTTTGGGAAAGGAGGGAAGGAGGAAAGGAGGAAGGAGAAGGAGGGAAAAGAGGAAGAGAGGGAGGGGAAGGAGGAAGAGAGGGAGGGGAGGTGACTAGCTCTTTGTAGTAACATCCCAGGAACCCCAGGCCCACCAGGAGTCTGTAAAACTGGCTGCTTATGCCTTAAATATGTCATTTAAAGGGGGAGAAAAGAGCCCAGAGGCTGCACGTCTCTGTCCTGAGCCTGGACACCAGAACAAGGACACAAGGCTGCTATCTACCTTCCCCAACGTGGCCCCTGACTGCCCTGGGCCATGTCTCTGAACTGGCTTCTGAAGTCTAGCCAGCCTCAGACGGGTCCAACTGGGATTAGCTGAGCATGTCACTCTGCCTACTTCCCATCCATGTGACCTGATCGCAGGGCCATGGACCCTGGGGATAGTTCTCACCTCAAATCCCAACTGGAACACGCCTAAATGATCGCAGCAGAGCCCAGCCCAGCTCCAGTCCCCTCTGCAGGGATCCATAGTTCCTCCTTGGAGGGGACGCACATCCCCACATGGGCCTGTGACTCCATCACCAGACGGCAGGGTTCACAGCCACAGGCCTGGTGCCCCAGCTTTGGGGATGTGTGTGTGTGTGTGTTTGTATGTCTGTCATGTGTGTGTGATGTGTATGTCTGTCCTGGGGGGTCATATGTGTGTGTTTATCCTGTGTCATGTGTGTGTACATGTGTGTATCTGGTGTGTGTGGTGCGTGCATGTGTGTGTCATCCTGTGTGTACATGTATGTATCTGGTATGTGTGTGTGGTATGTGTATCCTGTCTTGTGTGGTGTGTTCATGTGTCTATGTATGTCCTGTTTGTACCATGTATGTGTGTTGTGTTTGTGTGTATATGTGTGTGTCCATGTGTGTATCTGTTGTGTGTGGTATATATATACATATATATGTATATATCTGTCCTGTGTGTGTAGTGTGTGCACATGTGTGTATCATGTATGCTTGTGTATATCTGTCCTATGTGTGTTTATTTGTCTTGTGTGTGTTTCTGTCCTGTGTATGTGTCTGTCTTATGTGTGTGTTTCTGTCCTGTGTGTGTGTCTGTCCTGTGTGTATATATCTGTCCTGCATATGTGTGTCTGTCCTATGTGTGTGTGTATCTGTCCTGTGTATGTATGTCCATCCTATGTGTGTGTCTATCTGTCCTGTGTGTGTGTCCATGTGCACCTGCCCATGTGTGGTCACGAAGAGGCTGGTGAGGAGACTGGAGGAAGCCTCTGTGTCTCCTCTGTCACTCTCCTATTTTCTAGAGACAGGGTCTCTCACTGAACCGAACTCTTTTTTTTTTCAAATAGACCAATAGCCAGGAAGCCCCAGCAATCCTCCTGCCTCTGCCTCCTACAGCGTTACATTTACAGTAAGTGTGCAAGCACACTTAGCTTTCTATGTGGGTGCTGGGACTCTGAACTCAATCAAGCCTATAAGCTCATGCAGCAAGAATCTTACCAAATGTAGGCTGTACTCAGGAAGCAGAGGCAGGTGGATCTCTAAGAGTTCAAGGTCAGCCTTGTCTACAGAGTGAGTTCTAGGAAAGCTAAGGAGAGACCCTGTCTAAGAAGGAAAAAGAAGACATTTATCAAACAGCCCCAGCCACAGTGTGTCAACCTGGAGGATGGCACACACACCAGGGATCTTGCCATCATCTGGCCAGGATCCAGGCTCATGTGCTGGCTGTGCAGAGCCCGAGGTGACCACACTCCCTCACACAGCACCCAGGGAAGGCCCAGTAGCACACTCTGGGCTGCAGCCTATGCCTGCATCCAGCCGCCCAGATGTTACCCTAGCAGGGGACATACGTCAAGGCCACTCTGCATGCCTACCTCTCATATGCCACAATGGAAAGTTCCTGGCAGACGCCAAGTATGCAGTGTGCTGTTCTGACGTCCCCATCATCTAGAAGAGAAGCGTGGGCTCTGAGGAACATCATCCTTCCCAGAGTCAGGTGCTCTGAAGGAGTCTGGACTGTGGGCCCTGTCATGGGTAGGTCTTACTGAGACTCACTCCTGAGGTGTCAAGGGCTGAGCATCACGAAGGCCACTTTAGCTCTGTGTACATACATGTAGAAAAGATTAGATTCAGATGGGTACAGTGGCAAACTTGCAATCCTGGGTTCTGAGAGGCAGAGATCCAGGAGGCAAGTGTGCTAGCTGGGCTGCCTCAAGTCTGCAAGCCCTGGGCCCAGCAAGACACCCCATCTCATAAGCAAAGTGGGGATCACCAGGGAAGACATGCAATATCAACCTTTGGCTCCCACACGCACCCATGTATGAACACACAAGTATATGTAAACTCATGCAGACATACACACATACATGCACACTACACACATATACACACAAAAGCTTTTTTTCTAATTTTTAAAAGATGTGTTTATTTATTTATTTTGTTTACACGCATGTCTGTGTTCTTATGTGAGTTTGTGTGCATCAGGCATGTACGGAAGCTATAAAGGTCAGAAGAGGGAGCTGGTTCCTCTGGTACCAGAATTACAGACAGTTCAATCTGCCTGATGGGGGTGCTAGGAACCAAGCCCCGTCTTCTACGAGAACAAGGTGCGTTCTTACCTACGAGCCATCTTCCCCAAACTCGTTTTATAGGGTGTGGACTACTGAGGCAAAGAGGAGGTTCTTTGGCCTTTCCTATAGGAAACCACTCCTCACCATCCAGACCTGGAGCTCTGGCCTGTGGACCCAGTGACTCAGGAGGCTGAGGTAGGAGAAGCACGAGGCCAAGACTTGCCTGGGATGCAGATCGAGTTAAAGCCAGTCTGGACACTTAGGGAGGTTTTGTCTCATTAAAATGTCGGAGCAGGGATGCAGTTCAGCTGCTAGTGGACCAGTTCACATAAAGCCTTTGGCTTTGTCCCCAGCACCACGTGAACCAGGATGGGGGTGCAGGCCTGTGATCCCTGCTCTCTGGAGGTGGAGGCAGAAGAAGCAAGCATTCTATGCCATCCTTAGCTACATAGCAAGTTCAAGGCCAGGCTGGGATACTTGTCTCAAAAACACACAAAAAAGTGGTAGGGAACAGGGTTCTGGAGCCACAGCTCAAGGGTAGAGGACCTGCCTCACATGCATGAGGCATTAACTTCAATCCCCAGTTGTGGAAAGGAAAAGGAGCCAGCAGCCCACAGAGACATCTGCAAAGTAAAAATCAATGCTATTTGTGGTTTTCAAACTGTAAGGTGACCCTCCCATTGCCCTTTAAAAGTCAGGAGCTTCTGCTTACAGATCACATTCTCATGACCCAGCCTCAGCGTTCCTCAGGCTAGACCTGGGAGAAAGCGGAGAGAGAGGGAAAGAGCTGGGAAGAACCAGGACTAGGTTGTCTCTTTCCCATCCTGCAGTGCTGCCCAAGTCGGCCTGGAATGTTCTGTGTGACACCTTTCATTATCACCTTGACAGCATCTAACCAGTTTCCATGGGTGTCACTCACTCAGGCAGGGAGGGGCCAGAGGCAGCCCAGTGAGGTGGGCAATGCTGGTCCCTGATGTAACAGGCATAGAGCACCAGGACGCCAAGGCCATTTGTGGGGATAACATCCCCCTCTAGTGGCCACATCAGATATTGCAGCTAAGCGTTGCAGAACCAGGTTTTCTCAAGAGCTGAAAACGGTGGGAAAGGTTAAGGACAAGGACTGTCTGACCCACACTGGGGAGACAGGGTGTCAGACAGAGCTCAGTCGATGGGGCACTTACTGTGCAAGCATGAGAACCTGAGTTCAGCTCCCAAGCAGCCAGGCAGAAGTGCGGCATGAATCTAACCTCAGTGCTGGGGAGCAGGAGGAGACAGGGGTCCCTGGAAGTCTCTGGCCAGCCAGGCTAATCAACTGATGAGTTACAGGTTCTGCAAGAGACTCAATCTCAACAAAGAAAAGTGGGAGCAATAGAGGAAGATACCAGTGCTAGCTGACCTCTGACCTCTACACATTCAGGCACACTTGCATGCCACACACACCACCATCACAGTGATTCACACACTGGACATTTTAAGTTATAAAACAAACTGTTGCTGGGTGGTGGAGTTGCACACCTTTAATCCCCGCACTTGGGAGACAGAAGCAGGTGGATCTCTGTGAGTTCGAGGCCAGCCTGGTCTACAAAGCGAGTTCCAGGACAGGTTCCAAACCTAGAGTGCAACACTCTCTCGAAAAAACAAAAAATAAAATAAAAAATTGTGCAAGTTCCCATGATCATCTCAAACACAGAAACACACATTTTAGAAAGAGGCCAGAGAGTGGGTGTAGAGATCTGCTTATCTCTAGACATTGGGAACACACAGAGTGGGCCCTGCTGGGCACATAATGCACCTGTCACACACAGGCCAGTTTTGCCCTCCAGGGACACCCACAAACTTTTAATTGAGCCCCCTCAATTAAAATTGTGAGTTGTGTGGTTTGCAGGTGTGTTCAAGTGTATAATTCAGTGTGTCCGTGTGTGTGTGTGCATGAATGTGTGTGTGCATGTGTGTGTGTGTATGTGTGTGTGTGTGATACGCATGTGCACTCAGGTGCCCTTCCTCGTGTCTGCCTCTGTGGAGGTCTGAGGTGGACTTCCGATGTCTTCTATCACGCAGTACCTACTCTCTGGGACAGGGTCTTTCTGTGAACCTGGAGTCTTACTTCAGCTGCTGGCTGGAAGTGAGGCCTGAGCTCCTCCTGGTTTGGCCCCTGGCCCCACAGCACTGAGGTTACCGACACTCATCCCTTTGAGTGCAAGGGATCTGAGCTCAGGTCCTCGTGCTTGTATAACAGGGGCTTTACCCACTGAGCCATCCTCCTAGTTCTCAAAACTCAGATTTCCGTCTCTAAAAAACTGTTCTCAACTAAAGGAACCTAGTTCTTTAGAAAAATAGCTCAGTCCAGGCTCCGGTCAAAGAAAACCCAACATGGTCCTAAACCGTGTGTGGAGCCTGAAGGGAGGGTGGTGGTCCAGAAATAGCGAGGACAACTCGGCAAGAAGATGGACCTGGCAGGAAGAATGTTGCCACAGATGCTCCAACGCCCTCATCAGTACTGACTGCAGTGGCTCAGGGGCCATGGAAGAAAGAATCTGCGGGAGCTGGAAGGACCGCTAAGCGGTTAAAGCACTTGACACCAAGTCCACGTGGTGGAAGGGAGAACCCAATCCCTCTGACCTCCACAGCACACATGCACCCCTGCACTCATTCCACAAATGCAACGAAAACTTTAAATGTCTGCGGGAGCTGGGAAATAGCTCAGTGGGTGTTGAGCACTGGCGGTCCTTGCACAGGACCTGGGTTCCGTCTGCAGTGCCTACTTGGCTCCAATTCCAGGAGATCCTCTGTCCCCTGTAGCCTCTGAGGATACTGATGAACACGGTGCACATACAGACGTGCAGACACTCATGGCTATAAAATAAAAATGAGTTTTAAAATAAAATAAACTTTCATTTTTGGTGGTAGATACACGCATAACAACATGCAAAAGTCTGAAATCCAATATGAAGCCCCGCATCTCTACTCAGAGCACCTATTCTGACTATAAAGTTCACGGAGTTGTGCAGTCGTTGGGTCTGCTTCATTTCTGTGTGTGATGTTTTATTTGCAACCTTTTATAACACAGTTTAAAATAAATTTAAAAAATAGCCACGACTGTGCACAGGTTCCAAATGCGGATTGTCGTGCATCTGTTACACACAGGCCAGCTTTACTTCCCAGAGGCCCTGCAAATGTTTAATTGAGCCCCCTCAATCAAATTGTGAGTTTGTGCATCTGCATGCTAAGAAATAAGTAGATATATGGGGAGAAGGCAAGGCTTCATATTCATAATGAATATGAAGGTGACATTTAAAACAGTCACTAAACACCTTGGGGATAATTGTTTCAATCGAGAACCATCGATGGGTCTGACAAGATGGCAAAGTGGGTGAAGGAGCTTGCTGCCAAGGCTGATGACCTGCATCTGAGTCCCCAGGTGATATAGTTAAAGGACGGGACTGACTTCCACAAGCTGCCTCTGGCCTTCACACATATACTATGGCATAAATAAATACATACATATTTTTAAAAGAATCATCAGACTAGACAGATAACTCAGTCTTTCAAAGCTAGGATCACAGCCAAATGTCAAAAAGGAACATCATCATTGGACATCAATGGAAATTGGTGGATATTGGTAAATACTGGTGGATATCAGGGGACATCAATGGATCTCAGTGGACATCAGTGGACATCAATGGACATTGGAGGACACCAGTGGCCATCAGTAGACATCGGTGGATATTGGTGGACAGCAGTAAATAACAGTGGATCTCAATGGACATTGGTGGATATTGGTGGACATTGGAGGACATCAGTGGATACCAGTGGACATTGGTGGATATTGGTGGACATTGGAGTACATCAGTGAACATCAGTGAATCTCAATGGACATTGATGGATATTGGAGGACATCAGTAGATACCAGTGGACATTGGTGGATATTGGTGGATATCGGTGGACATCAGTGGACATTGGAGGACATTGGTGGACATTGATGGATATTGATGGACATCAGTGGATATCGGTGGACATCAGTAGACATCAGTGGACATCTATGGATCTCAACGGACATCGGTGGATATTGATGAACGTTGGAGGACACCAGTGGGCATCAGTGGATATCAGCAGACACCGGTATATATCACTGGACATCAGTGAACATTGGTGAACACCAGTGGGCATGAAAAACCGCAAGCAAAAGTATGAAGAGAAACTTACAGTCTCAGTTTTTATCCACAGATACTTACTAACTACAAAGGGGAAAACTAACTTTATAGCAGATAAATCAGACACCCTGTGTCTCCAAAATGACACAAAAATCCCTTTCATGGGTTTTCTGCCCAAAGTTTTTGAGCTAAATTTGAATTTTTCAAAGATTTACTTATTTTTATTTTAGTTTGCCTGCATGGGGGTACATACATTTTCTTTTTTTTTTTTGGTTTTTCGAGACAGGGTTTCTTTGTGGTTTTGGAGCCTGTCCTGGAACTAGCTCTAAGGAGGTCAGAAGAGGCCTTTGGATTCCCTAGGAGTGAAGTTACAGATGTTTGTGAGCCAGCACGGGAGTGCTGGGGACTGAACCTGGGTCCTCTTTGAGAGTAGTGCATGCTCTTAACCACTGAGTCATCTCTCCAGCCATGTGTAAGCCAAATTTAATCAAGAGGAAACATCTTACAAAACTCAATAGAAGCTGCACTCTGTGAAATGACTGACCACACACTTCAAAAATAATACATAACTTCAATCCCAGAATTCTGACGGCAGAGGCATGCAGATCTCCATGAGTTCAAAGCCAGCCTCATCCACATAACAAATCCTAGGCCAGGTAGGACTACATAATAAGACCCTGTCTCAAAAAGTGATGACGACGAGGAGGAGGAGGCAAAGGACAACAACCTGGAATCCAGGAACCCCGAGACTCCACTCCCAGCACAATATAAACTGGGCATGTGAACACTTGCAATCCCAGCACTCAGAAGTGAGGCAGGAGGATCAGAAGTTCAAGACCATCCTGGACTACAGTGCTGCATAGTGAGGACAGCCTGTCACAAAAGTGATTAAAAGTGAATCATAATAACAATGATAATACTGTGTTTAAATATAAAGCGAGACCAAGGTGCCCATCCAGCAGACCAGACTGAGATGTGTCCTGAGGATTAGTGCTAATTTCCTGGTTTTGATGGTTGCGCTGTGGTTATGTAAGATGCTAACATTCAAAGAATCTGGGCAAAGAGCATAATGGGAATTCTTTGTACTATTTTTGTGACTTTCCTGTAGGTCTGAAGTGGTTTCAAAATGAACAGTGGGAGGGGAAGAAAGAAATTTGGAGACTTCGGAGATTGCCTTCTCACTCGGAGGAAAGTTCGTTTGGATCCAGCTCAAACCGGACAAGAAATTCCTCTTCTCGTGGTCAGAAAACCTAAGAGCTGGGGCCTGCTGCGAAGGCATGCCTTTTTAGACTGAGTGTTTGCAAGTGTGCTGATGGCTGGTGTTGCCTCAGGGTGAGGGGGCCTGGGGTACAGGTGGAGGTACTGGCCATGGTCCCTGGCAGATGCCACCAAGGGGCAGACAAGTGACAAGGGGACGCTTTTGGTTCTGCTTGGTGCAGGTTCAAAATTCTCCAAAGCAGAACACTCTATAAAACAATGCCCCTGGAGGCCAGAGAGGCGGCCAAGTTGGGAAAGTGCTTCCCTCTGCTAGTGCTTCCCACCCCACCCCCAGTCAAAGCCAGACTTGGTGGCTCTTGCTTGCCACCACCCTGCTGGGGTGGTGGACATGAGTCAGAGTGCACTGGCCAGCCACCTTGCCGTACTGGGAAGCCAGGTAAAAGTGAGAGCCTCTCTCAGAAAATAAGGTGGAGATGGGGTGAGAGAGATGGCTCAGTGAGTGGGTGTGTTTTAAAAAAAGAGGTAGAAAGAGATTGAGAAAAACACTCAGGTACTCAGATTGAGGACTACACACACACATTCATATTCTCTCTGTCTCTCTCTCACACACACACACATGCACACACTTTCATATCCTCTCTGTCTGTCTGTCTGTCTGTCTCTCTCTCTCTCACACACACACATGCACACACTTTCATATCCTCTCTGTCTGTCTGTCTGTCTCTCTCTCTCTCTCTCTCACACACACACACACACTCACATTCATTTTTACGAATTCACATACACACACAGTTCCTGAGGCCTGTCTCATCCTGAACAGGGAGAGAGAAACAGGTGGAGACAGCTGGCACTGCCCCCTACCAAGCACCTCCCACCCTGTTCGCTGCCCTTTTGCCCATCTGTATCCCCAGACCATTTCTGGGCTGCTCTAGGCTTGCCTACACTCCTCTCCCAACTGGCCTCTGAGTCTCCCAAATGCACATACTCAACTGAGTCCTCACTCCACCTGTCTACCCTGCTCCTGCCGGACAGAGCGCCTCAGACCTGGGACTGCTTATCCTACGTGGTCCTCAAGCTGGGCTGGATGCTGCAGGGTGAAGCAACAATGCTGCTATCCCGGTGCTCTCCAGGCGGTGGCTCTGTGCATAGAAAGCCGCAGCCTCCTCTTGCAGTATCTACCTTCTCTCTGGGGTAAAGCATCTCATCCTAAATTCCCAAGACGCTCACAGCCCTGCCCGCCCTGTGTGGGAGCCACCGCTCTAGGCTCTCCTGGCCTTTGTATTCTAGGACCTTGTTGTTGAGAAACTCGTGTGCTTCTTTATCTTTGAATAAAGAAAGAAAAGGAGGTGGGATCCGTGCTCCCCCGCCCCCCAGGACTAAGCCCGTCCCAGGGAGAGCTCTCCAGGATAGCCTATGTGTTACAGACTAAGGACCAACGACCGTGGCGATGTCACAGCGGCCACTGGAAGAGCACGAAGCTCGCAGGGTCTGAGGATCTTAGAACTGTAGCCTCGGTGAGTAGATGCCCCACAGAGTACCGAGGACGACACTGTCCCGCTTCACACACACACTCTTTCTTGTCGCGCTGTGCTAATACTGGAATCCTCTGAATGAGGGCCAACTTCAGTAACCAGAGGGGTTCACAGTGTGTGGAGCAGACCCTGACAGAAAAAAATGAAAAACAAATAAATAGCCAAGAGCTGAGGATGCAGCTCAGCAGGCAGAGCACTTGCCCGGCATGCAGAAAACCCCGCATTACGGCTCTCACACCGTGTCAAGTGCGCACGGTGTTCGTGCCTGTCGTCCCATCCAACACTCGGGAGCTGGAGGCATGACAATCAGGAATATTTTTGGCTACATGGTGAATTATGGGTCAGAGTGGACTACATGAAATCCCGCCTCTTCAAAACAAGGAAAGTGCATTGTTAAAATGTTTGATTGCTGTTTGGTTGGGTTTGATTCTTGCTTTTACCATTTTCTTCATATATTTTGCAACTCTCAACTATTGTGCAAAAAGTGGGTGCTTTTTTGTTGTTGTTTTTTGTTGTCGTTGTTTTGTTTGTATTAAACCAGGACTGGCTCAATGGTTAAGAGCACTGGCTGCCCTTCCAAAGGACTGGGGTTCCGTCCCCAGCCCCCACATGGGAGTTCACAATTGTCAGTAACTCCAGCCCCACAAACCCAATGGTGCACAGACAAACATGCAGGCAAAACACTCATCCACATAAAATAATAAAATACATGAATCTTAAAAAAAAAAAAAAAAGTAGCCAGATAGTGGTGGTGCACACCTTTAATCCCAGCATTTTGGAGGCAGAGGCAGGTGAATCTCTGTGAGTTGGAGACCAGCCTGGTCTACACAGCTTGTTCCAGGACAGCCAGAACTACACAAAGAAACCCTGTCTTGAAAAAAATTAAACCAGGCAAACTGACACACTACAGGACTTAGAGGTTGAGAGAGGAGAACCTTAAGTTGAGGGCTAACCTGGGCTACATGGATAAACCTCTCTATATTTTTTAAAAGCACTAAATGATAAGACTATTCTTAATTTTAAAAATTCTTACAGAAATGGGCTGGGGGAAGAGTTAGTAGCAGATGCTCACCTCTTAAAAGTGGAAGGTCCCTGAGCCGGGCGATGGTGGCGCACGCCTTTAATCCCAGCACTCGGGAGGCAGAGGCAGGTGGATCTCTGTGAGTTCGAGACCAGCCTGGTCTACAGAGCTAGTTCCAGGACAGGCTCCAAAGCCACAGAGAAACCCTGTCTCGAAAAACCAAAAAAAAAAAAAAAAAAAAAAAAAAGTGGAAGGTCCCAGATACCAATCCCTACTCCAAGAAAGAAGGAAAAGGGGGAAAGAGGGGCATAAGAGAATCTGCACACTTGGACCCTTAGTTAAAGCCCCAGTGCAGTGAGCCAATGTGAAGTGAGCCAATGTGGCAGCCAGGGGGCCTTTCTCTATAGAGCGCCTATGATCCCAGAAAGCCTTACTGTGGCATCAGAGCGCCACCTGGTGACAATCATGTACACTACAGTTCCCATGGGTACATCTGCGGTGGAGTGTGTGTGTGTGTGTGTGTGTGTGTGTGAGAGAGAGAGAGAGAGAGAGAGAGAGAGAGAGAGAGAGAGAGGGAGAGGGAGAGGGAGAGGGAGAGGGAGAGGGAGAGGGAGAGGGAGAGGGAGAGGGAGAGGGAGAGGGAGAGGGAGGAGAGGGAGAGGGAGAGGGAGGAGAGGGAGAGGGAGAGGGAGAGGGAGAGGGAGAGGGAGAGGAAGGGAGGGAGGGAGGGAGGGAGGGAGGGAGGGAGGGAGGGAGGGAGGGAGGGAGGGAGGGAGGGAGGGATACGCATGTGCGCTCAGGTGCACTTCCTCGTGTCTGCCTCTGTGGAGTCTGAGGTGGACTTCCAATGTCTTCTATCACGTAGTACCTACTCTCTAGGACAGGGTTTTTCTGTGAACCTGGAGTCCTTACTTCAGCTGCTGGCTGGCAGTGAGCCCTGAGCTCCTCCTGGTTTGGTTCCTGGCCCCATAGCTCTGGGGTTACCGACACGCATCTCTTTGAGTGCGAGGGATCTGCGCTCAGGTCCTCGTGCTTGCGTGGATGATGTGTCGAGAGGCCAGAGCACAGCTCGCACGAGTCAGTTTCCTCCCTCTATCGTGTGGACCCTGGGAGTAAAACTCAGGTCATACTTGGCAGCAAGCTCCCTAACATACCAAACCATCCGACTGCCCGTGGGGGCCTCTTTCCTTACCCACAGTCACGCTCGCTGGAAATGGGCATTGTCCTACTGGAGGAGTCTGGTGGAAGCGCTTTCTTTGGTGCTGTTCACTGTGCCCACTTTATTGTCTGACATTTCCTAGAGAGATGTATGCAATGTCTACTCACCCAGATAGAGCACCAAGGACAGACCAAAGAAGCAATTCTTCTCAAGTACAGCTTAGGAAGCCCTGAGTTTCTTGGGGTTACTCATAGAGCTTGGGTGAGGGGTCACTTATAGGAGCATGGATCACTCAAAGACAGCTGCATCACAGAAGAGCCCACCCCAGCAAAGGTGCTGACTACAGATAGCTGTGTCCCTGAGCCCTACATGATTGGCAGGTCACTCAAACACGAGTCTCCTCTCCCTAGCAGTCCTTCCTGTTAGCATTGTTAATCTTGTAAGTTTACCAGGCTTCCTGTGACTTGTGAGTTGTTCTCTTCCTCTGCCATTATTTACTCCTGAGTCTTAGGAGTCTCCCTCCAGGTCAGAGGAAATTGTTGACCGCAGCTTTCTGTGACTATAACAAGACCCGGACACAATCAACTTACAAAGAGAAAAGGGTGGCATTGCCTCGGAGCTTTGGCGGTTCTGTCTTGGTCACTCGGCTCCTCTGCTCTGTGCCTGTCACATTGTAGTCAGAGTGTGGCAGACCAGAAGCTCTTACTTCAGCCAGGACGCAAACAGTAAAAGAGAAAGGGGCTGAGACCCCATAAAGCCTTCAAAGGCCCACAGTAGCACACGGACCTTGGGAAAGCATTCTAGATCCAAACTGTAACACATGGCAAAGCCAGAAGCTGGGACCTGTGGCCACACAGACTATAGCAATAGCTGCTGCCTCACTCAGCCCTCCAGTAGCTCCTAGGAGCTACTGGACTGAACCCACCTGAGTGCCGTCTGAGGTCTGGCACACTCCTCCCTCTAGGTACAGGCTAGCCCCGGTCACCAGCCATTGACATCCCCGCAGCTAGAAGATTCCACTGGGGAAGACTCACTGGCAGGGATGGAATGGGGGTCCATGGCAGAGAACAGCAGAATAGAGATGTCACAGAGGAACAGGAGGCAGTGGGCAGAGATGCCACAGGGGACAAGGGAAGACAGCAAGGCTCTTGAGAGCCACAGAGCCACAGGATGCTTCCCTGGCCGGTGGGGAAGGTGGGGGGATGAGAACCACAGGTAGAGCCACGTTGTGAGCTGGGAGACTGACGACACCATAGGTGTGTTTCAGGTCTAGCTCTCGTGGAAAACCAGCCCTCCATTCCTGACCCCTTAGGGCCTCAGTCTCAAGTCTGGATTCTATTTATTTTGTGTATGTGTTGGTATGCCCATGTGAGTTTGTTTGTGTGTGTGTGTGTGTGTGTGATTCATCAGACACCACACACACACCTACCTCTTTTATTGAGACATAGTCTGTTACTGGCTTGGAAGTCACCAAATAATTAGGCTGGCTGGTGAGTGAGTCCCAGGGATCCTCCTGCCTCCACCTCCTCCATGCTAGGATCACAAACACGGGCCACCAGGCCTGGCTTTTCCAAAGCAAGTACATTGCTAACTGAGCTATCATTGTCTTCTCCTCCTCCTCTTCTTCCTCCTCTTGTTTTGTGGTTGCTTCTTTTATTAAGACAGGATTTCTCCGTATAGTCCGGATTGTTCTGGAACTTGCTCTGTAGACTAGGCTGGCCTCAAACTCACAGAGATTCCCCCTGCCTCTACCTCCTGAGTCCTGGAACTAAACATGCACTACCACCACCTAACTCTGGACTCTTTTCTTTTATGTAATTATTTCAACATGATTTCAGGGACAGAATAAAACCCAAGCCCTGGTATGGAACAAGTTTTCTTGTCAGACTATCTTTGGACCACCAGCCCGAAAATAATGACCCAGAGATTTATCATTAATTATAAAACCTTGGCCTTACCTTGGGCTTTTCCCCAACTAGCTCTTATAACTTAATTAATCCATATTTTTAGATATACATTCTGCCATATGGCTCAGTTACCTCTTCTTGGTACAGCAAGTACAACTTGCTCTGAGCCTGCTAACAAAATCATGCACCTGGATTCTTTCAGTTTCTCTCTCTCTCTCCAGAAGTCCTTCCTATTCTTTCCTAACTAGCTATTGGTCATTTGGCTCTTTATTAAACCAATCAGAAGGCGCCTTAGGCAGTGATACATCTTTTTAAAAAAATTATTTATTTATGTATATAATATTCTGTCTCTGTGTATGTCTGCAGGCCAGAAGAGGGCACCAGACCCCATTACAGATGGTTGTGAGCCACCATGTGGTTGCTGGGAATTGAACTCAGGACCTTTGGAAGAACAGGCATTGCTCTTAACCTCTGAGCCATCTCTCCAGCCCCAGAGATACATCTTTACAGTACAAACAAATATTCCACCACACTGATAGACAAGCACATCACCACTGAGACAAACCCCGAGTCTGCCTCAACTATGAAAGAAAATCACACTCTGTGACTACCACTGACACCCCGCCAGCGCCAACCCACACCACCCTCTGCCTCTGCTGAGCCCATGCTGTGTAATACCATTCCTGTCGGTGCAGCATGGCCATTTGGTTGGGGTGTTCCAGACGCACGGCAGGAAGTTCTAGAACATTCTCTCTTTTTCTTTCTTACATGGCCCTGACTGGCCTCAAACGCCATACACAAAAGAGTGTGGCACACGCCTTTAATCCCAGCACTCAGGATGCAGATGAAGGAGGAACTCTGAATTCTAGGTCAGCCTGTTCTAAATAGTGGGGTCCAGGCCGGCCAAGGTTACACAGTGAGACCCTGTCTCCAAAAGCCAACCAACCAACCAAACTAAACAAAAACAAACAAATAAAAAAGTTGCTGTAATGCCCAAAGTGACCTTGAACTCTTGAAGTGCTGATCCTCTCCACCACCAGGTAGAGTTCGGAAGCCTTGGTCTTTGCCTGCTATGAGAAACTGGTTGATGTGTCTGTTTGTGGTTTTGTCAGAGACAGCCCCAGCAAGGATTCAATTAACCTTCCCTGCAGCAGCCATCAGTCACTCTCAGACTGAAGTCGAACGGCCATAAGTATGAGGGGCTCCTCAGTGCACCCCATTTTTTAGACTGGATTGGGTCTTGATGCACCCCTCTTTGTAAAGTTCCTTTGTGGGATACCAAGAATATTCTTTTTTTCTAACATGTTAAGAAAGGAATGACTGTACAGAGATGTATACACAAATACAGTATTAATCAGTGTGACTCCAAACACAGACAGAACAAACACGGCTCTACTGACAAAAGATGGGAAGTGTGTTGGATCTATGCAAAGGACGAGGTCAGCAAGAAAGGAAGAGTGGAGTTGGTAGTGTTCCTCAGGACACCGGCAGTGCTCCTCGGGACACTGGCAGTGCTCCTCGGGACATTGGTAGTGCTCCACAGGACACTGACAGTGATCCTCGGGATATTGGCAGTGCTCCTCGGGACATTGGCAGTGCTCCTCAGGACATTGGTAGTGCTCCTTGGGACATTGGTAGTGCTCCTCGGGACAGCCCTCAAAAACACAGGGTGACAGAAGCCAGTCACAGAGGACCACTCAGGCTCAAATTGTGTTCACAGGAAATGGCCAGAAGAGTCAAGCCTGGGGACAGGAAGAGCTGTGGCTATCCAGGCCTGTGGAAGGATGGGAAAGGATGCTAATGGGTATGATGGTAGTGAGGCTGACTTTTCTCTTAGGGTAGCTAAGAGACCGAAGCTCAGGGTGGAGAGACAACTCAGCAAGTGAAGGCACTTCCTTGTCCTGGGAGCTGAAGAGATGATTCCAAAGTTGAGTGTGCTGGGTGTTATTGCAGAGGACCCGGGTTCTGTTCCTAGCACTCACGTGACAACTCACAACCAGTAACTTCAGTTCCAGAGATCTGATACACCCTTCTGCCTCCAAAGACATTGCACACACATGGTGCACATATATGTGCCAGGCAAAACACTCACACACATGAGATTTAAAATTCTTTAGAGCTGGGCAGTGGTGGTGCACACCTTTAATCCCAGCACTCAAGGCAGAGAAGTGTGGATCTCTGAGTTTGAGGCCAGCCTGGTATACTTAATGACTTCCAAGACAGCCAGGGCAATGAAAAGAAATTCTACCTCAAGCCAGGCAGTGGTGGTGCACGCCTTTAATCCCAGCACTCGAGAGGCAGAGGCAGGCAGATCTTTGTGAGTTCGAGGCCAGCCTGATCTACAAGAGCTAGTTCCAGGACAGGAACCAAAGCTACAGAGAAACCCTGTCTTGAAAAACAAAACAAAACAAAGAAATTCTACCTCAAAAAAAAATCTTTTAAAAAGTTTGTTCCACAGGCCTGACGACCTGAGAGCAATGCCGAGAATCAACCAGGAAGGAGAAGGCCTCCGGAAAGCGGTTCTGTCACCGCCACAGGCACGCCCAGCACGCATGCACGCATGCCCCTCCCCAGCACTAGATAAACAGAAAATTTAAAGAAATATTATGAAAATGCCGAGCATAGTAGTAAATGCCTATGATCTCAACACTCAGGAGCTGCAGGCAGGAGGATCAAAGGTTCAGTGCCAGCCTGGGCTACGTAAGACTAAAGCTGATTGTGGAAACAGAGCCTAGCCACCATGAAAATTTAAAGTCAATACTGCTGACTTAAAGAAGAAATGAAGGCCTGGAGAGATGGTTCTGTGGTTAAGAGTTCTTGCTGCTCTTCAGAGGGCCCTGGTTCTGTTCCCAGCACCCACACAGTGATTCACACTCATCTTTAATTCCAGGGGATCCGACATCCTCTTTCAGCCTCCAACAGCGCCAGGCGCACTTTTGGTACACTTGCAGACAATCATACATACACAAAAAATAAAACAAATGAAGTTTTAAATTTCAAACAAAAAATTGTTTTTAAAAAGATAATAAAAGAGGATCACCCAGAGCTTGGGAGGAAGAGGAGGATCAGAAGCTCCATTCCTGGCTGGTGTGTGTGTGTGTGTGTGTCTGTGTGTGTGTGTGTGTGTGTGACACATGGTTGGTAAGGCGCTTGCCTAGCATGCATGAAGCCGTGGCTTCATTCTTCAGAGCCACGTATCCACGTGGGATAGCTCACGCCTGTCATTCTAGCATTCGGGATGGAAGCAGGAGGAGGAGGAGGTCAGGATTATCATCGGGGACTTAGTGATCTCTAGGCCAGCATGGGCTACAGGATACGGTGTCTCATAAGAGGGCTTGGTGTTAAGGCTCCGTGGTAGGGCATTTCCCAAGCTTGTTTGAGGTTCTAGATTCCTGCCCTGGAACCAAAACAGAAATTTAAAAATCACGTTTGCACATTTCTTAGACTTGCAAAGGCCACACAGGGTCCTCTGCTCAGTGTCTTCCGGGCTGGAAACCACAGACCCCTGCGCTCCCATCTAGAGACGAGATGCCAGATTAGTTCCATTTCTGTTGCTGTGATAAAACACCATGACCACCAGGACAGGCTCCAAAGTCACAGAGAAACCCTGTCTCGAAAAACAAAAACAAAAACAAAAAAACAAACAAACAAACAAACAAAAAACCACCATGACCAAAATTTAAGTTAGAGAGGATTTATTTTGGCTCCTGGTTTCAGAGGTACGAGTCCAAAATGGCAGCCCACAGGTGTGGCAGCAAGGGACAGGAGCAGCAGAAGGAGCAGCAGCTGAGTGCTTGCTTCTTGAGCTGCAAGCACGAAGCAGGAGTGAACACCTCCTCCAGCATGACCACACCTCCTCCAGTAAGGCCACACCTCCTCCAGAATGGCCACACCTCCTCCGCAAGGCCACACCTCCTAACCTTCCCCAGTTGGTGCCACCAACTGGGAACTAAGTGTTGAAATGCCTGATACTACAGGGACCATCTCATCCAAATCCCAGTGTCCCTCCGGCCTCACTCAGGATGGGGACAGAATTCTATTCCTTAGACGGCAGGACTGCAGTCCTGTTTCCTTGCTGGTCAGCAGTCAGAGGTCTCTCTCATCTCTTAGAGGCATGGCACGCTCAACACAGGCCAACTTCCTTCTTCCGAGCTGCAGACCAAGCCCTTAGTCAGACTTCTATGTGGCCATCTCCTTGATGCTTAGCTCAACGACAATTTGTTGGGGGACTTAATAGGGACATCAACCTGCAAAATCTCTTTGCCTGCTTCCTAAGCAGCCCAGTCCCAGGAGTGAGCTCTCACCTTTCTCCAGCACTCAGAACTGGAGATGCTTTCTCGGGTTCATAACTCAGGCTTGTCTAATGCATTCCCATAAATCCCAACGTTCAGGAGGCAGAGGTAAGAGGATCAGTAGTTCAAACATTACCCATGGCTACACCCTGTCTCAAAACTTGAGGGGGGGGTGTGAGGAGAGGAGATACTTGGTAAATAATTCTGAAAATCTGCACACAGATGAAATATTAGATGTTATCAAGCATGATGGCATATTGTATACCATTGGAGCTTGCTAGCTTCCGTAGTTCTGGTCACGGCATTGTGATTACATAGTTCTTATTCTCAACAGAATGAGCACTACTGGCCACTTACAGAGAGCAATGTCTCCCTATCTACGCCTTGCCAACCGTTACACACTCAATACATGTGTGCGTGGCTTTCACCTGTAATGGCTATTTGTAGCTATCTCATATCCAAGGGAGTAGAAAACTAGATAGCGGTACACCAGGAATCACTCCTTCACACACACACACCAAATGAAACAGAGTGTACTGGAAGAAGACTCCCCCAAAGGAGGCTTCCCATTACCTCGCTGCCCACCAATCTTCTCCCCTCCTGAAGTCCTCCTGGGCTCTGGGCGCACAGGACTGGGTCTGTTCTCCTGGGAGCATTCTAGGGTACCCGAGAAAAAGAAAAGGCCCTGAGGAGAGCTAGAAATAGACAAGGGTAGTGAAGTTTGAGAACATAGAGTGGCTTCCATTGCCTGGAACTCCTGTCCATGGACATACACCCCTGTTGGCCTCCACAAGCGCCTTTCCAAATTATACCACCAGGGGGCAGAATAGAACCAAGAGTAGAGTTCTCCGTGGCAGTCTACCAGATTCATTCTGCACAGTATGTCTTAACCCTGAACACAGTGAATGGCAGCTGCACGGTCCATGAAGCGTTTAGGACTGAACTGCAGGCCTCTTTCTGTAAAGGCACCTCTGAGTTCTCCACAGTTTTCCCGGCAGTGCAGCAGGGGTCCGGGGATACAGCTCACCTGGTAGAGTGTTAGCCTGGTACTCAGGGAACCCCGGGTTCAATCCCACATGAATCAGATGTGGTGGTGCACACTTTTACACCAGCACTGGGGAGGTCGAGGCAGGAGGGTGGTCAGTTCAAGCTTATCCTAAGCTACATAGTGACGTCTAGGCCAGCCTGGGCTACATGGAACTGCAATGAATGCCTTCTGAAGGGGTGACCTCGCAAGGGTGGAGCCAAGGATCCTCAATCCAGCAGGCAATGGAGACCATTCTATGCTGTCCTCCGAGAGGGAGAAAGAAAGACAAGCTGGAGACGCAGCTTAGCAAGCAAAGGAGTTTCCAGCCCAAGTTCTGTGACCTGAGTTCCATGCCCAGACTAAAAGTGGAAGAAAAAAACTAACTCCACAAAGTTGTCCTTTGACCTCCACTGGTGCACCATGGCACACGCTCGCACACACTCACGGCACACACACACACACACACACAATAATAATAATAATAAATAAATCATGTTTTAAAAACCAGACTCTGTGCTGGGCCCAGACAAAGTTATTCTATTTATGGCATCCAGTACAGTGCATCTATTTCTAAACTGATTATTTCTTGTTTTGAGATAGGTTCTCATTGCATAGCCCAGGATGGACTGGAGTTCACTAAGCAGAGCAGGCTGGCCTTGAACTCACAGAGATCTGGCTGCTTCTGCCTCCAGAGCGCTGGGATTAAAGGTGTGCACCTCCACAAAGGGCACAAAGCCTGTTCTGTGATGGAGGAAGCCCAGGTTCCAGAGGCTTAGTGGTGCCCCCTCCACTAGGTGGCGGCACTGAGAATACCAGCCTTCCTGCCCTGTCTTCCCATGACAGGATGCGTTTCTAACAGGTTTTGGGACGCCTTCCTTGGTGACATAAGGAAGAGATCAAAGGACTGTTAAGTATCAAACCTGGGGAAACGGCTGAGATGCTTATTTAACATATCAAATTAGACCAGGGCACCAAGTTCTCCCAGCATCCCTCAGACCCTACCTGTTACAGGACGTGGCTGGCCTATGCCTCCAGTACCCCATACTCTCCAGGCCGGGGACTGGGCTGCCCTTCTCCCAGAGGCTCTTCTCTGTAGAACCCAGGCATTTTGGTTACCGCCCCATTTGGAACTTTGACCTCCTAACTGCTGCACCTGGTTCCCCTTCTTCCTTCTCTCCCCTCTTCTCCTCACACAGGGTCATGGACACTCTGGTCTCTCCCAGATGTCCCTGCCTTTGGCTATGCCTCCCTTTTATCTACAACTTTCTCTTCCACAAGCCAGGGAGAGGTCTCCCTTTTCTTTCTTCCCCTCCTACTCCTGTTCAGCCACAGGCAGCCAACAGCCAGGAGTGCAGAGGAATGCCCTGCAGGCCAGCTGGAGGATGTCACCAACACAGCATGGTGACAGCATGCAATGCTAAAGTTTTCCTCCCATCTACCCAGACACTTCATCTTCTCCGCCTGTGTTCTCCCCAGCCCCTTGAAGCCTCCAACTTCCTGGAAGAGCAACAGGCTCCCCAGTGCTTGTGCAACAGCCAACCTCCCAGCCTGTGGCCTCTGTCACGAGTCCCCAGCTCCACGGGCCGGCCGCCATCACTGAGATAATCGACGAGACTAACCTTAAGATTTGGTTTCTTTGACCCGTACTTGCTCTTTTGTTTAGAACTAGGACTCGGGGTGATAATGACAGTCAGGATCTTTTCTCGTAGCCATTGGGACAATTACTTTTAAAATGCAAATAAAAACAGGAGAGACTGGACAGTGCTGCCATTGAGAGAGCTCAGCCTGTGTGCAGGAAGCTCTGGTCCCATCCCCAGAATGAAGTAAACCAAACGTGTTGGCTTCTACCTAACACCAGCAGGTTATGTGGTGAGTTCCGAGCCAGCCTGAGATATTGAAACTCTGTCTGGGAAAGAAAAAGAGGGGGAAGAGAGGAAGAGGCAGGAGGGGCGGGGTAGAACCAAAGATGAGCAAAGTTGTTTGTCATACAAGTCAGGAAAGCTGAGGTGGATTTCTGGAGCCCACATAAAAGAGGAAGGAGAGAACCAGCTGCTCAGAGCTGTTCTCTGCCTCCACATAGGTGGTGTGCCATGTAATCCCCCACTCAAGAATTTGTTTAACTTGAATTTTAAGGGCTGGAGAGATCACTCAGTGGTTAAGAGCACTTGCTGCTCTTGCAGAAGACCAGGGTTCAGTTCCCAGCACCCTCGTGGTGATTCACAGCTGCCTGACTCCAGGTCCAGGGGATCTAAAGCCTCTTCTACCCTCCGTGTGCAGTGACTGTTCATGACACGCGGACATACAGGCTAAAACCCTCAGACACATTTAAAAAAAAAGATAAATAAATCTAAAAGATGTGTAAAATAAAGATAAAAGTGAAAGGAGGAAAAAGTAAAAAGAAACCAAGCATAGCAGGGTGGAATTCAGTACCGGCTGCTCGGAGGCCAAGGAGAGTTCAAAGCCAGCCTGAGTCACAATGCGAGACCTTGTCTGGAAAAGCAAAAGGCAAAAGCCACAAATGCGGGGGAGGGGGAGGAGCTGCTAGCCTGCGTGTGGCTGCTGGGGACAGAAACTGGTGGACAGTTGCCACAGGAGTCATCAGGCCCCCGTCTAGGTCTATACCCCAGAGAACTGAGACTGGGTGTCCAGAAAGACATTTATAGACCACGTGCCCAGCAGCGATACCCGCACAGCCTGGAGCATCCCAGTATTTCTGGAAGGATAAATGAACACACAGAAGGTCAGGCAGATTCCATGGTGGGCTACTATTCATCCAAAACAGGAAAGACATTGGGGAGATAGCTTGGTGGATAAGGGGTTTGTCATGCAAGTGTGTAAGTTAGAGTCTGAAAAGTCAGGTGTACGTGGCCATCTGTAACCCTAGTGCAAAGGAGGCAGAGTCAGGGAATCCCCAGAGCAAGCTGGCTAGCCAGACTGGCTGAAACACTGAGCTCAGGGCTCCAGGAGAGACCCTCCAGGCTCAGGGAGAGACCCTCCAGGCTCCGGGAGAGACCCTCCAGGCTCAGGGAGAGACCCTCCAGGCTCTGTGAGAGAAGACCCTGCCTCTATATATAGGTGGAGATGGATAAAAAAAAAAACGTCAGTCTTTGGGGCTGGAGAGATGGCTCAGTGGTTAAGAGCATTGCCTGCTCTTCCAAAGGTCCTCAGTTCAATTCCCAGCAACCACATGGTGGCTCACAACCATCTGTAATGAGGTCTGTTGCCCTCTTCTGGACTACAGGCATACATGCAGACAGAATATTGTATACATAATAAAATAAATAAATAATTTTAAAAAAAACAAAAAAATGTTAATCTTCGATCTCTACATGAATATGCACCCATATAGGCAAACATACACACATATATACATGCATGCATATCACATGCACCTGCACACTCAGAAGACAGGAAGTACTTACATGTGCTGTAACATGGATAAGCCTTGAGGGCCATGCCAGGCACAATAAGCCAGTCACGAAGAGCATGGTATGTAGGAGCCCACTGACCCGAGATTCCTGGTGCAGCTGAACTCAGGACAGAAAGAGCTCAGGGTGGGAAATCGGGCTGGTGTTCCTTTCTCTGCAGAAACACTGTTTTTAAGTGTTTAACTTTTTCAAGATTTACTTTTCTTTTCTTTTTTTTGTTTTGTTTTTTTGGGGGGGAGGAAGTTGTTTGTTTGGTTGGTTGTTTTCGAGACAGGATTTCTCTGTAGCTTTGGAGCCTGTCCTGGAACTAGCTCTTGTAGGCCAAACTGGCCTCAAACTCTCAGAGATTTGCCTGTCTGTACCTCCCAAATGCTGGAATTAAAGACGTGCGCCACCACCACCCGGCTCTACAGACATGTATGTCTGTGCATGTATGTGCATGTGTGTACTTATAGATGCAGGTACCCACAGAAGCCAGAAGAGGGCGTCAGATCCCCTGGAGCTGTAGTTTCGGGCATCTGTGAGCTTTCCAACGCAGTTGCTGAGAACTGAACTTGAGTCTTCTGTAAGAATGTTGCATGCTTTAAGTTCTGGGTTTCTCTCTCTCTCTCTCTCTCTCTCTCTCTCTCTCTCTCTCTTTTCCTCCCTCTCCCTCTTCTTCTTCCTCTCTTCCTCTCCCTCTCTCCCTCTCCCTCCCACTTCCCTCTCTCTTTTTCTCTCTCTGGTTTTTTTCCAAGGCAAGGTTTCTCTGTGTAACCCTGTAAGTTCTGAAACTTACTCTGTAGACCAGGCTGGCATCAAACACACAGAGATCCATCCCCTTGCCTCAGCCTCCCTAGTGCTGGGATTCAAGGCTCCTGCTACCACTTCCTAGTCCTCGAGTCTTCTTCTAAAGGAGTGCATTTCTCTCTCTTTTCTGTTTAATTTATTTTTTAAAGTGTGTGTATGTGTGTGTGTGTGTGAAGTCGGGAGAAGGTATCAGATCCCCTGAAGATGGTGTCCCAGGTGTGTGGCTGAAGTAGGTGCTAGGTACTGAACTCCCTTGTGTTCTCCACAAGAACAGCAAACACTCTTAACCACCGAGTTACCTCTCCAGCCACTTCAAACTTTTTATGACACTTATTTCAGGGTGTGTGCATGTTTGTATATCGCGTGTGGGGGGGAGTGCACACATGTAGACACATGGAAGTTAGAGGACGATTTTCAAGAGCAGACCCAGCCTTTCTTACGTGTGGGTGCTAAGGACAGAGCTCAGGTGTCGGGCCTGGCAGCAGGCGTCTTTCCCAGCCCTGGAAGCTGACTTGAGCTGTCCGCAGTCTCACTTTAATGAGATGAAGATTTTCATGGCAGACAGAGGCTCCAGCTGTTTAACAACATGGCTGTGTGCGTCTGCAGATCTGCACCCCTACAAGGGAGTAAGACAGGGCTGGAGAGGAGGCTCGGTTGGTTGAATGCTTGAGAACTTGGCTTCAGATCCCCAGGACCCACTTGTATGTGAGAAGTTCTGTAATCCCAGCACTAGGAGGCAGAGACAGGCAGGTCTGGGAGCCCATCCGGAGAGTTCCAGATTAAAGCAAGAGAGCCTGTCTCAGAACCAAGCAGGAGAGATGGCTCAGCACTAAAAGAAAACCAGAGTTTGGTCAAGTTCCAATGGCCTGTGATTCTAACTCCAGAGGATCTGAAGGCCCTGGCCTCCACAGGCACCTGCACTCACAAGTGCATACTTACACACAGAGAGACACATAGAAACACAGGCACACAGACACACACATAGAGAGACATATAGAGACACAGGCACACAGACACACATAGGCACACACACACAGATAGGTACACACACACGCATACACAGAAATACAGGCACACACACACACATATGGAGCATATAAGACAATAAATTTTATGTGGTGGATTTACCACAACTTTAAAAACAAACACTACTTCCCCACAGTCTGAACCAGCAATAAAGAATGAACATGAACACTGACGAGTCTTTGGGTGGATGCCGGTTCAGGCTGCTCGTTCTTCTCTGAGACTCCAAACTCTGAGAAGTTGAGTCTGTTGCTCTCAGACTCAAACCCGGGTAGACTTGTGGCTGGTTTGTCCCCAAAACAGAACCACAGACGGGACAACAGGTGACTTCTAAAGCCAAGACTGAGAAGTCTGATCAGTTTCTTCCTAGTCTGCTGGTCACTTGCTTTGGGCCCTTGTACTGCCCAGTCATGGAGCTGATCCTAAAGGCAGTATGCTGTGTGAAGCAGGTATCAAAAAAAGCGGTGACTGTAGCCGTGGTCACCCGGCAACAGATGGTCCTGAAGTCCAGATGAGCCAGGTGAACCATGGGAGTTCTGCCCACGGCCTCTCTGCAGCCGGTATCTAGACCACCATGCCGAGCCAGCCAGCCCTTCTGGGCTCTGGACTAGAGCCCTGAACTGTGGAAGCCATGGGGCAGTCTTAAAAGAGCTGTTCTGCTGGGGATAGTGGCATACTCCGTGGTGCCAGTTCTCGGCAGGTTGAGGAGAGAGGATCAAGAGTTTGAGACCAGCCTGGACTACAGCAGTGAGGCCCTTTCTCAAAACAAGTCCTAGTTGTTTGGTTTATTTAGTTTCCAAGAAGCTGTTACTAGCATCGTTCTGAGCGCAAAGGCACAGCTGGAAAAGAGTAAAACCTGGGAGCCCCCTTTTCTACACCTTCATTCATGCTCGAGCATCCTGCTCCCTCCACAGAGACAGACACATACATTTGGCTAGCCTGCGTGAACTAAGTCCCAGCACCACACTGACCAGGTGTAGTAGTGCAGGCTTCCAGTTCAAGCGCCAGGGAAGCAGCGGCTAGAGGCTCAGAAGTTCAAGCTACACACTGAGTCAAGGTCAGACAGGGCTGCAAGAGAGCCCATCTCAAAGCAAAACGAGCAGTTTTAGAAAGCTGGATGTGGTGGCGCACCCCTTTAATCCCAGCACAGGCGGATCTCTGTGAGTTCAAGGCCAGCCTAGTCTACAGAGCAAGCTCCGGGACCACTAGACCTACAGAGTAAGACTCTCTATAGCTTCGGAGCCTGTCCCAGAACTCACTCTGTAGACCAGGCTGGCCTCGAACTCACAGGGATCCGCCTGCCTCTGCCTCCCAAGGCCTGGGATTAAAGGCATGCGCCACCACCACTCAACTCAAAAGAACTCTTTTAAAAGATAGATGGGGCTTAAGAGAGGTGCCAGCTTTAAAACAAGGGCTTGTTTTGCAGGCAGAAGTCTGAATTTGATCCCTAGAGCTTATGTAAAAATATCTGGGCCTTGAAGAGCAAGAGCCAAGGGTCAACAGTTAAGAGCACGTGCTGTTCTAGTAGAGGATCCAGGTTTGATTCCCAGGACCCAATGGCAGGCAGCTCATGCTGCCTGTAACTCCAGTTCCAGACAGCGGCCTCTACAGGCACTGTACTCACATGGTATACTTACATACATGCAGGCAAAACACTTAAACACATAAAGCAAAAGTAAATCACACATATATTGTGTATTACATATGTAACTTATGCACTATATAATTAAATGTGGTTTGTATTATATATAATTTATGTATTATATTATATATGTGCAATGTGATATATATTACATACATGTGATATGATACATACATATGTGACATTATTTATATATGTATATATATCTATTGGGGTGGCATGTTTTTAGACTCTAAATAGGTGGAGGTGGAGATATAGGAGACCCTGGGGTTCACTGGTCTATTTGGTGAGTTCAAAAGCAAAGAGAAACCACCCTGTGTCAAAAGGTGGACAGTTAGGCACGGTGATGTATGCCTTCAATGCCAGTATTAGGGAAGCAGAGGTAGGGGGATCTCAGAGTTCAAGTCTAGCCAGGGCTACATATGGAGACCCTGTCTCAAAGCAAAAACAATATAAAAGGGGACAGAGTCCTAAGGAACAATGCATCATCTGACTTCTGGCCCCCACTCGCATAAGTATACACACATAAACCCACAGACACACATGCAGGTACCTGTACACATGTACACCTACACGCATATGAACATTACACCATACATACACACACACACACACACACAGAGTTGCATGTTTAAAGAAAAGAAGGGGTGGCAAGATGGCTCAGCAAGTAAGGCTACTTGCTACCAAGCCTAACATTCTGAGTTCAATCCTTCCTAGCCCTAGGACCCATGCTGTGGGAGAAAATAACAGTCTCTCCTATGTTATGCATTCTAGTGATGATGGTGGTGGTGGTGGTGGTGGTGGTGGTGGTGGTGGTGGTGGTGGTGGTGGTGGTGATGTAAAAAAACTAAGCATTAAATTTGCAATCTTTCCAAAGACCCAGATTGAATCACCAAAGAACATTCTAGAACATTCTCTGCTTTGGGAATGTCTGGTTAGCAGTAAATCTGGGCTTGAGGTTGAAACGGGGTGCTTGTTTAGGAAGGCGGAGAGAGTCTGAGAGAGCAGTCTTGGCACTAACTTCGGCTCTGTCCACTTGCCTGACACAGTATGGCTTCCTGGGTCACGGCTCTCTATCTCTCTGTTGAGGGAAAAAAGGAACTGGGCGTAACGATGTCTCTGCTGCCTGTCCTGCTCCACAGTGCTGGGGCCACAGGGCTCTGCCCTGAAGACAGCAGGATGAAGAGAACACAGTGGGGCTGAGCTTCCGGGTTGAAGCTCCACACCCTACTGACTGCTAGAGGAAGCATCTCAGGCAGGTTGTCATGGCAGTTCCTCTTGAGGTAAAGATGACCGTGAGGGCAGACGCGCTGCCCACGCGCTTGTGACCTTCATCATCCACTTGGCAGGCAGCTGCCAATGCTGCACCCACGGAAGAAGACAACAGGCCCACACCTTGACCTGGCAAAGCTCTGCCACTAGCTGGGCAAGGCAAACTCTACAGCAATGAATCAGGTAACTTTTTTTTTTTTTGATCTTTTTGAGACAGTTTCATGTAGCCCAGGCTAGCCTCAAACTCAATATGTAGCCAAGGATGACCTTGAACCCTAATCCTCCTTCCTCTGTTCCCGCATGCTGCAGTTACTATGTCTGGTGTATACCAGGCTGGAGACGGACTCCAGTATTTCCTGCATGTCTGCCTACTGTGTGGGCGACACCCTCAGCCTTCCATTGGGTCCGGTAGATACTTGGAATTGACAGGAAGTCTCGCCCTTGAGTGCCACCAAGAAAGACGCTGTAAGTTTCTGACTGACACTGAAGGCCGTCTTCTCTGCTTTCTCCTGTCTGTCTCAAGACCCTGGAAACAAAAGGCCCGTGGGGAGCCACGCTTAGCGCACACCCACAAATAACCACGAGTTCTCACTTCCTGCCTGAGCAGAGCCATCATCCTGACACCAGGAGGGATTGGGGTAACCGGTGCTCCAAACGACCCAGTCGCGTAGTCGGGGTGAGTGAGGGACGGCTCCTTTATAGCCCAACAATTCACAGTGTAATGACCCAGCATTGTTCCTTTGGGAGCAACCCAAGAAATATATTTCCTCAGGCAAATAGGAGCCGAGTCTGTGAAGACTAGGGCTGAATAAATCTCCCGCCCCAGGAGAATCAGCACCCTGAGACAAGGCAATCAGTAAGCATTCTGCTGAATGAGAGCCCAGATCGCGTGGGTTTCGCTGCTATGGAGCCCCAGGGAGCCAGAATCCTGTCCCTCCCCGTGTCACCTCTTAAGGGGCAGCGAACCCCTTATCTGAGATGGCTCTTGACCTGTGCGACCTTTCCAGCTTGTGTGTATGTAGGTGAAAATAACCCCAATCCGTCAGAACACTTTCTTTGATTTGGGTCTCTGGCAAACTCCTATTCATCCTTCAAAACTTTGCAGCCAAGTCACCTCCTCTGAGAAGGCCTCCCTGCATCCTGGCATTGTGTGAAACTGAGTCTGTGCTATTGACCCTTCAGGATTCTGGTCTGCAGCCTATCAGGTCACTTACTCTGTGACTCTTAAGAGCCAATGGGTGGAGTCTTTCACATAGCTATTCATTTAATGAAAAGAATCCTGGAGGGGGTGAGGATGCCAGTCAGTTGATACAATGCACACAGGAAGTCTTGGGTTCAATCCCCAATACACTCTTGTCTGTAATTCAAGCCTTCGGGAGGATCAGAAGTTCAAAGGCTGCCTGAAGTACAAGTGATCCTGTCTTAAAAGCAAGGAAGATGGTAGGCAAGATGGCTCAGTGGGGAAAGGAGCTTGCTGCCAAGGTTGGCAATCCGGGTTTGACCTCTGCAACCAACAGCGTGGAGACAACCAACTCCCACAGGTTGTCGTTTGACTCTACACGTGCATGATGGCTTGCTTCAAACCACACACAAAACGAACAAACAAATAAATGTTATGAAAATTTGGATCAAAAAAAAAAAAACCCACAAGAAACAAAGCAAGACCCACAAATATGTATGGCAAGTTCGGCTTGTGTCCATTCTTTCCTCGATCCCTGCTCTACATCCCTGAATACCCTGAGGCAGTGACAGGACTGTCCCAGTCTGGGGTCAGGCAAGGGAGGGTGCTCGGAAGTCATTGTCTGAAAGAACTGGCTGAGGAATGAACAGGTGAAGCTGGAGAAGGCCCAGTCGGTCTTATTTTAAAGCCCTGAATTCGCAGCCCTGACTCGGGCTCCCCTACCTGACCACTTTGAAATCCCGCAGCAGATTCCCAGGAGGATTTTCTCCGGCTGGAGAGAATTCAAAGTCATTCAAAGTCACCCCAATGGACCAAACAAAACCAGAGGAACCGCCAGTAGGTCCGTCAACAAGACAAAGGGTTTTTCATTAGGTGTTAATGGCTTTGTGGGGTTTTTTTGTTCCCCTCAAATTCCCATCTTGGGTGTGACTCGCCTCCTGCAAGGCATTCTGGATCTGGGAAGATCTGAGAGTTCCTACAAGAGGAAGATGGCCTGTCGATGGTGGCGCACACCTTTAATCCCAGCACTTGGGAGGCAGAGGCAGGAGGCCAGCCTGGTCTACAAAGAGATTTCCAGGACAGCCAAAGATACACAGAAAAACCCTGTCTAAAAGAAAGAAAGAAAGAAAGAAAGAAAGAAAGAAAGAAAGAAAGAAAGAAAGAAAGAAAGAAGGGAATGGGGGGGCAGGGCCAACTTCTCCAAAAAGAGCATGGAGCTTCCTTCCCAATGCTCCATCTCATTCTTAGTCCTAACTGCTCTCGACAGCGTCTCACCAATCAAACCATTGTGGTCTCTGCCTTAGGCGTCTTCTTCCTTTTTTCCTTCCCTTCTTTTCCTTCTTGTTCAGGTAGCTGAAGGTGGCTTCAAGTCTGGATCTGACCTTCTGCCTCCGCCTCCTGAGCACTGGGATTGCAGGATGGCACCACCACCTCCTAAATACTGGGATTGCAGGAGGGCACTGCCTGCTCGGTTAACGCTGTAGGTGGTCATCCCCAGGGCTTCATGGACGCTAGGTGAGTGCCATCAGCTGAACCGTACCCTGGTGCTAGACTAACCTTCGTGCCTATGGTATCCGACCCACCGCCAGCTCTGTCCTGCACTGTTATCCCCATCAGTACGCACAGAATGTTTTTCACAGTCACAGAGCTGTGTTCGTGAAACTCCAGCCTCCCCAGGAGGCTGAGGCAGGAGAATTGTTCTTTTGAGTCTGGTCTGGACTACATAGTGAATCCCAGTCCAGCCTGAGATACAGATAGAGAACCACAAAAAAATAAAGCATGTCCTTTGCAAGTCTCTGTGTGGTTAAACACGGAAGCACCCAAAATACCCATGCCCTGGAGATTCATCAAATGCAGCCCAGCATACATAGCCTGGCAGTGGAATGGCCACCAAGCAAAGCTTTGAGGAAGATGGAAGTTTTGGATATGTATGCACAATGGCATGAACCCTCTCTGAAGGTGGTGAGTGTGGGTAGTTCTGGACCGTGAAGGAAGGTGTGAGAGACATTGGAAAGGCAGGGACTTCTGGTGGTGAATGGCAGGTATCTCTGCTCACACTGGAAGGAGACTGTAGAGAAAGCACAGAAGGGAATCCCTGCTGGAGAAGAGGTGAAGGGAGAAGGAGAGCAGAGGCCTGAGGGGTGGGTGGTGGGTGGGCTAGTGTTTCCCATGTGACACTAAGAGCAAGCTCAGGCCTTGGAGAGATGGCAAGAAGGGATGACAGAGAGGCAAGGTGCACTTTTCTCTTAAGATCTAGGGGCCGGGGGCTGGAGAGACAGCTCAGTGGTTAAGAGGATTGACTGCTCTTCCAGAGGTCCTGGGTTCGATTCCCAGCACCTAGGTGGCTCACAACTGTCACACCAGTTCCAGGGGACCTGACACCCATGTCAAAACACCAATGTTCATAAAATAAAATAAATTAATTTAAAAAAAAGATCTAGGGTCTGTGCAAAGCATGGTGGTGCATGCTTTTATTCCTAGTACTTGGGAGAAGGCCAGGTGGGTCTCTGTGAGATCAGCCTGGTCTAGATAGAGAGTCAGGCCAGACAGAGCTACATAGTATAAGACCCTGTCTTGCCGGGCGATGGTGGCGCACGCCTTTAATCCCAGCACTCGGGAGGCAGAGGCAGGCGGATCTCCGTGAGTTCGAGACCAGCCTGGTCTACAGAGCTAGTTCCAGGACAGGCTCCAAAGCCACAGAGAAACCCTGTCTCGAAAAACCAAAAAAAATAAATTAATTAATTAATTAATTAAAAAAAAAAGGAAAAGAAAAAAAAAGACCCTGTCTTTGGGGGGGGGGAATGGTTTTGGCTTACAAGGAGCTACCAAATCTGGGTTCATTTGACACCAGCGGCTTCCACCTTGTCACTCAAGTAAACTCCAACAAGATAAAAGTCATGAACCTGAGGAGCACTAGAGGCCAGATTAGTGACACATCTTCCCTGGCCTCACCATCTGCTTCCGGGGTCTCCAAAATAAAAGTTGCCGATGACCTCGCTGAGGGAAGTGGTACATGGAAAGGAATAAAGATTCCAGTGTAACTGACCCCTCAGAGCGGACAGGCCCAGACTGAGGCAGTGCCTCCTGCCTCTGCCCCATCATCACAGCCGCACGAGCCACGGAGATAGAGAAGGGGGCAGAGAAACGTTAGATCCAATGGACATAGAACTTCTCATGAGACTGTCAATACTACCCGTCAGATGTGCACCATTCTTCAGCCAGAGAACTTTTTAGAACTACCAGGGAGATCCTGGGAAACTGCACAGTCTGTGACATGGATGGCCACCACCGTGAGGACATCACAGGTGACATCAGCAGTGGTGCAGTGGCTGCCACCCTCAGGATGTCACAGCTGACGTCAGCAGTGGTGCAGTGGCTGCCACCCTCGTGACGTCACAGATGACTTCAGCAGTGATGCAGTGGCCGCCACCCTCGTGACGTCACAGATGACATCAGCAGTGGTACAGTGGCCGCCACCCTCAGGACATCACAGATAACATCAGTGGTGAGGCAGATGCTCAGCTAGTTAAACAACAAGATAAATATTTGAATAAAAACTTATCTAACAACAAAACAAAGCAACTCCCTCCGCAGCTCCCCAAGAAACTAGTGTGGGCTCAGGATGGGGCCCAGTGGGTGGAATGCTGGCTCAGCACACCAAAGCCTGGTTCTGGGCCAGACTGTATAAAACAGGCATGGTGGTGCCATCTATAATCTCAGTACTCTGGAGGCAGAGGGGTCAGAAGTTCAGGGTCATCCTTGGCTAACTGGCAAGCAGGAGGTCAACTTGGGCCACACGAGACTGTGTCAGGAAAGAGAAGGAGAAGACTGCATTGCTCCTGCCTTCAAGGCAGGAAGTCAGCAGACATGCATCAGGAGACCATTGACACACAGTTGAGCAGTAGAGACCCATGTGGTACCAGGACCTTCTGTGGGGGTTATCTGTTTATCCACTAGAAGGTGGCTTCTTCTCCGGGAGGGCTTCCCGGAGGACATGACAGTTTGTCTTAGAGCTTTCTGCTTGAGACAGCGTTTGTTCACTTTCCGTCATAGGTGCCTTCCTGTTGCTCTGACAAACTATCTGACAAGAGCAACTTCAGTACCGAGGGGAGGCTTTATTTGTCTTACAGTTTGAGATTTCAGTCTACCCTGGCGGGTGGAAGGCAGCTGGTCACAGTGGGGTCTCAGTTTACCATGGAGGCTGGAGCAGGAGGCAGCTGGTCACAGTGGGGTCTCAGTTTACCATGGAGGCTGGAGCAGGAGGCAGCTGGTCACACTTGGGTCTCAGTCCATCCTGGTGGCAGCAGCGGGAGGCAGCTGGTCACACTGCATCCGAATTTAAAAAGCAGAGAGCAAAGAATGCAGGGGCTCCGCTCTTTCTCCTTTGTATTTGGTCCTGGATCCCAGCCCATAGAAGGCCACCACCCATGTTCACGGCAGATCCCCCCTCCTCAGTTAACCCGGTCTAGACTCCCTCACAGGCATACCTAAAGATGATGTTACATCCAGTTGACTGCAAATCTTAACAATCAACTGAGAAAATCAGCTTAGAAAAAGTTAGTCACTGTGCTGGAATGTGTCTCTAATCCCAATACTGCAGAGCCCAAGGCAGGAGGATAGGAGTTCCAGGCTAGCCCTAGTACATAATGAGACCTCTCTCACGAAAGAGAGAGAGAGAGAAGAAGGAGAGGAGGGTGAGGATGAGGATGGGAGTATGAGAAATAAAGGAAAGGAGAGAGAGAGAGAGAGAGAGAGAGAGAGAGAGAGAGAGAGAGAAATGGACTGACAGAGAAAGAGAGGGAGAGGGAAGGAAGCAAGAGAGGGAGGGAGGGGGCGGAAAGGAGGGAGGAGAGAAAGATGGAGGCTTATGGTTTCAGTCTATGGTCCCTTGGTCCTATGGCTTTGAGCCTGTGCTGAGGCAGAGCAGAGGAGCTGGAGTGCATGGTGGAGCAAGACCCACTCACCTCATCACTAGGAAGCAAGAGGGGGGCATGGGACTGGGCTCCCTTAAAGGACAAGCCTCCAGTGTTTTAACAATATCTTGTATGTCCCCATCTCTCGAAGGTTCCACAGTCTCTCCAAAACACCAGCAAAGCTTTTAGCACAAGAACTTTAGGATATATTGAACATTCCCCTATAGCAGGTAGCCAGGCATATTAGGGGGAAAGATGTCAAGTGACAGCCTGGAGAAGTAACTCAGTCACTCAGTACATTGCGCACAGAGCACACAGAGGATGTAAGCCGGATCCCTAGAACTCACTCACAAAGCCAGACGCTGTGGTGATGACCCCAGTGCTGGGAGGCAGAGGCAGGAAGATCCCTGGGGGTAGCTGGTTAGCCAGCCTAGACTACTTGGTGAGATCCAGACTAATGAGAGATCCTGTCTGAAAAACAAGATGTGGTTAAGAACCACTTGCTGCTCTTTCAAAGGGCCAGAGTTCAGTTCCCAGTACCCATTTTGGGCAGCTCACAGCTACCTCTTAAATCCAGCTCCAGGGGATCTAATGTCCTCTTCTGACCTCTACAAGCACTTGCATACATGTATGGGCACACATATACACACACACATACACACACACACAAACACACTTTTTTGGAAAAAAAAAAGGTGGTTGGTATCCAAGGAATGACACTTGAGGTTGACTTCTGGCCTCCACATACATGCAAGCATACCCAAACATACACCTGTACAGCCACAGAAACATGAATATGTACACGCACATGATGTCCAGTATGTTGGTATGAACCCGACAGGAGATCTACCCAACTAGGGTGGAAGTACTTTGAGCTGGACTGCTAATACCTTCATTTGATAGGAGAGAAAAATCACAGCTTCCATCAAGTCAGGACCATCATCACATAGCTGGCGAATGACAGAATTGAGTTTCAGATCCCAGTTGGATTGGTTTGAGCCTGTGCCGTGATTCCCCCGGCCTTAGAGGAAGACAACCGTTCTCAGCACTGATGGCCTAATTAGTTTCAAGCCATCTGGCCCAGAAATGCTTTCCAGTCTCCCAAAAGGATCAACAGATGACAGAGGCTTTAATTGATAGGAACCAGGAGGTGAAAATGGTTCTCATATTAGGGTGAGCTCACACTCCTGCCTGATTTTCTTCTGATGAGAAGATAAGGAAGAATGGCAGGATGTCAAATTCCACCCCAACCACCAAGAATCCATCCCTGCCTGCCATGCCTGCAGGCTCCTACCCATCAGGCCCTGAGCCTGCCTTCGCCCCCCACGTCGGGCCTGCCTCCCACAGACACGCCCCTCAGGACCTCCCTAGCCCTCCATCTCCCCAACTCCAGCCAGCAAGTCCTCAGAGAAACGCCTACAAGTTCCTCCCAAACAGATGTGGGAACAGTTAGTGTGGAAGACATTTCTTCAGCCAGCGCCCGTTCTGAGGACCAGGAAATCCCGGCCTGCTTGTCAGTGACTTTGGTTGAGCATGAGCAGTGAGCATTCATACCCGCAATTCCCAGCTTGGTGCTCCTAGGTCCTCAGGTCTCCCAAATGGCCACAAGAGTGATAAACAGACCTGTGGGTCCTTTCAGAAAGGCCTAGACTGGGAGGGTGTGAAGCTTGAGCCAGGACTTTGGCCAAGTCAGAAAGAAGAACTGTTGTGTGTTTAATCATCCCCCTTTGAGGAATATTTGGCTTCCAGAAAGTAACATGATTTTTTAACAAAGGCCAAACTGCTCGTTTTCCCATGACTGCATGCTAAGGTTTCTTCTCCCCCTCCAGTTTTTTTGCCAGTGGTCTTGGCCTTATTAATCAGGAATGTTCTCTGGAGACCCTGCTGGAGGCTGGCATGCCAGCTACAGGCCTGTCTTCAGCAGTGTGTGGGGGGTGAGCAGGAGCTGATTTCTCTGCAGAAAGCCTGCAGAAGCCCTCCTCTGCACGCGTGTCAGCTACCACCCCGTGATCCTGTCTTGGGAGGTCTGGGAGCACCCAGTCCTCTTCCCATGGAAAGCTCTGAAGTTCTGGATCAGGGTACTGGCAGGGTTGGGCCTCCTGAAGGTTGAGAGGGGATTTGGTGGCATCTGCCAGCAAGATGGTTCAATGAGTAAGGGAACTTACCACTAATCCTGACAATTTGAGTTCCATCTCTGGAACCCACATGGTGAAATGAGATAATGCCAAGTGTGTTGTGGCATGCACACGCACACACATGTACTCACACACACATGCAAATGTTGTAAAAAAATTTAAAGAACCCTTTAACTCCTGGGGTTGGGAGTTGGCATGGTTATTGTTGGATGTCATCTTGACTACATCTAGGATTAACCAAGATTCCTAAACAGAGAGCACACCTGTGAGGGGTTTCTTCTTAATCTGGAGTGGGAAGATCTACTTCTAATCTGGATCTTTGTGGTGGAAAGACACACCTTTAATACAGATCTTTAATCTACATCGAATCTGGGCCACACCTTCTGCTGGCCAACATAAAGACAGGGAAGAAAGAAGCTTTCGCTCCTTGCCTGCTTGCCCTCACCTCGCTGGCGCATCCATTCCTTTACTGGCATAGAGTCTACGTCTTTATGATTCTGTTACATACAGAATCCAGACATCCGGCCTTGTGCATTTAGAAACATCTAGATTTTTGGACTCTCTGTTCATAGATCACCATTGTTAGAGTAGTAGAACCATGGCCTGTAAGTGAATCTAATAAATCTCCTTTCTATATTGATAGAAAAAGAGATTAGTTCTGTTACCCTAAAGAACACTAATACAGTAATGTAGCAATCTTTGGGGAGTTTTGATTCCAGATGTGTCAGCAAGCCAGCTAGATGGTTCAGTGGGTAAATACAGTTGCTACCAAACCCAATGACCCAAGTTCTGTGCCTGGATTACATGGTGGAAGAAGAGAACGGACTCCCCTAAACTGTCCTCTGACTTCCACATAAGTGCTGTGAGATATTCTGTCTCTTCCCCCGCCCCCCAGAAGAGAAAGCCTGAATATCTGAGTTCAATACACAGAATCCACCTTAAGGAGAAAAGAAAGAATCAACCCCATGAGGTTGTCCTTTGTCCTATATACATGCACACCAACCCCTTTACACACACTAATATTAAAAAAAATTAATTTAAAATCTGGGCAAGACATGGGGCCGACCTCTCACCTCAGCACCTGGAACACCTGGAAGGCTCAGGTAGCAGAAATGTCAGTTTCAAGCCACTCTGGACTGCATAGGGATTCCAGGCCAGCCGTGGTTATATAGCAAAAACAACAACAAACAAACAAACAAAACACAAAGAACTTAACTAGTGGCTAAAGAAACTTTGCATGACTTTTAAAAAATGGTACTTGTATTTCTCATCCCATTTCCCCTTTGCCCCATGCCACCTCACCCGCAAGTTCCCAGTTTTTGCCCTGCAATCTTGTCTACTTCCCCCTCTCCATGCGGATGACTATATGATTTTCTTTGGGTTCACTTTCTTATTTAACTTCTATAGGATCACACATTATATGCTTAATGTCTTTTATTTATGGCTAGAAACCGATTATGAGTGAGTACATCCCATGTGAGAAATATGAGAAGGGGAGGATGGGAGGAGCTCGGGGGATTGGGATGGTTGGGATATAGGAAGGATGGATACGGGAGCAGCGAAGTATATATCCTATCTAAGGGAGCCATCTTAGGGCTGGCAAGAGACTTGACTCTAGAGGGGTTCGCAGGTGTCCAGGAATATGTCCCCAGCTGGTACCTTGGGCAACTAAGGAGAGGGAACCTGAAATGACCCTATCCTATACTGATGAATTTCTTGCATATCACCTTAGAACCTTCATCTGGCGATGGATCGAGGTAGAGACAGATTCTCAATTTGGAGCAACGGTCTGAGCTCTTAAGGTCCAAATGAGGATCAGAAGGAGGGAGAACAAGAGCAAAAAATCAGGACCACGAGGGATGCACCCACCCACTGTGACAGTGGAACTGATTTATTAGGAGCCCACCAAGGCCAGCTGGTCTGGGACTGAATAAGCATGGGTTGATTCCGGACTCTCTGAGCATGGCGGTCAATGAAGACTGATGAGAAGCCAAGGACAATGGCACTAGGTTTCAATCCTAATACATGAACTGGCTTTGTGGGAGCTTAGCCTGTTTAGAAGCTCACCTTCCTGGACATAGATAGAAGACCTTCGTCTTCCCGCAGGGCAGAGAATTTGGACTGCTCTTCAGTATCGAGAGGGAGGGGGAATGGTGTGGGGGGAGGAGAAGAGGAGTGGGGATAGGGGGAGGGGAGTGGGGGGAGGGGGCAATATTTGGGAGGAGGGGAGGGAAATGGGAAACGGGGAGCAGGTGGAAATTTTAATTAAAAAAGAATAAAAAAATAAATAAAAGAAAAAAAAAAAAAAAAAAAAAATGGTACTTGTTTATTTAATGTGAGGGACACACACATGCCATGGAGCATACAGAAGACAGCTTACGGGAGTTAGTTCTCTCCCACCGTGTGCATCCCAGGGATTGAACTTGGGTTTGCAGTCTTGGCGGCAAGCCCCTCACCCACTGAACCATCTTGCTGGCCCTGTATATGACTCTCACAAAGTGAAAAGCCAGTGTGAGGTCTGATTTCCAGGTCATGTGTCTACAGGACCCGAGGTCTGTGTCTGGTTCTGTTCAAAGACTGGGGTTTTCCCAACTTTGCAGCTAAGGAAACCTGGCTCAGGTTTGGACCCCCTCCCCAAAGGTCTGCCGCAAGCCCGGGGTCTCTTTGCCTGTCACGCCCAGCGTCTCGTGGAGCGCAGGGGGAGCTAGTCCTTTGTGACCACCAGATCTCTCCTTGCACCCTGTGACACACTTGGCGGCAGCACCTGTGCCTCCACAGCCGTCTCTCCGCAGTGGCCAGTCCTTTGTAAGCAGCACGGCCGCATACGCACACCTCTGAGCTGCCACTGCTGCCCAGTTGACGGATGTGCACAGCGCCACAGATGACTCATGGGTTTGCTCGTTCAGTCACTCGCTGTTCACAGTGAAGGCTTTTAAAGGCGTTCTGTTATTTCTAATTAACACATAGTAATTGTGCGTATTTATAATTACACATACAAATTATACACTGTGTTTCCACACATGGTTTCCGTGCCTTGTGTAGTGACCCTCCCTAAGTAATCGGCAGATCTGTCATCTCGAGCATCAGTCATGGCTCTGTGAGGACATTCTTTCCTGTGGCGTCCTTGAAATAAACAATTCGCTATTGTTAGAGGTAATAATGACTGTGCGAGGGAACGCCAGGGCTTCCACCTCCACTGTAACCTTGACCCACCTCCCCTTCCTCCCGTTTCCTTCCCCAACTGCTGTTCTGGGCTCTCAGCTTCTAAATCAACCTCCCCACGCCCGATTCCATATCTCCGTAAAATCAAGCAGCATTAGTTTGTCTGTGGCTGGCACCTTCCAGTTAAAACCGCGTCCTCCAGGTTCCCTCCTGTTGTGGGAACAGACAGGCCCTCGTCCTTTTCAGGGCTGAATAGTACTCCATTACGTACATTTACCACATTTTCATTATCGATCCATCCTCTGCTGAACACTGCAGTTAATTGGTTTTTACTCTTTTCTCTTTGTGTTTTTTTTTTGTTTGTTTTTTTTTTGTTTTTTTTTTTTTGTTTGTTTGTTTTTCGAGACAGGGTTTCTCTGTGGCTTTGGAGCCTGTCCTGGAACTAGCTCTTGTAGACCAGACTGGTCTCGAACTCACAGAGATCCGCCTGCCTCTGCCTCCCGAGTGCTGGGATTAAAGGCGTGCGCCACCACCGCCCAGCTTTTCTCTTTGTTTTTTACTCCTCGGTGGGCCCGCCACCCAGCTTTCAAATAAATCACACATGGAGGCTTATTCTTACTTACAAATGCCCAGCATTTGCTTGGCTTGCTTCTAGCCAGTTTTTCTTAAATTATCCTGTCTACCTTTTGTCTCTGGGCTTTTTCCTCTTCTTTTTTTCTTTTTTCTTTTTTCTTATTTATTATTTTATTTTTATTAGATTTTTAAAAAATAGCAATCCAAGTTCTCCCTCCCCTCCTCCCACTCCCTCCACACACCCTCCTACCCTATCCCTATCCAATCCCCAGAAAGGGTAAGGTACATTGCTTTAGGGAAGGTCCAAGGTTCTCCCTACTATATCTAGGCTGAGCAAGGTATCCATCCAAAGAGAATAGATTCCCAAAAAGCCAGTACAAGCAGTAGGGATAAATCCTGGTGCCACTGCCAGTGGCCCCTCAGTCTGCCCCAGCCGTGCAGCTGTCAACCACATTCAGAGAGACTAGTTTGTACCTATGCTTGTTCCTTCCCAGTCTAGCTGGAGTTGGTTAGATCCCATTAGCTCAGGTAGACTTTCAGTGGGTGAACCATTCATGGTCTTGACCTCTTTGCTCATATTCTCATTCCTCCCACTCTTCAGCTGGAGTTTGGGAGCTCAGTCCAGTGCTCCGATGTGGGTCTCTGCCTCTGTTGCCATCAGTTGCTGGATGAAAGTTCTATGATGATATTTAAGATAATCATCAGTCTGACTACAGGGCAAGTCAAGATCAGGCCCCCTCTCCTCTATTGCTTAGGGTCTTAGCTGGGGTCATCCCTGTGGATTCCAGGGAAACTCCATAGAGCCAGGTTTTTGTTAACCCTATAATGGCTCCCTCAATCAAGATATCTCTTTCCCTGCTCTCATCTCTGTCCTTTCTATGTCTCCACTATTCCATTCCCGCAAGTTCTCCTCAACCCTCCCCTTCTCCCCTCCTCTTCCTCTTCCACCCTCCCTTCTCTCCCCACCCCCATGCTCCCAATTTTGTCAGGTGATCTAGTCTGTTTCTAATTTCCAAGTGGATCTATATATGTTTTTCTTAGGGTTCAACTTATTACTTAGCTTCTCTAGGCTCAATGTCCTTTGTTTATAGCTAGTATGCACTTATGAGTGAGTACATACCATATTCATCTTTTTGGGTCTGTGTTACCTCACTCAGGACAGTGTTTTCTAAATGGATGGAAATCCATTTGCATGCAAAATTCAAGATGTCACTTTTTTGTTGTTGTTGTTTTTACCGCTGAGCAGCAGCTTTTTCTTTTTCTTTTTCTGTAATCTTACTTTCATTTTGACTCCGTGACTGGCTGTGCATCTGGGTGTCTGGCCCCTTCTTTTCTTACTTCTCAATCTCTTGCTCCTTGATCTCTTTTCTGCTTCTCTCTTTTTCCTCCTACTTATTGTTCTCCCTGCCTGCCAGCCCTGCCTTGCTATTGGCTGTTCAGCTCTTTATTAGACTAATCAAGTGTTTTAGGCAGGCAAAGAATCACAGCTTCACAAAGTTAAACCAATGCAACATAAAAAAATGCAGTGCATCCTTTCACCATTACAACAAATGTTCCACAGCATAAACAAATGTAACACATCTTCAAATAATATTATACAACAGAACACCCAAATGGTTTCTCTATCTTTTCTCTTTCTTAAAAAAGTATTTGTTTTTATTTCTTAACGTCTTTATAAACTTATTTTTGTTTTATGTGTATGGGTGTTTTGGCTGCATGTATGTCTGTGAGTTATGTTCTTGCTTCAGAAGTCAAAGAGTTAGACATGGCTGTGAGCCCCTGTATGGATGCTGGGAACTGAACCAGGTCCTCTGGAAGAGCATCCATCTTTCTAGGCCCTGAAGTCTCGGGGTTTGTGCGTGGTGTTGTAATAAACCTGGGTTCCATATACCAGCTTCCTTTCTTTATGCAGAAGTGGGACAACTGGGTTCTTCTTTGACTGTATTGAGGAATTCCCACACTGCCTTCTATGCTGGCTATCTACTTTATATCCTATTAGCCATACATAAGAATTTCTGCCTCCACTGGGCCATGGTGACACACGCCTTTAATCTCAGCACTCAGGAGGCAGAGGCAGTTGGATCTCTGTGAGTTCAAGACCAGCCTGGTCTACAAAATGAGTTCCAGGACAGCCAGAGCACCTTGTCTCTAAAAACAAAGACAAAACCAAAACAAACAAACAAAGAATTTAAACCCCCATGTCTTCCCAACTTTGCTAGGCAAGCACTTTACTATGTAGCTATATTCTGATACCTTTTGGTGGAATTGTGGTTTCTTTTCTTCTAAAGACAGAGCTTCATGTAGCCCAGGGTAGCCTAGAATTTTTCTGGTAGTTGAGGATTACCTTGAACTCTTGATCCTGCTGCTTCTTCCTTCCAGCTGCTAGAATTATAGGCATGTACCACCATGCCTGGTTCATGCAGGGTTGGACAGAACAGGGACTTTGCGTGTGTTAAGGAAACAGTGTACCAACTGAACTTCATCCCCAGACCTCAGTTCTTATGTTTTGTTATTTCTGGACAGGTGCTCTGCCATTGGGGCCCAAATGATTTAATCAACATTTCTGGACCCCTGCTTCATTGGCAGGGTCTAGTGCTGAGCATAGACATGAAGCAGTGACCTTTGTCATCCTCAGGGAACTTGCTACGGTCTAGAAAACTATGTTTGGGTAGGCCAAGCCCAGAAGAGGTTAAGGGGTCAGGGCAGTTTTCTAAGAGAAGACATTTTGAGGAAGATGACTGCATTCCACGGAGAACTGGAGCACACTTGGTAGATGTTTGGCTTGTGTGTATGAAGCTCTGGATTACATACCCAGCACCACATAAACTGGTGTGGTAGCACAAGCCTGTAACCTTCCAGGAGGCAGAGGCTGGAGGGTTAGAAATTCAAAGTCATATTGAGCTGGAGGCCAGCCAGAACTAGGGCTCTGGACTCTGGAAAGAAGACGGGCAAGGCAGAGATGGGTAAAGACTGCCCCAGCCAGGTCTACACTGCAGTGAGGCCTAATAGCCCTCCCAGACTTCCCTGATCTTGGTGTCATCTTGGCAAAGAAGGGCAGCGGCAGGCACAAGAAGGTCTGCAGCTTTGTCTGCTGTTTTATGTGTGATTGGCACATCTCACTAGTCCAGGAGGAGATGAGGACACTGGAGTTAACCCTGAGGTTAACTCAGGACCCCAGGGACCCAGGCTCATATGCTACCTGCTCCAGTCATGTGTGGGACTAGGCAGAGGGGAGAAACGCATTGCTCAAACCTCCCTAATCTTAACTGCTTGACTGAAGTTATGATGAAAAGCAAAAGGTGGCCATTTATTGACAGGTATTATAAGGTTCGAGGTGCAGACACACTCAGTACTCCTTAGAAACATTCTGATTTGGGTTGGGCATGCCTGTATCACAGCACTTGGGAGGCCGAAATAGGAGGAACATTGTGTGCTAAAGCGTCCTCTAGACGACAGTGAGTTCAGGTACACCAGGCTACAAAGTGAAATCCTATCTCAAAAGGAATGCTACACACACAGAGACACACACACACAGAGACACACACACACATACTCATACACATATATGTGGACGGAACTGGGGACGGGGCTGAGTTGGGAGTACTGGTCTAGCATGTATCAGCCCTGAGTTTCCTCCCCAGAATGGTGTGAACTGTGTGTAGAGGCATATGCCTGTAACCCCAGCATTCTGGAGACTAAGAAGCTCGAGGTCATTCTTGACTACATACCTAACTTGAGGCCAACCTAGGCTATGTGAGATCCTGTTTCTAAACCAAAGGAATGGAAAGAAGAAGAAGAAGAAAAAAACTACTCTGATTTTATCATTGCAACAACTGTCTTTGGGTAGGTGCTCTTTACTGTTTGACAAATGGGGAAACTGAGGCTAGGTTTTGGGGAACACAATACTTTGCAGTGGCTCCCAAGCACCTGCACGGGGTTGCCCCAATTTTGGAAGATGTGGAGCTCAGACAGGGTGGGGAGCCCCAAGCCACAGAGGCCTCCCACATTCCAACCTTGGCTGAGGCCCAGCGACAGGAACAGACAAGGAGCACCAAGGCCCGTCTGTGCCGGATCAAAGCACAGGGTTGGAGGCCGCATAGTGGGAGGAGAAGGCGCAGCTTTGGAGCCATCCTGACTTCTCGCCCTCATGCCAGGTCCACCGTCTGCCTGGGTGCCCCAAAAAGGGGTCTGTGAAGATGGAAAGATGAGGCACTAAGTCTGATCAGACTCCTTTAGAATCTTCGACACTCCGCTAGACACCCCAATCGCCCAAGCCTAAGCTTGCAGGGGAACTTGCGGGGTGGTCTGGGAAGTCTGAGTGATCTATAGTCACCCCCTCCTGAATCCCGGCAAGACTCACGGGAAGGCACATGCGTGGTTGGAGTGTCTAGCCCTTCCCTTGACCTCATCCACTCCTGTAGTCTTTCTAGTGAAGGAAGCCCGAATTCTGTGCTTTGTAGCAACAAAAAATTTCCTTGCCAAACTTCAAGGCCAATAAAGTACAAGCAGGACGGAATCAGAACGCAAGAGGGCAAAAAAAGTCTACCATAACTGTCTCTGTGGAAGAAGGAAGCTCCAAAGCTAAGGGATTACCAAGGACACACAGACACTGAAGGCAGACCTGGAGGGCAATTTATAGGAGCCAGTTCCCATCTTCCACTTGGTGGGTACTGGGAATGAACTCAGATTTTAGTCTTGGTGGCAGCTGTCTTCACCCTGAGCCATCTCCCCAACCCTATTAGTTTTCCACAGGAGTAGTAACAAAGAAAAACAGATTTCATGGCTTACAATGACACAAATGTGCAGTTCTACCATTTGAGGTTAGAAGCCCAGTGAGACCTCACCGGAGTAACTCCAGTGGATCACACTGAACTGTAGTTGGAGCTCAGGTAGAGAAGGGCCCTGCTGCTGTGGGCTGCTGGCAGAGGCTGGTTCCAGGCAGTTGCAGGAGAGCTTTGTTTTCTGGCTGGCTGTGAAGAGAGTGGTTTCCAGCTTCCAGAAGCTGCTGCATTCCATAGCCCAGGGCCCTTCCTCTGTCTTCAAAGCCAGCAATGGGGGCTGGGGAGGTGGCTAAAACGGGAAAGTGCTTGCTCCTCAAGTCCAAAGACCTGAGTTGTATCCCCTGCACTCACCAAAACAGAGCTGTGGTCGCACTTGGAACCCATTTCTGGGGGCAGCGACAGAGGGTTCTGGGCCTCAAGAGTCAGCTAGCCTAGTCTAAATGGGCAAACCTCAGGTTCTAGTGCCGCCTGAGGAACACCTGAGGTTGACCTCTGACCCCACCCCCCAAAAACAAATAAACCGCAAGAACCCACACCCAGCATGGTGAACACAATCTTGTCTGTGTAGGCAAATACACAAGCACAACCACAAAAAGAAAACAAACAAACAAAACCTAGAAAAGTTCCTAGCTTATAGCTTCTAGAAGCTTTTTTGATCCAAGGCCCTTCTTCCATCTTCAGAACTAGCAGTGGTGACAGAGACTACCATTTCCTAACCTACAATCTGCCCTTCTCTTGCACTTCAGACACTGCCTGGGTGGAGCCTAAGATCTCCACCTCAAGGTCCCCAATTCAGTCACAGCGGCAGGGTGCCTTTGTCAGGCAAGGTAGCTACAAAACACCGCTTTTGCATTTCGTTGCCACCAGCCTCACAAAAGACTTCAGTGACCAAAGCAGGGACTAAGCAAATAGTCCTTCAGCAGCAAACCTGGAAGGACGGTCTCTCTCCCGAGTCAGGTGGGCCCCTTTCTTCCTTCCTTCCCTCCCTCTCCCTCCCTCCCTCCCTCCCTCCCTCCCTCCCTCCCTCCCTCCCTCCCTCCCTTTTCTCCTCTTTCTTTCTTTCTTTCTTTCTTTCTTTCTTTCTTTCTTTCCTTTTTTTTCTTTTTCTTTCTTTCTTTTTTTTTTTTTTTTGGTTTTTCGAGACAGGGTTTCTCTGTAGCTTTGGTGCCTGTCCTGAAACTAGCTCTTGTAGACCAGGCTGGCCTCGAACTCCCAGAGATCCGCCTGCCTCTGCCTCCTGAGTGCTGGGATTAAAGGCGTGCGCCACCACAGCCCGGCTTCTTTTTTCTTTCTTTCTTTCTTTCTTTCTTTCTTTCTTTCTTTCTTTCTTTCTTTCTTTCTTTCTTTCTTTTTTTTTTTTTTTTTTGAGACAGGATGCCACATAGTCCGGGCTAGCTGCAAACCTGCTAGGCATCCGGGTATGACCTGGAACTCCTGGTTCTCCTGCCTCCACTTTCCCAATGCTGGGATTACAAGTGTATGCCACCACTCCTTTATACAGTGCTGGGGATGGGACCCAAGGCACAGTGCGTGTTGCTCAAATGCTCTACCAAGGGAACCCCACCTCAGCCCTCCAGTCAGTTTTGACGCTATTGACCTGGAAGCAGTTTCGGGTCCAGCAGTTTGAGGGCTCAATCCACCAGGACCACGACCCTCCTCCACTGTCAGATGTAAGCCCCGGCATCTGGGACTTACGATGAAAAAAGTTGGGGTTCCCTCTCATTGGGTTCAATTCATTTGCTAGAAGAGAGTGTGTCTTGGTGGCAAAGCACTGACCTAGCCGATGTGGGTTCCATTCCCAACACAGAAAAACGAAAACAAAACTTAACAAAAACACACATGAAACAAACAAAAATCAGTGTGTAAGAGTGGCTTGTAGTGTCTGGCGTCTCATTTTAAACAGTGCTGACCAGGGGATGTGACTCACAGCGGATGTGGTAGCACACTCCCGAAATTCTAGCACTCGGGAAGCAGAGGCAGGAGGAGCATTCTCGGCCTCAGAGTGAGTTCAAGTCTAGCCTGGGCTACATGATCATGTAGCAGAAGACGATGCTCTCCTCCTGGAAGTGGGGAGGCAAAGGGCAAGTGAGGAAGGATGGGGGTCTCAAAGCTACCTGTAAAGGATCCATGTTATGACCCCCAGGGATCTAACTCCCATTAGGCTATGCCTTCCACTATCTCCTGATAGGAGCCCAAACCTCCATTCAGCCATTCAGCACCTGTACCTTGGGGAGCTATGTACCTATGCGCTATCAGGGATCGCCTAAAAGCCCTGAGTTAATCCTAAGGGTGTGGAGAATTAAGTTTCGACAGCTGAGTTTGGGCTGTGCCAACACTCTGACCACCACAGCCGTGTTTGCTCACCCACCCACTGAGGATGACTAGCATTGCGAGTGGGTGACTGGCCCTTCGCTTCTTGTCTGTTTAACGCTGCCATGGCACTCTCAAGGGACTGAGCCATGAGAAGAAGTCACAGAGTGTCTTAGGGTTTCTATTGCTGTGAAGAGACACCATGACCATGGCAACTCTTATAAAGGAAAAAAAATTAATTAGGTGGTTTCAGAGGTTTAGTTCATTATCATCATGGCGGGACATGGCAGTGTGCAGGCAGACATGGTGCCAGAGAAGGAGCTGAGAGTCCTACATCTTAATCCACAGGCAATGGGAAGTGAACTATGTCACACTAGGTGTAGCTTGAGCATAAGAGACCTCAATGCTTGCCCCCACAGTGACACACTTCCTCCAACAAGGCCACACCTACTCCAACAAGGCCACACCTCCTCCAACAAGGTCACACCTCCTAATAGCACGGCTCCCTATGAGCTTGTGAGGGTCATTTTCTTTCAAACCATCACACAGTGTGTGATGTTTAGCACTAACTGCCAATTTGACAGGACCTAGGATCACCTAGGAGACCAGCCTGGTGAACTGAACAGCTACGGATTCTTGGCCTTTCTGTCAGAACCCAGCCATGTTGAACTAGCCTGACCGGTGCTGTAAGCAGCTCTAATAGATTCCCTTCTCATGTATTTATATTTATTCTGCCAGTTTTGTTTCTTTGGAGAATCCTGACTGACACAAGAGCTAACTATCATCTCTCCCTGCTTCCTACTTTCTTTCTTTTTTCCAAGCCAGGGTTTCCTCTGTAACTTGCTTTATAGAACAGGTTGGCCTCAGACTCACTGAGATCCACCTGCCTTTGCCTCCCAAGTGCTGGGATTAAAGATGTGCGCCACGGCCACTCGGCCTCCTTCCTGCTTCTTGACTATGAACACAATGTGATTAGTTGCCTCAAGTTCCTGCATAGACCTGAGTTAAGAGCAACTCTTCAGGCTGAGCTAGGACTGACTGGAACTTGGTCTAAAAAGGGAAACTTACGTTGATCATTTATCAGCTATTTGCTTTGTTTGCTTTTCGTTGCTGTTGTTGTTGTTGGTGGTGGTGGTTGTGTGTGTGTGTGTTTTCTCGAGAGCACTTCTTCCGAGTAATAGGATTAAAGGTGTGAACCACAATATTGGGTCAACTCTTTGGTTTTGTTGAGGTAAAGATAGAGTAGGAAAGCCGGACAAGAATTCTTTTCCTGGGCTGGAGAGATGGCTCAGCGGTTAAGAGCATTGCCTGCTCTTCCAAAGGTCCTGAGTTCAATTCCCAGCAACCACATGGTGGCTCACAGCCATCTGTAATGAGGTCTGGTGCCCTCTTCTGACCTGCAGACATACACAGAGACAGAATATTATATACATAATAAATAAATAAATAAATAAATAAATAAATAAATAAATATTTAAAAAAAAAAAGAATTCTTTTTTTTTTTTGGTCTTGGAGCCAGGTCTCAGGGCCTTCCACATGGAGAGTCAGTGTTTACCATGGAGGACGCCTCTTCCCTTTCCCTTTGATGCTTCCGTTAACCCCCAGCTCCTGCTTTCTCCTTCTTATTCAGTCTATGGTCCTAACCCAAGGTGTCACCCACATTTAGCATGGGTCTTCTCGTCTCAGTGAACCCAATCTAGAAACTCCCTCCCAGACAAGCCCAAAGGCACAGCCAGTCCAGGCCATTCTTCTCAACTGTACCCAGTTTGGAGAATCTATATCATCTGAAGCTGACAATCAATATTAACCCTCAACAACCCATGGTTAATATAAAACATCAGCTTTGTCATTATTGGTATTAGTATTCGGTCTCTGAAATCCAATGTATATTTTGCATCTGGTTCTGATGTTAAATCTTCATCATATAGATATAGATTTGGGGTCAGTAAAGGCTCTACGAAGCCACATGACCTGAGCTGGATCTCCTGGGACCCGTGTGATAAAAAGAGAGGAAGACTCTCAGAAATTTTCCCCTGACTTCTACACCCGTGTTATGACACATGTGAATACACACACACACAGAGGCACACATGCACACACACACAAGCACACACGCACGCACACATCTATGCAAGATAGATAAAATAGAGAAAGTAGGATGTGATGTTTGCACAGCTCTCTTCAAACCCCAAACGTTCCATCTTCACCTCCACGGCCACCTTCCTGCCAAAATAAGCCAGAGAGGTTTTGCGAGTGCCTGGATTCCAGCAGTAGTGGAACTGACCTGAGAAGAAAAACAGAAAAAGCAATCTCTCCTCCGAATCTTGGTTTATTTAAACTTCTCCACAAACTTTGCAACACAAAGAGACCAACAGAGACAAGCGGGTAATGAAGTACTCAGCTGACTCTGCTAATATTCCAGCCAGGAGAAATGAGTCTGGTTGCACAGGGCAGATATGAATGGGGCCATTAAATGTAGCCAAGGGAAGGAGAGGGCTCACTTTTTCTGTCTGATTCGTGTCTGGGTTCTGAAAGCTCAGCAGGAATACAAACAAGCATCTGAGGGGGAGTGACAGGTCTGAGGTTCTGACATTTAAGGGAAGAAGCCTTGTTCAGATATAACCGTTTTGTTCTGTTCTTTACGTGCATATTGTGTGTGTGTGTGTGTGTGTGTGTGTGTGTGTGTGCGCGCAGGCGCGGATCATGGGGCTCACATGTCACGGATGGTATGTAGAAGTCAGAGGACAGTCTGCAGAGTCTGCTCTCTCTTTTGATTATGTGCGTTCCAGGGAGCCAATCAGCTCAGAAAAGAGCCATAGCAAGTGCCCTACTCTGCCCCATCTCCGTGGCCCTTTATCCTACATTACAGACAATGGTTTCTGCAAGTTTCTTTCTTTTTTTAGAGACAGGGTCACTATGTGACCCTGGCTGGCCTGGAACTGGCCATGTAGACCAGGATGGCCTCTCCCTCTTACAGAGATCTGCCTGCCTCTGGAGGTCTAGAATAAAAGGCCTGTGTTACAACATTCAGGTTTCCTCTGAGATGGAAAAGGAAGCTCTTTAAACAGAAGGTAAACAACTCAAAATAGCTCAGGAAGTCCCTGGAACTGACCAGATTCATTAGAACCTTCCTTGCCAGACAGAGTAAATAATAAAAGCTGAGAGTCTTCTCTGAGGACCTGAGTTGCAGAGAAGACCCTGAGACCAGCCGAGCTACCTGGCAGAAGCAGAAACCAGCTGAGCTGCCTGGGAGAGGTCTAGATCAACTGAGGCACAGGAAAAGGACACGCTCCACCCTGTTGAGCTGCCTGCAGGCTGTGCAGTGTGCTCCAGGTTCCCAGCTTTGTGAGCTGTCACCCATGCTGGGGTGGGCCTTGGTGATGGCAGCTGTCGCTGAGTCATTTCTGCTCCTGTAAGCAACCCCCACCCATATTCCTGTAAGGAACCCCAATAAAAATCATTGGTTCACCAAGTTGGACTTTGGTGGTAATTGTACTTTGTTTGTCGTGGGCTCCCTACCTGGGGTGTGTTTCGCCAGGTTAGGTTTTGTCAGTCAGCAGCATGCCTCAGCACACCAGCCCAGAGAGTTTGACATTTGATCATGTTGTCAGTCCCTCCACCCCCCACCCCCTGCTTCAAATCAGGGAAGCCTACTTTGAGGGAAATGAAATCAGGGATACTTTCTGCATTTTTTTTTCTCTAGGTCAAGAAGAAATTATTGCTTCTCTCATATGAGGGAAAGAGAAGGAAGGAAGGTAACAAGAAAGGAGGAATGGGGCCATAAGACTTCCCCTTTTGTTAAAAAGTAAAAGTCCAGGCCAGTGAGATGACTAGGCCAATAAAGGCGCTTGCTACCAAGCCTGAGCTGGATGCTCAGGGCCCACAAATAGGAAGGAGAGAAACAGTTCCCTTTTACCCTCTGACTGCTGCCAGAGGGTTGTGACCTCGTAAAATAAATAAATGTAATAAAAGTTTAAAATATAAAAAATGTATAATTCAGGGGTTTGGAGGTAGACCTCGGAGGGAGAGTGTACAAAGCGTTTGGATGACCTTGGTTCTGTCCCATAAAGTAAATACTGACTTTCAGAAACAAATAAATAGATAAAGTTAGGGGAGGGCCCAAGGTATAAATTGTGCCAGCCACCGAAAGGGATTTAATGAGTAAAACTGGATGTGAGGGACCCATTCAGGCAGGGTGGAATCGGTCTGGAGTCTTGGTCCCCTTGCATTCCAGGCAGGAAGAAGGACTGCAAGGAGATGCTGCCAACACCCTCAGCAAGGCACATCTTTTTAACTCTACTGACCTTAGATTAGTGACTCAGGGCTTGGGCCTGTGGGCAACTTTGGGGCTTCCACAGCCACCAGCCTTCCCACCTTTAAAAAGGGAAGGAGACTCTCTCTATGATAGAGGTTAAATAATACAGAAGAACTAGAACACACCGGTTTCCACAAACACAAGGACGAGATATAAATAAGGCCCGCAGGCAGCTTTCTAGGAGCCGCCCAGAGCCCTGGAGAGGAAGCTGAGTCCCACGGGTTGGGAGGGCACATCCATTAACTGCCCACTTGCTTATCGGAGTGGGCAGTTCTGCACTGTATGGAAGGCCCAGGGCTACTTAAGCAAATGCTTTCATGCAAGTCTCATCTTCACTTTGGCCTGTGACTTCAGTGAGCCTATTTCTTCCTTTCTCCCTCTGTTGTTGTTGAGTTCTGATTACTTCCATCTGGCTGCAGCAGCTCCAGCGGAGTCTCTGAAAAAAAATAAAACAAAACCCCTCTCTATACAAGATATGCAGCAAACCTAATGCTCCGCGTCACTTGTTGCCAACGTGCTCTCAGATGGCCGCGTGAGTGAGCTGGGGCGAGGGGCGCCTGGGACCCCTGGCACCTGCACTGGCTACCCGAGCAAAGAGCGCCCGCGAGGATCCAGTCCTGCTTCTCATCCCACGTGTCTTCCTTCGGTCACGGCGCTCGGAGGAGCCGTGAGTTTTGGGAACAACCGGCGGAGGGCTGAGGAGGCGGGCGGCGGGGGGGGGGGGGGGAGGAAGGGGGAGTTCAGATATTGAAACCAGCAGTCGCTGAGCCTAAACTCCAGAGCTCATCTGACTTGAGTTAGCAACCCCCCACCCCGGCGCCTTAGAAAAAGTGTTGGAGACTGGCGTGTGCTCTGGTCCCCTAGCTGGAACTTTCCAGTAGGGGTGCTTTATTTCCTAAGAACTGGGGTGGAGGAATCTGAGATATTCCAAGCAACTCTCCTCAAGAGTGGCATCTGGGTCGTCCCGTGTAGTGTCGCCCCCACCCCCACCCCTCCAGTCCCTAACTCCCAGCGTTCTCTGGTCCCCTGCTGGAACTTTTCCAAGAGGGCTGCTTTCCTTACTCAGAGCTGAGGTGGAGAGTCTGTGATCACCCCTGGCTATCCCCTCCAGGGTGGTGTCTGCCCACCCCCCATCCCTAGGGGCGGGGTGCACGCGGCGGGGGTGGGTAGGCTAGGGACGCGACGACCTGGGTGTGCCCAACCTCAGCGCGCGGGGGCGCTGCGCCATCCCGGAGACGCTGATGGATAGCAGGAGTGCCGGCATTCGCCAGCCGAGGCAGCACGGCTCCGCGGACTTTTTTTCAAACTCCTCTCATCAATGAGACTTCTAGGAGGAGCGGGAGGCGGCGGCGGCTACAGAGAACGCGGAGGAAGGCGAGGAGGAGCCAGGGGAAGGAGCGTGGGCCGCGCGTCGCGTCGCAGCCGCCCGAAGCCGCTGGCTCGGAGTCCTTACCGACTGCCGGGGTCCCCCGCCCGCCTTGGTCCTCTCCTTTGCCTGTTCAGCCCCGCCCCGGCGGCCTGAGCCCCGGCACTCCGCAACCCGGGCCAGCCAAGTTGAGATGGGGCCCTGCAACCACTGCCCGGCGCCCGAGAGGCCACCTGCGTGCTAGAGGCAAACTTTTGTCTCCTCGGTAAAGTTGCATTGGACTTCCCCCCCCCACCCTCATTTTTTTTTTTCTTGCTCGTGGTGGCGAAGCACTTCCTAGTCCGGCCAGCCTCGGCTGGGATGCTGTGCGGTCTTCGGAGTGTCCTCTCGGCCGGTTACCGGAATCGAGATCATGACACCGGTTTGGTGGGGGGTGGGGGCAGAGAGAGCAACCCTGATTGTTGCTCTGGTCCAGCAGCGGCAGGGCTTAAGGAGGTTCTTGGGGCTCGGAACTCGTGGCCGGGGGTCGATTTTGCACTGCTGTCTTCCACCTGAGGAAAAGTGCCTCTTGCTCTTCTTGGGTTGCTCGTGTAGGCCGTTCTTTGATCCGTGGCACGGCCCCGAGCCTGAAACTGTTTGGGGGCGGCGTGGGGGTTGGGATGCTCTGTAACTTCTTTAGATGGGCAGCTGGGAGCGCGCCTGTGGGACTGTGCCGTGTGTTGTCGCCGCCGTCTTCCGCTTGGGAACTTGGAACTCCACTTCTCCGCTGTGCGAGTCCGCGTCCTGGAACCCAGTCTTTTCTTCTTCCTCTCTCCTTCCCCTCGTTGAGTCCTGTTGCCCCTTCTCCGGCCGCGAGTCTCTACTCTGGGCCTCGGTTGCGGCTTCCTTACCTTCCTCTCCTACCCTAGGTCCCCAGATCCTCTTGACTTCCCGAAGAGATCCACGCGTATTCCTTCGCCGAGGGATCGGTTCCCTCTACTCCTCACTTTCATCATCCTAGCCCCCTTTTAGCCCTCCCCCCAAGCAATCTCTCAACAAGTATATTTGCTGAGGAATTTGAAAAATCCCACTACTGCAACTTGATCTGTGTGTGATGGATGAGGAGCGGCGCGGACAGAGTTGGGCGCCAATCCTATTAAGGGTTTAGAGAGAGGGGAGCGTTTTTTCCTCCCGGGATAGGGGAAGGGACCGTGTGGTTGAGTGAGTTCGAGAGGCTCCCGCCGCGCTTGGAGCTGGAAGTCCACCCAACTGGGCTTCTTTTCAACCCGGCAGTAATTGCTCTCATTTCCTAGGAAACGTGACTTTTAGAGCTTGGGGAAAGTGAGGATGGAGCCCCTGCACCTCACCTAGAGTGACCCGGCCACAGAGGCGCAATCGAGGTTGTGGGGCGCCTCTCCATCCTGATTCTCTTTTGTGTAACAGTTCTGTGGTTCCCAGGGCTGATCCCAGTTAGAGCAGGGGTAGGAAAGACTGTTCTTGGTACTCTGGTCCTTCATGAATCTGGGAATGGGTGGGTTCTGTACCCTTCTGTTCCACAGTTGGAGCATCCTTCATTTTGGGGAGAGTTTTGCAGTTCGGTGGCCTCCAGGATGTCCTGGGTCCCCTGCCCCTCCGCCCTCGCTGGGCGTGTGAAGGTTTAATCCCCACAGCTTCAGATAAAGAGAACAGTTGTAAAATGCTCATATGCTGTTTGCAGACGAGGCTCTGGGGGATGCTGGAGAATTTGAAAGTAAACGTTTCTCTCGCAAGCGGCATAAAATAGTGTTTAAACAAATATTGTATTGGCATGCTCCGGGGGCTCGGTGCCAAAAAAGTAAAGTAAATAAACTGTGAAATCCAAAATATACAGCACGGGGGGGATAGCGGGCGGAATAGGCGGGCTTGTCACAAGTCTCCCTGATGCTATCTGTTTGTTCTAGCCACCTCTCCTTCGAGCCCCCTTCCCGCCCATTTCCTCACCTTGGCTGCGGCTTCCCTGGTTGAGTAGGCTTCCCTGTGTCTAGGGACCAGCCCTGCCCCACCCGGGAGCGGCCCCTGAAAGCTCAGTCGCTCTGGAGCTGGGGAGGGAATACATGGTGTTCCTACCTGGATTGGTCTCTCTCACATGGGGGAGACTTTCTGATGCGTGTTTGCTTTCAGCTTTGTGGCTCTTGCCTTCCTCCAGTTTCTGTTCTATCCTGGGGCACTAATCCCAGAATGGCTAATCTAGGCCATGCAGACCCCCTCCTGCTAAAGGTCCCACTTCTTGAGTCTCTTCATCTTGCTTTCGCTTTCTCGAACCTGCTGCTTCTATCTGGAGGGTTCCATGAGTTGGAATCGGCCTCTTCCGGATACAGTTTCTCTTCAGATGCTGCCGTATGGAAAGCTGTCTGGTCTGGTGAATTTTTAAGTTAATTATATTTAGGAGGATTTAGAGTGGTTTTTGTATGTTCCCCCAGATGCCATGAGGTGTTTCCAGAGTGTGGGGAGGAGGTGGCAAAGTAACACAGAGGAAGGTCCAGTGTAGGAGGGAACCCCAAAGAAGATCTTGCCTTGGTCCTGTGTCTGAGAGTGAGGCTGACAGGCCACACACCCCTCTCAACCCAGGGTTGGGCTTATCCATGAACTAGGTGGGACTGGGATTGATAAATCCGTTTTTGTTCTTAGGTGGGAATTGGTGAGGTGGGAATTGGCACAGAATTCAGACCCACCGAAGTCTCCTGCCAAATTCAGACCAGGCCTTGAAGTTGGTGTGGCGTTAGCCATGCTGCTCCTCTTTCTCAAGATGTTCCTGTGGCCTTCCGGCCTTGGGAGAACATTGAGTACTGAGAGGGACTGCCCCTTTGAATTGCTTAGTCGTAAGAGGGGGCCATGGGGTTACTGATCACAGGCTCATTTCCGAGTTGCTGTGGGGGTCTCAGGCGCTGTGTCCTGTAGCTGGCTTGTTTGCACTGCAGACTGAAAAATACACAAATACTTCACCCTTTTTTTGTATTCCCACAAGAGCCCTGTACACAGTGCAGCCCCTGGGGCTGGATTAGTGAATCCCGGACCGTCAGCAAGCAGGCAGACAAAATTGGATATTTGCCTACACTAAGTACCCTTCTTCCACAGGCACCTCCTCCCGGAAAACTTGAGTGCCCAGACACACTAGCAGTTCCCTCTAACCGGGACCACGAGGTGGTTGTATGCACTGTGAAAGCCGCTGTGACCCCTCACACCCAGCGGGCTTGTTATAGCTCAAAACCAGAGTCCTAAAACCTTGTGGGTGCAGCTGCTGGCCTTTTCTGGTGCAAACCGCAAGGAGTGAGGCGGGGCCAACCTGCCCTGCGTGTTTAGGCTGTGGGTGGGAGGTCTACCAGCACAGTGCCTGCTAGCGGGTACCTGGGGCCACAGGCCAGGTGGACTTCTCTGGGGACAGCTGCAGCAGCTGGGCCAGGGCCCTCTGAAAGGGAACCCCAGGGAAGCAGTTCTCTCCTTTCTTCCCTTCACTGAGCAGCAGAGGCATGGACACGTGAAGAATGCCAATAGAGAAAGACCGTATTCTCACATTCTAGAGCTTCCAGAGGGGCAGATTGGAGATCGGATCAACAGCCTGACTCCCCACATTCAGTTCACCACTTCTTTGCACTTTTAAAGAACCCGGGGGAGAGGAATAAGGTGCTCTGAAATCGTTTGCTCTTAGCAGGTTTGAAGGCCAGCAGCACTGGCGACTGGCGGAGAGGTCCCTAGAGTAAAGGTCACCCTCTATGTGCCTTCCTGGCTTCCAAACAAACACACCGCCACATTCAATACTATCTTTTTTTTTTTTTAATTTGAGGGCTCGTAGAAAATGAAAACTTTGATCATTGTTTTTAGATTTTTGAGGTGACAAAAGTGTCACCAAGTCACATATGTATTGGGAAAACACGGGAGATGACAATACGTGCCTGTGTGGTGTTCTCCCCTGATTCTTCCAACAACTGAAGAAGTCGTAATGGTTCTGCTTAGCTTTTCCCCATGGCTTCTTAAATCACATACATGTGCCTGAAATAACTCTCTTAAGATGTGACCAGACAGTACCCATTAAATTTTTTTTTTTTTTTGGAGACTTGGGTTTAAATAGAACGAATTAATGTGGGGTTGTTTTTCTTCGGTGTGTGTTTCAAATGTGTGTTTTAAAAAGGCAGGTTTCTGGGAAGTGTGTTTTAACTGAGTGCTGGGTTTCAACATTAGCATAAGAAAACCACTTTTAGTGCTTTTGCTATTGTCTTGAAGAGTTGGTACTAATGGGAGGCAGGCTAAGAAGGGTGATGGCCCATTGAGATTCCTCTGGCAGCCCCTGCTCAGTGCTCTGCCTGTGAATCTGGAATGGGCTATCACTTTTATCTTGCCTTTTCGCCATTCTCTGCCCCTTGGGATGCCGTCACTTTTGTCCACGTTTATTGACTGCTTTCTTCTCTGCAAATCTGTGGAAAATTTAATGAACCAAAAAAAAAAAACCCAGCAAATGAAATAAAGAGAACTTTTTTATTCATCATCAGGGGACTGGGATTGAATCACCTCTCTGGGTGCAGAGGGTCCCAGTCCTCCGGAGGGCAAGGCTGGAGAGTGGCCCTCTTAAGTAGTGGACTCCCATCCAAGGGAACATACATTGCTCTTAGAGGCCTGTGGCCGTCTTGCTGCGACCCCAGCATTTTCCTCCTGGATCCAAGCTCTGAGGGGTTGGTATGGGTGGAGGAGAGAGCCTCACAACCCGTCCCTGCCCTCGGCCTTCCCTGGGACATAGTTAAGTATCTCCCTACCTCTAGACCTGGCTTTCACCCTGTAATTAGGCAAAGCCCCGGGTGTGATTAAGGCTGCTGACTTGGCGGGGCTCGGAGCCCTTTCCCTGTATGAGAATGAACTCTTGCTCTTTCCTGCATTTTACTGGGCTCTAATACTTCTAGGCTTCTATGTGACTCCCCTATCCTTTCTTCCCCGTTTTTTCTTTTCTGCCTCCCTCCCTTCAGTCTCTTCTTCCTTCTTTCCCTCCTTACCTTTCCCTTTTTAGCACCTTCCTTCACCCCTTAACTTTCACTCTTTTTTCTTTCCCCATCTTCCCTTTTCTTCTTTTTCCGCTTTCTTCTCCTTCTGCCGTCTCCTCACAGCCCCCCCTTTTTCTTACCCTCTTCATTCCTTCTTTTCCTCGCCCTCCTGCTCCTCTTTGTCTCTCCCTCCTCCTCCCCACCCCCGCCAGTCCCTCCCCGCCCCGCCCCTCCGAGGCTCCGCCGTCCCGGTGGGGCCGCGCAGGCCGCGTGTCCGGGCGGCGCCGAGCGCGCCCCGTCCGGGGAACATTCCGTGCCCGAGCGCCCGCGGCCTCCCACCTGCGCGCCCGCCCGCTCCGCGGCGCGCGAACAATGGCTACATTGTTGCGGCGGGTGGCGCGAGCCGTCCGGGACCCTGCTCGTGGCCGGGTAGGTAGACGGCCGGAGGCCAGGTCGTGGGCGCCCTCCTGGGGCGCAGTACCCACTTGAGCCTGGGGCCGCACGGTGTCCCCAGCCTACCTGCCCCTGAGTTTCCTTTCTCCTGCCTTCCGCGAATGCTGAAGTTTAGAGAACCAGAGCATTTGATGAGAGGGAGAGATGCGGTCCACCAAACTTTTGGTGGTGGTTGAAACTTTCTTTAAGATGTCTGCAGACTGTAGCTTGCAAGGCCCCAAAGCTGGGGAGGAATGGGTGCTTCTCGGGGCCATGCCCATTCGTCCTGACCTCAGCTTGCAGAAAAAAAAAAAAAAGATCTTTGAACACTTAGGACAGAATGTTTAAAAGAGCATCGTGAGGGGCCCCGCGTAGGCCCCTTTCAGCCCCTGCTTAGCACCCTGTCTTTGTGCCTTGGACAATGAAATAAGTCAGGCCGACTTTGGAGCCTCATTTATAAGAAACTGTAAGGGCCGCTCAAGTACACTTGTGCTAAGTTGAATTGATTGAAATTTAATGGCGGTTAGTGACGATGAATGGTAATGATTTTCCAGCGTATCTTTGGCATACTTGACATTAATAACTGGAGTGTGTGTGTGTGTGTGTGTGTGTATACGAGGCTGAGCCCGCCTCGAGCCTGCCACACACACAGGAGTCAGCTGCATAATTCATCTTCCTACCAGCCAGTCCTTTCCTCAGATCCTTTCCTTTCGTGCTAGATTGCAATTGTTTGGATGATTTACACACACACACACACACACACACACACACACACACACACTTTCATACACCCCAAAAACGGTGGGAAGAAGGAAAGAAAAATCTTTCTTCATTGAGCGTGTACATCATGTCGGCATAAATTTGAGCTCAGTTTTTTTTCAATCCTTAACATAAATCAGCTTGTAATATACAGAATGTGATGAGTTTGTTTTAGATGGCATCATGAATTAATGGTATGCAAATCGAAGCTTTGCAGGTGGAATGATTTACTTAATAATTTCAACTTCTAATATTTAGGCTTATTCATTATGTTGGGAGTTTTTAAAAAGTTCATATTTTTAAGCCTGAGATGGGGAGATTAGTATACAAGTGTTTGCAGTGTAGGCAGAGATGAGGACTGGAAAGAGGGGTGTAATTTGTTACTCTGTTTTGAGAATCTGCAATTGACCAAACGTTGACTTTAGGAGCTAGGAATAACCGCAGTGTGGTCTGACGCAAGACAGAGAAGTACACTGGTGTGATTTCCAGTGTGAGGACCAAGGAGTGTGTCTGTGGCCTCCTGGGCAGAGGGAGCAGGGTCGTGGGGTGGCTTCTAATGCCTCTGTGGAACTCATTGCAGACTATCTGAAGAGTTGATCATTAAGTACTTGATTATGAGGTGGCAATGGTGTGGAAAATTAGGACTGAGGACCACCCAGGCAATTCATAGGATTTCTTTTCTTACGCAGGGTGTTTTCCTTTGGGGCAAGTGGAGGCTGAGAGAAGGAGTGGTAGGTAGATGGATGGGTTTCGTAGAGAAATCAGACCCAACCTCTTGTGTTGCGCTCAGAAGATTAAGAGAGCAAGCCTGGCCACGGCTCGGTGAATCATGTGCAGGCTCTGTCCGTGTATATGACTCCCTTCATTGCTGTCACCAAACACCTCACAGAAGCAGCGTATAGATGGAAGGGTTTATTTTGGTCCACAGTTCCCGGGGATGAAGTCCATCAAGGCAGAGAAGTTATGATGAGGTAATAGCATGTGGCATCCACAGATAGGGAGAGGAGAGCAGTGACTGCTGGCACTTAGCTTGTGCACACCCCCCCCCCCCCCCCCCCCCCCGGCAGACTCCATCCCATGAAATGGGATCACCTACATTTAGGCTGGGCTTTCTTTCCTGCTTCTGTTAACCTAATCTAGAGGCTCATCTCTCTGGTGATTTTGGATCTTACTGATAAAGCGTGTTGACCATCACATCAGGAAGGGAAAGCTGTGGGCAGCTACAGTTTGTTCTCACCCACCGCCCACATGTTCTGTTTCCAGGGCACACTCACCAGGGATCAGATGGAGGCAAGGTGGTGGTGGGGATCACCGGTGTCAGGGAAACTGAGGTCTGTGGCAAGGGATCTGCTTCTGTCTTGCCCTGACTGATCCCCCGTGGTATGCAGCTTCAGAATTCAAGGCATCTCTAGGACAATGGATCTCAACCTTTCTAATGCCGAGATCCTTTAATACAGTTCCTCATGTTGTGGTGACCTCCAGTGATAACATTTTTGTTGCAACTTCATAACTGTAATAAATCACAATTTGATTATCTGATATGCAACCTCTGTGAAAAGGCTGTTCAACCCCCCAAAAGGATGCAGCTCACAGGTTGAGAACTGATGCTCTAGGCTTGGGTAGGGGTGGTCGTGGGGACCATGATGGTCATTTGGTCACTGATGGCCCTTTCACACTCCTGAAAGCTGAAGGCAGTTTAGGAAGGGCTGACACATAAATATGTCCCGGATCTTTAAAAATGAAGGCAGCATTTTGACATTTTAAAAAAAAAAAAATGAGGTTGCAGCCACGTGGTGACAGGTTGAAGGCCTATCACTCAGACATCTCCACGGACGGCCACGGACTGTACCTTTGTGATGCATGGTGTGTGTCCAGGCAGGGACAGAGTATTTAGGGCTGTCCCTCCCTGTCTTCCAGAGATCAAGGTGAGCGGACAGCTTTGTGTGGTTCATGGACGAGGTGCGCAGGCAGTGAGAGAGGAAGTCAGATCAGCCAGCCAAGGCCTCTTAGGTATGCAGATCAGGAGTGGAGCTGGAGGGAAGGGAGGAAGTGAGACGGGATGTGTTTGTCTAGAGAAGATGAAGTGTGTAATAGACATAATATAGTAGGTTACACTCGCAATATCGTCTCTTCCATGGCTCTTTGTACCGGTAAATGCGACGAGAGATGTGTGATATGTATATTCATGTGGAAATCCGCTTATATCAGTAAAACTGTAGCTGCTGCTCTGTGGGAATTGTATTGTCTTCTGGTTTTAAGATATATAAGAGACAGAAGTGAAGCTGAGGGCGTACAAGCACTGGCAAACATGAGAACTTGAGCGTGGAACCCCAGTGTCCGCATAAAAGCCAGGCTTGTCAATGTGTATCTGTCATCTCAGCTCTGGGGGAGGCAGAGACAGGCGCATCCAAGTTGAACTGGGAGCTTATTGGCCAGCTACCTAGTCACGTCAGTGAGCTCCTTGTTTTCAAAGCACAAGGTAGAAAGGATGGTTCAGTGGGTAAAGTGTCGGCTGCCACTCCTGACGTCCTGAGTTGATCCAGGGCACCCACATGGTAGAAGAGGGAACCGACTCCTGAAAACTGTCTGACCTCTGCCTTCCTGCCCACATACACATACATAATACACACACATACATAGGAATAGTAATAATAATAATAATATTGAGGGACACGCCTGCCATTGACCTGGCCTCCTTGTACATGGGCACCCACACTTACATGGACTTGTACATTTAACACACACACATACACACAGACCTCTCAAGCATCAAATAGGAATGGCATAAGGCCAGAATGAGAAATGAGGGAGGAGAACAGATCTGAGGCTAAAACTTCATAGATTGTCTCCAAGTGGGGCTCCTGGGCCACACAGATGAGGTGTGCAGATTATATTAAAAGTTTGTGCCACAGTGGGCCTTTATCAAGGTGGACAATGGGAGATCAACATTTTTTTTTTCCTTAAAGACAGGGTCTCATGTATCTCAGGGTGTCCTCAAATGGTTATGTCTCCATTATCTTCTGCCCCTAGCAACCAGCCACACCCTGCAGCAATGGTTCTCATCCTTTTCATAGGATTTGTGTTCAGATAACCTGCCTTCCCGGTGCTGAGATGATAGGCCTGTGCAGCCTTGTCTGATGTGTGCTGTGGCCAAGGCTTTGGGCATGCGTAGAGAGTATTCTACCAACTGTGGCTGTATTCCCAGTTATTGTCACCTTGAGGTTCAGGTCAGTCCAGGACTGCATTATCAGCAGGTTGAGAGAAGAATGTCACCCTCCTTGTCTACTGTTGCTGAACTGAGTGTCATGGTCAAGCAGATTGAGAACTGATTTGCTTCTGGACCAAAACAGCACAGGGAAGTGATGTCTAGGGTATGATCTCTCTCAAGGGCTGGAGGCCATACTAGAAGATCAGTCTGTTGGTCAGCACAGTCCTCCTGCGGATTAGTGTTCTCGGACCTGTGGCCTCTTCAGTCGCTGCAGTCCTGATGACTGTGGAGATGGGGGCTTCCTTATACTTTCATTTCTGTTGTGGTCATTAAAGGTTCTGCCAAAAGACAATTTAGGAGAGAAAGGGTCTATTTTAGATTCTAGTTCTAAATTTCAGTTCATTATTGTGGGGAAGTCAGAGTGTGAGTGACTTAACAGCTACAGTCAGGAGCTGAGAGAATCAAGTGCATGGATGCTGCTTGCTTTGCTCATTCATCTCTTAAAGAGTTAAGGAGTCCCTACGTAGGGAATGGTACCACCCACAGTGGACTTCATCCTCTTACATCATGTGACAATCAAAACAATCCCCAACAGATATGCCCACAAGGCCAACCTGATCTACATAATTCCTCAGTTAAGACTTTCTTACCAAGTGATTATAGGGTGTGTCAAACTGATAGTTAAATTGACTAACCAGCAGAGTCTTTTAAATATCTGAGGTTCTGGTAATACCATGTGGGTTAGCCTGGGTTGCTCTGATACACACCACTGGGCACTGTAGTCTGTTCATAAAGTACACAGGAGTGATAAATTCCGGAATGAATCAAAGAGGAAAACATTTCTTCTTGGTGTGTGCATAGGCATGAATGTTCCTGTATTGTGGGTGCCTGTGCATGTATGTGCAAGTTCTCGTGACGTCCAGAGGTCAGCTGTTACTCTCAACCGCTGTCCACTTTCTGGGGGGACAGTTTCTCAGTAGCCTGAAGTTCGTCAAGCATGCCCAGGGACCTACCTGTTGCGTTTCCCCAGGCCTGGGGTTAGAAGCTTATACCACCACAGCTGGCTTTCGATTCGATTTTGATTACATTTATCTATTTATTTTGTGGGGGAGGGGTGCCATGAATGCCACCAGATGGATGTGGAGGTCAGAGGACAACTTATGGGAGTCAGTTCTCTCCTCCCACCATTGGAGTCTCAGGAATCAAACTCAGTTTGACAAGCTTGACAGCAAGGGCCTTTAACTAACGAGCCGTCTTTCTGGCCCATGCCCAGGTATTGATGTGGGATCTGGAGATCGGTTCAGGTCTTCAAGCTTACAAAGTGAGCACTTTACCGCCTGAGTCACTGCTCCAGCCCAAGAAGAAACTATTTGATAGGCTGAATTTGTGCTGTAGGGACTGCTCTTGTCATTGGTCTGGTGGTGGCTATCAGGAGAGTTCATTGGTTGTGCGAGCAGGATTCTCCCCCGACTGCATTTATGGAGCTGTTGCACTCCACTCAGAACTCCAAGGCTAGATCTGTGGAGGAGGCAGAGAGGTGGAGACAGGAGGAGCAAGGATTTAGGCCATCCTTGTCTCCAAACGGAGTTTGAGGCCAGCCAGGGCTGCATGAGTGCTTGCTCCAAAGCAACAACAAAAAGGGCAGGGGGCGGAGAGAGGTCTCTATACAGAGATCTCCATCCCTCCACCCATCTATCCCTCATCTACTATGCTTTTATAGATGATGTGGATTAAAGACACGAGGCAAAGCCCAACAGTAGGAAGGCTGCAGTCAGCTCTGCTGGACCTGTCTCTTACGTCCTCACCTCTGTGTTGTTTTGAGGACATCCATGAGCCGGGACCCTGTCATACTAGTAGCTCCTAAGAGCTTCCCTAGGAGAAGCCAAGGTCATCTGGGAGTAGGGCCAGGCCAGGGATATCTGACAAGGTCAGGAGGTATGTTGGCACTGCTGGCTGGGTGGACAGTATCAAGCGTGTCGAGACTATGACAAGAGGTTTATCCTGCCCCAGTGTCACAATATCAAAGTGCCACTCATGGGGAACCTTGGACGGTGATGACCACCAGCAAAGCCTGCCCTGGGAGTCCTTGCTGACTGACATCTGAGCTGCTGCCGATAAGGTGGGTATCCCAGGGTCCCTAGTGTGGAGTGGGACAGCAGGTAGCAGTTTCTTACATACTCACCTGGAAGACATGTGTCTTTTCTGTCCCCTGTATTTGAAATGGTTTGGCCCATGTCATCAAAATGAGTTCCCTTTGTAATCCATCAGCCAATCAGCTGGCACTCACTGGAACATCTGTGAGGTGCCTGGCGCTGACTGAACTCCAGCACCACGGGTACACCTTGCTGGCCGAGTTCAGCACCCAGCGGCTGAAATCCCAGGCCTCTCCTCCAGTCTAGTGGGGGAGCTGGGCTGTGGTGGGGAAGCTAGAGGTAGCTAGGGTGATTGCTCAGGAGAAGGGATTCCTCCAGCTATGGTCCCAGGGAAGCCGGGTGAGACTGTTTCCCTGGCTGCAAGGTCCCTAGGTCATAGCAGATTTGGGATGGTTGTCCCTGGGAGCTCCCAGGCAAGAAAGCAAGTCCTGGGTCAGCACTGAGTCTGGGTCTTTGCATGTCACTTCTTTTCAAAATTTTATTTTATTACTTCTATGTATATACACATGCATGTTATGTGTCTATGCACTCATGAGCCACGGAGTGATGCTGAGATCAGAGGACAACTTGAAGGAGCTGGTTCTCTCCTCATACCATGTGGGTCCCTAGGATAGAGTTTAGGTAAACCAGGCCGGTGGACAAGCGCTTTTACCCACTGAGCCAGCTTATCACCGCCTATCCTTTTGTTAGTTTTTAAAACAATCTCACTATGTAGTCCTGGCTAACCTGAAGTCACTATATAGACCAGGTAGGCCTTGAGCTTGTGGGGTTTCTCTTGCCTCTGGCTTCAGCGCTGGATGATGAGTATATGCCATTGTGCCTGCCTTGCTTTGGCTCCTTTACTTAACCAAGCAGTTGTGCTGGGAAAGTCAGAGAAAGTTTTTTTCTCTCAGAGCCCAAGCCTGGGCAGTCCAGCAGAGTGGCGGACAGCAGGGATAGCCTGGGCAGTCCAGCAGAGTGGTGGACAGCGGGGATAGCCTGGGCAGTCCAGCAGAGTGGTGGACAGCGGGGATAGTCTGGGCAGTCCAGCAGAGTAGTAGACAGCGGGGATAGCCTGGGCTATCCAGCAGGGTGGTGGACAGTGAGGATAACCTGGGCTTTCCAGCAGAGTGGTGGACAGCGGGGATAGCCTGGGCTGTCCAGCAGAGTGGTGGACAGCGGGGATAGCCTGGGCTGTCCAGCAGGGTGGTGGACAGTGAGGATAGCCTGGGCAGTCCAGCAGGATCGTGGAGAGCGGGGATAGCCTGGGCAGGACCCTCAGGGAAGATGCTGAACAGGATACAGCCTCTCTTTGGTGTGTGGGGTGGAGGTTTGCCTAGAGATGACCCAAATGGCAGCTTGTGATGCTTGTGGCGTTGCCTATATGTGCGTACTTATGACTCGGGTGGTGAACTGTGAACATGCTGCAAATCCGGGGTGTTCTGGGACTAGACCCCTGGGAGCATTGATGTGTGAAAACTCTCAACTCTTCAGAGCCCTTGCTCCCTATCTTGAGTTTGGGCTGACAGTTTTTTTGTGGTGTTTTTGTTGTTGTTGTTCTTTTTTTAAATTTATTTATTTACTTATTTATTTATTTATTTATTTCGAGGTGGAGTTTCTCTGTGTAATACCTTTGACTGTTCTGGAACTCACTCTGTAGACCAGGCTGGCCTCAAACTCACAGAGATCTGTCTGTCTCTTGCCTCCCAGTGGTGGGATTAGAGGAGTGTGCACCACCACCCGGCTGGATGGTGTTTTTATTTATTTATTTTGAGATAGGGTCTCCTGTAGCTTAGCTTGAGCTTGCAATGTGGCTGAGGATGACCTTGAACTTCTCACCTTCCTGCCTCCATCCTCAGGGTGTTGTGATCGTAAGTGTGCACCACTCCTCCAGGTTGTGTGGTGCTGGGTTTGTGCACGCTCGGGGATGGGGGTGGCATTCCCAGCTGCACCAGCAGTCCCAGCCCTGACTTGCTTTGGTTTTTGAGTCTGACACAGCTCTAGAAAAGAGGGAATGCCTAGCTGATGTGTACATCTCTCCTCTTACCCTGCTGAACCCCGTCTGCAGGTGGGGGTGGGAGGAATGGCTGCCCTCACCTGTTCCTGACCTCCTTCCTGAGTATACCCCCCCCCCCGCCGGGAGGGGTAGGGGACAATCTCTTTGGCTGTTGGAGGGAGTTTCTGGTGGGATATGGAGAGATGGGGTGGAGCTGGTTCTCAGGACACTCCACTGCGATCTTCAGGGACAGCTGTAGTGATTCAAGGGCGGTACTAGTCCCTTGCGTCATCTCTCCAGCCCTCTGCCATTATTCATTCAGTCTCTGCTGTCCATTCAAGTGTTCATCCTCCACCCTCCTCCCATCTCCTTTCCACCTTCTCATCTACGCAGCCTTCATCTGCTCTTACATCTGTTCGCTGTCCGTCCATCCATCCATCCATCCATCCATCCATCCATCCATCCATCCATCCACCTTCCATCCTTCATCCACTCTTTCATCCAGCCTTCTGTTATCCATCCATTCATCTTCCTTCTTTCAACCCACCCATCCTTCCATTGTCCACCCATTGTTTGCTTACCCATCCTTTACCTTTGACTGGAGGGATTTTAAAGGCCTTTTGTGTTGATGCTCAGTGTGCCTTCTTTCATTGGTGAAGCCAATGACCACTTCGCCTGTGGAGTTCTTCTGCTGTCGTCCGAGGCTTTCATGGCTCCCTGAGGTTTTCTTACTTAATAGCACTCATTAATATTGTCTTTTTATTTTCTGTTTATTTGTACTTAGTGCTTGATAAATGAGTTTGGGAGTGGGGGTGCATGTGTGCGCTCACGTGCATGCGGATATGGAGACCAGAGCGATGTATCAGACATCTTTCTCTGCCTTATGGTCCTGAGAGAGTCCCCTCACTGATCGGGAAGCTCACCCAGCTAGGCTGATCTCGGGATCCATCTGACCGCTATTGCAATGTCAGGGTTACGGGCACACAGGCCTTGCTTTTTTACTCAGTGAGGCTCCCAACCTTCTCAAGCCCCTGGGGGCAGTTTTTTGGTGAGGGAAATGGATATACATTCCCTTTGGTGTCTGTCTTGAGAAATCTAAGCCAACCAGTCTTGGTTGGTGGTCTTCATCAGGGAGAGCAACTGTGGCTGATGATTGGTTTTTAGTGCTGTTTCTTTTTACGTCTGAGCGCATGCTTGTTTGGGCCCTACACTTAATCTGTGTGTTGGGTTGGAGGTGGCTGTTTGGATTTAATTGGGAATGGGCAGAAGTGACCAGATTTGGGGACTGGCTTTGCATTTGAGCTACTACTGGACTTCAGGCAGACCACTGTCCGTCTCTGATCCTCTCCTAGTTTGTTCCATAGAACAATTCATTCTTGTCTGTCTGTCTGTCGCTCTGTCTCTCTATCATTTTATCCATTTATTTTTGTTGTGTGTCTGTGTGTAGGAACATTCATGCCATGAAACACCCATGAAGGTCAGAGGACTGCTTTCCGGAGTTGCTTCTCTCCTGCCCCAGTACGGTCTCTGGGAATCAAACTCAGGTCCTGGGGCTTGGTGCCCAGCACTTTTGCCTGCTGTGCCATCTCACCAGCCCATGTCTGTCACAGTCAGTGCCTGAGTTTACAGTTTCTCTGTTTGAGATTAGAAAGGATTCTTTTTTTTTTTTTTTTTTTGCATGAGTTCCTTTTGTGTTTATTAACTACTGCTGGGCATGGTACCTTCCCTGCGGTCTCTGGGTGAAAGGATTCTTTTTGAGTTTTCAGACTGGTTGACACTCTTTTTACCTTGACCTTGGTTACCTGATGGAGGGCGCCACACCCGTGAATGCTAAGTACTTCCAGGATCTGACTGGCCCAAGGCCATGGCTGTGAGTCCACGGGTTTTATACACACCACCACCGAGTCTCTGGTGTTTCTGGTATTGCTCAAGTTCTCAAACATAAAATGTCATTGTCATAACTTCCTTCTGCTCTGGGGTTCAGCTTGCCCATATTCTTCCCAAGAAAGTAGGGACGGCGGTGGAGGAAGAGGGAGTGGAGGGAAGTAGTAGGTAAATACGGGCACAGCTTGATCAGGGCCAAGAAGATTCCAGTCGTACAGAACTTAGTCTTCTTCCTTTATTGCTTGCTCCAAGAGGAAGCCCACCCACTCCCTGCTATGAACACTGGCTCTCTGAAAGGATGGCTGTAAGCATTTCCTTTGGGCTACCTCACCCCACCCCCACAGGCTAAGGTACCACATGGCAAGTCTAGGTGTAGCCTCTTGTCCAGTGATTCCTCTGAAAGGGATTGACAGACAGGACTGGCTGTTTCACTTGGGGCATGCCACTGGGTGGGGATGGCAGGGGATTTGGCTCAGAATAGGCACTGAAGACCGATTACAAAGCAAAAGTGCCTGAGGGCTGGGGTCGTAGCTTAGTTATTAGAGTGCTTACTCATTGTGCAGAAAGCCCAAGGTTCAGTCCCCAGCTCCAGATGAACCAGTTGTGGTGGTGTACACACTTGGAATACAATCTCCATATTTGGAGTTGGAGGCAGGAGGATCATAAGTTGATGATCAAGCTGGGGAGATCACTTGCAAGTATGATGGCCTGAGTCAAATTCTCATCATCCTGAAAAGTTGAACGTGGCCATGAGCAGCGCTAACTCTAGCAGTATGAAGGTGAGGGGTGGCCAGGAGGACCACTGGGGCTGGCTGATGCCAGTCTAGATCCAGGATCAGGGAGAGTCCCTGACTTAAGGGAATAAGGTAGAGAGGGATAGAGCAGGAGACTTGATGCCCTTTTTAAAACACAGATTTTGTGTTTTATTTTGCATACGTGTGTTTTGCCTACATGTACACATCTGTGTACCACATGCACGCGTGGTGCCTTCAGAGGCCAGACAGGAGCATCACTGGATCCCCTGAAACTGGAGTTACAGACAGCTCTGAGCCGCCACCTGTGAGCTGGAAATCAAAGCAGGATCTTCTGGAAAAACAGTCAGTGCTCTTAACCACTGCCCATCTCTCCATGATGCCCCTCAAGTCCTTCCTGAATTCAGGGGTGTACCCAATCACTGTCCCTCAATACAGACCACACACACACACACACACACGAACATTTTTGTTGTTGAGACAGGATCTCTCTGTTAGGTATCTCTGGCTGTCCTGGAACTCAAATTGGCCTCAAACTCATAGAGGTCCTCTTGTCTCTGCCTCCCCAGTGCTGGGATTAAAGGCATGCACCACCATACCTGATCTAAAACTACATTTTTTTTAAAAGTTCAGCATCATTCTGAACATCATTCATGCTTGAGGTCAGCTTGGGCTACATGAAGCCATACCTTAGCCTTTCTCAAACCAAAGAAACAAGGATGTCTGTGGCTTCATCTCACGGGAGAAGGTGAAAGAGTTCATACGTGTCAAGCGCCTGGCGCGTGGTGGACATGTACATCTTGATTCTCAATATTAAAAGGCCCGGGGAGCGCAGGGCATTTGACAGCTGTAGCTAAGCAGGGTCTTCACTCCCAAGCGTGTGCTGCTGGTGTCCACGGTGGCCCCCGATTTGCGGGGCTCTCAGAACTGAGCTTCTGGTAGAAGTTATCTTGGCAACGAATGGAGCGAGCACCTTCGGGCGCCAGCACCACAGCGCCATGTGCCTTCTCTCTCTCGGGCAGAGGGTCAAGGTTTGGCGGTGAGAACTTTTCCCTGACTTACTTTCTTTCATTTCCTTTTTTCTGTACTTTCCTTTCTTTCTTTTTTCTTTTGGACAGGGTGTCTTAACTAGGGTTTTTGTTGCTGTGATAGACACCATGACCACAAGCAACTTGGGGAGGAAAGGGTTACTTTCGTCTTACAGCTGTAGTCCATCATTCGGGGAAGTCAGGGCAGAAACCTGGGGGAGGAACCGATGCAGAGGCCATGGAAGAGTGCTGTTTACTAGGTTGGAACCCAGGACCACCATCCCAGGGATGTCCCCATCTACAATAGGCTGGGCCCTCCCACATCAATCACGAATCAAGAAAATGTCTCATAGACTTGCCCATCCGGAGCATTTTCTCAAATTAGTTTTTTTTTTTCTCACCAAATGACTATAGTTATGTCAATATGACATAAAACTAGCCAGCACTTGGAATCTCATGTACCCCAGGCTGGCCTCAGACTCAGTATAAAGCAGAGGCTGGGGGCTGGAGAGATGGCTCAGTGGTTAAGAGCACTGCCTGCTCTTCCAAAGGTCCTGAGTTCAATTCCCAGCAACCACATGGTGGCTCACAACCATCTGTAATGAGGTCTGGTGCCCTCTTCTGGCCTGCAGACATACACACAGACAGAATATTGTATACATAATAAATAAATATTTAAAAAAAAAAAAAAAGCAGAGGCTGGCCTTTTACTGGAGATTCTCTTGCCTCCGTGTTTTGAGAGCTGGGTCATAGAAGCACACAATATTCTTCTCAGCTTCCACTGTGCTGGGGATGGGACCAGGACCTTGCGCGTGGTGAGCAGGTGCTGCCAGGCGAGCCACATCCCAGCTTTACTTTCTTTGTCTCTTTTACTGTTCATCGCTCCGTCCGATCTTTAAAATCTCTACATGTATGTATTTTGTATGTATGCATGCATGCACACATTTGACCTGACGTGCATGTGGAGGTTAGAGGCCAACTGGGGGGGGCCCGGCTGTCTTCTGCCCTGCGGGTCTGTGTGATCAAACTCAGGACATCAGGCCTGGTGACAAGTGTCTTTACGTGTTGAGCCATCTTACGAGCCCCTGGCTGCTTCAAAGATTTTCTGTGAGTTTGCAGTCTTAAAATCAAATTTTGGGGGCAAAATGGAAGCACTTTCCCCTAGTATTTCTTCCTTCTTCCCTCCTGCTTTGCTGGGGACGCCAGTGACTCGTGTGTTAGAGCCTGCACCACAGCTCACATACTCTTTTCGATTTTAATTCGTTTTTATTCCTTTCATAGTGGATGGTTGTCACCACTCTTTCTTCAGATGCTAGAAGGCTCTGCCCATCCAGTCACACCAAGTTTGATTGGTCTTTTTATGTCACCCAAGTTCCTTCTTAAGTTTTTGGACATGTGGCTTCCATGCTCTTCTCAGCTCATTTTAACACTGTGTCCTCTCTGACGCAGGGATGGCTTACTTGTTGCTTTGTTCAGTGTAAATTACATTATCCTGCCTTCCTATCCTGGGGAGCTCATGCCTGGGGGTCTTTGGTAGATGTGTGATACCGTAATCATATGTTCTTAATTGGTTAGTTTTATCCCCTGAAAACCTTATGCTTTTCCTGAGATGTGATTAATTTGCTTGGGGGTGGGATGGGGGTGTGTGGAGCAGGGTCTCATGTAGTCCGGGCTGATCTTGAACTTACTAAGTAGCCGCCTTGACTTCCCAAGTTCTGGGATGACCAGTGGGAATCATCAGGCCTGATTTATATGGTGTCGGGGATTGAACCCAGGGCTTCTTGCAAGCTCGGCAAGCCCTCCACCACCTAGCTGTACCTCCAGCTCCAAGTCTAATCTCTGAAGTTTGTTAGATGGGATGGGGTGTGTTCAGTGCCTTCTGAGGCCTGGCTGGTGGGTATGGCACTGACCCTTTGTATGTGTGCCAAACACTATTCTCTGGCTGCCTTCTGCTTGCTGCTTTCTCTGTGCTCTGGGAAGAACAGAACCCGCTGACTATATTCTGCAGGGTCTCAAGACCCTCACACCTCCACATGTGGTTCCCAGTCGCCAGTTTGAACCTCCCCTCTCTGAAGTCGTAGAGACTCTAGCTCTCTCGGACTCTTAGGGACTGAATTGTCTCCTCCACCCGGCCATCTACTGATCCACTCGGCCTGCACTGGGCCTGGAAACTCTTTCCAGACAGTGAGCTGGGCCTCGTAGGGCTCACCTCCCTTCACTGCCTGGCATGCTTTAAATGTTTTGTCTGGTTTTTTGGTGGTTTCGGGTGGGAGCCTAAATCTGGTCCCTGTTATTCCATCTTGGCCAGCAGTGGGACATTTAATTTGCATTTTTTCTCACGAGGAGGACCGTTCCAATTTGAAACGGTGGAAAGTATTTCATGGTCCTCTGGTCCTCACCCTGAGTGTGTTTGTGGAGGGTGTGAGGCGCTCAGCTGGGAGGGCCAGGGACACCTCACCTCCATCCCTGAAGTAGAGGCCTCAGAGAACATGTGTGGGCCGGAGATTTGTGTTTTACCCCGAGTACCGCAGGCAACCTCAGCAGCTTGTCCAAGGGCTGTGTGCACAGCTGAGCGTGGGAGCCTCATCAGAACTACAAAACCCCAGAGTGCTTGGGCTTGCCAGCAAAGACACTCGTTCAAGATGTTGTCATGGGGAGAAAGGGGAAAGCGGAAGTGGGAAGGGCCTGGCGTGAATGGCGCTGGCTGGGAGGCCTGGCTTGCTCCCCCTAACTGGGCCTCTCAGGCCTGGCTGCAAGACCCCGGGCTTTGTCTCACCCTTCTCTGTGACAGAGAGCTGGGGCCTAGGCACAGATGTCGTGCCTGAGCCCCTAGCCTGCCTGTAAGCTCGGGAGAGAGGAAGCGGGGCTCTCTGGAATGTCTGAACTTGGCTGTAGGGTGGAAAATATCTGTTGGGCCTGTGGCCTTGAGAGGGTGCCTGAAGAGGCTCTAAATCATCCACAGGCTGGGAGAGCTGCCTGCGGTTCTCTGTGGCCTGAAGACAGGGCTGTGGGTGGGCCCTGGGGAGCCCACTGTCCAAATGCCAGGCTAGGCCATCGTGACCACTGTATGGAGCCGGAAACTCAGAGAGTCAGAGTTGAGGGTCACTGGGCTCTGGGGACCTGTGTCTCCAGGCCTCTGGTTGGCTGGGAGGGGGGTGTAGTAGAGGGATTTGTCCAAGGGCGTGCAGGCTGACCCAAAGCTGGGGCCCCGCTGGCTTTCCCTCCTTTCCCAGAGAAAAAGGGATGGTGACTAAGCAAGCATACTCTGCTTAGATTGTGTGTGTGTGCATGTGTGTATGTGTGTGCAAGCGTGTACGTGTGTGTGTGTGTGTGTGTGTGTGTGCGCACGCACGCAGGTACATGGGTACTAGGTTGTGTTTGTGGAGGTCAGATGGCCACCTCCGGTGAGGGATTACAGATGTGAGCTGCTTCAGCTGTTTGTGGGCTCTGGGAATCCCGACTCAGGCCATCATGATTGTGCTGTAAGACCTTTACCTCCCGAAGCCTCTCCCCAGCCCCTCCAAGTCCTCCTATGTAAAGTGTGTATGCGTGTGTGTGTGTGTGTGTGTGTGTGTGTGTGTGTTTGTGTGGTGGGGGGGTTATGTCAAGAGTAGTCTTATCATCAGGGAGTCTGATTTTACTTTCCCAGGCTCTCTGACTGTCTGGGCTTTTTCAGGGCTCTCCTTCTTTCTGTCCCTAAGAGATGATTGTATAAACATGCCCATGAATGAAGGAGAGGTGTGTGTGCACACGTATGTGTGTGGTGTGCTCTTTAGTGTGTGTGAGGAGAACATCAGATGTTCTGGTCTATCACACTCTCACGTTTATTCCTTTGAGATAGTCTCTTCCTGAATCTGGAGCTAGCAAGTCCCAGCAATCTGTCTATTAACACCCCCCCCACCACCACCACACACACTGTGGCTAAAGGCAAACCTCTTGTTTGGGTAGGTTCTGGGGATTCAAGTGCACACACACACTGTGGCTAAAGGCAAACCTCTTGTTTGGGTAGGTTCTGGGGATTCAAGTGCACACACACACTGTGGTTACAGGCAAACCTCTTGTTGGGGTAGGTTCTAGGGATTCAGGCTCAGGTCCTCATGCTTGCAGCACGCTCATGGCAGACTGAGCCGTCTGCCTGGCTGGTCCTGTGTCTGATACAGTTTCCGACTACAGCTGGTAGCTTTCTCTCTGTTTGTCAGAGCAGCTGGCTATGTGTGAGGTCATGTGATCAGAAAGGGCAGCCCAGAGTCAGACAGTCCAGACTGCCTGTGTCCTTAGTTGAGAGACGCAGCAAAATATGACATGCACCAGGGACGTCAGTTAAAGGCATCCCTAGTTAGAGGCCTTCCGGTGAGGCAGGGATGGTGACTGAGTAGGCCCTGTCTCCTGCTCTGCTGTTCAGAGAGGCAGATGAGATGGGCTGGGTGTGTGACCTTGGGCCAGGTCTTAGCTTCCTGGGTGTCAGCGCTGTCTCTATCCCCTGAAGGAGATGCGCCACCTGGTCCTAGGGCCTGTCCCAAATTTAGAACTTGCTTGTTCTGGGGTTTGAGTCCTTCATGGGTGCCAGCTCGTGTGCAAAAAATGTGATCTGAGGCAGCTGAAGTCTTCCGCTAAGCATCTCAGTGTTCTGGGGGACATGCCTGAGGGAGGTCAGGTCACCTCTGATTTTCTGATTGCCTGCGGGTATGTTTAGAGTATTAGTTGGCTTTCCCGTGGCTAGTATGTGAAGGTCTAGCTGCAGGGTTATGCTGGGGAGGTGACCACATTTCAGTCATCACCTGCTGGTGTAGCTGGAGATGTGGCTTAGCTGGTAGTGTTTGTCCAGTACATGTGAAACCCTGGGTTCCATCCCCAGAACTGTTGACTGAGGTTTCTGTCCTGCCCAGTTCCCACAGCCGTTAAGTCCCAAAGAAACACATAGAGGTCTACATTAATTATAAAATGATTGGCCTAGTATCTCAGCTTCTTCTTAACTGTTATAAATTATAGTAGCCCATAATTCTTGTCTGTGTGAGCCACATGGCTTGGTACCTTTTTCGGCGAGGCAGTCACATCTTGTGCCCTCTGCCTCTCGGTCATGACTGCAGAATAAAACTTCCCTCTTCCCAGAATTCTCGTTGCCCTGCCTATACTTCCTGCCTGGTTACTGGCCAATCAGCTTTTTTTTTTTAATTTTTTAATTTTTTTTATTTTTATTTATTTTTTGGTTTTTCGAGACAGGGTTTCTCTGTGGCTTTGGAGCCTGTCCTGGAACTAGCTCTTGTAGACCAGGCTGGTCTCGAACTCACAGAGATTCACCTGCCTCTGCCTCCCACAATCAGCATTTTATTAAAAATAATACAGGTGACAGGATAAAAGACCATTGTCCCACAGCACTCCGCCCCCCCCTTTTTAAAACAAGAACTCTGAATCGAATCTCTTTTGTTTAGCTTTTTGTCCAGACCATTATCCATATTGATTCTAAACAAAGGCAAACGTCCACTTTTTGGGAATGTGGGAATAGTTTTATAGGCTACTTCTTGCTGATTGGGGGAACTGATAATCTTATGGGTACCTGAAGAAAATTTAGAATTATGATCAAGTCCTGATTAGAGTATCCTGTGAGGCTTGATCATCTCAAGTAGCAGTGTTTGAACTGTTCTGGATGAAGAAATCAGACATCTGGGCCATCCGCTCCTATTGGAGATTTCTTGGGGTGTTCCTTGATCAAGCCTGATTTTTCTTCACTCAGAATGAATCCACAGCCTCTCATTTCCTGTGGAAACAAAAGCAAAACCTCTTCTCCAAAGTAACATACCTTTTGACTTCAATATTGACAACAAGGTATTTTCAAAATACCTATCTTGGATTGGATTAATTCAGCAGCATTTATAACAGGAGAATTCTGGAAAGAGAAAAGCTCAGCCTGCAGTCGTGACCCAGCCTCAAAAAGCAAGATGTAACTGCATCGTCAAAAAAGGTACCAAGCCATGTGGCTAACTCAGACAAGACTTATGGGCTAATGTAAGTTATAAGATTTAGTTAATAAGAAGCCTGAGCTAATGGGCCAATCAATTTATAACTAATGTAAACCTCTGTGTGATTCTTTGGAACTTAACGGCTGCAGGACCAGGCAGGATAGAAAACCTCGGTCAACACAGAACAGCACATGCTGGGAGTGATGGGGCATGCCTGTAATCCCAGTTCCAGGATGGCAGGTACAGGAGGAGCGGGAATCCATGGTTATCCTTGGCTGCATAGAGAATTTGAGGCCAGCCTGGGCCATGTGAGATTGTTTTTGTTTTATTTTATTTTTTAAATAATTAACTGGAAAAAAATAATTAACTGGGCTCCTTGAGCCCTTGTCAGGCAGATCAGCTAGATAGAGCACCTTCTGTTTGCCCACCATCCCTGATCATTGTTGCTGGATGCCTGTGGTCCCCCTATTCCTTACTAAACTTCTCCATCTCTTTTCATCCCCTCCACCTCCCCAAAGTTCCGTGTCTGTCTTCTTGCAAAAACCAAAACAAAACTTGCCTTTGGAATGCTGCCCCTTCATTCCTGGGTGTTAGGCATGCTTGCCTAGCTCAGTCTGTCCAGGGAAGGTCCTCTGACCCTGGATGTCCTCTGTGCAGTTATGCTGGGTGACTGGATAGGCTGTGGAGATGGGCCTGCGCGGGGCAAGGAGGCCCATGGAAAGTAGGAGGGATAAAGGCTGGCCCAAGCCGCACCTTGGACTTGCCATGGGAAGGTGGTATCCACATCCCTGTACCTTCCTTACAGTTGCGGGGCTTTTCCTCCTGCTTCTGCCCAGCCCCGTCCTGTCCCTCTGTTTCCTATGCATTTTTCCGTCTGCCCCTCTTCTGTGTATTCATTCTTTCATGTATCCATCCATACATCCACCCATTCACCTACCTCCTCAAGTGTTCATCTGCTCATCCATCCATCGACCTGCCCATTCTTCTTCCTTCTTTCCCCTTCTCCCCTTCCCCTCTTGCCTCCCTCCTTCCTTTTATCTTCCCACCTCCCGTCTGTTTGTCTTGTCCATCCATGTCATCTAGCCCGTCCACCCTTCCGTCTGTCCACCATCATCCAGTCATTTATGGAACACACGTGGGAGCGGCCTGAGGCTGAGCTTTAAGGCTGCTTGAGCTAGACCTCAGAACCCTCAGCGGGAGGATGGATTTCAAGGGGTGGGACTCTAGGAGGTGACCAGAGAGTCGCCGTGACAATGAGTCCTTTCCGTGGAGAGGGTGACATGGCCAGACTCAGCTCCAGTATCCAGGTGCCGGTGCTTGTCCATAAAAGAAAGCCTGTGAAATGGGGTCTTTGGTGGCTCTTCCACCTCCAGCAATAGTGTGATATTAGAGAGACATTCTGGGGACTCTTGGCTCTGGCATAAGTGAATTCTTACACTAGGGGAGCTGGCTTCTTCCATTGGGGACCGGAGAGGGAACTGAAGGCAAGATTCGTGTTTGATTAAGACAGAGAGGCGAGGCATTCTAGGAGGCAACTGCAGGTTCTGGGGTCTGGCGTCCCGTGCCTGGAGGGTGACTCTTCCTCCTTCTGTCCATGACCTGGCATCCCCTTGTGTGAGATAGCATGTCGTCATATCGATAGACATGTGGGGTTCCATATCTGTGTGTGTTCTGTTTACCAGAAAGAGCCATTGGGGTGCATCAGCCAGTCTCAGGATTTGATGAATGAATGAATGGATGGATGAATGAATGAGTGAGTGAGTGAGTGAGTGAGCGAATTGGCGGGACACTTGTTGGGGTGAGGGATCTCATGAAGGCCCTGAATGGCTGGGCTGTTCATAGAGAAGTTTTGGGGTGATCATTCATAGGTCTTGGCAGGCTTGTTGTGCTGAGCAGGCAGATGGTCACGGCCAAGTGTCCTGGGTTGGGGCCTTTTGTCCTGGGAGTGCTTGTAGGTACAGCCTTCTTGTCAGAGTGAGACAGTATGACTACGGTCATGTCAGTGGGTATGTCGATTGTAGAGCTTGTACTCCCTTGTCACTCGGGAACTTCAGTGGGCCTTTGGGGACACCATGCTAAAGAGTGGTTCTAGGTTTCCCGTGCCAGTAACATGGCTGCAGGGCAGGGCTGTGGAAGGCAAACTGGACTGAAGTCACAGGCACAGGTGCACATTTGCGTGTGTGTGCGTGTGTGCAGGCACATGGGTACTAGCTTGTGTTTGTGGAGGTCAGATGGCCACCTCTGGTGAGGGGAACACTGGTATTACAGATGTGAGCTACTTCAGCTGACTGTTTGTGGGCTCTGGGAGATCTAACGCTGGCCAAGACCTTTACCTCCCGAAGCCTCTCCCCAGCCCCTCCAAGCCCTCCTATGTAAAGTTGGGGGGTTCTATGTCAGGAGTAGGTCTTTATCCCTGGGGGTCTGACTTACTTTCCCAGGCTCTCTGACTGCCCAGGATTTTCCAGGGCTCTCCTGTCCCTAAGAGATGATTGCATAGTCCTGGGAGGCTTTCTTCCTCTAAGAACATTTTTATACAAGTATCACACTAATGGGTTAATGTCCCCAGGATTTTTACATTGAGTAGAACCTCTGGATTTTTCTTTTTTTTTGTATTGTCACCTGTCCCTTTGTACTGATCCTAGATCTCCAGGGATTCAGGCTCCAGAGAGGGGCACTGATCCACAGAGTGACCTGTGGGCTTTGGCATAGTCAGAGGTCCTCAGATCACTGGCCAAGGGCCTCAGGGGCAGCTTCTAGGGGACCGTGGAAATGTGAGTTGGGTGCAGATAGCCTGAAGGGAGGGTGCAAAGGGACCCAGCCTTTCCTCTTAGGATATCCAGAGTGAGGCTCTTACTAGTGTTGGTACATCACAGAGTGCTAGTTTGAGTCTTTTATTTTCTTTGTATTTTACTCTTTAAAGTAAATACATATTTATTTTATGGTGCAACGTTTTGTCTGTCTATATGTGTATACATGCATTACTGGTGCCCAAGGAGGCCAGAGAGGTTTAGACGGCTGGAGTCCAATGATTGTGAGCCACCATATGGGTACTGGGAGTTGAACTTGGATCCTCTGGAAGAGCAGCCAATATTCTTAACTGCTTTGCCATCTCCGGACAGCTTTTAAGATGACAGTTTCCCCCCCCTCACATTTATTTAGTTATTTTGTATGTGTATATGTGCAGGCATGTGAGTGGCAGGGAATACCTGCAGAATTCAGAGGACAGCTAGTAGGAGACAGACTTTCCTTCTGCCTTGTAGGTATTGGGATTGAATTCAGGTCGTCATGTTTGGTGGGAAGTACCTTTACCTGCTGAACAGTCTTGCTGGCCTGCCTGTGTGTTTGGTTTTTGAGATAGGGCCTCTTGTAGCCCAGGCTGGCCTCAAATTTACTGTGTGGCAAAGAATGACCTTGAACTTCTGAGCCTCCTGCCTCTCTCTACCTCTTGAGTGCTAGGATCCAGGCACGCATCATCATACCTGGTTTATACTGTACTAGGAATCAAATTTCCTTGAGCTTCCTAAGTGTGCACTCGACCAATGGAGTCAATCCCATCCTGGCCCTAGATTCATGAGAAAAATAATCCTTTCTTCTTATCCTTCATATGTCTTAGTTACAGGTGCCCAAGCCTGATGCGTAAGACCTGCATTAGTTATCATTTTGTTGTGTGATAAAACATCCTAGCCAAGGAAACATGGTTCCCTCTTCCCCACCGAGACAGGGTTTCTCTGTGCAGCTCTGACTGTCCTGGAACTCAATTCATAAACCAGACTGGTCTTGAATTCAGAGATCCACCCATCTCTGCCTCCCGAGTGCTTGGATTAAAGGCATGCACCACCAAGGCAACTTCTAAAGGAAAGTGTTTTATTGGGCTTACAATTTCAGAGGGTTAGAGTCCACGATGGCAGAGTGAAGGAACAGCTGAGACCTCACATCCTGATCGGGAAGCAGGAGGCAGAAGGAGCTAATTGTGAATGGCATAAGTCCTTTGGAACCTCAAAGCCCTCTGACACACTTCCTCCAGCAAGGCCACACCTAATCCTCCTGGACAGCCACCAACTGGGGACCAAGTATTCAGATCTCACTCAAACCATTACAAAGACCCTCTTATCAGCCCTACCACCTCTAGACATCTCTGGCTGGTCCCACAAACTCTTCAACCGTTCTTTGGTGTTGTTAGGGGATGGCAGAGGGGACCTCAGGATGTCCGGGGCCTTTTCCCTGTCATGATTCTGGTACCCGCCTTCGACGGTATCTTCTAACTTTGAGGGAGGCCCGTCTCCAGGTGCGCAGATCGATGGCTACTAACGTTAGCGACAAAGCTGGACGTGTTGAGATGGCGGCAGAGGAGTGAACAGAGAGGGATGGAGAGGCCAGGTGTCCTGTTGCTGTGATAATACACCGTGACCAAAACCAAGTGACACTGCCAGGCATGGTGGCACACACCTTAATTCCAGGACTCCAAAAGTCAGAGGCAGGTGATCTCTATGAGTTCAAGGCCAGCCTAGTGTATATAGTGGAACCCTGTCTCAAAAACAACAAAGCGAAACAAAGAACAAGTGGGAGGAGAAGGTTTATTTGGCTTACAGTTCCAGTGATCATCCATCACTAGCAGAAAGTCAGGACAGGAACCTGAGCAGCTGGTTACATCACTTGCGCAGGCGAGAGCAGGGAGAGGACGGGATCCCTGTTTGCTGTCTCGCTGCTTGTGCTCAGCTGACTTTTCTCATTCTTACACTCGTCAGGGCCCTGCCCAGGATACGGTGCTGCCCACATTCTGGGTGGATCTTCCCATCCCAGGTAACACTCAGGTAACAATCAAGACCAACCCCCACCCCCACCAGGCCAACCGCATCTAGACAATCCTTCATTGAGATTTTCCTCCCAAGTGATTCCACGTGTATTACCTGAACAGTTAAAGCTCACCACCATGCCAAGGATGGGAGGAGGGGAGAGAGCCTGTGCTGGTTTTGTTTTTGTTCGTGCTGGCTGGCATGATGGCAGCTCTTCACTCAGTCCTAGGCTAAGAGAGCCACTCGTAGGTGAGAGGCCCTCCAGTGGCCCTTCCTCTGTCCTGCCCATCAGTGGCCAACTCAGATGCCTCCCCCTATCATGGCCTGTTCACACTTGCCTGGGGAGCAGATTTGAGGATGGCAGGACACTCAGTGCAGGATAGATGGTCCCTTTGAAGTTAGTGAAGTCAGGAGGAAGGTAGGAGCTTGCAGGCCACTGTCCACCTGAGTGTTAGCAGTTTACAGCCTCTTTTCCTCTGGGCCTGTGCTTATCTGTCAGTAGCCTAGGAGAAGCACAGAGGTGTGTGTTATAAGCTATGGATGGGGGACAGGGCCGGGAATCTTAAAAGCAGCAGGAAGGGGGGGGGGGATAAAATGGCTTAGTGGGTAAATGCAGACACAAGGACCAAAGCACGTATGTAAAAGCTGGATACACTGTTAATCCCTGCCTGGGAGAAGCACTATTGGTGTCGAAGGGCTCACTGGCCTCTCCTAGTCTGACTGAATTTTTATACTCCAGGCTCAGTGAGAGACCTGTCTCAAAAAATAGTGTGAAGAGCCATTGAGGATGAAAGGAAGAAACGTAGAGGTCCAACCTCGGGTCTCCACAGATACACACACCTGCTCACAGTCTCTCTCTCTGTGTCTCTCTCTCTCTGTCTCTGTCTCTCTCTCTGTCTCTGTCTCTCTCTCTCACACACACACGCACGCACACACGAGCACACAAACAAGAACAAACTGGTCAGTGTGCGTTTTGGAAGTCTGTCACCCGATTTCGTCTGTGCTCAGTTCTGGTGCAGGAGACACTAGCATGTGACAAGCCGGCTGCTGGTGTGGGGACAGTCTGGAACTGAAAGAGCAGCAGAAAACCTCCCGGAACCCAGACAGCCTGCTTTCCAAACAAAAGTCCCTTCTGTTGACGAGCTCTCGGGGCAGTCTGGGTCCCTGGCCTGAGCCCACCCTCCCTCGCTCGCTCGCGTGGCTGGGTTCAGGGATTCGTGTCAGTGGGTGGGGCGGGTTGATCTACCCCTGCTGTTCCTCAGCTTGTCTGGAGCCGGCCGACCTTCTGTGACCTCATAGCCTTTTGCCCAGCTGTGACGCCTCAACATGGATGGATGTATTAGCCTGACCTAGGAAGCACGGCTTCAGCCCTTGTCCCTCCAGGCAACGTGAAGAGAGGCCAGTGTGCCTGCTTGGCATGTTCCGCCGTTCCTGCTCCTGAGTCCTCACCTGTGGGAGAAAGGGGCTGTCCAAAGATCTTTCTCATTGTTCTTGGAGAGATGTAGGGGAGCCTTGGGTTGGAAGAAGTCAGGCAGTGTGCTGCAAAGAAAACTTGTGTTCATGAGGGCTCGCACCCCAGAGGTGGGAGAAGTCGTTCCCTCTGTAGCTGAGGGTCTGTGTTCACTGGAATTAGCGGGGGTTGGTGAGGGCGCAAGTAACAACAGCAGGTGCATGCCCAGGATGGCATGGGATCTGCCAATGCTGCTGCTAACCTTCTTTTGGCTTTTTTCTCTGTTGGGAAATTGACATAGTAATGTATGCTTACAGGGTGAGGTGTGTGTGTGTGTGTGTGTGTGTGTGTGTGTGCATGCATGTGAAGACTAGAGGCCAATCCTAAGTGTCATCCTGAGATCAGGTCTCTCATTGACCCAGAACTTCTAGTGGGTTTGGCTAGCTGACCAATGAGCTTCCAAGGATCCACTGCCTGTCTCTGCCCCCTACCTCCACCCATCTCACTATAACCAGCTTTTAATGAGGGTACAAGGGTGCTGAGGATTGTGCTCACGCCCTCAGGCTAGCAAGGCAAGTGTTTTACCTACCGAACCCTCTCCCCAGCCCCGGGTGGCTTTTTCAAGGGCAGCACAGGGTGTAAGGAAGCTCTTTTGGGTTTATGGAGTGGGGTGCCCGGACTCAGGATGAGACTGTCGGGTGCCTGGGGGCAGGCACATTCAATAGGGATGTTCTTATTCACGCTTGGCCTCTGGAGAGCCAACCCCGCCCTCCCTCAGTGAGAAGGTCAAACAATTACAGGTCTCCTCATTTTCAAGCCAATTGGGAAATTAAATTGTGTCTCCATCAGAGTGCTATTAGGAATTTTCAAGAAAGAGGTAATTGAAAAGAAACTTTTTAATACACTCACCGAATTGGCAAGGGGGCACAGGAGTGCTGGAGCCTCTTCAAGCTTTCTTCTTCCCACTGGCTCAGATGGCCATGTCTTCGCCTTAGCTCCATGCCCTCATGGGGTCACTGTCCATGCACTGAAGGCAGTATCGGCACCTCCTGGATCTCGGCTCTGGAAAGCTAAGTTCTTCTCCATGCTGTGTGTCTTGGTCCTGGGAAGGGACGCTTGGGGGCATTGTGTGACTGACATGGGATCTGGGACCTACTGGCCACTGTCAGTCACTGTGGCTGACACTCAGCTAATGACCATTGTGTCCCTGTCACTAATCAGCACTGTGTTGCACGCTCTTCCCCTCTCTCCGGAACCTTGCCTCTGCATCAGAAGCCTTGTTTTTGTCGTGGTGTGGCTGCTTTGTGGGCCAGCGGTGTGACCATGAGCAACCTGTCCCCCCAGTCACGGTTCTTTGCCAGGCTCTGCACTCAGTACCCCTGCATATGCAATGTTTTGTTGGAGTGTACCCCCATTTCACAGGGGAGGGGACGCACACAGAAAGATGAAAGGACCTCAGAGCCTGAATTTGGGCTGAGGCTTATTTATAGGTGAAGGTAGGATGGTGCTGTGGTTGGGTGTGTTTAAGTGCAGGTGAGAAGACATGTTTCTGCCCGGCTGGCATGCGGACTGGCCAAAGGCCAAGAGCAAAGATTATAGCACTGGCCATTGCTGCTGCTGTGAGTCACAGAGCGAGTCAGGAACCATAGGGCAGAGCAGCAGCCTGACTTGTGTACCTTAGCGTGTCTCAGCAGCCTGACTTGTGTCCCTTAGCGTGTCTCAGCACCTGACTTGTGTCCCTTAGCGTCTCAGCACCTGACTGGTGTCCCCTAGCGTGTCTCAGCAGCCAGACTTGTGTGTGTCCTTTAGCATGTCTCAGACTCAGCTCATTTCAAGTCTTTGGGTTGGAGCTGTTGTGGAACCTCTCCCCGCCCCAGTGTTCGGCTGCCTGGCACAGATGGCTTGGAGCCCTAGCTGCCTTCCATCAGTAACTGCAGCAGCTTCCTTCCCGTAGATCCTTGGGCTCGCTGGAAAGGGGGGCAGCCAGCCCTCCTGTAGGTGCTCTCCGAAGGGGTTGGTCACATGTCTTGCAGACAGCACACATATTTTATGCCTCTGGAGCTTGGGCTTTTACAGTTGTTGCCTGGATGGGTCTCTTTGCTGCCAGGCCACCCTCGTTTCCAGTGGGATCCTTTCCAGACGGATCTGTGTGGAACACTGTGTGGTCCTGCCACTCCCTGACTCAGACTTCGGTTAACTCCCACATAAATGGAGACTCGTGAAGGTGATTTCTAATATCTGCTTTAGGACAGCTTGGTGCAGACTATTGACTCCCTAAAAGAGAAGACCCCAGGGACAGCTGGAGGAAGGTGTTACGATTGATTAGTGACTGACTGTGAGCTCAGTGCCAACCTGAGTTCAGGGTACTGGTCAAATTCTCGGGCGACATGAAAAGCTTTCCTCCTCCAGGGGGCCTCTCCTTGCCTTCCATGTTCAAGCATCCTCTTCTATAACTCCTTATGGGCCTCCGTGAGTTTGTTTCTGCTTGGCCTAACTCCCTGAAGGTACAAAGTGCAGCCATTTTGCTTTCCAAGGGGATGGTGTGGGGCTTGATACCCAGGAAGCACTGCATAAATGGCAAAGAAGTGGCTCTTTTCAATTAAATATATTTATTTATTTATATTATTTTTATTTGCCTGCATACATGTCGGCGTACCACATGCATGCGATGCCCACAAAGGCCAGAAGAAGGCACAGATGCCCTGGGATTGTAGTTACAGATGGATGTGAGCTGCTGTGTGGGTGCTGGAGAACTGAACCCAGGTCTTCCAGAAGAGCAACCAGCTCATGAAACTGCCTAAACCTTCTGGTTGACACTTAATACTTGCTGGGTGTGGGATTTGATGCCCTCTGCACGTTTGTGAGTGTGCAGGTATAGGTTCGTTGTGTGTGGACACGCCTTTGGATGCCAGCTCTCAGATGTTATTCCTCCCTAGTGTTAGCCACTCCCCTTCCTTCCTTCCTTCCTTCCTTCCTTCCTTCCTTCCTTCCTTCCTTCCTTCCTTCCTTCCTTCCTTCCAAGACAGGGTTCCCTCATGTAGCTCTGGTTACTTAGTCTAGAACTTGCTATGTAGATCAGATCAGACTGGCCTCAAACTCAGATATCTATCTACCTGTCTCTGTCTCCTTAGTCCTGGGATCAAAGGCGTAGACCACCGTGGCTGGCCACATTGTCTACTTTTTTAAGGAATTAATATTTGTGAGTATTTACACATGGTGTGTGTGCGTGCGCGTGCGTGTTTGCAAGTACCACAGAATGCCTGTGGAGGTAAGAGGACAACTTTGTGGTACTGGTTCTCTTCTATGTTTACATGGGGTTTGGGTACCAATCTCAGGATAATATGTTTTTCCTGTCTGGGCCAAGTCTCCAGGCTCCACTTTATTTCCTAAAACAGTCCTTTTGTTGTTCATTTGCTATGCACCTCAGGCCAGCTGGGTTATCCTTTCTCTGCCTTTCATCTCCTCATGGGAGCCCTGGCCCTGGGAGGGCTTTTACCTGGGCTCTGGGGATTTGAACTTAGGACCTCGTGGCTTCATGGCACTCCATCTTCTCAGCACCCTCTTTTCCTTCTTTTGATGTGATGTACTTCCCCATAACCAACAGCTCTGTAGCTGCAGCTTTTGAGGTCTCTGTGTGGGGTCTCTTGCTCTAACAAATACTAGGGTAGGGCTGAGGCTTACAGAAAGTGTTTTAAGGCACCTTGGGGATGTTGTGTGACAAAACTTTTCCTGGGGAGATGCAACATACAAAAGAGGGATTTCATGGCAGTTCAAACTACGGCTACCACTGAAGTTCAATTTGGTGAGCCAATGAATTTTATTGAGGTTGCTTACAGGAATATGGGTGAGGGGTTCCTTATGACAGCAGAAATGTCTCAAACACAGCTGCATCACCAAGGACCCACCTCAGCATGGGTGACAGACCGCTCATAGAATCTGTGAAACCTGGACCACATGCACAGCCTGCAGGCAGATAACAGGGTGGAGAGTGTCCTTTCCTAGTGACTCTGGTCTGAACCTCTTCCAGGCAGGTCAGCTGGTCTCCAGCATCTTCTTCACAGCTCAGCTTCCTTCTTCTGAGGATGGTTCTCAGCTTCTATGCTTTATTCTGGCAGGGATGGGCCTAGTGAGTCTGATCAGTTTCAGGGACTTCCTGACGCTATTTTGAGTTGTTTACATTCCTGCTTAAGAAGCTTCCATTTAGGATGGAGTCTCTTTCAATCTTGGAGGAATCTGATATCTAACAGGGAACCAAGGCGAGAGGGAGCTTCTCTCATATTGTCTGCTGAGCCATGATAGGGTTAAGATCTTGTGTGCTGATGGTGGTAGCATTCTGAGGCTGCCTTTCTGAGGGGGAGACACAAGCCCCAACACTGGAGAAGAGTAGACTCTTGCCTTGATGTGTGGAATCTCTCAGTGTAAAATGGATTGGGCTGCGGGACTCTAAGGCTGTTGGGGATCCTCCTTCAGGCTGCTTAGCCTGGCTCACTGATGTCCTCCCAGCCATCTTGCCAAGCCCTTCTGCCCAGTGGTGCTAGCCCATGTGTTAGTTGGCACTAAAGACAGATGACAGATGTCATTCGCCTGTCGTGTGTCCCTTGGAAATTGCCCGCGCTGACCGCAGTGGCAGTTTGCAGCTTGGCACCGCCTTCAGGCAGCTAGTTCCCTGTTGGACAGGATAATGGAGGTGTTGGTGAGAGTGGTGGGTGGGGCATGACTTAAGGACCCTTAGAGGGGACAAGGTCATTTGTCCAGGGGCTCTGCAGGGAGGGAGGAGAAATGAACTTTTTGACAGTGTTGAGGATGAGTTTGCAGGGGCTGGGCCTCGTCATCAGGAGTGTTCGCCCCTTACCTTCCTTATCTCCTCCCTCGTGCCTCCCCGTCACCACTACCCACCCCTCTCAGCATCCTTTCTCTTGTGTTACAGTTTTGGTTTGTGTGTGTGTTTCTGCATGATGTAGCTGAAGACACAAATGCCAGTCACCATCATGCTTTTTGAGACGAGGTCTCTCTCTGAATTCACCCATTCAGCCAGGCAGGTTGGCTACCAGACCTCAGGGACCTGCCTATCTCCACTTTCCTGGTACTGGGATTGCGGGCAGTGCTGTTTTTACTGAGGGATCCAAATGCAGATCCCTGTGCTTTTGTGCAAGCTCCCTACTGATGGAGCACTGCTCCAACCCCGTCTGTCTTGATTTGGCGGTGAAGTATGGCTTTCCCGAAACAACCTGGCAATTTAGAAGAGCAGCATAAGAGACGAGGTTCTGCCCTTGGCCATCTGTCCCTCTGACCCAGAGTCTGCCTGTGTTGCTCTCAGCACACAACTGAAAGATACACAGAGGCATCTTAGTGATAACCGGGCAGCCACTACGGAGGAGGTGCATTTGGGATACCAACTCTCCCTTCGTTATTTTATTTACTAGAACATTTTAAAATTATTGTTTATTTATTTGGTGTGTGTGTGTGTGTGTTTAAAAGGCCCAGGCCAACAAGAGACCACGTCTTTAGAAGTAAAAGTTCCTGAGAAACACACTCAAGACTGCTCTCTGACCTCCATAGGAACACATGCACGTAAGAGTGTGCATGCGTGCAAACACATCCCTCACCCACACAAACTGATAACCCTGGGCTCGGAGATCTTCCCTCTCTTTTAAAATTTAGGCAACTTAAATTAACTTCAATCCCTGGCTACAGTTTATCTACACTTGGAAGGCTTCCAGCTTTCCCTGGGGCTGGCAGCCCTTTTGCCATGTTCCTCACTGGGCCATGTTGCCTCAAACCCAACTCCCTGCCTGACCCTGAAGACCCCAGAGCCTTGTCCTGCGCCTTTGCCGTCTCCCCTCGGTGGCTCACTGCCAGCTGGTTTTGACTGTGGCACCTCAGCTATTAGTCCTTCCGGTGGTCTGTCACTGGCATCCTGTTTTCCTCTCCACCTCATGTCGAATCTCTGTTCCAAAAGGATGGATCTACACAGCAGGGCTGGCGGCCACATCTGATTCCAGCTCTGGAAACTCCACCCCTTGTTGGGCTGGCAGACACCGGGATGTGGGTGTGCTGGGATTCGCTGTTCTGCTTGCTCCCCTCGCTGTCCTTTCCCATCCCTGACACCGCCTGCACTGTAGACAGATTGAAGCTTTATGTGGCTGTGTGCTTGACCACCAATGCAAACCATTTAACCTGCTGTGATTGAAGCGGTGGCAATTACATTTTAATTGAGACACACACTGCTGAAGCAGACACAAGACAGCCACAGTGACTGCTAATTAATTTTCTTCCAAATTGACAGCATTTACTAATTATTCTCCGTGACACTGTGTTTTGTCTCGCCTCTGCCCCTGGTTACCTGTGGCACCCATTCAGGTGAAGTCAGCCAGTGGAGGTCTCAGATGTGGTTCTGCCCTGATGGTGGGTGAGACGTCCGTTTGAAGGGACCCTGCCTGCACCGGACTGGAAGGTGGAGGAGAGACATCACTTGTTTCTAGGTTGTTCTGAGCAGAGAGTCCTGGGCTTCACACTAGTAGCTGGACCTGATGACCCAGTTCTTTTAACTAAGAAATGAAGCTTTTACTTAAAAAAAAAAACCTCTTCTCTGTAGGCAGGAGAGCCAACTGAAGGGGAGGCTGGCATCTGGAATGTTCTGGGTCTTGGCTTTGTATGCACACCTGGGTATGTGTGTATGCGTGTGGGATGGTATGTGGATGTGAGTGTGTCATATATGTGTGTATATGTGAAGATGTGTATGGTATATGTGTACATGATATATGGTATGTGTGGATGTGAGTGTGCCTCTATGTGAGATTGCTCTCTCTCTCTCTCCACCTTGTCCTTGAGACAGGTCTCTCGGTGACCTTGGCCCTAGCCTGGTGGTCAGCAAGATCAGCAGCCGCAACAGTCTTCCTGTCCTTGCTAGAGTGCTGTGGTTAGGAGCATGTGTATGAGCACAAGCTGCCTTTAACATGGGTGATGGATATTCAAAGGCAGAATCACTTGAACAGCCAGCTCCAGCCTTGGCTTTTAAGTGTGGGCATGGAGGAAGCTACCCCAGTCTTCTTTCCTGTCAGGAAAGCTGTTCCTCCCTCAGAGAGGGAGGTAGGCCACCCGTGCAATGCTAGCACACACTACATGTCAGAGGCCTGCCAGCTGTGGAGTCAGTCCTGTCTTTCCCCATCTCCTGTCACTTTGGGTTACATGGTCCTTGACTGCTGGGGTTCCATAAATGTTTTTTCCCTGTCCTGGACTCCGCCTGCCTGAGGCAGGTGTTGGCATGCCCTCTGAGGACCCGTTTCCCCCAATGGCGGCTGGCAGAATCAGTCAGGTCCGACAGGTATAGGCAGGTGAGAGGTCATGTTCTGGGTCAGGTAGCCCACGTTTGGTCTTTTTATCGTGGCTCATGTAATTCTCTCTTCTAGATGGGAACCTGAGGCTCAGAGAGGAGAGACTGTACTCTTAGCTTTGGGTGTGACTCTGTTCAGATCTGCCCCTTTCCAGTTCTCAGATTCCAAGGGGAGTCCTGGGAGGTCCTGGGGCTACAGAGGCTTGGGGAGAAACAGTTGCAGCTGAACCCCCCCTTAGGAGGACAAAAAGGGAGCAATGTGACGAACAGTCCCAGCTCAGTTTAAGGCCACGTCTGGGCCAACCTGTGTGTGGAGGGAGGTGGTGGGCCTGGGATACTTCACAGGGCTGGGGACAGCCTGGTTTCTGAACCCTGCAAACCCTCCTCTCCCAGCTGGGCGGTCCAAAGGGATCCTGCTGAGTCATTGCCCTAATAGTGAGCAATGGGATGATGGATTCTGGTGGCAGTGCAGTGTGTGTGTGTGTGTGTGTGTGTGTGTGTGTTGGTGAGCACGAACCAGTGAGTGTGACTGTGTTATTTGTTACTGTAACAAAATGCCTAGAAAAAAGCAGTTTCAGGAAGAAGGAGTTTGTTTTGGCTTACAGTTGTGGAGTACAGTCTGCGGAGCAGGAGAAGGCATGGCAGCGGGAGTGTGAAGGGAGCAGGAGAAGGCATGGCAGCGGGAGTGTGAAGGGAGGAGAAGGCATGGCAGCGGGAGTGTGAAGGGAGCATGAGAAGGCATGGCAGCGGGAGTGTGAAGGGGGCAGGAGAAGGCATGGCAGCGGGAGTGTGAAGGGAGCAGGAGAAGGCATGGCAGCGGGAGTGTGAAGGGAGGAGAAGGCATGGCAGCGGAGTGTGAAGGGAGCAGGAGAAGGCATGGCAGCGGAGTGTGAAGGGAGGAGAAGGCATGGCAGCGGAGTGTGAAGGGAGCAGGAGAAGGCATGGCAGCGGAGTGTGAAGGGAGCAGGAGAAGGCATGGCAGCGGAGTGTGAAGGGAGGAGAAGGCATGGCAGCGGAGTGTGAAGGGAGCAGGAGAAGGCATGGCAGCGGAGTGTGAAGGGAGCAGGAGAAGGCATGGCAGCGGAGTGTGAAGGGAGGAGAAGGCATGGCAGCGGAGTGTGAAGGGAGCAGGAGAAGGCATGGCAGCGGAGTGTGAAGGGAGCAGGAGAAGGCATGGCAGCGGAGTGTGAAGGGAGCAGGAGAAGGCATGGCAGCGGGAGTGTGAAGGGAGCAGGAGAAGGCATGGCAGCGGAGTGTGAAGGGAGCAGGAGAAGGCATGGCAGCGGAGTGTGAAGGGAAAACGAGAAGGCATGGCAGCGGAGTGTGAAGCAGCAGCTCCCACCATGTCTACACTGGGGAATCAGAGAGAGAGAAGAATTCTGGTGTTCATCTTGTCTCTTTCCTGGTCTAGTACCCCAGCTCCTGTAGATGCTGTCTGTATTTAGGTGTCTTCCTACCTCTTGTAACCTAGTCTAGAAGCTCCCTCCCAGGTGTCTATAGATGTTTGTCCCCTGGTTGATTATAGATCTTGCCAAGTTGATAGTTTTAGCGTCACAGTGACCTTGAGCATGAGAGGAGTTTGCCTTGATGAGTGTGAGTGAATCCATGGTGTGAGCAGTAGTGTAAATGACAGTGTGTGTAAACGTGAATCAGTGCACTCGCCTGTGTGAGTGTGGGTTGATGAGAGTGTGTTCATGAGTGTGTTGTTTGGTGAGTCTGTTGGAAACAGGCTAAGAGTTGTCATGAGCAAACGAGATAGCATAGGAGCTGAGGCATACATCCATGTTTCCTGGACCCCAGCACGGGTGTGGGGTGTTGGGTGTTGGCTCACTGGGTGCTCTCGCTGCTCTGCTGGCTTGTTTTTCTTTTTTGGTGTGGTGCATATGCCTAGGTTGTTGGTGGAGGTCATCTTCTATTACACTCCCCCACCTTATTCATGGATAGAGGGTCTCTTAGACAAGCCCAGAGCTTTCCTGTATAGTCTTGCTGGGCAGCTTGCTTCGGAGAATCCCTGGTGTTCCATGCTCCAAGGCTGGAATTCCAGGTAAGCCATGCGCAGGCAGCATTTACATAGATTCTGGGCATGTGAACTTCTGTCCCCACTCTTGAGCAGCAAGTGCTGCCACCACTGGCCATCCCTAGACCTTCTGCTGACCCTCTTGCACCTCCCCGAATGAGGCTGAGGTGGACTTAGGGGCTAGGAGACCCTAAATGTACACCCACTTGTTGTTGGATGATCCTGGACTCGGCACAACTGGATGCAGAATTGGGTGCCAAGATAAAACTGAGGAGAGGTCTTGGCAGACACTTCCTCTCCAGTTTGGGGCGATAGTGGTGTGACCTGTGGGCATCTACTATCTATGACTTGGCCAGTGAGACTGTTCATTTGGAATATAGGCTATGAGAATCCAAGTCAGGGTGGGGTACAATACAAAGCCTGGAGTAGGCAGGATGGAGAAGACAGAGAACCTGTGGAGTGGGGTAGTTGCTGGTCTGTGTCCCACACTGGTAAGATGGTGTTGGGGCACTGTGGTATTGAGCTTTGATGAGCAGACTCCTGGAGGGAAGGGCAGGGCTTGTTGGTAGTAAGGCAGAAATCACCTAATATAAAAGAATAACTGCCACCCCACCAGCGGTCCTCTTGTGGCCTTGTGACCCCCAGAGCTAATGGCCACAAGTGCCCGGGGTGGCCCAGCCTGGAGTAGCTGGGGCTGGTTGCTGAAAAGAATAGCTGATCACTTCTCTCTGGTGGCTCTTGGGCAGTGCAGAACTGGCAGTTAAGACTCCTTGTAGGTCCTTCCTCATCTGTGACTCACAAATCCCCTCCTCCCTCCTAGCACAGTCCCTGAGGCTCATGCCATCACCCACACAGACAGGATAATTAGGGGAGCTCAGAGGGCTACTTGCCAGGTTCCCAGGGCAGGTGACGTAGGACGGAGCCAAGCTCTGGTCTCTGTGACAGGCGTGTAAACAACACGCTGTGGCTGGCTCAACGGTGTCTGTGGGATGGGTGGGTGGCGCTCCAGATTCGGCTTAGAGCTGGTGGGTAAGGATGGTGAAGTCATCTTAGGAGCTATCATCCATGTGCATTGGATATACAGCAGGACTGGGGCGTGGTCAGGCAGCCAGGCAGGTGATTGGCTGAGAGTGCTGCTTGCTGCTGGCACACAGGACCTCTTCTGCTTGTATGAACGGTGACAGGGATATCCTGGTTGGCTAAGGAAGACAGAGGCTTTGTCAATAACTTCCTGTGTTTTTAAAATTGCATCGTGAGTGCGTGTGTGTGTGTGTGTGTGTGTGTGTGTGTGTGTACACATGCCACAATACGTATGCTGTGGTGGTCAGAGGACAGCCTGCTAGAGTCCAGTTTCTCCTTCCACCACGTGCATCCTGGAGATTGAACTCAGGGTTTCAGGAGGGAGCCACCTCCCCAGGAGAGCTCCTGATTCTGCCACTGAGGAGCTGGGTAGAGCTAGAGGCCTTTGAGGCTGGGTCCAGCCTATGAGTGGACTCAGATGGAATGCCTAGAGTGAGAGGAGAGGCTAGAGGCCTCAGGAGCCAGGCTGTCAGGGAGTGTGCCCCTTCCATGTATGTGCAAACTGGGATCTCATCGGAGGGACACCTGTGTCCAGCCCCAAATATTTGCAAAGGACGCAGGGACGTTTCTATTACCTGTGAAGTCAGGGGTGGACACTTACAGGGGGATTCATCGCCTTCTTTCCCCAAATACAACTGAGGCCAGGACACCATGGCGAGGAGTGGTGGGCCACTTTTCTTAAACTTTGGAGAGACCAGTGGTTGTCATTGCCTCTAGTTGTTCTTTTTTTTTTTTTTTTTTTTTTTTTTTTTTTTTTTTTTTTTTGGTTTTTCAAGACAGGGTTTCTCTGTGGCTTTGGAGCCTGTCCTGGAACTAGCTCTATAGACCAGGCTGGTCTCGAACTCACAGAGATCCGCCTGCCTCTGCCTCCCGAGTGCTGGGATTAAAGGCGTGCGCCACCATCGCCTGGCTTCTAGTTGTTCTTTTATATTATTTTGAAAGAGTCTCATGTAACCCAGGCTGGCCTCAAATTCACTATATAGCTGAGGATGACCTTGATCTACAGATCCTTCTGCCTCGACCTCCCCACCCTAGGGTCACAGGCGTGTGCATAATGTCTGGTTTATGCATGCTGGGGATTGAATTTGGGGCTTTGTGCATGCTAGAGGAGCACTCTGTTAACTGAGCCACATCCCTAGCCCCTGATATATGAACACTGCAAGGGCAAGACAGTGGGGCCGCTCCATCTGCAGCTTGTTCCTGGTTCCCCTGCTTCAACTTTGGAAGCCACAGGGTTGAACCAAGAGGTTGCAAGGCCCCCATGGAGAAGGGATTGGTATGTCTCAGTGTGCAACAGAAGCTGGGACGTGGCGGCCATTGCCGAGGAGGGGGCCTCTGTGCCTACTGCATCTTCATTTTCCCTCACCTACATGAGGATATGGACCCTCGTGGTTGAATAATAGTCTCAGGTGGCATTCACTGAGAGCTTTCTCTACTCCGCACACCATATCCATTGTCCAAGGTCCTCTTTAGAGAGGGCAGCTAAGCCACACTAATCCCTAGCGTGGGTTAAGGATGTGTTAACAACTTGGACTGGGGCTGTATTCATAGCAAAGTTGGTGGAGTGTTTGCTTAGCATGCTAGAAGCCCTAGGTTTTGGGGGACTGTAGAGTTGGCTCAGTGGTTAAGAGTACTGCCTCTCTTCCAAAGGTCCTGAGTTTAATTCTCAGCAACTACATGGTGCCTTACAATCATCTGTAATGAGATCTGGTCCTCTCTTGAGGAAGATACCTGGTCAGTTGTCCTTATCAACTTAGACCAACAGAACCGCCATACACAGACTGTCATCCGCCATACACAGACTGCCCACCCGCCATACACAGACTGCCCACCCGCCATACACAGACTGCCCATCCGCCATACACAGACTGCCCACCTGCCATACACAGACTGCCCACCTGCCATACACAGAATGCCCATCCGCCATACACAGACTGTCATCCGCCATACACAGACTGCCCATCCGCCATATACAGACTGCCCACCTGCCATACACAGAATGCCCATCCGCCATATACAGACTGTCATCCGCCACACACAGAATGCCCATCCGCCATACACAGACTGCCCACCCGCCATACACAGACTGCCCATTTATGCTTCAGCATAGCCAGGGCATAGATTTCATTCTTTTTTTCCATTTTTATGACTTAAACTGGGTGTGGTGGTGCGTGCCTGTTATCCCAGCACTCTGGATGTGGAGGCAGGAGGATCAGAAGTTCAAGGTCTTCCTTGGCTACACAGCAAATTTGAGGATCCTTTCTCAGAAAGAGGTGGGGGGAAAGGAAGAAAAAAAAGCCTGCCCTAGGGCACACAGCAGATCAAAAGTGGAACCAAAGTTAACCTGGCTCAGGCAGCCTGGACTCACAAGCCTGCTTCTAATCGCTGTGCCTCTGTCAGGACTGGCTGCCCCAGGTCTGCTTTCTTCTTCAAAACTAGGGAGGAGGAGGAGGAGGAGGAGGAGGAGGAGGAGGAGGAGGAGGAGGAGGAGGAGGAGGAGGAGGTTGGAACTCTCTAGGCTTATCAACTCGTGTGTGTGTGTGTGTGTGTGTGTGTGTGTGTGCGCGCGCGTGCTTTCTCATGCATGGTGCGTGCTCATGCATGTCTGTGTATGTGTGTCATTGGTGTTTATGTTTATGTAAACGGGAAAGAAAGCAGCTTGTTCATCCCTCTGCAGCATAGACATCACTCATGGTAAAGGAATGTGGGCTCCCTGCAGGTTGACTCTTGGTAAGAGCAACTGGTCAGGCTACTGGCCTCTCAGTTTCCAGAAGGCATGGGTCCCTCAGCTCTTACTTGGTGGTTCTTTTTGGAAAGGGAAGCATAATGTGAATAGGTAGGAACACACACACAGAGTTTTGATGCTGGGAAGTGACTCTGAATACATGTGGAGCCAAGAAGGTGTGTGCAATAGTTGACCCTAGCTTGGATGGCTCCTCTCTCCTTCCTGTTGAACACACAGTGATCTCCTCAGAAATTCTCCAGGGAAGTTCTGTGTCTGCAATGGATAAAAATCAGGAAGGAGGGAGGGGAAGATGGAAGGGAATGAGAAAAAGACAGAGGTGGGAGGAGAAGGCGGGGAAAGGAACAGCAGCTTGAAGGCCCACCCATTTTGGAGGAGCCTCCCTACTTACCCATAAAACCTTGCATGCCTTTAAAAACAAGCAAATAAAAAAGGCCCAGCAGCTTGTAGAGTCAGATCTCTTTTCAGCACCCACCTTGTGAGTGGCAAAGCCAAGTCCAGGCCCCTCATTTGCCTGGCCCCAGATAGCTGTACCTCCTGTCCCAGGAGGAGGATACCCTTCCCCGGCTCAGGCCTCCCATTCCCCTCTCTGATTGTCCTTCTCGGGTGAGCCATTTCCCTCCATCACATCTAATACTTCCCAGGGTTTAGAAACTGAGGCCAGGAATCTGCTTGTGTAGCTAGAGGAAGAAGGTCCTGGTTGGGTGTGTAAAGCCCCAGGAGCAGTTGTTGTAAGGCAATGCAGGCCCACGTGGCGTCAACTACATTTGATTATGTCATTGCTTGTTTAGTGTCCTGCTGTGGCTGTGGCTCCCTCAGATCTTCAGCCTGAGTGTGTGCCTGCGTCCCACATTCCCATGGGGACCAGAAGAGGATGTTGGATTTCCCGGCACAGGAAGTTTAAGTCTCTGCCGTGGGTGCTGGGAATGGAACCCAGGTCCCCTGCAAGAACAGCAAGTTCTCTTAACCCCTGAGCCGTCTCTCCAGGCCCACCCCATCCACACTAGACTTAGCTCTCTTCTCACTGCCTGGGCCTTGCCCACCGTCGCTCTTCTGGGTCACATAGGCCTCTTGTCACCATGGGTCATGTCACTAGCTTTGTTACTGGTGTAGATCGGGGTGCAAAGGGCATCTGCCAGACTTTCCTGCCTCTTGTGCCCTACACAAGGAATTGGACCCAGGATGCGTGGGTAGTGGTTGAAACAGAGACAGCTTACTGGGGAGAGCTCTTCCAGGCAAGGAACCGGAAGTGAAAAGTTAGAGGCCAGGTAGTGCCTGTCACTGGATGTGACCGTATACAGACCCTGACATGGATCTCATCCTCTCCCTCAGTGGTGCCCATCACTGTGGATGTGACCGTATACAGATCTCCCCGCCTTGGGTACCATGCTTTCTGCCTCTTACACTTGGCCTTGGCCATGGGGAGGGCAATCTTTTCAATGCTGACTTTCTTGTGTATGCGAGTGTGGATCCACATCAGCCCACGTATGTGCATATGTGTTTCAGGGACAGAGAGGGCCTTCTCTGGTATTGTTACTAGGGACATCTCTACCTTGTTTTTGTGAAAGGGTCTCTCGGGGGCACGGAACTCCTAGATTTGGCCAAGCTGCTTGGCCAGCCCGCTCTGGGTACTCTCCTGTATACCTCCATGCCTGGTTGTCTTTACAGTAGATTTTCGGGATTGAACTCAGGTTTTTACACTTGGAAGGCAAGAGCTTTACTGGTTGAGCCACCCCCGGCCCCTGACTGTGGCCCTTTTGTGTTTTCCAGAATCGTATAGGTTTCCCATGCCTGGAAAGCCACCTTAGCAGAATGAGTCCCATTGGTGGGAGACTAAAGGGGGAAGCTTTCACACAGAGCCCTTGAGGGAAGAGGCCCGAACCCCTTCTTCTGTGTGTAATCCCACCTTAGGGCTCACAGCCTCCATCTGTCTGCTCTACCGTGGGTTGGGAATCCTGCTTCCCAGTGACGACTGCAGGTGACAGGCCCATGACCCCTTGTCCCATCTGTGACTTCTTTCCAGTGTAGAGAACTCTACCTGAAACAGAGGCATCTGGCCTTGTTTACAGGCCACGGCATCCCCTGGGTGTCTTTCCGGCATATTCCTGGTCAGGGAGCCTCTCTCCCTACCTGTCTCAGAACCCAGAGCCCAGTGAGGCCTGGCAAGGGTGTTGAACTGTAGGACTCCGAGCACGTGATCGGCTTAAAAGAGCGCTCTTAGTTCACCTCTGGAAGTTTCTAGAAGGCCCATCAAACAGAGGTGCATGACTGAGTGTGCCCTGAGAGTTTTCCAGGGGAGACAACAGAGAGCAGTTGCAACAGAGCCACACATTTTTGCTGAGAAGTACAGGAAAAGACAGAAGACCAACCATTTATAGGAGGGTGTGGATGGGATCGGAGCCCATGATGAGCGCGAGGCAGTCCATGAGTCTTTTCTATGTAGAAAACTGCACTTTTCAAGTGAAAGCCACGTAAGGGCTGGTTCCATCCCAGGGCCGTTTACTATTCTTAAATACCAAACAGCTTCACATGAGTGACTAGCATTGTAGAATTTTAGGTAGGGAGCCTGTGTTTCTGTTTTAGCCGCTGAGGTCTGCCCAGCACTTTCTGAGGTTCTGAGTAGCCAGCTAGGCAGCATTTTCCTGTGAAGGATCCATTCAGTAATTGTTAGCAGTCACTGACTTTGAGGTAGCTATTTGGGGACAGTCTAAGAGATGACTCAGTTTCAGAGAGCTGATGGAACTGTAGGTGTGGATCATCTTCCCAGGACACCCAAGGCTTCAAGGCACCTGTGTCCCCCGACAAAGAATTGGGACCAGAGACACTTATTAGATATAGTTTATTAAGAAAGAGAAAGCAGTTGGGCGGTGGTGGCACATGCCTTTAATCTCAGCACTTGGGAGGCAGAGTCTCTGTGAGTTTGAGGCCAGCCTGGTTTACAGAGTGAGTTCCAGGACAGGTTCCAAAGCTACAGAGAAACCCTGTCTTGAAAAACCAAAGAGAGAGAGAGAGAGAGAGAGAGAGAGAGAGAGAGAGAGAGAGAGAGAGAGAGAGAGAGAGAGAACCAAGGGAGAGAGCAAGCACTTCTGAGAATGGGGGTAGGCTGGTGAGCTGGGAGGGGAGTCCCAAAGGGGCAGGCCACAGATCTGTAATTGCTTACAGATCATTTATAACACCTGTTTCTCCCACATTTGTGTAGCAAGGGTCTCACCATGTAGCCCTGACTGGCCTGGAGCCCAGAGATCTGCCTGCCTTTGCCCTCTGAGTTCTGGGAGTAAAGGTGCTCACCACCACTGCCTGGCATTAGCGATGTCTTTTCTTGAGCATGCTCCATTTGTCATGCGAAGCCCAGATATGGAAGAACTTCCAGTTGCTCCTTGCCCCCCATCTTCCTTCATTTGTTAATCATTTTATTATTACATATAGTGTGTGTTGTGTGCGCACGTGCGGTGCATTTGTAGAAGTCAAAAGATAACTTTCAGGAGTCCGTTGTCTCTTTTTATCATCTGAGTTTCAGGTGTCAAACTCGGGTCGTCAGCTTAGCAGCAAGTCCTCTAGCCACCGAGTCACCTCACCAGTCTTCGTATGCTAATCTTGATGTGGCTTTCTTTCTTCAGTCCCTGTTTCTGCCTCTATGGTGTCACACTGATACCCTGATGTGGGATCCATTTATTAGACGCCACCTTGGTGCCAAGTCGTGTGGTAGTGGCTGGGACTTAAGGCCCTGGGTACGAGGAGTCCAGTGAGAACTTCCATCCTGGGTAGGAGGTGATGTGGCCTGTACGTTAAGTGTCTGGAGAGGGGTATGAGCGCAGAAGCTAGACAGGCAGGCTGGAGAGGTCATGCTTTGCTCTGCCTCTGTGATTCTTTGCTGGCCTGACCTGCTCATTCTTGACATTGTTTATTAACGGTCTGTTCCTCCCAAGGCCCTCCACCTAGCCGCCAGCCTTTCTCCCTTAGGAACCAGTACTGGTCTGCCATTCTGTGCCTTTCCCCACTCAAGCTGGGACTGAATGCCAGACACAGCTGCAGGGGCTATACAGTAGGACCCAGAATCTTGTGTCATTCCGAGTCTTGAAGCAGGTAGAACTTTCTTTCCTTGCCCTCTTGGGCAGGTGGGTGCCAGGCTGTAGCTGAGCCATGGGCTGAAGCTAGCATCAGAACACCAGGCAGTGGGTTCTTGACTAGCTGACGTGGGGTGTGACCTGTGGATGCTGAGAGGGAGGACTGAGTGTGAGGCCCGTCGCATCCTGAACATGCAGGAGGATGACTGGGCAGGGAGGTCTGGATTGGACAGGGCCCAGGCTCACCTGGAACCGCCTGGCAAGCTGGCCTTGGGTTCATGGGTTCTGCCCCATGGAGAGAGATCCTGCCGATTTCATTACACTAAAAAGATGTTTCCCTTGGCGGGAGAGGGCTGTCTGACAGTTGGTGGAGCTCTCAAGGAAAGCAGAGCGCTAAGCCTGGCGGAGGCCATCCCTGTGCAGAGGCACATGCTGGTGGTGCCTGTCGGGTGTGGGGAGGCCTCCAGCTTGGCAAGTCAGAGCAGCAGCCGCTCCCGAAGATGCCAGGGCCACACACTGGCTGAGCTTGAGTCTCTCTAGCCTTGAGGGGCAGAGCCCCACCCCACACCTGCAGTCAATGCTCTCCCAACCCTGTCCTACCCCCTCCCTGTGACCTCAGGCCTGGAAGACTTGCTGGTGGGACCCTCCCTTCCATGTATAGTAGCTGGTTCACTCACAACTCAGGTGGCTTGGATCCTGCCTGCATCCTGCCGTGCGTCCAATTCCTTTTTCCACCTAATACTCCCTGGGGCCCCAGCCGGCCTGTCTCACATTGGGCCTAGGAGTTGGGAGTGGCCCTCACCCTGCCAGTCTGGACTGGGAGATGCTGTGGCTGAGGATTGGCTATGCTGTAAATCAGATGCTCTGTGACCGTTCCTTTTGCTTTAAGCCACTGGGGGAGGGGCCAGGAGAGATGACTGGCACTTGTCAACACCTGGCTGTAGTGTTGGAGGGGAAGGTCAAGAGGAATTGGGCCTAGGGATTATTCCATCCCAGGCCTGGTCTGCAAGAGGGAATTCAGGTCTGCTACTGTAAACCTGGTTAGAAGCCCTTTAGTCCTTAGGAAGGAGGCTTAGTCAGGAACCAGGTCTGATTCTCCGCACATCCTGGGAGGGACAAGCTGGTAACAAAGGTAGTACCTCTCCCTGTAGCTAGCTTAGAACTACTGCCTGGATGGTTCAGCCCGCTCCCCAAGGAAACCCTTGAGAACTGAGATCACTTGGGCCAAAGTGTTAGAAGTAAGACTTGGCCTGGGACTGAGCATATTCCCCAAGCTGCTCAGCCTCCATCCCCGCCCACTTTGAATGAGGACCTAGATTTTTGTTAAGAGGCTGTGGTTTGAGTTCTGTTCCTTTAAGAGTGTGCAGAGCCCACTTGCTTGTCCCTGGCTCTAGAATACCATTCCTTAAGTTTCACCTGGAGAAAACCATTTTTAGTGGTTCAAAGCCCTTTGCTTTTTTATTTTATTTTTTTTAAAGATAGGGTCTCTCTATATAACTCTGTCCGTCTGCAATTCACTATGTAGACCAGGCTGGTCCCTAATTCACAGAGATCCACCAGCCTCTGCCTCCCAAGTGCTGGAATTAAAGGCGTGTACCACCGTGCCAGGCAAACCCCTTGCCTTTTAATCGATTAAGTCACCATTTTGTCCATCATGAGGACCACCATGTGCCCCGGAACAGCAGATGCTCCGCAGACACGAATCAGTACTATTCACAGTGAAGCCTTGCTCTCAAGTTAGGATTAAGGGAAGGTAAGCATTCTTTTGTAAACTGGGTTTCCCTTATTACTCTAGTGTCAGTGTCAGACATTACTGGTTAACTACTGCATCTTCCATGGCAGACATTATGAGTCGATAGTATTTCTCTCCCAACGTGAGATCCCGGTGCTGCCCTCAACTCAGCACTTTAAAGGATGGTCAGTGGGTCGTCAAAGCTCTGTTCTTGTAGGAACGAAGTCCTGAGGTGCTTGCTGAGTGCCCTGGGAACATTCCTGTGTTAGTTAGACTATCAGTTGTCAAAGGTTGACTCCAGCCCATGCCCAGGTGAACAGGATGGGTAATGGATGCATAAACAAGCAGGACAGAGGTGCCACCATTTTCGGGGTCCTAGGAACAAGTCAGACAACACCCTAGCCTATCCCAGCCCACTGGGAGTTTAGTGTTCCTGGCAGAGAAAACAAACAGTACCACTGCTGGGTAGAAGGGTGACAAGCTCAAGCTTAGGGTGCTGTGGGCTGTGGTCCAGGCCTGGAAGTGGGGCCTTGGCGCCACCGAGGGATGCAAACCTCTGTGTTCCCAGAGCGTGCTGTGATACTGTCTCTGAAGGACTTTGGTCCTTGCCGCTTAGCTTGTCTTCAGCTGAAGGCGTCCTGCCTGGTCCCCGCTGAGGACGGTTCCGGGGCAGTCTGTTTCTCTCCCCAGGGCAGAGGCCAGCTTTGTTTCCCCTTCCAGCTTCTGAAACACCCAGCGCTGCCATAAACCCAGCGCCAGGCGAGGCCTGCAGATGGTGGCCTCAGAGTGTGGTCTGATCCTCTGCTGGAAGGGATGCCAGGGAAAGACTGTGACCCTCCCCCAGGGAGGACTGGTGAGGGCGGGGATTGGGATCTAGCATGACTCGACGCTGCCGCGCTGTATTCTCCACTGTGTTCTCTGCATCCAGTGGACACTGAGGCTGCTCTATCGCCAGAAGGGGCCATGGTGGAGCTCTGCTGTCCAAGGTTGGACAGGGTTCCTTTCCTGTTCTTGTGGGGACTCTGCTTGCCCAGCTTGAGGGGAAGGCCCTTTGTCCCTATTTTACAGATGGGGAAATTGAGTCTCGGAGGCAGAAGTTGGCTTTTGTCCAAATGGATGCTTCCTCTCTGGTGTCCACAGTCAGTGTCCTTCCTGCAACGGCATCACCTGCTATCTCGGGTTCCATATGGGACTGTGGATTAGCTACCCTTAGTGCAGGGTTCTGCGTCTAGTAGAACAGAGAGGGTGAGTGGTCAGCATAAGGAAAGACAGGAATGCCAACACAGGAAATGGAATCAGCCGGTGTTCCCAGGTAATAAACCTGAGTAGAAACAGCAGTGTTTGGGATGCTTTCTCAAGCCTGAGCCAGAAGTCCTACCCATAGCCTCTGGGCAGCCCTTCTGATATTCATCTCATCTCATCTCCTGAAGAAGGTCTTTGCTTATCATCCGGCCCTTGAGGCCCAACCCCTGCCCAGCCAGTCAGTGAATTAGGGTTAATTACCAGGTTTCCAAACACCAGCTCACTAGCCCAGAGGCCTTACAAATCCAGGAGCTTTTGTTCTAGGAGGAAGACATTCTAGGGGCTAGAAAGGGGCAGGTGCATTGCCTCGGGGGTGATTCTTGCTTGGCTAATGCAGGTCATTCTGTAACCTGCAGCGTCTGGGCAAAGCTTGGGCTGAGGGGTCCATAAATTAGGCTGGCCAGGGTGTGACGGAGAAGTGATACTCAGGAGTACCACAGGGGTGCTTTAGCTTCTGGAATGGCTGTCTTCTCCAGAGCCAGGTGCTCCTGTGCTGCTAGTCTTGACACTGTGTGACTGTTTTCGACCTCACTATGCTGCATTGCTCCTTCCTACTCCTGCAGTGTTCATGGCTTATATCATTTCATATTAAAAACAGGCATGGCTGGGCATGCATGCACAAAGCCCTAGGTCTGGTCCCCCACACTGCACCAATGAGGCGTGATGGTGCACTTGGGAGGTGGAGGAAGGGGAGGATCAAAAGTTCAAGGTCATCCTGGGTTGCTTAGTGAATTCCTGGCCCACCTGAGCTACTTGAGTCTTAAAGAAAGAAACAAACAGAGAAGGCGGTGAGATGGCTCGCACTTCCCACCGAGCCTGATGATCCGTGTTCAGTTCTTGGAGCCCACATGGTCAGAGAGTTGTCCTCTGGCCTCTACAATGTTCATGTGTGTGTACACACACTAAATAAATACATGTAAAAAATGCCTGCAGTCAAGGCAGGGTGGGTATTCATTAGCTCTTGTGTGTATATTTGCATGGCTGGATCTGCATGTGTGTGTGTTGCATGTACATGAAACATGTGAAAACATATGTAATGGGCATATGCATTTGCGCTGCTAGTGTTAAATTAACCATGGGTGAATGTACGTGTATGTATGTATGACTGTATGTGCACAGCAAACATCTGTGCACCTAAATAGTGCAGTATGTGTTGCATGTGTTGTGTGATCACCTGTGTGCATGCATTCCCATGTGCTTCATGCATGTGAGTCTGGGCACGCATGCTGCCTGCCTGAGATCAGAAGGGATGTGGTTAGCCAGGGCCTGCGGTGGCTGTGCTGGCTGGGAGATGAGGTCCTGCCTTCCTCTGGGAGGTTGATTTCACCCCAGGAAGTGCTCATGTGTGACTCACTCTCCAAAGGACTTCAAAGCAGCCAGGTGGTGGGAGGTCTCCAGGATTCCAGGCTTCAGGGTGAGTTCTCCATTCCGCTCCAATTATTGGTGTTTTCGTGCCAGTCCTGGGAGGCTCCTTAACCTGTCCTGTGCCACGGTCCTCTTTGCACCTGGTGTGATTCTCACTCGTCAGCATGCTGTAAATGAAGGGATGGAAAGCCTGGCTCTCGAAAGACACAAGTTACATCAAGTGCGTAGCTGCAGGGCCAAAGGCACCACGCTTGTGATATTGTAACAGCCGAACTTTCTTGCTGCCCTCCAAGTGTGGGGTTGGAGGTGTGGGTTCTAAGCCAAGGTGAGCTGATGTTCCATGACAAGGAGGATGCTGGTCACAGGTCCACAGCTCCCGTGACTTATCTGTCGCTCCATTCATTCCTAAAGGAGACACCATTTCCCTGATGGAGTCTGTTCTTTCTTATGACCGCGTGGGTCCTGGATATGAAGCTCAGGTCCTCAGGCTTCATGGCAAACTGATACCCACTGATCCATTTTTTTGCCCCTAATATTTAGTTCAGAAAGTCTTGTTTCCAGTATAGTTTAGGAATCACTTGGAGACTGACTGACGGCCTGTGCCTGCTTGCTGGACAGAACCTTTATATACTTTTCTTGTCTGTTCAGTTTTCCTGAGGTGGGGTAGGTATTTGCATGTGTCCCGGACCTGCCATGAATACTTGATCCTCCTATTTCCAGGCTCGGGCTCCATGCCTGGATTTACAGGCATGTTCTGCTAAGTTCCGTACGTACTCAAAAACTTTTAAAGGTGGTGGAGAATGGGGAGATGGGATAGCAGGTAAACCGTGGCAAGCGCCTGAGTTGTCCCATCTAGGCTCAGAAGCTCACCTCTGTAATCTGAAACCAGAAAGAGGATCCCTGGGGCACACTCACCAGCTTCAGTGAGAGACCTTGTCTCAAAATCAACAACAATAAACCATAGAAAGTGATTGAAGAAAACATCTAGTGGTGACCTGTGGCCTCCACATGAACCCCACCCCCAACACATGTGAATACACACAAACACGTGCACTATGTTTTTGTTTGTTTGTTTGTTTTTTTTGTGTGTGTGTGGGTTCTCCAGTCATATGTATGGATGAGAGAGCCCGTGGAAAGCCTGGGAAAGCCCCAGAGGTCCTGAGTCCTGGGTGCAATCGTTAATGGAAAGGGATCCTCAGCGCCTAGGCCCAGGTTCCCCTTGGTGTCGCAGATTCCTGTGGAATGTGCCTGCATTTCTATAGCTGTCAAAGAAAGTGGAGGTTGACTCTCCTCCCCCTGGGGTGTCCTGTGGCTCTCAGATCCTCCTGTGAAGAAGCATTCGCAGCCTGTGGGAATCAGCCCACCTAGCCCAGCCCCCAGCCACCTCTGGGAAGCCAAGCACAGACTCCTCCCTGCCATTCCCAGGAGGCAGTGGCAGGTTTGAGGGGCAGGGATGACGACGCAGGTGCAGCAGACTGACTGCCCCTGGGGAGTGAAAATATCTGCTTGGGACCAGAGTGCCTGGTGTTTACTCAGAAATTGAGCTAATCTCACTAATTCTGAATTATGACGTCTTGGCTCTGTCCGCTGCTTTCCTCTCCTGTGGCAGAGGTAAGGGGAGGGGGAGGGTTGACTTGTAGGGTGAGGCAGGGACCTGGAGGGTCCTGCCTGGGCTGTTCTCTCCACTCCCCCGCTTCCCTGGGACACCCAAATTCCAGCTGATTCTCTGTGGACAGCTGTTCCTTTTATTCGGAATCTGGCGCCACAGCCTGCGTGCTGAAGTTCTGAAACTTCAGTGCTCATACCTCATGGATCTTTTCTTGGGGTGACTGTCGCCCCACGGCTTCTAGGTGGCAGAGGACCAGACTGGAGACCTGGTCCAGTGAATTCACCAGTGAAGGAGGGGGAGAAGACAGGAGATCCGGGCCATTTTTGGAGAAGGTTGCAGTCTGCTTCTTCCTAGACTTCAGGCTCTCTCTTCCATTTTCCAAGCCAGGCAGTCCCCTGCTCCTGGCTACTCTCATCGTTAAGAACTTCTTGCTGGGATTTTTTTTTTTTAATCCAGGTTTAAAAAATGAAAACGCTGTGCTGTGGTCCCCGTGTCCATTCCGCGAGTAGACCGGTCGATTTTCAGGATGAACATGTCAAAAATGAACTAAGTTCTTTCTCCTGGTGTGGAGACCCTGGGTGTGAACTTAGCTGCCATGGGCCATGTGGTGTGGCCCCGGTTGGCGTTTTCTGACTTGGTTTGGGTGCGATGTTGTGGCTGATGGTCTTTGTCATTTCCTCCAGGGTCTGCCACCCACGAGTATGAGCCGCTGAGATGGAGACGTCTGTCCCAGCCCCTGCAGTGGAGAAGAAAGAAGCCAAGAGTGGACTCTTGGAGGACAGCAGCTTCCCGGATCCAGGGAAAAAGGCCTGTCCTCTGGCAGTGGCCGCAGCGGCGGCAGCTGTAGCTGCCCAAGGAGGTATACTTTCTGTTTTGCACGCTTGGAGAACAGCAGGAGTGTTTTTCATGAGGTCATTAGGATTTAATGAGTGTGCTGGCCCCTATCATCTGGGAGGCATGCTGGGTTTATGGAGGGCAGCGCCCCTGCCCTGGGAATCCCGGTCCCCAGGAAGGTCACTTGCAGCTTTCTTTGGAGAACTGGCTATCCCAGACTCTGGTGGCTGGGCCAGAGCAGGGAGAGGAGGTTGGGAGGGGAGTCATTCTGGGCAGCTGGTTGGCCACCCTGGGGTGTGTTCAGCTGGCACCCGGGAGATGTATCCTGTGAGCTTCTTGCCCGCCGAGGACTATTTCAGAAAGTAATTGTCTGCCAATGCCTGCTGGCTGTAATTAGAGGGTCAGGTATGGAATTTACTATCTTAGGTGGATTTCTGGCCAACTTAATTACCACAGAAGGGACTCCACGAGCCGCACTCTCTCATCTCACTGTCCCTGAGAGAGATGTTCTCCGGTTTCCACGGTCTGTGCCAGCGTCCCAGTTGGAGAGTTTGGCGGGAAGGTGAGGCCGCCCCTTGCCACCGGACTATCCATCTGGAGGCCACACAACCATTCTGCCTCAGACTGAAGAAACTGAGATTTTTTTTTCGTCTTTTCCTTTTTATTCAAACCCATTTAGTTGTGCCCTGATGCTTTCTCGACGGGGTCAAATACATGAGGGGCCTTGTTCAGGGGTAGGGCCGCGTTTGTTTCTCTCCAGGTCTGAGTCAATTCTGCAGCTACAGTTCCCTGGATTGCGCTAGGTGTAGCTGAAGGAGCCAGAACACAGTGAAATGGAGCTGCCCTTGAGTCTCAGTGGAGTAGAGACCTGGCCTTGTTGCTTTCATCTCCTGGGTTAGCCTACCCAACCAGTGACAGTGCCTCGGATTTTCTCCCTGCCCCATTCTTGAAGAGTTCTAGGAGCTAGCTTCTCGTAGCTCCCTCTTGTCCTGAGGGATCCACCCTGACTTGGCCGTCCTCTCTCAAGCTTGCAGAGCTGTTCCCTGCCCGAGCATACCAATGGAGAGCAGACTTAGGCAGTAATTAGACAGTAATTAGGACATAATTGCGGAGGGGAGAGAGCCCCTGTGGCTTCAGACCCAGCTGTCACTGAGGCCAGTGACGGGTTTTCTACTGGGAAAGGGGGCAGAGTATGGAGCACAGCCACTTCAGAGGAGTGCCAGCCCCTCACTGTGTCCGCTCTGTGCCCTCTCAGTACCCTTCCTAGGGGAGCTTGACCGGTGAGGTCAGCGGGGCATGCATTTGGTGCACAGGAGCAGGGGCTTGTTGACCCGTTGAAGTCTCAGCCCAGGTGCATGCACTGAGGAGCCACTGGGAGACAGGAGTGGCCTCTGTTGAAGCATGCTGTACCTGCTCCCCGAACAGTTTGACTGGAAGGGTGTGCTGGAGTCTGGGTAGGGTGGCTGTACCTGCATGGGAGCAGGGGATACTGCGGAATCTGTCTTAACTAAAGGCGGGTTAAAGGGGAGGGGTAGGGAAGCCCAGGGAAAACCCAAAGATCACTCCTGGGACTTGGCTTTCTTTGTCATGAGGGGACCCCACAGATGTTAACTGCAGTCCTTAAGATTTCAGGATCAGGGTGGCAAGATGCCTCTCTGGGTAAAAGTGCTGACTGTCAACCCTGCCAACACAAATCTCATCCCCAGGACCCACATGGTAGAAGGTGAGAGCCAACTCCTGCAGGTTGCCCTCCGACCCCCATGTATGCACTGCTGTATGCATGTGTCCCCTTAAATAAATACATATAATTAAAGCTTAAAAATATTTCAAGAGCCCACTCTTGCTTGAATTCTCTGTGACAGAACAGAGGTACCAAGTTTCGGTGTGGGACCCAGTGGAACGGTGGTCAGGATATCTTCAAACGTAAATGGTAAATGGGGAAATGTATGATCCGTAAAGAGCGGGACCGTGGAGGGTGGCTGCTGGGAGCCAACCACATTTGCCTAGCCTCTGAGGAGTTTGGCTCTCAACCTGCGACCATAAGCTACTGTGTGTGTTAGTGATGAGAATACACAGGGCATAGACGCTGTAGGCATAGACGCTGTAGGTATACGCTGAGCTGAGCACGTGGTTGTGCATGTGTTGAGGGCTTTGGGTACAGGATGCCCTGGAGGTCTGTGTGGGGCCACGGTGTCTCCTGGACTAAAGATATATATAATAACGGGGCTGCAGGGGCATGCTAGACTGCTAGTGTGTATGTTCTTACTGCAGGTGCATGCTGAGCTGCAGGTGCATGCCTAATGGTGTGTGGGGGCTGCAAGTGCGTGTATGTAGCTGCAGATGTGTGCTGGGATTTAGGTGATGGGCCTGCAGGTGCGTGATATACTTCCAGGGAGCCTGGCACTGATCCCTGAAGGCCCCCTTTGCTGTGTTGTTTCTAGACATCCTGATGTAAGACAGACAGGGTGAGAAGGTGGTAGAGCCGATTCCCAGAGTGTGCAGACAGTTGTTTGTATGAGACCTTGCTCACATGGTCAGGATGTAGATCCATCTGGCAGGAAGGAATGGTTTCCATGGGCCTAGCATATCCTGGCTCCTACACATCTGAGGAGGGCTAGGATAGATTGGTTCTGCCTTCAGACATGGGCAGTTCACCTGAAGGACCTGGTCCTACGCCCTTTCAGTGACTATATGGAGATGCTGGATGCATCTTGGATTCTGGGCATCACACATGGAAAGTTCTGGGTTCTATGTCATTATTAGGAAAAAATCTATACATGTTCTCCAAATATTTTCAATATCTTCAGGATATTATATCTGCAAGGTGTGAGCCCTCAGATACAGAGAGCTGAGCTCTGCTTGCTTTTAGATAATTTCTTTAGACTGTGAGGGTAGGACTGGCGCTGCAATTCTGCTTTTGCTATACCCGAGTGCCAGCCTTGAAAAGGTCTCCTGTGTGTTCCCGGGTCTCAGTGTCCTTCTCCGCCCCAGGACTGGCAGCTCTTGATCTCTGACAGAGAGCTGATGTATGGGGACTTCACATCGGTGAAGTCCCTGGAGCCAGTGGCCTCTCGTTCAACTTCTAATGGAATCCCCAAGGGTGAGGACTGGGGGTTCCTAAAGTGTGTGTCAGAAGCACATCTCGGGGCTGAGAAGATAGCTCAGTTGGTAAAATGTCCAAGCCTGAAAAGTTGACTTCTACCCCAAGAACCTATGTTAAAAAGCTTGGAGTCATGGTGTGTGCTTGTAATCCCATTGCTAGAGGTGGGTCCCTGGAGTTTGACAGCCAGCCAGGCTAGTTCAGTGAGTTCCAGGTACACACACACACACACACACACACACACACACACACACACACGCACGCACTCACGCATGCACACACAGCTTTTCAGAAGCAGAGCAGGGCCTGGTGGGTGGGTCAGTCAGGCAAGCCAAGCTGCACTGCACTCAGCCTGGGAAAGGCTGGCTGCATGATGGGCGGGAGGCTTCCCAAGAGCCCTAGCAGAAGCCACACTGGGTGGCTCTTTCACAGGCTCTTCAGCTGTTGAGCTAACACTCTGGAGGCCATAAATCTTTAAAAATACATTTTGGCCCAGGGTCCCCCCACCCTCTAATTTTTAAAATGGTGTAATTTGCAAAGCAATTTAAGTCAGATGTTTCTCGTTGCTTTCCACCGAATCTGTCCAAATGCTGTCGTATTTTCCTCGTCTGCCACGGATTCTTTTCCAAAAATATTTCTGAACTGCTTTGTGTGCTTCCATGGGACTGGACCATTCTAGAAGCTTCGGGGACAGACTTGTAACTTGGAGCTGGGGCCTAACTTCAGGTGCTGAAATCAAGCACCCAGCCCAGTTTCAGGAACCCTGGGGCCAATGACAGTGATGTTTACTTTGGGACAAAGCCAGGTAGCCAGCCATTGCGGTTCGTGTCACCCACAGCCTCAGCACTTCCTTGGAATTGGAAGTGCCCCCCCCCCCCCTTTCCTTGGTTCTGGGAATGGAACTGCTAGGCTCTTGCATGCGAAGTTCTCAGGCTACACTGAGCTGTTTCCAAGGCCCTGGAAGTGCTCATTCTTGTGGGTCCCACTCTAGACCTACAAAAAGGAGAGTCTATGGGGTCAGCATGGCAGGCCCCGTTTAAACAAAGCTTCTGGGGAGCTCTGATACACTCATTTTCATTTCCCTCCCTGTCTGTGCCCCTCAGGTTATTCTTTTCCCCCTCTCCCTCCCTTTCCCTCTTTCGTCCTTTCTCCCTCCCATCCCCTCGCCCACTTCCTGTCTCCCTTCTTCCCATTCTCTTCCCCTCCCTTCCCCCTCCCATTGAGTGTGGAACCCAGGGCTTCTTATTTTAGGCTTGCTTAATATCACCAAGCAGCACCCCAGCCTTGAGACACTCTTAATGTCTGAGACTCTTATATCCTGACTTCCCGGGGGAAAGGGGGAGTCCTTTTTTTGTGTGAGTCAGTGACCTCTCCTAGAGGAGCTGCTAAATGGCTCACACCTGTCCCGTGGTGTTTCATGGCAGTGCAGGGTACTGACAGCAGTGCCCATACAGTAAAGCTAGAATGCTGTGGTCTCTTGACCTCAGTTTTCTCATCTGTGAAATAGGTGTAACAGTGGTAGCTGCTTTGCACTGCTGATGAATGATGTCTGAGTTAGGCATGGGACAATGTTTGACAGAGGGCCGGTTAGTTCGTGTGAGGCCCGAGGGATGTCTGTTCTGTGTTCACTGCTACTGTTCTTCTCAGAGTTCTTGACTGAGTCTGCTGACTCGGCCTGCCTTAAAAGTGTTCCTTCCATTGGTCACCCTTGCCTGGGGACCCCCAAGGCCCAGTAGCTCCTGTAGGAAGCCTAGCTCTCTGGCATCCAGAGCAGCGTAGACAGGCCCTGTAGCAGGCCCCCTGCCTCTGACGCAGTCTTTATCACTGGATCCTGAGTAGTGCAGCCAGTCCCAAGGTGGCCCAAGCTAACAGCACCACCGTGAAGAAGTGGATTCAGAGTCTGAACTTCATGGTTGCTTCCAATAGACCTTTCCAGTCTCTCGGTGCAGTTTCCCCGAGGAGAGAGCAGCTGGGGGTGTAACCGAGGCGAGAGGGGCTGGGGGTGTAACTGACCCGGTAGAGCGCATGCCTAGCATGCAGGAACCCGGGTTCCAGTTCCAGCACTGCACACACCTGGAATGGTAGCCCATGTCTGTAATCCAGATGTGGCTGGGACAGTGGGAAGTTCAAGGTCATACCAGCTTGGGGCCAGCCTAGACCAGTTTATCTGGGTTAGGCCCTGGCTGGCTGTAGGTTCTGATGTTCCTGAAGACCCTGCCACCTTCCTGTACCGACCACCCCTTTACCCTGTTCACTCACCTGGGTGGTTTTCTGGAAAGCATCGTTGAGACAGGTTGGCTTGGAGTGTGTGTGTGAGGCTTCTCTTCTGTACTGGAATGCTGATGATACCAGATGACCCCTCTCATGTCTATCAGATGGTCTGTCTATCTATCTATCTATCTATCTATCTATCTATCTATCTATCTATCTATCATCTATCTATCATCTATCTATCTATCTATCTATCTATCTATCTATCTATCTATCTATCATCTGTCTGTCTGTCTATCTACTTATATGGTTCAGGCTGGCTCGACCTTAGCTCTGTAGCTGAGGGTGACTCTGATCTTCCTGCCCCCACTTCCCTAGCACTGGAATTACAGGCGTGTCCCTGCTTTATGCCTTGTTTTTATGGTACTAGGGATGGAACCAGAGCTTGATCCATACTAGGCACCAACTGAGCTCTATTCCCAGCCTACCAGGTTCCGGGATTTCTCTGCATCTGCCCAGTGTTCCCAGTTTGCCAATCTTACCACACTTAGGGATCTGTGCGACACCCTCCAACTGATCCATGCTCAAGGTCCCTGACGTCACTTGCCCTCTTGGATGCCTGCATCGGCTAACACTGTCATTACTGTGTTTTTGTCACTACCATCCACTCCCTCCCCGGCACAACAGCCATCTCACCAACAGCTGTCCACCGAATGACACCATCGTTCCAGCTGTGTGCCAGGTGGGCTGTAGTGGATACCTGCTAGCCTGAGCTCCAGGCTGTCAGAGTCTGTTGGTGCTGGCCCTGTCCCGTGGTGTCCTAGTTCCCTCAGCCCCCAGGCCTTGTGGACAGCAGGGAAGTTGCCAAGCATCCAGCTCTCTCTGCTCACCTGTCTTCCTCTGCGGGGCCACACACAGGCCAGGATGCGCTCAGGTGTGACTAAGTGGGCAATTATTCTTACTTAAGTGATGCTCAGGATTGCTGTTGAAACTGCATGGAAGCTGGTTTTATGGCCCAGCTGCACGGAACAGCTTGTTCCCATCAGCCTCTGTCCAGGGAGTGCAATGCCATTGTCCCCAGCAGCCTGGCTTGCCAGGGAAGCGGAAAGGAGTGGGGACCCCCAGAGATATATTGAAAAGGTTCTGAACATTCTGGAGTATTGGGGTGCTTGGTATCAAGAGGAGTGATGGAGGTTCTTCCCTATGCAAAGTAATGACTATTGGTTGGAACAAACTGGTTTGGGGTCGGTTAGGCCGGGTCTCGAACAGGCATAGCTGTGTCCCGTGTATGGTATGGTATGATGTATCCTATTCACACCTGTCTGTAAGCTTAATTAATCAATTAGAGGGACATGGCAGTGTTAGTTCCTACACTCACTGCTGTGCCAAAATACTGACCACAGCAAGTTAAAGAAGGGTTCTGCTTGTATTATAGTCTCAGAGGCTTCTGCCTCTCTGTTCCCCAGGCCTTGACTATACTGAATTCCTTCCTTCCTTCCTTCCTTCCTTCCTTCCTTCCTTCCTTCCTTCCTTCCTTCCTTCCTTCCTTCCTTCCTTCCTTCCTTCCTTCCCTCCCTCCCTCCCTCCCTCCCTCCCTCCCTCCCTCCCTCCCTCCCTCCCTCCCTTCCTACCTCCCTTCTTTCTTTCTTCCTCTTCTCTCCCTCTCTTTCCTTTTCCTTTTGTCTTAGGGTTTCTATTGCAATGGTGAAATTCTGAGATGTAGAGAAAGAAAGCCAAGACACTTAGTACTTCCAGACTTCGGTCTGAATACTCAGCTGTTTGCCGTTTGAGTCACGGTGTATTTGTCTATCTTAGGTTTCTGTGTTGTAGTAAACACCATAACTAAAGACAACTTGGGGAGGAAAGGATTTATTTCATCTTACAACCCACAGGTCAGACTCCATCACTGATAGAAGCCAGGGCAGGAACTGCAGGCAGGAACCTGCAGGCAGACACTGAAGCAGAAGTCATGGGATTGTGCTGTTTACTGTCTTGTTCCCCGTGGCTTTCTCAGCCTGCTTTCCTGGACCATCCAGGACCACCTGTCTCGCAGTGACACCACGCGCAGTGAGCTGAGCCCGCATGTGTCACTCATTAATCAGGAAATATATAGTCGTACCCACTATATTACAGCGCAGTCTTACAGAGGCATTTCCTCCATTAAGATGCCCTCTTCCCAGATCTGTCTAGGTGTGTCAAAGCGACAACCCTACCAGCATCCTTATCAGTTTGGCACACAAAATATCACTTATTTAACCACAACCTTTCCTTTTTTGCTTATCCCTAAGATCTCATCACCAATATCACAATATAAGCATACTGTAAGACTAAAACCTAAATCTCCCACAATTTTCTAAAATGTTGATATTTTAAAAACCCAAGTTTTCTTTAAAAAAATCAAACATCTTTTTAGACACTTAAAGTCTCTCAACTATGAGTGTGAGTGCCTGCAAAATAAGAAATACGTTATATACTTTCTAACTCCACGAGGGAAGAACCAAGGCATGGTCATGGTAAAAATCAAAGCAAAGCCTCAAAGTACAACAGTGTGACGCTCGATGTCAGAGTTCTGGGACTCACGATCCTCTGGGCACAAAGGCCTGGAGTAGCCCCACTCTCTTGATTCTACCAGCCTCAGCACACACAGTGCTCTCAGAGGCTCGATCTGTCTCCACCCAAGCCACTGTTGTCTTAGGTGCGCATCCCACAGTGCTGGCATCTCCCAGATCCTGGGTCTCCCAGGCTCTCTTTGGGAACTCTAAACCTGCTACATGGTGCCAAGCAAGCCTTCTCTTCTGTACTGGAATCTTGATGATACCAGGATATCACCCCTCTCATGTCGATCAGATGGTCTGTATCCATCCATCATCCATCCATCCATCCATCCATCCATCCATCCATCCATCCATTCTCTATGACCCCTTCCATCCTGGGGTTTACCAACTTCAGCTGACGCTGCATATTTACCAGTGGGCTCTCCTGGCCTCTCACAGCACCAGCTTCCACTGCCCTCCATGACGCCTTCATGCTTCAGCAGGGGTGGGATTATTTACTGGAGCAAGGCTGACTCTTCTCCAGGCAGCCTTCACCTGCCAAGGCTCCATTCTTGTATCTTACTGCAGATGCTAAGTGGATGCAGAGTTGTGCAGCTTTGAGGTCATTTGTGGTTTCAGAGTGAGAGAAAGCTCCCACGGTCGAACAGGTCAAACTGCTCATTGTACAGATTTGGAAACTGAGGTCCAGAGACTGGACATGCCAGTGGCCACCTGGTCATATCATTAGAACTTGGGTTGGACAGAGCTGCCCTTCAGCCCAGGCCCAGACCTCACCTTCCCAAATTGACAGTGTTTATGTGGTGAACAGTTTTCTGACGTTTGGTTCTGTCAGGACTAATCTCAGCATTTCTCAAGCATGGTGAAAATACAGCCTCATTACTCCGGTGTCAGCGTGCAGTTTACTATTCGTATATTCTGAGGTTTATCATTTTAGTCATGTTTAACACGGCTGCACCAGGCATGCTCTATTAAATCCTGCTTCTTTTACATTCCTGTCCGGAATTATTTATTCGGAACAATTTCCGCCCTATCAAAAGACACAGCTAATGCTGTGTTTTAATGTGTTATTTACACACAGAATAACCTATTTACAACTCAGTGTGCGCCAGAAGGAGAATGGATGGGCCCGCGCCCTGCGTTCTGTTCTATCGGGCTTTAACAATCTGGAAAGCTAATAGAACCATTTATCATTGGTGGGGAGGGGTCGGATAATTTACTTTATGCTGCGGCCAGGTCCCACTGCCTCTGATCTGGGGAGCATTTGGAGGATAATGAAGTCGAGCCTGGCATCTAAATGGGTGCGTGAGTGCCCCAGGTGGTTTGCATGTGTTTGCAGGGCATGGCCTGGATGCGGTAATGGGGGTGACCCTGCTTCTACCCAAGAGGTTTCCCCTTGGAGGTGACTCCCAGGGCATGGTGATGAATCCCATATGGGGGGGTGGGGGGAATCTTGATGGGAGGGGCAGTGTCTGGGCTGGTTATCCCCAGCTGGAAGAGTGGTCCAACAAGCCTGCTTCTTGAGAGCTCAGAGACTTGACAGTAGCCAGTGGACCCTGACAACCCCAGAGGACAAGCTCTGAACTGAGTTTGGTGTATGGCTCTCAATAGTCTTTGTTTATTTAATTTATAATGACTTTATTTATTTACTTACGTAGTCTTTCATTTATTTTGTTCTGTGCATGTTGTAGATGTACATGTTTGTGTGTGTATGTGTTTATTTGTGTGTGATGTATGTTTGCATCTGTGGTGATGTGTGTGTTTGTGTGTTAGGTACGTGTGTGCATGTTTGCATGTGCACATGCGTTAGTGTATCTGTGCATTTACAAGTTTGTATGGGAATTTATGCAGAGGGGGTGCGCACGCATGTGGAAGCCCGAGGTTGACGCGAGTTGTCTTCCTCTCCTGCTTTTCACGTTCGTTTTGTGGGCATGTTTTCTGACCGAGTTTGACGCTCAGTAACTCAGTAAGACTAGCTGACCATCCGGCCCTCGGAATCTTTCTGCCTCTGCCTCCCAAGGGCTGGGATGACAGGCATCTGCTGCCTATGCCTAGTCTTTACGTGGTTGCTGAGTGTAGAACTTGGGTCCTCCTGCTTGTGAGACAAGCACTTTACTGACTGCTCACCTCTCCAGCCCTTGGGTGGTCTTTGAATGCACACTGAGGGATGACTGGAAAAAGTCATTTTTGCCTCCTATACCTGCGGAGCAAGTGGAGGAGAGGAACCCAGGAAACAGGGCCACTGGGCTCTGTCCCCAGGAACTCATCGGTATCCCGAAAGAAAGGCAAGGCTTTCCTTTATCTTGAACATGCGGGCACTATTCACTGCAGCATGGCCTTGGAGAACAGCAAGAAGGCTTGGGGGAACACTGGTCACCTGCCGTGCCCTCCCCGCTGCCCTCTTTGTCTCCTAGAGGAGGCCTCACACGCTCAGACCAGTGTGAGGGCTGTGGGTACACTGTCTTGATCGTCGACTTGATAGGTCATATAGGGGACAAATATCTGGACCTGTGTGTGAAAGCGTTGTCTGTACTGAGTTAGCTGACGTGGGAAGACCCGTCTTAGTGTGGATATTCCTATTCTGGGCGCTCGATGGAGTTCCTGGGCCCCAGCGTGCACTGGATGCACCTCATGCTCCTTCTGTACCTTCCCCGCTATCATGGGCTCTACCAGAATAAACTCTGGGCCAGAATAAACTCTCCAGTCACTCCTTACATTGACTCCTTCGGGAGTTTTGCCAGCGGCATAAGGAGAGTGGGGTTTATGAAGCGTGGCATAGGCGTGCTCCCTGAGGACCCTCTACCTTGGGGACCTGCCATCTTCCCAACACATGGCAGGTGCACTCAGGCAGCAGTTGTCGCTGCGTGCTGCTGTTCGCGAGTCTGTGATTCGTAATGCGAGAGCTGTTCCGCAGAGGGCCGCACATTGCACTGGTACGTTTGACAGAGTGAACGAAGCCGAGTCTTTGCCTTGAGTAGCAGTTCACACATGATGCACAAGAGGCTATGACGTGTAATTCAAGGGACAGGGTGGACAAAGGTCCTGTGGTCTGTGTGTGTTGCAGGGTATCTGAGGCCAAAGTGCCCAATAAGGAATGCTACCAAAGAAGCTGGTTTTCCAGCCCCATTGAAAAGATTGTTTCCTCCTGGCCCTGATGGAAGCTCATGTATGAGACTGTCTAGTGGCCTTTCTCGGATACATCTTCCAGCTGGGGCCAGCTGATCCTCTGTCCCTCTCAGGTGGTGGCGTCTTGTCCTAGGCAGCTGTCTCTGATTGGTTTGCTATGAACATGCCCAGGCAAACCCTGCTTAGAGGTGAAGAGAAGCTGTTGTGTTCCAGGGAGGCGGGTCCGGGATTGGGAGGTCTGTGACCCTGGCGGTGTACGTTCCCCTGCCACCTGCCACCTGCCACCCTCCCCCCATTTCAGACTCAACATTTGAGCCAAGCACGCCCAGCCCTCAACTTGTTGGGCCATAAGAATCCCAGGATAGCTATTAGTGTGAACTGATAAAAAATTGTTACTTACTTAAGACATTATGAGGTCTTTTATATATATATATATATATATATATATATATATATATATATATATATATATATATATATAATTTTGTGTTGTAGTTTGATTGAAACTTATGAATTCTGTAGGTGACCGTGAAGTGGGTGGTTGATATTTGAACTCAGGTCCTCACACAGACAAATCAAGCCCCTTTGCCGGAAGAGCCATTTTCCTAACTCATTCCTTTCCCAGCTGGGCCTTTTAGAATGCAAAGAGACCCCAGATACCCCAGCCCTCGGGACAAGTCTGATTTATAACCAGTCACAGAAAATATACACGGGGAGATGGCCATGCGATGCGGCCGTTGTAAAGATAAGTAACAGTGGTTTCCAAGCCGTTTCAACCTTTACCTTTGGGGTATGAAGGGGTCTCTGCAGATGGTAAGTCTTTATCGAGAAATGTTTACTCAAACGGATACCGAAAAGCCCAGAAATGAAAGCATTCCGCCTTTTATGGAGCCACAGCAGCCCTCTTAGTGGGAGCTGCAAATCACCTGCCATCCGTCCATCCCTCCTGTTCCAGAGCTGGGGGCGGCTGGAGAGTAAGCCTGACTTACTGCCTTCCAGAGCCTGAGGTTCTCAACCTCCCTAATGCTGCGACCCTTTAATACAGTTCCTCGGGTTGTGGTGACCCCCAACCATAACGTTATTTTTGTTGCTACTTCCTAACTGTAATTTTGCTGCTGTTTTGAATGGTAATGCACATATCTGTGTTTTCTGTGGTCTTCGGCGACCCGTGATCTGCATGCTGAGAACGTTGCTGCAGGCAGTGCTGCACTCCCCACCATTCTGCTTCTGCTTCCCTTCCACCCATGCATGGATCATGTTGCCCCATCTCTAGCTCAGCTCTCTGCTGTGGCTCCCAGCTACCATGGCATTAGATCTAGGTTCTTTGGGCCCATTCGTCGCCAGCCTGTATCTTCAAGCCTGTCGTCCCTCCAGCAGGGTTTCTTTGTTGCTGTGTGTGTCACAGGTGCACAAGGGCGCATGTGTGCAGCCATGCATTTGAAAGCAAGAGGTTGACAGTGGGTGTCACCCTCAGCCCCTCTCCACTTTTTGGAGCTAGGATCTTTCACTGAACCTGGAGCTCACTCATCTGGTTAGGCTGGTCAGCCAGTGAGCCCCAGGGCTCCTTCTGTCTCCACCTTGCCAGCACTGGGATTCCGGGTGCATGCCAGCATGCCTGATTTTTTTTTTTTTTAATGTAGGCTCTGGGGATTGAACTAAGGTCTTCGCGCTTGCTCATTAGGCCTTTTACCTCCGAGCCTTCTCCTCGGTTCCTCAAAGGCCCTCTTGCTACCTCTGTACGGCTTTCCCCAAGTGTCTTCTGTTTCTCTGTCCTGGGAGAGCTATCCAGATAACCCCTCCATATTAATGAACTTGGCTTCTTGGGGTGCAGATTTTACCCCTTCTTCCAATGTAGAGCCCCATTGGGATAAATCTCCTTTTTCGGCTTTTTACTATTTATCTGGCTCTTTTGGTGGGCTTTTCCAGGACAAATGGCCAAACTTGGCCTTAAAGATAGGCTGGAGTCTGTGGAGACAGTTGGAGGCTGTCAGTCTCCCGATCCTGGGTCTCCCTAGAAGCACCTTGGGGTCTTCACAGTGCCTTCCCGTGGCTCCCCTAGAGCAGTGGTACTCAACTATGGGCCAAAGATGATCAGTTCATAACAGTAGCGAAATTACAGTTATCAAGTAGCAACAAAAATAACTGTGGTTGGAGAAACTTTATTAAAAGGTGGCCCCTAGAGGCTCTGGATCTTCCCCTACCTCCCTGGGGTCTCCTGCTCCACTCTTCCCACTCTTGCCTCTCAGGTCGCTGAATGGACCCCTTGTCACCCCTTGCGCACTTTGTACCTTTAGGATGTGCCCATCCTAACCCAGATGACTCACTGAAGGACAGTGGAGTGGCCTGCCATCTTAACGTTTTCATGAGCCATTCCTGGCCCAGCATAGTACCCCTACCCAGTGTTCTTCAGCCCACTCTCCCTCCGCTGAGAGTCCCAGGGAGTCATGTCCAGGGTTCTGTCCTGGGTCTTTTCTCTCTTTAGACACCCTGCCATAGACTTTTATACACGCCTGCTCATCTGGACACCCCAAGCCCCCTCCCCTGTCTGACACCCCCCTTTCCCTTGGCCTGGATGGGCCTGTGGCTGAACCCTAAGTGCCTCATTTCCGTTCTTCTAAAGGAGTGAACTGCCGGTCACTCACCAGTCACTGTCTAGAACACACTGAAGAGTCCTGTGCTGCAGCCAGCCCGAGGTCCGTTATAGTCTTACCTCCATCTGAGGGTCTGGGTGCCTGGGGTAGGAAGTGAATGGGAGAAAGGGTCAGAAGGGGGAAATGCAGTGATATATTTCCTGAGGGAAAGGCCAAGGATCCAGTCATTGTTCATTCAGTGCCTCAGCCCCCAGTCAGTGCTGGAGGCCCAGGGAAGTCCTGGAGAGCTGCTGTTCTTCACCCTCCTTTGGAATTCTGAAGGAGATTCTAGCACCAGAGACAGAATGTCTCTGGAACAGGATAGATGAACCTGACAGTGAGAGTGAGGGCAGGCGGGCAAAAAGCAAAAGCTTCCTTCTTCTACGTCCTTTTCTGTGGGCTGCACCAGAAGGTGTAGCCCAGATTTAGGGTGGGTCTTCCTTCCTCAAATGATCTGGATTTAGGGTGGGTTTCCCATTCCTCAAATGATCTGACCAAGGGGGAAAAAAAACCCTCACAGATATGCCCAGCTGCATACCAAGATTAGCCATCACAGAGCTGGGGACTCCGCCCTGACAGTGACAGACCCAAATCTGGCTTTGAGACAGGGGATACTTTGAGGAGTTTGGTTCTTCATCCAAGAAAGTGAGCCATTCCTGCCTTCCTGAGGTGTTGGCGAGCAGTCTGGAGATGGCAGGGTCTGGCCAAGAGTTCATCAGTGCAGTGTAATTGACTGCTGTGCTTGCTGGGCCCAAAGGAGGAGACTTGCTACAGTTAGTGAGTCAGAGCTTTCTTGTCGGACTAGATTTGAGTCTGCAGCCCCCAAATAACAACATGGAAATTTATTATTAATTATGAAAGCTTGGCCTTTAGCTTAGGCTTTTTCCTAACTAGCTCTTATAATTAATTAACCCATATTTTTAATCTATGTTCTGCCTTGTGGCTCAGTTACCTCTCCTCAGTCCGGCACGTCTGACTTGATCCGAGTCTGCTGGCGAAGTCCATGTGCCTAGCTTCCTCCTCCTCTTCCCATCTCTCCCTGGAAATCCTGCCTATTTTCTCCTTCCTAGCTATTGACCACCCAGCTTTTTATTACAGCCATCACAGCAACGAATCTTCACATGGTGCACAAATATCCCACAACACTGGCATCCCAACAGTACAAGGCTGACGGCACAGAAAGGCGGGGAGAAAGCTGGGTCTCAGACTGCAGGACCAGAGACTCCCTTCTTCCTTCTCAGAGCCATCTGACATCCAGCCCTGAGCTTCTAACAGTCCTAGAAGGAGTAAAGATATTCCAGAGAAAGAGAGACCTGTACCCCCTTTGGCTACTAGACTGTTCTGGCGATGGACCCCAAACAACTGGAATTCCCCCTGGAATTTCAGAGTGGGAGAAGGAAAAAGCCAAGTGGCAGCCAGAGGATGACCTGGTCTCCTGGGAAAGGATTTCACAGTTCTGACCGTTTGCAGGAGAGACCAGAGCTGAGGCGAAGTCAGTGATGGGCGCGGGACCACACTTGGAGTAGGGTTATGTTTTTGGCTATGCACACCTCTGGCTCTCTATTTAAAGTCAAACCTCATCTCAGGACCCCAAAATGGACTTGAGAGGTGTCATTGACCCTCCGTGTTCCTCTTCCCAGTGTGGCCACAGTGGACAACACTCTCTTTCCTCTGCTTTTCACCATTACTGTTCGTTTCATTGGCCTGCTGAGGACAGGTGGCCCAGCCTGCTTGTGAGGGCTGCCAGGGCCCAGCCTCTGTCCCTAACAGCTCTGGTCACAAGCTTGTTCAGCCCAACAGATACGAGCTGAAAGGACCCTCTGCCGTCTCTGTCGCTCTGCGGATGCTCTACCTCCTCCCAGTCCCTGACTCCTTCCAGGTCAGATCCGATTAGCCAACTGTGCTTAGTTCAGAAGGCGTTTGGATGTTTAAGGAAGCTGTTGGTCAGCGTGCTGCCAAGGCCACCCGGCTACTGAGTGCTTTAGTAAGGATCTGAACTTGAGTCTGCCTAATCCCTCCAGGGAGTGCCTTCTTCCTTAGGGTCCCATTGGCACCCTATTTCTATGGCAACCTGCTTCTGTAAAGTGGTTGTGGCCCCTGCCCTCTGCCGTTTTTATTCCCCAGTGTTCTGGGACACAAGCAGTTTAGTTACTGCCGAGAGAGATGTCCTGAGTAAGGCCTGAGGTGCTTGAGGCATGGAATTTAGGGCTCCAGGGTGCTTATCTCTTGTGTGATTAATTAATTAATGGGGGGGATGGGCATACGCATGCCATGACATGTTTGTGGAAGTCAGAGAACTATTTTTCAGGGGTTGGTTCTCTTCTTCCACCCTGTGGGTCCCTTAGGACATTAGACTTTGTGGCAAGTGCTTTTATCCACTGAGCCATCCTGCCGACTGTGTGTGTGTGTGTGTACATGTGCAAACATATGTGCTTGTGTGCCCTTGGGTTGCAGGCATCCCCTGCAGGCTTTGTATTTTGATGTGACTATGAAGATGTAATCCAGGTCTCATGCTTTGCCAACTGAGCCATCACCCGGCCCCATTTTGTTGTTTGAGATAGGAATTTTTTAATATTGCTTTGACCTTTTATATTGGAACTCAGTATGTAGATTAGGCTGCCCTGGTAGGGTGATTCTCTGAATGCTAGGATTATAGGAATGTGCTCTACACCTGGCTCTAAAGTTGCCTTGTTCTCCCCTCCCCCTCCCTGACCCCACCTGTGTTTGGAGGCATCAAACAGCCCCTGAATTAGAAATTTGTTTCTAAAGTTGTTTGACCTTCAGGGAGTGCTTTCTCCTTGAGAGTTTTGGGGTACAAGGGACAGTTATTTCACACTCTCTGCCTCTCTTCTCCCTTTACCTTTTTTTTTTTTTTTTTTTTTTTTGCCAGCGGCTGAACCCCAGTGGCAGGTCCAGAGAACCCCATGCCATGACCTTTGTTCTTAGTGGTAAGCAACCTGAGGTATTTGTATCAGTTTGTCACTGGGACTGTATTCATTATTGTTGGGGAAAGCTTATCCCCACCTCCACCCCTCAGTGATCCTGTCAGCTGGGAAAGACTGGGAAGCATGGGGACAGGGCTTCCCTGTGGGAGTGCTCTGGAGGGGTTCTTTCCTGCTGCTTCTCACCCCTGGAGGAAGAGAGGCAGGGAAGTCTTGAGGAATAGGGAGACTTGAGCTGGGTCTTTGAGGGTGAAGAGGAGCTCGTCTTAGTTAGGATTTCTATTGCTGTAATAAAATGCCATGACCTAAAGCAACTGGGGGAGGAAAGGCTTTGTTTAGCCTACAGCTCAGGTCACACTCCATACTGACTAAAGTCCCTGGAGGCCTTGGAGGAACGCTGCTGACTGGCTTGCTCTTCAGGGCTTGCTCAATTTGCTTTCTTAAACACCCCAGAACCACCTACCCAGGGTTGACTCCCACTGTGATCTGGGCCCTCCCACACTAACCATTAGTCCCGATAATGCCTCAGTGTTTTGCCTTCGGGCCAGTCCTGGGGAGGAATTGTCGTAATCATGGCTCCCTCTCAGATAACTCTAGCTTGTGTCAACAACACAAGCAACAACACAGCAACAAAAAGCCCAACTAGGGCAGAGTTCAGGAGGCTGGGAAGTGGGGCACGTAGCTGTATATGGGCCTAGGCAGAGAGCTTGGGGGCAGTTGAGACTGAATCTAGGGACAGTTGACTGCTTTGCCCAAGTGACTGGCAAAGAAAGGCCTAGGCTGGACCCTTTCAGTCTTCTGCATTTGTTTCCGCTGGTTCTGAGCTGTCCTTGACTCCCTTAGAATTCAGGCAGTGGAGAGAGTGTGGATTTGGGTCAGTTCCTGTCCCCATCACATGCCCCAGAATGTACACTGCCAGTTCATCTGAGCCTTCAGCTGCTGTGTTCCATTTGCAGCGAGCCGTTCACTGGGGGCCCCTGTTAGGGAGACCGCGCGCGCTTGCAGCCTGGTTGGCTGCCAAACTCGCTGGAAGCTGAGAGGGTTAATGCACCAAGCCAGCTGGTGAACATTAGTTCCCCTCTGCGTCACGTCACTGGCTGATGGAGAAGCAGAGAGTGAGCTGGTGGCCTGCGCCGGAGGGAGCTGCCCTCGGCTCTCGCAGGGGGCCACATGGCCTGGTGCCCATCCTGCGACTCCAGGTAGGCCGGCCATGGATGCAGTGTCGTGAAGTGGATGTTGCCGCACATGCTGTGTGTGTGTGGTGTGTGTGTGTGTGTGTGCCTGTGTGTATGTACATGCATGTTTCTCTTTGAAAGAGTTCTGTGCTGGCCAGAACTTCATGGAAAAAGAAAGGGCGTAGGGGACAGAGAGAAGAGAGGGGAGTGGCTCTCCCCAGAGAGTGGGGAAGGGCTGACTTTTTCTTAAACCTCCAAGTGTCCCAACAGCGGCTAGGGACAGACTTCTTGTAGCCTCCTCTAAGGTGGTGCCCCTTCCCCCTCTTCCCAGGGCATGCAAGTCCCTAGAGGCCAGGGAACAATTTGCTGAGGTGACCTAAGTACATGTTTTCTCCATCTGTTTTTGTGACCAAGAGGAGTTTCAAAGGGGTTGCCATGTGCCGAGTCAGTAGCTAGTGTGTGGCCGCCCTGTGGTTTCACATGGCTGGCCAAGACCAAGACCTCCCTTCCCCAGAGAAATTCTACAAGGGCTTTCAGGGTCCTAAGCACCACGCTTACAGTGACCTGCCCCTGTGGAGCTGGAAGGCTGTTTTACTGTGGCTCGCTGATGTCTTGGCCACCAGTGTGTGATGGGGACAGGGTTTGCAGAAAGGGCTTCTAGGCAGAGGTTACAAAAGTACAGATGTGCGTGGAAGGTTTCGTGGTCCCCTGGGCTTCACAGATGGAGTTAAGAAGCATGGCTTGGGATGTGTGTTTTCCTAGTTTGCTTGGAGGTCAGAAGGGAAAAAAATGTCCAAATTAGGAATGGGCTTGTGGCTTAGCTGAGTGTAGCAAAGAGGAGAATGTCTGGTGTAGATGCTGAGATCGGAGGGACACTTCTGGCCAAGGAGGGGCCCCGGTGGTGGAGAGTCTCATTCTGGCTTGTGTTATCAACTAGTGTCTGATGGCTCATGTTTGAGTCTGCTGTAGGGGGTCTCCACTTTCCAGGGGACTCCTGACCAGTCTTTCTCCTCACTTTCCCCCTCCCCGCTGTTTATCAGCTCTTTGAGGCCAAGTCGGCCTGGAACTTGCTATGTAGCCAGGGATGATCCTGAACTCCTGACATTCCTGCCTTCTGAGCGATGACTGCAGCCCTGTCCCACCAGGCTGTGGTTTTGTGGTGCTCGGGTTCTAACCGAGTGCGGATGGAACTAGAGTTCAAACACACAAGCTAGGCAACCTTCACCTTCTCCCTAACGGAGAGCTGAGAGGGCTGACTTAGGGACCTTAGGACATCATCACCTCTGAAACCACTTCTCTGTGCTTTGCCCCAGCCAGCCCTTTATGAGGTCTGAGCCCCATTACTCCCAGAAGCAAGTGCAATGTCCTTATTACAGACGGGAAAGCTGAGATGACTGGTCTGGGCCACCCAACTAGGTGGCACTGGTGTTGGGAGTCGTGGTGGAGGCTCATTGTAGTCAGCCAGCCCTTTCCTTGGCTGGGCCACTGTCTGTGCTATGTAGTGTGTGTTCCTGTAAGTCTTTGACACCACAGGGTCAGGACACAGTGGCCTGGGCAGTGGCTGCTCCTTCACGGGATTTTGCTAGGTCCATGTGTCTAACTTGGAGATGGACTTTGGTGACTTAGGCCTGGGCAGTGAGCCAAGTTCATGTTCTCACTATGCCAGTGATGCCTGGACAAAGTATTATTGCCCTGTCCTAAAGCAGGGTGAAGGGATTACTGCTGGGGACATACTGAGCTGCTGGCAGCAGGACACTTCCCGCAGTGCTCAGAAGGCCACAGAGTCACCATTAGGGTGACTGTGATGGCTGATGCTGACGGTTGACTGGACTCTCCCAGGAGACAAACCGCTGGGCACGTCTGTGAGGGAGTTCGGGTTTGCTTCACTGATGTGGGAAGACCCACCCTGAATGTGGGCAGCAGCAACCCATGGGCTGGGATCCTGAACTAAATACAATGAAGAAAATGAGCCAGAGCAGGCATTCACCACTCTGTGACTGCGGTGCACTGTGACCAGCAGGTGCCTCAAGCTCCTGCCTCCATGCCTTCCTGCCACGGTGGACTGTGCAACCCAAACTGTGAGCCCAAACCATCCCTCCCTTCCTCCAGCTGCTTCAGTGTCAAGAAGGAACCTGATCCAGTGGGCAGGAGTCCCTGGGACCTGCCACAGAGGTTTTGCCCTGCACAGCAGATGCTTAGCACAGCCCACCAGAGGGTTCCCAGTTAGGACAAAAGACAAAAGGACAGCAGGGTCCTTTTGGGGATGTGTTAGGAAATGGCTGGCTGACCTTGGTGCTGCAGAAGGTTTGTGACCCCCAATGTCTGACCTTTCTGGAGGGCTCCTTGTGGGGTGTTGCTGTGGCTAATATCAAGAGTCCCCCCTGAAGTCTTCAACAGAAGTTCAAACCATATACTGACTCTATTCATTGAGGTGTTAGAAAGTTGATGGGGGTTGGGGGATATAAAGCACTTGCCTGGCATGTAAGAAAGCCCTAAGTTCCATCTCCAGCACCTTATAGACCAGGCATGGCGGCACATGCCTGCAATTCCAGCACTTGTGGAGTAGAGGCAGGTGGATCAGGAGTTTAAGGTCACCCTTGCTTCATAGCAAGTTTGAGGCTAGCCTCGGCTGCATGAGACCTTGTCACAAACAACAGCAAAGTAGATGAATGCAGAAGAGCACAGACCAGCACAAACCATCCTCAGGGTGACCCATCTTCTGCCTTCTAGGGCGGAGCATCATAAGTGAGAGACCATTTCCTTCCTTTCCTTCTTCATTTCCTCTCTTCTCCTGCCTATTTCCTTTCCCTCTCCCTAAGTACTCCCCGCTTTCTTCGGTATCTCTAGCCCGGGCTCTCCTTTAAATCACTCTAGTGGCTGGGCGGTGGTGGTGCACGCCTTTAATCCCAGCACTTGGGAGGCAGAGGCAGGCGGATCTCTGGGAGTTCGAGGCCAGCCTGGTCTACAAGAGCTAGTTCTGGGACAGGCACCAAAGCTACAGAGAAACCCTGTCTCGAAAAAACCAAAAAAACCCCCCAAAAAACCAACCCCCCCCAAAATCACTCTAGTGGAGGATGGCCTTGAGTTCCTGATCCTCCTGCCTCCACTGCTCAGATGCTGGGCTCTCGGGCTTCATAACCCTTACTCTCCCCTCCCCTGACCCCAATCCCGATCTGGGTTGATTCTTTTCTTTCTATTTAGGCCTTATCTTTTCCAGGATAGCTCTAAAATTGAAAACAAAAATAGAAAAAAATGTTAATTCTCACGTTGTTGGAATTCACAGCTTCAGTAGGGTTGTGAAGCCAGAAGGGTGGGCTTCCTGTCTTCATCCAGAATGCAGTCTGAAGTCATCCAAGCCTCTTACCTGGCCTTTTCTTCCTTCTCTAGTGGAGATGTCCACAGCACGGCTCCAGCGTGGTGAATTCCAGAAGCTCTTGTCTGAGCTGCTGGGCAGGGGCCAGGTGCAGAGTCTGTGGTGAAGGACAAGTGCAGGGTGGATGGCAGCCATGGACGAACCTGTCTTGCTCTGATCCCTTATCTTGCTTCTAGAGCCCCTCTAGTCCTGCTCATAATATGCTCTGCAGGTACACTTTCCTGTAGCCAAAGATCGTTTACCTGAATCGCCGTTGAATTTCTATCACGGGAGCTATCACTGGTGCCACCAAAGCAAGCTACATTAGTGCAAACCTATGAGTCCAGCTACGCTGGTGGGAGGCGGGAACTGGAGGCATGAACAGGTGGGGAGACCTCTGTTGGCATTGCTGGGACCAGTGTCTACGCTACTTGTCAGGCATGGAAGAGGCTGAGGATTGCACACACTGAGATCTGCTTCTGCATTCCAGTGGGAAGCGTTGAAGGTGTGTTGGCACACCCCTCACAGTGCCCGCTTGGGGCAGTTTGGGGAGACTACAAGAACAGGAGGCCTGACCCGAGTGGGTGGGGCTCAGAGTGTTTGCTGGAGTCTCCTCTAGAGAACCCCGATTTCCTTGACTGTGCTGAGAGAACTGCCCTGCAGGGGAACTCGACTGAGGCTGATGTACAGGCAGCAAATGCCTGTGAGATCCTAACAGGTCAGGAGCACAGGGACAGTGCCAGTCATGCAGGCTAGGAAGGTCTGCCCTTTCTGTCCCCACAGGATTTATGGATGTGATGGCCGTTGGCTTCATTCCTATAAAACTAGGCACAGATCGAAACTTCTCATGCTTTATGGGCTGAAAGCAGTTTATTGGTCCAGGGATGTAGCTTAGTTCATAGGGTGCTTGCCTAGAGCTTGAGGCCCTGGGTCTTATCACCAGCCCTGCATAGACAGGGTGTGGTGATGCAGGCCTGTGATTCCAGAGGGACAAGATCAGAAGTTCAAGGTTGTCCTTCCCTGCAGAGTTTGAAGCTGCCTAGACCACCGGAGAGCCTGTCTCCAAGACACACAAAAAGGAAGGAAAGAAGGAAGGAAGGAAGGACCAACAAATCCATAATTTGTTAAATAATGGAGTGCTGTGGCAAGTTAACTTTATTTGATAAGTAAGATAAAATGTTTTTCTGAATTGTTGGCTCCGGAAGTCAAAGTTGTCATTACTTGCTAAGCTTCCTTAGGGTGTCTTCTTAAAACACACACACACTAACTTAGTGTGTGTGCATGTGAGCATGTGTATTGGCTCCCATGTGGTGGTCAGAGAGCTGCTCCAGAGGGTCAGTTTTCTCCTGCCTTGTTGAGCCGGATCTCTCTTGTTGGCTGTGAACTCCAAGCTAGGTGGCCAGTGAGTTTCCAGTCAATGCTCTGGTCTCCGCCCCTTGTTTGTGGGCGAGTTCTGGGGTTACAGATGTAAACCACTGCATCCAGCTTTTTATGTGGGTTCATAGGATGGAGCTCAGGTTCTCGGGCTTATGCTGCTAGTGCCGTTATTCCCTGAGCCGTCTCCCTATCTTTAAAGCTATCTTTTTAGCAGTGGAAAGCAGCAGTAAAAATTAAACTCAAAGAGGTTATGTCATTTGTTCTCTGTCCCGCAGCATGTGTAAAGGAACGCAGCAAGGAGATAAGGCCATGAGGTCTGTTGCATGGAGAAGGCGACTAGATCAATAGAGAAGGGCTAGGATTTGTCTTTTCCCTGAGCTGGTCATGGGAACTGTAGCGGTAACTCCCTTCCTTCCTTACCGTGTAAGCCTCGTGTGCTTGTGGTCCTGGGTCCCATCCCCAGCCCTGCAAGAACTGGGCATGGTGATGCATGCCTGTAATTCCACAGGTCAGGAGGATCTGAATGTTGCTAGTTCACCCCCCCCCCCCCCCCCCGGACAGAATTGGCCGTTTCAGGTATTGTCTAGCAGTATCCTATGTTCTGGAAAGTGTGTGGAGCCTCTGGCTCACACAGGGGTCGTGTCTACTTCTCTCGGAAGCTGCTGGCCCTCCTGCCTCCAGCTCCTGCATGTGGGGATTGCAGACGTGTACCACCACGATTGGTTTATGCCGTGCTGGGCGAACAAGCCCAGGGCACTGTGCGTGTGAAGCAAGCATTCTCAGCCTCTTGCTGTCATTTCTGATGACTTATCTCCCCTCCAGCCTGTTGCCTTCTGTCCCGCAGACACTCCCTCCCTGCCACCGGCAGTCGGATGTTTGGATAACCGGGCATAACTGGGCGGGTGATCACAGGGACCCTGCTTCCGCCTGTGTCTGCTGGTTGACAGATGTCTCTGCACAAGCCTGGGCTGCTTAGAGCCTTGCATGTCAGCTGTGGTCCAGCAGCGTCCCAGTGTGGGGCAGGACACCTTGGGTGAGGAGCCCCCAAGCCCTCGCTGCTGGCCACACTGGGAGGCTATCTGGTGATGACTCTTTGTTGTGATAGAGCAGAGCCTTGGGTGGCAGCCAGGTTCCGTCTGGAGATAGCTGGGTCACTTGCACCACATGTACCACTGAGTGAATCAGAAAGGAGAGAGGAGACGGTGGATTCTGGGAGGCTGGGAGTTCATACTTGAAGCAGTGCCCTGCGCCTGCCAGCAGAGGAGAGAGCCATGCTGGTCTGTGTCCACTACTTCACATTCACGGTTACGGTCAGGTTCTTCCAGGCACATGGTGGGCCTTTTTAGCATTCGCCGTGGCCTGTTTTGCGGTTTCCATCCACACAGTCTCTGTGTACCAGAGTAGCACATGCCTTCCGTTGCCCTTGTCTAGGGATACAGTGGGGGTGTCCCTACACTCCAGGGACTCCTCAGCTGGGTACTTCTTCTTAACTGGAAACACTTGAGTATTTATTTCAAGGGACAATTGGATCTCTGGTAAGGACTTCAAAAAGTGGGGTTTCTCTGTGTTCCCGTATTCTAGATTAGGGACCTGTGATCTGAGTACTCCTGGCCACATAGGTGGGTAGTGGCTTTGGAACCAGGCCCGTCACTAGCAAAGCCATTGCTTGCTTTAATCCGGGCCACCCTGGGCAATGACTTAAGCTCGTCTCTGGGCACTGTTGTCCCAGAGGGCCCTTTGGAGATCCACCCACGTGTCCACTGATGGGTGAGTGGGTACACAAAGATCAGGTGGAGTACCGTTCAGCTTTGGAAAAGAAGGAAGTCCTGATTCATGCTATAACCTCAAACCATGGAGCTATGGCGCTAAGTGCAATAAACCGGTTTCAAAAAGCTATCTAGTGTTCAATTTTTAAAATAATTCCTTATTTTATGCACATGAGTGTTTTGCATGTATACGTATGCGCATCACATGTATGCCTGGTACCCACACGGTTCAAAAGAGGATATAGGATCTCCTAGAACTGGAGTTATGGATGATAGTGAGCCACATGTGGGTGTTAGGAATCCAACATATATCCTCCTCCACCCTTGCAGTTTGTACAGGGCTCGGGGTCCCCTCCAGGTCCAGGCCCTGGAAGGAAATGAAGTCAAATCCCACGCACCACAGCCCTTCAAACCACACAGAGAGTGAGCGCTTGCTGGTGGTATTGGCCATGAGGGCGAACCAAGAAGAAGCAGGAGTGGATTTGGTCAGTTTACTGAACCGTTCCATTTTTCTCTTTCAAATTACAATTTATTCAGTTGGGAAGGTTGGGCACATGCTGCACCGTATGTGTCCCTCTCTGCCGATAGCGGTGCCTCTGCGAGCCTTCTTTGTACCGATGCCTCTGCGAGCCGTCTTGTCTTTGTACCGGCTTTTGCTCAGGAGTATTTTAGTTACTTTACACAATACATCACAAAGGCGACGTAAGGAAGAGATTATCGTGTCTCCCAGTGTAAGGGTAAAGTCTGTCAGGGCAGGGAAGGCACGGCAGCAGTAACTTGAAGCCGCCAGTCACATTTATTGCATCCGTAGCCAGAGATGAACACTGGTACTCAGCTCACTTCCTCCTTTTGGTGAAGTTTAGGACCCCAACCCATAAGAATAGCCCTGCCCACGGTTAGGGCGGGTCTTCCCACCTCAGTCAAACCAGTCTAGAAACTCCCTCACTGACAAAGAGGTTTGTCTCCTAGATGGCTGTAGACCCTGTCGAGTTGACAGCGTTAACCATCACAGCCTGACTCACAAACAAGATGCACAGCAGTGGCTCCCGAGGAGCTGCTCCATCCTGGTGGTGCGGCACCCCTTTCCCGTGTGCCTGCTAGGCAGGGAAGTGAGTGCAGACTCCTAGAAGACCCTAGGCATCCAGTATGATATAGGAGGACTGTCCGAGCCTACCCACACCTGCCGTGAGCCCTTGAGGCCTTTTGTTTCTGTTCTTCCACTTATGGTTCATTGAGAACATTTAGGGGCTTTGGGATGCTCAGAGACCTATGGGGTGACTTTTTGTGAACCTCATTTGGGTTTTACAGCAGGACTTTACCCTTGTTAGCTGACACCATGGGCCATGCATAGGTCTTGGGGGTAGGATGTCTCTGGCTGACTACGGGCAAGGTATATGTGCTTGTCTGTACATGAGTAAGCATGCGTTTGTGTGTAAGATTGCTTCCAGGTCTCTTCTGAGTGGAGGAGCTTTGTGTGATAGCCTCCATTGTTTGGGCTTAGTGTTTGCTGCTGTGTAGGTCACAGTTGAGTTGTGGTGGATGGTGGACTTTCTGCTTCCCCACTGGTCCTTAGGTGTGAACCTATTACCGGCCCCTAGTCCTAGCATCTCCCGCAAAGGCTAAACAGCAGTGTGCAGTGCCCCTGTGGGAAGCATCCTGTGTTCCTCCTTGCCTCCTTGATCATTTTCACAGCTCAGTTTCTTCTACCCTCAGAGGGTTCCTATACCCCCTGCCTTCTGCCCCATCTCTGGACCCCAGCAGGAACATGCCAGGTACTGGGAGACCTTAGCCCAGGGTGGGGAGGAATGAGATTGAGCAAACACAGGTGTGCACATGTGTGTGCCAAATCTGTGTATGTCTGTAGGGTGGGCTGCAGGGTTCTGGGAACATGGTCCCTGTAGCAGTGACCCTCAGGGGATTGGGAGAGACACCAAACTCAAGTCAAAGGTAATAGGAATCCGTTTCTTGGGGGTTCTGTCAGGGCAGAACTTAGCATGATAAGGGGGGTAGAAAGATGGTGAAGTGGTTAAGAGCATTGCTGCTCGTCCAGAGGATTCAGGTTCAGTTCCCAGCTTACAGCCATATATACATATACAGATACACATACACACACACACACACACACACACACCACACACACACACATATACTAAGAATATGACATCCTCTTCTACACTCATGGGCACAAGGCAAGGGACCCATACATATAAAATAATAAGATAATGTTTTAAATGATGAGGATGGTGATGAGGGCATACAGTCATTGTGGGCAAACAGACCCAGGCCCTCTGTGTGCACTCTTTCTTTCCTTTTTTGCCTGACTCCATAATACCCTCTTGGCTGTCTGTGCTGACTCTATATTCTAATTCTGTGTCTCTGTCTGTCTGTCTGTCTGTCTGTCTGTCTGTCTGTCTGTCACTTTCCTCCTGTTCTGTTCTTTCATTGGCCTCTGGCCTCTGGGTCTGACTGTCTTTCACTTTGCCCTGGTATTCCTGTCCATTTCTTTTTGTTCCTTGTCTGATTTCTGCCACCCTGAACTTCCTTCTTCAACCCCTTTACCACCCGTCCCCCTCCATTTCTTTCTTTCTTTCTTTCTTTCTTTCTTTCTTTCTTTCTTTCTTTCTCTTTCCCCTCCGTTTTTTCTTTCTGCCCCTCCCCTGTCTTCCCTTTTTCCTCCTTCCTTGTCTCTGTGTCCCTTTCTCTTTTTGCCCTGAACTCTGAGGCCACCCATCTTGATGCCTGATGCGGAGCCCACCTTCCCCAAGGCACTGTTGTCCCCGGTCCCACACTGGTGCTAAACAGGACATCAGCTAGCACTGCTCCCATGGAAAAAAACTTCATGGCACAGAACCTGGGGCCGTGGCTACTAGACCTCCCTGGAGACTGGTGGTGCCTGTGGTGTGGGGACAGGTGTCCTGGGACATCCTGGTGTCCATAAAGGGCACTGACGTCAGGCAGGGAGGCACCTGTGTTTTCTGGAGGGTGAAGCCACAGGCATTTAAGGCACGGAAGTAAGAGCCAAATCTGAGGTGTTTGGGTTCATTCCCTTGGTTGGGGATTGGTTAGGAAAATGCAGTCAACCACCATCCGCCCAGGCTCCTTGCCTGGGGACAGACAGTAGAGGGTGGAGAATATTCAGAGATAAGTGTCTGTGTTTATTTGTGTGCTTACTGAGCAGGATACTCTGGCCACAAAGTTTTCATGTTGTCTTAGATACCACAGGCGAGCTTTGATGATTTAAGTACATGGGGTGTACATACACAGGTAATGTGGAAATATTCTCTCTGTCTTCCCTCCCTCCCTCCCTCCCTCCCTCCCTCCCTCCCTCCCTCCCTCCCTCCCTCCCTCCCTCCCTCCCTCCTTCCCTCCCTCCCTCCCTCTCTTTCTCTCCCTCTCTCCTCCCTCTTACTCCTTTTCCTCTATGTATGTGGTATCTGTGTATGTGTGCTTGACCATGTGCACATGTGTGGTGTTCATGTTCTGTTTGTACAGACATGCACATAGAGGCCCGAGACCGATATCAAGCATCTCACTCCCTCACCTTCTACCTTATTCTTTTTAAAGATTTATTTATGTTAGCTATAGGTCTGTGCACATGAGTGCATGTACCTGTGGTGGCCAGAAGAGGGCGTTGGATTCCCAGGACATGGAGTTACTGGTGGTTGTAAGCTGTTTGTCGTGGATACTAGGACTCAAACTCCAATCTCTGCAAGAGAGCCAGGGATTTAACTGCTGAACCACCCCTGAAGCCCCCTCCACATGGTTTTGCTGTTGTTTGTTTTGAGATAGGATCTCCTCACTGAACCTGGAGCTCACTGTTTGAGCTGTGCTGGCTGCCCAGTGAGTCCATAGCATCCTCCTGTGTACTTTACCGAATGAGCCATCTCTCCAACCCTAAGCTCTTCATCAATTAACCAGGGAAGTGTGAGTGTGTGCCTCCCTCAGCAGTGAAGGGTCAGTGTGTCTTGGCTCCGTGGCCTGGGACAGACTGTGGTGATGTCCCCAGAGGGCATTGGAGCCTATGAATCTTGCACATGGTGTCTGTGACCCTTGAGAGGACGTGAATCTTGCATTTGTGCCATTTGGCACTGCTGCCAAGCGGCAAGGCTGGCATCAAGTACAGACAATTAAATTTCGCTCTTGGATCCAGTGTGATAGAAGGGGACAGGAAGAGGTGGAGGATGGAGAACAGGGGCTGCTGGAGACTGGGTGGCCTGGGCGGGCGCTGTGGCCCTGAGGGCTAGGCTGAGCCCCACTCGCAAGCCTGAGGCTGGTGCCAGGGACAGATGGGTGGTGAGTACTGAGCCGCTCATGCCTCAGTGGCCTTTAGAGTGTGTCCCTCTGGGAGAGAGCTGCGCTCAGCCTCCATGTGTGCCCCTGAAGAACAGGCTCTTCCATTCCAGCCCGTCCTGAGCTGCAGCCCCCTCTGGCTGCTGTTTTCTGTTCCCCGTGTAAGGCCAGCTCTCCACTGGACATGTGCGGTCATCTGAAGCTGCAGACTTTGCCCTGCATTTTGCTGACCTGTGAGCAGGTCACTTTATCTCCAACCCCCAGGCTGTTCCCAAGGGGACACATGGAGTGTGTTAGGTAAGCCAGGCTCAGGGGCGGGGGGGGGGGGAGACTGAGGCTGTGTTTGCCCCTTTCTCTCTGTGGCCCTCTGTGAGGACCCTCTCCACCTCCCCTGGAGCTCTGTCCTGTTCCCCCTCCAGGCATTGGTTTCCTGGGATGGTGATGCCGGGACATGCGTCACCCATCACCCCCAGACAACTGCGTTAGGAGCCCTGTGAAGTGCTCACCTGCTCTGTCTTACCAGCCTGGATGACACAGGGCTCTTCCTCTCCCACCCTCACCCCAGATCTCCTTAAGCCCCCTTTCCTTGCCCTCTGTCTCCCTCTGTGCCTGTGCCATCCCTTTGAACTTATCTTTGTTTTATTTCTTCTTGGGCCTTTATGTCTACGAGATGGCTCTCTCCTGGAGTGGGACTCCAAGGCTGCAGAGGCAGTGTGACTGAAAGCCCAGTCCCTGGGGAACCTGGAGGTGCTGTGACCTACCAGTGCCAGCTCTGCACGTGAAGGGCGACTTCTCACAGCCTGCACTCACCCCCTGCATCTCCTGTTCCTCAGCTATGTGTCCTTAGGCCAATCACTTCACCTCTCTGAGACTTGTTTCCCTACATAGAACAGTCAGACAAACAGGTCTCTTTGCAGAGCTAAACTGAGGGTGGATTGGAAGTTTCAACCCCCCACCTTGTATGAGCAGACCCCTCCGTGTGCTACGCAGACACTGGTCATCAGCGGTCACCTCCCTCTGTGCACCGCCCTTGTGGTGACCAGCAGAGCTGAGGCATGTCAAGAGTCCTGAGCTCAGAGCATCTCTGTAGCTCCCCAGACCTCCTTGCTGGCAGCTGCGACACGGGCAGGCCATTTAGGGACACTTGGCCTTTGGATTTAAGATTCTCTTTCATGAGAATCCACAAACCAAAGTTTAAAATTCAATTGAAAGTCAATGCCAGGCCTTCCAAAGGCAGCTGAGGGCAGGCCTGAAACAGCCAGGTGACGAGCTGCTTATGGAAATGGAGTAGAAATGGCTGGCCAGGCCAGAGTCAGAGCTCAAAGCACAGCAGCCTGATTCAGAATTCACCATCACCGTCACCGTCACTGTCATCATTGTGTGTGCGAATTCACGTATGACTGGGCTTGCATGTACACATGACCAGTGGACAACTGAGGGTATCAGGTAGGCCTCACTAAATAGCCTAGACTGGTGGCCTGTGAGCCCCGGGAATCTAGGCATCTCCACCTTCCCATCCTGTGGTTACGGCTCACCACACCCGTCTTTTACATGATTCGCACACAGGTCCTCATGCTTGTGTGGCAAGGCTTCACTGACAGCATCTCCCCTCCTCATGGACAAGTTGTTCTTCCACCAGTCTGTAGGACTTGAACCTGTGGATGTGGAACTCCATAGACGGGGACGCTTCATCCACAGTCTGGCGGCTGGATATATTTAAATATTTAATGTTTCAAGCACACAGAAAAGACTGAACTGAGTTTCTTTAGTTACTCGGCCGTGTTTATTGTTGCACATGCGGTTGCCATGGATGGAGCCCCTCCCCCACGTCCACAGAGAAGGAGCTTCTGAGGACAGGCGTTGTGAAATCAGATTTGTGCTTAATGAGTGTGTGTGTGTGTGTGTGTGTGTGTGTATGTGTATGTGTGGGGGTTGGAGGTTGATGCCAGGTAGCTTCTTCAGTGGCTCCTGATTTTTTGTTTTGAGATAGGGGCTCTTACTGCCCACTCCAGAGCTAGGATTACAGGTGGGAGCCACCACCCCCAGCTTTTTCTCTGAACTCAGGTCCTTATATTGTATAGCAAACACTGTACCAACGGAGACATCTCCCAGTCCCAGTTCATAGCATTTGAAAAGATGAAGTAAGAATCACAGTGCATTACAAGCAGTAGCAAAGTCTTCTCATATCTTCTCACATTGTGTGTATGTGCCTGCACTGGTGACTGCGTGCATGTGTGTGTGTGTGTGTGTGTGTGTGTGTGAGAGAGAGAGAGAGAGAGAGGGAGGGAGGGAGGGAGGGAGACAGACAGACAGACAGACAGACAGACAGACAGACAGGGAGACTGAATGACACTGTAAAGTAAAATGTACTTCTTTATCTGCGTCTCCACAAACATTTTAAATCTGAGGCCTAGTGTGTTGTCTTGTGAGCTGGCTTAGTGGGTAAAGATGCTTGTCAACAAGGATGCCAACCTGAGTTTGAGCCCAGGACCCACATAGTGGAGAACTGACTGCCACAAGTTGTGCTCTGGCCATGCCACATGCCACACAGACCCTGGCTTGTGCATCCATGCCTATGCATCTCCCTCACTTTCTCTGTGTCACACACACACACACACACACACACACACACACACACACGTACACATCATCATCACCATCACCACCACTATCATCATCACCAGCATCATCACCATCATCAACATCTAAAAATAATTGCTGGCTTGTTTAGTGTTCATACCTTTTCAGCTTTATGAGATATTGTCAAATTGCTCTCCAAAGCAGCTAGGCAAGTTTCTCATCTCCACTTATGTAGTAGTTGATTCATGGTTTTCTTTTATTTTATGACAATCCAGTAAACATGAATGATCCTGCTTTAATTTGTATTCTCCTTATTTGTGATGCACTGGGCATTCAGATTTCTTCTTCATTCATTTGCGTATTTGTCTCCTTTGCCCAGCTTCCTTTCCTGAAAGAAATTTTTCCTAGAGATGCTGACCATTTTTCTCTCACGCCCTTTCTCTGTCTTTGCTTGGCCATGTTCTTGAGGAATGAGTTGGTTTGTTAGGGCAACAATTGTATGTTATAATTTTTAAATTTATTTTTAGTCATTTATATTTACATGTGTATGTGTTCCACATGTAAATGTGTATAGATGTGTGAGTGTGCATATGCGCATAAAAGCCAGAGGTTTACATTGGACATTTTCCTTTAAATTGATCTCCGCTTTATTTTTTGAGACAGGATCTCCCCGCCCCCACCATTTCATCTCCCCTTCCTTTGATCCTGTGCCCCCCAACCTCCCATGTTTCCTGCTTTTTGAATGGTTGGGGTAAGGTCCACTTTCTGTGTACTTTTTAGCTGTTTTGAGGTCAGCCTGTCTCTCTTCAGGAGTACATTTATGTCTCATTTTTATCAGTAGTTTATTAGCAATATCCTCCCTTGTCCTTCCCATATACCTTCTCCGGTCCTTGGTTGGTGGCTGCTTCTGTGTGTCTTGCGGTGCTGGGGACAGAACCCACACTTTTCTGAGCACTGGACTAAGCATTTAAGTCGAGTTTTATAAACTATAGTGTGCCGAGCTACTGAGCTACCTCTAGCTCTTTGAAAGTCGGATGAGTCTTGAACAGACGCTGTCCGTTTGAATCATGCCTCTCTCCTTCTGTAGTGTTCTCCATTCTCATGCCGTTTTTACCTCGTCTTTCTATCACCCATCACTTTTCGCTTAGGCATCCTTAATCCCTTTTTAAGCTAACTATAGGCTCTTTCTGCTGTCTGCTGACTCTTGCCCATAAGTGTGCTTGCATGTGCTTTGTAATTTGGGGTAATGAGTAGAGATTTAACTGTAGGAAATTTGCTTGGCCTGAGTGTTCTTTCCAAAGTGGTCTTCTGGATGCCTGCCAGGGTCTTTAAAGTTTTCTTTTCTTTTTAATTTTAAAAACCGCATTTATTTATTTATTTGTCTGTCTGCATATGTATGAATGATGCATGTGTGTGTGTGTGTGTGTGTGTACTCAGATGCCTCAGAGTGAGTGCAGAGGTCAAAGGACAACTCTGAGGATGGGGAACAAACTCAGATGGTTAGAATTGGCAGCGAGCACCTTTCCCCACTTAGCCATCCCCACAGTCCTGATTACTGGGTCTTTAGGAGCTGTACAGATATGCAATCAGTTTTATGATCTTTCTGTGGTTGGAGTTCAAAGTGGGGTGGGATGAGATTGTCAGTTTAACTCTCTACCCAGTGAGGCTCAAACCTGTGACTGCAAACCTTCTGAAGAGACCTCATTAGTCTCTCCCATGTCCCAAGAAGAGGGAAAACCTACAGCCTCCTTGGTACATCAGTTATACTGGGTAGCAAAAGGCACCCAGTCTTCAGTGATGCAGCCACTGGGGTTCACGTCTGTCCTAGTTGGAGCTTCTGTTGCTGTGATAAACACCATGGCCAAAAGCCACTTGGGGAGTAAAGGGTTTATTTCCTCTCACAATTCTCAAGTCTCATGCCATCACTGAGGGAAGTCACGCCAGGAACCTGGAAGCAGGAACTGATTCAGACATCATGGAGGGGTGCTGCTTACTGACTTGCTCCTCCTGGCTTGCTCAGCCTGCCTTTTTACTCAACCCAGGACCATCTACCCAGGGGCGACACTGCCGCAGTAGGCTGGACTCCCCCACATACACCAGTAGCCAGGAAAATGCCCTGGAGACTTGTCTCCAGGCAACCAGATGGAGGCATTTTCTCATTCGAGGCTTCTTATACCAGATAACTCTAGCTTGTGTTAAGTTGACAGTAACCAACCAGGACAGTGAGAGATCCCATTTCAAGGGTGGAAAGGTATAATGCAGGACACCCCATAGTCTCCTTTGGTCTTCACAGGTGCATGCATGGATGTGAACACCCACAGACATGCATGCACCACCACCACCCTGTCTCCAGGACACTGGGTCTCATCCTGGCCCCTGAGCCACCAGCCCCAACTGGTCCTGATGGCCCTGGGACCCTCTATCTTCCACCTTCAGGTGGTCCCTTTGCTAGGTGTCCTTGGTGCATGTTTGGGCAAGTGTTCCCGTATCCTGTCTGGAAAGCTTGCAGTCTCCCCAGGAGTGAGCCGTCACTGTTCTCTCCCCAGGCAGATTAAAGGCAGAGGACGGGGGAGAGACAGAACCCCATATTTTGGGAAAGAATTGTAATTATTATCCACTCCTAAGCAGAAGGCCTGTGAAGTGCTCGGTTTTTCGAGGAGGAAATCCTTACCTCTGCCTTCTTCTAAAACCCACTGGCTGAGTCCCTCTCAGCCTGCAGGGTGGGGAGCAAGACTTCTACAGCCTAAAGAAAGGTGAAAGTTGTCAGAGGCCTGCTCCTTCTCATTGTAGTGCTAGCCACCAATCCTGTGTCCTTCTTGCAGACCACGTGACCATCTTACGGATAACCTGACACCTTTGCAAGGGCAGTTCCCATTACTGCCTCTTCCTCTTCTTTCTCTTCCTCCTTCTCTTCCCCGTGTGTGTGTGTGTGTGTGTGTGTGTGTGTGTGTGTGTGTGTGAGTGAGAGAGAGAGAGAGAGAGAGAGAGAGAGAGAGTATATGTATGATATATATGTGTATATGTGTGGTGGGTATATATATGATGTGTATATTGGAATATATATGTATATGTATATACATTACCATCTCAGGTTTCCTGTAGTCCAAGCTGATTCCAAACTCACTATGTAGACAAGGATGACCTTGAACTTCTGGTCTGCCTGCCTCTACCTCCTGAGTGCTGAAGTTACAGACTACACCTGGTTTATGCTGTGCTGAGGATAGAACCTCACGCATGCTAGGTAAGAACTCTACCAGCTGGGTTCTAGGTGGTTTTTGTTTTTATTCTTTAGAGACAGCATCTCATTTATTGCTGTACTTGACTGGAACTCATATAAATTTTCCTTCCAGACACCTTCCCTAGTTTTGGAGTTACCTTGTAAATGGCCCTGTCAGGCTCTAACTTTTTGATTTTCTTGGATTCCCCTTCTCAGTTGGATTGCACTAAACGTCTGCTGTGTGGAAACTCTGCCTGCTGTGGGCACTGTTTGAATCATGTCTTTGGTGTGCCATGTGTTAGGAGGTTAAAGAAAACATCTCCTCCATTCTATCCAGGCCATGAGTGTGTGTAGGAGAGTAAGCTATCCTCAGGACCCCATCTCTAGTGCAGAGCCAAGCATTTAGTCAGGTAGGGTGCTTAAGTCCCACTCCAGTCTGGAAGGGCTGTGTGTGTGTGTGTGTGTGTGTGTCTGCATGTGATTGTGGATACCAAAGGACAACCTTGAGTATATTGTCCCTTAGGTACCCATCCACCTTGGTGATCTGGGACTCACCAAGTAGGCCAGCTGGTTGGCCAGTGAGTCCCAGCGGTCCAGCTGTCTCTGTGTCCCCCTTTCTGTGATTACAAACACATGCCACCATACCTGGCTTCTTTTTGTGAGTTCCTGGATTTGAACTTGGGTCCTTAAGCACTCTTCTCACTGAGGCATCTCCTTAGCCCTACTTAACTGTCTTAAATAGAATGGCTCATGGCTCATTATCCAGTTGACATGGAGTGTTTCTCATACAGAGAGCCGGAAAATAGGAATATTTTAAGCACCAAGAGGACACCACCCAAGGAAAATTATACATGGTGAGGCTTTGCTCCAGGCACAGAGCGACTATTAGGCTGTGTGTTGAAACTGAATCCCATGCCTTGACTGAGTGCCAAGCCCAAGATATTTCATTGTGCACGTGCCATCTGTAATCCAGAACATTCCACATCCCATAATATGTAGGGCATTGTTTCAGACATGCTCAGATGAGGTGTACTCAGCCTGTAGAGTGGGACTTGTCAACTGAGAAACAGGCTCTAGGGTACTGGAGAGATGACTCGGGCCGTAAAAGGCTTACTATATAAGCATGAGGACCTGAGTTAGTGTCCCTGGAATCTGTGTAAGTACTCAGGCATACATGGCTCATGTTTGTAACTTCTCACAGGGAAGGGAGAGATAGGTGGGTCCCTGGAGCTCACTGGCCAGCCAGTCCAGCTGTACTAGTGACATCCAGGGTCAGTGACATCTCAGCAAACAAGGTGGAGAGTGACCAGGAGGACAGCCGACATTAACCTCTGGAGGATCTCTGGCCTCTGGACCACGTTATCCACGCCTATGCATGCTCATCCCTCCCCTACACATACATACAAAATATTCTATTTAATGAGAATTGCTTTTGTTTTTGTTTTGGTTGCTTGATTTGTTGGTTTGGGTTTTTTTTTTTTTTTTTTTTTTTTTTTTTTTTTTGAGACACAGGGTTTCTCTGTGTAGCCCTGGCTGTCCTGGATTTGCTATTACAGAAAAGGAATTCAACAGAGGTAAAAGGCTATCTATTGAGAACCCTGTTTCCCAATCTTATCTCCCAAAAGCCAACTGGTTCCCCTCCCTAGGGGCACTGCTGTTACCTGCTTGCTACACATCCATCGAGATATTCTAGATGTGCACGCGTAACTCAGACATAATTTTGGAATATTTATGTATGTGTGCTTATCTATAAATTTGTATACATACGTACATATATATATTTCCTAATGCAATTGCCGGCATCTCTCTCGCTTTCCCTGTCAATGCATCTTGCAAATTGTTCCACACCAGAAAGAAACGCTTCTTCATTCTTTTTATGGCTGTCTGCTATTCCATTATACAGACGGCTGTAATTTATTTAACGAGACCCCTTTCTGATGGGTGTTTAGATTGCCAGTCTTCTGCCATTTCCAAACAGTGCCGCATGAAGCACCTCGTACCTGGGTTAGCCACCTATTTGAGCGTGTCTGTGGAGGACTCAGGCTGACTTTGCTGGAGAGATAATCATTGCTTCATGGTCAAGGTTACCTACCTGGCTGGTGAGGGCTGACCTTGGCCTCTTAGACTTCTTACCCACGACTCTGGTAGTTAAAGGAATTTTCCTATGATCTTTACCTAAATATATAGCTGTAGTTTCTGTCTTTGGTTTGTCTGTTTTTTCTTTCTCACTATGTAACCCTGACTAGCCTGTAACTTGCTATGTATACCAGGCTGTATTTGAATTTACAGTGGTTTGCCTGTCTCTGCCTCCCAAGTGCTGGGATTAAAGGTGAGCACCACCACGCATGGCCTCTGGTATAGTTTCTGAAGGAATGACACTTCTTGGGCTCCAGACTTTCCCTGCTAGCCAAACATACAGGAAGTAGATTTATTGATCCATTTGTAGATCATCTGGGAATAAATTCAAAGAAGCGTTTGAAAATTGTGTGTGCGTGTGAGTGTGTGCGTGCGTGTGTGTGTGTGCGTGTGTGTGTGTGTGCTCGCACATGCAGGCATGCGTGCTGCAGCATGATCATGGAGATCAGAACACAGCTTGTGAGAGTCTCCTCTCCTTCAGCCATGCGGGTCCCAGAGATCAGACTCTGAGTGAACACCTTTACCTGCTAAGTCATCTTGCTGGCCCTAACGTTAAAACAGAAATTCATACAACTATATATTGCTTCATTAAGTATATTTTCACCTGTACTGTCTGTTACTGTGAGAAAATCACTAAGGAAGGAAGGATTTATTTGTTTTGTTTTTTTGTTTTATTTATTTGTTTTCAAAGTGGGGTTTCTCTGTGTAGCTTTGATGCCTGTCCTGGAACTCACTTTGTAGACCAGGCTGGCCTTGAACTCACAGAGATCCACCTGTCTCTGCCTCCCGAGTGCTGGGATTAAAGGTGTGCATCACCACCGCCTGGCTGGAAGGATTTATTTGGTCTACAGCTTGGTGTGATATTCTGTCTGGGAGGGGACTCAACAGTGGGATCTTGGGGCAGCTGATTACATGGCACCCCAAAGTCAAGAAACAGGTGGATCCTTGCACTCAGCTAACTCTCTGCTTTTCATAAAGTCCATGATTCCAGCCCAGGGAATGATGCCATGCGCAGTGGGAAGGGCTTCTCTCCTTAATTAGCCTCACAGTGATAATCTCCCGTAATCCCCACAGCAGCCTAGGGACTTATCTCTCAGATGACGTTCAGTGTCATCAGTGATTGAGATTAACCATCGCACCATCGTCTATTTCCACTAGTCTCCTCTGTTCTGTTTTGTAGACAGTTCCGCTTACTCTTTTATATCTTACATGTTTTGCTGGCTAGTTTTAGGTCAGCTTGGCTCAGGCTAGAGTCATTTTGGAAGCGGGAGCCTCAGTTGAGAAAATGCTTCCACCAGACTGGCCTGGGGGCAAGCCTGTAGTGCATGTTCTTGATTGATAGTTGATGCGGAAGGGCCCAGCTCACTGTGGGCAGACAACTCGCTGGCTAGTGGTCCTGCAGGGCATAAGAAAGAAGGCTGAGCAAGCGATAAGGATGGAACAAGCCAGTAAGCAGTGTTTCTCCTTCAGCCCCTACTCCAGGTCCTGTCTTGAGTTCTTGCCCTGATTTCCCTTGGTGACGGAGGAGTATGACCTAAGAACTGTAGACTGAAGTAATCACTCTTTCCTTAAGTTGCTTTTGGTCCTGGTGTTTTGTTTTTTTTTTTATCATAATAGAAACTCTAATTAAAGATATAGTCATCCATCATTTTATGTTTCTCTATAAAATCTAGAAATCACAAACAAAAGAGATTTCTAAACAAAACTGAGAATAGATTTACCATATGACCAGCTGTACCACTCCTGGCATTTCCCCAGAGGACGACACACGGGCACCTCGCAGGAACACTTGCTAAAGCAGTGCCAGCCACAACAGCTATGCTACAGATCTAGCCCAGACGCCTGGTGGTGGACTGGATGAGAAGTTTTACATGGAAGTTTTCAGCTGTCAAGAACACAGGTTGTTTGCTGGAAGGTGGACGCAGAGACAAGTTTACTAAGTCGCTCAAGCTGGGGTTACAGGTTTGCATCACTGTGCCCTGATTGAATTTGCTGGTGCTGGGAACCCACATGCAGGTCCCCATGCTGTGTGGCAGTTTCTTTCTTTTTTTTTTTTTTTTAAATATTTATTTATTATGTATACAATATTCTGTCTGTGTGTATGCCTGATAGCCAGAAGAGGGCACCAGACCCCGTTACAGATGGTTGTGAGCCACCATGTGGTTGCTGGGAATTGAACTCAGGACCTTTGGAAGAGCAGGCAATGCTCTTAACCTCTGAGCCATCTCTCCAGCCCCTGTGTGGCAGTTTCTTAACAGACTGAGATATCTCTAAAGATGACTCTAGGCCCAGATTTTGATATCATGTGCTGGACAGTCCTACGTCCACATCAGCAGTCCATGTCCCTTTCTGCAGAAAGCCGTAGGCAGGTCATTGTCCGCCCAGGCACAGGCAGGGTCTGGTCATAGCTGCTCACTATGGAGAGAACGTAGGAAGTATGCTGTGATCCAGTGGGGACTGGGTGGCATTAAAGCAAGCTGGGGACAGATGCAGCCCCCAAGTTTTGGCTTGCTAGTTTTTCTTCTAGTTGACTAATGACTTTAAGCTGAATTTGCTTAAGGATGAATGACTGTAGCCCTACTTGGGTGTAAACCTCATTTCCTGGGTCTGGAGAGATGGCTCAGTCTCTATAGTGCTTCTGAGGAGGACCTGAACTGGATCCCCAGAATCCATGTAAAAAAAAAAAAAAAAGCTAAGCAAAGTGGTACACACGCCTAGTGCCTGCACCGGGGAATGAAGACAAGTACCTCCCTGGGTCTTGCTGTACAACTCTCATAGCCTAATTGGTAAGATGAGCCCAGACCAGTGAGAGGTCTGCCTATAAAAACAAGGTGAGGAACAGGACCCCAGATTGTCCTTTGGCCTTTACCCCCATGCCCATGTGCATGTGTACACACACACACACACACACACACACCCTCTCTTCCTATGTTTTGTGATAGGTGAGGCTCAGAGGGTTTCTGTTCCTTGCTTCCAGGTGTCACTACCGAGTGCAGTGGCAGAGCGCTGACTGAGGGTCTCTGGAGGACCCCCTCCCCGTAATGAACTATGTATCCCAGTATCAGCCTCTATTTTTCTGAGCCTCGCTTTCCCCATCTGTTACGTGAGAAGGGCTGAATGAGACAGTTTAGCAAAAATCACTGTTACTTACACTATAGGAGGGAAGAGGTTCCAGTTCATCTTTGGCCCCAAGACAAAAGGCATGGGGTGATTTTTGTATAGACTGTACCTCACGGGGCGATTCCCTTCTGGGACACCCCAACCCTACAGACCCCTAAACCTCCTGGAGCTGGTGGTTATGAGATCACCGTGCTGCTTCCTCGACCTGTGCAGCCTGGTGTACACCTTAACTGTGTGTTGCTGTGTGGCTGAAGGTGGGAAGGGCTGCCTTCTTTAGCATCCTGCTATGTACCTGCAATTGCCCCTACCAAGCCCAGGAGGCCAAGGGAGGAATAAGCAAGGAAAGAAGGGAAGATGCAAGCTGAGGCCTCACTCTCCCTGGGTGGTTCCTGGTGAAGCTGCAGGAGAAGAGTCCACATCCTTATTTGTTCTAGAAGCCAACTAGATCAGACTGCTTATGCATTCCAGCTGAGAGGCCCAGACTCCCCGACTCTGCACCCTCTGCCTGTATTCCTCACCCAGCTGTCCAGATTAGCTGTTTCTGTACCCCCTCTCAGATAGCCCATCTTAGGTAGCCAGGGCCTAGTGGGGTGCTCCTGGGAGAGCCAGAGAGCAGTGGCAGCCTGGTGCCCCAGGTGGTTTCATGTTCTGGTTTGGCCTATTCTACTACCAGGGAGCTTAAAGCCTTTATTGGCTTCTTGGGGACCTAGTTTCCCAAAGGGTTCCAGGGAATGGGTGGGGATGAGGGTATGCAGAGGTTCCTCCAGGACACACGCTCTGCTGTCTGTGGAGCAGCCCTTTGGAGTGAGCAAGCGGGCTGCTCCACCAAGGCGGCCTCTCTCAGAAGCCAGGGAGGAGAAAGCAAGATTCTTCCCTGGGCAGGTCCTGGACAGGGTCCTTGGAATATGTATTTAGGTGACAGATTGTATTCTGGACTTTTCCTTATTGCTAGAGTCTAGACTGAAATAATTACAGTGTGATTCCTGATAGTCTCCCATAATCCTCTCTGTGTTATGTTACAACGGGGAAATTGAAAGCTTAGGGAGACTGTCTGAGACCAACTGGTCAGAGACACGGGTCTGTCATTCCTTGGATGTCTAGAGGACCTCATTGCTGAATCCTGGGTAGCTAGGTAGACAGGGTTTCTAGCCCTTGTAGCCATGCCATTTCCTTATTTGGCTCTTCTTCAGGTATGTGTGTGTGTGTAGGCTGGTGATGGTAATTCAATTTTGTCTGTTTGCAGTGTGGATAGGAAGATCAGCAGAGGTGACTAGCTGATCTGGCTTGCTGGGAACTGAGGGCATTTCTGGGGCAGTCCTGTGCACACCTGGCTGAGTCAACCGCTCAGGCTGGCCCTGGGGATCCTGCAAGTAAAACAGTATCGGCTGCTCTGTTCAGCTTGGTGGGCTATGCTGGAAGCAAGTGAGTGACTGTAAGCCAGCCTGGAAGCTCGTGTCTCTTCTCAACTTTAAACCAGGTCATTTGTAGAATAGAGTCAGTCAGTCCCCCCCCCCACCGTGTGTGGGGTGGGGGTGGATGCACACGTGTGCACTCATATATGGAGACTAGGGGACGACTTTGAGTGACATTCCTCAGGCCTTCACTCTTTTTTTCCTTTGAGGCAGCATCCCTTGCTGATCTGGTACTCACCAACTAGGTGCTAAGTCGTTAAGCCCCAGGGGCTGTCTGTTTACCCCTACCCCCAGCTCTCAGGATTATATGCACACACTATCCCACCTGGCTTGCTATATGGGTCCTGGGGCTCAAACTTGGGTCTTCAAGGGCGAACACCCTTGTACTGAGCCATCTCCTTGGCCTGGAAGATGTCATTTTTAATATGTCTATGGAGGAAGGGACATACAGGAATAAAACTCAGGAACAGCTCTGAGGAAGACACCCAGAACTGAGCCTTTGGGGACGAGGAAGAAGAGATGGGTGACTGGCTAGCCAAGGAGAAGGCAGTGGGCCCAGAGCTGGAGGATGCAGGGCACCCTCCTGAGCCCCCTGAGATGGAAGGGAGGCAGAACCTTGGCAGTTCTGGAGCTTGCCAAGGCCTCCGGCTTCCTGAGATGATGACAAGCTGGTGACCTGTCAGGGTGGGAAGCCCCATACCACTCTGAGTGCACCCCTGTCATGAGCCTGGAGATCCTGGCTCTCAGATGTCCTTACTGGGCCACGTGGGGGACAGGGATGACAGTGGTGGGTTTCTGTTCTGAACCAGGTGGCTGATTTAATCCAGCTGAGGCCAGGGCCTCTACATGGAGGCTTAGAAGACAGCTGGGTCCCTGCCAAGCCCTCCTCCCTACCACATGGGGCTACAAAGCCCAGAAAGGGGGGAGACTTGCTGGGGGACCTGTGCAGCAGATGTCGCCATGGTGAACGCTTCTTGTTTATCTTTTATTAATGGCAGGCGCTTAGGCTCACACAGGAGCAGTGCTCGGAGCAGCCCTTTGGAGTGAGCAAGCGGGCTGCTCCACCAAGGCGGCCTCTCTCAGAAGCCAGGGAGGAGAAAGCAGGCATGAATAATACAGGCTGCATCTTGACGGAGCTTGTTGGGCTGCTGTGCGCACCTGAGCCAGCGCTACAGATGCTCTTGGCTTCTGAACTTGGGAAGAATGCTTTATCTCAGCTCCCGAGGTGGGGTGGAATGGAACAGGGTGCATGAGACCAGTAGAAAGCACATGGGTGCAGACCCCTGCTCTGGCCTGGGCATTTCCAGTAGCCTGAACTGGGCTGTCTGCTGCTCAGAACTCCATAGCTCCACTCTTCATTCCATCAGACCCGGAGACATGCACCCAGAGTCTGTGTGTGGGACAGGGGAGCACTAGCTGTAAGCTGTCTCCAGGAAAGCTCTGGCTTCCTGCCTCTGCCCTTTCCAACCTGCATGTGCATGTGTGCGTGCGTGCGTGCGTGTGTGCGTGTGTGCGTGTGTGTGTGTGTGTGTGTATAGAGGACAATCTCAGGTGTCAGGCCCTTCCTTCCACATTATTGTTCGAAACAGTGTGCCAGACTAGCCGGCCTGTGGACTTCTGGGCATGCTCCTGTCTCTACCTCCCGTTGGGCTTCACGAGTCCAGCATTATATGTGCTACTATAGCTGACTTTGTCTAGGTTCCAGATTGAACTCAGGTCTTCACTCTTGTATGGCAAACACTTTACCCACTGAGCATCTCCCAGCCATACCTCAGTCCTAGCGTAAAGGCAGAGTCCCCAGACAAGAGTGAATACTGGATCCTGTTTCCTATCACCCGTCCTGTTCTGGGGACCTTTTGAGAAGGACCTGGCAGCAAGAGCTGCTGCGGTGTGAGACTGGGCAGAGAAAGACGTCTCCGTGTCTCTTTGGCCTTTTTCTGCTACAAATGGTGGGAGCTTTGTGTTCCTCCTGAAAATAGCTAGTCTTTGGTCAAGAAGGCCACCTATGCTGATGGAGAAGTGGATTGTGAGCCTGGGGACAAGTGACAGAAAGAGAGATGGAAGGGAAGGAAAGGGGGCTGAATGCCATCTCTGAGATGCAATTGTCAGGCACAATGTCAGGTGTGCAGTGTTGTGTTTGGGATTCAGTGAGCAAAGCGTGAGGGATAGACAACGTTTGCATGATCATCTAAGGGAATATTACTCAGCCTGAGAAACAGAATCAACACCAACATCTTGCAACATGGATGATGCCCAGTGAAATAAACCAATCTCAAACATACAGATTCAGGATGACCTCACCCTGGAATATTCATATTCATAGAGTAAGGACATCCTGGTTGTTGGCAGGAGCTGGGAAAGAGGGGGGCCAGAGTCATAACCACAGACAAAGGTTCTTGGGGTGGATGGTGACTGTGGCTTCCTATGGTGTTGAGGTGTTCAGGGCCAGTGGACTGTTCCCTACAGTGGGGAAGATGGTCACATTTATGTTCTTTATACTATATTGTAGATTTAAGAACATAAACCAGAAAGTGGAGCCAGGGAGATGACTCAGTATGTGAAGTGCTTGTTGTTCAAACACCCAAGCTTGATTCCCTGAACCCATGTAAGAGCAGGATGCAGCATCAAGGAGCTGTAATCCCGGTGCTTTGAGGTGAAGATGGGGGTGGGGGCTGGGAGGGTCCCTGGAGCTCACTTGCCATCCGGTCTAACTGAATCAGTGAGCCTCCGGGTCAGTGACATACCTGACACACACACACACACACACACACACACACACACACACACACACACACGGTGGAAAGTGATTGAGGAAGAGGTCAGATGTTGCTGCTTGGCCTTTATATGTACATGGACACATATGCATGTGCCACACACATGTTCAAACATACACACAAAAAGTATAAATAAAATAGATAAGTAAGGGTTGTTGACATCTCTCTTCTAGTTGCTCATCTGTGTGGAATGAATGGAACTTAAGGTGTTTCTTTGGTGGTGGTGGTGGCGGTGGTGGTGGTAAGATGGTGGTGGTGGTGGCGGTGGTAAAATGGTGGTGGTGATGATGGTAAAATGATGTCAGTGATGATGATGTTGAAATTGATGGTAGTGGTGGTGACAGTGACAGAATGGATATTTGTGGGCTGCTTGTAGAGTCACAGGTCTATGGTAATCGGGCAAATCCTGTAGCTATTGGAGTGCTGAGCCAAGTCTGGAACTCCCCAGTGGAATCCCTGAAGCTACTGTTGGACAAGCCCCACTTGTATGCGAAACTCCTGGGCAAGGTTCCAGCCGATGTTCCTGTCTCCGTGGGAATGGACATCCGAGGCTGAGACGACAGCTGCGGATGAGAGAGCAGTGTCTCTGTAAACAGCTGGGAGATACGGTCCTCAGACGGCAGCCCTGGGAGGGGACCATGGGCCGGGGTTCGGCAGTTGGTAGAACGCTTGCCCCGCATTCATCTCCAGTGCCGTACACCTGGGCATGGGTCTCCTGTCTGTGATCTCAGCGCTGGGGAGGTTGAAACAGCAGAATTTGAAGTTCAAGGTCATTCTTGGGCACAGAGAAAGACCAAACCGGGCTAAATATGACTTTGTCTTAAAACAAACAGACCCAAAAGAAACAAAAGAAGGAAGCGGGAACATTAGCTTTGATATCCCCAGGAGATACTAGAAAGCATTACGTGCCTGAAATAAGAGCAGGTGTCACTAATGAAGAATATGTAGAACAACAACTTAAAAAAACCTGGTTCAGAATACGATGATTGAAATAAAGCTCGTTAACCAAATGGAAGGTGAGATTTCATGGAGACCTTGTGGAAAGAAAAAATGAAAAGGCAAGACAGGAACTGTGTTCCCAGGGAACGCTGGGAAAGGCGGGACATGAAAGCGAGTCATGACTCTGTGACTCATCGAAGTCTGAGCTAATGAAACACAAAACAGACGGAAGAAGATTATGAAAGAATTCTTACAAGAGAACTGATCATAACAGAAGGATAAAAGTCTCCACATTAAAACAGCTCTGACTCTCCCAGTCCTTTAAAGGGAAGGGGGGAAAAGTATGATTTAAATAATATAATTGTGAAATTTCAAATAGCCAAGAATAAAGTAATGTTTTGGAAAACGTCTAAAGGAGAGAGAACAAACAAAAGACAGAACTCGTCTGCAGAGGCAGAGGGCTCGGCTGGTAAGCAGCAGTGGACAGATGGGGGCTGTGAACTCGGGGCTGCGGGCCGGAGTTTGGTCCTCAGGACTCACATAAAAAGCCAAGGTCAGGCCGGGCGGTGGTGGAGCACGCCTTTAATCCCAGCACTTGGGAGGCAGAGGCAGGCGGATCTCTGTGAGTTCGAGACCAGCCTGGTCTACAGAGCTAGTTCCAGGACAGGCTCCAAAACCACAGAGAAACCCTGTCTTGAAAAACCAAAAAAAAAAAAAAAAAAAAAGCCAAGGTCAGTAGCATAATCTGTAATCTCGGGACAATGGAAGCAGAGACAGGAGGATCCCTGGGACTGACTGGCCAGCCACTCTAGCTAAATTAGTGAGAACCATGTTCAGTGAGAGGCCCTGTCTCAGAAAATATGGTGGAGACTGATAAAGGAAAACATCCAAGGCCAAGACCAAACACACACACACATGCACGCACGCACACACACATGCACGCACACACACATGCACATATGCAGTCACACTTGCATATATATATGCGTTTTCATATACACTTACATGCACATGAACATGTACACCTCGGGTAGGGAGGCAGTGGTGGCAGAACTTGCTCACTTGCTCTCCATGGTGCAGGGGAGAAGGAACCTGTCAATCTTCTTACCTGCCAAACGTAGTCAAGATAGTCATTAGATAAGGATGCTTTCCATGATGCAGGGTGGAGCTAAACTTTCTGATTACATGTCTTTGTTACCAGTTCCCCACCACTCTCTCATGCAAAGTAGGGGGAGGGGGCGATGACCACAAAGTAGCAGTATGCCAGCTTGGAGAATCTTGGATAGGGGCCAGTGGCCAGGCCTGACCTTCAGATAGGGCAGAGACCACCAGATGTGAAGGACTCCAGATGTGGGGAAAACATCGACTGTAGTTCTGCAGGTGTGGGATGCACGGAGGAGCAAGGCCAGAGTCGGACTCAGGAATGAAAACATGCTGTTGAACCATATTCCTTACACATATCAGATGGCTGCTGGGGAGTCAGATTGGCAGAAGTCTCTAAGAAGTGGTTGCCTTCGGGGTGCGGGGGAGGGACTGATCGTTCCTTTGTAAATGCTGCTGGGCTGTTTGATTTCTTTTTTAATCATATGTGGAATGGATGAGATTTGTCTTTAAAGTCAAAAAAAAATTATGAAAATTCAAATGAAACAACTTGAAAATCGCTGGCTTGCAACAGCTTGTCGGGGGTTGGGGCAGTGGCTCCGCCAGTGAAGGGTTTGCTGAGCAGGCATGAGGACCCGAGTTTGAATCTCTAGCACTCACAGGTAGCTGGTGCAGCAGCGCTGGAGTGGTGGAGACTGAAGGATTCCAGGAGCTTGCTGGCCAGTCTCAGTGAGGGATGTGTGGATCACGTTGGCCTGATTATCTTAACCCATGTGGGAGGACCCAGCCCCCTGTGAGTGGCACCGCTCCACGAGTCGGGTCCTAGACTGTGTAAGAGTGGAGAAGGCGAGCTAAGTAGCAGACATACGTGCCTTTCCCTCCACTCCTGACTGGATCACCCCCCTGCCTCACCTCCTGCGGCCTCGATGAGTGTAACCTGGAATCTTGAGCTATAATGGACCCCATCTCCCTGAAGTTGCTTTTGGTGAGGGCATTTTATCACAGTAACAGAAATGAGGACAATCAGGAACTCAAGAGAATCACCCCAGCTTGTCCAACAGGAGGGGGAGGGACCGTCTGCCATGGTTACATCTTAGGGAAGTACAGTTGTCAGTAAAGACGATCTAGCTGTGTCAAGGTATATGCAGGGGATGGAAACTTTCAGCTCTGTGCTCAGGGGTAGCTGAGGCCTAGAGGGAGTCGGCCCACTCTGTGATTGACAGGCTTGGGATTAGAGTACCAGTATCCCAAAGCCTCGAGGATATCTGCTGCATGGAGGACACTTGGTGGCAGGTCTTGAGCTTGGGTTTCTGTGGAGAGTCCAGAGACAACGATAGATTGGAGCCTGGAGAGTTTCCAAAGTTCAGGCTTTGGAAAATCACAGAAACGCTGAGAGCTGGGCCCCATATTCCCTGAGCCCTCTTGGTGAGGGTAGGCCAGGATGGGGCCATGTCAGACTAGGAAAGGTGCTGGGACTGTATAGCCTCCTACCTAGCCACCCAGATACACATGCCATGTGTGTGAGCCAGCAGAGCTAGGCAGGACCAAGGGACAGATGCTTGGGAGATGGTACTCAGAACCAGGGCCATGGCAAGCTGCTCATGCTGAGACAGAGCAGGCAGTTGTTCCTGTCACCAACTCGAGCAAGGCTTCTGTGCCCACAGGCATCTCTCTTGCCTTCTAACCGCATTTGGAGATGAAGCCTAGAATTCACCGTTATGGATTCATTCCTTTGGCTTGGAATACCAGTGCCACCATTATAGCCTCATTCCTTTGGTTTGGATGGCGAACACTCCTGTGGTTCTTGGGTTGTCACCAGTTCTAAGTGTTCTCTGTGTCTTGATAGGTCAGCAGGACCATCACCCTCCAACTGAACAGCCCGTCAACATTCATGCACTGTGCCCTCTGTCTGGGATACTGGCCTGGGTCTCAGAGGCAAGGATGGTGTAGATGCTGTACCCTACTTTCGGGGGTGGTGGTGGAGGGAGTCAGGAGAGAAGGTGTGAGGCAGAGACTGTGGACTCCAAGAAAGGGAGCACAGGGAACATGGGTGGTGGCGTGTGTCCTTGGGCGAGTTACTCTCAGCAGGAGCTCTGTGCAGGTTGGTGTAGGCTTCAGAAGTGCTTGGTGCACGTGTCCCCAAATGGAGACAGGAAGTGACTGGGACTAAAAGATGTCCCTTAGAGATGCCCTCGGGGACAGAGAAGGTCAGAAGGTCCAATGCTAGAATAGCTGGGTAAAAAGCATTTGGCTGACCTCAGGCTACCAAGAGCAGGGCAGCCTGGCCAGGCCAGATGCTGGGGACTTGAGTCTGAAAAAAATGAATGCCTTCCAACTGTAGTGCCTGAGGCCTGGGAGAGACAGAGAAGAAAGGTGGGGTTTCAGGGGGACAACTCCATGTCTCCAGTGTACCCTGGCTCTGTGTGGAGCTTTCTGCTACAGCTGGAGCCTGATTGGAGGAGCTAGGCTTCAGTATGGAGGTCCAGAGCACTAGAGTTAGCTTGCAGGGGCCAGTCTGGAATGGCAGATTTTTGGTGTATGTGCACACATGTTACATACATGTAGAGGCCAGAGGTCAAAATTGGGTGTTTTCATCGATCAGTTTTCGCTTTGATTTTCAAGACAATATCTCACTGAACCCAAACTCCTTGATTCTGCTAGTCTGGCTGGCCAGCAAGCCCTGGTATCCACCTGTCTCCATCAGGGGTTAGAAGCATGTATCACCATGCCTGATTCGTTTTTACATAAATTGTGGGTATCATAACACAAATCCTCATGTTTACAGGGTGTGCTGGTTAGTTTTAACTAATAACTGGACATAACCAGCTACAGTCACCTGGAAGGAGAGTTTCAATGAAGCAGGTCTCTAGAACAGGTTGGCCTGTGGGCATGTCTGTGGAGGATTATCTTGCCTGTTAAGTGATGTAAGAAGATCCAGCCCATTGTGGGCGGTACCATTCCTTGTTTGGGGTCCTGCTCTATAGAAGAGCAGAGGTGGCTGACCGAGTTGCAAGCAGGCAGCATGGGTGCATCGATTCCGCTCCGCTCTTGACTGTGGATGTGCTATGACGAGCTGCCTTGATTCCCTGCAGTGATGGGCTGGAACCTGGAATTGCAACCTAAAATAAGCCCAGCTGGCTTTGGGTCAGGGTGCATCATCAAGGAGCGTAAAGGCAGCTGGGACACGTGGCAAGTGCTTTACCAACTGTGCTGGCGTCCCAACTCCCACAAGGCTTATTAAACATGAGGTCTCTGCCGCTTCCTGACTCTGCAGGCCCAGGACCAGGCGAGTTTGTGTGTCTGCCAACTCTCTGTGCTGCTGATAACTGACATTGTTGGCCCTTGACCAGGTGAGAGAACCTAGTGCTGGGGCCAGATTGTTTATGGGCTGGGTGAGCAACGCTGCTCACCCACACAGAGCTAGGTCCCCTTGAGGCCTTCTGGGGAAGACCCAGAATCCCTCAACTATCCAAGAGGCCATCTGTGCCAGAGTCATTGCTAACCTGGCAGACGGGCAGAGACGCACAGCCTACTAGGTAAGCCAGCTCAGTGTGACTGACAGTTCACAGGAATGATTAATAGCGGCAACAGGAAGACTCACTGTAGATGGTGCTCTCAGAAAAGTGAGGGCCTTTCGGCTGTGGGCTGATCCTGGAACTTCCAGAGGGTGTGCACTGCTTGCTTGCTTTTCTCTTTCTTTTCTGTTTTGAAACAGGGTCTCACTATGCAACTCTGGCTGTCTCTTTTTATAAAAATTACATTATTTTTTCCATGGGGGTGATGGTCTGTACACATGAAGGCAGCACCCATAGACGACATGGTGTCACCCAGATGTGAAAATGGTAAGAAAACTGGGAACTGTGCTTGGGGATGTAGCTCAGTTGGTAGAACAATTGCCCAGTTTGCACAAAACCCTAGGTTACAGCCCAGTGCTGCATAAGCCAGGTGTGGTTGTCCATGCCTGTAACCCCAGCGCTGAGGGATGGAGGCAGAGGTATTAGAAGTTTGAGGTCTATATAGGGAGTTTAAGGCCAGCTTCAGCTATATGAGACCATCTCAAAAACAAAGGGATGCTGGGAACTAGCCTCTCATGGAGTTCAGGTACTGTTTGCTTATTCTATTCTGATAGTTCTAGAAAACAATCCCATACTCCCTCACTGTACAAATGGGAATAGAGAGGCTAGAGAGGTAATATGGCCAACCTGGGTCCCATTGCTGGTGAGCTGCAGAGCCAGTGTTCCCATTGTGGCTGTCTGCCCATAGACAGCTGCCCATAACTACGGGCTGAACCCCTCATTCAGGCACACTCAGGACACTGAACGTCTTCTGGAAAAACGCGGACAGGGATCATTTGTGCAGTGCCTGCTTTGAGCCAGGGAACCCAGTTTTCCAGGCCATTTCTTAATAATATAGTAGTTCTTGCCTGTTTGCAAAGTGTGGGGAGTCAACAGGCTGGGAATGTAGCTCAGTAGGTAGGGTGTTCTTCGGGAATGCTTGAAGCCCTGGGTTTAATCCTCAGCACTGCAGAAAAATCAGGCATGGCAGTGCACGTGGTAAACCAGATACAGCAATGCACATGGTGAACCAGGTACGGCAGTGCACGTGGTAAACCTGGTTACGGCAGTGCACGTGGTAAACCAGATACAGCAATGCACATGGTGAACCAGGTACAGCAGTGCACGTGGTAAACCAGATACAGCAGTGCACGTGGCAAACCCGGTTATGGCAGTGCACGTGGCAAACCCGGTTACGGCAGTGCACTGTGGTAATCCTAACACTCAGGAGAACCGGCAAGAGGATCAGAAGTTCAAGGTCATCCTTGGGTTTGTAGTGAGTTTTAGGCTACCATGGGATACTGTCTGAAGGAGTTGGGGGAGGGTCCAGGAAAGGGAGCCAAGACTAGGGAGGATCACTACCTGTGCTGGCTGGTGTCACTGGAACTTGACCTGGGCCACTCACCCTGTGCCTCTCCTGACTTCTTTTCTGCTTTGCAGGCCTTCCCCGGGCCACTGGAGGTCCTCTTTACCCTTCATGTTCCCTGCGGCCTGCTGGCTCCCTGCAGTCAGAGCCGGGAAGGCTGCTGAACTCACCATCCGTGGTGTTCTAGTCCAGTGCTGATCTCAGGGGTCCAGGCTGGGTGTCCAGGTTGGGTTGAGTGCCAGGTTGGGTGGGAGGCAGGATGGTCTACAGGGAGAGAAATCTTGATGGGGATTTAGTGCACTGCTTTCTACTATAAACCACCCATATCCCAGCTCTCATGTGCCTATAGATGGTGTTGTGCCCAGATTGGCCTAGTATCACTTACGGTGTCAGGGACAAGCTCAGACTGCCCATGGACACCTCTGAGCACCCAGAAACCCAGCATTTGGAAACCCAGAGTTCAAGGAGTGCCATTCTGAGCACCCTTGTCTAGCTATTATACCTGCCTTACCCCTCCCCCCCTTTAGATTGCCCTGCTTTCCACAGTGATTGAAATCTAAACGCATGGCCCTCTGATGGCCTGTGGGTGGGTGTGTTTGGCTCACACAGACCTAGAGGGAGCAGAAGTGCTCTCACAGAAGTGGGCCCAGAGGCCCTTTGATTTCTATCAAGGTAGGAGCTGCCTGAACAGGTAGGGTTAATAGCAGTGTAGGCTGGGGGCTTGGAGGAGGCAGAAAGGGAGCGCCAGAACCAGAAGTGGGTTCCCGCTGTGCTAGCCCAGAGCCCGTGGAAGGGTCTCTAGTGTGGTGGAACTGTGTGCCAGGGTGTGCCAAGCCATTGTGCCTCCAGTGCTCCTTCAAGAGCTCGGGATCAGGGAGACCTGAGCTGAAAGGGCTCTGCAGAGGACCAAGAGTAGCAAAGCAGCAACAAGGCAGAGAGACACAGGAAGGAAATGCTACACTGGACTAGAGAGCTTCAGTCCTGTCTACCCGCCAGCCACTCATCCAGCACAAGCACACCCCCTACTCATATACCCATCTCCTCGCCCCCCACTCACCTGCTCACCTGCCCACTCACCCTCCCAGCCATTCCCTAATCTGCTGATTTGTCCAACCACACCTTTTTATCCATCTATCCATCCATATACCCACCCACCCATATGCCTGTTTTCCATCTATCTACCAGCCTACACATTTGCCCATCTTCTGTCCATGTGCCCACCCACCCACCCACCCACCCACCCACCAGTCCTTCCATCCACTCATCTACCCCTCCACTGATCAAATGCATTTCTTTTTGTTGGCTACGTTTTATGCTATTGCCATTTTCATCCAAGTTGTTTCTCAGAGTAGTTTCTGCCATACCAGCCACCCTCTTTCCTTCCCCTACTCTTGCCCTGAATGCTAGGATTGTGGTGTGAGCCACCATGCCTGCCATCCCTCTCTTACTTCTGATATCTATTCTCTCTTTTCCTTCCTGTCCCTCTCTCTGACTTAGACACACACACATACACACACACATATGCACACACACACACACATGCACGCACACACACACACATGCACACACACACACTCACACACACTGCTACTGGCTCCTAGCTCTTCAGACTGCTTTCTTGTGAGTCTTCGTTTCCCTCTTTGTGACTCACTTGAAACTGGAAGCTCATTTACCCCAAGCTATGGCTGCTTCTGATTCCCTGTGTCTTTCTTAAAGCTTGATTTGAAGATGTCACTCAAAACATATTTCTTGGGTCAGTGGAGAAGTTGGTAGTGAATGTCTGGCATGAGTCTAGGGTTGGGGAGAAAGAGAGTTGCGTGTGATTCAGTCAGACAAGGATAGGATTGATTCCTTGAGCTGATGCCATCTCTGCGACCTGGGAAGAAGTCATTTGAGCTCTGAATCTCATTGTCTTTATTTCTCATAAAATAACATGTAAAATTATCTGTATGGTACAGTGCCCTGATAGGCGCTCCTGTGGTACCTGGCATGTGGCGATCAGTAGGTGATGGCTCCCCTCCCCTCTGCTCACATCCAGTGGTGTGAAGGTCAGGGCCACCTTGCTTAGCTGGACCCAGCAGAGCCACACAATTACTGCGAGGACAAAAAGTCACCCAAGCCCGGACCAGGCAGGTGAACAGCAGAAAGCAGCTTCTTGTTTCTGTCTCTTATTCCTCCTGCCTCACCCTGGGGGCCCCTGGGCCCTAAGTCTCAAGGGAAACGACAATATGAAAGATAAGCCGCTGAGCTGCAGGCAGGCAACATGGCAGGTGCCTGGCTGTGGACCTGTTGACGTGTGTCCTGTAGCTGAGTGACCAGATGGCTAGTTTTCAACACACAGGACTTGTGAAGGTCAGCTGAGCACAAGTAGACACCAGGAGGTGAGCAGCAGCGGCCTGGACTCCAGGGAGGGTGCACGGTGCCGCGGCCACAGGCATTTACTCAACTGAATTCCCACCGCCGTCTCCGCGACTGCGTTTATTACCTATTAAATAATTATCTCATTTGGAAAGTGTTTCTTAATCTAGGGCAGACTCTACCCCTGGGGCCAAGGTTTTGCAATGTGCTGTCTCCTGCCTGAGCCAACCGGGCTGTGGCGGGACCATGATGTGCTTGTCCTGGCGAGGGGCCTAATCCTAAACCAGGCCTTCAGGAAGCACCTCGGGGCTGGGCATGCCTTTCTGCACCTAAGAAGTCCTGGCTAAGAGACACAGCACCAAGATTATCTCCTCCCCTCCTCTCCTTCCCCTCCCCTCTCTTCTGGTCTCTCTCCTTTCATTATGTCTTAAGTAGCCTAGGGTGGACTCCAATGTAGCCCAAGGATGACCTTGAACTTCTGATTCTCCTGCTTCTACTTCCCAAGTGCTGGGATTATATTTGTTAACAAGACACCCTCCCACCACACACACTCTTTCTTGTCTCGTGTAGCCCAGGCCGGCTCCTAATTCTTTACTTAGCTAAGGAGAAACTTCTGATTCTCCTTCCCCAAACCCTTGAGTGCTGAGATTACATATGTATGCCTGGTTCATAAAATGCTGGGGATGGAACCCAGAGCTTCACGGATGCTAGGCAGGCATTCTACCGACTGAGATCCATCCCAGCTCGGGCCTGTCTTCAGTAGTCTTCTGACGGAAATCGTCCAGGGCTCTGCCTCTGCTGGCGTTGTTTGCTCTTGTCTGGAACTTGACCACAGGAGCGGATTCCCCAAATACCCACGGATGGACGAGAGATGGCAGGGCCTTTGGCACAGGGTAAGACTCCACGTTCAGCTCTGCCTGCTCTGTCATTCCTGTCTTGTAATGCCAGTGGCCTCCACACTGACCTTTTCTTTTGTTGGACACTAGACAAAGACGCTGTGTTAAGTAAGTACAGCTCAGCCTTACCGTGCCCCACCTTCTGCCACTGGAGAGTTTTAGGAGGAGCTGATGCGCTAGCTCAGTAGGTAGAGGCACTTGCTGCCAAACCCAAGAACCCGAGTTAGAGTCCCAGAATCTGCATGGTAGAAGGAGAGAACCAAAATCTTTAGGTTGTCCTCTACCTTCATTATCACCTCCCTTCCAAATCGATAAATGTGATATAAAGCTCCCTTCTGTAAAGCACACATCTTTTATTTCAGCACTTTGGGCCTGAGCAGGAGAGGGGGATTTGTGTGAGTCTGAGTCCACACTGGGCTATATAGTGGTTTCCGGGTCAGCCAGGGCTGTGGAGTAAGACCCCATCTTTAAAGAGAGAGAGAGAAAGAGCTGGCCCTGACCCTTATCAGCTGCAGAGAGAGTGGCCTTTTTGCCACTCCTGGGCAACACAGTAGAGCTGCCCTGAAGGTGTAGGTGTGGGAGATCCCTGAGGACATGAAAGGTGGAGAAATGGCCCTATTCCTTGCTCATCACTGTAAAGGGTGAACCAGCCACGGCAATGCGGGAGGGCTCACCTTGGTGCCGAGGACAAGGGAGGGTGCCCAGGCCCAGGGCTATGGGCTGACTCACCCCAGTATCCACCCCATCTTGATCTGCTGAAGCACGTGAAGGTATCCAAAGCTGCAGGATCTTCACAACACAGGGCAACAGCAGGCTATCAAAGAGGAGTCCCAGTGAGGGCCCAGAATCGCCTCAACCCAGACCAGTGATTCTTTGCAGTGAATATTTGCAAGTAAAGATATCTGGCCGGGCGGTGGTGGCGCACGCCTTTAATCCCAGCACTTGGGAGGCAGAGGCAGGCGGATCTCTGTGAGTTCGAGACCAGCCTGGTCTACAAGAGCTAGTTCCAGGACAGGCTCCAAAACCACAGAGAAACCCTGCCTCGAAAAACCAAAAAAAAAAAAGGGTTTATCACGCTTAGATTTCCCCTGCTTCTTTCTTCTTTTTCTTTTTTCTCTTAAATTTTAAGGGGGATGGCTGCAAGGGCAGAGGGTGGATACACAGGGATGGGAAATGATAGGGATCGAGATGCATGATGTGGAAGACACAAAGAATAAATTTTTAAAAAGTTGTAAAAAACAGAGAGAGAAAAAGAGAGGGACCAGCCAGACGTCTCAGCAGGGAAGACACATGGTGCTTATCCAACAAGCCGAATGGCCTGAGCTCTGCCCCCACAACCACCTAAAGGTTAGAGAGAAAATTTCAAAATGTCGTCCTGTGACCTCCACAGTGCACACCACGTGCCCCTCCCATCACACACATTGATCATAAATGAAATTAAATTTAAAAGTAATTTTAAGTTTGATAGACTTGGTAGCACTTTTGCAAACAGTACTGAATGCACAGAAGCCCACTCTTTGCCCCGTCTTGTCTACTCCTTGAGTTCGTGAGGTCCCAGCTTACCTGACATGGGTCCTTTCATCTCTGCCTCCCGACTTCCTCTCTGTGTGTCATTGTTACTTCTGAAATATGCTCAGGCTAGGCTCCAAAGCTGGCTGCACTCCAGCTGGCCGCCAATATCCATTTCAGAAGCTACGAGAGCCCCTGGAGAATTGGCTCGCTGTTAGCATCCTGGGACACAGACTGGGATGCAGACCTCAGCGTTAGCCGAAGTGGCTTGGCTACCATCGGGGGCCACTGTGGGAGAAGTGACCAGCTTGAGGATAATGGTAGAACATCATAGGACACCCCCCGCCCCCCACTCACCCAGTCCAGAAGAGCATTTCCAGCACCTGTTGGTTAAAGGTGCATGAAGGACCTGCTGGTCACCTGTTCACCCTGGAGAAGGCTCCTGTGCAGAACAGCACTGTGTAAACAGGGCTCATTATGGGAGCCTGGTCCTAGCCTCATTGTCAGTAGGCAGGGAGCTGTAGAAGGCTCTGGAGCACCGAGGGACAGCACAAGTAAGAGACTTAATGGGGTGAGGAATGAATCTGGCTCAGCCGTCTGGATCCCTCCACATACGGTTGGTGTTAGTATACCTGCCCACGGGAAGGGACCGGTCCTTTGGACCCAAAGCTGCTGGGTTTCCACAATACAGGGCCACGGCAGGATGACCAAGAGATGGTCCAGTGAGGAAAGTGAGAAATTCAGATAACTCACACGGCTTCCTATGCAGCCCGTGCACGCAACTGTGAGGGGAGGGGATGGAATACGTGAAGCGGGTTGAGGAGGCTGAGGCCTGTTACCACCAGCCCTTCAAAGGAGCCCTCTTCACAGTGGCCAGTTATTTTACAGTCATGGGGTGCGGGCTTCTTTCAGCTTCTGTCAGGGAGGCTGCAAGGGCAGAGGGTAGATACTCAGGGATGGGAAATGATTGGGATCGAGATGCAAACCTCATCTGTTTACAAGACGAGGAATCTGAGGGTCCCCATGTCCCCAAGTTCAGAAAGACTGAGGGAAAAGCCTAAATTCCATCGAGGGCTGCCTGTCCCCTTGCAACTCTGTACTGAACAAGCGGTGTGGTAGTTTTTGGGAGGAGCCCGGCAGGGTCCTGGTGGCTCTGTGGAGATACCGGTGGTGACACTGCCCTTGGCCAGACTTCTGTCCCTGAGTTCGGGCGAGCAGGACACAGGAGGTCTTAAGCCTGGCTTCTCACACAGGAGGTCAGAGGACAGCCCCCGGTGTCTTGTTCACGGCTCTGTATGCCAGCACAGTGCCCTCTGAGCCCTGGAGCTCTCCTGTTTCTGCTTCCCACTGCTTAGGAACACTGGGAAACAGTTCAAAATATGCAACTTCCATATCTGGCTTCCCGTGGGTTCTGGGGATCCAAACTCAGGTCCTTACACTTGCAGGGCAAGCAATTTACCCACCATTTCCCCAGAATCCTTTGCTCGATGTCAAACAAAAAGAAAATATTGACGTGAGTCTAGCCTGTGCTTGGCCCTCCTGGAGCGTTTAGATGTAGTGGTTCACAGACTGTCACAGAAAGGATGAATTCCTCTACGCTGGACCCTTCCCGCCTGCCTTCCTGACCTCTCCAGGCCTGGGCCTGCTGAGCCAAGCCCCTTTGTTAAAACAGATGAAAAAGGCATCTCTCTGCTAGTCCGGCAGGCCACGGGCCACCCGCTGAGGAAAGGCGGCATCCCGCCTGCTCAGTAAGTACTGGTCTTTGCGCTAGCTGGCTCCCCTCTTGGATTCATTACCACCTGACCAACATGGATCTGCAGAGCCTAGCAGGCCGTATCTGCAGGGGCTGACTGCTCGGCAGATTTCAATGAAGACGATCGCTTGTCATTTTTTATTAATGAGCAAGTGCCTGATTCATTATACATCTGAGGGGTGAGTCACCCCAGATGGGGAGGAGGGACGCAGAAGTGTGCAGCCGCCAAGGAAGGGGTGACACTGTCTCTGTGGGAGTCTTTAATTTCTGTTGCTTCCCAGCGCAAGCAAATCAGTTGAAGAAGGCACCTGGGCTAGGCAAGCAAGGTTCCGGGGACTACTCCAGAGGTGTGCGACCTTCTCACACTGAGACGCTGACCCTGTCGTCCACAGGGTCATAGCTGAGAGCTGCGAAATTGAGTTAGAGAAACAAAAACAACAACTCAGGGCTAGAGCCGTGTCTCAGTGGGTAGAGCTTGCTGCTCCAACCTGTGGGCCTGAGTTCGGATCCCCAGCACCCACATAAAAGCCAGCTGTGGGTGGCTGGAGAGATGGCTCAGAAGAATAGAGCACTGGCTGCTCTTCCAGAGGTCCTGAGTTCAATTCCCAGCAACCACATGGTGGCTCACAACCATCTGTAATAAGATCTGGTGTCCTCCTCTGTACTGCAGGATACATGAAGGAAGAAACCTATTACATAATAAATAAAAATATTTTTTTTTTTTTTAAAAGCCAGCTGTGGTGGTGCATACCTGTAATCTTCGCGTGAGAGGAGAGAGACAGGAGCACTGGCCAGCCAGTCCGGCCAGTTGGAGAGACACAAAAAAAACAAGGTAGAGAAGTGGTTGGTTTGGAGGACACCGGATAGCAAATTCTGGTCTCCTTATGCGCGCATGCACGTACACACCCATACACACACCCACACACATGATTCCAAGCATCTCTATGTCCTAATCTGTACACTATGCAGGCTCCTGTGTGGCATTCTGAAAGTTAGAAGTCGTTTTTAATGTGTGCACCCTGAGCTGAGCACTTAATACACAGGTGGAATTGTGGTGTGTGTGCTACCATGTGGGGCCTGGGGATCCAGCCACGAGGCTTGGCAGCAGTCCCTTGCCCCGTGGGCCCACCTTGCCAACCCAGGGAGCATGTTGTAACAGCGCAGTGGAGCAGAAGGGTAGCTGGTGTCGGCTCTACCGAGAAAGTTTGAACCTTGGACTCTGAACTGTGTTAAAAAGCATCTGCTTCATAGGATTCCGAGATTAGCGTGCTGGCACATCAGAGGATGCAGCTGAGCCCACTTGTAACTCAACCTTATTTAAAATAGGGCTCTTCCTGCCCTGGGCCTGCTGATGGCTCCGGAGGCTGTGAGAACCCTGGAAGCAAAGGCCCGCACTGACGTCCCTTGCGTAGGGATTCTAGATACTTCTCTGGCGTAGCTTGCTGCTTCCAGTATCTCCAGCCGCTGCCTGTGTCAGCTCTAGCTAATGGTCTCACCCCATCAGGGCCCTCTTCCTAGCGGTGTCCTCACCTGACCTCTTTAGTCACGTGGCCCATCATGGCCCCTCTGTTTCTATGACAGTAGGCCATTTTGTACGTGGTATGGCATGAGCAATGTCCAGCTTACGCCGTTACACCCAAATACTCAAGAGTGTCCCGTCTAAATGACTGGTTCTGTATTATTTGTGTGACTAGATATATAGTGCATAAACATGTATGTGTGTGCACATGTGTATGTATACATGTGATTGTGGAGGTCAGGAAATCATCTTACTGTTGCTCCTCAGGTGACATTCACCTTGTCCTTTTTGAGATAGGTCTGATTGGTTTTCCAAGGAGGCTAGACTGTTCAGCCCGTGAGCCCCAGGGACCTGCCTCTCTCTTCCTCCCTAGCGCCGTGTCATAGTTTGGGTTGCTATTGCTGTGATTAAACACATGACCGAAACTTGGGAGAAGAAAGAGATTTTATGTCATCTTAACATCAGGTAATTGTCCATCATGCAGAGACGTCAGGGCGGGCACCTGGAGGCGGGAGCTGAGGCAGAGTTCCATGGAGGAATTCTGCTTACTGACTTGTTCCTTGTTTTTATAAAATCTAGCACCCCTGGCCCAGAGATGACACCACCCACAGTGGATTCGGCCCTTCCACATCAGTCATCAAGCAAGGAAGCATCATACCACAGGCTTGTCTACAGACACATTTGTCTGGTGGGCACATTTTCTCAGAGGTTCCCCTTCCCAGATAACTCAGGCAGGTGTGGAATTGAGATCTCGGGTGCATTACCACACCTGGCTTTTCCCGTGTGGGTTCTTGGCATCAAACTCAGGGCCTCACACTGGTGCATCACATCCCCAGCTCCCCGGGGTTGTATTTTTAAAGTTGGAGCTCAGAGTTCAGTCAGGCCAAAGCTCAGCCACACTGCAGGTACCTGATTCTAACCTAACCTAGAAACCTACCTGTAATGCATTATCTCTACAAGAGAAAGAGATGCCATTGAGTTCTAAATAAAAATGCCAGACTTCAGAAAAGCAGCTGACTTATGAGACGGGGCAAACTGGATTCAAAGTAAAGGTCAAATGTGCTCTGGTGATAGCCCAGACAAGGCAAGCATTAGGAGGCGTGAGAGGGAGCGGCTGAGAAGGGAAGCCAAGGGAAGGTGTGGCCTAGGGGAGGATGGAGCCAAGTGATGGGCAGGGCCTGACTGGGTACAATGGCGTTCTTGTGGGCTTCTGAGGATGAAGGAGGAAGCCAATTCGGCAGTAAAATGGCTGAGTATGTGGGGCAGCAGGAGAGGCAGCTGGGCTTCAACCGCCGCAGCAGGCAGAATCACCTGCTATTCTTTGGGCTTTGGTGGCAGCATAGAGGGTTCTGGGTGTAAAAGGTCCCACTCTGAGCCTGTGAGAGAGACCGTGGGAGGTCCCATGTGGGGATGCTGGCTGCATTGGTCCTCCTGAGAGACTAATTCTGTTACCTGGCATATCTGCCTGTCTCTGTACCAACCTGATGTCTCTTCTGTGGGTTCTGCAGGACCAAAGTCTGTGCTGGATCCATTCACCAGTTTTGGTCTGGAGAGTCCTGTCCTATATAGGCCCAGGGTGTCTCGGCCCCAGTGGTGGGACTCAGCCATCCTGGCAGGTGTCTCCTACTTTGCTTGCCTGCGATGGGCCCTGGACATGGTGTGGCTATTTTCTCTGGGGAGATACTCAGAATTCACCAGAGAGATTTCTTTACACACTCGCAGCCTGTCCAAGCCAGTCAGCTCAGAGTCGTTAGAGTGTGCAGGGCCTGACCTAGCTGCAAACATTTGAGAAGGCATGTCTCTGAGACCGATGGGGTCACAGAGAGCCCTTGCTGTAGGACTTCACTGAGGGTGGGCGGCCTCCCTTACATTGTAAAACTTACATGTATTTGTTATTAATGTGATGGAGAACACACATGTACCATGGTGCATGTGTGGAGGTCAGAGAACAACTCATTGGAGTTACTTCTCTCTTTCCACCATGTGGGTCCTGGGCGTGGAACTCAGGTCCTTAGACCCTCTGAGCCACCTTGTTTTGTTTTGTTCTTAATTTATTGTTTTTTCTTTAAAAAAAAAAAACAAACCATGCCCCCCCCCTCATCCCGTCTACCAATCCCAGTTCCCTCTCACCCCATTCCTCCCATTTTCTTCACCCATCCCCCCACTCCCATCCATTCCTCAGAGACAATAAGGCACACTACCTTGGGGAAGGTCCAAGGCCCTCCCCACTATATCCAGGCTGAACAAGGCATCCATCTAAAGAGAACAGGTTCCCCAAATGCCAGTACAAACAGTAGAGACAAGTCCCAGCCTCACTGCCAGGGGCCCGCAGTCGGCCCCAGCCATGCAACTGTCACCCACATTCAGAGGGACTAGTTTGGAATTGTACTGGTTCCTTCCCTGTCTGGCTGGAGTTGGTGAGCTCCCATCTCTCTGGTCTATCTTGTAAAAACCTCCTTCTGACTCTGATGTTTCCTAAAGAACTCTGTAAGGGTGTGTGTGTGTGTGTGTGTGTGTGTGTGTGTGTGTGTGTGTGTGGGAATGCACAGGGACTCTTGAACGTTAGACCTTTGACGACCACACGCCTTCCGTGGAACAGGGTTTCACTGGGGAAGCTGCTATGCAGATGGGTTTCTAGGCCAGTTCACAACTGTTGCTGTGCACCTCCCCCTGATATCACATGCTCACTCCAAAGGGAAGGGACAGAGGGCCCCTGCCCCATCAGCGTCTATCCCAAAGAGGCCTCCCTTTCCCTGTGAGGCAGGGCGTTCGCTTCCCTTCCCTTGTTTTCTTTCTGTGGCCTCTGCTGTATCATTCCAGGCTGTACCACCCAAGTAGGGATCTGCTTTTTCATTTGGCTGAGGTGGGTGCTTTGGAGATGTGAGTTTCGTGTAACACACCAAGACAGACCCCTTGACCTCTTTGCCACTTCACAGCCTTGCAGCAGTATTTGGCTTGACTGTCCCTCTACCTGGTCTGGCCTGGGAGCCACTGTGAATCACCCCATCCTGGTTGCTGTTGTGTGATAGCTAGGAGCCACTGCCCAGGCTCTAGGCCCTGTATGTTCAGCTCCTGCTGCATCAGAGATCGGCCCCTCTCTGGATCCCAGATGTCCTCGTCAAAGGAGGCACAGAATGATGATCAAGCAGGCTATTTCTAGCCCGAAGCCTGTGCCTCAGGCAGCACAGCTGGGACTAAGCTGGAGATGTACTTGGTGTTGATAGGGCAGTGTCTCTGCTCCTTATGAAGGATGGCCACCAGTGTCCTCATACCGTGTGTCTGTCTGTCCGTCTGCCTGCCTATCTCTAAATCTCCATTTGTGTCCCCCTGTGTGTGTGTGTGGGGGGCATATGTGTGTCTGTCCATCCATTAGTCTGTCCCGGTGTGTGTTTCTTGTCTCTGTGTATCCATGTGTATATATGTGTGTGTCCGTGTATATGTATGTATGTGTCTGTGTCTGTATGTGTAATACATGTTACATGTACATATTCACGTGGGCATGTGTGTGTGTACATAGAAATCTGAGGTTCATACCAAATGCATTTCTCAATTGCTAGAGAGCCCCGGGGACTGACCTGTCTCCACTTTCCCAGTGCTGAGATTACAACCATGTCTGGCCATTTTCTTTTAACCCCTAGTTCTAGGACTCAGGCTCGGGTTGTTCTGCCTGCGAGGCATGACACTTTGCTGACTGGGCCATCTTCACAGTGTTCTGGCTGCTTTTACAGCGGACAGAGGAGCCCTGCTTACTCCTGCCTCCTGTGTAAGAAGTGTGTTTGTGTTGTGGATCCCGGAGGATGTCTGGTAGAGCTGTCTTAAGTGTAGGGCTCCAATTTGGTCATAGACAGTTTCAGAGGGGGACATGGAGTCAAGGACCTCTCAGAAAGGGTTGGGCAGGACAGTATGCATCAAGTATGGGTGAGGAGAGAGGCAGCTGACCCTGGGCTCTCCTCCTCCTCCTGGTCAGTCCCTGTGCCCTTCCCTTCCTGCCCAAGGGTCTCTCTAGCAGCTTGGATTTATATCCCCCCCCCACCTTTTTTTTTGGAAAAGCTAGTTTCAACAAAAATCTTATTTATTTATTTCTGTCTTTGGCTCTGTGTGTGTGTTATGCATTGCTGCGTGTAGATTAGAAGACAACCTGTAGGGGTGTGTGTGTGTGTGTGTGTGTGTGGTATGCATTGCTGCGTGTAGATTAGAAGATAACCTGTAGGAGTGTGTGTGTGTGTGTGTGTGTGTGTGTGTGTGTGTGTGTGGTATGCATTGCTGTGTGTAGATTAGAAGACAACCTGTAGGAGTTGGTTCTCTTTACTGTGTGGGTCCTGGGGATTGAACTCGGGTCCTCAGACTTGTCACGTCAGCAAGTCGCCTTACTTGTTGAACCTTCTTGCTGCAGGTCTGATCTGTTTCCGTGCTTTTAATGCCTGGAGGTGGAATGGGGAAAAGGATACAAAATGCTATTGGTGAGCCAGGCGTGGTGGTACGTGTCTCTAATGCTAGCACTTCAGAGGTAGAGGCAGGAAGATCAGGAGTTCAAGGCCATCCTCTGCTACGTATTGAATTTGAGGCCATTTTGGGCAACAAGAGACACTGTATCGTCCCCCCCCACACACACACATACAAATCGCTGGTATAGAAAAAATAAAGAAGAATATGGCATGTAGCGGGCCACAGCCTTGAACTCTTAGCCCTGGGAAGGCAAAGGCAGGAAGATACCTGGTCAGCCAGTCTAGTCCAAACGGCATGTGAGCCACTGTCTCAAGCATAAAGTAGAGAAGGACTAGGGAGATGGCTCAGAGGTCGAATTATGAGCTGCTTTTACAAAAGACCTGAGTACAGTTCCCAGTATCTACACTGGGCAGCTCATAACTGTCAGCAACTCCATCTCCAGGGGATCTGATGCCTTCTTCTGGTGTCCACGGGCACCTACATCCATGTATATCTACCCACACACAGACACACAGATACACATAAATAAATCTTTAGAAACAAAACCCAAGGTAAAAAGCTGCTGAAGAAGACATCTGGCACCAACCTCTGGCCTCCACGTGCATGCACACACTTATCTACATATGCCTGTACAGATGTGTGCACAGAAGTCAGGGGCAGTGACCGTGGCCAGTCATGTATCTTCTACAAACTTGCTATGTACAAGAGATAAGTCGTTCTCCCTTCTTGAGCCTCAATTTCTGTAAGGTTCATGTCTCTAATGTCCTCTAAGGTCCCACCCAGGTTCCTCTCACTCCCTTAGGATGTAAGTCAAGAACTTGAACCTCTGTGTCTACCCCCTATTTCCTCTTGTATCGGACTCGCTCAGCCCCTGTCTCAGGAAGCTTTTCCCCTGATGGAGGCTGGAGGCGTCCAGGTGAGTCAGAGCCTGCCAAAGGCTCACATAGTGGGAGGAATGCAGTGTTCCAGCAGGGCCAGGACCCATGTCATGCCAGCAGAGCGTCCTCAGATGTGAGCTGAGCATGACAGGCTACTCCAAGTCACTGCTGCAGAGCGGCTGTGTCAGCCCAGTGTCCCTTGTGGGCTCATTGCCAGCCTGCCTGGCCACATCCCTCCCATGTTGGTAAGCAGTAAAAGGACAATTTTCTTGAGACCGTTCAAGTGTAAGCAAGGTTGCAATGGCTGTGTTTGTACAGGTTTGGCACGTAACTGAGTCTCTGCCTCCCTGCCTGGGCCTGGTGCACTCCAGGTGTGAAGCCAGTCATGGAGGCAGGGAGAGCTGTGTGGGCTGGGTGCTCTAGAGTCAGGGAGGGAAGTGCAGAGGTGGAGATGAGGCTCAAAGAGAAACCTGAAGCTAAAAAGTTAAGTGGCGTTGGACAAAGGTGTCCGGGGGAGGCTGTGGAGGGTGAGCGACCCCCCCCCATACACACACAGGTGGACCCCAGGCCCCTTGAACTCTCAGAATGCTGGGGAGAATGTTGAGTCTTTTGAGCCCTGGCAGAGCCCAGCTTCTAAGCACCACAACTTCACCATCTCAATCCCCTGGTGGTCTGAGCAGCCAGGAGGGCTTGCAGACAGGAATCTTTATTGTCTGCCGTGAGCCAGGGCTCCGAGTTTCTTAGAAAAACATGTGCGTTAAAACTGAGCTTCCCTGGGGACGGTGCTGTTTGCACATGAGGAATGAATTGGGAGGAAAGTTCAATTTCAGAGAGAAGGAAACAAAGTCACATTGACAAAGGAATGTTCTAGAGACGGAAAAATTGAGGAGATTCTTTTTGACACTCTTTCAAGTCTTCCCCTTTGGGCTTTTGGAAAGCACTGCCTTCAGGGCCCCGAGGGTTCTAAAAGTGGGGGTGCTGTTTCTTTCGGAAGATGATATGCTAGTAAGTTCTTATGAGTTGTTCGCTGGTGCAATGGGAACCCCACCTGTTTGTGGGGCAGCAGCGTCCCTTATCCCCCCACTCCATCGTGCACACCGTGTGACATTCAGAAAAGCTAGGTGGGGAGGTTAGGCCTTCCTGGCGGAACTCAAGCCCAGTCAGATTCTGTCTGTGAAGAAAGTAGGTTGGGGAACGGTATCTGGAAACACACAGGTGTCTGATGATGAGGAAACAGAGCTGACAACTAGACACGGTTCTAGACAGAGGCACACCTTGAAACCTCCATGAAGAGGGAAGGAAGATCCCAACTCCAAGAAGAGACAATGGTCACCGTCCCCAGACCCTGGCAGAGAGCAGTAGACTTGACATTACAGACCAGCAGCGTTGGGATCGTTACCTATCCTTAGGGGAAGGATGTGACCAAGTAGTTGTGTGGTATTGGGGCTAGAGAGTCAAGCTGGGAAGATGGGAGGTTGTGGAGGGTACCATTCCTGGTCCTGGAATTAATGGGAGTGGAGGCTGGGAGGGGTCTGGCTCTTGGTGGGACTAGAGATGTCTGTGGCCAGGGCTGATCCCTGGGGCCACAGCAGTTGGGCCTAAACTGCTACTTGGGATCATGGACACATCTTTGTCTTGGCAGTTTTTGGTTTTTAAACAAATCGTGGTCGTGCACCTTCTCAACAATTTAGTTTTCTTTCCTTCCTCTCCTCTTAGCTAGTCCCATTACAACCTTTTGAAGCATGAAATGAATTTTGCTGGCCCCCGCCAGTAGGACCCTTTCTCTAGATAATGGATCCGATGAAATGGCTATAATCTTCCTAGGTAATGAGTGAAAGTTACGCCCTCCAGTTGGGCCCAGCATCCCTCTTCCTGATTTATGATAGATGGGTTAAAATAGTAAACTGAGAGCAGTTGCAAAAATCTCCATCAATCACCAGGGTGTGTTGCTTAAACTGTAGAAAGGTTTTCAGACGTGAGCTGCTGGGAGCCAGTGAAGGAACAGTTGGCAGCCCTAGAGCCCTAAAGCAGCAGTAAAAGGAAATCTTTGTATTTGTATTCTGGACACAGAGGTGTGGAACAGACCAGGCTACTTAAGAAAGGAAAGTTACAACAAACAAAACCATGCCCCTTGGGCAAAAGATGTCTCCTTGTAGGGCTCCAGACTACAGGGTCTCGGAGCTCCTTCTCAGTCCCATAGAATTTCACAACTCTTTCTAGACAGTTTTTCTGTTTCTATCAAATGAAAGAGGTTGAGTTCGGGACCGAGATTAGCACGCTGCCCTTGCAGGGGACCTGAGTTCAGTTCATAGCATGCACTTTGGGTGTCTCGGGATGCTGTGTCCTTTTCAGGTCTCCATGGGTGCACATGTATACTTGATTTTGAAAAATGTTGCCCTCACATACAGCAATAAATACTTTCATTTGTGTGGTGTTTTAGTGGGGGTAGATTTTGGTTTTTAGTTTGTTTGTTTTGGCTGTCATTGTTGTTTTGTTATTGAGACAGGTTCTCACTCTGTCAGGGGCTGGCCTGTTCCAGAACTTGTAAAGATCTGCCTGCCTCTGTCTACTGAGTGGTGGGATTAAAGGTGTGTGTCACCACACACAGCTAACAATATTTTTTAAAGAAGTCTGCCAAAATATAAGAGGGCTGGAGCACAAATCCCTCAAGTGTAAGCGAGGGAGGTAGCAGTTAAATACTTACTGTGTAAGGGTGACAACCAAGTTAAGATCCCTAGAACTCACCTAAAATGCTAGCAGCATGGATCTGTAATTCCAGCCCTGGTGAGGTAGAGACAGGCAGATCCTCGGAGTTTGGTGGCTGTCTAGCCTACCTGAACCTGAACCACTGATTCAGTAAGATTCAGATTCAGTGAGAGATCCTGTGTCAAAAGATAAAATGAAAATAGCATGATCTCTAACCTTCATGAAAACACACACGTACATGTACAAATACAGAAATCACACGCATAAAATGCATGTACGTGTGCACACATGCACACCCCTCATGTTTAATTGTTTCTACAGACAGTAAAATTAATTTGTTTCTTAGGGGTAAAAATATTGCAAATGCCAGCACTGTGCCCCTGGAATCATATGAGGCTGCACGAGTTATTTCATGGGTGCCAGCTTCATGTGTCATTTGTTCGAAAGGAAACATTTCTTTCATTGGATGAATGAATGAATGGCAAGATGCCCTTACAGAGATCCTGTCTAGCATGTAATCAACACCGTGTGTTGCAAGTAGCGAAATTTAAGTCCCATGAGAGCACAGCGACTTGGCTCAGAGCTCACAGGGAACTGGAAGACTTTAGAGAAGGGCCCTGGCTGGGTCCTTGTCTGCTCCACTTGAGCCTCACTAGTCACATGGACTCACACCTGAATCTGTGGACACCCTGGCTTGTCATTAAAGGGCAGGGTGTAGAGTCGACAGCCTTTGACACGGTAGTGAGATTGGGTGAATGCTAGAATCCCCCCAACTGCTGCTGAGTTGTCTTGATTCCTTCAGATAGCTTTGCCGTGTTCCAGCCCTGCTCCTGCCAGGGTCTGTACCCTCTCAGGTGGAGCCCGGCACCTGCCAGGGTCTGTACCCTCTCAGGTGGAGCCTGGCACCTGCCAGGGTCTGTACCCTCTCAGGTGGAGCCCAGCACCGTAGGCATCCCACTGTTCCTACCATTCTCTGTGTGTGATTTTCCATAGCCATAGAACTGAACCCCAGGGCCTCCTCTTTCCTATCTGTGACATAGAACACTTGAGACGTGGCGCCCACAGGTAGCGAGAAGCTCTACCTGCAACCTCATGGTCACCTCCAGGTAAGGAGACCGCCGTGGGCTGGCAGCCCTGGACCACCCTGCACAGATACCCAGGCAGGACTTGAGACGGGTGACAAATCACTTAGAGACAACATGGGCCAACCTCAGATCCCCAGTTTGAGGCAGGTGACTCCCACAGCTCAGATAAGCAGGTTGGGAAGATCCATGGATTTGTGAGTCCACAAAACAGCCTGTAAACACAGAAGTGGTCTGCCACTCCCTGCTTGCTTCCCTTGGCCAGGGCGGCCGTGCCCACGGTGTCTTCAAACTTCCAAACCAAGGCTGGGCTGCACTGCCCACCCAAGCCATGGTTTCCTCGTAAAGGTAGGGCAAGAGGCTGGGTGGGGAAGACTTGGTAAAGCATTGCTGAGTGTTCCAGCTTCCTCTTCTGTTGCCGTGACTAAACATCGAACAAAGGCAACTTGGAAAAGGAAGGGGCATATATCATTTTACAAGTTACAGTCCATTGTTCAGGGAGGTCAGGGCAGAAACCGCAGAGGAATGTGGCTTGATGGCTGGCTCATGGCCCCTGCTCAGCCAGCTTTCTTGGATAGTCCAGGCCCAGCTACCTAGAGATGGTGCTGCCCACGGTGGGCTGGGCCCTCGCCCATCAATCATCAATCAGGATAATCTCCCACAGACATGGCCACAGGCTAATCCAATAAAGGCAGTTCTTCAGTGGAGGTTCCTTCTTTCCAGGTGCCCATAGGTTGTGTCTATGGGCTAACCAGGACACCATGCAAGTGTGAAGACCTTAGTTCCTGTCCCTAGCCCTCATGCAAAAACCTAGGCCTAGCAGAGTGCGCCTGAAACCCCAGCACCGTGAGATGGGGGCAGGAGGGTCTCTGGCTTGCTGGCCAGCCCATCTAGCCAAGTTAGTAAGTTCCTGATGCAACAGGAGACCCTGTCTCAAAAAGAAAAAAAAAAATGGTGGGGCTAGAAAGATGGCTAAGCTGTTAAGAGCACTTGCTGCTCATGAAGAGAACTAGAGTTTCATTGCCAGCATCCATATCAGGAAGCTCATGAGTACCTGTAGTAGCTCAAACTCCAGGGGATCCTGTGTCTGCACATGTGTGGCATATGCATACATACACATACATTCATACACAAGTGAAATAAATTTGGAAAAAGTTGGAGAGTATAGAGGAAGACATTTCAGGCTGACCTCTGGTCTCCATGGGTGTGTGTGTGTGTGTGTGTGTGTGTAAAGCCATACACAACCTGACTGCCCTGACCCCATGACCACTACTCTGAGCTCCTTTGCTCTGGAGACAAAAACAGAGACCTTCAAGGTTGGAGGGTGGGGCTTTGGAACTTGAGTTTGAACATGCCCGGGTCTCCTCTCATCCGTGCCCGGGTCTCCTCTCCTCCGTGCCCTCCACCTCTCTGTCCCAACACCTGGCCACACACCACCCAGGACAGAACTTTTCTTTCTTTCCACCAGAGGATTTGGACCATGGGTGCTAATCACAGGCCGGTCTGTACTCTCTAGGTGTGGGTTTGCAAAGGACGTCTTTTGTTCTTGTTAGAGTAGCTAACCTCTAAATCTATTTAATATCCCTTCCCAGGCTGTCCGTCATTGTGACACATGGTTTTTCAAAGGATTTACTATTAGTTAGCAGCACAGGGCTTTCTCCCAGGGGTACCAGCTACTCGCAGTGAAGAAAATGCATGTTCAATGTAGCAATTTGTCTTTTTTTATATATTTATTATAAGAGTAAATGAGTTATTGTTGGAGACTTCAATATTATTGCAAATTAGGTGCTTCAAAAGGAGCCCGGCCCATTTATTATGTTTCTTAACTCCCGTAGCCAGCACACCAGTTCAGAAGCTGGCTATGGGTTCCAAACCGTTCCTGGGGTGAGGTGAGGGGGTGTCCTCACAGGGTCTGGCTGTGATCGTGGTATCACATTGTGCCAGAGACAAGAGAGACCTGGAATCACCTGCACAGGCTCTGGGGGGGGGGGCACATGTTTGAAGTTTGTTACTGTGTTACGTAGTGATGCGTGCTGATGGCTGGGGTCTGAGCGAGAGGAGGCCGTGGGATCCTGGGCTGTACTACCTGCCCTCTCCATGTTCCAGCCATGATCTCAGAGCTGAGGTAGAGAGGTTGAATTGTGACCTCAACAGTTCTTCAGCCAAGACCTCACTTTCAGGGTGTTGCAGCCCAGTCCCACAGATGCAGATTGATAAGGATTTGAGTGCGTCATCCCATGAGAGGAATCTGCCAGCCTGCAGTAGGCATCTTTCCAGCAGGGGCTCCTAGTAGGCCTTCTGCTGTGTAGCTGTGCCCCTTCGCCACCTGCTCTGACCAGGTGTAGGCAGACCGACAGGTGCAGTCCCCACGTGCAGCACACATCAGCAACACTGGGGAGGACCACAAGCACCCTGTCTAGTCAGGGTGACTATTGCTGCGGCACCATGACCGGAAAGCGAGTTGGAGAAGAGAGGGTTTGTTTGGCCTTCACTTCCGCAGTCCTGTTCATCACTGAAGGAAGTCAGGGCTGGAACTCAAACAGGGCGGGAATCTGGTCGCTCAGCCTGGTGCCGCCACTTGTTGGTTTCCTCTTCATAAGCTCTTCTGAGTATGATGGGCTAAAGGAAACAGTTAACAGCCCCTTGCGTGACAGTAATAGTAGCAAACATGGTTAACACTCACCCGTGCAGAATCTCCCCCTCGTAAAGGCCCACCAAGTTCTAGGGAATGTCCCTGCTGTCTTCTCTCCGTGTGTATTGTACACATAGTAATTGGTGCTCATGTCTTCCTCCTTTTACAGAAGAGGGTCAGATCCATTTCCTGTCTGGGAAGTTCTCTGCCCTAACCCTCATCAGCCTCTGCTTGTCAGTCTTTCGCTGGTGGTTCCCAAACTTCAGGGTCAGGGCACCGTTCCTGTGGAACAGTGCTGGGAGTGTCAATGGCTTTGATAGTTTTCTGACCCCCTCCCCCTGACACCCCATCCCTTCTTCTTTCCTTTTGACAGTGTCATGGAACCCGAGCTGAGCTTCAGCTTCCTATGTAGCCGAGGATGACCTTAATTCCTGCCTCCACCTTCGGAGCGCTGGGAATATAGACATGAGCCGCCCTGCCTGCTAGGAACCTTTGTTTGGAGAGTATATGTTTCTTGATATTTACCATTTTACAAACTGAAAGTAAGAAATTTAAAGCTTGAAATTAATTTTCAAAGTAACCTGTTTCCTGCTATTGAATGCGCAGATCTTCATGAACAGTTTGGCTTTTTATTACTATTTTCATTACGCTTATTTTACGTGTGTGGGGGTGTGTCTGTGTGTGGGTGCACCCACTCCACAGCGCACATTCACTGAAGGTAAGAGGCTACTTACAGGAGTTGGTTCCTTTCTTCACCCTGTGGATCCTGTGGGCCTAACTCAGGTTGTCAGTCTTGGGGATAGGACCTTTACCCGCTGAACCATTTTGCTGACAGTTACCCGGACACCTTCGGCAGCTCCCTGCTCTCCACTTGACAGGAGTGAAACACGCAGAATGTCCTAGGGAAAATAAAGAGGTTTGAAGGCTGGGGTAATGACTCGGTCAATTAAGAGTAGAAGGACCCGGCTTTGATCCCTCCAACCCCTATGAGGAAGCTAGACATGGTGGAGCACACTTGCAATCTCAACCCTGGAAACGAGACGGGATCCCCTGTGGTTCCCTGGCCAGGCAGCGTCCCTGGATTGGTTAGCTCCAGTCCAGTGAGAGACCCTGTCTCAAAAACTAGGGTAGATGGCACCTTACATTAGCACCCTGGGTTGTTCTCTGATTTACACACATTCGTGTACATGTACACGCGCACGTGCGCGCGCGCGCGCACACACACACACACACACACACTACTCACACAGTAAATAAGAAAAAATGACTTTGCAGATGCCTCAAAGGGTTCTCCAAGATCCCGAGACACCCTTAGACAGCACTAAACTTCATTAAACTTACAGGATGCCTTTGACCTTCCCTCTGAGGCCGGGCCAGGAGCATGCCTCTGGTAACCGCAGGCTCCCTGGGCTTCCTCATGTGACCACACTCGCATCCATAGACATTTGGCTTCCCCTCCTCAGCCCTGGAACATGCAGTCATAACACGCATTGTTTGCAGTTCACACTCCTGAGAACACGTTAGGGTCTTTCTCCTGACTGGGGAGGAGGAGTCCCCTGTGCCCTTGAAGTCCTAGGCAGACTCAGATCTCAGCAGGTACCACTGCCAGATCTCCACAGCAAGAACTTGCTCCGGGAAAGAGCTGCTGTCCCTGAGGTCTGCTCTGGGGGGCGTTGAGTTTATTCTCTGGAACCTTTGGCCACAGGGAACCACTGTCTCCCACCTTGTCCTCCCAAGACAGCTCCCAGCTGCATGCAGGCTGTGGGCCCCAGCTGGCGAGAGCAACTCCACTCTGCAGGGCCATGCAGCCGACAGAGCCGGGTCTGTGATGTTATACAGCTCTGGACCAGCGTGCTGGTTTGTTTGCCTTGGCCCTGGCTTGTTTTCTCAACTGGCTGGCCAGCCCTCTGCAAAATGTGTTTTGAAGCTTGCTTTTGCTTTTTTTCTCATTCACCCATTCGTGTGTCTGTATGTGTGTAGTGTACATCATGTGTGTATCTGTGTATGTAGATTCATACATGCGTGCGTGTGGGTTTACGTGTGTGTGCACATGGAAACTAGAGGTTGACATCTGGTATCTTCTTCAATCATTCTCTGCCTTGTATACCAAGACAGGGTCTTTCACTCAGACCTAGAGCTTGCTAATTTGGCTAGCATGGCTACTCAGTTTGTTCCAGGGATCCCCTGTCTCTACCTCCTGAGTGCTAGGCTTAGAGGCATGCTGCAGCTCCTGCAAGCTGAGGGTCTGAACTCCCTGTCTCTACCTCCTGAGTGCCAGGTTTATAGGTGTGTTGCTGCTCCTGCAAGCTGATGGTGTCCTCACACTTAGGCTTCAAGCCCTTTGCCCACTGAACCGCCTCCCCAGCCCCTAAACTTTATTTTCCAAAGAGAACGTTTCGTGAACCTCATTGGAGTATTGGAAAGTCATTATCACACGGTGCCACATGCCGACCAGGAGAAAGGCTCCAGGACCTGGGCTGGGGGACCACTCTAATGGGTGGGGAGCTCAGGTTGTGCCTAGAAACAGGCCATGCCCCTGTAACCTGCACTGAACGTCTACCCGTGGCATCTGTCACCCATGACCCGCAACATCCCTCCTTGTTTCTGGTCTCTGGGCATGCATTGTTTCCCCAGAACTGAGATATGACACGCTAATGAGGCATCTCTCTGCTGTGAGGATGCAGGCGGTTTCAAAAGATGGCTCAGCAGCACCCTGGCTGTAGTTTGTCAACAGCTGAATGCGGTGGCAGCTGTTGTCCTCACATGAGAGATGTGGATGAGGAGACAGCTGGTGGTGTCCGGGTTTGCTTGTGTGGTGTGGTGCCTGAGTACCCCAGCAAGGCCAAGGGTCTGCCCTGCAGGTGACTGAGTGCCAGGGATGTTTGCTTCTGGGTCCTTCAGCCCAACACCAGTCATTACTGGATTACTGGTAGGAATGTAGGCCAGCCTATAAGAGCTAACCTGGGTTATGGTTGAATATTTTTCACATCTCCCTTTATCCATAAGTGAAGGCTTAGGTCTTACAGGGTTCTTAGTGATAGGAAGCTTCTTAATAATGCCTGTGCCTGGCATGGAGCCATCTTTGAACCTGCTGGGCCAGTGGTCAGTCTATACCTCTCCATATTCAATGACTGAAAAGGGTGGAAGATGTCTCCCCACCTTCGCTTTGTTCTTCTATTGAGGCAGGCTCTCAAGTAGCATAGGCTGGCCTCAGAATCATTATGTAGCCAAGGATGGTCACTATTCCTGATCTTCTGCCTCCCCTCCTTCAGGGAATCCAACCCAGAGTTTCATCCATGCTATGCAAGCATTTTAACATCTTCCCTGTATCTGCACCCCTGGAGCCTCATCTCTAGATGACTTGCATGTTAACAAGCACACTGCATACTTGGAGCCTGTAAGAGTAGACCAAAGCAAGAGGGAAAGCCCAGACACAACCCAGGTGAGTCTAGCGGAGCCTGAAACAGATTCATCCTGAGTGCAAAAGGGTCTGGCGTCGTGCTTGATGGGAGGGCTGAAGAAGCAAAATCCTCTCTGTTGGAGAAACAGCCCTGAAATGGACAGGCTTGGAAGAATCGGCAGGGAAAATTACAGTTGATGCCTGCCCTGGCGATCAGGCCCTTGCTTGTAGCAGTAACAGTGTGGTTGTTGTTGTTATTATTAGTCTACAGTCCAGACTTTTGCAAACCCCATCTCCCCTCTTTCCCCAAAGTACATCCCTCTGAGGCTGGGGGAGGCTGAGGCAATAAACTGCTCACAGTGCAACCAGGAGGACGTGAGTTGGATCCCAGCTGGGAGGAATGGTGTACACTTGTAATTCTAGCCCTGGGAGTGGGGGTTGGGTGCAGACCGTGGATACCACGTGCTGCGAGCCAGCCAGGCCAGCCATGAGTTGCAGGTAAAACTCAGAGATTCTGTCTTCGAAATAGTGGGCGGGCAGTGCCTACAGACTCACTCCTAAGGTTGACCTCTGGCCTCCTCCCCACCACCCACACATGCACACATACACACGTGTGCCTCTGCATGTGTTCACACACAAATGCACCTCTATTTGTATTATTACCTGTAGACTTTGGGACTGGTCACTGTATCAGTTTCTTCTCTGTTGCTGTAACAGAATGCCCCGACCAGAAGCATTTGTGAAGAGAACACTCGTTCTGACTTACACTTCCGTTACAGTCTGTAGTTTTGGGGAAGGCATGGCAGCAGGTGGCTGGAACAAGAAGCTGGTGGATCTCATGTCATAAGCATAGCAAGAAACAGAGGGCAGCGTGTGGGGCTGTAACTCTCAAAGCCTCACAGAGATCCTTCTGCCTCCGCCTCCCCAGTGCCAGGATTAAAGGTGTCCGCCACCAGTGCGGGTCTCTATTGCTAACTAGTCGCTTAGCTCTGCACTCAGATCTTCAGGAAATAGCACCACACTGTCTCAAAAACAAAAACTTTAGTTTTTAACACTAAGGAGAAACTGTTTGGATTGAGATGGATAGTTGAAGTGTTGACTGAGCCTGGGTCCCTGATGAGAACGTGAGGAATAATGACCTTCAGAGAGATAGCACAAGACAGGGGTGCGGGTGGGGAGGTGTTGCTAATACAGTGACCACTCACTTACTCAATCTTCCTTCAGCTGCAAATATTTACCGGGTGCACACTGGGAACAAATACGCCTGTGCTTAATACCGTCATGCCAAGCGCGGCAGCTGTTTCTTGCCGCTGGTAATGCCTGTTAACGAGAAGTCCATTGCTTTACACAAATAATTAGGTGCGGGGAGCTGCCTGAGCAGAATCATGGCTGTAGTAAAATCACATTATAGTGTTTAAAGACTTGGCTGAGTAAGAGTGAAAATTTAAATAAATTAATGTTCAGCTAGAGATGGAGATACCGTGAATCCGCTAATAAGATATTTATGAAAAATCTGTATGGCATAGCCCAATACTACAAATGAAGACTCCCAAATTCTGTACACAGTATAAAATGTATTTCTGAGACTCCTATCTTACAGCCCAAATTAAGAGTCAGACTTTGTTGAATAGTTCTCATTTAAAATTTCTCTGTGTGCAGCCTGACACACTTGTCCTTTATGTTCCCCTTGGAGTCTCCAAGGGGCACTGCGTGTCTTCTTGTTGCACCATGGGCTCATGGGTACTGCTGGCTGCCTGAACCTTGGCTTGGCATTTATTTCATGGATGTAGAGGGGAGTCTGTTTCCTGGCCAGAGAGGGCAGGACCTTTGATTTTTCAAGCATCAGCTTCCCTTCCATGTAGCTTGAGTGTCCCATGGCTGGTTTTGACTTTGGGGTGAGCTGTCAGCTGCCACTGCTCAGCCTGGAGGAGCCCCATAGGCCATGGGGAAGTGGGAAAGGACCTGGTACCTGCAGAGGTTCTGAGCATCAGACTGGATCTTATCAGTCTCAATGAGGCACCAAGGGTGGGTGCAGCATGGAGTTGATGATTCGCTGGGGACTCAGGTCTTTGTGTGTGTGTGTGTGTGTGTGTGTGTAGGTGTGTGTGTGTAAGCAGACAAACAACACCCTCAGGTATTGGATCGTTTCCCCATTCCATCCCCAAATGTCTAGGTCTGTGGTGTGTGTGTAAGCCAGACAACGCCCTCAGGGTTTGGATCGTTTCTCCACTCTATCCCCAAATGTCTGAATATCTCATAGACCTGAGCTCCCCGAGTAGCTGAGGCTAACTGGCCAGTGAGCCCTGTGTGTATACTAGTCTCCACTTCCCTAGTGCCTAGATGCCTGACTTAAAAAATAATAAATTTGGGACTGGAAAAAAAATGTCTCAGCATTTAAGAACACTTGCTGCTTTTGCAGAGAACCAGGTTTGGTTCTTAGTACCCACACGGTGGCTCACAACCACCTGTAACTGCAGTTCCAGGGGATCCAATTCCTCTTCCTGGTCTCCGTGGACACAAGGATTGCACATAACACACATATGTACATGCAGGCAAAACACTTATATACATTAAGATGAATAAATTTAAAAAATTTAGATTGCATTTGCATATGAGTGTGTGTGTATGTGTGTGTGTGTGTGTGTGTGTGTGTGAGAGAGAGAGAGAGAGAGAGAGAGAGAGAGAGAGAGAGAGAGAGAGAGAGAGCGCTCACATGCTAAGCCCCTCGTGTGGTGGTCGAAGACAACTTTCAGGAGTCAGTTATGTGACTCCCAAGGATCTAGTCAGAAGGTCAGATGTGAGGGAAAGGATCTTAAGTGACTAAGCAATCTTGCAAGTCACACTGGGAACTTTTTATACTTGGGTTCTAGGGATGGAGCTAGGTTCTTGGGCTTGCAAACACTTTATTGACTGAGGAACCTCCATTGCACTGCAGGTCAGAGCAGCTACTCAGACCTATCAGGCTCCCAAGCCTCTTTCCAGGTTGAACGAAGTGACTGATCCGAGGTGGCGACTGCGCTAGTGCCTGGGAGCAGATGCCTTTAGCTGGCCCTTGTTATGTGATTGACAGACAGAATCCCAGCCAGGCACCACAGGCTAAACAGCTGTTCACATGGTGCCCAGCCATTCACCTGCTCTTGGCTTCAGCCCTGTGTGAGTCTCGGCTTGCAGTCACTTGACAGCTGGGCTGCCACTTCACACTAACCCATAATTATTGTTTGGGAGTTTGTGGATGCAAACCAGTGGATTCTAGCTCACTGTGATTTGCACGATCCTGTTCTAATAAGCTCTCAACATTGCTCAGCGAGCCTCTACGCCAGGGCGGGGCACCCCACAGCCAGAGGAGTTCAGAAATCATCTCCTCCACGGCCAGCTCTATTTCAGCATTGAGAGTTTTAAGTGCTGATTAAAATGCCCGTGTGAAGGAAGTGCTTGTGTGTTTGTATTTCTGCACTACGCACAGTGGGCAAGGGTGGTAATAATCAGAGCAGACAGAGATACCCCTCAAGTGCTTGAAGTTATCTGTGTGGTACTGAACCGTGGAGGCTAGGGCTTGTCTGCTTGTGGTAGGCCTGGATACTAGCTACAGGCCGTGTTGAGTGAGGATGCGTTCATTGTTTCTTTCATTGCTCAGGCAAAAGAGACTGGAGATACGGTTCTGCGTTTCCTACTCTTGCAGAAGATCTGGGTTCCTTTCCCAGTACCCATATGGCAGTACCCAATCATCTGTAACTCCTGTTCCAGAGGACTTGATGTTCTCTTCTGGGCACTGCAGTCACACACATGGTGCGTACATACATTCAGGCAAAACATTCATGTGCACTAAAACTGATGAAAAACAACCTAGGAATAGAAAGGCTTGTTTTGGCTTGCTGTTTGAGGGTGCAGATGATTGTGCGGGGAAGTCCTGGCTCCAGGAGTGTGAGGCAGCTGGCCACATCACAGCCATACTCAGGAAGCAGAGAGGAATGCTGTTGCTCAGTGCACTCTCTCCATTGCATTCAGTCCAGGACCCCAGCCATCAACAGCTGTCGGCCACTCGTAGGTTGGACCTTCCCTACTTCAGTTAACTTAACTAGAAGCTCCTCATAGATGTGCTCGGTGGTCTGTCTCCCAGGTGACTGGAAATCACATCAGGTTGGCATTCAAGATTGTTCATTAGCCTGAAGTTTACCAATTTGGCTAGGCTGGCCAGCCAGGAGCCCCAGGGATCCTCTTGTCCTTTTTACCCTAGCACTTAGAATTCCAAGTGCACACCACCACACCTTTCTGTAAGTGCACATGCATGTGAATACATGCATACACATGCATATGCTCACACATATGCCTATGTGAGCAGACACATGCTATTGTGTGCATCTAGAGGTCAGAGAAGAACCTTAGGTGTCAGCCCTTACCTTCACCTTGTTTAAGATGAAGACGCTTTGCAGTAGCCGTGTGTGCAGCAGCCTCACCTACCTGCCTGCAAGCTTTCGAGGCCTCTCCTGTGCCTCTCTCATCTCACTGCAGGAGCTCTGGGATTACAGAGGCGTGCTGCTGCATTCAGCCTTAAACAGGCTCTGGGTATTCAAACTCCTGTCCTCACACTTGCGCAATGAGCACTTTGTGCACTGAGCTACTCCTCAGACCAACACCGAGGTTTTTGGCTGTTTGTTTCAGCACAGTCCAGGCCTTCATGCATGCAAGGCAAGCCCTTTACTGACTGAGCTTTCTTTCTAGCCCCTCTTTCTTTATTCTCCTTTAGCGGGTTCCTTTTCTTCATCTCTAGGCTCAGAAAGCTGGCCTAAGCTTACAGCTAGCTGGTTTTCAGTGTCTATTTTTTTTCTTTTAAAAAACTCTGTATTTTATAATTTTATTTTTCATGTAGGTGTGTGGGCCTGAGTCTGTGAGAGTGTCCACTTTGTGTATCCAGGAGCCTTCAGAGACCTCAGAAGAGGACATTGGAGCCCTCAGAACTGCAGTTGAGTGTTGCGAGCTGTCTGATGTGCAGCAAGTGTTCTTAGTCACGGAGTCCCTTTTCCAGCCCATCTTTTTTTCTCTTTTGAAGTCCCTTTATTAAAGTGAAACTATTATTCAGCAAAATTCACCCCTAAGGGGTGTAGAGTCCTGTGAATTTTAGCAGATGTACCCAAGTGCAAACTCCCACTCCTGGACATTTCTCCCCAAAATGTCCATCTTGTCTTCCACATGACCTTGCAGCCCCTGGTAACCCAGTAAGGATCCTGTCCCTGCCATTTGGCCTTTTCCAGATGTCATATAAATAGCATCATAAAGCAGGTGCAGCTGGGACTTTTGAGGGACAGAGACCAGGGTCTCTTCTAGCATGAGAAAGGATTAGCACTCTGCCTCCACCTGCTCTAAGGTAATAAGTCCCGTCCCACCCCACCCCCAGGCCAGAGGAGCTGAGTAGGAGCTGCCCCCTCCACGAGCCAAGGTACTAGCTAGTGTTTGTTGAGCACTTTCTTTTGGATCCCATGTTCCTAAGCAGCTTTAGGATGATCCCATTGAACCAATGAGAAGACTGAGGATTGGGGTGTTCAGCAATTCACCAGAGTCACTCAGCTAGGATCTGAGCCCCGAGTCTACCCTCCTCTCTAGTCTGGAAGATTCTTGAGTTGAGGTCCGAAGGGTGATTCTTGCCAGTGACTTGTCAGGCTCTGGTTTTGAGCCAAGAAGTAGGAGGGTGGTAGAGACGGAACAAAAACAACTTTGTTCTGTGCCTTTAGCCCGTCACTAAGGGCTATAGCCTATACTTCGGTGTTAGTTGCAGTGGCTAGCATCGTGACCAAAAGCAACATAGAAGAGGGAAGGACTGACTTGGCCTATGTTTCTGAGTCACAGTCATTGCTGGGGAATGAAAAGTTGGGTCCGGAACTGGAGCAGGAGCCTGAAGCAGGAACCATGGAGAAAGGCTGCTGGCTGGCTCGTTCCCTCATTTCCTTGCTTCTACAGCCCAGAACCACCTGCCCAGGGATGGTGCTGCCCACAGCGGACTTAGCCCTCCTACATCATGGCAATCCTTCACAGACATGCTCACAGGCCAGTCTGACCCGGCTAATCCCTGATTGAGGTTGTCTTCTCCTAGGACTCTGGGCTGGGTCAAGTGGACAGTTAACACTGACTAGGACAGGACCCCTTCCCCAGAAAATAGTAAGCTCTGACTCTCTGGAGGAGATAGATGTGCAAGCCTGTCACCTGACCTGAAGGCAGCCCAGCAAGTGGGGGTTACTGTCTCACACTTAGCTTGTGCCCTATTGGGTAGGGACAGAAGCACCCACCCCAGGGAACAAAGTTAAGAAACTTGTGGTCCCTGGCCTGGACTTCAAGGAGAATGAGGCCGTCTGAGCAGATGGTGACAGAAACAGAGAGGCCAATAGGCTCATGGATGCCATGTGTGTTGGCCAAGGAGAGAGCTTAGGTAAAGGACGATATTGCAGTCTTGGGCCCGAGTGCCACTAAACCTGTGGGTAATGGATTTTTCATCCCCAGAGTAATAGGAGACACCCAAAAATGAGGACATTACTTAGCGAGTCCCTCACCTCCCTGGCCCTGTTCGGCAAGCCAGAGGAAGGACATTGCCCAGCACAGAGCTGCCGGTGGATTTAATGGGGCTTCCAGCTAAACCTTCCATCAAATTTACGACGCTGCCTGTCTCCTGACCTTCCCCCTCTCTCACAGTCTTTTCAGAAATGAAGCTGTGTGCAGGTTGTGACGTGTCATTTCCCCCACTGTAGAGATATACAGCCAGGGGCTGGGTTGAGATGGGGGATTTAATCAGGCCAGGTCCCCAAAGTTCACCCACCCCACCCCCAAGCCCAGTGACATTAGGACGCTCCTGGGACCCAGCTGTAGTGGGTGACAGAGTTGCCAAACGTTTGTCCTGTTGGCCACATGTCTGGCCCCGGCTTACCTCCACTTCCCTCTCGCTGCTGGAGTTGCTGCTTGATTCTCTCCTTTCTGTGTCCCTGACATTCCCCCTGGAAGGTCTAAGTGACTTCCTTGAACCCTATCCTGGCCTCCAAACAATGTCTAACTGAAATGTCATAGCCTCCAGAAAGCCCTCCTTGATTGCCTTCACCCCAACAGGAAAGACATCCCATCTGGGGACTAGAGACACAAGCTTAGCCCCCTAAACATATACCATTGCTCCTCTAGGCCTTAGAGTTAGCCTTTCTTTACCTGTGTGTGTGTGTGTGCGCGCGCGCTTGCTCCTATGTGTGCGTGTATATGTTTATAGGTGCATGTCCTCATTGCTAGAATTAACAAGCACATGCCACCATTGTTGGCTTTTTTTTTTAAAAAAAAAAAAACAAAAAACAATACTAAACAAGGACTCTAAGGACTCTCAATCTTGCAAGGCAAGCACTTTACCAACTGAGCCACCCTTGGCCTTGGAAACATCCATGCGGCCTTGTCCTGCCTCCTGCCGCATCACGCAGGTGGCTAGTTTCCCTTGCTTCTCTTCTGAGGCAGCTTGTGTGTTTAGGCCCTTCCCTTCCTGACTCTTGTTTTCTCATTGACTGCCAGGCACTGTGGGAACGGTTGTGGCAACAAGCTGCTGGCAGCCAGTGTTTACTGGACAGCCTGGATAAGCCCACAAGATGGCTGCTGCTGTACAGTGGGCATCTGGGAGGCGGTGGAGCAATTCAGGCTCGGGACACAGGAAGGACTAAAATAAAATCTCTTCAGCTCTCTGAAGCCCAAGGCCTTGATGCCCCGAGTTGGAGGGGGACGCTCAGACATGAGGGGAAGAGTCTGGTAGTGCCAAGCGCAAGGGGTTCACATCACAACAGTCGTTAACATCTCACTCTGCTTTCTGTGACCCGAAGAACCCAAGAAGGAGGAATAATGCCTGCTGCTGACTGGAGTCACCATGTTTATAGTTTCAGTCATCTGAGTTCAATCACAGTCTGGAAAATAATAAATAAAAATAACCTAAACACCAAAAAGAGCAGGCAGGATGACTCAGAGGCTAGGATGCCCAGCACCAAGACTGATGACCTGGGTTCAAGTCCCAGGACATGGTGGAAGGAGAGGACTGACTCTGGCAAGTTGTCCTTTGACCTCTGCACACACACTGTGGTACCCTCCTCCCCCCACCATACAGAGTGAATGTAATAAAAATTTAGAAAACCAAGTTTGTACATTCTGAGTAACTTTTCTGAGTAGTATGTGGAAATCTCATAAAATTGTGTTTGATTATTTTTATCATTCATCCATTCATTTGTTTAGATCAGTGCCACCTGTAGCTTAGGCTGGCTTCCAACGTGATAAGTAGCCGGGGATGACCTTGAACTTCTGATCCTCTTACACCTGCCTTCCAAGTTCTGGGGTTACAGGCATGCCTCCTAATTCACAATCCATGTAGTGCTGGGGCAGGAACCCAACGTGTGTGCAAGCACTCTAGTGACTGAACTACAGCTGTACCCCAAATCGCACCAGAATCTGCCCAGATGCGAAGCATCTCTGTCCAGTGTAGTCACACTATGCATCCTACCTTCCCATTAGTCTTCTCTGCTATCCTAGTATTGTGCTCGGGTAATCCCTGAGGCCCAGAGGAGCAATACTGACTATTCTGTTGCACATATTTATATCTGCTTAGTATTATTCCTGTTGATCCCGTACTGTATCTGAGTTATAAATTGAACTTTATCATAAGTACGCATAAATAAGAAAACAGTGTGTGTGTGTGTGTGTGTGTGTGTGTGTGTGTGTGTGTGAACTGATAAGAGGAGGACATTACTTGATGAAGACAGTTATGGAAGGTTTTCTCTCAGGTGTGAGGAGGCAGGGACAGAGACTGCGTAGGATGCAGGAGACCCCACTGGGGCTATGGTGTTCCTCACGCTGGCTCAGAGCTGAACCTGCTGTGTGGATTTGGGCCTGAGTGGACAGCAGGGGCTTCACCAGGATGAGTGCTGCCAGAGGAGTGGGCACAGGGATACAGGGATGGCGGGGACTGCTGATCTCTAACAGTTGGATGGGGGATGCCCAGGACACCGTGGGCACAGGGATACAGGGATGGCGGGGACTGCCAATCTCTAACAGTTGAATGGGGGATGCCCAGGACACCGTGGGCACAGGGATACAGGGATGGCGGGGACTGCCAATCTCTAACAGTTGAATGGGGGATGCCCAGGACCCTGGGGCTCATATAAGGGAAGTACGGAAAATCGGGACTCTACATGGAAGATGCAGAAAGTCATCTTTCTCTGGAAGTACTGGAGACTGGAGGAAGATGCCCAACTTCACAAACATTTTAGCAGCGGGTTCTCCTCGAACACCTACAGCTCTTGAGAGAAGGTGGCCAGATGCCCTGTCTAAAAGCTCCCACCTGGAAAGTGATAGACATTGCCAGACACAGAGGACTCTCGCCCGAGACTCTAGCCTGCCAGTGTCAGGGGACACCTCACACTTAACCCCAGTGTGCAAAAGACACAGCTCAGGGTTACTCTGTTAGCGTCCCCTCCCTGAGCCTGGACAGATGCTCCCCAGATGAATTCAGCTTCGTGCAGCCTCCAGCCTGTGATCAGTACGTGTGTGTGTGTGTGTGTGTGTGGTGTGTTCACGTACAGCTGTGCAAATGTTTGTTCAGCTTCAAGTGTACATGTGTTTGCACCTGCATGTGAAGGCCCAAGTACAACAGGGCCTCCCTCAACCATTCTCTATCTGGCCAGCCTGTGCCTCTGCCTCCCATATGCTGGAATTAAATAATGTCTCTCGTCAAGCCTGGAACTCACTGATCCTGACCCTGGGATCCCTAGCATTGGGATTACAGGCAAGTGCTGCTGTGCCTGGCTTTCTTTATTTAATATGTTCTGGGGATATGAACTCAGATCTTTGTTCTTGTGCTGCAAATGCTTTACTAACTGAGCCATCCCCCCCAGCACCCCACCCCTCCCCCACACTTTAAAAGGGCACTTCTCTGCCCTGGCGGGCCCAGGGTCTGTGTTGTTCCTAAAAGACCAAGTCCAGGAAAGCCACTGTTTGAGGTTAGCCTTGAGTCAACTTGTTCTGAGCACTTGGGAGTCTTTCAAAAGCGGTGAATGTGCACACAAATCATGATGAAGCTAATCAGAAGTTGGGGGTACTTAGCGCGATGTGTACACAACAGTTGCCGCACGCGTCCTTCTCCTGAACAGGCTGTTATGTGGAGAGGGGTGCTGTTTGCCTGGTTTTTGTCCTGGACAGATTTGCATCCACTTGATGGATTGCTGGGGTCGGGGGTCTCCTCCTTGGGAAGCTGTGGAGTGTCTGCTCAGGGCAGTACAGAAGTGCTGCCCAGTGTTTGCCCAGGCCCTTGAGATGCCAGGAGCCTTCCGCGGTGCTCGGTCAATACGAGGAACACTAAGAAGCTTGGGGCAGCGCTCACGAGAGCCCTTTTCACTGTGCACGTCCTTCTAGAACACAGAAACAGAGGCAGCTCCTTCAGAGGACCCGCCTGGAGCCACTTGTTTGTTTTACCAGCCATGGTGGCCTCTTGAGTTTGCCAAAGTGATTTGGAGTGGCCCTTTCTGCAGCAACCCTGCATGGGCCCTCTTAAGTCTTTGCCCTATCCTCAGCCTTCTCCCTGGCTGACTGGATGCTGAAAAGAAGCCTCCTCAGGGAATAGGCAGTGGGGTGGGGAGGACTCCATAGGGAAGGGCAGTCTGTTTCTAATAAACAGTTTCTACTGCCAAAGTGCCCTGCAGCTTGGCCTCGTGGGTGTCTGTTCTGGCAGGATGGGAGATGTTTTTGGTTTTATTGGGGGTGTTTTTCTGGGACATTTGTGACACCTGTTGATTCCATTCAATGGGAAGGACGTTGGTGGTTGAGCCTGAGAATCCAAGTCCAGTAGTTCTGAATCCTCTCCCTTTTGAATGGCATCCCAGGTGCATCTATGCACCTACCTTCTTAATGACTGTTTTCTTCTGTATTCCCAGAAGACCCTGCACGTGCGACTCAGGGAGGGGGTGGGCAGCAGCTACAGGCATGCATACTGTGAGGAGTATTCTTCCCGTGAAACCTGGGGTTTGGGAGGGGCACAGATCTGCCAGTTTGTGTTTGGGATGATGAGAAACTATGAGATCCCTCCCTCCGTCCCTCCCTCCCTCCCTCCTTTCTTCCCTCCCACCCTCAGATATCTGTGCTTATTTTAGTGTGACAGGCTACAGAGTCCTAGAAATGAGAACACACACACACACACACACACACACACACACACACGCCCTAAGGTCCAGCTTCCTGGAGCTGGTGCCAGGTGTTGGGGAGGAGCTAGGATGAGCATCTTATGCCTATCATGGCCATTTCCACTCGCTGCTTGAGGATGTTTTATGTTTGTTTTTTGCCTTTGCTTTTTGTTTTTTTTTGTTTTGTTTTGTTTTTTGTTTTCTGATGAGTTTTCAGGAATTGTGTCAGATGATTCATTCGCTGTCCAATCTGTTTATCAGATTGCCCATGGATCTGCACGGGTGTGGAGCAGAGATGTTCTTGGAAAGACGAGTTAACCGGGAGTTGGGTTGGATGGTCTGAGCTTGAATTCTGTCTCTGCTTGGCGGGGGTGGGGGTGGGGGCAGGAGAAGGGAAAGAAGATGCGGTGCCTTTGCCCAGGATCCAAAGTTGTCCTCCTCTTTGTTTATGACCTTTGTGTCATGAAGGCTCTCTAGCGCTGTGGGACAGGGTTGTCTTGGAAAAGGAACGTATGGATGGAGGGATTGGGCTTCCAGGTCTGGAGTGAATGAGGAACATTAAGGGCAAACCAGTAGTGTCACTGCTGGACACAGAGGCAAGTGGACAAGGCCCAGGCCTCTGTTTGCTCTGGGGACATGGGTGTCTAACCCCCACTCTTTGCCTGCTGCTAGCCTGTGCTGCAGAGGGGAAGGAAGGCCTGGTGCTGCTGCAGGGCTGATCTCCAGGGCTAGTTAGTTCCAGGGCTGGTCTCCAGGACTGGTTAGCTCCAGGGCTGATCTCCAGGGCTGGTTAGCGCCAGGGCTGGTCTCCAGGGCTGGTTAGCTCCAGGGCTGATCTCCAGGGCTAGTTAGCTGCAGGGCTGATCTCCAGGGCTGGTTAGCTCCAGGGCTGATCTCCAGGGCTAGTTAGCTCCAGGGCTGATCTCCAGGGCTGATCTCCAGGGCTAGTTAGCTCCAGGGCTGATCTCCAGGGCTAGTTAGCTCCAGGGCTGGTTAGCCCCAGGGCTGATCTCCAGGGCTAGTTAGCTCCAGGGCTGATCTCCAGGGCTAGTTAGCTCCAGGGCTGGTTAGCTCCAGGGCTGATCTCCAGGGCTGGATAGCTCCAGGGCTGATCTCCAGGGCTGGTCTCCAGGGCTGGTTAGCTCCAGGGCTGATCTCCAGGGCTAGTTAGCTGCAGGGCTGATCTCCAGGGCTGGTTAGCTCCAGGCTGGTCTCCAGGGCTACTTAGTGTTGGCAGACCCTGCTGCTGTTCTGTTCTCTCAGCGTGTTCACTCCCTCCTGCCCTGCTGCCAGGGCATCTGGAAACTAGCCTAACACACAGTAGCCTCACAGGCATGCCTTTACCCCAGCTCCACGCATCTTCCATGGGTCAGCTCAGCTCTTTTTACCATAGATACTGGATGTCAGCTGATGTCCCTTATTTGCCACTTGTCCCCAATGACTGTTACTTCCCCGGTGTCCTGCAGGTGCCCCATGGTTGCCAAAGCACATCCCTCTCCTGCCTCTGTCTTGGAATCATATTAGGGACACAATGGGGTGAGCTTCATGTGGCTTTGAATCATAGAGGGACATAGAGTGCTTCTTTGCAAAACTACCTCTGTGTGACATGGGGACAGTGGCCTGCTTAGGAGTGCACACCGTTATTTCATTATTGACTGGGGTGATGTGAGGTGACCTTCTGAGATTTTTTTAAGCAGCCTAGCCTGTCCTCAATGGTTTGGGAGGGTGGCTAGGTTACCATGGATTGTTTCCTCTATTTTTTTCAAAAAGACGTTTTTAAATTTGTATGTATTATTATAATGTGTGTCTGTGATGTATGTGTGTCGATATGCATGTGCCTTAATGTACTCATGGAGATCAGAAGTCAGCTTTGTGGAGTCAGGTCTCTCATTCCGCCTTTACATGGGTCCCGGATTAACTGTTGGGTCCCCGGGACAGAAGGCTTGTGCAGAAAGTGTCTTTATGGACTGAGCCGTCTTGCCAGCCAGCCCAGCGTTTCTCACTTTCATTCGTGTTCTTAAGTTTTATTTTTATTTTATGTTATGTGTATGTGTGGTTTTTGTCTACATATCTGTGTACCACATGCATGTCAACAGCCGTGAAGGCAAGAAGAGGGCATCAGATCCCCTGGAACTGGAATTGCAGATGGTTGTGAGTCACTGTGGGTGCTGTCACTCGAACCCGGGTCCTCTGGAAGAGCAGCCACCAAGCCTCATATTTGTGTTTTTGTTCTCTCTGCGTTCCTGCTTTTGCACAATCACATGTGTGTATGGGTGCATATGCGTGTGGAGACCAGAGGTTGACCTCAGGTGCCATTACTCAAGCTACGTCTGCTTGTCTTTTCTGTGTCACTGGGCCCTAGTTTGCTGACTTAGTAGTGAGCCCCAGACCAGTCTCCTCCTCCCCGTGCTGGGGTTTCAACCCGGTCACAGCATTCATTGTGAAAAGAAAACAAAACAACAACAACAACAACAACGAAAAGACCTTATTCTGGGATTAGAACTCTAATCCTTGCTCACTGGGCCATTTATCAGCTCCTGGTGTTTTTGTCCTTAGTATTGGTTTGGTGGAGAAGGGAGGTCCAAGGTAAGTATTCAAACCCAGCCCCCAAAGAGAGGGGTCATTTTCAAAAGTAGGTGGCCTGGGATCCCATCAACCCCCCCCCCCTCCTGGGCCTGTGTGTGGCGGCCTGACAATGGAGATTCCTGCTGGGTGACTGCAGCCCCGCAGCTGAGCCTACTGGAAGGGTCTTCTGAGAACTGGCTCTATTCAGAGCGTTGCGAGGAGGTTACTTCTGGCTCAGCTCCCCCATAGAAAACTGGGAATTGTAAGTCTTACGTAGCCTAAGAAAGAAAGTGACGGCAGCCCGCCCGAACCAGAGGAGAACAAGCGAGAGTGTATTCAGGGCAGTTCCTTAGAAGGAATTACCAATAGAAAAGAAAGGAGAGAAACCTTCTGAAGCAGACTACCAAAAAGGCTGCCGGGAGGGACGGCAGCTTCGTTCCTGCCGGGCGCCTGAGCATGGCGCCTCCTCACCTTAGGCCTTGGGAGCTGGTCCTGGGGAAGGTTGGGCATAGCCCCTAGAGGGGAGGGGAATTGTGTAGGACCCACAGCCTCCTGATTCAAGGAAGAGCCACCTGACCCTCTCCCTCTCCCCACTCCCCACTCCCCTGCAGAATGAACGCTTTCTTCCTAGCCCGCTGCATATTAATCACTGCCTGCAAGAGGCCCGAAGTGGGGGCTGTCTGGGGATCGCCTGGGTTTTGTGTGGCTGCCGCTGAGTTTAGGCTTGCAGTCCTGCTGTTTGCTAGCCGGACAACCCCAGCTCTGCTTGCTGCAAACACCGTTTTAATGATTTATTTTCAGTTCTGACTGTCTCTCTCTCTTCCTACCCCCCACCCTGTGTGTGTGTGTGTGTGTGTGTGTGTGTGTCCCTGGAGGACAGAAGAGGGCCTTGGACCCCCTGAAGTTGGAATCACAGAGGGGGGCTGCGAGCTGCCTGATGTGGGTGCTTGGATCTGAACTCTGGTCCTCTGGAAGAGCAGCAACTACTCTTATCTGCTGAGCCACCTCTCCAGGCCCACTACCAAATCTTAGTGTGGACGATCATCTGTTCCTCCAAATGTTTGCCAATCTCTCAGATCTGAGCAAAACTTATTTGCTGTTTATTTTTCTTGTTAAAGCATGTCTCTGTGTGTTGTTCATGCGGGGGGAGGGGGTGTGCGTGTGCGCGTCAACCAAGGACAGATTTGGATCTCATCCTCTGGGAAAGCTGTTCACCTGTTTTGAGACAGCTTTTCTCACTGGCCTCAAGCCCACCAATTAGATGAGTTTTTGAGCCCCAGGGATCCTTTTGTCTCTGCCCCGCCCCTCCAGCCCCTCCAGCCCTAGTGTTGGAATTATAAACATGTGCCACCTCACTCCACATTTAGACACGGGTTTCAGGAATCGAACTCAGGTCTTAATGATTGCAAGGCGAATACTTTGCCAACTGAGCCATCTCCTCAGCCCTGCTTTTTATTTTCTTCGTGTGTCTTTTGTAACAGATGCATGTGTCATTACAGAGGAAGACTGCTGTGAGCCCCCATGCCCCTGGGTTGACAGGCGATAGCCTGTAGCTCACAGACCCCTCCCTGTGCCTCCATTCCCTCTTGTGCATTCTCTCCTCACATTCCTTCTAGGCTGGTCCTGGTCCATCCTTGTAGGTAAAATCTCACCTTAAACCCATTTTGGTGGTTTCTGTATCTGTGTTCTGGGGGGATTCCAGTAGGGGTGGGAGGTGCCGGGAAAAGAGTTGGTGTCTCTTCAGAGTCGTGGACAAACCCCACTTCCCACTTTGATCATTTTCCCCAGTGGAAGCAGAGTCAGCACTTTTCCTGCCTGTACCCGTGGGAACTTGTGCAAAGGCCCCCTGGGCTTGGTGATTAGGTATTGACTGTCAACAGGATCTAGCATCACCTAGGAGACAGTGGGGAGGGTACCTGAAGGCTGGATCCGGCAGCCCCCAACCTGTGCCTGATTTTGCCCTGCAGGACCCTCACCCTGCCCGGCCTTAGACCGAGTAGCTGTGGCCTGTCTAGAACTGTATGGGAGCATGAGAGCTATAGAGAAGTTGCCCTTACCTGGCGTCCCAAAGCCCCAGCGTGGTGTCGCCTTCCTTCCTTTGGCCATCTTGCTTCTCCCCGAGGCCCCAGAAGGTCACATCAGGTAACACATGGGAAAGCCTCCTTGGAAGCGAGTCTGCCAGTTAGAACAAACCTGACTGCTTCCTCAAGCTGGCATCCAACCCGGGTGTGGGCCCGCAGCAGAATCTAAATGAGTGTAGTGGTGGACAGGAGGCCTTTGTGGGAGCCCCCAGGGTGAGCGCTCCCTTCCCTAGGCCAGGAGGTGCTAGTGTTTGCATTTCTCACTTGCCCTTTCCCCCAAGGGAATTTGGAGGGTGCTGACTCAGAGTACTATGGGAAGTTTGCTGGGCTCCACGTTCTAAATTCATCGCTGTCTTTGTTTACCATGAGCTTCTGTGCCTCTCCTGGGGTTCAGCCCTGCCGTACTGCGTCATACTTCCTGTGGGTTCTGGGAACCTGAATTCAGATCCCTCACATTGTGAAGCAAGCGCTTTACCCACTGAGCCGTTTCCGCGGCCCTCATTGTATTTGTGAGGTCAAGGATAGCTACACAAGCATCAACGCCTAAGTTTCATCCTGCAGCACCCACATAAAACACCAGTGCTGGGCGAGTAGACACAACGGACCCGTCAAGCCCATGGGACCCCAGTCTAGCTGGCTCCATGTATCCCATGTTTCTTAATGAGAGATTCTGTCTCAAAGGTAAAGTGGAGAGCATTAGAAAAAAAAGCCTGAAGTCAGCCACACACACCAGCACACAAGTAAACACAAACCACATGTGTGCACACATGCATAAACACACATGTGAACACACCACACATGCATGTCTGCACGTGCACACATACATACATACACACACACACAAACAAATGCCACGCTTGCACACATACATGCACACATGTAAACACACACACACTTACCCAGAATCATCTTTAAGTAAAAAGAGAAAACGGAATCCTTTTCGTGATGAGTGTGAATCTTAGCGGTGGGGTTTACTTGCACCCAAATGTGTTCTTTCTCACACATCCACAACCTTACCCTCATCTCAACTCATCTGCCTCTGTAAACATCAATGAAATGTGTATTTTCTTTCAAACTAAAACCACGCAAGCTTTACCAAGGTGGGCTGTTGACGTGGAATTCACATTTGGCAAATCTCTTTTCTGTGTGTTTTATACTGAGTGTGGACGGTTATAAATACAGTCAAGTCAGTGTGGTGTGGTTTTTTTTCCCCTCTCTCTTTCTTCCAAATGGTTATGGAAGTAGAGCTGCTACCAAGTAAAAGATAAATTATAGCAGGATCTAAAAAAGCATCATTTAAAAAGTGTCAGGACACAATTGGGTTCTCACAAAGCTCGCAGGCTGCTAAATTCACAGGAAAATTGAGTGGATCAGGATGGCGGGTGACAGTGTCCTTGCTGTTGATTTATCCCATCAGTTTGGGCTGGGCTGGAGACGTGGTATCTGCTGGGGAGGGTGACAGTCAGTGGTTCCTTTGGCTCTTTAGGGCCGCAGTTATTATCTCTGGGGAGGACCCATAGGAGAAAGATGGCAAAGAGATGTCCTCTCCGTATGGGTTTAACCTGTTCTAATCCATTTTCTGATGCAAGAACAAAATAGCCGAGGCTAATCATTTACTTACCTATGTGTTTAGAGTGTGTGTGTGTGTGTGTGTGTGTGAGTGCGTGTATGCAGGTACCCTCATAGACCAGAAGAGGGTGTTAGATGTCCTGGAGCTACAGTAATAGTTTGTAAGCAAGAGCTCTTAACCACTGAACTATCTCCAGCCCCTGAGGCCAGTAATTCATAAAGAAAAGTGATCTGGGGGCTGGAAAGATGGATTTTTTTGTTGTTGTTGTTCAAGCATGAAGACTTGAGTTTGCATCCCTTATTACGTAAAAAGCCAAGTGTGGTTGTGTGCATCTGTAACCCTAGTACTGGAGAGGCGACAGCAGGAGGATCCCGGGGCTTGCTGAGCTCCAGGTTCAGGGAGAGACCTTATATTAAAAAAACATCTGGTGGTGTGTGCTTAGAAAAGACACCTGATGTTGGCTTCCAGCCTCCATGTGCCTATGCACACCTGTACACATATAAACATAAAACATACATGTGCACACAGGCATGCACCACACTCACAGTCTGAGCAGCAGATTTGCACAGCCCCATGCAAGGTGGAGACAAAAAGGCAAGGGTGCAGAGACCGCATGAGAGGAGCAGTGCCCCGGTGTCACGACACTGGGATCAGCCCCTTTCATAAATGTGCTTTATTATGGTATGTGTGTGTGTGCATAGACCTGCTTGTTTGCAGGAGCCCTGGCCACATGTATGCAGTGCCCCCCGTTGCCAGGAGAGACTGGGGAGTTCCCTGGAACTGGAGTTTCAGACAGTATGGGCTGCCTGATGTGGGTGCTGGCACCTGAACTGAGTGAATTCAGTTTCACGTGAGCATTGGTAGATAAATCACATCCAGTCCGCAGCAGCACCCTTTTCTCGTTATTCCTATAGAACTCTTCAAGGCTGGGTCGAGACTTCACCGAATCACTTGGCTCTGACTGAACTTTCAGGTTGTATCCAATTGTTTGATTAGAACTAGTTAATTCTAATTTAGTTAAAACTAAGAGTTCTACTGTGTGCTAACACTATTCACTCCTACCAGTGGGTTATAAAGGTATGTGTGTGTGTGTGTATGTGTGTCTATATCAGTATGTGTGTGTATCTGTGTCTATGTGTGTCCATGTTTGTGTGTGTATGTCTGTATGTGTGCGTGTCTCTCTCTGTATGTGTGTATGTCTGTGTGCATGTGTGTCTGTGTGTGCGTGTGTGTCTCTCTGTATGTGTGTATGTCCGTGTGTGCGTGCACGTGTGTGTGTGTACATCTGTTTGTTGGTGTGCAGGCCAAGGAGAATCTTGGGTGCTCTCTGACTTGTTCTCCTGAGCCAGGCTCTCTCAGTGGCCCAGAGCTTACCGTGTAGCCCAGGCTGACTAGCTAGTGAGCCCCAGGGATCTGCCTGTCTCCATCATCTAGCACTGGGGTTACAAACACTCACACCACCATACTTAGCTTTCCTGTGGGAATCAAATTCAGGTCCTCTTGCCCGTAAGGCCGTCTCCACTGCCCTTAGCTTTCCTCTAGCGGTGGACTTTATGCTGTTTTTCCAGCACTGGATATGCTCATTGAAATTAAAGTCTTGTTACATTTTTAAGCAGAAATTATCTTAATGAATTTTCAAGAACTCAAAATCATCCCTTCCATTGCAAAGAAGAGAATGGGTCCTTGCTCAAGGAAACGTAAGGATTGTGGAAGCGGCCTTGGCAGTGCCGTGGGGCAGTCAGCTCCTACAAGCTCTCAGGAGCCCATTTTTCTGTGTCTAAACCCAGTGGTCTGTCTTGGTGACTTGAAACCTGCTACCGCATCAACACACCACGATAATGGGCGGAGCAGCCTGATAATGGGCGGAGCAGGAGAAAAGAGTTCTCCTGCTCTTTTCCTGTGAGAGCTGGCTGAGGAGGAGGAGTCTTCCCACCAGTCTTAGGTATTCCAGGGGAATGGGTGTTTGAGGCACCCTCACAAAGGGGTGCAAAGCAGGGAGGGCTGGAGCATGGCGTGCTCACAAGGCCGCGGAGGCACTCTCTCATTGTGCAGCGTGGACTGAGATGAAATTAACCTGGTGCTGGTCTTTAACATCATCCGGAGCTCCTGACTCGTCCATGCTGCCCCACGCATGCTTCCCCAGCCACAGCCCCTCCCAGGCCACGGACTGCAAGGGCAGGATGCTTTATCTTCCAAACCCCATCATCTGGTTCCCATTCTAGTCACTGGGGTCAGAGTTCACGTCGTGCCTAAGTTTCAAAGGAAGTGCTTCATTGTCCCTCGGGGCTTGTTTTTTTTCATCTCCAAGGAGAAATGAATCATGTTGCCTTGATGGATGGGGGAGGGTCGTAGGGGGCTTTGGGAATGGGGGAGGACCATTGGGGGCTTTGCTAAGTTGTTCAGTTTGAGACTGTGTGTAATAAGTAGATTAGGTTGAGGCAGGAAGGGAAGTGAGGCTCAAGAAATGAGTGGTAGAGAGGTGTTCATTAAGACCAGGTCACAGCAACATCTGGGACTAGACTGTCAGCAGGGATTAAATTGAAGTTTTAAGAAAAGAGGGAAGCGTGAGAGACAGACAAGAGCTTACTCTGTGTTTTGGGGTTTCTATTGCTGTGAAGAGACACCATGACCAAGGCAACTCCTATAAAGGAAAACATTTAATTGGGGCTGGCTTACAGTTCACAGGTTTAGTCCATTACCATCATACAGGAAAACATGGCGGAATACGTGGTGCTGAAGAAAGAAGAGTTCTTCTATCCAGATCCACAGACAATAGGAAAGGAGAGTAACACTGAGCCTGGCTTGAGTTTCCGAAACCTTAAAGCCCATCCCCAGTGACGCACTTCCTAACAAGGCCATACCTCCTAATTGTGCCACTCCCCGTGGACCTATGGAGGTCTTTTTCATTCAAACCACCACCCTCAACTCCCTGACCCCCCAATAGACCCATAGCCATATCATAATAGAAAAATGCATTTAGTCCAACTTCAAAAGTCTGCATAGTCTATCACAGTCTCAACACTGTTTAAAAGTCCAAAGTTCAAAGTCTCTTCTGAGACTCATGCAATCTCTTAACTGTGACCCCTGTAAAATCAAAAGGAAAAGCAGATCACATACTTCCATCATACAGTGGCACAGATGATGCAGTACCATGCTAAGGGGGAGGAAAGGAGCCTAACGAGGAAATACTGGATGCAAGCAAGACTGAAAAACAGCTGGGCAAGCTCCAGACTCTCCATCTCCACGACGGATGTCAACGCACCCTCCAGATCTCCAACTCCTATCCACTTTGTTCTCTGCAGTGCATGTCTTTCCCCTGGGCTGGTTCCACTCCCTGTGAGGAGCTCTCTTCGGCAGCTATCCCGCAGCTCTGGAGTCTTCAACATCTTGGGGTCTCCGAGGTAATATAGACATCACTGTCACAGCTTCCTGCAGTGACCTCTCTGGGCCTCCTTGCAGGGACCCCACTGCCACCTGCCTGGCCTCAGCAGCTTTCCTTGGTAGAGAAGGGAGATTCCTTTTAACTCTTTTCTTGTAGCTTTGACTCTGAAACCAGAACTATATGACCGAAGATACCAAGGTCTTCTGCTTGCTAGGGCTGAAATATGGCCGCCTTGTTCAATTACATCTTCATCAGCTTTCTGGTTTTGATGGTTTCCCCCTAGCTTCCTAAGCTTGACTGTCCTGGATCTGTAGAGCAGGCTGGCCTTGAATTCAGAGATCTGCCTGTCCCTGCTTCCCAGTGCTAGGATTAAAGGTGTGTACCACCACACCCACCCTAAGATGTTCTTTAATTCCTTTTCACAGGTTGGCAGCTTAGCTGGCTGGGGTCTTGCCCTGAGGTCACCAATCCCTTTATTTTCTCCTCACACTATACCTTTTGTATTTTTTTTTTTTTTTTTTGCTCAGCTTGCTCCTTCTCACTATAGATGTGCACACAATCAATACTAGACCATCTGGAAATCTCCTCTGCCAACGCCGTTAATCTAAAACTCTTCAGTTTAGCTTCACACAGATTTTTTGGGCAAGGGCAGAAAGCAGCCACATTCTTTGACAAAACATCACAAGAACAATCTCTAGGCCACAGCCTGATATCCATCTCCTCTGCACCCTCTTGAACCAGGCCCCCACAGTTCAAATCACCCTCAGAACCACTGTCTTCCATGCTCCTGCTAAGATGACTCATTAAGCCCCATTTTATAGGGTCAATTGCATTTCTAGTCCCGAGTCCCAAAGTGTTCCATTTCCCTTCAAACAAAATAGAGTCTGGCCTGTTACAACAATAACCCAGCCCCTGGTACCAACTTCTATCTTATTTTTATCCAAGCTACCACTACACTGTGTAAGTGTGAAGACCCAGAACCCTTGTTGAAGATGGGTGTGACAGGCTGCCCTTACAGTCCCAGAGCTGGGGAGGCAGAGACGGGTAGATCTCAGGGCTCTCTAACCAGAGCTGGGGAGGCAGAGACGGGTAGATCTCTGGGGCTCTGTTTCCAGAGTGGAGAGACAGAGACGGGTAGCTCTCTGGGGCTCTGTTACCAGAGCTGGGGAGGCAGAGACGGGTAGATCTCTAGATCTCTTTCCAGTTTAGCCAAAATCAACAGGTCAGTGAGAGACCATGTTTTTTTTTGTTTTTTTTGTTTTTTTTTAAAAAAAAAAAAAAGGAAAAACAAGGTGGGCTGAACTTGAGGATCAACAGCTGTGGGAACCCTGGCCCTACATACAAATCCATGCACACACCCCACACGCAAAGTCACTCATTTGTTGAATCACACATTCCTCTTCATTCCTTAAACACTAACCATGTAGTGGCCTAGATCATTCTTCCAAACAAGCATGGCTCCCCCAGGGGAAAGGAAAGCATCCTGGCTCTCTGTGTGATCACCTTACCTCCGAGTTTGGTTCTGCCACCATCAGATAGTGACTATCGTAGCTGACTGGGTGCTACTGGTGGCCTGCAGGAGTGTACCTGATCACTGGGGTGGCAGGCTAGGTATGAGAACAAGGCACTGTTCTCAATGGTCACTGCCTACCAGAGTCCCCTGAGATACTAGTGTTACACTAGGGAGTTGCTTGTTGCCACAGAAGCGTGAGGACCTAAGTGCGGTCCCTTCTGACCCACAGTAGAGAAGCCAGTTATGATGGCTCGTGCTTGTAAGCCAGTGCTGGGGAGACAGAGACGGTTGTCCCTGGGGCTCATAGGCTAGCCAATCTAGCTGAGTCAGTATACTCCAGAGTCAGTTAAAGACCTTTCTCAAAAGTTAAGGCGACAGGACAGGCAGTGTGGCTGAATGAGGAAAGGTGCTAGCCATCGAACCTGACAGCTCAGATTTGCTCTCTGGGACCACATGGTAGAGGGAGAGAACCTTTTTCCGTGTGTTGTCCTCTTCTTTGTGTGTCCACCGTAGCCTGCGCACACCCACTGTCCCAGCCAGGGTTTCTACTGCTGCGATGCCTCGCTGTGACTAAGCAACCTGGGAAAGAAAGGCTTGGAACTCTCAGATCACACTCCCTTGAGTGGAAAGTGGGAGACACTCCACAGAAGAGGAGCCTAGAGGCGGGAGCTGGTGCAGAGGTCATGGAGGATCATAGCTTATTGGCTTTCTCCTCATGACTTGCTCAGCCTGCTTTCTTATTGTACCCGGGACCACCTGCCCAGGGATCGTACCATCCATAGTGAGCTGGGCCCTCCCACAACAATCATCAATCAAGAAAATGTACCACAGGCTTGCCCACAGGCCAGTCTGCTGGGAGCATCTTCTCATTTGAGGTGACCTCTTCACACATGATTCCAGCTTGTGTCAAGTTGACATAAAACTAGCCAGCACACCTGTATAACTTGCATAAGCTCATACGCTCATAAATAAATAAACAAACAAAACAGTTAAAAAGAAGGTGGAGAATGATTGATGAAGATATTCAATGTTAGTTAGTCTCTGCCTCTGCACACATGCCTGCACATACAAGTATATATATACATACACACACACACACACACACACACACACCACGTATCCATCACACAGAGAATAGCGCCTAGGTTTCTGCAGCTAGAGTTGAGCTGGGGACTGCTGTTTGTTAGTTCCTCGGTAGTCTTGTGCTTTCGGGGCCTTCCACCAAAAGTTAAAGCCATCATGAGGCTGAGAAGAAAGTTATACTATGCCTCCCTCTGGCCCAGCAGGGTGAGTGGAGGAGGGAGGCCTGCCGCCTGGGCCAGGCAGTGGGAAGGACAGAGAGCCTCAGGCTTCTCTGGGCCATTAAAGTTTATCGTTCGCCTCAGCAGTGATTGAAAAAGGCTTTTTGCAGGGCTGAAATGTGAGCAGTGAAACTTGCCAGCTGATATGGACGCTGGGGTGTTTATCCCATAAAAATACCCTCTGTGTCAAAGGCTTTCAGTAAATGTGCCTGAGAGTATTAGCAGTCATTTCTGCCAGCCTGGGGCTCCCTAGGGTGTGTGGTAAGGGGCTGTGAAAGGGATGCTCAGTTCCTGTGAAGGAGCACAAGGAGAAGGGGGCAGAACCCACAGCAGCTTGTGGCTGCATTCCCTGTACAGCATCCCAGTAGTTCGAATGGGACTGTGCCTTGGGTATCCTCCACCTTACCAGCTTGGCTTAGGAGAGGGGCAGGTATGTTGACAGCCAAGTAAAGCATGAATACTGTTATGTTACATTGCTACCTTTGTGTGACTTCACTGCTGGTCCCAGGGGCTGCCAGGGAATTCTTGGGATTCAGAGAGGCTGTGGTGTGGGTAACTTAGTCCTCCATTCGTAGAAGAGGAGTGGTGACAGAAATCAGGGGACCCCAGGTGGCGTGAAGGCCTATCATGTATTGGCAGAAGCACCTGAGATTGGTTTGTCACTGTGGTTCAGTAGCTGCTCACTGCGAGGATGCATATGAACAGTGCGTGTGTGATCGGTGCTGCCTTCATCCTTATCCATCGTCCGTCTCGTTCTTGGTGAGAGGTCAGGGGGCAGCCAGAAGACTCTCCTCGTGAAGTGTGGTATGGGTGACGCTCCACTGTTTCCATACAGGACCCAGTGACTGATCTGCCCTGTGTTGTGCTGGGGTCAGCAGAGCTTTCTGTCACCTGTCCCCTTTGGCTTGGGTGGTGTGGAGCAGGCACACACTCAGGGGCTGCCCAGTGGCATTCAGAGCGTGGAGGCCGTGTGTAGACTGACAGAGAAGAGAGCGAGCGCTCCACGGTACCTCTGGCCAGCAGCCACAGGGGACACCTTGTGCAGCCCTCGCTGTGTGTGTCAAAGCTGTTGTTTTCAAAGTCTGTGCTCTGCTCCCCCACCCCCACCCCCGACCGCCACAAAGGCTTGTGCTGGAGTAGGGGCCCTGCACATCTAGGAGGAGGGAGAGGGCATTGTGTACCCTTCCTAGGAGGGATGGCTCCCTCGGGCATGGCCCCAGCTTCCACTAACAGGCCACACAGGCGTCTGCTCTGGAGCTGTGGTTTGGAGGAGATTGATGTTATGGGAACAGCTCCCAGATCTTCTGGTGTCTCTGCCTGGAGAAACTTGCGCAGGTGGCTTGGTTTGGGAATCATATTTTGCCCGGAAAGGAAGGGGAAATGTCACCCACCTGGCATGTATATGACAGTAGGCAGACCAAGGGAGAAGCCATGTGCAGGAGAGCCACCCTCCTCTGCCTGGAAAGCACGTTAATGGCCCCAGAAACACTTTGGGTGTGTTCTCTGCAGCCTATTGGGAAGAGCTAAAGTTCTTAGCAGGGCATCCCCTACGCTACCAGAAGCCATAGATGGCAGTGTGGGTCATCGTCAGTCCTTCTTAGGAACAAATATACCCTCTGCCTTTTGAGTGACATGGGGAGGGCATGGTCTTACCCAAAATGCCCTACCTGGGTAGTGTTCCCAGAACACTTACAGATGACCCCCCTTCTAGGTCCAGCTCTTGTCTCTGTTTGCCTCCCTCCCTGGTCAGTCCTGCTGTGTTAGCTCCATCCCCACATCCTTTGTCCCTGTCACTGATGCAGCTGGCTCTAAAGAGTTGCCCTGGAGGGAACTTGTAGCAAGTACCGGGAATGTAGAAGCTCAGACAGGAATACTGCACTCGGGCGGGTTGGAGACTAGGTGGTCCAGACTGCACCTGCAAACCCGGTTGACAAGAGGAGCATCTTCGTTCATCCTGGGCCACAAGCTGTGCCCATAGCCTTGGCTACAGCTGGCCCCTCACAAGCCTTCATATGCATTCTTCCTTAACATTTTCCTTAGTGGGTATCGATCACATCTAATAATGAGTTCATTGGGGTTTTTTCATGCATGTACATGTGTTTTGATCATGTTCACTATCCATTACCATCTCTTGGCCCCCTCGCTCCCACCGATCCCTTTCCTGTTCCCAATAATCCCTCTTCTAGGTTCATGATTTTTCCCCATTCTTTTCGGTGGCCTCATAGGGTTGTTAAAAGGAGCTTGGGTGAGGGATCCTGTCAAAAGTGTGCACTGCTCACCAGCAACTTCAAGACAATAAAATGTCTACCCTCCCCCATCACCTGTTGGCTGACTATAGATCCCCACGGGGGAGGGACAGCACAAGTCTCTTCCCCTTTTTTCTGATGTGTTCCTAGGAAGTTCCTGAGTCTGTGAGAGCTTTTGCTCATGCGTGACAGTACTCCAAACTGTATGTGGAGCCTGCTAGCCACATACGGGGCTGGTGGTCCTGCGTCTCTGTGTTCCTGCACTTTGCCTATGCAGTGGTTTCCCCGTCCCATGTTCTATCCCAAGTTTTACTTCCTTGGGGGGGGGGGGTCAGGTCACCTCTCCCAAGGAGACTTGGTGCATCCCAGAGGCATAGAGCACCTTCATGTGGTTGGAGTTGCCTAGTGGCCACCAGATCCGAGCTTGGCCGTCTTGTCTGCACACTATCCAGGACTTCTCACCCAAATCAGGGGCTGTGTGATAATTTATGCAAACGAGGGAGGGTGGGTGGTGGACAGAGTCACAGACATCCATCACCCCATTTCCCAGCACCAGCCATCCTTCACCAGGCCCTTAAAAGATAATACAGTTTTTGTTTAAGGCAATTACTTAATCTTGACAAACTCCTGTGTTAAGCAGGGCTATTAATGGGGCCTGCCATTAATCAGAGCAAGCCCAGGTGGGTGCTTTCTCTGAACTGCCATCACTCTTGGGGACCCAAGGTGGGCCCTTTGCCATCCTTAGAGCCCTAATTACAGAAGCAGCATGCTAACCACGGGCATCCCACGTGGGCTGCAGGGGCACCCAGCCATGGGCAGGAAAGAGGCCCATTTTTAATGCCAGTCAGGAGGTGTTCTGAGCCAAGCAGGATGATCCATGGAGGTTATTAGTAGGCACCGGGAGCACAGCTGGGGAAAACAGATAACACCGCTCCTGACGGCCCCTCCTGCACTTAACATCCACTTTGTCGCCTACCTGGTGGCACACAGAAGCACTGCACGGAGCCCCCTGCTCTGGGTTGCAGTTCTATTTGGGTGGACAGGAAGGATGTGAGAGTAACGTGCCTGTTGGGCATCCTTAGCTGGCGCCCCATGAAGGAGTCTGGGTGTCAGTGATCCTCTTCTTCATCTCACACTTATGGCCCTGTCACACCGATACTTGGCCCGGGATGTCAGAAGGGAGCTGCCCTCCCCACCCCCAGGAAAACCAGTCTTGAGTGGAACAGAGACAGAACCCAGTGGGTCTCCCACCATCCAGGGAGTTTCATTTCTGTTTGGGGAACAATGTAACCTAACAGAAAGCTGCTTAGGAAAGACAGGCTTGTTTCAACTTGCTGTTCCAGGTTACAGTCTATCATTGTGGGGAAGTCAAGGCTAGACCCTCAGACAGCTGGCTACATCCACAGTCAAGAGCAGAAGGAACTAAATCTGCACACATGCTCACTTGCTTTTGTCCAGCCAGGTCTCTTCATCCTTATACCAGTCAAGACTTCTGCCTAGAGAGTGGTGCCTCCCACAGGCCCATAAGTAATATCAAAGTGACAGAGCTAACCATCACAGTGGTCACAGAAGAGATGCCACCGTCTGATCCCCCCTGTGACGATGGATCAGAATCTCTGAGCCTCGCTATGACGCTAATGAGGCATGACGAGGGTCAAGTCACCATGCTGCTCCATGCCTCAGCTTCCTCCTCTGTAAAATGGGGTGAATGCTAACCCTTTCCTGTCTGAGGGCTGTGGGGATCAATGCGTTAAGAAGGGACACATTCGGGAGAGTGCCAGCATGTGACACACACAGTCCTGCTGTCAGAAGCCTTCTGTGAGGGAGCTGGAGTTCCGGAGACTCCACCAGCCCCCAGTCCCAGTGTATGAGGAGTTTTTCCCTGGATATCGAGTCCTGTTTATTTTATAGGAAGTCAGCTTCATCTGTTTTTAATTCACACACTTAGCTCATCAAAATTTTGTTTTGCCAAAGGCTTTTTGATGTCTAGGAAGCCTTTGGAATGGCTCTTCTTTATAGTCTTATTCCAGGAAGAAGGTTCTGGAAACCACATTGCTTGATAGGTTGGCTCGAATGGCCATGTTTTCTTTTTACAACAAGTTACACTTACTTATTTGTCTATGTGTATGTACATGGGTTTGTGCATGTCAAGGTCACATATGGAGGTCAAAGGACAACTTGTGGAAGTTTTGGTTCTCTCCCTCAACCTTGTGAGTTCTGTGTTTGAAACTCGGATCATCAGCCTTGGCCACAGGCTCCATTACCCACTGGGCCATCTGGCCAGCCTGTGGCCATGTTTCCATGCCTTAATTTCTTCATGCAGGACGAACTCTTTACAGGGCTTGTGGAGCAGACTCCAGGGTTGCTGGTGGATCCCCCACTGCCCCTGCTAGCGGAAACCACCATTTCTATCGGGGGTGGTAGGAATGAGCGGGATGGAATCGGGGAAGCTTGGTGGGAATAGCACATACTAGAAAGACGCTTGCTTCAATCCATGGTGTGGTGCAGCTAGGAGCTGGGCTCCTGGACATGTTGCATGGCTTGGCTGACACATCTCCACAGCCCCAGGAGTCCACACACCCACCGCCTCGTTTGAGCACACCCCAGCTAGCCAGGAAGGCAGTGGGCAGTGATCCAATCAGGATGGAGGCAGGCCGCACTGACCAACACTGGCCGACCTGGTCAAGGGTGTGGGAGGTTAGAAGGAGTGTCACAGTGTCACTCTGTAACCGTCCTCCAAGCCCTGAGAGAGTTGTGAGTTCCGTGACTGAAGAGATGGAGGGAGGGAGGGAGGGAGGAAGGGAGGGAGGGAGGGAGGGAGGGAGGGAGGGAGGGAGGGAGGGAGGGAGGGGAAGGAAAGGCATGGTGACTATAATAGTAACCTTTTATTACCTTAATTAAGTGACATAAAAGAAGTTATAGAAAGCTAAGATTTGGGGGGGAGGACTGAGGGTGGAGGGAATTCTCATTCCCATGTTTTATGTGTTGATAGACTTATGATTAGCCTGAACTAGAGATCCATCAGCGTGCAAAGACAATGGTGATAACTGCTTAGGCCTGAGCTCTTGGATGTGGCAACCACAAGCTGCATGTGACCAGTGGATATTGGTGATATGACCCAGGAAGCTGCCCAGAAGGGAAGGAAGGGTACCGGATATTGACGACTTAGTGGAGCAAAGAATACAAAATGTCTCATTAACAGTTTTTATACTGCTCCCATGCCGATGTTTTGATTGTGTGTGTGTGCTTGTTCATATACGTGTGAGTACATGTATGTGGAAGCATGTGTACATATCTGTCTGGAGGCAGAGGACAACCTTAGGTGTGGGTCCTCAGGACCTGTCCACCTTTTTGGTTTTTTGACAGTGTCTCATAACCTGGAACGCACTGATGAGCCTGAGTTGTCTGGTCAGCTAGTGAGCTGGCAGGGCTTCACCTGGCTCCTCCGCACTGGGAGCTTAGCTTCTCTTGCAAGCACCGTGGCCACTGATGCCAATGTGGTTCACGGGGACATAATAGTGGGGTGTCACAGATGTCCTTTAGAAAGGACCAAATGCCCCAGACTCTGGCCGCACAGCCAGATGAAGAGGGTTAAACAGGGAGTCGGTCACAGGCACAAGGAGCAAGGTGTTGGGACCACATCTTCACCAAGTTCGTTTACCAAGCTCCGCCTCTGCAGTGGGTGCAAGGAGCACGGGACCCCAGGCCCCAGTTTGTTGACTGCTTTTTTTCAGGTCTGTGAACTTGGATGGATTCTTTTTCTCTCTCTCGTCTCTCTCCCCCCTCTCCTTCCTTCCCTCCCTTCGTGTGTGTGTGTATGTGTGTGTGTGAACTGTGCATGCCCATGTTATATGCATGTGTGTATAAGCCAGAGCACAGCCTCAAGTGTCATTTCCCAGGAGCTGTCTACCTTTGATTTTGGAACTCAGGGTCTTTCACTGGCCTGGAATTCCCCAAGGAGGCAAGGTTGGCCGGCCTGCAAGCCCTGGGGATCTGCCTGTCTTTGCCTCCCCAGCTATAGGACTACAAGCAGACACTACACCAAACTTTTCTAACGTGGGTTCTTCTAGGGGATCAAACTCTGGTCCTTGTGCTTGTGAGACAAGCACCTTAGCAGCTGCGCTGGCTCTGCCTATAGAGTCAGGACTTTTCAGAGTCCCTAGAACTACAGTCCTACGCGTCACATCCGCTGTTTGTTCTGGGGCTATCACACAGCTTTCTAGGAAATGGGTTCTACGAACTAGACAGTTGCCCCGCATATTCAGGCTTGACCTATCTAATGTTTCTTCTGACCTTAAGATTCCCTAACCCGGGGCTGGGGAGATGCTCAGATGGCAAATGCTTACCTTGCAGGATGTGGACTTGGGTTTGATGCCCTGTGTCCACTGAGAAAGCACTAAGCTTGGTGGTGTGTGCTTGTAACATCATTGCTAGGGAGGTGGAGACAGGCAGCTGCCAGGTCTCACTGACCAGCCTGACAAGCCTGATGGCTGAGCTCCAGGTCCCAGTGAGAGGCCTTGCTTCAAATGCAGAGAGAGAAAGTGGCAAAGAAGGAAAGGGGAAAGAGGATCAAAAGGAAAAGAGAGGGAAAGAAAGGAGGAAATGTGGATGGTGTCTAAGTGACACCAGAGACTGTCCACTCGCACACACGCATGTGCACACACACATGTACACACGTGAACAAGGATACACAAAGTCCCTAACTCTGGACCCACTGGTCAACGAGAACTGGTTGAGTAGCCCCTGCTGCTCCCCATGACAGATGGACATCATTCTTCATATTAAAAGCATCCTGTGAGGCAGGGGCCTGTGACAGTTTGTCCTGTGGCTGGTTCCCGGGAACACATGCCATTTATGCAAGACCCTGAAGACAGGCGCGCTAGGCCTTGAGGACTGAGGTGTCCTTGCTTCTTAACTGTTTTAGTGCCAGCCTTTCTAGCTCTGAGGCGTGGGCCTCGAGAGCACTCGGCCACCTGAGTCCGCCTGACTGACAGGCTAACCTTGGAGGCTGTCCACACGGCAGAGTGGGCTGAGGACAAGCCCAGCTCAGTGAAGACTCCCAGCTCTGGTCCACTCCTTCATCTTTACAGTGCTGAAAAGTCTAGGTGACCCAGAGGCTACATCCCTAATGATGCCAAGGCCACGTGTCTAGACATTGTATAAATGACGGCTACCCACACATTCCTTTGTCGTTTTTACCCTGTACACAGTGGCCACAGGTACTGGAGAGGCACGTGGGGAGTAACCAGCTGAGCTGTCTGGGGATTGGTGCCCAGGATGTGATGGGCAACCAAGAGGGCTTCATTTGCCAGAGCCCCTGTCTGCAAAGCTATGGATCCTGCCCTTTGCATCTTGTTTTGCTTTTAGTTTTCAGCTTTTGTTTTTTGTTAAGACAGTGTCTCATTTGTTAAGACTGGAATTGGTCGATTCAGCTAGGCCAACTGCCCGTGGAGCACCAGGAATCTGCCTGTCTCTCCTTGCCCACCACAGCGATTTCAGGCATGTAACTCCACACCCAACTTTTCCTTTTCCAGGAAATAGAACTCAGACTCAGCTCCTCGTGCTTGTGTGACAAACACTTTACTGCCTGAGCCATCTTCCTTCACCACCTTTTCTGATCAAAGACATAAGTGTCACTTGTTACCCATGTCCTTCTGCTAGGAGGAGAATGACCCAGTGAGCCATCTGGACAGGAGTGAGAATTCCTTGCATTGTCTTGCCAGCCAGGCTTGTTCGCTTTGGAGGGAAGTGATAACATAATTGCCCTAGATTTTACTTAAGACACAAGGAGCTGGACAGTGGTGGCACATGCCTTTAATCCCTGCACTCCGGAGGCAGAGGCAGGTGGATCTCTGTGAGTTCGAGACCAGTTGGTCTATAAGAGATAGTTTCAGGACAGGCTCCAAAGCTACAGAGAAACCCTTTCTCGAAAAACAAACAAACAAAAAAACAAAACAAAACAAAAAAACAGACACAAGGAAGACCCTTTTACTGATGTATCTGTGTTTGTGCATATGCAGGCACACTCACACACCTGCGTGTATGTTCTCAGACGTCACCCTCAGGAACACTGTTCACGTCCTCTGAGACAAGGAGTCTCATTGCTCTGCAGCTCACCAGTCAGGCTAGGCCGGCTGGCTAGTGAGTCAGGTCTCTGCCAGTCCTCACCCCCCCACACACTGGGACAGTGCCTACCACTCACCTTTTGCCCAGGTTCTGAGGATCAAGGGCACCACGCTTGCTTTCTTGATCCTTGGTCATAGAGACAACCACAACACTGGCCAGTCAGCTCCAGCCAGCTGCCCTTCCTTGGCCTCATCGCCCTGCAGGCTGCACTTATACATGCTCGAGCCTTATCACACATAGACCTGTTGTAGTACTTATTTTTCCTATTGCTGGGACAAAATACCCAACAAATGCAATGTGGGAAAAAAGATTTAAAGAAATTCTCTAGGAAAGGACCTGGCTTACAGCCCATCCTGATAGGAAGGCACCGGAGCAGGAACATAGATGTCTGGTCCTTCACAATAGGAAAGCATGGGAAGGGGAGTATAGGTGTCTGGTCCATCATGGTGGGAAGACATGGGCGCAGGAACACGGGTGTCTAGTCCGTCGTGGTGGGAAGACGTGGGCACAGGAACACAGGTGTCTGGTCCATCATGGTGGGAAGACATGGGCGCAGGAACACAGGTGTCTAGTCCGTCGTGGTGGGAAGACATGGGCGCAGGAACACAGGTGTCTGGTCCATCATGGTGGGAAGACATGGGCGCAGGAACACAGGTGTCTAGTCCGTCGTGGTGGGAAGACATGGGCGCAGGAACACAGGTGTCTGGTCCATCATGGTGGGAAGACATGGGCGCAGGAACACAGGTGTCTGGTCCATCGTGGTGGGAAGACATGGGCACAGGAACACAGGTGTCTGGTCCATCATGGTGGGAAGACGTGGGCACAGGAACACAGGTGTCTGGTCCATCGTGGTGGGAAGACGTGGGCACAGGAACACAGGTGTCTGGTCACTTTGCATCTGCCCTTAGGAAGCAGAAAGAGTTGAGTTCTGCCACTCAGCTTGTTATTCAGTCCAAGACCCCAGCCCATCTGTGGGGGTTTGAATAAGTTCTTCCTCCCATGGTTTGTGCGTTTGAGTACTTGGTCCCCAGTTGGTGGTGTGGTACATTTTGGGAGTTGGGGAGGTTTGGACTATGTCTTTGGAAGTGGGCTTTGAGAGTTTTAGAGTCACACCCTTTCAGGTTTTCTCTCTTTTTTGTGTTTTCTGTTCAAGATGTGTCCTGTCAGCTTCTCTTCCAGCTGCCGTGTGTCTCCCTGTCACAGTAGACAGTTATCCTTCTGCACCCATAAACCAGATAAACCTTCCTTCTATACATGGCATAGTTCATGATGTTTGCCGCAACAACAGTACAGAAACTAATATGCTGTCCCACACTCAGGGTGGGTCTTCCCTGCTCCAGGAAACCTTTCTGGAAACACCCTCATAGCTTCACCCAGGAATGTTTTTCCATGGTGATTCTACATCCCATCACACTGACAGTGAAGAGCAACCAGCACACCACCTATGTTGTGCAAAGGCTTAGCAGGTACCTGGCAACAGGGCTTCTCAAAGAAACAAGCTTCTTGGATCCACTCACACAGGACACATGTCTTCTGAGATGGTTCCATCTTGTAGTCATAACTGAAAGGGCAGGAAACTCAGAGGTGCCTGTTCTCCAGGGCGTAGGCAGCCTGTGCTGTGGGAGAATGCTCTTGTACCCTGTAAAGATTGGTCACTTGTGTTGGTTTACTAAAACGTTGACTGACCAGTAGCCAGGCAGGCAGTATCGGTGGGGCGATCAGACTAAGAGAAGAGGAAAGGCAGAGATGCAATCATCAGCCAGATGCAGAGGAAGCAAGATGAGAATGCCTTACTGAGAAAAGGTACCAAGCCACGTGGCTAAACACAGACAAGAATTATGGGTTAATTTAAGTTGTAAAACTAGTTAGTAATAAACCTGAGCTAATAGACCAAAAGTTTATAATTAACATAAGACTCTGTTTCTTTGGGACTGAACAGCTGTGGGACTGGGCGGGACAGAAACTTCTGTCTACAAGCCTGGAAGGCTGGGGTGCCTCCAGTCTGATACACAGGACCAAGTCTATGGGTCATGACGAGTGGGTAGTCTCTTGTCCCCCTCTCTGGGAGGTGTCTCAATGGCACATGTGACTTATCTCAGAACCGTCCTGTGGCTGAAATGACTTCTAGTTGTGTTTCCCTGACTCACGTGTTCCGAGTTCTCTGAGTAAAGACCCCACTTCGCTCACCACTGTGGTTGTCATGAGGCCCTAACGAGTTCAGCCTCCAGGGAAGGACTCTTTCTGCTTCCTGCTTCCGTCCAGCAGTTTCCTCACACGAACGTCTCCTCACCAGACCCTACCAGCCAAGGAGCATGTGGTGTTTGAGTTAGCATACAAAAGTTTTGGACTTTTAGTGGCAGTCACCTCCACTCCACCTCCTGTGCAAGATCAAAAACAAATGTGCAAAATGTGCATTTTTCCAGGGGACAGGGCGTGGGCTTTGAACATTCTCCATTTTGAGCTTCTTCCTCAGAAACTTGAAAAGAGAGACATTTCTTTGAAATAACATATGGTGTGTGTGTGCGCGCGCGTGCATGTGCGTGTGCATGCGCACTGTGCTGGAAAGACATGATTTAATCTGGATTTCTTTTTTTCCTTGAAAAAACAAAACAAAATAAAAAACCACAATGAAAACATTGTGTGGAATGATCAGATTCAACATGCCAGCTGAACGCTGGCTGGCTTTTTTATTTATTTAGGTGTGTGGATCTAAGTGTGTGTGTGTGTGTGTGTATGGGTGAAGATGTGTGTGGATCTATGTCTGGTGCATGTGCTTGTGTGTGTGCAGGTGCACATGCATTTTGTAAAGACCAGAGCAGGACATCGGTATCTTCCTCTCTCACTCTCCACCTTTTCCTTTGGACAGGGTTTTTTTTTTTTTTACTTATTTATTTTTATTCTTTTTTAATTAAAATTTCCACCTGCTCCCCATTTCCCATTTCCCTCCCCTCCTCCCAAATATTGCCCTCCCCCCACTTCCCTCCCCCTATCCCCACTCCTCTTCTCCTCCCCTCACTCCATTCCCCCTCCCTCTCGTTACTGAAGAGCAGTCCAAATTCCCTGCCCTGCGGGAAGACCAAGGTCCTTCTATCTACGTCCAGAAAGGTGAGCGTCCAAACAGGCTAAGCTCCCACAAAGCCAGTTCATGTATTAGGATCGAAACCTAGTGCCATTGTCCTTGGCTTCTCATCAGTCTTCATTGACCGCCATGCTCAGAGAGTCCGGAATCAACCCATGCTTATTCAGTCCCAGACCAGCTGGCCTTGGTGGGCTCCCAATAAATCAGTTCCACTGTCACAGTGGGTGGGTGCATCCCTCGTGGTCCTGATTTTTTGCTCATGTTCTCCCTCCTTCTGCTCCTCATTTGGACCTTAAGAGCTCAGACCGTTGCTCCAAATTGAGACTCTGTCTCTACCTCGATCCATCGCCAGATGAAGGTTCTAAGGTGATATGCAAGATATTCATCAGTATAGGATAGGGTCATTTCAGGTTCCCTCTCCTTAGTTGCCCAAGGTACCAGCTGGGGACATATTCCTGGACACCTGCGAACCCCTCAAGAGTCAAGTCTCTTGCCAACCCTAAGATGGCTCCCTTAGATAGGATATATACTTCGCTGCTCCCGTATCCATCCTTCCTATATCCCAACCATCCCAATCCTCCGAGCTCCTCCCATCCTCCCCTTCTCATATTTCTCATCCCATTTCCCCTTTGCCCCATGCCACCTCACCCGCAAGTTCCCAGTTTTTGCCCTGGAATCTTGTCTACTTCCCCCTCTTGGACAGGGTTTTCCACTGAACCTGGAGGTAGGTTGGCAACCAGCAAGCCCCAGGGACATTTGTCCCTATCCCCTACAGCACTGGCTGCCAGGTGGCCGTACTCAGCTTTTTTTTTTTTTTTTTTTTTTTTTTTTGGTTTTTTGAGACAGGGTTTCTCTGTGGTTTTGGAGCCTGTCCTGGAACTAGCTCTAGACCAGGCTGGTCTCGAACTCACAGAGATCCGCCTGCCTCTGCCTCCCGAGTGCTGGGATTAAAGGCGTGCGCCACCTTCGCCCGGCCGTACTCAGCTTTTATATAGGTGCCAGGAATTAGAACTCGGGTCTTCATGCTTGCACAGCAAGTGCTCTTACCCACTGCACTGTCTTCCCAGCCCAAAGGTAGCTCTTGTTTCCTGTTTCTCCTGGTGTTCCTGGGCGGCTGCTGTGGCCTCTGTATGGCAGGGAATCCTCTCAAGAGCCAGAAGCTAAAACATCCTCACAGAGAGCTTTGGCAAGTGTTTGTTTCTGGAAGCTTCCATCAGGAGCTTGAGGGGGATGACCTCCACTGAGCTGAAATATCCAAGACTTCAGATGAACCGGTGCTAGCCTTCATCCCTTCACTTACTCGCATGAGCAGTTGGGTCAGCGAAGACTGAATGGTGGCTGTGGGTGTGAGCCTGAGTGTGAGCCTGAGTGTGACAGAACGAGTGTGTGCTGGCCTGTTACAGCAGGGCTCCAGGGACTGGGCTGCAGGCTGGTGCAAGGGCCAGTGGGCCAGTGAACTGTGCGTGGTGATACAGAGGACCGTAGACACGAGCCACAGAAAAGGGAGGCCATCTGCTTCTATGCAGCTTAAGATGCCAGAACCAGGCTGGTTCAAGTGCCTATTGTCCCCCGCTGGCTTCCCACTGGGTCTGGTTTGCCAGTTTAGTATGTCAGAGAGATGTGGTTTCTGTTCACTTAGTCCCTAGTGGAGAGCTCCACAAGCGTGGGACAGTGAAGTTAAAATTTCAGAAGCCTGGAGAGATAGTTCAGTGGGCCCGACTCAGTACTCAGTACCCATACCTGTACCCTGAATGTGACTCTAGCTCTGGGAGATTGGTTGTCCACTTCTGGCCTCTATGGGTACCTGTACACATGCAGCACACATGCATACGCACACGCGTGCATGCACACACACACACACGCATGCACATGCAGACACCACGCACACGCACTAAATTAGTAATCTTTTAATTCGGGAGGGAAAGTTTCCTCTCGTTGAGAATTCTTCCCGTTAAAGCAGGTCGGGCAGCTCATGCTACGATCACAGCAGTCAGCAGGCTGATAATCTTCAGAGAGAGGATTGTCATACATTCAAGGTCAGCTCGGGCTGCCACATAAGTAAGACTCTGTCTCCCACATCCCCTGAAATTGATAGCAAATCGAAATGTCTACCAACAGCTTAACAGACAATCAAAATATGGTACATCCCTACAGTGGAATAGCATTCAGCCTGAAAAGGAGGAAATTACAGCCTGTTCCACAAACGGATGAACCCCAAGGACATACGCTGAGTGAAGTAAGCCAGACACAAAAGGACAAGGGCTATACTGATTAGCAAAGACTGACTGCAGAGTGGCGGTTGTCAGAGAAAGGGACTGGTGGGCTGTTTGGTGGGGACGGTCCCCTTTAGCGTGCTGAAAAGTCCTGTAGGTGGAGTGGTGACCGCCTCGTGGCGTGAGTGGTGAAAATGGATGTTTGTGGGCATGTTCCCGGATGTGAGGTGCATGTGTTGTATGGGTGATGTTTGTACATGCACATGTGCATGGAGGCCAGAGGTTAGTCTCTGTTCATTCTTCAGATGCCGTCCACCTTGTTTTCTGAGACGCGGTCTCTCGCTAGGATCTGAGACCTGGCCGTGGGGCTGGGCTGTCTGGCCAGAGAGCCCGAGGGATCCTCCTGTCTTTCTCCTCAAAGCTGGGTTTATGAGTGTGCACCACCTCGCCAGGCTTTTCATGTGGTTTCTGACTTTGAATTTGGGTCCACTCAGTTATCTCCCCAGCCACGCATGCTGGCGGGTGCCTCCAGGACTGAAACCACCAACACGCGTGTGTCAGTTCGGAGCTGAGTCAGCCCCCGACTGCGCTTGGCTTGTGCTCAACAAATCATCGTGATAATTGCAGGATGCTCTTTGCTTATTGAAAGAAAATGCCTGGGTGCCCCAGAGGCAAACGTAATTATAGGCTTTAGGAAAACAGGGCCTTTTAACAAGTAGGCTGGGAAAAGGCTAAAGGACTGGAGCGTTCCCGTTCCTCTGTGGATGCTTCCCGCAGTCAGAAGGCCGGTGGCCAGGGAAACGGGGCTGGGTCTGACTGCGTATCGCTCACATCATCGGGGCTGCTGACAGCTCCGTGTGCCTGGATAGACGCGCTGAAATAAGGCTGCTCCTCGTAGTCTGAATGCTAGGAAATTCTCTTCCATGGTACTGTGATAAAAGAGTTAAGTTTACCATTGTTTGGGGCTGGGGAGATAGTAAAGAACTTCCCATGCACTCATGAGGATGCAGTCGCCACACACGTGTCAGAAACCTGGAGTGGTGACATGTGATGTGCTTGCTATCCCAGCACCGGGAAGGCAGGGACAGGTGGGTCACTGGGACTAACCAGTCAGCCCAGTATAATCAGTGAACCCCAAGTCCCGTTGAGAGACCTTGTCTTATAAAGCAGTGTGGATAGCACCCAAAGACAACACCTGAAGTCGTCCTCTAGTCTGCACATACATGTGAACACATGTGCACACACGCGCACACACACATGCATGCATGTACGCAGAGCAGAGAATTAGCTATCTAAGCAAATGCCCCCAAACCAGGCCTGACCTTGTTTCGCAGATGGTTCTAGGTAAACATGTACAGCCCATGTGCACAGTGAATCTAATGTAGCTACCTGACGCTACTGAAGCCACACGCAGCCAAGCCGGGGTGGGCAGAAGCTGGCGGGAGTCGGAGCCTGTCAGCGCTGTCAGCCCTGATTTGCGGCCAAGCTGGGTTCCCCAAGTTCAAAGAGCATTGAGCTGCTTGTCTTTGTCAAGAGCACGGCTGGGGATCTTTTATGTGGAAGATGTAGGATTCTCAGGCTGGCTTTGATTATTTATTCATCCCCTTCGTGAGTGTGTGATAGCGTAGGCATCACGGAGTCCCTTGTCCTGACCACTCTCGCTCAGGAATTCATGGAGCTTAAAGCCTTTTGAAAATTGTTTTTCCAGGGAGGGGGAAAGTTTTTGAAGTCCTCTCTCTCTCTCTCTCTCCCTCCCTCTCCACAGTTCCTCAGCAGCTCCTGCCGCCTTTCCACGCACCTTTGCCGATTGACATGAGACACCAGGAAGGACGGTACCATTACGATCCTCACTCAGTCCACGGTGTTCATGGGTAAGTGTTGGCTTCCATCTGCTTGTTGCTCCTGGTGTGCAGCCACTATTCACCTGTGAGCAGGTGATACTCGCATACTAGCCACCTTCTGGTTTCTTCTGAGTAGCAAGCTCGGGTCACATGTCATCACTATGGCTTGGGACTTTAAGCTTCCTCGTTGGTCCCAACATGATTGGAGGCTCATCACCCATCCAGTATCCCAAACTCAAGTCAGGAATATAACCTTAGGTATAGACTGCCCTGGCATAATGGTTTGGAGCCCACCTTTTTTACTACCCCAGGTATCCCCTCCTTTTTAAAACAAGCCCAGGGTGATGCCTTGGGGTCTCCTCCTGCCTCCCATCTTGAGGTCCCCAAGGAGAAAGGCAACATCTTGATGTACCTGGGCATTTCTACTCAGGACCTTCAGCCCCTGGCAGAGGTCATTCTCTTGGTGTTTGCTCTGTTCTCAGCCCCTCTAGCTCCTACACCACCACTCTCCTAGCAGAGGAGAGACCCCGTGACTCTTCCCACTGCAGTGACAGAGAACATGACCAGAGCAACACGAGGAAGGAAAGTTCATGGTTTGAAGCTACAATCCATTGTGGTAGAGAAGTCATGGCAGCTGGTCACATGGCATCCACATTCAGGAAGCAGAGCAAGATGAATTCCGGTGCTCAGTTGGCTTTCACTTTTTTTTTCAGTGTGGGGCCCCAGCCCATGTCATAGTGCCTTCCACAGTTAGAGTGGGTCCTCCCCAAATAACCTAATGTAGAAAGACCTTATAGGCATGTATGTGTGTCTCCTGCGTGGTTCCCATTGCCAAGTTGAGCATCAGTATTAACCATCACAGGGGTCCGGGCCTTGGCCAAGTCCCTGCTCTCAGCCTCTGCTCCGCCGTCCACGCTTGGGAAGCGAGTCCCTCTGCCTGTCCCCTTCCCCTCCCACTCTACTCTGGCCTTTGTCTGTATCAAGTTGCTCTCTGGGGTGCTGACTCACACTGCCTGTCGCCTGCCTTTATGACTGGCTCCTCTAGAACCCCCTCAGCTGCAGAGCAACCTCCTGAGGAGAACTGAATGCGACCCTGTCTGGATTGTAACACTGTTGCCACAGCAGAATAGGCTGTTATCATACGTGCTCCACATAGACTCTGAGCTTCCCTTGGGGCTGTACTGACAATGACAGACACATAGAAGGCACACACAGAGTGTTGAGCAGAGAGTCCCCGCTGGTACCCCATTGTGAGACTCTATCTCCCACTCGAATAAAATTGGTCAGCATAGCCCTGCGCTCCGATGTTCAAATCATTGTGCCTTTGCTACATTCCAGCCAGCCCACCAGTGATACTGTTTCAGCACACCTACTGCCTACTAGACAGTAGACAGAGTCCCTACCAGACAACCAGGGACTTTGGCTTTCTTTTAAAACAAATTTTAAGTTTAATGTTGGGGAATGACAAGATGGCTCCCTGAGTAAAAGTACTTACAGTGCAAGCCTGGTGACCTGAGTTCAACCCCGGGGACCCATGTAAGGCAGAGGAGGAGAACCACGGTTGTCCTCTAACCCCCACATGCACACACACACGCACCCACATACACAGATAATGCACCATGCACAATAGCCAGGTTTTCATTTTGGAGTAAATTCAAGCATGCAGAAGTTGTAAAAACTAGATAATATAAACAGCGTGTCCTCCATTCAGCTATTGAGACATTAACATCCTGTATCATCCGATACCAATACGGTGAAGTAACTCACATATCTGATACAAATGTGGATAGTTTTCCCTTACGTTTCCTTGGGCAGGATCTCACACTTGAGTACATGAATTTGTGTGTATGCAAGCGTGTGCACACACACAAGTGGAGGCCAGAGCAGGACATCAGACACCCTTCACTGTCACTCTCCTTATTCCCTAGAGATAGAGTTTCTCCCTGAACCTGAAACTAGACAGAGCCAGGAAGCCTCAGTGTCCTCTGGTTTCTGTCTCCCCACAGCAGTGACTTACAGATCCGCAGCCATGCCCAGTTCTCTAAGTGGGTGCTGGGGATTAGAACACAGCTCATGTCTTTCACAGAAAGTGCTCCTGTCCACTGAGCTGTCTCCATAGCCTCTTAGCCATGGTAGTTACCTTGTTGTTCACTGACTTCCGTGACCTTTGCAGCAGACTGGATAGCTAAGGGGTGTATGCTCACTTCCTGTGGCTATAACAAATGACCAACACAGCGGCTTAACAACACAAATGTTTGCTCACGAAGTTCTGGAGAGAACACGTGCCTCTGTCTTTCCTCATTTCTGGGAGCCTGCATCTTTTGACTTGTAGCCCGAACCTCACAGCATCCCACCTTTCCCTGGCACCCGCCCTCACGCCGCTCCTCCCCTGGTATGACATTCTTCATGGCTGTCTATTTTATCAGAGGCTGCTGCTTTTAGAGGTGGTCCAGCTGGCTCCAGGATCATCTCTGCATCCTAACATCTTCCCCCAAATCACAACTATGATGCAGACAACATTGACAGGTTCAATAGATGAGCATGCATGCCTTCTTAGGGGCTAGTCCATAATCATTTGATATCACTGAGTCCTGATGCAGAGGCTGGGAGGTAGCCCATGCGCTGGTTTAGGAGACTGGACTCTGGGATGTAGCCCAGGAGGATCTTGCCTGTTAACCCCACTGCCAGGAAGCAGTGTAGGCCCTGTGACTTGCTAGGTCATCCTGAGAGGCTCCTTAAGAACATCAGGTTAGCTGGTTTCCACCAAGAAGGCCAAGAAAGGGCTGGCCTAAGGCTCTGGAAGGCACACCTCCTCATTCCTACTCCCTCCATCCCAGGTAAGAACTAGACAACGCCTGTAAGAAAAATGGCTCCGTAGTTCTGGCTTCCGTGATTAATGTGGTCCGAGCCTTGTGGAGTCCCCAATCCATCAAGCCCAAGTGGTAGTCTGCTTGCTACCACCAATGTGTCTAATTACGCAAACGGCACGCGACAAATGAGGTACCGTGGCATCTCTTGTCAGTAGAGTCTAAGCCCCGGCCTGCCTCTCGGAGCCATAAGCTTCTGCTTGCTGCTGGGTGCACTTGGTGCTCCGCTCAGCCCCTTCCTGCCCCACACTGCTTGAACACTCAGATTCCTGCCTGTGGCTCTTAGGATCCTGCTAACTCTGGGAGCGGAGGATCCCAATATGCAGGCTCTGAGTTCCGCGGTCCCTGGCCTTTTATATGCCCATAGGAGAACCTCGATCATACCCAAGGACTTGCTGTCATCTCAGTCCTGCCAGGCTGCCTGCCAGTGCAGAAGAGGTGGCGAACCCCCAAGCCTCATTTTTCTTATTTATGAAGCGGGCATATCTAGTGAACGTTAGGTTGCAGACTGGAGGCTGATGGAGCCATAGATCCAGTTTCCTCTTTCTTAGAGTTGCCGTGAAGGAAATGGCAAGCTCCCCAAGAGTCTGTCTGCAGATCTACAACCCCATCCCTTGCAGACTCCCCCAGGTGCTGTGATTCCAGGAGAGTGGCGGGAGCCAAGGAAGATCCCCAAGGAAGTTTGCAGGCCTCGGGTTGCTAGACTCTGAGACGCCAGGGGGCTATGCATATACTGGGAACACCGCAACTCGATGTGGCCCCCCTCCCATTCTGTCACATCCGTGGAGATCCACATCTCCACCCCAGATGCACCCACTGTGGAACACCCACCAGTCATGTGACAGAAAACCTCCCCTTCTTCTGAGACCTCTAAGAAGGGACCTCAGCTCTGCGGTGTGGTCCTGAACACTCCTTGGAGCTTTTGTCATGCTGCTGTATGTCTGTCTGTCTGTCCATGGTGCTAACCACTCTTCTGATAAATCTCTTAACAAAATGGCTGTCCACCTTAGTATCCCCGTTGAATGCCAAACCCAAGACCTCTCACTGAGATGATCTTAATGGTGGAATCCTCTGAGTTGTCATTTGTATCAGCCACAAGCCCCTTTATTTGCGGGACTATGGAGATGCATGCATAGGAGCCGAACCTGAGAACAGCCTCAGCTGCTGTTCCCAGGAGCTTGCCTTTTTTTTTTTCCCGTTTGAGACAGGGTTTCTCTGTAGCTTTGGGGCCTGTCCTGGAACTAGCTCTTGTAGACCAGACTGGCCTCGAACTCACAGAGATCCGCCTGCCTCTGCCTCCTGAATGCTGGGATTAAAGGCATGCGCCACCACTGCTCAGCGGGAACTTGCCTCTTAAGATAGGGTCTCTCACTGACCTGTAATACCCACACAAAGTAGGCTATTATGGGTGGCCAGCGGGCCCTGAGGTTCTGCCTGTCTGTCTCCCCAGCAGAGGATTGAAAACACACACCATGAATTATCTTCCTCTACCGTTCTTCACATTGTCGTCATTGTTATCATCATCATATTCTTTTACGACACTGTCTCTTACTGAACCCGGAGCCCACCATTTCAGCTAAGCTAGCTGGTCAGCGAGTTTCTCGGATCAGCCTGTTTCCACCCTGACGCTGGCCTAACAGACACTTGCCACCACATCCAGATTTTATGTGGGTATTTGGGGAATCCAAACTCAGTACTCATGTTTGCCCAGTAAGCACTTTGCTCGCTGAGTCATCTCACTGGCTCCTCAGCTTTTTTGTATGTGGCGGGGGAGGGGGGATATTGAGACAGGGTCTCATTTTTTAACTCTGACTGGCCTTGGATTCAGAGGTCTGCCTGCCTCTGCCTCTAAAAGGTGTGTGTCACCACCACCCTTTTTTGTTAGCTTGGTTCAGTTCGGGTCCTTATGCTTGAAGGTGAACAACAGTTTCCTGATTACGCCGTTTCACTAGCCCCCCTGAGTTAGGATGGAGCAGCAGTCTGTGGAATAGGTTTGGAAGCATGCTCTTAGAGGTTTGTTACTGTGGGTCTCCATTTACCTGTCCAGAAGAGGGTTCATCACAGGTGGGAGGACAGACTGGGGGCACAGGTAGGTCAGAAATGGGACTCGGGGAGGAGGGAGTCTTTCTCCTCAGTGGAGGACTTTGGACATTTGTCTCTCCGTGGCCCCAGGAGCAGGGATGATGGTCAGATGTGTCAGGGTACCTGGGAAATAGCCATGGGATGAAGACCAGGTGAGAACTGCTGGGGATCTGTGCTGGCTAGTTCTATGTCACCACAGGCTAAAGTCATCTCAGAGGAAGGAACTTGAGCTGAGAAAAATGTCTCCATAAGATCCAGCTGTGGGCAAGCCTGTAGGGAATTTTCTTAATTCGCAATTAATTGGGGAGGGCGCAGCCCATTGTGGGTGGTGCCATCCCTGGTGGTGGTCCTGGGTTCTGTAAGAAATCGGGTTGAACAAGCCACAAGAACAGGGTAGTAAGTAGCATCCCACCGTGGCCTCTGCATCAACTCCAGATCCCTGCCCTGCGTGAGCCCTGTCCTTTCTTTGATGATAAACTGTGATTGGAGGCATAAGCTGAATCACCAGTCCCCTTCCCTGCCAACTTGCTTTTGGCAAAAATCACACTTCTTCCTGATTATCGTGTATGGCGGTATGGCTCATGATGCCCATGTATGGCGGTATGGCTCATGATGCTCTTTTGTGGTGGTATTGCTCATGATGGCCATGTGTGGCAGTATTGCTCATGATGGCCGTGTGTGGCCGTATGGCTCATGATGGCCGTGTGTGGCCGTATGGCTCATGATGGCCGTGTGTGGCGGTATGGCTCATGATGCCCGTGTGTGGCGGTAAGGCTCATGATGCCGGTGTGTGGCGGTAAGGCTCATGATGCCCGTGTGTGGCGGTATGGCTCATGATGCCCGTGTGTGGCAGCATCTCCCATAATGTTTGTGTACAGTGATACTGCCCCTGAACTTATAGTGCAACATCTTGGGTCTGTGGAAAACACCAGCGATGGGGGTACACTGGTCAGGGCTTCTCTGTGACCCTCAATGTGGACACGCTCCCAAGATTTCAGAGAAAGAAATAAAGGCAGCTGAGCCTGGAAATAACCCCGCCTGTAGCATCTGCAATGCCCATGTTGCCATGGGAAGAAGGGAGGCCTTTGCTCCCCTCTGGGCGTCTGCTCTTAGAACAGCTTTGCCAGGGTGTTGGAGGGAACGTGGGGGAGTGTGGCGGGGCTGGTCTCCCAGAAAAGAACCACTCTCTTGGTGCACATTGGGCACTTTGTGCCCTTGAGCGGAAGGCCAGCTGATGGTTTGGTAAGCTGGTGTCCGCTTCACTCTCGGTGTTGCTTGCGGGTCCAGCTCTGCTCTGGGCTTCCAGAGAAAGCCAGTCGGAACTGCCCTCAGCCTGGAAGACTTGAGAGGAACCTCTCAGGGTAGCAAGCCCCAAGTCTGAGTGATCTGGGATGTTTCTCTTTCAGACGGGTCTCCCGTAGCTCAGGCTGGGCTCAGACTTGCTCTGTAGCTGGGGATGACACTGGACTTCTGATCCTCCTGCTTCCACCTCTGGTGCTGAAATTACAGATGTGCACCACCACCCTTGATTTATTACGTCAGGGATGGAACCCAGGACTCGGTGTGTGCCAGGCAGCCCCTGCCACCCGAGGTCCCTCTCCACCCCTTCTCCCCACACATGTCTTAGATGTTTGGAACCCAGCTTCAGACATTCTGATTTTTCTAGCCCAGGATGAGGCCTGGGGGATCTGCTTATTTGTAAATTTACACAGGCCAGTGTTTAGGGATGTCCCTACTTGTTTTATATCCAGGAACAAAGCCCAGAGCTGTGGGCTGACTGCCCTTTCAACAATAGCAATAGCCACCTCTGAAATGGGAACATTAAAATCTCCTGTGCCTCTCCCGCTCACAGCTGAACCTCAGCCCCACCCCAGTTGACCTGACCTCATTCATACCCCAGCTTGAAGAAGGCATGGAGTGTGTGCTGGAGAGTGACCAGTGTCCTGCTGTCTTCTCGTGCCTAGCCTCCATCACTTCCAGCCACCCCACATTCTGTGTCCGACTACAGCAAACGACTCCCTGCAGATCACTTGGTCCTGAGTTAAACTTAGTTTATAGTTCTGCAAGGCCACTCTTCATAGAGGGCAGAAAGGCCCCAGCTGGGGACAGATGGCTCTGGGGTCTAGCTGTCAGTTCACGGAAAGTCAGCACGCTGGCTGGCGTGTTAAGGAAGTAGATGGAATGCCAGGTGGTGGGCACACCTTACGCAAAGTCCCCCAAGGGAACCGTTTTACAAATATGAGTTCCCGCCTGTTCCCAGCAGGAGCATACAAATAAAGATGCCAGCCCGTAAATTGGCACACTGTCAGTTAAGATGGTCATTTCTTTGCCAGGACTATACTCAGCTAGCTGACTTTCTAGTCTGGGGGCTTTGAAAATGGCTTTTCCAAGGTCGTTGTTGATGATAAACACTCACCTGTGACTTACTAACGTGATACTAGGGCTTGTGACATCTTCAGCCATTCAGCAAGGGCAGCAGCTGGGCAGGAGGAAGTGTGGCTGATTGCTTCTGGATTCTTGGCTCCGTACCTGTTTGTGGGCCGCACTGTATCTGCTTTGTGCTCCTTAAAGAACCGTCTTCTCCACAGGCAGATGTGTATGCTAGAACCCGGAGGGAGGGGACGTTGGAAGGGCATGTCTACCTGTTTCCTGGGCTGAGGTGCTAGGTGACTTGGAGTCACCTACCAGGAGCCTCGCCCCTCCTCTGCCATGGCTTCCCCAGCTATGTTGCCGTCTGTCTTTGGAGCTCTTTCTCTCTAAAACCTGCCACAGATCAACAGACAGGTCAGCAGACAGAGGGAGAACCTAGAGCAGACTGTGTGGACAGCCTGCCCTGGATGGAGTGGCATAGCCATGAGAGGACCCTCAGGCAAAGAGACCTCTGGGTCTGGCCAGCTGTGAAGTAAAATCAAGACCTACTGCCATGCAGGCCTGGAAATGCTGGCCCTCCCCATCCATAAGAGGGAAACTCAGACACCGCACGGCAGGCTGCCTCTTCCTTGACATGCCCTGTGTGTTACGACTTTGTTGTGATAGATAAGGAGAGAATAACTTGAGAGATTTATTCAAACTCAAGTTCCTGGGACTTCAGTCCATGGTCGCTGGTCCCATCGTCAGGAGCCTGTGGTGAGGCAGAGGCACGTTAGTGGATCCTGCGACAGATCCTACTCACCACGTGGCAGCCGGGAAACAGAGAATTAAGAAGGAGCGAGAGGTGAAACACACCCCTTTGGACTTAGAGAGATGCTGCAGGTGGTTGTGTACAAGTTGAGGACTGAATTCAGTCCCCTAGAACCCACTTTAAAAGCCAGTTATGGGGGTGTGCATTTTTAAGTCCAACAATATCATCAGTTACTATGTATCTATCCATGGGTTAATTCCTTGACGGTTAATTAATCCGTTGATGAAAAGCAGATTCCTCATGATCCCATCACTTCCCAGGACCCTCCCCTCCCCCTCCCAGCTGTTAGCCAGACGTTTTTAACGCATGTGACTGGAGGGACATTTCAGTTAACTGTAACACGTTCATAGTCATGGCACAGGTAGGATTTGAACTCCAGGCAGTGTGATCCCTGCCGCCATCTCCCCCTGCTCTGAGAACACCCGATTCTCTGCCCAGGAACGAGCTCAGTGGCCTAGGACAGACAGCTCATTTATAATGGAATCTGGCCCGTAAAAGTTTAATGAGGAGCTTGTCTGATAAGATGCCTCGTCTTTGATCTTTTTGAATACCAGCTGCTCGCGTAAGAGACGCTTCCTGGCCTTGGCTTTGGGGAGCACTGATGAGGTCAGCTGGGGGCCCAAGCCACTGGGGAGTAAAGGTGTAGTCCTGTAGACATGGGGCTGTACAGAAGGAGCGTGTTCTCAGCAGTCACAGGGACAGGCTTCTGGCCAGGATGTCCTAGGACATCAGGAAGTGATGCTCTGCTTTCACTCCTGTCCCTTGGGGTTGTTTCTGTTGGACATTGGCCACTCTGAACTCTCAGAATGGAGGCAGAAATCGGTAGGGCTGGGATATGGATCCTACTGCGTATTCTCGTTACATACAGGGCTGGCTGCTTAACCACCACAATCCTCAGTTTCTTCTTCTCTAAAGGAGAGTGTACCCTTGTAATGGTTAACTTTGTCAACTCCACAGTATGCAGATTTCCTAGGAGGAAAGTCTCCAGTCCTGCTGTGAGGGAGTTTCTAGATCCAGTTAATTAAGAAGACCTACTCTCAGTGGGGTGGTACCCTCCCGTGGGGTCCTGGACAGAAAGACTGTAAGAGATTGTAGAGCACCAGCGTCCGTGTCTCTCTGCTTCCTGACTGGATGCCGTGTGCAGCTACCTCACACACCTCCCCACCATGAGGGACTGCACCCTTACACTGTGACTCAGACTTCCTTCCTCAGTTGCTTCTGTCGGGCACTGGGTCACAGTCGTGTGGGAAGGAACCACAGAGCACTGTGGGATTCACGTGAGGATAAGTGAGTTTATCACATGTGGCGTATGCTGTAGTTTGGGCCTAGTTTAGAATGTTGTTCTGTTCGAGGCTTGATCCCCGCCCTGTGGTGCTGTGGGCAGTGGTGGAACCTTTGTGGTGGGTGGGGATTAGTCGGGGGAAGTTGCTGTTGGTGGCATTGCTCTTGGAACCGGGCCACCATGAAGTAAAGAAGCTGCCCCACCGTCTCCTCCTTACCTCCCTGTAATGTCCTCTGCCATGACAGACCCCAGTCAGCAGGGCTCAGTGCCTGTGGATTTTTTAAACTAACTCTGAGCCAAGACAAACCATCCTTTTAAATATGTGTGTTCACACGTGAGTGGGCACATATGTGTATATGTGCATGTATGTATAGGAACAGGCAGAGGACAATTCCTCTGTCACCATCCACAAAGTCTCTCTCACATCCTTAGAACTCAGCGATTTGGTTAAGCTGCCCCAGGAATCCTCCTGACGGACTTCCAAACACCAGGGTTACGAGGGTATACCACCACGACTGCTTTTATTTTATTAAACAAGTTCAGGGACTTGAACTCTGTTCTTCATTCTTGAGCGATAAGCACTTTAGCAATGAGCCATCTTCCCAGCCCCAAACTTTTCTTTCTTTCTGAGTTGGTTTATCTCAAGTATTTGGAAAGCTGAGTAGCACACACACACAATGTGTGTGGAACAGTTTATGGTGCTTTCATGGGTTGTATTCATACATGAGTGCACACACAGACACACTTGCACAGCTGAATTCATACATGAGTGCACACATAGACACACTTGCACAGCTGAATTCATACATGAGTGCACACATAGACACACTTGCACAGCTGTATTCATACATGAGTGCACACACGTAGACACATCCTACACACACAGAAAAGAAAGATAAAAAGGAAGGGGAGAGGGCAGATCCTAAGTTGATAGGCTGAGAGGGGTGTGGAGCCTAGCACAGGAAAGCAGGATGGACGCCTTTATCAGCAGGGAGGCCTGCCTCCCTACGCCCACAGAGACTGTCGGAATCCAGTGAGGGGTCGATACAGTGCTGCTGAGGAGAGAACCTTCCCCAGGCACGCACTCGTGGGTACTGCCTTCGAGAGAAAGTTTATTCAAGCCCAGGAGAACTAACCCATCTAGCTTTGATGGTCTAACAGGACATTCCATGTAGCTCTTGGCAGGGCTGAGCTAAGTCTGCCATGCTTATCCTCCATCCCTACACTTTGCTTTCCTGAAAACATCCTCCTCCTCCTCCTCCTCCTCCTCCTCCTCCTCCTCCTCCTCCTCCTCCTCTTCCCTCTCCTCCTCCTCCTCCCTCTCCTCCTCCCCCCTCCGAGACCAGTATCTACCTATTCCCACCCCTGGCTTTGACACTCTAGAAGATTCCACTCCGCAGTGGTCAGTCAAGAGTGTCTTAGATAGTAGACCAGGACTCTACATCCCTAGATTGTAACCAGTGCCCAGGTCCCGGAGAGAGGGTTTCGCTTGGCAAGGCTCTTCTGACCTTTCCCCAAGCCCAGCTGTGTTCCTAGCCCCACTATTTACCTGCAGCAAGTCCAAGGCTATCTAGAGCCCCAACACCCCGCCTCCCAGAACCTTAAAGTCAAGCACCTTGCCACAAAATCTCTCCCAGACAGCTAGCTCTTATCTTTGAACTTGTTTTTCTTTTCTGAGGCAAGATCTCTCGTGTGTCCCAGGCCAGCATCTAACTCACCATGTAGCCAAGGATGGGCTTGGGTGCCTGCTCCTTCTGCCGCTGCCTCTGTAGGGCTAGAGTTGTACCCATGTGCTACCACGTCTGATTATTCCACGCTAAAGCTGGAACCAGGTCTTCATGCAGGCTAAGCAAGCGCTCTCCCAGCTGAGCTCCGTCCCCAGCCCCTCCCTCCAGGCACATCTGGAGCTGGTCTGTGGAACAGCAGTGCCTTCCTGCCCTTCTGGCTCTGGGGGAGCTGAGATAAAGAAAGGGGGGTGACCAACTTCGGTTAACTGTTGCAGCTGGGTTTTTTAGGACCACTCTGGATGGCCTTTGTGGCCTCCGTTTTATGACCTCATTTCCCTACACAAACATCAGTGTTTACTTAGTGAGATATCTGCTCTGGGGTCAGCTCCAAATGCTGATTGCTGTACAAGAGCCCTGCCGAGGGGTGACCCAGGGAAACCAGAGCTCAGCTGTGCCTGCAGAGCATTGGCTCTGTGACAGGAGTGGGGAGCAGTCAGGACCACTATGGATGCGTGTGTATCTGACACAGAGTTAGTCTACCAGGCAGGGTGGTGGGGTCCCCAAACAGCACATGTCATCCACAGCTCAGATGGGATGCCTGGATGGGAGGACACATGCAGAACCCGGAAATGCATCCGCGTAGCTCGTATACGTCCTTCTGCAGCCCTGCATCCTCTCCATTTTTCTTCCCAGGGTCCTCCCCCGCTCAGCCAACCTCTGACCAGACACCATCCTTTCTCCAAAATCTGGGCTGGCTACATGCCAAGGACAAGCAGATTAAAAATGCCTGGTGGGGACAGACCAGCATGACCAAGGCACTCTCATCCCATGCCCAGCCTGAGTGGTATAGGAGTGGCTCTGAGTCCCAGGGGATGCACAGAAACATCCAGGCTCTTGTGGCCCAGGGCAATAAACTGGACCAGGACTAGAAATACAAACAGAGTTTTTAAGAAAGGAAAGGCATTCCAAAGAAAATGGGAATGGGCTAGTGTACCTGTTGCTATGGTGAACTACTGTGACAGATGTGACTGGGAGGGGGTGAAAGGTTTGTTGGGCTTACACTCCAAGTTACAGTCCGTCATGGGGGGTCAGGAGAAGCCAAGAAGTCGGTCAGGAGCCCCTGACTAGGGAATTGTGCCACCCATAGGTTGTGGGCCTTCACACGTCAGATGTGGTAATCAAGACAGAAGACAGTTCCCCAAAGACATGGCCACAGAACAGCCAAATCTTGATAATCCTTCATTGGAACTTTTCCCAGGTGATTCTAGATTGTGTCAGTATTAGTTAAAACCAACCATTTAGCTAGTGAGCTTAGAGAAAAGCCCCAAAGCATTGGCCAGGAGCCGCATGACCTTTTGTAGGTCATTTACTTAACGCCTAACTCACACAGTAATTTATATATTGTGAGCTTTTTTTTTTTTTTTTGAGCATGTTCTGTTTGTTGTATGAAGTCAGGCAGCAAAGGGTTTCCAATCTTTCTGCCTGCTGGCTTCTTTTATTAATATTGATGTTGTGTTTTTCAGTCTCATGTAGCCCAGGCTGGCCTCTAACTTCTCAAGTAGTCATGAATGACGTTGAACTCCTGATCATTCTGCCTCTGCCTCCAGAGTTCCAGAAAGAGATTGGTGGTGAACCAGAACCTTGGGGGCCCCATGTGTTCCACTTCCCTGCCCAATGTCTGTCACTCCGCTGTTGTCTGCGGTTACCAGCTCTTCGTCCCCAACCTCCCTGACAATGTCTAACATCCTCTTGACGTGGATGAGAATTTTCTCTATTACGGATCCTCATTTCCTTGACAGTATACTGTTTAGTTTTGCTCCGTGCTCTTTCTGTAAACACGACTGTTGCAGGCGTTTTCTTTGGGAATTCGGATTTCATACTTTGCAGTCAGTATTCATCCACTCTCCGTTTCTTTGTTCATTTGTTCACTGTTGGTTCACTCATTCTTGCCGCTCTCCAGCAGTCCGCATCTCCAGCATCTGGGGTACACTTGTGCCTTTCCACATGGCTGCTGGGGCACCCTTATTCTGTCTTCTGGACGCCTTTGTAGTGGGGGCTGGAATTTCCCAGTTACAGGGCTTTCACATTTCCCCCTCCAGGATGTTGCCAGATTTTTGCTAAGTGGTTTTGCCAACCAGAGCTCCCACCCACAGGCTTGAGCTGCTGAGCCACAGCAGGAGGGCACCCGCTGTGGAGATGGCTCAGGGAGTTTGAGTCCCAGAAGGCAGATTAAAAGGAAGGAGAGGAGGAAGCACTGGATGTGGTAGCACACATGTGTAATCCTGATACTGGGGAGGTGGACATGGATCCTTGCTTCCAGGCAAGCCTACATAGCCCAGTCTGAATTCCACCAGCGAGAGACACTGTCTCAAAACACCAAGTGGATGATGCCTAAAGACTAACAAAGAATAACACACAAATGCACACACAAACACACACGTGTGCACACACTTTTGTTTTTGAGACAGGATCTCACATTGTAGCTCTGGCTGGAACTCTCCATGTAGACCAGGCTGGCTTCAGATACACAGTGATCCACCTGTCTCTGCCTCTGTCTCCTAAATGCTGGGATTAAAGGCATGCACTACCATGCCTTTAATACACATTTAAAAAGAAGATTTCACCCTTACCTGGTCCAGGAATACAGTTCAGAATAGAGGGATTGCTTAGGGGTCCTGAAGCGCTAGGGTCAGCACCACCCAAACCGAACAGTGAACTTGCTGAATCTATGAAAATGCAATTGCCCCGAATACCTGCTTTAAAAAATGCTGTTTTTTGGAACTTTCCAAGGAGATGTACAGAAAACATAGGAGCAAGCTTCTGATACAAAGCAAAGCAAAGAAACCTAACAAAACCCAGAGCAACAAAGGCCTGTTGGGAAGGAGGAGGGATTTCCAGTGAGCCTGAAGGGGATGTTCTCGGGTTGGGAGGGCCTGAGCAGCTGGTGCTAGCCTGCTTGCTCTGCAGGAACAGACATAGGCCCTGCCCACTCCAGCAGAGAGGAAAAGAGAGGGGCCAGGCAGCAAGACTGGGGCATTGGCAAATTCGTTCCTGACTGGTCAGTGGGCCCTGGTAGCGTCCAGGAGGAGAGCAAGACTCCGTGGTGCTGGTGGAAACAGGCAGCTTTCTCCCAGCGGCTTAGCAGCGGCATGAGGACACAAGTTCCCTGCGTCTTAGCATGGCCTGCTCATCACAGCATTGTGATCGTGGTGGGTGGCAGGCAGCTTGGCTCAGAGGTGGGACTGGAGCACACAGACCAAGAGTCCCTAGAGCCTACGGCTTGGTGTGTCACGCCGGGTGGTTTCTGCTATGGGGAGTCAGTGACCGTGTAATCCCAGCGGCGGCAGGAAGGCACGTTCTGGAGCCCTGTAAGAACAGAGGGTGGGACACGGGACTTAGACACTTTACCCTCCCAGGGCACCCCTGCATGCTGCGCAGGGCTTCTCACTGCCCTTGCCTGCCACAGAAAGTGCACCCACACAGACCTGGGTCAGCTCCAGGAACAACACATGAGCCCTATTCTCTGAGAGTCCCACAGTCACCAAAGTGACAGGGATGACGAGGGTACCACTTCCTGCCCCTCAAGAGCTGGCTCCACCCTGGGAGAGGATCTTCATCAACCACAAGTTTGCGCAAATCAGGGGGCTTAAAGCAGTGGAAATGTGTTCTTTCCCAGCTCTGGGACTAGGAAGCCACAGGGCAGCCTCAGCAGGCCGATGGCAAGATGGCACTGTGCCATAGAGGCTCACAGAGAAGCCGCTCTTCTCTTCTTCCCTCTGGCCCCCTGGTGGTGCCTAGCATCCCTTGGTTTGGGACTCTGATCTCTGCCTCCAGGTCACATGGCCCTCTCCATTTTGAGTCTCGTGTTCCTTGACCTCTGAGGACCCTGTGATGACATCTAAAACTGGCCACTTGCATCATCTCAAACTTCACCTTGGTCCTGTCTGCCATGTCCTTTGTTGAACAAATGCAGGTGACCCCAGGTTCCAGGGATTAGGAGGCAGACACATGTTTGGGAAATGTCACCCTCATGCCTTTGGCAGCTCGAATCCATAGACTCACAGCTATGATTGCTCTTTGCTCATGAAGAGACAGGCACAGAGAAGGCACACAACTTTCTCCCAGTCACACAGCTCAGAGTAAGCTGAGCAGAGCTAAACTGGAACCCAGGTCTTTTGCTATAGTACCTGCTATTCTTCATCCATCCACCCATCCACCTACCCATCATCCACCACCCACCCATCCTCCACCCATCCATCCATCCACCACCTGTCCTTCATCCATCCACTTGACATAGTAGCCTGTTCTCTAGTGGGTATAGGCTTAGTAATCGGCAAGCAGACCTAGTGGGTGCCTGCTCCTGGGTGGGCCTGTCCAGCTACCAGGGAAATAGGACAAGCTTGAGTTTGTCATCATCTGTCATTCCTCCCAAGGAAGCCCAGTCATCAGCTAAGCTCATAATGGAAACGGTTCCATCTTTCACGGGAGCAGCTCAAGGTATCCGATCCAGGTCTGGGAAGCTTCTTGGGAAAGGGCATTTGATGTCACTCTTGGGAGAGAAGTGAGAGCAGCTGAGAGGAGCACAAACGAGAAGGCAGGAGCTGGGATCAGAGCTGTAGTCGGTCTGCCTGCCTCCAAGGGCGCGGGTCACCCCAGAAGCCAGCCCAGGAGAGGTGTAGGCTGACAGTCAAGAGTCCAGCTGCTCCTTACCATCTTCACAAGGCTCCAGACCAGACAAGAGACCATCACTCCTAGTATTTCAACTTACTGCCTTCCCTGACCCCTCATGGTTATGGCAGTGTCTCTTTGGGTCCCAGGAGTTGTCTGTGAGATGGGGCATAGGCTCCTTCCTGGCTCTGGCCTCATGGTCCTGTCTGAGCTGCTCAGGGTTGGTCCCGCCCACTCTCTCCCATCCCTAGTAGGAGATCAGAACCCACCCGGGTGCTCAGGTTGAGTCTGGATGAGTCAGTGTGCTGGTCACTTTCCCAGACAGCACCGCTGGGTGGGGCTCAGGGCCCGAACGCCCCCCCACACCCTCCCATTTTCTTCTCCTCCTCTCGCTTCAGTAGGAACACGTTCATTCCTGCCCCAGGGCTGTTCCGTGCTGCAGAGCCCACACCCTCCCTTCACTTCACCATCTGTGAAAGCTTTCCCCGTGCTCCCAGCCTGCAGCCCTCTCGCACCTCCTCTCCAGGAAGACATGGCTCTCGGCACCCTAGCTCCCCGGGGACCCATTACCAAGGGTCTGGGCGTGCTAGCTCAGGCCCAGTCTTGGTGCTAGAGCGCACGTGGCTGGCCATGTGGGATTCTCGTCACCTCAGCTTCTCCTTTGGTCTCCTGCCAGAACTCCTGTGCTGACATGCGAGAAGGGGGCATGCGTTGGGACGTCAGGAGGGTGAGCTGGGTGTACTCCTCGTGCTGAGCTCTTGTGATCCCATGTTGTTAAGCACGAGAAGGGGACGTGCTGGCTAAGCACCTACTAAGCACCTGTACAGCCACTCTACACACTTGTGCTTTGTTCGTACACCTGCTCATTCATCTACACCCCCACCAGCCCGCAGGCCAGGAACACTCGGCTCTAAGGGGTATGGTATCAGGATGCACAAGAGTGGCAGCATGGAGATTTAGGCTCCCCTCTGTCTGTCCTCAAAGTCCAAACTCTGCCTGTACATGGAGGGGTGGCCTCTTAGACACCACCACCCCCAGCTTAGTGATGCCTCAGGGGGACCACCAGGTGGGGCTGCTGGAGAGAGTGTCGGAGAGGATGTGGTGAGAGGAGGCTTGTGTCTTAGGGAACTGGAAATGCCAGCGTGTCCAATTTGACCTCCAGAGGCAGAGGCTGACCTCCATTCTGATTCTTGGGCAAGACTCTTGACTTTCATATGCATACGTGAGGGAAGACATAGATGTGTACATGTTTATGGATTGCAGGTGTCTTTGCACATATGTACATAGACGTGGAGGCCAAAGGGTGCCATCAGGTGTCTTCCTCAATCACTCTCTCTGATGTGGGATTCCCCTCTGTAGGCTATGATCACCATTAATGAATAAAGAAAACTAGCTGAGCCTGATAGGGTAGAACAGAGCTAGGTGGGGAAACCTAAACTGAATGCTGGAAGAAAGAGGGGTGGAGTCAGAGAGACACCATATAGCCCCCATGGAGACACCAGAACTTTAGCCGGTAAGCCACAGCCATGTGGCCATACACAGATTAATAGAAATAGGTTAAATTAATATGTAAGAGCCAATAAGAAGCTAGAACTAATAGCAGTGATTTAATTAATACAGTTTCTGTGTGATTATTTTGGGGCTAAGCAGCTGGGAACCAACAAGCAGACCCCACACACACAACATCTCCCTTATTTTTTTAACCTGGATCCCACTAGACCATCCCCCATCCAACTAGATTTAGCCTGTGAGCCCCAGGGACCCTCCTCTTTCTGCTGCCATCTCTAGCTTTTTCACGGATGCTGGGCATCGTAAGTCATCCTCGTGCTGGCACAGCGCACACGGCACACGGTCCTCTCCTCGGCCCATTCTCCACTTCCGACTCTTTGTCTCTCTTTATTCTTGGTGTATATTCAAGCCCCCCCCCCCCCAGCCTCCCACACTACGATGCATATGGGCATACCCACATACTCCCAGGGCGTGATCCAGTGGCTGACATAGCTGGCCCTTCTTGTTGCCTTCTCTGCCTCGTCCAACTCAGAGCTCATCTGAACTTGATCCACCAAGAGTTCAGAAGTGTCTTGATTTGACTCCCCCAGGTTCAGTCCTGTGTCAATACCCTACTCTCCTCCCAAACTGAGTCCTAATTTCAGCGTGCCCAGAAACCTCCAGGGCTGCTCATGCCCCTATGGCTCCAAGACTGATCATGTCCCCACGACTCCAGGATCCAGATCCCACTGTTGCAGGCCCAGCTTGTCACCCGTCTGGCATGAGGGAAGAGTAAAGTCTTGCTCCCTGGGCCTTTAAACAGATCACTTGCCAGGACTTGGCCAACCACCCCATTGTACCGTGGTAAATCTGTTTGGAGTGGCTGTAACGGCTTCTTGAGTTTCTTACCCACGTCCACGAGCAGAGTAGAAGTCATCACGAGCTGTTCTCTCCGAATAGAGCAGCCCCAGACACTGGGAACACCCAGGATGCCAGCTCGACTCTAACACTCCTGCTTGCCTCCTAGCTGTGGACAAGAGGCCAGTCATAGCCCCTTCCCAGGGCCACTTGTGACACAGGAGGGGGTAGCAATGGAGCTTCATTCATGACCACCATGACAAGGTTTCCAGTGCCCAGGATGCTCCGCAGAGCTTGGGCTGGGGGAGAGAAGGTCGTGCCTGGGCAGCAACTCGCATTTCGTTGGCAGTGGAGGACCCTGGGAAAGGAGGAAGTATTCATCTTCCCCCAGAGGGTAGCAACTACACTCTGAAGACAGATGCTGTTCCTCTGTGTGGGGACACAGCCACCACTGCCACCTCGAGGCTTACTTCCCCTGGGTACCCTTCTCCCCATCTTTGAATATTTCCTTGATAATATTCACTCCTGTCTTCCTGTCCCGGAGGTTAGTGGGGCCTGAGTCACATCAGACAGCCTTCCTGGAGCTACTGTGTGGCCTCAGTCTGCTGCTAGACACTGCATTTCTTCACTGACTGTGTTGGGACCCCAGCTGTGGCTAGACCATACTGCAACCTCAGTGCCATGGAAGCCCCATTCCTGGATTTGGGGCTCAGAGAAAGCCACTTACAGCCACCAACTTCTGGGACCTTGTCTTCGTCTCATTTCTGTTGTTGTGATAAAATATCCTGACAGAAGGCACCTTAGTGGAGAAGAGGTATATTTAGCTTACAACTCCAGGTCACAGCCCATCATTGTGGGGGAGTCCAGGCAAGAACCTAAGGCAGCTAGTCACATCACAGCCAAGAGCAGAGAAAGAATAAATTCATGCACATTTACTTGGGCCCAGCCTGCTTTCTACATCATCAAGGGATGTACTGCCCACTGTGGGTGGGGTCCTTCCGTATCAACTAGCAGTCAAGATCATCTGTCTTCCCCAGGTATGCCCACAGACCAACGTGGTCTGAGTAGCCCCTCATTGAGATTCTTTTCCTGGATAATAACAGGTTGTATAAAACTAAGCATCAAAGTCTTCAAACCTCAGCCAACCTGCCATTGCACACTGACCTTATCCCATAGTATGTCCATTTCCAAGACATGCGACCTCAGCCTCAGGCCTGTGTCCCCAGGAGCCGTGCTGTTTCTCTGCCTTAGTCTTCTCTTCCCAGAAGTGCCTGCGTGTGGCAGGAACATGAATGGCCGTTCTGTCACAGTCACAGCCAGAACCAGAGGGACACACATAGCCTGAAATATACCAGCCAGCCCTGCTCCTCCTCCCTTGGGGGCACATAGCAACTCCTTCACAAAACAAGGCAACGTAGCACAAATAATAAAAACCCAGAGACGGAAATTGGGGTTGAACCAGAAGATCAGAAAAGCAAAATAGCTAGCCACTGGCTGTTACCTCTACCTCAGTCCAAAAATGGCGATCCTGCCTCCAGGAATCTCAGAATGAGACTGTGTGTGAGAGATGTCTCCTCTCGTTTTATATTCCTCTCTAGGGCTGGGATTAAAGATGTGCACCACTACTGCTTGGTTTCTATGGCAAACTAGTGTGGGTACTGGGATTAAAGGTGTCTGTCAGCCGGGTGGTGGTGGCACATGCCTTTAATCCCAGCACTTGGGAGGCAGAAGCAGATGGATCTCTATTAGTTTGGGGCCAGCCTGGTCTACAAGAGCTAGTTCCAGGACAAGCTCTAAAAACTACTGTCTCACAAAACAAACGAAAGCAAGAGAAAGAAAGAAAGAAAGAAAGAAAGAAAGAAAGAAAGAAAGAAAGAAAGAAAGAAAGAAAGAGAAAGAAAGAAAGAAAGAAAAGGTGTGTGTCACCACTGCCTACTCTGTAAGGCTGACCAGTGGGGCTGTTTTACTCTCTGATCTTCACAAGATCAAGAGATCTTTATGTATTAAAATACACATGAAATATCACTACAAGGGAACACCACAATTCAGCCCCTCCACAGCTGGCTTGGAATCGAAGCTGCTGGAAGTGGCTTGTGACTTATTCCGTAGGCTGTCTTGTGCCAGTGAGCTTGTCATCCCTGGGGAAATACCTCTGGGCATCTGCAGAGTGCCATTCCTAGTTGGGTGTGCACGTGTGAAGGTGCCTGAATAAGCCATGCTACTGGGCAAACCCAGTGGCTCTGGGAGACCACCCTGAGACCCTAATAGTGTTCTTGGGGAGGTGTAGAATGTGTTGTGGAGGAACTTAGTGAGGGAGTTGCCCAGGGGTCTCGCACTGCCCAGGTGGTAGATATAAGAAGGGGTTTGCACGAGAGAGAGGATGCAGGGTGACTTCTAGGGCCATGGGCAAATCTCAAGGGCTGCACATGGCTGGGTGGGCTCATTGGGTTTGCGTGACTAAGGCCCTGGCATCACAGATGCTAAAGAGAATGGTTCCTTTCAGATCTATGGAGTGACCTTCAAGAAGGAACTCAAATGTTGAGCAGAGCCATAGCCTCCAAGGCATACAGATGTTGACTGCAGTCATCTCAAGCAGTGGGAGCCAAGCCATGTGCCCATGTGACTGTATTCAAGACTGGGGACTCTGAATAAGAAATGCCACCGTATAAGGAGAGCTAGAACAATATTCCATATTGTAGTTGTAGCTCACCAGCTTGAAAACTGTTCTTGGGCAAGCATGAAGACCAATCCCCAGAACCCACATAAAAGAGCTGGGTATAGTGGCATGGTGTGTGTTTACAGTCCCAAACCTGGGGAGGTAGGGACAGGTGGGTCATAGGCTCACTAGCTGGCCAGCCTAGGCCAGTGAGAAACATGATATCTAAAATACAATTCTTACAAAGTTAAAAGTGAGATGGATAGATAGCATCTGAGAAACAACAGCTGCACTGACCTTTGTCTCCACATACGTATGCACATGTGCGTGCACGTGCAGACACACACACACACGCCTCACACAGAAAAACTGATTGTGTAGTTTGAACTTCTCCTTCACCACTGGTTCCATATCTGAGTGATCTGACTGAAACCAAACAGTTCCTTACAGATCCAGCCTTTTGCTCAGTCTGATAACAAGGAGCTCTTAGGATCTCATTCCTGGAGCCGGTATTGTTGTGGTTGGTCTGTGTACTGTCCATATTCCTAGCATACATGCACTGACATGTGGTCAACTGAGCTTAGGCCCAGCAAACCCAAATTGGGTGATCAGAGTTCCACTTCCAGGATGGTAGTGATGGCAATGCAAGTGTGCCGCTCCTTTCTGTGGGTGTGCACAAGCGTATAGAGGTCAGAGCACAACCTCCAAGTGTGCCGCTCCTTTCTGTGGGTGTGCACAAGCGTATACAGGCCAGAGCACAACCTCCAAGTTTGCCTCTTCCTTTCTGTGGGTGTGCACAAGCGTACAGAGGTCAGAGCACAACCTCCAAGTCTTGTTCCTCGGTGTCTTCTACCTTTTGTATGAGACAGAGTCTCTGTTATCCTTGAACTTTGCCGAGTAGCAAAAGTGGCTGGCCGGTGTACTCCAGTGTACTGTCTGCGTCTTCCTCCATCTCCACAAGGCTGGAATTACAAGCCCATTCCACCACTCCCAGTTCTTAACATTATCTCTGGGGATTGAACTCAGATCCTGAGGCTTGCAAGGCAAGCACTTTACCCACTAAGCCATCTCTCAAACCCCCGTGGAGCTTCCAGTCTGGGTCCCCTGGCTGATTCTTCTAAGGTCTGACTCTAAGCTGGAGACGACTAAGAGAGGTTGACATAGGAAATTGAAAGGGCGGACTTCTGTGGGAAGCCTCTCGATGAGCGCCTGTATGTGTCAATGGCTACCCCCGTAGTTTGGGGTTTGTAGTGGGGTGTTCATGCCCCATGGGTATTCTGAGAATGTCACCTCCTGTCTTCACAGGCCTCCCACCCTTAGTGGCAGCCCTGTCATCTCAGACATCTCCTTGATTCGACTTTCTCCACACCCTGCCGGCCCCGGGGAATCTCCCTTTAGTGCGCACCACCCCTACGTGAACCCCCATATGGAGCACTACCTCCGGTCTGTACACAGCAGCCCCACACTCTCAATGATCTCCGCAGCCAGGGGCCTCAGCCCTGCTGATGGTAAGTAGTGTTGGAGCAGGAGCAGCAGGGACAGGGGAGGGGGCAGTGCTAAAGGTGACTCCGTGGCTCTGTCCACACAACCAACCTGTTTTCCAATCACATGTAAAATTACAGTTTCATCAATAGACGGATCTATTGATTAGGTCAAAGCTCTCATAACCCAGTCATCTCCCCAAACCAGCACCTCTGCACATCGCTTTGGGGACCCAAACTTGCACCGCATGAGCCACTGAGGGGAATTTCATATCCAGAATACAGCAGCCACATCATAGGAGCAGACTGCTGCTTGCAGGGCACCAAAGGCTGTAGCCACCAGTATGAAGTAAGGGCTATTGTGTAGGGATAGCTCCAAGAACTCAACATCAAAAGGAAGGCAGAGCAGAGCTGGCTGCTGCCTGGATCTCTGTTTTCTGCCTCTGCGCTGATCAACACAGATGGTCTCCCAACCCCCAGGGATGCCCTGGAGCTGGAGTTACAGGCAGCTGAGGCCCCAACGCCCAGGGATAGATCAGCGACTTTGTGTCCGCTCAGATGCTCAGAATGGACCAGCCCACTGGATCTGGTTGATTTGAACCAGAAGTGAGCTGTCATGTAATATAGTTACTCTCTCAGATCTAAATTTTATCCTGGGGCCTGGAGAGATCGTCCAGTTGGTAAGTCTGAGTTCAATCACCCAGAATCCAAGTTTCTAAAAAAAGAAAAGAAGCAGAAAGTGGGGCCCAGTGGCAAACCATTGGACACCCAAGACTGGGAAGGCAGAGACTGGGGTTTGCTTGCAAGCCCCTGAGTCTGGCAGAATCAGTGAGGTCCAGGTTCAGTGAGAGACTCTACCAGATGCTTGCTAGCCCCTGAGTCTGGCAGAATCAGTGAGGTCCAGGTTCAGTGAGAAACCCTGCCTGAAGAAGACAGTGAAGAGCAGTTACAGACACATCCGGTGTGGATCTCTGGCCTCCAGAGCTCAGGTAGTGATGGGCGGGCTATGAGGTTCTGCATTGGGACCCTAGGCCAGAGGTCTTCCTTAGACAGTGAATTCTTTTATTTATATATTTTCATTTCATGAGTCTGTGCATGCGTGTTTGCCAGAGGCCTGAAGAGAATATTGGATCCTCTGGAGCTGGATTTACAGGTAGTTGTGAGCCACCCAACATGGGTGCTGGGAACTGAACTCAGGTCTCTGCAACAACCATCTGTACCCTTAACTGCTGCGCTATCCTCGGGCAGTGCATTTTGACGGTTTCTTTCTCTTCCCTTCTGTGGCAGTGGCACACGAGCATCTGAAGGAGAGAGGACTGTTTGGCCTTGCTGCTCCGGGCACCAACCCTTCAGACTATTACCACCAGATGACCCTCATGGCAAGCCACCCTGCACCTTACGGGGACCTTCTAATGCAGAGTGGGGGTGCTGCTAGTGCACCCCATCTCCACGACTACCTCAATCCTGTGGATGGTGAGTACTAGAGGGTGGGACATGGAGGGGAACTGATGCAGGGAGATAGTGACCGACTGCCACGCAGTCCAAGTCTGCACTGCACCCCAACACTGTGTACGCTGCCAGCGTGGGAAGCCCTGTGGTCACCACAAAGAACGGAATGTCCTCTCTTAACTTTGAGGAGAATCTATAGTGGGGACCTCAGACATTGCCCAATAGCAGGAATTGGTAAGCCAGGATGGAACAGAGTAAACAAAATAGGGATGGAGGGGCATACTGGGGTAGTGGATGCTCCTTTGAGAAAGAGAGTCAGAGAGTCAGGGGGCAAAGGTATCCCTCACTAGCTGTATAGGGGATGCCATTCAAGCACAGGACTGAAGAGGCAAGCCCACCAGCTGGCTTGGGGAGAGCTAAACCAACAGAGGATCAGCTGTGCAAAGGGCCTGGGGCAGCAGTGTGGGTTCAGGAGAGCAGGGTGATCGGTAGAAATCAAGTAAGGCCAGGAATGGTGCTGAGGCCAGTGTTCGGGGTGGGCTGTGCCAACTCGTTGGGGCTTATTAAAGATTTTGCCCTTTTCTGGAGTGAGATGGAACTATGCTGATCTGAGAATCAGGACAGGCAACAGTAGACCCCATCCGTGAGTGGTAGGTGAGTCGTGTTAAGGGAGATCACTGGGTAGAGATGCAAGACACGTTCCCAGCTCGGGTGTGGATGTGCAGGGGAGAGGAGCAGTGCTTATGTTCCTCTTTTCTGTGACCAAATCTCTGACATCTCAACCTCCCAGGAAAAAAACCTGACAGAGGCAACTTAGAACAGGTGTTTTCTGTGACTTCAGTCACGGTAGGGATGGCAATATGACAGGACTGTGAGGCAGCGGGCATATCACACCCATCGCGCCCACAGTCAAGGAGCAGAGACAAAATCTTCCCCTTTGTATTCAGTCTGGGACCCCAGCCCATAGAATGGTGTGGCTCACAGTCAGGGTGGTGTGTCTTCTCACGTCAATCAGCATGATCTAGAAAATCCTCCACGTTCATGTCTCCTAGATGATTCTGAATCTTACTGAGTTAACAACTGTTAAAAACCATCACAGAGAGCCAAGGTCAATGCCAGGTCTAGGGCTCAAGAGATAGGATGGGCTCTCAGTGACAAGATGGAGCTTGTGCTAGGCTGTTCAGGGTGGAAGGGTGGCAATCTTGGGCAGGTGAAGTCTTAATGCGCATCAGACACACTGCCCTTCCTTCTCACTAGAAGCCATCCTTACAACGGTTTTCACAGAGTGCCCTAGCTGTCCAAGCACGCTGGACTGCAGGCTAAGTAGACGACGCCATCGAGAACGAGGCTGGTGGCGCCTTCAGGCAGTCTCCTCCGGCCCTGCCAGGAGCGGTTTCTTCATGCCCCAGTGATACATGGTGGAGGGAGACAGACCTGCAGAGAGGCCATCTGGTCCTGCAGGGCAGCAGGTTGAAAATGGACCGTGGCAGCTGTTTAGAGGCTGCAAGATTCAGGGTGGGCCCGTATCATCCCGGCCTCAGCTCACACCCGAAGCTCCATTCCTGGGCTCCCTGCCACAATCACCCCGGAAGCTCTGTTCAGTGGCCTTGCTCTGGTTGAGCTAGCTCTTTACAGAGGTGGGGCTTCTCCAGGAAGTCTGTCTAGACACTTCCTGCCTTCTCTGGTTTGTCCTGATTCTCTGAGACATAAGGACACCCCCCTCACCGCCACCACCACACACAAAAGGTCAAGTTTCTCTGTCCATCCCTGTTGTTCCCTGATGGGAGGCTGTTGAGTGCCAAAGCAGTGTTGCCAACATTCAGTCTAGTGGCTGTCCTACCTGTCTGTGCCTTCCGCAAGAAGATGTTGGGTCCAGGATTCAGCACAGTATAGGGGCCCATCTGTAGAACTCCTTCCCATCCTCTCCCACAGCAGGCAGCAGGAGCGGGGTCGAGGCTGGGGAGGGTGCATTGCAGACACTGTTTTCCAGTGCTGTAAACCCAGCCACTGCAACACAAGGCAGAAGAGAGGTTCTGAGGTCAAGTGCAGAGTCGTGCACACATGCCAGCTTCTGCCACTCTGGGCAACCTCTCTCCAAGGCCTAGAGCAGGAACATGGACATCCCTGGCAAGCGGACAGATGCATTTATGCCATGGCTAGGGTGCCAAATTGAGCAGGTGTGCCCACACAGCAGAAGAAGCAGAACCGGGGAGACCAGAGTCACGCTGTGTCAGCGATCCTGAGCGCCTGCCTGGGTGTGCCCCTCCATGCAGTGCCATGTGTGTGACAGAGAGAAAAATGACAGTGAGCATTACTCCTGTTGCTGGAGTTAGGACCCTGCTTAGGATGAGCAAACAAGTCCCCAAGCCTCTAGGTAGCTGGGTCACAATGCCCTTGCCAGTTCCTAACTCTCTTTGAAAAGGCGGCTGGACAGCTGGGTTTGGATTCCGCACAGAGAAGCCAGGTAGGAAACAAAGGGGAAACAGGACCTTGTAGGAGACAGCAGAGAGGACCCAGGTCAACCCCTGCTGTCCCCACCTTCTTTGGGATAGCTAGACCTGGAGATAAGAGCTAGTGGGACACAGTGTTTATATGCCAAGTGGACGAGCCCAACTGAAGCAGAATGCGGTCAGTGTAGAAGAAGGTGAGTGTGGTCTGCTGGCTGGTGTGCACCGGGTACTCAAGTGGTGCTGTGTGACCTCTGCCTACAGAATCCCTTTACTTCTTCCAAAGTCACCCTCGTCTCCAGGAGTCCATACCTTAGTTGTCATCACCCCACCCAGGCCATAGACCACTCCGGGCGTCATGTCCTCGTCATCTTCCCATCCATCTTGTCCCCCAGTGTGTTAGGTGTGGCTTCTCTCCTTTCCCCAAAGCACTGCACTTTACCAGAGTTATCAGGGTCAGAACCTGGGCTCTGGCAGCAATAACAAGCCAGACTCAGTAGTCTATCCTCCATAGGCCAGTTAAACAGACAGGACTCGTGAAAAGCAGAGAAAGGAGCTCTGTTCACTGTGACTACATTGGGAAGGGGGACGAAGAGGTCCAGTGAAAACACACACACACACATACACACACACACACACACACACCAGTCATCAAGGTTTAAATATGAAGTTTAGGTTTCAGTGGAGGGCAATATGTATATACAGCTAAGCAGTCCTGGTCAAGGTGTGGTCTAGCCATTAAATCTTCCCTGCAAGGTGTTCTGACAGGTTGTCAGAACTGTGTGAACTCTCTCTGGGAGACAGACTTTCCCTCAGCCCTTTCCTTCTCCCAGTGTGAGCCTGCCTCATGGGGAAGTTGCAGCTTTTTAGAGTCCATTGTCTGATTGGTATGTGTGTGTGAGCATGCTTGCCACAGTGCTCTCTTCACATCATGTGGGTCTGGGGGATGGAACTCTGGTCATCAGACTTGGCAACCAAGCACCTCGAACTGACGTACCAACTCAGAGCTATCCCAGCTTTTTCCAAAGCAGTGGGAGGCGTTGTTTCAGATTTTTATACTATACGGGCCACTTCCACTTGACTTAGGTACCAATCTGCTGTGTCTCTGGGAGATGCTAAATAAGCTCAGCCCCACCCCACCCTCCTCCTCCCCTCAAGTGGACCGTGTGATGTGAGCCAGGCAGACCCTGCCAACTCCTGCATTTTCTGCATGCCACCCCCACAGGACGCTTCAGTCATGAAAAACTTACACTTTTTTGACTAAGTTCCTTTGAGCCCAGTATTCTCGCAGATGAAATGGTATCCACACTCATTCAGTGCCTGCTTACTCGGCGTGCATCCTGGCTAGGTTTCTCTATTGCTAGGATAAAGCACTGATCAAAACCAACTTGTTGGGGGGTTCATTTCATCTTACCACATCCAGGTGACAGGCAGGCATCCGAAGGCAAGAACACTGCTCACTGGCTTGTTCCCCCTTGAAGGCAAGAACACTGCTCACTGGCTTGTTCCCCTTGGCTTGCTTAGTTTGCTCTTTTAGACAACCCAGGACCACCTGCTGAAGGGTGGCACCACCCACAGTGACCTGGACCCTCCCACATCAACCATCAATCAAGAAAATGCCGCCACAGACAGGCTCATCTACAACCAGGCTTTGGAGACAATCTCTCAGCTGAGGTTTCTTCTTCCCAGTTGGGCCCAGTTTGTGTCAAGTCCACAAAACAAAGCAATAAAACTAACCATCACACACCAGGTCAGGTTCTAAGCATGCACTAGGCAAGATGCTAAATACCACATCAAGTTCTGCCCCCAACGAGCTCTGTCTGGTTGGCCAGTCGCCAGACTGTTTTTTGTAAACACGCCAATGCCGGTCCTGACCTGACCTAACCTGACCCATCCTCTCACTGCCTCCTCTCCCAGCAGCCCTTGTCTTCATGTCTCGAGACAGGGTCACCGGCATTCCAGAGGCCTTGTGTATCCAACAGAGGCATGGAGGCAGTATCTGCCAGACTGTGAGGCAATCTGGGCAGAAGGCTGGTGGGCACTCAGACCTCAGTTCCTCCTCCAGCTCCCCTACAACATGGCTTTACCTTAGTTCAGTACCTGGCGCAAAACAGCGTGCTTAGCATTCATAACTGACTTAACTTTGAGGGATAAATAAACGGTCCTTAAAATGGAACTTTTTAAAGGTATGAACTCAGGTAATCAGGCTGGCCTTGAACTCACTGTCGAACTGAGGATGACCTTGGATCTCTGAGCCTCCTGCCTCTACTTCCCAAGTGCTAAAATTACAAGCCTATACCGTCATAACAATCTGTGTGGTGCTGGGCACGGAACCCAGGGCTCCATGTGGTAGACAAGTACTCCACCAAGTGAGCTGCATCCCCACCCCTAGACCTTTCCGCGTTTTCCTGGATGGGGGTGAATAGTATCATAAGCTGAAGAGGATGTCTCTGTCTGAGAACTTATAATAGCTTCTCAAGGGTTTTGTTTGCGCCCCACACGTGGGTCAGAAAGACAGCAAGGCCTCTGACAGGTCCAGATACCAGTGCCACCTTCCTCCCTGGGCCTCAGTGAGGGCGGGACCAGGGAAACGAGGCTCTGGCACAGGCCTGCCTCCCTCCATGTCCTTTCTTGTTCTCACGCCTGATTTCAGCAGGAAGACCAGGAGCTGAGCCCCTGAGAAGGGAGCAGAACAGTCTCGAATCCATTCCTCTGGTGGCTCTGCAGAGAGCATGGAGTTCACCGCCCATCACAGGTCCCTAGCATGGAACTTTCTCGCACTAGGCTGTTGATACTGCATGTCACCCTGCAGCAGGCAGAGCCTGCCCCCCCCCCCATCACTCCAGGAAGAGGGAACTGTTCTGATTGAAGTCCCATCTGCTCACAGCCTCCTAACTCGTCGGCTGTGTGTTTTATTGTCATATTGACACTAATTTGACTCAGATGTCACCTCCATCCTGATGCGTATTCTTTATGCAGGCTGCGGATAGGGAGGCTCAGAAACCCAGGGCATTGATCTCATAGGAGAGAGGCAGACATCGCTGGGGCCTCAGGGGACTGACTGATTCCAGCAGGGAGCCCAGACTCAGCCTGAGACAGCAGGGAGACTGAGGCTGAGGAGAGCAGACTCCATGTCCCACAGGCTGCTGAGCCAGGCTGGAATTGAGCTGGGTCAGAGAGGCCTTTTGATGAACCTGAGTTGACCAGGACACAAAGGAACTGCCCTTGTGACATAACTTAGGTAAGGGACACTGGCCTCTACCTAAGTCCCCAGCTCTGTGGCCTCACCTGGAGGTTCCTCCACTGGGTCAGTGAAGTGTAGATAGACTTCTTAGACTAAATTCCTCAGAGCATACCCTAAGAGTGAGCCCAGAAAAGACCTGGGCCAAGTATAGTGAATTACACCTATCATCTCAGCACCCGGGGGTGTAAGTGGAAGAACCAGGAGTTCAAGGCCACCCTGGGCTGCATCAGACCCTGCCTCAAAAAAGAAAAGAAAAAAGGGGGGGGAGATTTGGCAAAGGGTTTGACCTTGAAACATGAAGATGTGAGTTCAAATTCACAGAACCCATGAGGGACAGGAAGGGTAACTGCACCTGTAACCCCAGCAGTGGACAGGAGGGTGACTGCACCTGTAACCCCAGCAGTCGGGGAACAGGAGGGTGACTGCACCTGTAACCCCAGCAGTGGACAGGAGGGTGACTGCACCTGTAACCCCATCCGTGGGGGACGGGACGGGTGATTGCACCTGTAACCCCAGCAGTGGGGGACGGGACGGGTGATTGCACCTGTAACCCCAGCAGTGGGGGGCAGGAGGGGTGACTGCACCTGTAACCCCAGCAGTGGGAGACGGGAGGGTTACTGCACCTGTAACCCCAGCAGTGGGGGACAGGAGGGGTGATTGTACCCCAAAAAAAAATCAGTGTTGGCATGGTCTCCCTGCACACACATGTATGTGTACACATGTTCACATATGTGCCCAGATACAGAAAGGAGGAAAAGAGAGGAGATGGGAGGGGAGGGAACGAGGGGAGAGGGTTGAGGGGAGGTGAGACAGAGACAGAGATAGGTAAAGACAGAAAACAGGCATCTTCTGAGGGAGAACAGGCGAGTGGCCGGTCACTGGATGGCCAGTGTTAGGACAGGCCCAGCCACAGGCGAATGACTGCTGGGAATGCAGCAGTCCCCAGACATAAATCACAGGAGAAGCTCGGGAAATGAGTGCCAAGCTTTCCTTCCTGTTTAGTGATTTATCCAGGGAAGAGGCGCGTTAATAAACACATTTCCCTCGAGGGCAGGGATAACAGAGATGAATACCACTGTCAGTTTTGGCCTGCTTCCTCTTGTTAGGGGCACCCGAGAGGGTGGGAGTCACAGTGTTAGCAGCGAAATCTCCTTTTGAAAAATATATGACGATAGGCTGAGGTGATAGCTCAGTCAGGAAAGTGCTTGCCTTGCAAGCCGGGGGCCTGAGTTCCGTTCCCTGGGACTCTTGTGGAAAGGGGTGTGCAAGTGCATTCTCCCAGGAGGGAGAGACAGGTTGGTCCCTGGGATTTGGTGACCACCCAGCCTAGTTACTCGGTGAGTTCTAAGCCCGTAAAAGACCCTGATTAAAGAAGAAGGACAGTTCCTGAGGAGCAATTTCTTCCGGCCTCTACAACATGCACGTGAGTGCACACAAGCACGCACATATGCACACATACTGAAAGGACGTATATGCCAAAGACTCGTATGAGTCTCCTGTAATGGATGTCAGCCCCTTTGTGCCCCCTCTTGTGCCCATTTTCCACTTAGTTTACAACGAAGAGCCCGAGAGGGGACCTCCTTTTGCCTCTAGCTTTGAGGTAAGGGTTTTCAAAGCGTGGAACCAGGTGCTCAGAGAATGCCCGGATGGATGCCTGTGGGAGGCAGGGGGAGGAGTGTTGTAGGTCACTACCACAGCCTCGGTCATCTTTTCAAGACTTTGGCTCTTCCCTTTACCATAAACTGTTGGCTCACCCTAGTCATCCACACAGACCTGCTGGCACCTTGAAGGAGCTCTGGGAATTAGCCATTTCACTCAGACATGTGGACAGGGTGACAGGTGCCATCCTTGGAGTTCTGGATGGCTTCACAGCAGCATGTACAACACGCCATCTTGTCTTCGTTAGAGGGATGCTGGGGAAGGTTCTGTGATGTCCTGCACAGCATTTGGGCAGTACCAGGGCTGCTTGCAGGCAGCATCTCCAGCCGAGGCAATATGAAGGCCCAGAGTCCCTGATGGAGATTGGCAAGGCAAGGAATCATTGCTCCTCGTAGGTATCTGGGAAGAGGAATACATACCCCAGCACTGACCTTGTTTTGTGATGGGCCAGGCCACCCATCACCTAATTCTCATCTCAGGGCAGTCCTGAAGGCTGCCACTACCATAAGACCCCATTGTGGGACAGTGAAGAAACTTTAGTGACTAGGGCCATCCAGTGATGTCAGACAATTTCTAGGCCACTGTTGTGTTGGGAGCAGTGAGACCCCAGATCCTGAATTTCTTGTAAATAACTTGTTTTCCCGTGATCTGAGTGCCTACAGCTGCTCTGAGCACGAGACCTTCAGGAGTTCCTGATGGCAGGAGAGTGGTTTCTGGTGGGTTTGGCTGGGGCGTGGCTATCTCTATATAATCTGCCCCTGAACACAATAAAGGGAGGATTCTGGGGGCTTTGGTATCAGTGTTTAAAGGTCTGCATGTCGGTCTGTCTCTGTTTCTATATTCTCAACCTCCAGCCCCTTGCCCGAAGCTCGCGAACTGGGTTCTAGCGCACCGAGTGCAGACACGGGGGTGTGGTGCACGGCACTGTTGTCCAGAATAGGGGGTAATGGGGAAGGAGGAAGAGCAGACTGGGGCCTGGAGTGCCAGGAGTCTGTGTGTGTGTGTGCGTGTGTGCGTGCGTGTGCATGTGTGCGTGCATGTGTGGTGTGTGTGTTTGCATGTGTGTGTGCGTGCGCGTGCGTACGTGCGTGTCTGTGTGTGCATGTGTGCGTGCATGTGTGGTGTGGGTGTGTGTGTACGCGCGCGCACGTGCTCATGTGTGGTATGTGTGTGTGTTAGTATACACACGTTCAGGAGTGTCCAAGCATGGCTGGTGTATGTACCTACATGCAGGGGTATAAACATTCAGAACCACACATTCCTGAAGCTCAGGTGACCTTGAGCTGGGGGTCCCCAAGTATGAGCACATCTGTGTACCACGAGGCCTCTTCCCGTTGCTCCTCCTCTGCCTTCGTGGTCTCTCACAGCAACCTTTCCAGTAGGTTTTGAGGAGCCAGCCAGAAGTCAAGCACCACACTAAGGCTGTGAAGCAGCCCTCCAACCTCTGCTTGGTGAGGTTCCTCCAGGGTGCAGGGCATTCGTGTGATACCAGCTGCAGCAAAGCCTGTGACCCTGTGACTCAGAACCCTGTTCACTCTCCTCCCCAGGAGGGTCTCTTCGGTGTTGAAAATGTGCCCTTCACCACCACACCACGCTATGGAGAGATCCTGGACCCTCGTGATGTGGGTGGAATTGGTGACGCTAACATGCCTTTTGTTGTCTGTCACAGCGTCGCGATTCTCTAGCCCACGTGTGACCCCCCGCCTCAGCCGCAAGCGGGCGCTATCCATCTCCCCACTCTCAGATGCCAGCCTGGACCTGCAGCGCATGATCCGGACCTCTCCCAACTCGCTGGTTGCTTACATCAACAATTCCAGGAGCAGCTCAGCAGCCAGCGGCTCCTATGGACATCTGTCTGCCGGTGCCCTCAGGTGAGCCCCAGCCACAGGTCGGGATAAGAACTGGGAGCTGGACTGGGGCCACATGGCAGGGTCTGGCCTTTCAGGCCTTACACTGGAGAAAGACAGAACTTCATGCTACATTAACTTAATCAACACACTAATGACTGTGCTGATAATTCAGAAGCAGTAGTGAGGCTGGGGTTGTGACTTTGGTAGAGTCCTTTACTGGCATGCACAAAGCCCTGGGTTCCATCCCAAGCACTGTATAAAACCAGGCATGGTGATGCATGCCAGTGATCCCAGCCCTCAGGACAGAATCAGGAGGGTCAGAGGTTCAGAGCCATTGGCTACATAGTGGGTTTGAGGACAGCCTGGGCTACGTGAGACCCTTAATTGTAAACATCAAAGCAATAGTAATGCAGAGAGTTCACGCCGACCCTGGAGTGCACTCTTACATAGTAAACCTGTCATCAGGGGTTCCATCACAGCACCAGAGGGAGCCAAGGTCAAAAGTGGCCTTCTTCGGAGCTGGGGAGATGGCATAGCAGGTAGAAACAGTAACCACAGAGTGTAAGTCTTGTTGGAATCCTCAGAATGCATGTCAAAAGCCAGGCACATAGCACCAGTACCCATAGTCAGTGCTCCTCTGGGGAGATAGAGGAGACGGGAAAGCCCTAGAAGCTCATGTCCGACCCGCCTGTAGCATGCCGTGGAGAAGCAGCAGAGTCCCTGTCACAAACACACTGCAAGGAGAGGACTGATACCCAAAGCTGCCTCTGATTTCCCTGTGTATACTTTGGCATGTTCCTTCCCTGCATGTACAAATGCTCAAAAATACATATACGTCTGTACACACACAGAAACACAGTTGTTACTGACGTGGCTTTTCTCGTGCTTCACTAGTGTGGCAGAGATCTCGTTGTTGACTAGCAAGAAAGGCCACACTAGGTGTGACGCCGATGCGGTCCCTGCCCTAACCACATCTCAGGGCTGGTAACAGTCTCCCTGTAGCCCCATCCAGACGTTCTCCCCTTCCCACTGCACGTGACACTCGACTGTCCCCAGGACTCAGATGCAACCAGCATGACTGAAGCGTGATTCCTGTCCTGGCCCCCACTGACGTGGCACCCCACTGTCCAGGCAACTTCCTGTCCTCACCCCCATTGTCCTGGCCCCCATTGTCCTGGCCCCCACTGTCCTGGCCCCCACTGTCCTGGCCCCCCACTGACCTGGCACCCCACTGTCCTGGGCCCCACTGTCCTGGTTCCCCACTGTCCTGGCCCCCCACTGTCCTGGTTCCCCACTGTCCTGGTCTCCACTGTCCTGGGCCCCACTGTCCCAAACCCCATCATCCCAGCCCCCACTGTCCTGGCCCCCATTGTCCTGGCCCCCACTGTCCTGGCCCCCACTGTCCTGGTCCCCCACTGTCCTGGTCCCCCACTGTCCTGGTCCCCCACTGTCCTGGTCCCCCACTGTCCTGGCCCCCCACTGTCCTGGTCCCCCACTGTCCTGGTCCCCCACTGTCCTGGCCCCCCACTGTCCTGGTCCCCCACTGTCCTGGCCCCCCACTGTCCTGGTCCCCCACTGTCCTGGCCCCCCACTGTCCTGGGCCCCACTGTCCCAAACCCCATTATCCCGGCCCCCACTGTCCTGGCCCCCCATTGTCCTGGTCCCCCATTGTCCTGGCCCCCACTGTCCTGGCCCCCCACTGTCCTGGCCCCCCACTGTCCTGGTCCCCCACTGTCCTGGCCCCCCACTGTCCTGGTCCCCCACTGTCCTGGCCCCCCACTGTCCTGGTCCCCCACTGTCCTGGCCCCCCACTGTCCTGGGCCCCACTGTCCCAAACCCCATTACCCCAGCCCCCACTGTCCTGGCCCCCACTGTCCTGGCCCCCACTGTCCTGGTTCCCCATTATCCCAGCCCCCACTGTCCTGGTTCCCCACTGTCCCGCCCACCCCCCACTTGTGAGAGGGCTGGATACAGGCGCTTGCAGTTGTCTACAATATCTGCTGCGGGAAAAGTTGTTCTCACACTGAACATTTTAAATGCTAAGCCCGCACTGAGAAACAAGAATTTGAGGCTGATGGGGCTGAAGAGATGGCTCAGCTGTTAAGAGCATTTGCTACTCTTCGAGAGGACCTGGATTTGGTTCACAGAACCCACATTGAACAACTCACAACCACTGGTAACGTTAACTCCAGGGGATCCAATGCCCACTTCTCGCCTGTGTGGTTACCTACACATACATAGCCACAGACATATAAATAATTTTTTAAAAAAAAATCTAAGGAGAAAATGAATTAATGAATTTGAGGCTGGCGTGGTTCTGAGTTCCCCTTCAGATGCTGAGGCTTTGCTCCTTTGTAAATTATGGGATGTCCTGGACCTCTGTGTCCATGAACATGTCCTCAGTACTGGGACAGGAGCCTCTGCAGGGGGCCTCCTCATAGCAGCAGCTCACACTGCAGAGATGCTGTATGGAACAAGGAGGAAACCATATGTCTCTGGTGGCATGGCCTCAGAAGCCACCAGCATCTCTCATCTCTTGCCAGGAAAAAGTGGCTCATGGGCAAGTCTATGACAACTTGTAAGTGCAGCAAAGCTCAAGGAGGTGGGGGATGGAGTGAGCTGCAGGGCTCGGTACAACGAGAGAGCGCAGTGGTCCAAGGCCAAGTGAGGTCCCAACAGGCAGCAGTACTTCAGGGATGCATCTCAGGTGTCAGCACAGAAACAGTCAGGTGTGGAGCTGGGACAGAACCTGGAACCTGCAGGGAACCAGCCCGCGTGGGGTCAAGGTTGCAGTCAAGGAACTGGTGTGGGCAGCAAGGCCAAGTAAGGGCAATCCATGGCCGTGGTGTGATTAACATTGTGCCATTTTGAGCCTCAGGTTTGGTCCTCTCTGCCCAGATGTATTGGTTCGGCAGTGCACCCACATGGTCCCCGTCCTCCTCTGTTCTCCATTGCAGCCCAGCCTTCACCTTCCCCCACCCCATCAATCCTGTGGCCTACCAGCAGATCCTGAGCCAGCAGCGGGGCCTGGGCTCAGCCTTTGGACATACGCCGCCCCTGATCCAGCCTTCACCCACCTTCCTGGCCCAGCAGTCCATGGCGCTCACCTCCATCAGCACCATGCCTACCCAGCTCAGCAGCAATAGCAGCAATTGTCTGAATGATGCCAGCCAGGTAGGTGGGTGCGAGAACCGGAGGTGGGCCACTGCTGCTCATGCAGCCCCTGAGGGTTGCTCATGCTCGGAGCTGGTGGAGATCTCTGCACTTTAGCCTGACTGGTCGGTTGCTTTGAGGACAGAGGCCACATGATGGGAAGAGCCTTAAACTGGGCCAGAAGCCCTGGCCTGGACCCAGGGTAAGCTCCCAGTCCCTCAGTCTGTCCTCTGTCCAATAAGCTTGAAAGGCTGGAGAAACCCTTCAATGTACAGGGTTCGGTGCTACATAGGGACATACATGCCTCGTGTGAAACAAGGTGTCTGGGCTCCCTGCTTCAGCTGTCCCTGGTTGGAGGACCAGTCCAAGAGACTGTTTCTGATGCTTCAAAATACAGAAGGGTGGGAAAACTAAGGAGACACCTCAGTGGGTGAAGAGTTTGCTTTGCAAGCATGATCACACATTTAAAAAGCCAGGCATTGACCAGCAGTGATGGCACATGCCTTTAATCCCAGCACTCAGGAGGCAGAGACAGGTGTATCTCTGAGTTCAAAGCCAGCCTGGTCTACAGAGTGAGTTCCAGAGCAGCCAGTGCTACACAGGGAAATCCTGTCTTGAAAAATAAAAAATAAATTTAAAAATAAAAAGCCAGGCATGGTGATGCACTCTTGTAATGGTAGTTCTGGGGAAGTGGTCTCTGGAGCTTACTGGCTAGCCAACCTAGCCTAATTGGGGAGTCCCGGGTCCGAGTGAGAGACCCTCAAAAAGACAATGTGGTTTGGGACTAAGGGACACACGTGAGAATGACCTCTGATGTCCACATACGTGCGTGCTCATGAACACATATACATTGTGTGAACCCACACATAACATGTACTACACACATATGTGTACATATACATTCAAATACAGGGTTATCCTAGATGATCTGTGTGGGCAAACTCTAGAGCCACAGCTCTGATCGAATTTGGGGTCCTCTGCCTTGTGCCTACATGACAGTCTGTCCTCTGCCTCCTCCCTCAGAGCAAGCAGAACAGCGAGTCGGCCGTGAGTAGCACCGTGAATCCCATCACAGTTCATAAGCGCAGCAAGGTCAAGACTGAGGCTGAAGGCCTGCGGCCAGCCTCCCCACTAGGACTGACTCAGGTAGCCTGCTGCCTACTGCCACTGTCCTTGGGCTGGGACCAGGTCGGGTCTCCTGTTTTGGCTGATGTTGGGCACTAGTGGTAAATGAATGGGAGAAGGGGGAGGAACAGAAAGGTAGGTGGGTGGGTGGGTGGGTGGGTGGATGGATGGGTGGGTGGGTGGGTGGATGGATGGATGGATGGATTGATGGAATGGGCAAGTGGATGGATGGCCATCTGCAGTACTTAGAAAGTCAGAGTTTAGGTGAGCTCATAGAGCCATGACCCTCTTACTCAGCACCCTGCACATATATCATTTTTATAAAATATAAATGAGTAGCCGGGCGGTGGTGGCGCACGCCTTTAATCCCAGCACTTGGGAGGCAGAGGCAGGCGGATCTCTGTGAGTTCGAGACCAGCCTGGTCTACAAGAGCTAGTTCCAGGACAGGCTCCAAAACCACAGAGAAACCCTGTCTCGAAAAACCCAAAAAAAAAAAAAAAATATATATATATATATATATATAAATGAGTAAATGAATGTTATACATGTGCTACATTTATGGTCAAATTTATGAATGAACACGCACATATCCTTCCCTCCCACTTGCTTCAGGCTACAATTATCCCCACATACTCAACTGCCTCAGCCAAGGGACTGAGCTGCTCAAGTGCCCTGAGTGCCTCTGGTCCTTCAGGCTGCCCCCTCTCCTGGAGCCCCTTGGCTCTGGTCCTTCAGGCTGCCCCCTCTCCTGGAGCCTCTTGCTGTACCTCCTCTACTACCGGTGCTCCCGGGTAAGGGGACTCGCAGACACCTGGATGCCAGCTGTTGGGTCACATCGGGTAGGAAGAAGGATAATTCCTGGTGGGGAGAGTATGGATGGAATAGCTGTGGCCTGGAGCCAGCATGAGTGGCCCCGGCCTCTATGCAGAGCCCTCCGGAAGTCTTGCTGCTTGCTGCATTCCCTAGGAAGACACATAGACCATTGCTGCTCTTGGAGCCGGAGTCTGCCATGTGACCCTAACCCTCAGCTCCAAGCCCCCACAGTGGCCTACTCTCCATCTGTGTTCCCAGTCACCAAGAATGCTCGGGGCCTCCAGTCCCTGGCTCTCAGAGTCTGCTGGCCCATCCTTTATCGGGCCTGTAAACTATCAGGCATGCTCCAGACACTTAATTTTCATGAAATATCGGGTCCTCTTATTGTCAGGCAAACAGAGGGGTTGGTGACAAATTCTTCTCCCTTCACTGACACGAGCGCCAGTCTGAACATGATGCATAGTTTCCACGAGGCCGGCCGTCATGGGGAGGGGGTGTGTGCAGAAATTGATGAGGACAGCACACATTCAGGGAAGATAAACATGCAGGAATGTTGAGGACAGGGAGGGGACCAAGGATGGGTACTTGCCAAGCACCTTGGAGTCTCACTCCACATCCGTGGATGGGTCCTTATTACTGCCCTACACTCTAGGAAGGCCACCCAGAGGTCTTTTTCCTGCCCTGCACCCAGAGCCCTTAAAAACAAACAAAAAAACAAAAATCCCAAAACAAACAAACAAGCAAAACCTGTTTTGCGAGTGACTGGGAAGATGATCCTGTCAGCAAAGTGCTTGCCACACAAGCATGAGGACCTGAGTTTGAATCCCCAGCATCCATGTTAAAATCTGGACATGGTGACATGTACCTGTAATCAATCTCAGTGCTGAGGAGGCAGAGACAGGTGGGTCCCTGGGACTTGCTGGTCAGACCGTAGCTGTATCAGTAAGCTCCGAGTTCAGGAAGACCCTGTGTCAGTAAGGGGGTGGCAGTGACTGAGTTATGACAGCTAAGGCTGTCCTCTGGCCTTCAGTTCATGCACAACAATATAACTGAACAGGTGTGCACATGTGTGTGTGTCCACACGTGTGTGTGCACACAAACACACACACTCCAGTTCATGATGATGAAACCCTTAATCAGAGTCTACACAGATAGGAATAAGGACTACACTCAGTGTCTCTCCGGGCATGCAGACACACACACATGCACACACAATTATTATTGTACTAAGTTACATAAGGCCAATTTCATGTAAGTGCATATTCTCCCTATTCCCAATTTCCCTGTATTCTCACTAGCACCCCTTGTTCTGCTGACAGCTTTGTTCATAATCCATGCCCTCTGTACAGATAGGATTTCATGAATCTCTTCAGGCAAGGACTCACAGGCAAGAGAAAGAACGCAGTATTTGTCCCTCTGAGATTGATTCATTAATTTCCTTACTGTGATTATTTTCTTGCATCCATCCAACATGATACTAAGTTGTGGGATGCTAAAATCGGGGAGACAAGGATGTCCACTTTCCCCACTCTTGTCAGCGTAGTGCTTCGAGTTGCAGCTGGCACAATAGGATGAGGGGGAGGGGGACGGAAATGGGATACAAATAGGAAGGGAAGAGCCATTGCGCCCTCATTTGCAGATGATGTGACCCTATACATGCATGAGGCCCTGAAGACTCCCCTGGAAACCCTCAGAGTTGATAAACACTTGCTGCAGAGTAGTAAGATACAAAATGAACACGCAGACATCTGTAGCCTTCCTGTACACCAATAGCATGCAGAGAAAAACCAGAAAAGCACACTGGGCATGGTGGTACCTTCCTGGGATCCCAGCGCTCTGGAGGTGGAGGCAGGAGGACTGGGAATTTAAGGCCGGCCTTGGCGGCACAGTAATGCAAGCCTTGAGCTGTACAAAGCCCTATCTCAAAGAAATTTAGAGATGGGGGCACAGGGAGAGTCCATTCAAGTCACTGCAGAGGGCTCTTCCTCACAAGGAGACAGGCTTCATGCCTCCTTGTGTGGTTTATTGCAAGGCCTTGCCTCCCTTTGGCGGAAAAGACAGAGAAGTAACTTTACTCTCTGTTTAAGCCCTTGCTTAAATTGTAGACTGGGAGAGCTCCTGCTTTGGTCTTGGAGCAGCCCACCAGTGGGCCTGCTGGGCCTGGCTCCCTTAGGGCAGTCTAAACTGAGCGGAGCCTGGAGTGTATGAGAAGATGTTCCCAGACGTTCTATGCGCTGCCTTAGAGACCTTCTTACCTCCTCCACAGGCTCATCTCGACAGACCCTGGCTGCTGAATACCCACCCGGAAGGGAGGTGTTCTGACCTCTATGCAGCTAGTGAGCTTGCTTGTCAACATGTGGCAGCTTTGTCCTCTGCAGAGCAGGGCATTTGTTGGGAGGGTCCCTGGTGGTGAATCAGGGAGCCCTTGTGGAAGAAGTGTGGCCCCAGTGCAAACTCAGAGAAGGCCTGTGTCTGTGGCCCACCTTGGGAAATCCTGAACTTCTGAGATGAGCTCAGTGTCCCTAAGTGACCTGTGCCATGGACACTAGAGTTCTTAACCTGGCAAGAGCTTGTCTCTGTTAGCCAGCAGTTTCTTGTTTCCCTGGAGGCTCTTCCTTAGTTTGTTTTCTTTGTTTTGCAGTACAGGGAATTAAACTGGGGTCTTGTGTGTTAGGCAAATGCCCTTGAGCTTTCTCCACACCCCAGAAACTCTTTCAGAAATACAGGATACATTCCTGCTGTTTTTAAAAATAAGTTGAACAGTAAAGCAAATCTTTATAACTGCCCCTGGCCTTGGTTTGGCTCCCAGAATGCTTGGCAAATCCGTTGAACACTGGATGGTCCTCAACAGACTTCACAAGCCCTCCCTGGACCCTGCTGCCAGCCTGGGGCGCCTGCACCTATCCTTGGCCACCATTCCTGGGAGGTCCCCTGTGATCCGAGGCTTTTTCTTTGAAATGGCCTCATAATGCTAATGTGGTCAAAAGAGTGTTACATTTCCATGGTATCACTGTAATAAAACATTCTGACCAAACTCAAGTAGGAGAGAAAAGTAGGAGTCATTAGCCAATACTTCCGGGGCAGGTCCGTCACTGAGGGAAGCCAGGGCAGGAACCTGAAGCAGAAGTTATGGAGTGTTGTTGCTAGTATCTGCTCAGCTAGCTTTCTTATGCACCTGAGAACCGTGGGCCTTAGCTATGGTGCCGCCCACGGGTCCTGTTATATCAGTTAACAAGACAATCCCTGACAAATCTGACCCTCATTTGAGGCTCCCTCCTCAGGCCACTCAGGCTGTGTCAGATTGACAGTTAAAGCTGACCAGAAGGGGATGCAGGTCCAGGTGTAGGCTACCACACACCAGGAGAGGAGAGTTCATCTCCCTGAGCCTCAGTTTCCCTGCTGTGAGCTGTGGCAGGGAAACATGCCCGACAACACAGTCTGTGGGGTCTGCATCCTCTCTGCAGTGAATCTGACAGTGGTCCTGTGCTGATGGCAGCTGAGTGCCCACGTGCACTTGAGGAAGAGGAAACAGTATGAAAAAGTGATTTGGAAGGCCTTAGACTTGGGGTTTCCCGTTTGTCCAGGCAGGACCCCCACACACTTAACAAGGTTTCCCGCTCCAGGGGCTATAGGGCTCGCCTCAGCTACCCATAGTGGAAACCAAACCACAGAGGCAGAAGTCAGGGTCTTCCTTTCTCCTGCTTACATACAGATCAGGAGGGAAGGATGCCCTGGTCAGAACAGCTTCATGACAGAACAGGAAGGGCCCAGGACTGTCGCCTGCGACCGTGGTTTCCTAAGGTTGAGCTGAGGAAAGCGGGAATGAGTGTGACTCTATGTATATGTCATGTGTGTCCACCTGTGTGTGTGCATTGTATATGTGCATGTGTATACCGTGAGTACATTGTATATGAATGTGTGTCCTCACATGTGCCAATGAAGAGTTCTTAGTATGAACCCCTGAGGTCAATCTCATGCACCCTCAGGACTGGGTCCCCAGGCACAGCTCATGTGGATGTGGTCTTCCCTTCCCCCAGGAGCAGCTGGCCGATCTCAAGGAAGACCTGGACAGGGATGACTGCAAGCAGGAGGCCGAGGTGGTCATCTACGAGACCAACTGCCACTGGGCAGACTGCACCAAGGAATATGACACCCAGGAGCAGCTGGTGCATGTAAGCCTCTGACCTCAGCTCCTGCGGAGGGATGGAGGATCTGGAGCCTTTCACGGCCTGTGCTGCAAAGGGGGATCCCCATCCTCTGCACATGGGTGGTATCATGACCGGGTGCCTTGGGGCCTCCTCACCTCGCCCCAAACACATACATGAAATACTGAAGAGAGCCTTCCCCAGCTCGGGTGCGGGTAGCAAGACTGAGTGCTCTGAGCTGCAGTCCACATGCCCAGGAAGTTCCTTCTAGAACTTGAATCCATATTGTCGACCTCTCTGCAGTAAACCAGGGAGGAAGTGATTATCCGAGCTGTGTGTTGCAGGTTCAAGCTCTTAGGCTAAAGAGTGGACAGTGCCTGGGCTGGAACTGGGCTCGAGCAGAAGTCCAGAGGCGACAATATAAAAAGATGTGCTCCGTGGCTGTGGAGACAGCTCACTGGCAGAGTGCTTGGAAGGCCTGGTTTTAGTTCCCTTTTTAAAAGGACTGGGCATGGTGTCAGATGATTTTACTCCTAGCAATGAGAAGGCCAAGAGAGATGCATGCCTGGAGATCTCAGGCCAACCAACCTAGCCTTCCTCCTGAGTTCCAAGCCACTGAGAGTCTCTGCCTCAGAAACCCAGGGGAAAACCCAGCAGACAGAATTCCTCAGCTAGAGTCCTGCCTTGACCCGGAAGGGCGTTCCAGAGCTATCTCTGTGGCCCGAGTGAATCAGGAATCGGGAATCGTGAATCGTGTCTACCTGGTCCTGGAAAGAGCTCTCTGCTCTCCAGAGAGGATCTGCTTTGTCTGGTGCCGCCTCTCTGCGCTCTGGGAAGACGGATGGCAAGCCAGAGCCCCGTCCATTATTAACAATTTCTCGCTAACTAAACCAATAAGAAAAAATGAAAGGCGTAGTCAGGAAGCATTTTTCTCATTTGAAAGGCTTTATGAATGGAAATGGGAGCTGGAGGAGAAGGGTTTTCTGGAAGTTCAAAGAGCTGCTATTTTCCTTACTCCCAAGGTTGTGTTATCTATGCTTGACAGTCGGGCATGCTGCATGGGGCACCAGGCCAGTGGCTTCTCATCTTCTAGGACAAGATGCTGCCACTTGGTTTCTGGACAGCTGTGTGGGTTGTAAATGTCTTTGTCTGGGAGAGACTACAGCATGAGTTTACATTTCCTCGGAGTACCTTGTAAAATACAAAGAAGTCAGGCAGTGGCATTGCTGCATCCTTGGCTGACCTGCCTTGCTCATCTAAGCTGTTTAGCCCCAGGGTCAGCCTGGCACCGTGCCTTAAGCCCACAGCTAAGGGTCCTTCTCGGGCAAAGCTGAGGAAGCTTCATTTCCCCCTCCTGTGTACATCTCTGAAGCAGGAGTATCAGTATGTCTGCCTTACCGCACATTTAGCCAGCACCTGGTGCTTGTACTTCAAGAATGTCACCATAATCACCGTGTCCCCATAGGCCAGGCCCTGAGCCTCGCCTGGGGTATGTGGGCAGCCTTTACTCATCAGCTGACTCCATCAGGGAAGGAGCCAGAGAGATGGTTCAGTCTGACAGGTGCTTGTCATGCAAACCTCAAGCCCTGTGTGCTGATCCCCAGCACCCACATAAAAGGCCAAGTGTGGTGGTGCTTGGTCTATAGTTCCGGCACTGGGGAGATGGAGAGACAAGGACCCCTGAAGCTCACTGACCAGCTGGCCTTGCTGAATTAGTAAACCCAGGTTCAGTGAGAGACCCTGTCTCAAAAACCCCAGGGGAGACAGGCTGTGCTGGCCTCTGCCTCCATGCACATCCACACACATAAGGACACACACACACACACACACACACACAAGTATTTGGGGTGAGGTTTGGGCCCAGGGTCTCACACAGGCTGAACAAGCATCCTACCATTGAGCTCCCTTCCCAGGAATTAGCCCTTGAGAGCTAATTGGGAAACACAGATGGAACAAAGAGGTGCACCAGCTGGGGATTATCTGAAGGGGCCGCGCAGTGACCTCTACACACTGGATGGGATGGGCAATGGGAAGGGTCTCACATGATGAGTGGGGCTGGGAGACGCAGCCTTGCTGCTAACTGCAGAAACATCCGCTCAGACCGAAGACTCATGATTTCATCACAACCGAGACTCTAAGGCTAAGTCAGTAAACAGCAGAGATGGAGTCTGTTTGTTTTAAAACACATTTGTTTATTTAGTCTATGCTTCTGCATGTGCCACAGCATGCTTGTGGGGGTCAGAGGACAACTTGCGAGGAGTCGGTTTTCTCCTTCTACCACGTGGGGCCTGGGGAGCAAACTCTGGTTTGTTGGTTTTGGAAGCAGACAGAGACCCACGGAGCTTTCTCACCAACCTCTGAATTGCAGTATGTTAAGATAGTTTAGCATAAATGTAAGCATGGGGGTTAATAGGAAGAGAGGGTCTAAGGGGAAGAAGGAAGACACGCCCACATATGGGTGTGGGCTTCTCTGGGGAGAGCCACACATAAGTGTCCTTAAGATAGCCATGCTACAATTTAGGTGACTTTCTCAAAGGACTGCTTTCTGCTGCTGTGATACAATACCCAGGCAAAAGCAACGTGAGGAAAAGGTTTGTTTTCTCTCGCAGTCCAGGGTGCTGTCTGCAGTCCAGGGTGCTGTCCGCAGTCCAGGGTGCTGTCCGTCCTGGTGGGGAAGTCTAGGTGGCAACAGCTGATCCACCATGTCATCCACCGCATTCACCGCATCCACCACATCATCCACCGCATTCACCGCATCCACCACGTCATCCACCGCATTCACCTTAAGGAAACAGGAAGGAGGGCGGGCTGCTGCTCCCTGCCTTCGCACCGTTTATCCAGCCCAGGATCCCAGTCAAGGGACCACCTAACCAGTGGGCGGGACTTCCTGTCTCCATAGAGTCACACGGTTACATACTGGCCTGCCCAGGGGGCCGTCTCTCAGGTGCCAAGCTGTCAATTAGCATGAACTCTCGCAGCAGCTGTGTGACCTGAGTGAGCTGTGGGTGGATCCTGCTCCTGGTTTTCACTGACAGACTTCCAGCTGACAGACCACCTCCCAGTTCACAGCTCTGCATAGGAAGTGATGTATTTTCAGACTCACTGATGTTCCCAGAAAATACCTAGGAGAAGAACAAGGCCATCTATGCTCAAGGCTAAATGCGGTTTGTCACTATTTGAACATTTAATTTGAAAGTATTATCTCCCTATCAACAGCCTTCACAGCAAACGCTAATGGTGCTAAAATTCCCAGGATTAGACAGTGAGAGGCTTCTTCCAGCCTCCTCTCCCCGCCGCGTTCCTTTTATTTCCTTGTATTCTTCTGTGACTTGGGGAAGTCAGGGGAATGAGTGGTGAATTACTTACCTTGGGGTTGTTGCAGCCAGCTGCCTGACAGAGCCAGTTTATGCGAGGGAGGAACTGCTTTGGCTCACGGTTTCGGAGAGTGCAGTCTGTGGTCACTTGGCTCCATGCCCTTGGTGGAGTAGAGCTGTGTACCTCTGGCAGATAGGACACAGATCAAAGGCATAGAGGCAGGGTTGGGGGCAGACAGACAGAGCCTACACACACACAAACACACACACACACGAGTGTGCACATACACTTAGTGATCCTTACTGAGGCGTCTGTGTGTCCTTGGTAGAGGCTTTGGAATGGGATGATGGTCCATTGAGGGCAGGAGCGTTTGTGGGAAGAGAGGCTCTGCCCAGGGAGGTGACCCTTGAACTCACCACCACCTCTTCTCTCACCTCCGTACAGCATATCAACAATGAGCACATTCATGGGGAGAAGAAGGAGTTCGTGTGCCGCTGGCAGGCGTGCACGAGAGAGCAGAAGCCCTTCAAGGCCCAGTACATGCTGGTTGTCCACATGCGCAGGCACACGGGTGAGAAGCCGCACAAGTGCACGGTGAGCCTCCTCCCACTGCAGAGTCGTGAGCGGGCCCTGACCCCAGCACCTCCTACGGCTTCAGCTGGTGTTTTCAATAACAGATGATATCAAACTGGCTGTTTGCACATTTAAAACATTTTAATAACATTTGTTTATGTAGTAGGGGTGGGGGGTGAGATATGCCTAGAAGTCAGAGAACAGCTTGCCAGAATCTGTTTTCTCCTTCCACCGTATGGGTCCCAGAGACGGTGAACCTGGCATCAGGGTTAGCAGCAAGCACCTGTGTACATCGAGACATGTCCCCGGTCCCTATCTGTATGTCTTCTTTGGGAAACAGTTCTTGTCATTTTGCTGCTTGGTTACAAGAATTCTTTTATAGCTAAGTTTTAGGTCATTATCAGACACACTTTGAAAATATTTTTCCAATTCTCTGTGTTGTCTTCATTTTCTGGATCATATCCTTCGAAGCACAAAAGCTTAATTTAGTAAAATCCAAATTTTAGCTGTTGTGTCTTAGAAATGGCTACCTAACCTGTGGTCACAGTGATTTAACCATCCCTCCTGCTTTTTTTTTCTTCTAAGAGTTTGCCAGGGATAGTAGGAAAAATAGCTCAGCGGATAGAGTACTTGCCTAGCATGCACAAGGCCCTGGCTTCCGTCCCCAGTAGCACATACCCTGAGCGTGATGGTGTGTGCTTTTAACCCCAACACTTAGGAGATGGAGGCAGAAAGATCAGAAGGTCAAGGCCATCCTTGGCTACACAGTGAGTTTGAGGCCAGCCTGAGCTGTATAAGAATCTGTCTCAAAAACAAAACAAAATAAAGCAGGAACTGGAGAGATAGCTCAGCCTTTCAGAGCAGTCGCACCTCTTTAAGGGACCCAGGTTCAGTTCCCAGTACCAACATGGCGGCTCACAGTCAGCCGTAAGTCCAGGTCCAGAGGATCCATCACCGTCTTGGTGCTTTGGACTCCACGACCACGTGTGGTGTGCAGATATAAGTACAGACCAAACACCCATAACGAAACAAAAGACAGTTAAGAGCTAGGATGTGGAGAATCAGAACCTTTACATACTGCTGACAGGATTATAGAAGGTGACGATTTGGACAGCTTATAAATGTGTGCTTTTGTTTATATAAATGCCACACATACATGTGAGCTCATGTATTTCACAGTAAAGCTCGTCTGTCATGGTCTTTGATATATCTGAGTTTTACCTTACGCTTTCAGCATTTCCAGTGTTCCTAGAGGAGAGAGTAACTGTCATTACCACTATCATGTGTTCTTTGGGGTGCACAGGAGACAGCAAGGAACGGGTTGGAGGGGTGAGGGGAGCCCCTGAGTCCAGCTGCCTGAGTTGCGTGTGGAGTGTTCTTTCTGACCAGTCCACCTCCTTCCAGTTTGAAGGCTGCTCCAAGGCCTACTCTCGCCTGGAGAACCTGAAGACACACCTGCGGTCCCACACGGGGGAGAAGCCATATGTGTGTGAGCATGAGGGCTGCAACAAGGCCTTCTCCAATGCCTCGGACCGTGCCAAACACCAGAACCGCACTCACTCCAATGAGGTACGTACTTGGGCCTGGGATGGGCCCAGCATGTGTGAATGCATTGCCCTTGATTGTTGGGTAGCCATGTTCTAGTTTCATTTCTATTGCTGTGATGCATTACCATGACAAAAAAGGACTCAGTTCAACCTGTAATTCCAGGTTACAGTCTATTGTGGGGAAGTCAAGTCATTATATATACCACATCCGCAGTCCAGAGCGAAATCAATGCATGCTTGCTTACTTGATTGCGGGTACTCAGCTCCATCTCTGCTGTCATCCAGTTCACTACCTCCCGCCTAGGGAGAGGTCTGCCCACAGTCGGCTGGGTCTTCCCATATCAATCAGCGTAATTAAGACAACACCCCACAGACATGTCCATAGGCCAATCCAAAACAGTCTCTCCGTGAGACTCTCTTCCCCACATGATTCTAAATAGATAAAGCATATGCCAGGTGCCTCCGCCCCCACCAGCCCTTCTCCTTACACAAGTCCTGCATACCAACAGGTCTCCCTCTTTACACCATAGCCTCTCCTCCAAATAGCACATGCTCCATAAAGCTCCATGGCACACTGACACTCCGCATCTGTTTCCTCGTGTCTGTAATACACACAGATGCCACCATCTGCAGAAGCTGAAATCAAAACAAATGCTCCTAAAGCTGGACATCGTGGTATATGTTTATAGTCCCAGTGCTGGGGAGGTGGAGGCAGGCAGTCCCTGGGGTTCGCTGCGCAGCCAGTCTAGCTGGGCATGATCCAGGACAATGAGAGACCCTTCTCAGAAATGCAGGTGTATGGTGCCTGAGAAATAACACACACACAGAGAGCTTCCTGGTTTCCAAGTTGTAAGCATGTCCTGTACTTTGCTCCCTGCTTCTCTGGCCATTGAATGGTTTCTGCTGCCTGGGTCACAGATAAGGAAACTGGCAATCAGAAAGGTGATACAGCCTCTTAGAGGTGTCCCAGGCCGAGAGCCAGGCTGGCTTACCTCTCTGAAGCTGTGGAACTATGCTGGACCATTGCTTTACCCACAAGTAGGTGTCTGCCTACAGAACAGCTACCCTGGTGCCTTCAGCCCTCTGTCCATGTGGCAATTCCTGCTCCAGAGGAAGGTATCGCGTAGGCTCCACTAGGCTGTCAACCGCCTGCCCAGAGCCCAGAGCAAGCGGAGCCCCTGGGCAGGCCCAAGAGACCCAAGGAAGGAACTCAACAGGAACTCCTAGTCACAGCTCACCTATACAATCCCTGTTGTTCAGGCAGACCAGTATGTGTGTGTGTGTGTGTGTTTGTAATTTTTTATATATAAATGTTTTGTCTATATATGAATGTTTTGCCTGTGTGTATGTGCATCATGCATGTGCCCAGTCAGAAAACGGGGTCAGATCTCCTGGAACTAAAGTTACAGGTGGTTGCAATGCACCATATAGGTACTAGGAATTGAACCCATGTCCTCTGCAAGGACCTGGAAGCAACAAGTACTCTAACCCACTGAGCCATCTCTCCAGCTCCTGGGGAAAAGAGTATTTCTAAAAGCTTAGATACAGCGTGGGCCCCAAAAAGACCTTTCTTCAGTTCATGTTGGAAGTTAGAGGCATTCTCAAAGGTTTCTGGGCCCCTTAGGGTCTCTCCAGACTGGAGCTAGCCTTGGGAGGAATATGGATATGTATGTGTGGACATAAGTATGTAGATGGTGTGGGGACATGTGTGTATTTATATGCACATGTATAGATGTGGGAGTAAGATATGTTACATATTTATATCTGTGTGTATTGGAATACTTAACATATAGTGGATCTATATGTGCTTATGTATGAGGGTGGTACATAAATATCTGTATATAGATATAAGATATTCATGTATATAAGTACTTTATGCACATGTACATATGGGAACATGTATACATGTATGGAGGTGTTTACATGTGTGTTGTGCATTTGTATGTACGTGGTGGGTGCAAATATGGAGAGTATGTGGGGCCACGTGGTTTATAGGTACATCCATGTTTGCGTAGATATGAGTGCAAGTAGGTAGAGTTTTTCCTCAGGACCGCAATCAGCTCTGTTCTGCCAGCTGCTTCCCAAATAACCATATAGAGAGTTATTAAAGTTATAAATGTTCTGTCGACAGCTCAGGCTTGTGATTAGCTAACTCTTACATTTTAACTTAACCCGTATTTCTTGTCTACCCTCTGCCATGTGGTGGTACCTTCTTTCAACACAGCATGTTCATCTTGCTTCTCTCTGCATCTGCTCGTGACTCCTCTAACTCCATCCTTCTTCCCAGCATTCTTTCTGCCCCTCAGATCTCCTGCCTAGCCATTGGCCAATCAGCCTTTTATTAGCAATGAGAGCAATACATATTTACAGTGTACAAAAATTGTTCCACAACAAGTGAGGGTGGTTTATATGTATGTATGTATGTTATGTATGTATGTGAAGAAGGTATGTGCAGGGTTAAGAATATGTATGTGGTGGTTTGTGTCTGTGGATTTGAGTGTAACCAATCCTAGTACAGAGACTAGATGTTCAGATATTCGAGTGTGCACCCCATGGCCAGGTGAGATTGGAAGTTTCCTTGATCCTGTCTGCTTTGGACAGAGACAGAAAGGTCTAATGAGCTTGAAATCCCAGTCCCGGTTCCTGGGGGAGCACGTGGGTCTTTCCCACACTCTTTCTGGTCTGTGTCACCAGCTTCTTGTGGCAAGAGTTCTTTTGAGAGTGCACCTCCTCTACATGCAAGGGTAGTAAGTACACCAGGTATATGGGGAGGCCAGGCTCCTGTGGGCTTGGCCTGGTGCACTCGATCTATAGACTGTGAAGATGTTGGAACTCCTAGTCCCTGTGCCAGCCAGGGCTGCCAGGGAATATAGAATGGCTTCAGAACAGGCATTGCACCCATTTAGAGTTTGTCCTTGGGTCCCCATCCATAACCCAGGCCTGACTCTTCTCCTAGAAACCCTACATCTGCAAGATCCCGGGCTGCACCAAGAGGTACACAGACCCCAGCTCTCTCCGCAAGCATGTGAAGACGGTCCATGGACCAGATGCCCATGTCACTAAGAAACAACGCAATGATGTGCACCTCCGTGCGCCACTGCTCAAGGAGAATGGGGACAATGAGGCCAGTGGTGAGCCCGGTGGCCGGGGATCTGAGGATAGTGTGGAGGCCAGTAGCACCAGCCACCCTGTGGAGGACTGCCTGCATATCAAAGCCATCAAGACAGAGAGCTCCGGGGTAAGACAGAGCTGGGTGCCCAACTGGCAGAGGGCAGTTCCCCAGCTCCGCACAAGGCCCAAAAGCCCAGCCCCTCTGAGGGTTCTGCTAAGGCACCCCCTTCTCAGAATGGCATGATACCCCATCTTGCTCCAGCTCAACTTTCCTCCTTTATCACCTTGCACCCCCTCATGAAACCTGTCTCGTTTCAGTCACCTTCTCTGACTCAGCTCCTGCTGGGCAACTGGGGCTGGGGCTCGGAATGCCCGTCCTCTGTGATGCTCTGCACAGGATGTTTGCCTCCTCATCCAGAACCTGGGTACCACTGTGGGTTCCCACCCCTCTGTCCGTGTCTGTGTCGTCCCCACTCTAGCCTCTGCTCCTTTCGTTCTAACCACCTGTTCTTTGTCTCCACCTCTTTTTCCCAACTGTACCTCCCCTAAGGATAGACGCTACTGAGGTGAGCAGAAGAATGGGGTGGGGGTGGGGGTGCCCAGGGTGAGAGGGTGGACTGGGATGCTGTTTCAGGCCCTTGACTGGGCAGAGATAGAACTGATCTGTGGAGAAGCGGGTGACGCCATGGCAGTAGGTAGAGGTAGGCAGCAAGAGAGAGGCCGGCAGGTGTGGGGAGCAAGGAATCCAAAGCAAGAGAGGGCATGAGTGAGGTGTGGGGAGCAAGGGAAGGCAGGGATGAGGTCTAGGGAGCAAGAGAGGGCAGGGGCGAGGTCTGGAGAGCAAGGGAGGGCAGGGGCGAGGTCTAGGGAGCAAGGGAAGGCGGGTGAGGGTAGAGATCAAGGGAGGGCAGGGGTGAAGTCTGGAGAGTAAGGGAGGGAGGGCAGGGGTGAGTCTGGGCTAGATAGAACAAAGACTCGGCACCGTAGTCAAGGCCTGCAGAGTCCAGCTGGCTGGAAGCATCTCCACTAACCTGGACATGTATTATTATTGTTGTGTCTTCCCAAGGAAGAGGCAGGGACAGGGAAGGCATTTGATCCAGAAATGAGCCTTAAACTGCTGCATCCAGGGTTTGCTTCCGGGGTCAGTTTCAGGCCACGCTGGATGCTGTAGAGGGCTGTGGTGCTGACTTATTTGCCGGCCCCACCCTAGCCCAGAGGGAGAGCCAAGTATTCTACTTTCATTTTTGTGGCTGCAGCAAATACTCCAGCAAAAAGCTGGAATGGCAAGTGTGAGGAAAGGATCTGAGTTACAATTCCAGACCCCTACCCATCATTTCTGGGAAGTCGAGGCAGGAAGTCAAGCAGCTAAGTGCGTCACATCCGCAGTCTGCAGCGCTGTCTGCTGCTTCTCTCAGCTGGCTGTCTTCTCTCCGACAGTTCAGGACCCACCACTCACATTCAACCTAGGTCTTCCTACATTCAATTAATAATCTAGACAGTCCCCCACAGACATGCACACAGACCAACCTGATCTAGATCATTCCTTATTAAGAATCTCTTCCCAGGTGAGTCTAGACTGTCAAGTTGATACTTAGTAGCCAGTGTGGAGTGGCCGTGCAGGCAATGGCTACACGCCTTAGCTCCCTGCTCCTCCCCTGGCCTATGGAGAGCACTCTGTGCAGTAGGAGGCAGCTGGCCAGCACATCACCAGACTTCTGTTATCCCTCGCTTCATGGTGGGCACATCATTGGTACCGCGTTGAATACCTTCTTTCTGGGTAACCGTAGTCACCTTCTACTTACAATAGGAAAAATCCTTGCTCGTGTAGAAGGCAGTTTGGGTTGATCTCATCATTGGGAGAGAGATCAAGGGTGGACTTAACCATCTCCTGCAGGCAGACAGGGATGGGTCGCAAGTGAGCATCTCTTCAAAGTAGTTCCCTGCTTCCTCCTGTCCCTGCCCAGTCAAACACAGCAGGGTATGAATGTGGGATGGGCTCAGGACCAGGCGACTTCTCACACCCTCTGAGCCTGTGCCTTCTGCCTTGTCCCTACAGCTGTGTCAGTCCAGCCCCGGGGCCCAGTCATCCTGCAGCAGCGAGCCCTCTCCTCTGGGCAGTGCCCCCAACAATGACAGTGGCGTGGAGATGCCGGGGACGGGGCCAGGGAGTCTGGGAGACCTGACGGCACTGGATGACCCGTCTCCAGGAGCTGACACCTCAGCCTTGGCCGCCCCCTCCACTGGTGGCCTGCAGCTGCGCAAACACATGACCACCATGCATCGGTTTGAGCAGCTGAAGAGAGAGAAACTGAAGTCACTCAAAGATTCCTGCTCGTGGGCCGGCCCAGCTCCACACACCCGCAACACCAAGCTGCCTCCCCTCCCAGCAAATGGTGAGTGATGCCCAGGGCTTAAAAGCCCAGGAGGGGGAGAGGAGTGGGAGGAGGGGGAGGGAAATGGGAGGTTGAGAGGAGGCGGAAATTTTTTTTCAATAAATAAATAAATAAATAAATAAATAAATAAAACCCAGGTAGGAGAGAGCTGTTTTCTCTCCAGGCACCTTGCAGTCTTACTGACTACCCACAATGAGACAGATTGTAGATCGGATGGTTTCAGGTTCTCAATGTCTTATTTAAAAAAAAAAAAAAGAACTGAAGAAGCCCACAAAAATAGCAAAAAGAGACACATTTTATTTAGAATTGAAGCATGAGTACAGGCCACTTTACATAGCTGAAGAGTTCCTGATTATTGCCCAGGACTTCCTCTAGAAAGAGGAGACGAGTTGCTGGGGCAGGGTGTGGATGGTCTTTTGAGTTTGATTAGCATCCTTAAGTTATATAAGCCTTAGTTCATTGTCCTGATTTTATCCATATGCACACCCAGTCATGTATAACATGATAAATGTCAGGGGGGTCCCTGAATAGTTCACTCAATGACTCAATGGATATAATTTACCTTACTGTGTATGGCACCCCAAACAAGTTCAGGCCGGATCAGCCTAGTTCCTTGGTCATAGCTGTATTTCAGAATATGTTTAGCCACTAAAGGTTCCTAAGGGTTAGTGGGAAACTAGAGGTCAAAGTGACCAGGTTCTTTTGTTTGGAGAGGGATATGGGTGTAGCTCAGTGCAGGTGCAAGCTCCCGATGTGTACATGTTCGGCTGGTAAAGGAGTGTGTACGGTGTCAACCAAGTGAAGCCCAATTGCTAAGCTTTCTCTGCACTTGGCTACTTCAACCCAACTTTGTGCTACATGGAAAGGAAACAGACCCCACCCAAACCCCAAACTTAGTTCAGGTCTGTGAGCTCCAACATGCATGTTATTCTTCATGCAGCACAGGTAGACCCCGCTACAGCTCCGTCCTCATCTAGCTGTTCAGCATTTGGGGTGTCGTGGCAAAGGCTTGAGGAAGGAGCGCAGTATGGCTGCCATCCCAAAGGAGCCACAGTCAGATTCGTGTGCAGGGCAAGCCACAAAGCACCAAGGATAGAGAGCTGGGGAGCTGGGGTACTGGGGTACTGAGCAGGTGCCTTCTACAGGAAAGAGCAGGGGAGCTTCACGAAGGAGGTGGTGCTCGGCAGGGTCTTCATCACCAAGAGCATCTCTGGAGTGCCAGTGGGCACATAGACCAGGCTGCCACCCACGATGGTGCACACTGGCACACCAGCAGCCCCGTTGTTGGAAGGACTGCTGGCAGAAGACCATGAGTTCTGCAGGGCTGGGATCTCCTGGGTTGCAGACAGCTGTCTCTGCTCAGGGACGAGATGAAGGGTCATAGGGGATGTGATCACTTGTCTGCCCATCTCAGCCCCAAAGGGCTATGAGAGGCCTTGACTGGCCTCTGCCCTCTAAGATCAGCCTAGACAACACTGGGAGGCCCTGCCTCAAAATAGAAATGAATCAAACAGCAAGAGCTGGAGATGCGGCTCAGATGTCCAGTACTTGCCTAGTATGCACACGGCCCTGAGTTGTCCTCAGCACTGAATCAAGGTTGGGGTGGTTCACACCCATAATTCCAGCGCCCAGTAGGTAGAGACAGCAGGATCAAAAGCTCAGGGTCATTTGGTCATAAGCCAACCTGGTTTCTCTGTAGTCTATAACTCACTCTTTAGACCAGGCTGGCTTTGAACCCAGAGATCTGCCTGCCTCTGCATCCCAAGTGTAGGATTAAGCATCACCATGCCATCTCACCTGGCTTTCTCCTTCCCTTCTTACATCCAGAATTATTCTCTATTGAGTGCTTGCTGTGTACCTGGCCTTATGCTGGGGCTCCAGGTTCAGCCTGGTCAAGAGGGGTAGGTAGAGGAACCGGTTACTCGGTATAGGGTGTACGTGATTTGGTTTGGGAATATTAGCCGTAGGACCCTAACACCACCAGGGAGTAAATGTTCTGCAGAGCACAGCTCTTGGCCTCCTCTGACCCCTCTGTTCTTCTCTAGGTTCTGTCCTGGAAAGCTTCAACGGCACTGGGGGCGGTGGGCCGGCGGGACTGCTGCCCAATCAGCGGCTGCCAGAGCTGACCGAGGTGACGATGCTGAGCCAGCTGCAGGAACGAAGGGACAGCTCCACCAGCACCGTGAGCTCGGCCTACACTGTGAGCCGCCGCTCCTCTGGCATCTCCCCGTACTTCTCCAGCCGTCGCTCCAGTGAGGCCTCACCTCTTGGTGCCGGCCGCCCTCACAATGCCAGCTCAGCAGACTCCTATGACCCCATCTCTACAGACGCCTCCCGGCGCTCCAGTGAGGCCAGCCAGTGCAGCGGTGGGGGCCCAGGGTTGCTCAACCTTACGCCTGCGCAGCAGTACAGCCTGCGTGCCAAGTACGCAGCGGCCACTGGTGGGCCGCCACCCACACCGCTGCCGGGCCTCGAGCGTGTAAGCCTCCGCACCCGCCTGGCGTTACTGGATGCTCCCGAGCGTGCACTCCCTGGTGCTTGCCCACATCCACTGGGGCCCCGGCGTGGCAGCGATGGGCCTGCCTACAGCCACGGTCACGGCCATGGCCATGGCTATGTGGGCGCGGCTCCTGCCTTCCCCCACGAGGCGCCGGGTGGCAGCATGCGCCGGGCCAGTGATCCTGTGCGGCGACCAGACCCCCTGGTTCTGCCTCGGGTGCAGCGTTTCCACAGTACCCATAACATGAATCCAGGTTCACTGCCGCCCTGCACTGATCGACGAGGCCCGCATCTACAGAGCCACCCTGGCGTGGATAGCAGCCTGACTCGCAGCACCTACTCCCCAAGACCCCCTAGTATCACTGAGAACGTGATGATGGAGGCCATGGCTGCTGGAGTAGATGGCACAGGACTTGAATCCGACCTGGGGTTGGTGGAAGATGAGCTGGTGCTGCCAGACGATGTGGTCCAGTACATCAAGGCCCACACCAGTGCTTCTTTGGATGACAGCACACGACAGGGGTATCCCACAGAAAGCACTGGCTTCCCCGAGAACTCTAAACTGCCCAGTCCTGGCCTACAGGGCCACTGTAGGCTAGCAGCTGCCGACTCCAACATGGGTCCTTCTGCTCCTGGACTGGGGGGCTGCCAGCTGAGCTACAGCCCCTCCTCCAACATCAGTAAGAGTAACATGCCTGTGCAGTGGAATGAGGTGAGTTCTGGCACCATGGATGCCCTGCCCAGTCAGGTGAAGCCACCTCCCTTCCCTCATGGCAATCTGGCTGTGGTTCAGCAAAAGCCAGCCTTTGGCCAGTACTCAGGATATAGCCCACAAGCCCTGCAGACCAGCCCAGGAGGTCTAGATAGCACCCAGCCACACCTACAGCTTCGTGGAGCCCCCTCTGCAGCCAGAGGGAGCTACACGCAACAGCCTCGACAGCCGGCCACAGGCGGCCAGTGCCTGAGTGTGCCTGCCGCCCTGAGCCCTCAGGCCAACTACAGCCAGACCCACTCCCAGCTGAGCCCGAACATTAGTGGACAGCTGAATCAGTTCTCTCCCTCATGCAGCAACATGGCAGCCAAGCCCAGTCACCTGGGACTCCCTCCACAAATGGACGTTGTCTCCAATGCCACCATGATAAGTGGCCATCAACGGGAGCTTGGGATGGCCAATTCATCCCTCCCGGGGCTGTCCCAACCTCACGCGGTCCTGAGCTATCCCCAGCAGGAAGGCTACCAGCAGAGTTCCAACCTTCTGTCCTCCCACCAGCCTAGCTTCATGGAGTCCCCGCAGAGCACTGGCTTTGGTCTCTTGCAACCTCGGCCACCCCCTGAGCCCAACACTGCCAGCCGTCACCGCGCAGTACGTGCTGGGCAACAGCAGTTGTATGCCAGGACCACTGGCCAACCCATGGTCACGTCTGCCAACCAAGAGACGGCAGAAGCTATGTCCAAGGGAACAGCAGGGACCATGGTATCCCTGGCCCCTCAGCCATCCCAGGACACAGGGCGGTCACAGGACCAGAACACAGTCTACTACTATGGCCAGATCCACATGTATGAACAGAATGGGGGCTGCCCAGCCATGCAGTCCCAGCCACCACAACCACAAGCTTGCTCAGACAATATCCAGCCCCAGCCTCTGCCTTCACCGGGGGTCAACCAGGTGTCCAGCACTGTGGACTCCCAGCTCCTGGAGGCCCCCCAGATTGACTTTGATGCTATCATGGATGATGGTGATCACTCGAGTTTGTTCTCTGGTGCACTGAGCCCCACCCTTCTCCACAATCTCTCCCAGAATTCCTCACGCCTCACCACACCCCGGAATTCCCTGACACTGCCTTCCATCCCTGCGGGCATCAGCAACATGGCTGTCGGGGACATGAGCTCCATGCTCACCAGCCTGGCTGAAGAGAACAAGTTCTTAAATATGATGACCTAAAGGCCCTGCTACAGAGCGGACCCGAGCAACCTTAGCTTCTTGGAATATGAGAGTCTGATCTTCTCTTTGTGAGAAAAAAAGTGTTAATTAGGTCTGAGAGGGCTTGGGCAGTGGCTGGTTCGGACTCACAAATATTTTAAGGAAAGTTTTAGGGGCCTCCTCTTTGCTGTTTGACCTATTTTTTGGAAAGAAAGTCTTGTTCAGAAAGAAACCCGTTTACACAATGCTCACCAGCCTTTGGTGTTTATGGGATTACTCAGTTCTGGCTTCTTTGCCTCTGCCATTCCGCTAATGAGAGAGTGCATTGGCCAAGGCTTTCTAAGTACAGGCCCAAAGAGGGACGGGAAATCACGTTTGGGTTTGAATCTGAGACCATACTGGATGTTCTGCTCTGAGAAGCGTTTGCCGTTCTGCCGCTGGCAAGGAGAAGGAATTGCTGCCTCCCCCAGATTCTTCCATGAAGCTTGCCAAGGTTGCTTACCACGGAGGAGAAAGGTGTATCTGCTAGATATTATGGCGTCTCCTCAGTTACTGCTAGCATCTCCATTCCCTTAGGCACAGTGGGACCCGCAAATTTCCTGAGTGGAGAGGAATTAATAAAATACATATCACGAGGAAATAAACTGTGCTACCTGGGACAAGCCCAGAAGCCCCCCAGGGGCCTCTCCTGTTTACAGTGTTCGGAAGCGTACAGTGGTGCCCCTCCTGGGAAAAACACTTGTGTCTAATTCCTCGGGTTGTTGTGGGCTGGTGATGGACCAAGGTGAAAGAGACCTTCCACGGAAAGAGCAAGTTGCATGTTTACCCAGTCCTCTTTCTCCTGTGCACTACCCCCCTCCATGGAAAATTCTAGGGCTCCTCCACACTGTGCTGGGTGGCCAGCTGTCCACACCTAACCACCACATGCGGTCTCAGTACTTTCCGCTCCCCTGACCTCTGCCCTCCTCTCCATGTTATTTGGCATGGACCAATGACATGCATGGTGTTTGTGGTCGGGTGAGAGAGCATAGGATTGATTCTCGGACTTGGAGGAACTAGTCACTGAATTTTCTTGTTCGGTATGGCCTGGCCCCAGATGAGACGGGGCATTTGGAAACTGACTGCAGAAAGAATCAGTCGAGAACACCCTGCAGGGGGACCCACGCCTCTTCCCCGCCACACACCTGCGCACACCCCATCCAGAACTTCTCCCTTTGAGTTCATAGACACTTTGCCAAACCAAACCTCGCCACTCGGAGCTTCCCTCTGGCCATGGCTCTGGCTTCAGTGAGGAACTTCTTAACAGAGTCTGGATCTCTGGGTCCTAAGACAGCAAACCTGTCTGTTTACAATCTAGAGACAAGATCAGCTCCAAATGACAGCTCTGGGCCACGCCCACGGGTCTGTGGCTCCAGTGGTGGTACCTCACTGCCTGACATAGACCCTGACTTCCTGTTCTCCACTTGTATCTATTTTGTGTAGATATCGCCATCCCTGAATACACTGTGGGTGAATCGTCCAGCCAAATTTATATTGCCAAACATTTTTAGCTTTTTCTACATGCTATAAATTGAGATGACATTCTCAACTTGTAAATAAGTCTTTTTGTACATTAAAAATAATTTTTTCATAATTTATCTTGTCGATCTGCTTTTCCCTTGACAGTAGTTAATGAGAATCAAGGCAGTAAATTTGGTGCATTTGAACCGAAATTAGGCTGTATTTTTTTCACAACTGTGTCAAAACTGACTAGCCCACCTTAACCCAGACAAGCTTAATTCAGAATCATTTACTGGCTGTTTGCTTCTGAGAAGTGAGACTTTGGAGTGGGAGCAAGCAGGGTTTGACAGGTTGCCAGGACACAGATACTAGTGAGCTTTCTCAGCACTCTTGAGTCAATTGACTGGGGTCCCAATGTGCCAGGTCTCGTGTCCCAGGCACAGTCTGGTTCCTGGTGATAATGTTTTGGTTACTACCTCATGCTGTGATCAAATCCAGACAAAAGCAACTTACGGGGAGAAGGGCTCAGAGTTCAAGGGTGCAGTCAGTCTCTCCCAGTGGGGAATGTTGGGCAGGAGCATAACGTATGTGGTCACGTGCATCCACAGTCAGGAAGCAGAGGAAGGGGGTGCTAAAGGTCAGCTTCCGGCTAGGACCCCAGCCGATAGAATGGTGCTGCCTGTGGTTAAGGTACCTCAATTTTCCCAACCTCTAAGCCTTCACTGGCATGCCCAGAGGCATGCTTCTGGTGATTCCAGATCCCGTCAGGTTGACATTGAGATTAACTGTTCCAGTGAGTGAAGGGTGGAAAGAAGGACAGACCCCTAACGTTGACAGAAGAGAGTCAGGACAGGCAAGTGAAGTCCTGGGTGCATAGCGCCCAGCCTTGGGTAGAGGACCAGGAGAGAGCTGTGTCTAGGACCCCGAGCCTAGGAAAGCCTCCTGTTGGGTAGACAGGCAGAACCTTGGGTCAATAAATTGATAGCCCTGGGCAATGATTGAGCAATGTTGACTTCAGAAGGCTGGAACTATAGTGTTGGGCGAGTTCTAATTAATAGAAACCCGGAGCCAGATATGGGGCAAATGCTGAAAGATCAGAGAGAGAAAGGAGGAAGCAAGTAACACCCATCTCTTACCTTGCTAATTCCTCAACTGACAAAAGGCCGAACTACTGTCTCCTTCCGCCTTACAGTCAGTCTTCTCTCTACCCAGCCATATCACTTCCTGTCTGTCTGTACAGACCTCCAGACCTCTGCTTAACTTGTGGCTAGCTCTGATCTTCAGGCAAGTTTTGTTTGTTAGAGTATAAATAAGATATCACCACAATATAACTTGGTTGGTTCAACTCCCCAGAAGCCACATAAAAGCCAGACACCGTAGTAGAATTACCTATAAGGAGTTAGGGTCCAAAACTAGGAGAATCAATTCACAGTCCAGTTAGCCTGGCATACAAATTCAGAGACCCTGTCTCAGGTAGAGGGTGAGGCTCGGCACTCAAGGTTGTCCTCCGAAGTCTACACCCACACTATGGCAATGTGCGTGCCTGAAAATGGGGGTAAGATGGGGGGATGCAAGCGCATACACATAAAAACGAGGTTTTTACAAGAAGCTCAGCAGTTAAGAGCATTTGTTGCTCTTGTAGAAGACCCCAGTTCAGTTCCCAGCGCCCATGTCAGGAGGCTCACAACCACTGAAACTCTATCTCTGGGAATATCTGACTTCTTTCTGTGACCTCAGTGTACCCTCATACATGTGTGCACACTCACACGCAGACACGGAGATACATACAAAAAGTGAGCACAGAGGCCTGGAGAAATAGATGGGTTGCTAAGGGCACTCCTGCAGAGGACCCAGGACCCAGCACCCACATGGTGGCTCATAGTCAGAGAAACAATGCACTCTTTATGATCTCCTTGGGAACCAGGCATGCACACAGTATGCTTGTATACCTACAGGTATATATCCATTCACCTAAAATGAATATGTTTTAAATCTTTTTTGATAAAATTGGAAGGTTGGAGAGAAAGAGAGAGAGAGAGAGAGAGAGAGAGAGAGAGAGAGAGGATGTCCACACGCGCATCTGTAGAGGCCAGAGGATAACATAAGCTCTCATTTCTCAGGCCCTGTCTACTCTCACTAGATCTTGATATCTTGGATTTCACCAGTAAGTGAACTGGCCACTGCGTCCAGGATATGCCTGCACACTCAACAGTGCTGACAGTACAAGCATGGGCCGCCACACCCACCTTTTTATTTTTATTTTTTAACTTTTGCTTGACTTTTGTTTTGCTTTTCAAGACAGAGTTTCTCATATAGTCTGATTGTCCTGGAACTTGCTCTGTTGGCCAGGCTGGCCTCCCTCTGTCTCCTGAGTGCTGGGATTAAAGGCGTGTGTCACCATGCCTGGCCCCTTCATGTTTAATGTGGGTTTTGTGGCAGAAACTTGGGTCCTAGAATTCACAGGAAACACTTTACTGACAGTCATCTCCCCATCCCCAAGACTAAGGTCTCCATGTCAATTCTGTCGATGTCATAAGGCAAGAATCCCACAAATAGAGGCAGGCTCGTGACTCAGATGAGGTTAGATGGCTACATTGCCCTGGGAATGGCAAAATACGGATTTTTAGACAGAGATGCTCAGTAGGGAGATTGTAGTAATTTCTTGTACAATTAAGAGGGAACGCAACTATTTTAGGGATTCTGCACAAGAGCACAATAGATAACTGAAATACTTAAAATCTTCAAAATGACATTGGTGTGGTGGTGCTCACCCTTAACCCAACACACGGGACACAGGAGGTCCAAGATCATCTCCAGCTACAGCACAGACGAGACCAGCTGTGCTGCATGAAACTGCCTCAGAATAAAATAAAATCTGCAAGTAACCCGGATAAGGCAGGACATAGGAAACAAACAGCACTCCAAAGAAGAAACGGGGGAAATAAAAACAGCAGTGGCCCTAAATGCAGCCCCATCGATAACTACATAAAAGGAAAACAACCTAAAAGCTTCAATTAAGACATGCACAGAGAACGGGTTAGCGTTTCAGACATGCAGCTTTAAGACTTCCTATAAAGCTGCCGTCGTCAAGGCAGAATTGACGATGGTAAAATTGCAGATTGGTGGCATGGGACAGAGGGCGGTCAGCAGACATCACCCAGAGACCAAACTGACTGTGTTCTGAAAGGCTTGCCCAACCTGTGACACACAGGCCGCGTGCATCCCAGGATAGTCATGGTGCAGCTGAACACCGAATCCTCAATGTACTTAAAACATTATGAGGGCTGTGTGTGTGTGTGTGTGTGTGTGTGTGTGTGTGTGTGTGTGGTGTTTCCTGAGTGTGAATTTTGTAGAGGACAGTGTCATGTAGCAGTGTCAAAAGGTTAGACTTGGGGTCAAGGATTTAACTTTGTGCTAGAATACTTGCCTAGCAAGTGCAGAATCCTGGGTTCATTCCTCAGCTCTGTGTGTGCGTGCGCCTGCTGAAGTGTGAGACCTGAGAGAAGGCCGGTGAGAGGAGGAAAGCAGGGGTAGATGGCCCAGGCCAGAGTTGGAAGTAGGAAGTTCCCCAGGAGGATGAGAGACAGTAACTAGAGATGCTCATGCCATGGGACACAGAAACCGTGGTCTCCACCTCTTCCTCTCCCCCCTCCTCTTCTTCCTCTCTTCCCCACCATCTCCTCCTTCTCTTCCACCTCCTCTCCCTCTTCTCTCTCCCTCTCCCATGCACACAGGTAAGAAGTGTGAGGTGGGCATGCACACATATCTTCTCCCATCCTGAATCCAAGCCACAGGAAAATCTTTCTCACTGCAACTTCAGAAATTACCCAGAACCCTTTGCATCATCACCTCTCCTCGCCTCCATATTGTACGTGAGCTCCTCCTATGGATCCACAAGCCAGCAATGCCATGCTGTTACTATGTACTCTCACAAACATGGAAATGAACGTCTTTCCTCCAAAATGATGGGAGGGGGCTCCTGCTGCCCCACGAGCCTGGGGGATCTGGTTTATAGAACTCTGTTCCGCTTCCTGTCTCTGTCTCAACGCACACCTCCCTGCTGATCCCCTTGCCCCACCCTGGTCTCAGTCCCCCACCTTTCCTCTGTCAGACCAGTCCTTTCAAACACTGTTTCCCCACTTGGTGTCCCTAAGTCTCATGGGATGTTGGGATCCTGTGGACGCATCCCCTTCCCTCCCCTTACCACTTCATCTGTATGTTCTTATTACCATGCCAAGCAAGGCGCAGCACGTGTTGCCTCGGTGCCTTGGCGCTGACCTTCCCATTGTCTGGAATGCTCTCCCCTCAAACAGCCAAAGGATTTGTTCCTTCCTTCAGGCCTTTGCTGTCGTAACCACCCTGTTTAGAAGGATGGGGGTGGACAGGGATCAGTGCTCTTGCCTCGCATGCAGAGGGCTCTGGGTTTGGTCGCCAGCGCTGGGAAGAAATAAGTTCTCATACCTCCCCCATTACCTGCTATGCTTTTCCGTCAAGCACAGATGGCCTTCAAAACTGTAATTCACACCTTCTGAATGAGCTCACTGGTGCTGGGAGCTGGTGCTGGGAGAGCGTGTGTGCAGGGAGACTGGGGGGCGGCGGTGAAAGCAGCAAGTCATGGCGCCTTTCAGAAGTTTGCCAAGACGGAGTAAGAGAACAATAGAAGAGTCTCTGATTGCAAAGTTTTTGTGTGTATCTGTTTTGAAACAGGGTCTCTATAGCCCAGGCTGGCCTGAAACTCCCTACGTAGCCAAGGATAACCTGGAACTCCTGATCTTCCTGCCTCTACCTCTGGAGTGCTGGGATTACAGATGGGCAACACCACTCCTGAATTATTCAGTATTGAAGATTGAAGCTAGGGTGTTGTGTGTGCAAAGCAAACACCATACCAACGAAGCTACATTCTCAGTCCTTGACTGTGTGTGGTTCTTAGTGGGAAAAAGACACACGTAAAGATTTCTTAGACACTCTGGACAGAGAAGTAGGAGAGCTAGCTACACTGACTGCATGATGGGAGTTAAGGGTGAGGCAGGGTGAGGAAGAGCTGGCCTTGGCAGAATGGTGTAGCCTGTTGGAACAAGGGGTCAGAACAGAACCAAAGGGGTCGGGGGCTTGGAACTGAGGAGAAAAGAAGGCTGTTGGCCTGTGTCTTGACCCAGGAGCTAAGCTTGTCTCTCAGGAGATAGAGGAAGCAGAGACACAAATGGGCTGAGAAGACTGGGATACCTGGAAAAGCATGGAAGAGTGAGGGTGGCATTCATGAGAATGAAAGACGGGGCGCAGTGGGAGCCTTGTTCCATCTGCCAGCAAGGTCATGGAGCTCCTGGAGGAAGTCTGAGGCTTGTGCCACCACCAGCGGGCCTGCAGTCTGAGTATGGGCTACAGAAGGGAATCTGAGCCCATTCCAGGCTTGGGGAAAGCCCAACTGCCCACGTGGGAAGATGCCCAAGCACAAGAGACGTCTCTGACTCCTTTTTGGGCCAGATTGCAGACAAGGCTTCTTTGGGGGAGCTGTTCCACTCAATGGTTCTCAATGCAACTCTTTACTAGGTGTGGGGAGAGCCCGTTAGGCCTCGGGCATTCCCGCGGTAAAGTCAGCTGCGGTGGCTATAGGTAATTCCCCAGTGTCCTTTATTGGCTCTGCTTGGTGAGAGTGACACCAGCGCCTGTTTTACGAGCTGGCAGCACCGCCTCAGCCAGCACAGTGGCTGTCAATAAGGGCTGTGTTTTATATCACAAGCTGGACGATTTATGTGGGGGCCCAGCACCCTGCAGACAGCTATTTGGCCAGGGAAGAAAATGACCTAATGCTTAAGAAATTTGGGAACCAGAAAGCAAACGTGTGTGTATGGTGTGCACACGCGAGCACGGCACAGTCTGTATGCGCCAGCTTTGTCTGTGAGCTCGCCAGGCTTTGGAAAACAGAAATCACTGCTAAATGCACCGGCTGTAAAAATTAAATGAAACCAAATGAGTCATTTCCTGCTGGATAGGGCCTTTGCGTCACACCTGATGAGCAGGGTTTTGGGGAGAGGTGGGCCATTTCCTAACAAATCAACTTGCATTCCTTTCTCCCCAGGTAAGTGGATCTCTCTGCAAAACATTGGGTAATGTCTCCACTCAGACACGTCCACCTCTTGCTGAAGTGCTTGCCTACTTTAGGTTTGTCTTCGAGCATGCCAAACTGTGTGTGAGAGTGCATGTGTACACATATGTGAGTATGTGTGTGTGAGAGAGTGCATGTGAATGTGTGTGTGAACACCTATCATGTGGGAGCCAGAGAAGGGTGTAAAGAGTCCTGCTCCATCTCTTTCCATCTTATTCCTTGAGACTGGGTCTTTCACCAAACCTGAAGCTGGCAGCCAGCAAATCCCAGCAACCAACCTACCCCTCTCCTTCACACAGTGCTGACATTATCGCCTGTGCAACCACTTCAAGCTGCCTGTGTCTGATCTCTTGACATTGTAGCATGATGTGCCTACATACAAAATTCAAATGAGCCATTTTTAAAAATTGCTTTAAAACTGTTTCATTATGTTTGAAGTCTGTGTTAGGCCGTACGTGGCCTGCAGGCTATGGACTGGACATACCTGTGTCAACTCAGCTTCTGGAGAATGGGCACCTGTCATTTGCTTTGATATCCAAGGCCTCTGTAAACTGCACTGGGTACCACAGCAAGAGCCCCATCCCTGGCTGCTGAGTCAAGGCTTTAACACAGTAGCTGTATCAAGGTATGATGATGCGTGCCTATAATCCCAACACATAGGAATTAAAGGCGGGAGGATCAGGAGTTCAAGGTTATCCTTGGCTACACATCAAGTCTGAGACTAACCTGGGCTACAGGAGACTTCTTACGTGAATTCTGGGGACCAAATCCAGGTCCTTAGGCTTGCAAGGTAAACACTTTACTGACAGAGCCATTTCCCTGGCGCCTGTTACTTGGCTTTCATTCTCCTCAAAAATCAGATGTTTCCCCAACATGCTACCCCCTCAAGTCCCCAAAGATTCTTGCCATTCTTGTCATCCCTTAAGAGGCTGCTTCAGCTCCAAGCATGTGTCTGCACACCTTCCCAGGGTCTGGAGTTGAGCCCAGGTCCCGACAGGCATGCTATTCTATTTAACCCCTGCCATACCCTTGAGAGGGAGCGGTGGTAATTCTCCTGCAGCCGAGAAGACAGGCTTGGGGAGGATAAATGTTCTCGACATCTCCTGGATGGAGACCCCTGACCTGCCCTGTGCTGGACCCTCTGCCCTGGCCCTGTTCTGGCCCTGCCAAGGCCTGAGCCAGGGTGTGCTGAGGCTGACCATGCACGGGGCTCCCAATAGCTCTGCAAGAATGGTGAGCTCTACTCTCAAACAGAAACTTGGCCTCAGCAAATCAGGCTGGTCCAAGTGAGCACAGCCTAATTGGTATGTGCTGGGGTGGGGGCGGAGCTCAGCTCAAGTGCTCGTCCTCAGGAACCATCCACATTGTTTTTGATATCTGATATATTAAATATGCATTTAAGTATTACATAATAGGGCACGTTTAAGTTTTATATATATATGTTAATTTTTTACTCATGTAAAAAATTCAAGAAAATTAATATTATAGTACTTAAAATGAAAACAGTCAGCTATTTATACAATATTCTTTATATATACCAACTTTAATTCTTCAGTAACTGGCTAAGGAAATACTATTTTAGGTAACTAATGTCCCATACCCAATACAGGCTTTTTAATAAAACCAGAACATCTGCAAAATGGCCAGTCTGAGTCCTGCCTCTGTCCTATGGTGATGTAATGTGTTACTTTATTATTGAGCTTTAAAATAGCCAGCTTGCCACAGAGAATATACATGCAGATTTAAAAGGTGTTTCAACTAAGCCCTGTGTTTACCAAAGACATTCTACCCAACAGTTGGCACAAGGTCAGTTTTCCATTTCCATGGGGATCAACTTCCAAGTTTGGTGTCTTTGTCTCTGTGGAGAGTTTATTGCTGCAGCACCTGGGAGCGTGATTGCTCCCAAATGGTCCGAATTCCACGGACCTACCTACAGTGACGTGTGTGTGGTGTGTGTATGTATGTGTGTATGTGTATGTATGTGTGTGTGTAGTGTGTGTATGTATGTGTGTGTGCGTGTGTGTGGTATGTATGTGTGTGTGTGTGGTGTGTGTGTGTGGTATGTATGTGCGTGCACGCATGCACATGCATGCGCGCACATGTGTGTATTCACAGATTACCTCTCAGATAATACCCATTCGTTATTAAAGAATAATGTGAACTGAAGTCTCCATAAAAAAGAAGCCTCAGCTATGGCAGGCATTCTCTAAGGCTGACTGACTGACTCAAAACATGAATGATTGTGGAGATTGGTCCACAGACAAATTATTTGAGGCTCGGTTTCTTAAATATCCATTTATTGACCACTTTTATGTGTGACCTAACATCCTTGTGAATATTTGGTATGTCTTTTTGGACTATATTAGCTTCCACCAACCCAAGGGCTAAGAATATCATCAGACACCATCTGAAGCCAACAGCAGAGGTTCCCCCTACTTAGCTGCAAGCCACCAACTTGATGTTCCCGCTAATATACTTGAACAATATACGATAAAAAGACTAACAAAAAATGACTTGATTTATGGCTTTCTTTGCTTTGTTGTGATAAAAGAAACTTTACACAGCTATTACCACATTGGAACATGGGAGTTTTGGTAATCTAAGTCTGTTTCCAGGTCATGGTTACTCATATTTGGCTTCTGAACAAACTGTTTCATATTCTTTTTGAGGTGAGAGTTATGTCTTTCTGTATTAACAATAATTTAAAAAACTGAGCTCATTTGACGCTTCCATGTGTTAAAAATATTTTAATTAATTATTTAATTAGTTAGTTGTTTTGAGAGAGGGTCTTTGTGTCCCCTTGGCCAGCCTGGGACTTGTTATGTAAACCAGACTGGACTGGAAATCACAGAGGTCTGCCTGCCCTTGCCTCTGGACTGCTGGAATTAAAGGCATGCATCACCATGCTGTGCTACTCCTGCGAGGACCAGTGTTAGATCCCGGCACCTAGGGTGGGCAGCTCCTGCAGAGGACCAGTGTTTGATCCCGGCACCTAGGGTGGGCAGCTCCTGTGAGGACCAGTGTTAGATCTCCAGCACCTACGTGGGCAGCTCCTGCAGAGGACCAGTGTTAGATCCCGGCACCTACAGTGGGCAGCTTCTGCACAGGACCAGTGTTCAATCCCAGCACCTAGGGTGGGCAGCTCCTGCAGAGGACCAGTGTTAGATCCCCAGCACCTACAGTGGGCAGCTCCTGTGAGGACCAGGGTTCGATCCCCAGCACCTAGGGTGGGCAGCTCCTGTGAGGACCAGGGTTCGATCCCCAGCACCTAGGTTAAGCAGCTTCTAACCACCTGTAACTCCCATTCCGGGAGATCCGACACCCTCTTCTGGTCTCTGTGGGTGTTACACTCTTGTGCACATACTCCCACTCACATATGTATGTGATTTAAAAATAGTAATAGATCTCCTAGAATGGGAGTTACAGGTGGTTGCAAGCTGTCCTCCCTAGGTGCCAGGGATTGAACACTGGTCCTCTGTAGGAGTAGCAGAGCCGAGGTACTGGGGATCAAACCCTGGTCCTCACAGGAGCTGCCCACCCTAGGTGCCGTGGATCAAACACTGGTCCGCACAGAAGTAGTACAGACTCTTTTTTAAAGAAAATTTTAATTCAATTTAATATGTGTGGTTGTTTTGCCTGCATGTGTATCTGTGTACCGCTTGAGTTTTCAATGCTTGTGGAAGCCAGAAGAGGGCATCCGATCCTCTGGGCCTGGAATTACAAACAGCTGTGAGCCACCGTGTGCGTGCTGGGAATTGAACCTGGGCTATCTGGAAGAGCAGTGTGCATGCTGGGAATTGAACCTGGGCTATCTGGAAGAGCAGCCAGTGTTCTTAATTACTAAGCCATCTTCCAGCTCCGTCGTTCTTAATTTATTTATTTTTAAATTTTTTTGGTTTTTCAAGACAAAGTTTCACTGTAGCTTTGAGCTTCTCCTGAACTACATCTTGTAGACCAGGCTGGCCTCGAACTCACAGAGATCCGCCTGCCTCTGCCTCCCAGGTGCTGGGATTAAAGGCATGTGCCACCACTGCCCGGCTCAGCTCCATCTTTCTTGTGTTTAAAAAAAAAAAAAAAGAAAACAGAAACTTAACTATAGCAATTGTTTAGACCTTAAACCAACAGAAGTTGGATTTGGGGTTTTTTATTTTTTTGGTTCTTCGATTTTGGTTTACAGAGGGCCATTTTACTACTGATGTTGTTTAGAATTGCTGGCCCTGGAAGCCAGTAAAAAAGGCAACTTGATCGTTAGTCTGTTTTATTGTGGCTTTGGGGTAGATTTCTGTGCCTGCTGTTGGTCTTTCTGTCGTTTTTTTGCAGTTCTGTTGATCACACCCCGAGCTTCATGCTGTCCCATGGAGCTATACCCAAACCCACTGTGCCATTACTCATTTTGGTTTTTCCCTTGATCCGTCGTTCCCAGACTCTGTTATCTGGAATAGACTGTTCTCACCAGCCGCTCTTGGCTTGAGTTAACCTCTCAGCACCTCAGCATCAAATGTCAATGGGCTGCCGTGAAAGCAGGGATCCCCTTCAGTCCACACAAATCCTTCCGGGTCACGCCTCGCTTTCCCTATCACCTGGAGTTTATCTCACTTCCGGTTTCCCTCCAAGATGCTGACTCTTCCGTTTCTCTAATATGAGCGACACGAAGGGCCCTGTGTATCCGTGCTCCACCCACAGAGTCATTGCCTGTCCAACTTTGAGTCTCAAAGTGTATCTTGAGAGATTTTCAGCACCAACGGTGTGCTACGCCCCGGCAGCAGGACGAGGGGGAAGGCAGCCAAGAGGACAGTCAGCCCTCAGGAAGGGCGGTGGTGGGTCCCACAAACCAGTAGAAATCCCAGTGGCCAGAGTCTGCCAGTCTTTCCCTCCAGTGTGTGAACTCCTCGCCCGGAGGGTGGGAAAGGGCCAGCACCCTGGGTGGCCCTGGGGCCAGCCTAGCCTCACTCCATACCCTTTATTTCCAGCAGTATCCAGAAGGGGCCTCAGGGGACACAGCATCTACAACCAGGATACCGTCTACAGAAAAGGCATGGTATCTGATCACAGTGCAACCCCTTGTGAGCCTAGATTGCCACGAGGTCTGGAGGACTCGGTGCGTCTTCTGCTGGTGACCACTTCTGCTGGTGGCCACCTCTGCTCCTCACTAGGCCAGCTGTCGCCTTGTGGCTCTGGTATGGCTTATCTCCATCGTGGCTACTGCTGTTTCCCAGACGCTAGCTGGCTGCATGTCACATGTCCCTGGGAGTCAGAGTGAAAGACGGAGTGTTGCCATCCCCTGGGGAGCTATGGGCAAACATTCGTTTGCCCCAGATAAGGCCCCTACAGCACAATCATTCCACCCCAGTCTAGATTGATGAAGCGGCACATTTATTGGGGTTACAGGAGCGTAGGTGATTCTGAAACATCGCAAAAAAGCCCATCCCAGCATCGGTGATGACTCATGAAAGTGGCATCACAGAAGATCCTTACAGACTCACAGATAGCTCCGCCCCAAAGAGTCTCTTCTCCACAGCAATTAAAAATGTATCTTAGTACATTTATTTATTGTGTAGATGTGCAAGGGTGTGTGTGTGGAGTCATGAATCATGGCGCACATGTCAAAGTCAGAGGACAGCTTGTGGGAGTCAGTCCTCTCCCTAAAACACGTAGGTTCCAGGAATTGACCTTCTGTCATCAGTCTTGGTGGCAGCTGCCTCTACCCACTGTGCTGACTGGAGTTGTATCAATTTGATTAGAGTTATCTGAGACAAGGGACCCTCAATTAAGAAAATGCCTCTGTGAAATCTGGCTGCAGATAAGTCTGTAGGGCATTTTCTTAATTAGTGATGGATGTGGGAGGGCCCAGCCCACGGTGGGTGGTGCCACCCCTGGACTGGTGGTCCTGGGTGCTGTAAGAAATCGGGCTAAGCAAACCATGGGGAGCAAGTCAGTAAAAGCAGCACCCTTTCGTGGCCTCCGCATCAGCTCCTACCTCCAGGTTCCTCCTCTGACCTCCCTGTGTAATGGACTACAAACTATAAGATGAAATAAACCCTTTCCTCTTTTGCTTTTGATCACGGTGTTTTATCACAGCACTATAAGCACTAAGATAGAAATTTTGGAGCCAGGAGTGGGGTATTGCTGTGACAGGCCTGACTACGTGTTTTGGGAGGATTGTGGTGGCCCTTGAACTTTGGCCTTGCTCAGAGCTGCTCTATAAGACTTAGAAGCTTGTTGAGAACAATGCAAATGATGGAAGCCCAGCCTAGAAAGTTTCTGAGGGAAGCTGAGAGTTTCTTAAAGGCTCTACTGGGGTCATTCAATAGTTTTAAGAGTTTGTGGTTCTGGTCTGAAGAATCAGCTGTGATTGACAAGAGACCAGAGTGACTAAAGTGCCACCTTTGCTTTACTGAGCCAGTCAATACCAGTCAGTCGGAGCTGAAGAACCGGCACCACTGAGGCCAAATCCTCTATGAAGTGTTTCCTTGGAGTTGGCTCCTGGAAGCTGTGGTCCAGAGCAGAGGGGGAAGCGGGCGGGAGGGGGGGGAGGTTGTACCTTGTGCTGGCAGCCTAACTTGGTAGTATGTAAGAGTTTCCCCGGGCAGTACTGGTTTTGAAGGTGCAGCTGAGGCTTGGCACTGTGAGAGGCCAGGAGGGGCCACTGATAATGTCTGCAGCCTCAGTTGATGTCCCAAGATTGAGGGGTCACAGCACTATAAAGTAGGATCAGAGTTCCTGGAAAGGGTACAGGTGAGGCTGTTAATGAGAGTGCAGCTCGAAGGCTACAAAGACCCTCACAAATTTTGGAGATATCGGTACCATGGAATTCCCACCAAAGACAGCAGCAGTCGTAGAATGGAGCTGGTCTGAAACTAGGAGACACACTATGTGTGCAGACACACTATGTGTGCTGTTCACGCCCCTTGGAGCCCAGACGATTGTGAGTCCCAGATGCCTGATGCTGAGCTTTACACAGATAGACTTTGCTTTTGCTTCCATTTGAACGTAACTGCTCTGGCCCATCCCTCTCAGGGTGTTTTATATTGTGGTACTATTATTAATATGAGATCCTGAGGATTAAAAAGAAAAAAAAGGCTGTGGCTTAATAGCAATGTGTTTGATTGTCAACTTGACAAGGGTCAATTAGGCTGACAGTTTTATGTCAACTTAAATGAAACTAGAGCCTTTTGTGAAGAAGGAACCTCAATTGAGAAAATAACCCCCTCCAGACTAGCCTGTGGGCAAGCCTGCTGTGCATTTCCTTAATTAATGATTGATAAGGGAGGGCCAAGCCTATTGCTGATAGTGCCACCCCTGGGCAGGTGCTCTTGAGAGCGATGAGCAAGCCTTGGGGAGCGAGTCGGTAAGCATCACTCCCCCCATGCCTCTGCTTCAGCTCCTGCCTCCAAGGTTCCTGCCCTGAGTTCCCTCAAAGACGTGGTATGACTTGAGAGTTAGAAGATGAAATAAACCCTCTTCCCATAGCTTGTTTTTGGTCACGGTGTTTTATCACAGCAATAGAAACCCTAAGACACCCAGTAAACCATCTCCGGAACTGTTTACCTTAGGGAGGGTCATGTACGTTTCCTTCACTTCCTGAGTCCTATGGGTTAGCAGTTGTCTCACGCAGACCCTCCCTGGAGTGGCCAGTGGTTGCCAGCATTGGGCACTGGGGCCAGATTGGTATGTAAGTGTGCTATGTAACACAGGAAAATCTTATCACTATTATTACAAATGACAACCTTGTAGACAGCTTGACAACCGGCACCAGATTCTATTCAAGCCCCTGCGTGCTGCCCATGAAGTCCCGTACCCTCGTGGGCTCCTCCTGCCTTCCCTAGGTTGGAACCTGACCTCAGCAGGCAGCAATAGATGCCTCCCTGGCCCTATGCTGGCTGCCTAGGGTTATAAACTGCCTTGCCTAAAGACTTGCTAAGCTATTTGATGCTGTCAAGGGAAACTCAGCATGTGTATATATCAGCCTGTTAGCCAAAAATACCTGGAGCGCGATTTTCTGTCTGCTGGGCATTATTATAGCTATTGATTTGAGAATCTGAAAATTCAATAAAAGAGATTAAATCTCCCAACGCTTGAGCACTGGGGACCACCAGCCTGCCTCGCTGCAGGCGTGAAGGCTCAGCAGTGGGGGGAATAAGATGTAAGTCAGAACTAGACCAAGCAGTCATGAGCACCCACAGTGTTTACGGACATGGGGACAAGATCCCAATACTTGGGAGCCTGAGGGAAGAGGATAAGGAGTTTGAGGTCAACGCCTGCTACACACCAAGTTCAAGGCCAGCCTGAGCTATGTGAAATCTTGTTTCTAAACAACTAAAAGCAGACCTGGGGAGATCCAGTCAGTAAAGCACTTGCCTTGTAAGCCTAAAAACCAAAGTTCAATCCCCAGAACCCACACGGTAATGCACACTTGTAACACCCAAGCTGGGAGGCAGACAGGTGGATCCCTGGGCCTTGCCAGCCAGCCTAGCCTAGTAGGAGAGCTTCAAGCTAATGAGACCCTGACTCAAACAAAAGCAAGGCAGAGACTGGCAACATCTCAGTACTGAAAGTACAGTGGTTCAAGACTGTGGGTTGGAGTTTGAGCCCTGGATCCCATAGTGAAAAGAGAGGACTGAGCCCTGAAAGCTGTACTTGGACCTCCACAAGTAACCTGGGAGTGGCACACGCAGGCACACACACACACACACACACACACACGATAAACTTAAAACAATTTTAAAGAGGCAAGCAAAATGGCTCAAGGGGCAAAGTTAATTGTGGCTAAGCCTGACAATCTGAGTTCAGTTCCCAGACTCCACTGGTGAATGGACAGAAATAACTCTATCATGTTATTCTCTGACCTCCCTACACATGATATGGCCAACACACACACACACATACCACGTGAGGGCACGCACACATGTGCACTCACATGCATACACAAATAAAACGTGAGATGATAATAACCATAAAGTGGATAGTATCTCAGAAATGACAGCCAAGGTTGGTGTCCACATGTACACGCATATATACATACACATATTACCTACACACACATATACATGAGAGAGAGGGCAATCTTATAGAAGAAGGCATACTCTGTCAATACACATGCTAAACTGGCAAGTGGCATTTACTATTGATTTTATGGGGTCCCTTCCAATCGTGAACAAGGGGAATTGTAGCACACATCTTTTGGTGGAGTGGTTTGGATCAGCCCTAAAGTAGAAACACTAAGTGTTCAGCTGCTGAGCTCAACTTCCTCCAGGCCGAGTTTGCTGCCGATGCCCTTGAGCAGGAGTCTGACAGAGGCAGGCAGGAAGCAGGGGCAGAAGCAGGAGGTGAGGTGAGGCGGGAGGAGGGGGCAGGTTGGTACTGAGCACGCCTCTCTGTACTTTAGAATCCTTTGGTAAAGTGCACTAGAATCCTTTGGTAAAGTGCACACAGGCACAGGGATCTGAGTTTAATCCCTCACACCCATGTTAAAAATATAAAAGATCGGGGACTGAGAGGCATGCACATGTAATCCCAGCTCCAGCGAGGAGGAGACATGGATCCCTGGTACTCACAACCAGTCAGCCAGCCCAGCATACCTGACAAGTTCCAGACTCGTGAGACTCAGTCAGGAAAAACAAAAAAAAGTAGACAACACCTGAGGATTAACCTCTGGTCTCCACAGAAGTGCTCACCTGTGTGCGTGCAAGCACACACACACACACACACACGCACACATCCTTCATTTTACACTCACACAGCTTTGTTAATACGACTAGGTAAGTCTCTTTAACAAGCGGCCAATGTCGAGGATGGAGGGAAGCTACAAACTAAGGGCCTTATTTAGAGGTTCTATTGCTGTAATGAAACGCCATGATAAAAGTCACTTGGGAAGGAAAGGGTTTATTTGGCTTGTATCTCCATTGAGGGACAATGTAAGTCCATTGAGGGACACCGAGGCAGGAGCTCAAACAGGGCTGGAGCCTAGGAGCAGGAGCTGATGCAGAGGCCATGGAGGGATGCTGCTTATTGGCTTGCTCCTTATGGATTGCTCAGCTTGTTTTCGTACAGAATTCAGGACTACCGCCCCAGGGATAGCACCAACCATCCCGTCATCAATTAAGAAAATGTCCTACAGGCCTATAGCCTGATCTTATGAACACATTTTCTCAGTTGAGGTTCCCTGTTCTCAAATAATGTTAGCCTGTGTCAAGTTGACATAAAACTAGCCAACACAGTAGGTCTGGAACATACTGTTGGGGCAGGAAGTGAAGACAGGTTTAAAAAAAAAAAAAAAAACAAGCTGGGCGGTGGTGGCGCACGCCTTTAATCCCAGCACTTGGGAGGCAGAGGCAGGCGGATCTCTGGGAGTTCGAGACCAGCCTGGTCTACAAGAGCTAGTTCCAGGACAGGCTCCAAAACCACAGAGAAACCCTGTTTTGAAAAACCAAAAAAAAAAAGAAAAGAAAAAAAAAAGAAAGAGCCTCTATAAGGGCTGGGAGACACTCTACAGGGTCCCTGAATGTCGAATCATGGACCTGCTGAGCCCGAGAACAAATGGCAGAGTCCTTCCCAACTCTTCAGGGGACAGTGACAATGTCCATATGTAGATTTTCCTGGGCAGGAAAGAGCCTACTGGCATCCCGTATGAGTAAGGGTTCCAATGATCAGACCATTCATTCCCACGGCAAAGCACTGTTTCAAATGTCAGTAGAGGCTAGCAAGGCAACTCAACAGGTACAGGTGCTTGTCACACAAGCCTGGCTTCCTGAGTTCGATACCCAGGACCCATGGAAAGGTGAAGGGAGAGGAGCAGTTCCACAAAGTTGGCCTGTGACCTCCACACATGCTCTGTGGTATGTGCACAGGCACACAGACATGTAACACACACTTACTACTAATAATTAACCTTAAAATGCCAATAGGTATAAGCTGAGAAGCCTGATACTTTATGTTTTCTGCACATAATAAAAGTACAGTTGAAAAACTAAATGGGGCTGAGGGGGTCTTGTCTACAGAAGAATGAAGGAGAGTGTCTGGAAGGGCAAGGGTGCACCGAAGCTGCAGAGCCAATGCCTTGTAACTGTTGGGATCAAGGTTAGTTCAGGCAGAAGCAGGGTGCATTGCCAACCCAAGGAAGAACTTTTAAATTATTTATGTACTTATTTATTATTGTGCGTACGACAAGTGCCACATTGTATATGTGGAAGGTCAACTTTATGAAGTAAGTTTTCCATTTCCACCTTTATGTGGGTTCCAGGAACCGAGCTCAGGTCGCCAGGCAAGAGCCTTTACCCACTAGGCCACATCTCCAGGCCCTCCACCTTATTGTTTGAGATGAGGTCTCTCACTGAACCTGGAGCTTGCTCATCCGGCTAGACTGGTCAGGAGGCCCCAGGGATCTTCCTGCCTCTGCCTCTCCAGGACTGGGATTACAGCTATGTGCCACCGTGTTCAGTTTCCACGTGGGTTCTGGTGCTTGAACTCAGGTCCTCATGCTTATGCTGTGGCCATCATTTTCCCAACTAAGCCACCTCCCTGCTCCTCTCCCATTTCTTTAAAGCCAACAGGATTTGGTCAGCAGCTCTGCCTGAAGGCCTTCCCTGAAGCTAATCACCTCCCAAAGTACCACCCCCCCTTGCGCCATGCTGCAAACTACTCCTGCTGTCTTCATTCCTCGGATGGAGGTTAAATCTCAACACAGGAAGCTTAGAGGACACTTTTTTTTTTTTTTTTTTTTTTGGTTTTTTGAGACAGGGTTTCTCTGTGGTTTTGGAGCCTGTCCTGGAACTAGCTCTTGTAGACCAGGCTAGCCTCGAACTCCCAGAGATCCGCCTGCCTCTGCCTCCCAAGTGCTGGGATTAAAGGCGTGCGCCACCACCGCCCGGCCTAGAGGACACTCTTAAACTTGCTCCAAACCACACCAGCTGTGAAATCGCCCTGGTTAAGGCCGTGGTTCTCAACCTTCCTAACGTACCACTCCCTTTAATACAGTTCCTCATGTTGTGGTGACCCACCCGCCAACCATCAGCCACAAAAATATTTTCATTGCTACTTCATACCTGTAATTTTGCTACTGCTATGAATCATAATATAAATATCTGATATGCAGGGTATCTGATGTGTGACTCCTGTGAGAGGGTCGTTTGACGCTCAAGGGGTAACGACTCACAGGTTACGAACCACTGACTTAAGTCAATAGGAGAGGAATATAGACACTTAGTCTCATGAATTACAAAACTGAATCTCTGTGTGGAGGTGTGCATGCAGACACCTCCCATCACACACCACTGGTAATATCAGTAGTGATTCTCTCCTTGTCATCCACATTCTCTCAAACACTAGTGAATATTACCATATGGAGAATAAGGACTTTGAAACCAGATATGAGCTTTAGACTTGCAATTCCTGCAGAGACAGCCAGACCCCTGGGATGCACTGGCCAGCCAGCCTAGCTTACTTGATGCAGTCCAGGACAGTGAGAGACCCGGCCTCAAAACACAATGTGTGTGGGGTTTAAGAAACAACACCTAAGGTTGTCCTCTGGCCTCCACACTCATGCCCACACACATGCATGCACACAAACACGCGTGCAAACACATAGACCCACGTCAAAACAAAAATGAAAAGAAAAAGTGACTTTGCAAATGCAGTTAAAATAAGGGTGTTGTGTCTTTAGGTACACCTTCCTGGATTAACTACATAGGCTGTGTCTGTCATAACAAGGTCCTTCTGAGAGGAAGACAGGACGGCAGACTGTGGTGGAATATCTAGAGAAGGGGCAGCAGAAATAATCCACCGAAGTGACGGGAGATAGAAGCCTGTGTCAGTGAGCTTTCTGTGACTGTAACAGACATGTGAGATAAATCAGCTTACAAAGAAGAAAGGTTTGTTTGGGCTCACGTGAGCTGTTCAAGCCCATTGTCTCTTGGTTCCACTGCTTTTGCAGAACACGTCATGGTAAGAGCATGGAAGAGAGAGAGAGAGAGCCTGGTCCCATAATCCCCATAAGAGCATGTTCCAGTGACCTAAACCTTCCTTTCCACCACCTTCCATTAGCACAATTCTAGCAACTAAACATTTAACCCAGCCCTTAGGAGGCATTGTAGGTCTATATTACAGCAGGATCACAGACCAAAAAGGGGAGGTGGGCTCCAGACACTGGAGAAGGCGAGGAATGTGTTCTCAGCCTGCTGACACATTTAACCCAGTGAAAATGAGTTAGGACTTCTAGATGCCAGGACTAAGAAAACACAGGTGTGAGGTGTGGGGTTGCAGCTGCCTGGGTTCTGCAGGTGTGAGGTTATGAGTTGTTGCAGCTGCCGGGGTTCTGCAGGTGTGAGGTTAGGGATTGTTGCAGCTGCCTGGGTTCTGCAGGTGTGAGGTTAGGGATTGTTGCAGCTGCCTGGGTTCTGCAGGTGTGAGGTTAGGGATTGTTGCAGCTGCCTGGGTTCTGCAGGTGTGAGGTTAGGGATTGTTGCAGCTGCCTGGGTTCTGCAGGTGTGAGGTTAGGGGTTGCTGCAGCTGCCTGGGTTCTGTTTGTTCATTGAGACAAGGTCCCATGTAGCTCAGTCTGGCCTTAAACTCCTAATCTTCCTGCCTATGTATCTAAAGCGCTGGGACTACAGGCATGTCCCACCATGCCCAGCTTGTGTTTGTATGTGTTCATGTGTGTGCAGGTACACGCGTGTGCCTTGGTATGTGCGGAGGACAGAAAACAACCTTTGCTGTGCTCTTCAACTGTTTTCCACCTTGTTTTGTTTTGGGTTTTGTTCTTTCTTTACTTTTTTTTTTTTTAAGATAAAATCTCTCACTGGCTCTGCTCAATGACAATCCTGTGTCACCACCAATACCCGTGATGCTGTTGGTCCTTTGCCAACATACACAGCAGTGGCAATAGGAAACTTGAATTCCGTGAAGAGCATGTTCCCTCTTGAAGCAGAACAAGGCCTTCTTGTTAGTCTATAAACAAGCATCCTTCTCACGGTCCATTTTCACGTTTTTCTTCTTGCTCTGGGTGGCTTAGCTCTTTAAAACAGCCTCGAGCACAGTGCTGATCAATGTGCAGAAAGGCTATGCCTGCTCATGGATAACATGTGGGCATTGTTAGGGTTGTGGAGCTTCTGCCACTGGGTTTGGCGAGAATGGATTGATAGCATAGATTGTTTTTAAGCAGAAGCAAAGCTATGGGTAGACCAGTTGGTAAAAGTATTATGATCAGAGGTTCCTAGAAGCCTTATTAGTTCTTTTCTTGTTGTTGCTGCTGTGATAAAATACCCTAACAATGGTAACTTAAAGAAAGAAGAGTTGGCCGGGCAGTAGTGGTGCATGCTTTTAATCCTAGTACTTGGAAAGCAGAGGCAGGTGGATCTCTGTGAGTTTGAGGCCAGCCTGGCCTACAGAGCGAGTTCCAGGACAGTCAGGGCTACACAGAGAAACCCTGTCTTGGAAATAAAAAGGGGTATTTTGGCTCACAGTCTACAGGGACAGTCCATCATGGTGGGGAAGGCACAGTGGCAGGGATAAAAGACAGCTGGACATAGTGCGTTCACAGCCAGCTAGCAGAAAAAGATAACATTGGTATTCAGCTCACTTCTCCTTTTTAGTCAGTCCAGGACCTCAGTCCATGGGATGCTGTCACTGAGAGCTAAAGTGAGTCATACTACCTCATCGACCTGGTATAGATAATCCCCCACAGACACGCACAGAGGGCTGTCTCTTAGGTGACTCAGAATCCGCTCAATGGATCATGCAAACTGTCAGAGAACTGTGATAAAACACCATGGCTAAGGCAATATGTATAGGAAAGCATCTAACTTGAGGCTTATGATTTCCAGGTATTAGGGTCTATAATGACAGAGCAAAGGTGTGGCAGCTGGAATAGCTTTGAGTTTACAACTTGACTGCCAAGTAGGAGGCGAGAAGAAAACACTGGGAATGACGTGAATCTTCTGAAACCTCAAAGTCCTCCCCCAATGACACGCCTCCTCCAATAAGGCCACACCTCCTAATCTTTCCCAAGCAGTTTCACCAACTGGGAACAAGTGTTCAAACATAGAAGTCTTTGCAGGCCATTCTCATTCAAACCGCCACACAAAGAGAATGCTGGCGCTTAGCTTATGTTCTTTGTATTCTGAAACCCCAGGCTCTGGAATATGCTAGCCATACTTTTTTTGTTTTGTTTTTCGAGACAGGGTTTCTCTGTAGCTTTGGTGCCAGTCCCGGAACTAGCTCTTGTAGACCAGGCTGGCCTCGAACTCCCAGAGATCCGCCTGCCTCTGCCTCCCGAGTGCTGGGATTAAAGGCGTGCACCACCACCGCCCGGCCCTAGCCATACTTTTTAATTTAAATATTTCTCATACAATATGCTTTGATTACATTCCTTCCCCTCCCCCATCTTTCCCAGATCATTCTCACCTCCCTGCCCATCCAACTTCATATTCTCTCAAAACATCAACAACAACAAAATAAAAATTTAAACAAATAAAAAGCCAATAAGGCAAAAATACCAAAGCAAAACAAAAAGAAACGAAAGTGCATCAAGAAGCATGGAGTCTGGTTTGTGCTGGCCACTACTCCTGGGGCCTGCTCTGGATCAGGGTCAGTGTACTCAGTGACAGTCGGTAGGAGAAAGCTGGGTTTCCCTTCCTTGTATTAGTTGTAAATAGCATCTTGGTTAGGAGTGGGAGTTTAGGTCCACTGCCATTCCTCAGTGCTGGGGGATGTCTTCTCACCTTCATTAACCGTCTATAAATTCCCTCACAGACACACTGAGAGGTTGTCCCCAAGGTGACTCTAGATCAACCAAGACGAATCTCACAATTTCCACAATAGGATGAGGGAAGGGGCAGAGAAAAAGAGAAGCAAACACCATTCTAAGTTAACACGAAGTCAAGGTCCCACAGTCATGCTCTCTGGAGACCAGTCCCTACTCCCTCCCATTTCTCTACACGAAGCTATCTGGCTGCCAATTTCCTCAGCTATCCCATCTCAAATAAAACATGCACACAAAGGGTTTATAATTTCCCCCAGACTTAGCTCTCTCTGAGTTTTCCTCCCTGATGGAAATAGTTCAGCTGTTCACCTAGAAGCCTGTGCTCAAAAGCCTGGGGACATTCTCTGCCTAACGTTTGCTTTTGTTATTGTTTGGTTTGGTCTTTAGCATGGCTTTGCTTCTGGTAAAATTCACTTATGGCTAATTGTACAGATCTGAAGTGTTAAATTTGGTGCTTTGGAGGGTGGGGTGCACACCTGTATAACCAACTAAGATACAAAATTTTCCACCACGGCAAGCTCTCTCTCCATCCTTTCTGGCATGTCATTCTATTTTCCAAAGGTAAAACAAGTGTTTCATTCATGGAAGCAATCCCATTGCCCTGATCACGAACACCACCATTTCTCCTGCTACTGCCCTGGATGTACCAGTATGTCGAATAGGAAGGAAGCGCTCTGCAGCTAGCCAGCACAGGAGGCCCTTCTCTTCCAGCCTTTCACTTATATTCCTCTCTCTCTCTCTCTCTCTCTCTCTCTCTCTCTCTCTCTCTCTCTCTCAACTTTATTTAGAAAATGAGGTTCTGGTGCCTCTCCACTACCCCACTCACCCCAGCTGTAACTTAAGTAACTTAGAAGCAGAACAGGAAGGCAAGCAACAGAAGAGAGGAAGGTTGGAGAAGGGCCCCCTGCAGCTTCCCCGGTGCTCACTTCCTGTCCAGCCTTTTCCTGGCTGCAGCTTCTCGTCTCAATCACCTGCTTGCTTCTTGACTATGGGGCCCTCAGCTGCTCCTAGGCTGTAGCATGAATTCTAATTGTTCTTAATAATAGAAACTCGGAGTCAGCTATCAGGGGTGAGTGCTGACGATCAGAGAAGCAGAGCGGTCAGCGACCTCTACCAATGCACAGATAAAGGGGCGAGCCTGTCCTCAGACTGCATCCTCAGACTGACTGCTTCAGTCTGCACCTCAGACTGCACTGAGCTCCTGTCTCCTCCCATCTTATATCCCTCTTTCCACCCAGCCATATCCCTCCTGTGTCTACCTCCTAAGTGCTGGGATCACCTTTGTGTGAGCTCTATTTCTCTTATAGACTATATCAATTCATGTGACCCAGGGTGGCCTTGAAGTAACAGAGATCCATCTGCCTCTGTCTCTCGAGTCCTGGGATTAAAGGTGTGTGCCACCACTGCCTCACCTCTAGTGGCTCAACTGTGCACTCTGATCTTCAGGCAAGCTTTATTTGTTAAAACACAAACAAAATATCACTACCAGGAATCATAGGGTCAGTGGAGAAGGCAGTAGTGCCACTGACCAGGTCTCAGATAGCCTCGTCCCTCCCGATGCTGGTACTGCCTGCCCCCTGCGTATCTCTCACGGCCTGACAGCCCACCCTGCCTGCCCCCTGCATGTCTCTGAGGGCCTGACAGCCCACCCTGCCTGCCCCCTGCGTATCTCTCACGGCCTGACAGTGCACCCTGCATAGTTCTCCCAAGCAGGCAAGCTGCCTCCTGGTTGAGTGTGGACTCTGCGTTAGGTCCATCAGCAGGCACTTGGTCAGCAGCACATGTCAGATGCTCAGCCATCCAGTCCCTCTTGAACATGTTGGCACAAACCTCACCATTAACACCCACATTTGAGTGGAAGATCTTAGTCAAGAAGTAGCTCTTGGGTGGGGAAGCAGGACGTCCTTGCCCAATAGGAGCTTCACAGAAAACAGACTTCCAACACAGGGGGCTGCCCCAGGGCCTTTGATGGTGACCTGCAGGTTGGTGATGTCCTCCTCACTGGAATGTGATTCCCTCAGGTGGGTCAGGGATATGGCCGTCTCTGAGTACATCAGGGACAATGTGAGGGGAAGGATCCTCTACACGGGAATCCATGACGTTGGCAGGCTGTGGGGGCAGCAGCAGCTGCTAGCCACTGTGGCCCTGGAGAGGCCCCCTGCACCCCTTACACACACACAGACACACACACAGACACACACACACACACACACACACACACTAACTCATGCCCCACCACTGTGGCCCTGGAGAGGCCCCCTGCACCCCTTACACACACACACACACACACACACACACTAACTCATGCCCCACCACAAAAATGCTCGAAACTTAAGCCTGCCTTGTTGCACGCTCGTTATGACTATTTTTACGACTCTAATGATGAGTGTAGCTATGTTGTAATCACCTCTAGGTGAACTAGTGGAGCTGCTACGGAGCTCTGTTCCCACGGCCGTGTCCAGGGTTTTCCTTGAGAGTTGCTCTCACGCTGGTAAGTGCATAGCCCACTCCACATTTCACCCAGAGACTGTGTAGTAGGCACAGGTCTGCCATGATCTGGAAGCCAGTGCTGGTGCTTGGTGCCATCGACTTTGTTGAGGTGGCAGCCTCCTTGGGAGACCTTGTATCAGATGAACAACTTTTCCAAAGATCTCTGCCTGGTCACTCGGGGTGGCACTTGTGTGTCTTTGGTTCACTCTTGGGATATCTGCATGCCACTTTCTGGAGCTCTTGGGTAGTGCATCTGTTTGCATGCAGTGGGTGTTTGTGTGCACAGGTTCACACGTACATACACGCACAGAGGCTAGAGGTCAGCCTTGGGTGTTGTCCTTCCTCAGGAGCCGTCCACCTTGTTTTTGGAGGCAGGATCTCTCACTGATATACGGAACTCAGATTTGGTTATGCTGGCTTTCCAGAAAGCCCTAAGGATCTTCCTGTCTCTACCTCCCCAGTGTTGGAACTATAAGCATGTGCCATCATACATGGATTTTTGTTACCTGTGTACCTGAGGATTGAACTCAGGTCTTCATGGTTGCACGGCAGGCACTTTACCTACTGAGCCGTCTCACGCAGCTCTGCAGTGTTCTTCCCATAGGTGCCATTAAGAAATTTGTTTCTCTTAGTCTGCCCTGGAATTGGGGTCATAAAAGGAAGACCAGTAGAATGGGTACATGGCCTCCATGACTGGCTGGTTCAGGTTGAAGGGCACAGTTGCTCATATTCATGGGCATATAGGTGTCTGTGGGGGAGGCTATTGTCGCCTCACTACTGCCCGAAGCTCGATCACACCCTGCAGAGTACCTAGGAACACCTGGTCCCCATTGTGTAAAGCCACCATATACCAACCTCAGCCCTTGCATCCAGCTCTAGCCTTGGGCGGAGGATTTGAAGGGTCAGATAACCGCACAAAACCACAGATAGCCCTACCTTTGAAGCCCTCTCCAGAGCTTCAAGAAGCCCCACAGCTGGAGGGCTATTTATGTTAACCTCCTACTTAGAAATTAAGCTCCGATCTGGAAATTAAGGATTGTAATTTAGCATTAATGCGACATCAAGATGAAACGAGACACACTGCGGGGGGAAATTGAATTCCGTATTGCCAAAGACCCATCTTATTTATAATAACCAGCCACTCACATCGTGCCAATATTGATGGATCATATGTTTAAATTTTTGATAGCCCATTCATTTCTATAATTACATTTATTTCAAATTAAATAAGCCTCGCACACCCTTGATATACAGAGAGACAAAATTAATTTGTGGATCAGAATTAACATGCCATTCAACCCCTGGAAACTGTCCTTCCTAGAAGCCCTTGGAGAGTGGCATGGTGCCATGCAGAGATGATTTCATTTGCATAAGCACAAATGTAACCTGGAAGGGGCTGTATCCACAGGCTGTTAAGGAAGTGTCATGGCGGAGCTTAACACAAATGGGCTTGTGTCTTGATAGGTTCAGCTCAGGTGTAGAGTTGAGACCTTACAGCAGCACAAAGGATTTGCCCAGAAACCAGCAAGCTCTTTTTCCAGTGGATGGAAGTTAACCCAGAGAGTTACAGAGTAACTGACTATGGAGAGCTCCCTCCCAAATGGGACATCCATATCACCATCTACAAGGCTCTGAGAACATGACAGAAGAGAACCCGGGGTTGAGAAGGACAGCTGCACAGTAGTGTCTTCTGGACATGACAGCAATTACATTGATGAACTGAGCTGTTACGGTGGCTTGCACAAGACCAATCCAGCCAACATTCCTGCGTGGATGGGGTGGGAACTCACAAGGCTCCACCCTAGCTGAGAAGATGCAGGCAGCAATGGCAGTTGGGAGAAAGCCAGTGTTTTTCAGAGATGTGTCTCCTGGTTGGGTAGCATGCTACAGTGGACAGCCCAACACCTATACATGCAAGCAATCCTAATTGAACACAGTAGAAGACACACACACACACAATCCAGAGGAACAGGAAGCTTGCTGTGAGATTGTGTCTCTTAGGAATGTCAGAGAAGCTACACCCATGAAGATTTGCCAACATGGCTACCTAGACAAGACTTGGACAACGATGATGTAATAGACACGCTAACAAGGAAGGGGAAGCACATACGGCCTCAACCCTAGATGAAGAACTCAAAGCAACTAAGGGATGCTGAGTGGGAGAACCAGGATGAGAAGGAGGGAGAGGAAGGGATTCAGGAGGAGCTGGAGGTTGGGAAGTGAGGGCAGATTAGGTAAAAAGAAAATACATTCATGTGTGAAGGAAAATCAATCACTCAATCAATTCATCAGTTAAAAGAATCAGCAACACAACCCTAGGTAGGAGCTTTGGCTTTCAGAAAAAGAAATTAGCAGAGGGCTGTGGTGGGTGTTGTGTGACTTTTCCTGAAGTGACATGAACGAATGTCTAGTCATCCCAGTTAGAGTCCTGAAGACATATGGAAGAAATGATTCTACCACGTCTAGTCTGGTGAACTAGTGAGTTTAAGGGTACTCACGGGAGCACAGGTGAATCAAAGATATCTACATCACTGCAAGGTCCACCCCAGCCTGGGGATGACTCACCAACCAATCCCTAGAGACCCTGCACAATTTGACCTGAAGGCAACTCCAGCAAAGACAGTCCCCTCTTCCCAGCAATAGGTGCTGTGTCAGTAGCCTTGAGAAAGGAAGGGCCTTGCAAATCTTGAGGTTTCAGCTTTCGGGGACATTCCTGAGCTGTATGACACTCCCTCCTGCTGCAGGATACTTCAGTTAGAAAATAATTGCTGTGCATGTGAGCACCCTTGGGCAGGATTCATCCACCCGCCCTTCCCGAGCAGGGGGACAGAAATGCCCCTGGCTGCCTGCTCACCTCTGTCCGTTGCTTGACCCCATCTCCTGTCCATTGCTTGTCTGAGAATGGACTCACTTATTGCTGGCCTCGTGGACATCTGACTCCTGGACATATGAGTGATGGTCACAGGTGTGACCACCTAGCATGGTCAGTCAGACTCAATACCATACACACTAGGAGAAGCTGATCCAAAGAGGGGCCATAACCGCCTTACAGGGATAAAATGACGTAGAGAGAGTTGTGGGGAGGGAGCTCGATCAGGAAAGGGCTTGCCTTGCAAGCATGGAGACCTGAGTCAACTTATAGAACCCATACCAAAAAAAAAAAGCAAAGTGTACCTGTAATAATCCCAGCTTAGCAAGTTCCATGACATGAAGAGATTGTCTAAGTTCGGGTTGTCCCCTCACTTCCACAAAAACACATTCATGGGCACATGTCCTCAAACATAATCACAGACATGCACACGCATGTGCACACACACACACACACACACACACTATCATCACCACCACCACTATCCATACACCCAAGGCTATATTTTGAGAACTCTCAGGCACGAATTCAGAAAAGTAAAGCAGCCCAGACCCTGCAGTGAGGCCAAGGTCACTGTCCCGTTGGGGACACTGCAGTGCCCACAGCCACCCTGACACACCATGAGTCCCAGAGATGAGCCAGAGTCCACTGTAGTGATGAACCTGCTCAAAGTGATCAAGTCAACAAACTCAGGAGCACAAAGAAGCCCGCTCCTCACGCCCCCTTTAAACACTCCAGTCCACTTTAAACAACTTTTTTTCCTTAAGAAAACTTACAAATAAACAAAACTTTCATCTCTTGGTTCTGTTCTGTGGGTGTCTGTGTGAAAATCAGCTCAGACCAGCTACGAGCCTCCCTGAGTAAACTCCCCCTTCCTTTTTCAGTTTTTTCCACACCTGCAGTTCGGATCCCGGTGGCTCCCTCTCCAGAGTCTCACGCTGCTGCTTGCTGAATCCAGTCCTCCCTGATTGGTTCTACTGGTTGCCGCTCATACTATACACGGTAGGAGAAGCTGGTCTGAAGAGGGACCATGGGCATCTTGCAGAGTCTATCTCCATCCTCCAGCACTGGGGTTATAACCGCAGGCAGCCTGACCCAACATTTTACATAGGTTCTGAAGACAGAGGCCAGAGCTTCATGCTAGCGCAGCTAACACTTTACCAGCTGAGCCAGCCCTCCTGCCCCGGTGAGTACTGAATCTTAAATGTCACCTCTAAGTAATGGTCACAAAACACGCTGGCAGGTATGCTAGACCTGATGGTACCTCAGTGTGTGCAGGGCCACCCAAAGCCACTAGAGATGACAGGATGGAGGGCCCAGTCACGGGCAAACACTGATCTTTTGTTGGAGGTGTGTACTGTGTGAAACCCCCAGAGCATCGTCTCCTGACACCTTGCACCACAGCCAGACACACCAAGAGATTCTTCCCTTTTCCTTCTCCAGGCCCAGCTGGTCCAAAATTTATTTGGTCCGAAATATTAATATGATCGCAACAGCGTGAGACTTCTGGAGAGGGAGCCACCGGGATCCGAACTGCAGGTGTGGAAAAAACTGAAAAAGGAAGGGGGAGTTTACTCAGGGAGGCTCGTAGCTGGTCCGAGCTGATTTTCACACAGACACCCACAGAACAGAACCAAGAGACGAAAGTTTTGTTTATTTGTAAGTTTTCTTAAGGAAAAAAAGTTGTTTAAAGTGGACTGGAGTGTTTAGAGGGGGCATGAGGAGCGGGCTTCTTTGTGCTCCTGAGTTTGTTGACTTGATCACTTTGAGCAGGTTCATCACTACAGTGGACTCTGGCTCATCTCTGGGACTCATGGTGTGTCAGGGTGGCTGTGGGCACTGCAGTGTCCCCAACGGGACAGTAACCTTGGCCCTTGCAGGGTCTGGGCTGCTTTACTGTTCTGAATTCGTGCCGGAGAGTCCACACAGAAGGCAGGTGGAGAATAATGGAGGAAGACACATGGCGTTGACCTCTCCATGCACACATCCATGTGTACACGCATCCACATGCACATGTGCACACACAAACACAGCAATCAGTACGTGACTGAGGCTCCACACATTGAGCCTCCTGATGAATGCTGCTTATAAACTTAGGAGGGAGAGGAACTGCATGTGTGGCCCACACAAGTCTGACGTGGGAACCTCTGGTGACTTCTGACTAGCCTTGGCTTACACTACAGAAACAGTCAGAGGGTAAAGGGCCTCTGTCTCTGACCAGGTGCTTGTTGGCCCTCCCCCGAAGAATGAGTGGGCAGACAGCAAAGATAACAGGAAGAGCTTTATTGTCAGTCAAGGTTAACCACCTTTAGAGGGGGAAACAGCTTACAACTGATTGACAGGTAGCAGTGGGTTGCTAGCTGACATTCCCTACAGCGCTGAAAAGTGTTCCTCTGCAAAGCTCTCAGGGCGCCGTGGGAGCAGTTCCTTGTAGAGAGTTCCGCAGGTCACCAGCGGGAGTTACAAGACAGCAGGTTTGGGAGCCTGGCATCTCAGGTCTCTGCTGGCTAACTCAGGAATCAGTCCCTCTGCCCTCATCTGCCCATCACATCCTAGAGACTGACTGATCTTCCTGCCTGGACAGAAGCCTGCAGCATGAGGAGTCAGCCAGGACTTCTCTGAACTCTCGGCAAGAACAGAAACCTCTGGAGAGGAAGGTTCTTCTCCATCTCCAGCAAATCCCATGTCCAGGAAGCCCATCTGGGGGCCCCAATCCAGGCACCGAAGTCTTGTGTCTTCCTCTGTTGAATTCTACAGTGAGAGCTTGCATCAGGACCACCAAATTTACTGAGAACCAGCTGGGCCTTGATTGACTAGACCTCTAATTATATTTAACCAATCAGGAATGAGTTGAAAATGAGGACTGAGCCAAAAAGTTAGCATCGGCTCCTTGTCACTGTGGTCACATTAACTTGCTTCTGTCTGCAGTTCTCTGACCTGGTCGCTCCATGTTTGGGCCACCAAAAGCTGGGTCCCTCATGCAGCTGGGCATGTTGTTTCCATGGAGCTCTAAGTTTCTCACCCACCCTGTGGGTGCTGAGGACCAAACCTAGGTCCTCTGCTCTTACCCACTGAGCTGTCTCTTCAGCAACACCCCCCCAAGGGTCTTTCTAGCAGGATAGTATTGGTTTGGGGCATCTCTGCCCTGGGAAACCAAACGAGGACTATTTTTGCTTTGATGATGATAAGGGTGCTTTGTACTTTATATTTCAGGAGGAAGGAGTCGGCACACACACTCACCGTCATGGTTGGGCTACTCTGGGCTGCTCTGGGATAACTCCTGGAGGAGTCCCAGGTTGGTACTGGCAGACACCAACTGGACTCAAATTCCTGCAAGGGAGAGAGACACAGACATCAGACACCTTGGAGGTGTGAACAACCACCTGACCAGAGGGGCAAGACTGAGCTCCAAAATGATCGACACCGTCATTCTCCCTACCCCTCCCTTTATAATCTGCCTGCTGGAGATGAGGCAGAAACCAGGTATTTAAGTTATTGATCCATTGTTTTCTCAGACTGCCCTGAATAAGACTCAGCTCTTGTTTGTCATTGGCATCTGTGAGGAACAGGTAGTTCCGAGCTCCAGGATTTTGGCTATGATTGGACCACCTCCCAGCAACACTACCATGTCCCAGAACATGGTCTCATTGCAACAAGGATATGATTCCTTAAGTCAATCTCGGCTGTCATAGTGCCTTGTTGCTGTAATAAAAGTACCCTGGCCAAAGCCACTTAAAAGAGAAAAAGGTTATTGGGCTCACAATTCCAGGCTCAAAGTCTATCACTGCAGAGAAGTCACAACAGTGGGCTGGAGGGAGCTGGCTCTGTCACATTCAGAGCCAAAAGTGGAGAGAAATGACCTAATTTGTAGGGTAAAAGAGACAACTGGAGCAGGAAACCAACCAATCACTGAGCACCCTGACTCTGAACCCAGAGCTAGTGAAAGAAACACACCCTGGATTTGAGACCCAGGCCAGGGAGAGAAGCATCTTTATCCCTGAAGTCAGGACCAAAGAAACATGCTCTAACTCTGAAACTAGTGTCAAAGAAACACACTTTGTCCCTAGAATCAGAGTCAGTGAAAGAAAAAATGCCCTGGTCCTAAGATTAGAGTCAAAAAACTATAAGGACCAGTGAAAGAAACACAGTTTGACCATGAAGTCAGAGCCATCTCTGCCCCTGACCAACTAAACCAACCAATCCCTGAGCAGGGAAAAACTAACCAATCCCATCTCCCTGGGAAAACTCCCACCCCTAAGAAGCCCTATATAAACCTCTCTGCCCCTTCAGTTAAAGGCCGCCTGGCAGAGGCAGCCACTCTACTGGACACCTCCTTCCCAAATAAACCTCTTTCTCAAGAGTCTTGGGTGATGACCTTCATTCGCCATGCAGAATAGAGGAACCCGGCTGGGACGTCCCTTAGGGGACTGAGCTGAAAAACCTTGCTGAGATGCTCCCTTAGCCAAGCTGAGCAAGGATGAGCAGAACAGAACCTTGCTAGGATGCTCCTTAAGGGGCGCTAAGCAAGACTGTGTAGAAAAAAGTAACAACTTTTCACCAGAGCCAGAGATTCTACATTTCTGCAGGGGTTTCACCTTTAGCAGAGCGTTAACAAAAGAATAAACATCTTGGGCCAGAGAAGAAGGAGATAGCTCTGCTAGAATGTTTACTTAAAGGAACAGAGCAGAGCTCAGCTGTAGTGGCTCTCCAGGAAAAGAGCAAGATCACTATATCCTGAGAGGAGACCATTGATGGAGGAGTTACTTTCATTTAATAAAGAAACTGCCTTGGCCCATTTATAGGCCAGCCCTTAGGTGGGTGGAGTAAACAGAACAGAATGCTGGGAGAAAGAAGCCGAGTCAGTGGGTCGCCATGATTCTCCCACTCCAGACAGACGCGGGCTAAGATCTCCCTGGTAAGCCACCTCGTGGGGCTACACAGAATATCAGAAATGGATTAGATCAATATGTAAGAGCTAGCCAATAAGAGGCTAGAACTAATGGGCCAAGCAGTGTTTAAAAGAATACAGTTTCCATGTAATTATTTCAGGGCATAAGCTAGCCATGCGGGCGGCTGGGTGCTGGGGATGCAGCCCCACCGCTCATATTACAACAGACCATCTCTCATTGCACCCCAGTTTCAGGTAGTCAGGACACCTTTCCTCCAGGACTGAGCTGTTCTATTGCTGCTCCAGCCTCCAGAGCTGTCCTATTGTGGCTCTAAGTATAGCCTGGCTTCCGGATAAGTCAAGATATCTCTGCAACTCTCCAACTGTAACACATCCCCTACATAATTCACACAGTGGATGTGTCTTCCCACCTCAGTTAGGGTAATCATGAGAGTCCCCCACAGACACACCCACAGACACGCCCACAGGCCCACCTGATCTAGACAATTCCCTCATGAAACACCCTTCTCAGGTGATACAATATAAACTAACCATCACAGTCTAACCCTGGATTTGAGGGTGACATCAGGCCCACCCAAGTTTTAAGACTGATAACTTCCTTTGGGAGACGTTGTTGCATGTGCTTGGGAAACAACACCCTCATTATGTGGGGTCTATGACGTCATAGTTGTCTTAGGGTTTCTATAGCTGTGAAGAGCCATGACCATGGCTCACACTGCGCAAAGCTTGAACATAAGAGAGCTCAAAAACCTCCATCAAGGCCACACCCACTCCAGCAAGGCCACACCCATTCCAGAGAGGCCACACCTGCTCCAGCAAGGCCATACCCACTCCAGCAAGGCTACACCCACTCCAGCAAGGCCACACCCACTCCAGCAAGGCCACACCTCCTAATAGTGCCATTCTCTATGAGCTTATGGGGGCCAGTTATATTCAAACTACCACCATGGTGAACTCAAAATTAGTGACTCCTGATCTGTTGCCCCAAGGGAAAATAAACACAGGTTTTTAGAGTTCTTGTTTCTTAGTCACAATGTTTATCAAAAACAAAACAAAAAAAAAAAAAAGGATGCAGGGCTTGAGGGCTGGGGAAATGGTTTGGCAGGTAAAGTGCTTGTTTTATGAGGACCTGAGTTTGATCCCCAGCGCCCGTGTCAAAAGCAGCGCTGTGCCCCTGTGATCCTAGTGCTGGAGGAATAGACAGGAGCATCTCTCGGCTCCCAGACCAGCCAGGCTACCTGAATCAGATGAGCTTCAGGTCCACTGAGAGTCCCTGTCTCAAAATATAGCAAGTGAAGAGGACAGCTAAGGTTAATGTCTGGTCTTTACATGCAAACATACACATGTAGGGCACACACACACGTGCTTACATACAAACACACACATTCAAGAAATCAAAGCATAACTTCTCCATTCTTGAGTGATTCTGTTTAAAGACACCATACTTCATATACATGGTACTGAGGATTGAACCCTGACCTTGTGCATGCTAAGCACTCTACCAAAGGAGCTATATCCCAGCCCCTACTTAACATAGAGTTTAATTCATTGCCATCGAACAAGAGCACTACTGCGTGACTGAAGGAGGTTTATCTAATGCTTGTGTTTTCCCCATCACGTCCTTCACATGCATGGGAACACCAGAGAGTACTTGATTCTGGGTTTGAAGGTGTTTTATTTATATTTACTTTTTTTTTTAATTACTGCCAGAGATCAAACCTGGGACTTCATGCTGTTCAGTCACTCTAACACTGAGCCCTTTAAAATAGTGAAATTACCAACTTAAAAAGTCCCCTAGGGGAATGGGCGGTGGTGGCGCACACCTTTAATCCCAGCACTCTGGAGGCAGAGGCAGACGGATTTCTGTGTTCCAGACCAGCCAGGGCTACACAGAGAAATCCTGTCTCAAAAACCCAGAAGAGAGAAGAAAAAACACAGAGGAGGAGGGAGAGAGAGACAATCATATACACAGAGGGGGAAGGAGAGAGAGAGAGAGAGAGAGAGAGAGAGAGAGAGAGAGAGAGAGCCCACGTAGAGGATTTGTTGCACCAGTATGAGGACCACAGTTCAGGTCCCCATAACCATTCAAAGGTCAGGAGGACATGACAGGCGCCTGTAATCCCAGAGCATGGAAGGTAGAGACAAGGATCCCCTGAGTGAGCTGGCTAGTCAGACTAACCAAAAGAGCAAGCTAAGTGTGGGTTCGGTGAGAAGACCTACTTCAATATACTTATAGTGGAGGGCAACAGAGGAAGAATCTGATGCCAGCCTTGGACCTCTGCATGCACGCTCTCACACACACACACACAAACACACCTGCACAGGCAGGCATCCACACACATTCAAACCAACGTTCACTATACACATACGCAAGCGAAAAGGGGTCCCCAGATATGACTAAGTTGGCGCCACACAGACTTGAAAAGGACAGCTGTCCACAGCTGGAACAAGGAAATAAAGGGTTGTCTTGTTCTGTGTCTCTGCTGGAACCACACCCACGAGAGGCCTCAGGTTTCCCGTCTACTCCTGTCTGAAAATGAATCCCCGCCCCACACGTGCTTCACAGTGATTCGAAGTTCACAAAGAAATCTTAGCAAGTACTTGAATTCACAAGTGCTGGTCAACAAATAATAATGACCTCTGAAAACCCAATTAAGGATGTATTTGCCAAGCTTCTAGGGTTTCTTGCAGGCCACTCCAATGTCGTGTACACTATGGACAGTAGCCCACTAGGAAAACACAGCAGAAAGCTCGGACACAGAACCCAGGAAACTACTGGCACAGCTATCAGTGGGCGCCCTTTTCCTGCTGGTCCACACGAGTAGCCAGCTATGGAGCTGTAGTTTTAACAGGAGTAGCATCTCTTTTGTCTGGCTGTTTAGTAACTGACATGGAATTCCCAGACTCGGCCCTCCGACTGCATCATCCGCAGAGGAACCGTTGTTTTCTAAAGAAGCAAGCTGAGGGAGATCCACGCGCTGAGCCACCAGCAGGCAGCTGCTGTCATTAACTCAACCACCTGTGGCCCTTCTCTCCTACACCCTGGGCCTGTGCAGGACTCTTGCAGCTAAGATCCTGAAATGTTTGAAAAGAATCGTCTACGGAAGCTTTTGTTTATCTCTAAGGAAGATACTTATCTCTTGAGCAGATTGACTGTCCCAACAATCAAAACATCAAACAGTTCTTATCTCTTCCCAAGAGAGCGCTCAGTTGTCTGTCTGTCTGTTCTTCCAGGCACAGGAAGGCCTTCTTGGCAGAATCCCAGGGATGGTAGGGGAGGGGTAGCAGGGGCTGTAGGCATGATCTGGTATTGTCATGGCAAGTCATGGTTATATCATTTTTCATTTCCTTCCATTCTCATTCATCTGCCTCTTCGGCCACTACTCCTGGCTTGTATAGACAGCGTCCCAAGAAATCACACAGGTGACCACTTCATGAAAAATCACACGTGTGCCTGCTTCATGAGAAATCACACATGTGCCTGCTTCATAGAAATCACACACATGCTCACTTCATAGAAATCACACATGTGCCCGCTTCATAGAAATCACACGTGTGCCTGCTTCATTAGAAATCACACATGTGCGTGGGAGGTAGATACTTTCTCATTCCTGGAACACTCTCTAAAGGTTTTTTTTGCCCAGGAGCCCAGGAGGAGACATGCTGAGTCATGCTGACTGGGCAACAAAGATGCTGTCTCCTTGTTATCCACAGTTTTGCCCCAGAACCCTGTCCTCAGAGGCCGAAGGCTGGTCCTTGCTCGGGTCTGGCCTTTGCCTGTCCAAGCAGGGCCATCTGACCTGGCATCTACCAGATAAAGTCCTGGCCTGGCCTTGCAGTTACCTGTCCGGTCACACTGTCCTAGAAGCTCTCCACAGCACCTTAACTGTCTTCATCTGGGACCCCAGGATATGCCGGTGCTTTCCTCTTATCTCCTGTGGGTGTACCCCTCCTCCTTCCCTCTCAAAACAAATATCACACCCCAGACCGTGAGCTCCCCCAGCAGCCCTCCAGAACATTCTTCATATATCCCCGTGTACCTGTTACGTCTGCTGTAATCACATGTCCATCTTAAAAGACTTTGTGTGTGTGTGTGTGTGTGTGCGCGCGCGCACGCGCATGCACCTGTTTGTTGCCTGAGGAAGCCAGAAGAAGGCATCAGATCCCCTGGAACTGGAGTTGCAGATGGTTGTGAGCTGCCTTGTGGGTGTTAGGAACTGAACATCTGTCCAGGGCAGCAAAAGCTCTTAACCTCTGAGCTATCTCTCCAAGCCCATGTGTGTCCGTTGTTACTTTATATTATTTTATTATGTTTAAAGGTTCTCATGTAGCCCAGGCTGGTCTCAAACTCATGGTACAGCCAAGGATGACTTTGCACAGCCGATTACAGCATATGTCACCACGTCTGGCTGCCTCATGGCTACAAATGGAACAGGATTCCCTGAATGCTGAGCTATGTTTCCAGCCTTCAATGTCTACTGTGCATATACAGTTGGTTGTCCAAATCTTCAGGTTCTGCTCCCTCAGGTTCAACCAACCAGGGCAAAATAATAACAAAAAATAAAAGTAAGCACCCAGATGAACACACAGAGACTTGGACTTTTGCTTGTCACTATCCCTAGATATCACAGAATGAGAACTGTTTATTTGAAAGTCACATGTCAGATACTGTGACCTAAGAGTGCACCTACATTTTTAAGTAACCATTGCACTGCTTTTCTAAGGGACTTGCGACTTGAGCATCTGAGGATACAGTCATCCACAGGAGGTCCTGGGTCAATCAGTCCATTACATTCCCTGAGGTTTGCCTGCATAGTCGCGACTGTTTCCCCCATCACGTCTGGCTGTGAGGACAGAGATCTTGCTCACTGGCTGGCCCAGAATGAACCTCGAGTAGCTGTATACATGCTGTATGCACATGTGTATGCGATGAGCCTCTAGTCTCCATATGCATGCTGTATGAGCATGTGCACACACCCACACAAAAACATACAACACCACACAGAAACATACATATACCAAGACTTGGTTAAATCAATACATGTCCCAAGTGACTCTGTAAACCTTTCTGAAATTGTGGTTCCTTCTGTGGGAAATGGACTTTCTGGGACCCACATGAAGGGCTGTCCTGAAATGGGTAGCTCCCAGCCACACTGGAGCATGTTGTGAATGCTAGAGAGGACCCACGGGTGTAGCTAGCAGCTGCCTATTAGCTCACCTTCCTTCCCTTAACGCCAAGCCTCAGCTCCTGAAACCGCCTGCCTACTCATGGACTTCTCAGACGCACAGCATCTGTCCCCCAAAGACTCCCTCAGAAGGGCTCTCCATGCTTCAGCTTCATCGAACCTGCAGCCTATGTCTTGTACCCCAGGATAGTTATGGATAAAGACCAATGCAAAATTATAAGCTTACTTAAAACATTATGAAATTACTTTATAATATTTTGTGTGTATATGAGTTATCAGCCCAGGCCATTCTTGATAGATTAATTGATTGATTGATTTTTCTAACTTCATGGCCCATTTCTCTTACTGTAACCTTTGTAAATGACCATATTCCTGTTGTGCTATCAAAAGGTCGAGCATACCTGCTAAGGCTACCCCAGAAGCTAGCCTGGAGCAGGTCTCAAGCATGAGACTGAGATGGCCCCAGAAGAAAGAAAGAATGATGGGTAGGAGAATCGAAGCCTGCTCCCTTGGGAGAGTCTAGAGAATGAGTTAAGACTCAGGCTCTACCCACCTAGAGCCAGGGAACCAGAGAAGGGGCTGTGAGAATAAGCACCAGCTGACCTTTGGGTCGCTGCGCCTGTTGACTGCCCACTAAGACTACTGGCAGGTACTGGTAGTAAATGAAGCTGGTTGGTGGGGTACAGTCCCACAGCAGCTTCCCAGTAACAGAAACATTCCATACTGGAAGGAGGTTCCTTAAGACAGGGTTTTTCTGTGTAACTCTGGCTGTCCTGGAGCTCACTCTGTAGACCAGGCTGGCTTCAAACTCACAGAGATCCTCCTGCCTCTGCCTTCCTGAGTGCTGAGATTAAAGGCATGGGCCACCACTGCCTGGCCTAGTTTGCTTTCTATTTGCTGTGATAAACACCATACCCCAAAACAATGGGGGTAAAAAAGTGTAGTAAGGAGCTGGTAGGCCTGCTTTTCATCCTGCCCAGCTCCCGCACGGCTAGCTTTACACCCGAAATAACAACACACAAATTATATTCATTTAAACACTGCCTGGTCCATTAGTTCCAGCCTCTTATTGGCTAATTCTCACATCTTGATTAACCCATTTCTATTTTTCTTTTTTTTTTTTTTTTTTTTTTGGTTTTTCGAGACAGGGTTTCTCTGTGGTTTTGGAGCCTGTCCTGGAACTACCTCTTGTAGACCAGGCTGGTCTCGAACTCACAGAGATCCGCCTACCTCTGCCTTCCAAGTACTGGGATTAAAGGTGTGTGTCACCACAGCCCAGCTCTGGCTTGCTTTTTTTTTTTTTTTAATACAACTCAGGACCAGGGGTAGCACCTCCCACAGCAGGCTGGGCCCTCCCACATCCACCATTAATCAGGAGAATGACCACAGACTTACTTTCCAGGCCACCCATTGGATGCACTTCCTCAACCGAGTCTCCCTCTTCCCAGATGACTCTGGAGCAGCACAGAAAGCAGACTAATGTTTCCAGGCTCAGGAAGCTCAGGAAGCTCAGGAAGCTCCTGAGCCTTACAAGATTCACGAGTCCTTCCTTCAAGCTGTGCAAGCACTAACATTTCCTGGGGAGAGGAGACAACTGACCCCAAGCTGCCTGCAAGTCATGCAGGGAGCCCTGTGCTACAGTTTTGGTGACTTATCACCCGTTCTGGCTGGGCTTTGGTGAAACCACTGCCTTTTGAGGCATCCACGCTCCTGGAGGTGATCCCTTAGCACTAAGCCTGTCAACACCAAAAACTTCAACCATTCACTAATCTGGACTTGGATGGAGTTTTCTTCTGTCTGTCCTCAATGTTTCACCCAGAGTCCGTAGGCGTTTGTTCACGTTCTCCCAGGAAAGGTCACATGACAGGGACCAAAATGACAAGAGAACTCTGAGGCCCTGGGCCAAGCGTTACTTCTCCCGTTGTATTCAGCAGAGAGTCCTCTGCACTGGCCCTAGGTTCAAGGTAGGATCCCCTACGACAGCAAAGGAAGCGCTACAGAACTGGCATCCTGCCAACATGCATGTCAGGAGAAGAAAGCCCTTCTTGGAATCTAGGGGTCTAACTCAGCGGAATATTTGCTTGCCTAGTACACACAATGCCTCTGGTTCTGTCCCTAGCATGGCATAAACCGTGTAAACCATGTCTGATGGTGCACTCCTCTAATCCCAACATTTGGGAAGTGGAGGCAGGGGGATCAGGAATTCAAGTTCATCCTTGACTGCATAGTGAATCTGAAGTCACCCTGAGCTACATGAGACTGTTTCAAAACAAAAAAGAGAGAGGAAGGGAGAAAGGGGTGGAGAAGAAGAAGAGGAGGAGATAAAGAAAGAGAGGGAGGGAGAGAAGAAGGGATGGAGGGAAAGAAAGTCCTTCTTGGTGGCGAGTTAGCCTGATTTCTTCTGGTGTCTCCCTGGCCCCGGTAGGTAGGCATGGAGAAACCCAGCTGTCCCCGCAGCATTCTGGGCAGCATCGGTAACTGCTTAGGTCAGAGGAAGCCTTGGCAGGGCCTTCTGCAAGGAGAGCATGGAAAAAGCCAGCTGGAGACTGGACCTGGCCAGTAACTGCAGCAGAGCCGTCCATAAACGCATTTTGTAACAACCAACCTCTGTTCCCTGGAAGGTAGAAGAAAAAAACAGATCCCTCCTGAAGGAAAATTGAAGTGTGCCCAAAAATTCCTCAATACTCGCCTGTCTTCCCTCCCCAGGTGCTAGCCAAAGTTGTCAGAACATGCCTGCCTCCCTGTTTAAGCAAGGTAATTTGATCCAGGCAGTAACCATCATAAATATTCATGGTCTTGCCTTAACATTAGGATAACATCTGTTTCCAAACATCTGCAATCTGTTTTCAATGCTTCAGTAAAATGTAAATTAGCTATAACTAATACAATAAAACACTAATGGGGGTAATGAGAATGAAAGACACCCATTAGGGCCGGAGTTCAGCTCCAGCTCCCATGGCTGGTTTTCTAGAGTTCTCCAGAACTTTCTTTCCATCACCTCAAACTTCCCCCAAATTAAGGGGACTTTGAAAGGCCTCTGCCACAAGCACACCAGTCCTTCCAAAGATACAAAGTCGTTACCTTAATTGTTTACAACTTAAATTTTCATAATTTAGAAATTTTAAACTTATTTTTGCTTAATTTTTGAGACAGGGATACACATAACCTTAGCTGACCTTGTGTCTGCTGCGTAGCCAAAGATGACTTTGACCTTCTGGTTTCCCATGTCTACCTCACCTCCCTGGAGATGAGATTACAGGTGTGTACACTGTCTTAGTTAGGCTTTCTAGTGCCATTAAGAGACACCATGACCATGGCAATTCCTATATAGGAAACATTTAATTGGGTGGCTAACGGTTCAGAGATTCAGTTCATTATCATCATGATGGAACATGGTGGCATGCAAGTAGACATGGTGCTGGAGAGGTAGCTTAGAGTTCTATATCTTGCACAGGCAACAGGAAGTGATCTGAGTGTCACACTAAGAAAAACACAAGCAAAGAAGACCTCAAAGCCCATCTCCACAGTGACTTCCTCCAACATGGTCACACCCACTGCAACAAAGCCATATCTCCTAATCATGTCACTTCCTATGAGCTTATGAGAGTCAATTACATTCAAATTACCACATTCCACTCCCTGGGTCCCATAAACTTGTAACAGTATCATAATGCCTAATGCATTTAGCCCAACTTCAAAAGTTACCATAGTCTATCACAGTCTCAACAATATTTTAAAGTCCAAAGTTCGAAGTCACTTCTGAGATTCATGCAATCCCGTAACTGTAACTCCCTATAAAATCAAAATAATAAAAAGAAAACAGATCACATACTTTCAACACATAATGAAACAAGATATACATCCCTTTCCAAAGCATAAGGAGCACAGTGAGGAAATACTGGACCAAAGCAAGACCAAAACCCAGTTGGGTAGACTCCAAACTCAGCATCTTCATGTCTGATGCCAAAATGCTTTTCGGATCTCCAACTCCATCAAGCCTCGACTGCAACTACTCTTGGACTGGTTCCACTGCCTGTGAGCAGCTTTTCCCTTGGCAGGTTTCCCACAACTCTAGCATCTCCAGCATCTTGGGATCTCTTAAGACTTCCAGGCTTCACCTTAACAACTCCATGAAATGGCCTCTCTAAGCTTCCAGAGACACCCCTGACATATATCTGACCTTGGCGGCTTTCCTTAGTCACAGAGGAAGATTCCAAAATGCCTTTCTTCTGTCCTTGACTCTAAAGCCAGAACCGTGTGGCTGAAGCTGCCACATTCTGTTGGTTGCTGGCACTGGAACATGGATCTCTCATTCAATCACATCTTCACCAGCTTTGTTTTCCATGGTTTCTTTCACTGTCTAAGCTTGACTGTTCTGGAACTCGCTCTGTAGACCAGGCTGGCCTCAAACTCAGAGATCTACCAGGCTCTGCCTTCCAACTCCTAAAATTAACGGTGAGCTCCACCATACCCAACTCTAAGCTTTTCTTGAATTCCTTTTCACAAGTTGGAAACTTAGCTGGGTGAGATCTTGCCCTAAGGGCACCACTTTTTTACCTATTAATCTATTTTCTTCCGGTTCTTAATCTGTTTTTCTTTTTGAACAGGGAACTTAGTTCCATTCTGAGTTTCTGGTGCTCTTAGTTCCTGGTGCTCTTTTTCTCCTCACATTGTACATTTTGTATTTTTCCTTGTTCAGCTTGCTCCTTTTCATTATAAATCATTATAAACATGAATACTAGTAACCTCATGACAGAGTTTATACTAGGCTGTCTTGAGATTTCTTCTTTCAACAGAATTAATCCAAATCTCTTCACTTTAGCCTCAACAAATTCTTTGGACAAGGGCAAAAAAAAAAAAAAAAAAAAAAAAAAACCCAGTCACTTTCTTCACCAAAATATCACAGGAATGATCTCTGACAACATCCTGAAGTTCCTCTCCTGTGAAACCTCTTGAGCCACCCCTCCCCATACACACACAGTTCAAATCATTCTTGGCACCATTGCCTTCCATGCTCCTACTAGTGTGGCCCATTAAGCAGTGCTTTAAAAATTCCACTGCTATCCTAACCCAAAGTACCAAAGTTCAAATTCCTCCAAATAAAAGCACAGCCAGGCCTATCCCAGCACTCCTGTGCTCTCCAAGCACCCCTTAGCCCACAGGATACCCAACAAAACATGTTAAAGTCTTTGATGACAAATATGGGAACCATTGAGCCCTTGGTACAGTTTGAGTGGGATGCAGAATTCAAATTTTGTTTGCATTTGATTTTAATTGATTTAATTATAAATTGCCACTTGTGGGTGGTGACTCTCCAGGGAAGATAGCTATTGGAAGTATAGGTTGGCCATTTTAGGATAGGTGCACACAGCAGTGTGAATGAAGGAACTAACGCAACTATAACAAAACAAGGATGCGCAAATAATATATGTGTGCATGTGTGTATGCCCATATACGTGTGAGTACACATGTATGCATTAATGTATAATTCCTCAGATACATCCAACTTGTTCGGTGTCAGGGTCTCTTGTTGGCCTGGAATTCACCAAGTTGTCTAGGCTGGCTGGCATATGAGTCCTAAGACTATGCTTATCTCCATATTCCTTGCATTGGAATTATAAACACATGAAACTGTAGATAGCTTTTTATTTTGCAGAGGTTTTGGGGAGGTCAAAGTCAGATCTTTGTCACCAACTATGACACCTTTCCCATCCAAGAGATATTTCAAATTGTCTAAACCTTTGCCCCTGCTCAGGTAGAGACCTGGTCCTACTTCCTAAGTCCTGTTTCTTGCCATCTTTGTCTGATTGGACTTTGTCATCATTCCAAGTTAGTACAATGTGACTTGGTTTGGTTTCTAGTTAGTCTGGGACTCTCAGAAGATCCCAGCATCCTCTGCTTCCTTCTCTTTACTCTTAGGACTCTCTTTCGCAGAAAAGATCTTATATCATTTTTTTTGACTTTGGTTTATGATGGCCATTGCCAACCCAGCTCAAGGATAGGGTCATGGATGTAAAGATGGGTGAATTAGTTACTTCTCTAGCTGCTGTGACCAAATACCTAGAAGCAACTTAAGTAGGAAAAGGTTTATTGTGGCTCACAGATGAAAGGGATACAGTCCACCATGGTGGGGAGGCATGGTGACAGGAGCATAAGACAGCTGATCACATGCTAACCACAGTCAGGAAGCAGAGAATGAACAGGAAAGGGTGTGTTCTAAAACCTCAAGAGCCACCCACAGTTGTTGGGGGAGGCTGCTTGTTCTTTCCCAGCTGCCCAGACGTGAAATAATCACTCAGAAACTATATTATTTGCAATATTGTTTGGCCAATAGCTTAAGCATATTTTTAACTAGATCTTGTATCCTAAACTAACCCATTTTCATTAATCTGTGTATTGCCATGAGGTCATGGCCTACCGGCAAAGTTTTGGTGGGCTCCATCGGAAGCATCTGTTTACTGCGGGTGGCTACATGGCTTCTCACTGACTCTGCCTACTTTTCCCCAGAATTCAGTTTAGTTTTCCCACCTAGCTCTATTCTGCCCTATCACAGGCCAAAGCAGCTTCTTTATTCATTAACCAATAAAAGCAACACATATACAGAAGGACCTCCCACACCACACAATGGCTCACTTCCTCCAACAAGGCTTCATCTCTTAAAGGTTCCACAACCTTCCCAAAGAGTGTCACCACTGGGACCAAGTTTTCAAACATATAAACCTACGGGGGACATTTCACATTCAAACTGCAATAGTTAGCAAGGTTGAACATTTGAAAGGTCTAGCAAAAAAAAGACAGATGCAGATGATCCCTGCAAGATCAGAAAGACTAATGCCACTCAGCTTCCAGAAAACTTTGACACTTTCTTCCAGGTAAGAGAAGCCCCCAGAGTGTAAAAGATCATAGTACAATATGGAGGGCAGACAGGAGGATGGACAAGGCGCTGGAGACATGGCTCATCCAGTAAAGTGCTTTCCTTGAAAGCATGAGGCCTTGAGTTTAATCCCCCCAGAATCCCTGTGAAAAAAGCCAGGCATGGTAACACCCACCAGTGATCCCAGCACTGGGAAGGGGAAGACAGGCAGAGCCTTAAAGGTTGCTGATCAGCCAGTCTAATTGCATTGGCAAGCTCCCAAATCAGTGACAGACTCTGCCTCAAAGATACTAGGAGGAGGGGCTGAGGGCTCAGTGTTTAAAGGTGTGTATGGCTCTTGCAGAGAGTTGAGTTCCCAGCACCCACATCAGACAGCTCATCACCACCTGTGCCTCCAGCTCTAGGGGATCCGACAGTCTCTTCTGGCCTCCACAGCAGCAGCACTAATATGCATATAGCCACATGCATACACATAATGGAACATAATAAAAGGAAATATATTCTTAAATATATAGGTAGGGAGAGAGCAATTGAGGAAGACACATGATGTCATCCTTTGATCTCCACATGCAATACATGCACATGCACCATACAGACATAGGCACACACAGACACACACGCGCACACACTCACATACGCATGCATACACACATACACACAAACAAACAAGGAGGATGGGCAAAGCTGAAATCACTAGGTGTCTGGGGAGGTTTGAGGAAGAGCCCAGGAGACCTAAGTAGAGATCACTGGGTGACAACATTGTGGGCACCACCTGCGGGCTCCTGACAGATAATTGCTGGGTAGATCGCTCCCACTGAGCAGAGGAGGTAGACAGAAGCTCGGTGGAGTCTTAGAGGAGGCCATGCATGGACTGGCAAGACTCCCATGGGAGCCTAGCCATGGCCATTGGGAGAACAGACCTGATGCTGGCATGGAAGCCTTTGTGGGTTGGGCCAGGGCTTTAGGATAAAGGAAGCCCCAGTGTGGGCACGGCTCAGCCCAGAGGAAACAGATGCCACCGTCCCTGACTTGTTTTTCATGCCGGTGCCACGATAAATCTGCCAGAGCAGCCCCTCCTTCCCAGGCTCGGCTCTCTAGTCTGGGAGTATCAGTCATGATAAGACATTACTTAAAGCAGCGGTGACAGGTCCTAATCAGTCTTGTGAATTATAGACTTCTCCTCGCACTGCGGGCAGGGCCAGCATTAATACACATTTATGCAAAGCAAGAGCAGGAGCTGTCGGGGGCTAATCTTTACAAGTATGATAAATGATGTTTATTTTCAATGATGGAACGAAACACCCCAGCCGACAGTAATTGTAATAAAAAGGACAGATCAACTTCTATAAAGTGATTGAATTATCCAACGATTGCATTAACGTCCACACTCCAGTATGTCATCAGCTTCCTCGGGGTTCCGAGGACAATGTGCAGGACACGTTCCCCTTCAAGTCAATGCCTGCCCTTCATGAGGGCCACTGGGGCAGAGGTATTGTCAGTTAGTGGGGATGCTGTCTATCTCCATGCCCGGACCTTGCTTGGCTCATACACATGAAACCGAGGCTGAGCAGTGTTGGTGACAATGAGCCTCCGCTGATGGATGGGTCCAGGTATCACACGGAGGGGAGGAGGCTGGGAGGGTGAGCCTACGTTGCCAGCCTTTGGGACCAGCACACTATGCTATCTTATTCTCTCCGTGACTCTCGGGGTACATGCTGTGTTCCTATTCTGTTTCTTACCCCCACTTCCCTGAAGCAAAGAAAGGTTAAGTAGTTTTTCCAAGGTCACACAGCTAACATGTGTCCCAAATGAGTCTCCCTCCAAGAAGTATTTAACAAGTGGCTGAGGGGCTCCTGGCTCCAAGTTAGGTGACCATGTGCCTGGCCAGCCCTGCAGTGGCCCAGATGACCTGAGGATCAGGGTGCTTTGTTGTGGAGAACTACAGAAGTCTGGCTCCTGGGTGGCCCCGATCAGAGATGCTAGGTGACATTTAACATTTTTATGACATCTTATTTTATTTACTGTGTGTGCACATGTTTGCACTTGAATGCACGTCACGCACACATATACAGCACGAAGGATGCATGTGTGGTCAGAGGACAATGTTGCAGAAGTCTGTTCTCCCCTTCCATCACATGGGTCCTAGGAATCAGACGCGGGCTGTCATGCTCGGTGGCAAGTGACTTTACCCACTGAACCATCTCTGTGGCCTTCGGTGACATATTTGAAAAGCTTTGTATAGGCAAAGTCCCCAGGAAGAGTTCATGAGTTTGCTGGCAGGTCTGCTCAGCTTGTATCTTTCTTTTGGAATTTATTCTGTAAAACATAAACAAACATCTCTCACACCCCAGAACTGGTGGTCAGGCAGGAGTGGGGGAGCCCATGGGCATTGACTAGGGTCTTCTCTCAGGTTTAAGCACCCCTTAGGAGCTGACAGTGACACCAAGAAAAAGGGGGTGACATCCCGACCTATTGTGCCTGCAGAAGCTGAGGGCTTTCACCCAAGTAAACTGCTTGTTGCTCACTTCCTAAGGTGTGTAAAACCCTACTGATCCCCAGCCAGTACAGAGTCAAATCCCATCTCTAACTACTCGAGTTTCTCCTAGTGTTCAGACATCCATTCCTGCCAGCCCAGCTGAAGAGCATTGACTTTATGGGCTGGGAACACGGATCAGTCTGGTGAAATTCTTACGTAAAGACATGAGTTTGTATCCCCAGCATACACACTTACAACCGGGAACAGTAGCATGTGCCTACCACCTGAGCCTAGACAGGGAGATCCCTGAGGTTTGATGGCCACCCAGTCTAACCAAATTGATAAGCTCCAGGTTTTAGGAAATACCCTGTCTCACAAAATAAGGTGGAGGTCTGAGAAGATGACTCAGGAGGTAAAGGGCCTGGCACACAGGCATGAAGATCTGAGTTCAGACAACAACATCCACATAAAGCCATGAGCCACAAGCCAAGCTCTGACAGTTACTGCTGGCCCATCACGGCAGCGCATCTGAAACCCCACAGCAGGTGATGTGTTCTAGGGTCCAAGAGAGAGCTTATAGCAGAAAACATAAGATCACTAGGCGTGGTGGTACACGCCTTGAATCCCAGCACTGAGTAAGGAGCAGAGGGAGGCAGATCTCTATAATAAGGCCGGGCTGGTCTGCATAGTGAGGTCACAGTGAGGTCCAGGCCAGCGAAGGACCCTTTGTGAGAGCAAAACAAAACAAGCACCATAAACTGGCGAATATTCTAGAAAAACACCCCAGGCTAACTTTGCACACACACACACAGAAGGTGGAAAATGTTGACCTCTCAACTCCACATGCAAAAATGTGCATGCATACATGAGCAAATGCATACATACATACATACATATACACACACTAATAAAGCAGAGAGAATGATTAAGACACCTTATGCAGTCACCTAACCTCCACTCCACACACAAATGTATTTGCACATGAATACACACAGACACAGACACACACTTTTTGACTTTATAATAGTATAAAAGATTTACACTCAACAGTAATTAGGGGCCTGGCTCATCCCTTGTTCTCTCTCAAGATGCTGGGGTGATATTGACTATGTCTCCCAGGTAGCCCCTCAATCAGAGGGAAGCAACCTATGCTATAGCAAACTGCAATAGCTGTTGACCTGGATGAGTGGTTGTTCAGGTTTGTGCAGCTTGCTTTCAGCTTGCCATAGCCCGTACGAGCATGTGTGCATATCTATTTGGGCTGTGATGGCAACCTATTCTACCAAATGACGGTTCCTCTTTACTAAGCCTCTTCCTTTCTCACTCTTCACTGTGCCCCTTTGAGAGGTGAGAGGACCTCTCAGGGCCAACAGGGCTGAGTGGTGGCAGAGTCCCCCAGCCCCAAAGCCCCTCTGATGCTCCCCTTACACTGTGAGGGAGAGACAAGGCTCACCTTAATCCACAAGAAAACCCGAGTTACACCTGAGAAGTGCAGCCGAGCTTGCCCTCTTGTCTCCACATGCACGCATGCGTGCTTGGACAGTCAAAGCGAGAGCAGAAGTCTCAGCTCTCGTAGGTTACCCCGCAGACATCGTGTCTGGAACTGAGTTCACCAAGTGAAACCCTTTTCTGACATGTGAGAAGACTTAGAAAGACTTGAGAAATGCTACAGTGGCCAGTTTGCCTCCTAGCCTGGACACCCCAAGGAACGTGCATGCTTCACAGTCGGACAGGTTTATGGGAGACTGCAGCCACTGAATTCCCATAAGGCTTCTTGTTGCCAAACAATAGGCCCTTTTGCTATGCAAGGCCCGGCTTTCCCGAGCCTGGGTGGGACACTCACCCTGGAAACTAAGCCCACGTTCCTGATTTGCACATCTGTTTTTCATGCTAATAAGAATCCTCGCTTCGCCTTTCGCTTGCAGTTTCTCAGCCTGTGTGGCCTCTTCCACTCCCTGCAGTTCTAGCCACACCAAAGGATCTAAAATGGGTGCATGCTGCTTTCTGGGACCCCCAAGACATCGTGTTCCAGGAGAGAAGCCAGCCATATGTTGCAGGATGACGACAGTGTGCGACGTCCAGAAAAGACAACCCAGAGAGATAGGCAGCGGTGTGATAGGCAGACGAGCACTGGGAAGGGAGGCTGCTAGAGACGGGCAGGTGCTCCCGCAGCCTCGGGAGCCGTCAACAAATCGCGCACTTTAGAAGGGTTAAGTTGGGGATGGATGAAGCGCTTGCATGAGGACCTGGGCTCAGATCCCAAGCATCCATGCAAACTGGGCATGGCGGCACACATCTGTGACTCCAGCAATTGAGACGATAGAGAAGAAATCCTCATTCACTCACTGCCAACTGCTCTAACCAACCCGTGAGCTCCAGAGTAAGAGAGAGAACCTGTCTCAGAAAATAAGCCGAGAGTAATGGAAGACAGCACCTGATGTCAGCCTCTGGCCTCTACATATATGTGACCACACATGTACAAATATACACGAACACACAAAAACAAAGAAAAAATAAAACTTAAAAGAAAGGGGGGAAACCCCTTACAGTGTGTGTGTCCCACCCAGCCTCACCCCTTTGAAGGAGTTCAAGGGGCTCCTGCGCCATGCTGGGCTCTAGGAGGTGACCAGGCCCTCTGGGAGGCTGACCTACACAGGAGATGACCTAGACCCCGTAGAGGGGCCCCTCGCTTGTGGTAAATCATGTTTTGGCTTGTTTAGTCTCCTTTTGCGTTCACATTCGTCTTCTGTCCATAGTTTGTTATTTATCTCAGGAATTCTTCAGATTTAGCTCTAAAGGGCTGTCTCTTAAATGTGCCTTTTTAAAAACAGGACAAAATGTTTCTGGAATCATCTGGATGGGTTGTTCTCTCTTCACTGCTCAGGAATTCTTTCCTGACCTGGAGGGTCAGAGGCAGGCGGGATGGAGCTCAAAGCATGGGGCTGAGAGTGGTGTGTCCCAGACGATCCCTGGACCCTAGCCTTGAGGTGCCCCCTCCTCACAGACCTCCCTGCAGCCTGGATTCCTTGGCCACCCTGCCATCTATCTAGGTCCTATGGAACTCTCCTCTCATGAGGCCCCATCCACTGCCTCTGCAAGCCATGGCTCCTGATGGGGTAGCAGGTAATGAATGTTTAAGGTGTCTCTTGTTAGCTATCCTGTGGTGCGGGAGAATTGTCTGTATTCTGTCAATCATATTTTAAATAAACGCTGATTGGCCAGGCAGGAAGTATAGGCGGGAAAACCAGACAGGAAGTAGAGATGGCGCAATGAGAACAGGAGTATTCTGGGAAGAAGGAAGTTCTTCTCCCAGTCCTGCCCAGATGATGGAAGAAGCAAGATGTAACCTGCCTGGCTAATGGGCCAATTAGTTTTATAACTTATGGAGATCTCTGTGTGATTTTCTTTGGGGCTTGCCAGCTGTGGGGTATCGGGCAGGACAGAAACCTCAACAAGCCGACCTTATGTTACAATCCTGTCTCTCCCACAGTCCACGACACTATGTCCAGCAAATGAAGTCATGCCTCCACCTTCACCCAGGGCAGCAAGCAGCAGTCCCTCGAAAGCCACCGCTCTGGCCATTGCAAAACTCTCTAGCTCCCTTTCCACCATGTTGTGTTTCCATCACTTTATCCATCTCCAGCTGGTGAGGGCCTTTGCCCAGCCAGTTACAGCTTCCTGAATCTTTAATCCATTTCTCCCCCACCCCAAATAACACTGTGCATCTTTCAGCTTTTGCTTCAAAAGCCTCTTTGTAGGGGCACCTTCCCAGGCAGGCCAGACTTTATTTAATCCCCAGCACTTCCCCACTGCACCTCACTGGGTTGTGACTATACTTCACTCCTGTAAGGCCTGTGTGGTGGTTGAATGAGAATGGCCCGCATAGGCTCATATATTTGAATGCTTGGCCCTCACTTGATGGAACTGCTTGGGAAGGATTAGAAGGTATGGCCTTGTTGGAGGAGGTTTGTCACTTAGGCAGTTTTTCAGGTTCAAAAGCCCACAGCATTCCCAGTTAGCTCTCTCCCTCCCCCCACCTCTGTGTGTCTGTCTGTCTGCTTTGTACTTGTGGATCATATGTGAGCTCTCAGCTACTGTTCCAGCACCATGCATGCTTGCCTGCTGCCATGCTCCCTGCCATGATGATCATGGGCTCTAACCCTATGCAACCATGAGCCTCAAATCAAATGCATTCTCTATAAGTCACATGGTCGTGGTGCTTTGTGACAGCAATAAAAAGTAACTAAAATAGCCTCCCTCCTTCAGGCCTTCAGAAGTTCACAGATACCACAGTAGACGTCAGTGGCTAGCTAGGAGCTGGCCTTGGGAATACCTACCCAGCTGATATTAGGACCCCCTGCCTCCCAGGAAGCCACGTGCTATGTCAAGGGATCATAGTAGGTGTTTTAAATGGTTTTAGGGTTCCCAGGAGATGGCCTAATAGGTAAGAGTACTTGCTGCATAAACACAAGGACCTGAGTTCAAGTCTCCAGCCTTCATGTAAGAAGCTAGATATGGCTAGACAAGGCTGCATGTGCATCTGAAACTCCGAGACAGGCTGACAATCTCTGGGAGGTGAAGCATTAATCTAGCTAATCTTTATCAATAAAAAAAATCAGGAGTCAGATATTGGGTTAAGAACCTGAAAGATCAGAGAAGCAGGGAACAGCCACCAGCGACCTACTACCTCTCCCTTGCCTCTGTCCAAGAGGGGAGAACCTCTCTCTGCCTGCTTTACTCCTTCCTGTCTCCTCTCTGTCTACAGTCCTCCAAACCTCTATGGCTAATTTAGGTGAGCCAGGAGCCACCCTCTGACTCCAAGCAAGCTTTGTCAGAACGCAATCAAAATATCACACAGCAGGAAGTCATTTCACCTTGGAGAACCTGACTGCCAGTGCTGCTGAGCAGACCTCGCTAGGCTTCTCCAGCCCTTCCCTCTTCCACTGCAATTCCCTGAATGAAGGGGGGCCGGTGTCTCATTCCTCTTCCTTCTGTCACCAGAAAGGTCTGCAGATCATCTCCAAGGTCAGGCGGGTGCCAGCATTCTGCAAAAAGTGTGCTGCTCCGCTGATGTCTGGCATATCAGTAGGTCATCTGCCTGACCACAGCAGCTACTTGGCGCCATGGCCACCGCAAAGGCGTGCTAAGCATTAGGCTAGGTCTTTCTTTTTAAAAAATTGTAGAGTGTGTGTGTGTGTGTATCTATGCGTGTGTGCATGCAAGAATACATGTATGGCATCTAGAGGTAAAATCAGATGTCTTTCTCTCTTGCATTTTATATTTTTATTTTATTATAGTGTGTGTATGCGTGTACATGCACCCTCGCTTGTGCACGTGTGAATGCTCGCTCCTGTGTGAGTGTGTGTGTGTGATGTGACACACCTGTGCAGGTCAGAGAACAACCTTCAAAAGTGAGTTCTCACTTTTCACCATGGATTTCCAGGGATCAAACTCTGAGGCCAGACTTGAGTGATGAGTCCTTCTACTCACAGAGCCATCACAGGGACTTTCTACTTTACTTTTGAGACAGGCTCTATTACTGGACCTGGAGATCACTAATTCACTTAGGCTGGCTGAACAAAAAGCCCTAAGGATCCTCCTGTCCCCTCCTCCCAAGTGCTGGGATTACAAACTCACATCTTCTTGCCTGACTTTCACATGAATGCTAGAGACCTGAACTCAGTACTTTACCAACTGAGCCATGCCCCTGGCCCTAGACCACATCTGTGGTGTGTGAGCAGTGGCCAAAAGCAGCTGTCTTTGGAGGAAGGGATTGGTGACCACCCTCGAGCCTGAAGTTGTAGCTCAGCTTGGAGCTAGGGCTCTATATCCAAAGAGGAGATCAGAAGACGTGAACCCTTGTTATTTCTGGGACTCCTGCTGGTGGTTCACAGTGTACATATCCATTTAGCATAGCCTGGCCATGGGAAAGTCAAGACAGTGACCCCGTGATCTCAGAGGAGCAGAAGACTGAATATTTGGTACTAGCTGGCACTGGAGAGGAATGTGGGGGCCCAGGGAAGCCTAGTGCTGCCTGGCCATGAGGAGAGGAATTCAGAGAAAGAGGCCAGAGTGCAGGATTGGGGTTAGGTACCACAAGGGTCAGGAAGGACATTGGGAGGGAGGATGGCCAGGTATGGAGGTATAACTTGCTCCTGGCTCCCCCAGCAGAGGTCCCAGCTAGCCAAGCTTGGTTTCCAGCTGCACCATCTCTCAGCCGCCTTTCCCAAAGCCCTCAAACTCACAGGCCCCCAGCAGGTGTCCATTAGCAGGTGGGAACAGGACTGCTCTTGTCTTCCAGGGTGGCACGCTTGGAATACTGGCTGGAGCATCGCTGCAGGAATCAGAGTCCTGGTTCCAGGCCAGGCTGGATGGCGGGGCTGCAAACGGAGCCTCATAGGTTGTTTGTAATTATTGTAATTATTAGTAGGGCTTTTTATTAAGGATCCTGGCTGCCTGGGCCATAGGGCTGTGTCTCCCCACCTCAGCTAGAGCACAGGGGAGGTAGGCTAATGAGGTTGGTGTTAGCTGAGGACTGGAAACCAACAGGAGGGCTATGGAGGGGTGCAGAGGGGCTAGGCTACACTTCATTCAGAATCAGCGAAGTGTCACCAACCCAGATTCTTATTAATGTGTCCAGACACCTCTGGGCCTTGGGGGCCGAGAGTCTACAGTTTGTCATGATTACTGGGGCTGTGACTTGGGAGCAGGTTGGAGTCTCCATGCTGAGAACACGGATTGGGGCGATGCTGTTCCTGGGATCAGTTTCCCTGGGGTTCTATGCGAAGGACAAAGTCAACACTGCTTTCATTGTGTACCATAAATTTGGGTAGATTGTGTGCCATTTTTGTTGAATTTTAGGAAGTCTTTATTTCTTTATTTCTTCCTTGACCCATTGATGATTCAGGTGAGCATTGTTTAATTTCCATGTGTATGTGAGCTTTCTGAAATTAATGTTGCTATTGAATTCTAATTTTAAACCATAGTAATCTGATAAGATACATGGGATTGTTCCAATTTTTTTGTATCTGTTGAGGTTTGCTTTGTTACCAAGTATGTGGTCAGTTTTTGAGAAGGTTCCATGGGATACTGAGAAGAAGGTATATTCTTTTGTGTTTAAATGGAATGTTCTATAGATGTTTGTTAAGTCTATTTGAGTCATAACATCTGTTAGTTCCCTTATTTCTCTGTTAGTTTTCTGTCTGGCAGACCTGTCCAGTGGTGAAAGTGAGGTGTTGAAGTCTCCTAATATTAGTGTGTGAGATTTAAGCTTTAGTAGTGTTCCTTTTACATATAAGGGTGTCCTTGTATTTGGGGCACAGACGTTCAGTGTTGAGATTTCCTCCTGATGGTTTTTTCCTGTGAGGATATGAAATGTCCTTCTTTGTCAATAGAGGAAGCTGCCTCACCAGGGGCCAGTTTGTGTACCTCTAATAGAACCTTAAGGGTTTCTGTGATCTGTCACCAAGCAAGTGGGGCAGGGTCCCAAAGAGATAGAATACTTATGCCAACCTGTATACCACAGGCATACAAGGCAACGGTGGCTATGGGGGGAGGGGCTGGAGAAAGCTCATATAGAGTTGAGTGTTCCAGGCAGACACAGGAAAGCACCTGATAGAAGCAGGCCACGGCTCCCTGAAAACAAGTTCTCTCAGGATTCAATATTAGCACATGCTATGGGTTTCAAAAAAATGGAGGAAAAGACAAATAAAAAATTGGAATAAATCAACAAATTCCTTAAAGAAAAATCAAGAAAAAGCAATGAAACAAGTGAAACAAGTGATTCAAGACTTGAAAACCGAGAGACAATAAAGAAAATACAAACCAAGAGAATTCTAGAAATGGAGAATAAGGGGGAAAGATCCGAAATCACAAATGCATGCATAAACAAAAAATTACAAGAAATGGAAGAAAGAATCTCAAGTGTTGAAGATAAAATAGAGGATATAGATTCATCGGTAAAAAAATATTAAATCTAACAAAACCTTAATACAAAATATCCAGGAAATATGGTACACCATGAAAAGACCAAACCTAAGAATAATAGGGATAGAAGGAGAAGTCCAACTCAAAAGCATAGAAAATATATTCAACAAAATTATAGAAGGAAACTTTCCCAACCTAAAGAAAGATATACATATGAAGATACAAGAAGCTTACAGACTGGACCCCCAAAAAAAGTCCCCTTGCCACATAATAATCAAAACACTAAATATGCAGAATAAAGAAAGAATATTAAGAACTGTAAAGGAGAAAGGCCAAGTAACATATAAAGGCAGACCTATCAGAATTACACCTGACTTCTCAGTAGAAACAATAAAAACCAGGAGGTCCTTGTCAAGCATTATACAGACATTAAGAGACCACAGATGACAGCCCAGACTACCATAACCCAGCAAAACTTTCAATCACTATAGATGGAAAAAAACAAGACATTCCATGTCAGAACCAGATTTAATCAATACTAGCCACAAACCCAGCCCTACACAAAGTACTAGAGGGAAAATTCCAACCCAAGGAAGTTAGTCGCATCCACAAATACAGAGACAATAGATGATCTCACAGCAGCAAATCCCAAAGGAGGGAAAAACATACACAATAACTTCATCAACAATGAAAACTAAAATAACAGGAACTAGCAATCACTGGTCATTAATATCCCTTAATATAAATGGACTCAACTCACCTATAAAATGATACAGGCTAACAGATTGGATACAAAAACAGAATCCATCCTTCTGCTGCATACAAGAAACACACCTCAACGTCAAAGACAGACATCGTCTCAGAGTAAAGGGTTGGGAAAATTTTTCCAATCGAGTGGACCTAAGAAACAAGCTGGTGTAGCTATCCTAATATCTAACAAAAAAGACTTCAAACGAAAATCAATAAAAAGAGACAAAAAGGACAGTTCATATTTTTCACAGGAAAAAATCACCAGGAGGAAATCTCAATGCTGAACGTCTATGCTCTAAAAACAATGACACCCTCATGTGTAAAAGGAACACTACTAAAGCTTAAATCTCACATTAAACCCCACACACTAATATTAGGAGACTTCAGCACCTCACTCTCACCACTGGACAGGTCTGCCAGACAGAAAATTAACAGAGAAATAAGGGAACTAACAGATGTTATGACTCAAATAGACTTAACAAACATCTATAGAACATTCCATCTAAACACAAAAGAATATACCTTCTTCTCAGCATCCCATGGAACCATCTCAAAAACTGACCACATACTTGGTAACAAAGCAAACCTCAACAGATACAAAAAAAAAATTGGAACAATCCCATGTATCTTATCAGATTACTATGGTTTAAAATTAGAATTCAATAGCAACATTAATTTCAGAAAGCTCACAAACACATTGAAATTAAACAATGCTCACCTGAATCACCAATGAGTCAAGGAAGAAATAAAAAAGAAATTAAAGACTTCCTAAAATTCAACAAAAATGGCACACAGCATACCCAAATTTATGGTACACAATGAAAAAGTGTTAAAAGGAAAGTTCGTAGCACTAAATGCCTTTATAAACAAGCTGGAAAAATCCCACCCTAGTAAATTAACAGAACTCTTGAAAGCTCTGGAACAAAAAGAAGCAAACTCACCAGGAGAACTAGACAGAAAGAAATAATCAAATTGAGGGCTGAAATTAGCAAAATAGAAAGAAAGAAAACAATACAAAGAATCAGTGAGACAAAGAGTTGGTTCTTTGAGAAAATCAACAAAATAGACAAACCTTTATCCAAACTAACCAAAAGGCAGAGAAAGAATATCCAAATTAACAAAATCAGAAACAAAAAGGGGGACATAACAACAGACACGGATGAAATCCAGATAATAATCGGGTCATACTTCCAAAACCTGTACTCCACAAAATTGAAAAACTTAAAGGAAATGAACAATTTTCTGGATAAATTATCACTTACTAAAATTAAATCAAGGTCAGATAAGTGAATTAAATAGACGTGTAACTGCTAAAGAAATAGAAACAGTCATCAAAAGTCTCCCAAAGTCTCCCAATTAAAAAAAAAATCCCATGACCAGATGGTTTCAGTGCAGAATTCTACAAGATTTTCAAAGAAGAACTAATATCAATACTCCTCAAATTGTTCCACACAATAGAAGCAGAAGGAACATTCTCAAACTCTTTAAGAGGCTACAATTACACTGATACCCAAATCACACAAAGACATTATTAAGAAAGAGAATTATAGACCAATCTCACTCATGAGCATTGATACAAAAATACTCAATAAAATACTGGCAAACCAAATCTAAGAAAACATCAGAAAAATCATCCACTATGACCAAGTAAGCTTCATCTCAGGGATGGTTCAACATACAAAAATCTGTCAATGTAATCTACCATGTAAACAAACTTTAAAAAAACCCACATGATCATCTCATTAGACATTGAAAAAGCCTTTGACAAAATACAACGTCCCTTCATGATAAAGGTCTTGGAGAGAGCAGAGATACAAGGAACACACCTAAACATAATAAAAGCAATATACAGAAAGCCAACAGCCAACATCAAACTTAATGTGAATAGAAAGCCAAGAGCATGGGTAGGGAGAATTAACATAGTAAAAATGGCAATCTTACCAAAAGTACTCTACAGATTCAGTGCAATGCCCATCAAAATTCCTGCAAAATTCTTCACAGACCTTGAAAAAACAATACTCAACTTCATATGGAAAAGCAAAAAATCCAGGATAGCAAAAACAATCCTCTACAATAAAGGAACTTCTGGAGGCATCATAATCCCTGACTTCAAACTTTACTACAGAGCAACAATATTGAAAACAGCCTGGTATTGATATAAAAACAGACAGGGGGGCCAACGTAATCGAATCAAAGACCTGGATATTAATCCACATACTTTCGAACACCTGATTTTTTACAAAGAAGCAAAAAATATCAAACTGAAAAAAGAAGCATATTTAACAAATGGTGCTGGCATAACTGGATGTCAACATGTAGAAGAATGAAAACAGATCCATATCCATTACCATGCACAAAACTCAAGTCCAAATGGATCAAAGACTTCAACATAAAGCCAGCCAGAACCTTATAGAAGAGAAAGTGGGAAGTACACTTGAATGCATTGGCACAGGAGACCACTTCCTAAATATAACCCCAGTAGCACAGACACTGAGAGAAACAATTAATAAATGGGACCTCCTGAAACTGAGAAGTTTCTGTAAAGCAAAGGATGTGGTCAACAAGACAAAACGACAGCCTACAGAATAGGAAAAGATCTTCACCAACCCCACATCAGACAGAGAGCTGATCTCCAAAATATACAAAGAACTCAAGAAATTGGTCATCAAAAGAACAAATAATCCAATAAAAAATAGAGTGCAGACCTAAACAGAGAACTCTCAATAGAGGAATCTAAATTGGCTGAAAGACACTTAAGGAAATGCTCAACATCCTTAGTCATCAGAAAAATGCAAATCAAAACAACTCTGAGATTCCATCTTACACCTGTAAGAATGGCCAAGATCAAAAACACTGATGACAAATTATGCTGGAGAAGTTGTTGGGAAAAGGGAACACTCCTGCATTGCTGGTGGAAGTGCAAGCTGGTACAGCCCTTTGGATATCAATGTGGTGATTTCTCAGAAAACTAGGAAACAACCTATCTCAAGACCCAGCAATACCACTGTTGGGTATATACCCAAAGGATGCTCAATCGTACCACAAGGACATGTGCTCAACTATGTTCATAGCAGCATTATTTTTAATAGCCAGAACCTGGAAACAACCTCAATGCCCCTCCACTAAAGAATGGGTAAAGAAAATGTGGTACATTTACACAATGGAGTACTACACAGCAGAAAAACATAATGGCATCTTGAAATTTGCAGGCAAATGGATGGATATAGAAAGCATCATATTGAGTGAGGTAACCCAGACCCAGAAAGACAAATATAAGAGGCACTTACTCATAAGTGGCTTTCAGACATAAACCAAAGAAAACCAGCCTACAATCCACAACCCCAGAGAACCGAGACAACAAAGAGGACCCTAAGAGAGACATGGATCTAATCTACTTGGGAAATATAAAAAGACAAGATCTCCTGAGTAAATTAGAAGCATGGGGATCATGGCAGAGGGTAGAAGAGGAGGAGGGCCATGGAGAAAAATATAACTTAATAAAAACAATAAAAGAAAAAACCCTCATTTGCCCCACTTGCAGAGAGAAAAACTGAAGGGAAGGGAAATTGCCTGCAAGATGACCCTTGATTTTCCTTTGTGTCTGGTGGGAAGACCTATCTGACCATGGCCACCAGCCTACAGGAAACAGGATCTCTTGTGTTCATGTCATACTCATGACCATTCTCAGTGTTCCCAGAATCAGAAGGTCATGGACCTAAGAGGACTAGAGCTCCATCGCCCACGCCCCACCTTCCTCCACCTATGCCTCCCGTCTTCATTCTGGAACCACTGTCTGCTACTAGAGCCATTGGCAAGATCTCAGTGTCACCTCCAGGGGTTCCTTTGTTGAGCAATGCCACAGCTGCGTGCTGGCTCAGCTGTCCTTTCTTCTGTGTGTTTTCTGGGTATCTGTGTGCGTGCATGTCAGCATGGGCTAGCGGTGCCTGTGCCCTTCTGTGCAGGAGCCAGAGGCCAGCTTCAGCGTCATCCCTCAGGAGCCATTCACCTTGTTTTCTGAGACAAGATCTCCTTTGAAGTTTTATTTATTTAAATGCTGGAGAGAAGGCTCAGTGGTTAAGAACTCTGATTGCTCTTCCAGAAGACCCAGGTTCAGTTCTCTTCACCCACATGGTGGCTCACAACTGCCTGTAACTCTAGACCCAAGGGATCTGACACCCTCATACAGACATTCGTATTTTATTAATTCATTGAGAAGTTAATACAACGTGTTTAGTTACACTCACCACCAAACTCTTCCTCCTAACTCCTCCCAGAATCACGTCCTCTGCCACCTTGCCCCCCAACTTCCTGTCTTTTTAATTATTAATAACCTGTCAACTCCAATTTGTGCCATCCATGAACTTCTGGGTAAGGGGCCATTCACTGGCCATTAACCTGCCAGGAGCTACTCTTAAGGAAGACTGATTCTCCCTCCCCGAGAAGCCATCAACTGCCATAGCTCCTCAGTTAGCAGTGGAACTCATGAAGTGTTTCTTGCTTCATGCTGGAGTGTTGACCAACTCACCCTGTGTGGACAGCCACCAGGCTGTGGCCAGTGCAGGGCAGTACAGGGTTTTACAGTCAGTGCAGGTCTATGCATGCAGTGCAGGTCTGTGCAGGCAGGGCAGGTCTGTACAGTCAGTGCAGGTCAGTGCAGGTTTATGCAGGCAGGGCAGGTCTATGCATGTAGTGCAGGTCTATGCAGGCAGTGCAGGTCTATGCAGGCAGTGCAGGTCTATGCAGGCAGGGCAGGTCTGTACAGTCAGTGCAGGTCTATGCAGGCAGGGCACGTCTATGCAGGCAGTGCAGGTCTGTGCAGGCAGGGCAGGTCTATGCAGGCAGGGCAGGTCTATGCAGGCAGTGCAGGTCTGTGCAGGCAGGGCAGGTCTGTGCAGGCAGTGCAGGTCTATGCATGCAGTGCAGGTCTGTGCAGGCAGTGCATGTCTGCGCAGGCAGGGCCAGTCTGTGTAAGCAGTGTAGGGATATGCAGGGTAGTTCAGAGATGTACAGGACTGTGCGGGGCAGTTCAGAGATGTGCAGGACTGTCCAGGGCAGTTCAGGGCTGTGCAGGGCTGTGCAGGGCAGTTCAGGGCTGTGCAGGGCAGTTCAGGGCTGTGCAGGGCTGTGCAGGGCTGAGCAGGACAGTTCAGGGCTGTGCAGGGCTGAGCAGGGCTGTGCAGGGCTGAGCAGGGCTGTGCAGGGCTGAGCAGAGCAGTTCAGGGCTGTGCAGGGCAGTTCAGGGCTGAGCAGGGCTGTGCAGGACTGAGCAGGGCTATGCAGGGCAGTTCAGGGCTGTGCAGGGCTGAGCAGAGCAGTTCAGGGCTGTGCAGGGCAGTTCAGGGCTGAGCAGGGCTGTGCAGGACTGAGCAGGGCTGTGCAGGGCAGTTCAGGGCTGTGCAGGGCTGAGCAGAGCAGTTCAGGGCTGTGCAGGGCTGAGCAGGATAGTTCAGAGATGTGCAGGGCTGTGCAGGGCAGTTCAGGGCTGAGCAGGGCAGTTCAGAGCTGTGCAGGGCTGTGTAGGGCTGTGCAGGGCTGTGTAGGGCTGTGCAGGGCTGAGCAGGGCTGTGCAGGACTGTGCAGGGCTGAGCAGGGCAGTTCAGGGCTGTGCAGGGCAGTTCAGGGATGAGCAGGGCTGTACAGGGCTCAGCAGGGCTGTGCAGGGCTCAGCAGGGCTGAGCAGGACAGCACAGGCAGCTGTTGGTTGTGAGTTAGTGCAGCGGAGAGGGGCTGACGTGAAGATACTGCTTTGCTCTGGTCCTTAGTGACCTCCGGCTCTGACAACCTTTGGCCCCCTGCTCTGTGATGTCCCCTGAACCTTGGGAGGGGTGTGATAGAGATGTCCCTCTTGAGGCTAGGGTTCCACTGACACTAATTCTCTGCACTCTGTTGTGACTGTCTGTGATCCACCATTCACTGCACAGAGAAACTTCTCTGATGAAGTCCGAGAGCTGCGCTCAGCTATAGTCACAGCGATGTGAATTTAGAGGGCATTTGGTTAAAACGTCCATCCTGGTTTGCTTTCTGATGCTGTGATAAAACTCTGGCTAAAACAAGTTGGGGAGGAGAGAGTTTATCTCATCTTACATTTCCAGATAATAATCCCTCCGTCAGGGGAAGCCAGGGCAGGAACTCAAGCAGGAGCTTGGAGGGATGCAGGGTCTGAAGCAGGGACCATGGAGGAACACTGTTTACTGCCCTGCTCCTCATGGATCATCCGACTTGCTTTTGTTTTTTTTAACATACAATCTGGGACCACCTGCCCACGGTGGGCTGGACCCTCTCACAACAACCATTAATAAAGAAATTGTCCCCCCAACCCAGACTTGCCTACAGGCCAACCTGATGGACACATTTTCTCAATTGAAATTCCCTCTTTTCAGAGGACCCTCCCTAGTGTTAAGTTGACAAAAACAAACAAACAAAATAACCAGGAAGCGCAGTCTTCACTAGCAGAAGACTGGTAGTATGTCCACCCCTGGGGCTGTGAACCCCCCAGTAACAGGCATGTGGTTCTTCCTGTGGGGCAGACCCAAAACCCAATCAGAAAGCACCTGTACCCCCACATCTGCATCACTATCATACCCATGGGCATTTCTGGCCATGCTGATCACCACTGCAATTCCATGGTTCACAGGCCTTAATGGTGGGGGTCGGGGTGGGGATGGGGGTGGTGGTGATGCTGGTGGTGGTGGTGGTGATGGTAGTGATGGTGGTGGGAGTGGTGATGGGGGTGAGGGTGGTGATGGTGGTGGGGGTGGTGATGGGGGTGAGGGTGGTGATGGGGGTGGGGGTGGTGATGGGGGTGGCGGTGATGATGGGGTGGCGGTGGTGATGGGGGTGGCGGTGGTGATGGGGGTGGCGGTGGTGATGGGGGTGAGGGTGGTGATGGGGGTGGGGGTGGTGATGGGGGTGAGGGTGGTGATGGGGGTGAGGGTGGTGATGGGGGTGGGGGTGGTGATGGGGGTGGGGGTGGTGATGGGGGTGGCGGTGGTGATGGGGGTGGCGGTGGTGATGGGGGTGAGGGTGGTGATGGGGTGGGGGTGGTGATGGAGGTGGGGGTGGTGATGGGGGTGGGGGTGGTGATGGGGGTGAGGGTGGTGATGGGGGTGAGGGTGGTGATGGGGGTGGGGGTGGTGATGGGGGTGGGGGTGGTGATGGGGGTGGCGGTGGTGATGGGGGTGGCGGTGGTGATGGGGGTGAGGGTGGTGATGGGGTGGGGGTGGTGATGGAGGTGGGGGTGGTGATGGGGGTGGGGGTGGTGATGGGGGTGAGGGTGGTGATGGGGGTGGGGGTGGTGATGGGGGTGAGGGTGGTGATGGAGGTGAGGGTGGTGATGGGGGTGGGGGTGGTGATGGGGGTGGGGGTGGTGATGGGGGTGGCGGTGGTGATGGGGGTGAGGGTGGTGATGGGGGTGGGGGTGGTGATGGGGGTGAGGGTGGTGATGGGGATGGCGGTGATGATGGGGGTGGGGGTGGTGATGGGGTAGCGGTGGTGATGGGGGTGGCGATGGTGATGGGGGTGGTGGTGGTGATGGGGGTGAGGGTGGTGATTGGGGTGAGGTTGGTGATGGGGGTGAGGGTGGTGATGGGGGTGAGGGTGGTGATGGGGGTGAGGGTGGTGATGGGGGTAAGGGTGGTGATGGGGGTGGCGGTGGTGATGGGGGTGGGGGTGATTCCTTCACTGGCATCAGAACCCAGCTTCTTCAGCTTTCCCATGTAGACCATAGACTAGTAGCTCTCCAGGAATCCTCTTGGCCTTCAGCACTAGATTGGAACTGCGGAGACGTCCTGAGCTGAGCAGTTCATCGCCCTCAGCCTCTCGAGTGAGCAGTCAGCTGTTGTTGGGTGACCCAGGACCTGCCGTGTAAACTATCCCCTTTGAACGTAGTTGGTTCACTAATTCTGTTCCTCTAGAGAATTCGATCAACACACATACTATGATAGGGATATAACGTCATTCATGGTGGGGGACTGTGGAACTAGGAACGCCATTGCTGTGTGTCTGGGCTCAGAGTAGGCAGAACGGGTGTAAGGAAGTGAAGCTGGCCACGTGGACCATGACAGGCTGAGCTGGAACCACTGGGGGGCGCTGCACTCCAGCTCAGCCTGTCCCACCTTTGGGCCTCCAGCACAGTGGGGACCTGGAAGGAAGCTCCAGCCCCCATCTTATAGATTCGTACTTAAGAGGGCCTCAGTGTGGTCCCCTTCGGCCTGTGCCACAGAGGGCCTGGCTGCCATGCCCCTTCTACCTGTACACAACACATGAATTGTCTTGGGACCTCAGTTGCCTGGGCCAGGCCAGGAAGAGTTCCAGCAACAGCAACAGTAGCCCTGGGCAGGATTTAGGCCAACTGCAGGGCTGTGTCCAGGAATTCACCTCTCTTGGGAAAGAGCACATGCCCACAGACAAAGAAAACACCACTCAGTGTGCATGGGGCGGGGAGTGTGGACAACAGCCCTGGGCCTGATCAGAAGAGCTTGTCCCCAGACAGAAGAGCATCCAGGGGTGGATGCTGAGTTGAGTGTAGAAGCTGAGAGAAAGACTGGCTTACCACCATGAAGGCCTAGGCAGGGCATAGCTGTGTGGGGCCCCTGAATCTTCTTTTAATTTCTTTCAGAGTGTATGTGTGTTATGTATGTGCGCATGGTGTGTGTGTCTGTCTGTATCTGTGTGTACATATACACATACACCTGCCATAATACATGTCCAACGACAACTTTGGGTGTGAGTTCTTGCCTATCATCTTGTTAGAGATGGCTCTCTTGTCTTGGCTGCTGCATACACTGGGTCAGGGACCTTGCAAGTGTCTGGGGCTTCTCCAGTCTCCTCCTCCCATCTTACCCTGGGAACTCTAGCCTTACAGACACGGTACAGTTCTGGATCCAAGTTCAAACCCTCATAGTCATCTTCCCAATTCTGGGACCCCCGTTTCTGAGCTTTTGTGGAATGGTGGTCCTCTTTGGGGGTCAGGCAAAGGCAGGCTGGGTGGGACCCTCCCTGAACATGCCTGGCTCTGTCTGCACCTACTCTGCCCAGCCTCACACAGACACCTAGAAAAAGAGATTTGGGGGGTAAAATTCAACACAAAATCTACATAATTATCAGTGTGCCAGATGCCACACCCTGAAGCCGACTGTTTCTAAAATTGATCTTGTTATTGAGTTCTGATAATTCCCAGAGAAAGAGATCTCTCAGTGTGTGCAACTGCGTGACATTATGACAGATGTCATCTACAACTTCTCTATAATCGTGCTATTGAGGGGGTGGGGTCAGAGAGCTGGCTCAGCAGATTAAAGCAAGCACTGCTCTTCCAGAGGACCCACGTCTCGGAAGCCGCATGCTGGAACAGACTTCCGCAAATTGTCCTCCAGCCTCCACACAGGTGCTATGGCATGAACATAAACGAAATTAATAAATATGTAATTTAGAATTCTTTTAAAATCTCTTCATGTGGCCAACATGAGGACCTGAGTTTAAATACCAAAATCCGTGTTTAAACAATCAAGCAAAAAACATACTATTAACAGTCTTACGTACATCTAAATGCCAGCACTTTGACAATCAGGTAATAGATGGAGACAGGAGGGTCTCTCGCAGTTCACTGGGTGAGTAGACGAGAAGGAGAGACCCAGCCTCAAACATGGGGGAGGATAAGGTTGTCCACAACCACAACAAGCACACACACACTCTGGAGAGCACGCAAGTGCACACACACAAACACAAACACACCATACAACACACAAATTTGAGTAACTTTTCCATCTTGTGTTGGGCGTCATTCCCAGCTGTCCTGGGGTACATGTGCATTGGTGAGATACTCCCCAATCATCTCCCCAGTAGCCTGTCTCTCTTGAACTTGGGGAGTTTGAGTAAGAATGGGAGGGGCGCAAGGCCTGTGGCAATGATGAAGGCCAGAGGATGTAACCCAGGTGTTCAGATCTCCTCCGACCCTGCTCCAGCCCTGGCCAGCCTGCAGCCCCTCAGGGCGGGCAGCCAGCTCCTGCCATCTGCTGTGATTTATTGGAGGGAGTCAGTGATTAATCAGCCAGTCAGCCCGAGAGCAGCCATTTTCCCTTCCTTTCCTGCCCCCTGACCCCCAGCACAGTCCAGGCAGTGCCTGGGCAAGTGTATTAATCACACACTTTAAAAATATTTAAAGGAGAAGCCCAGGCCTGGAGCAGAGTTCCTTCTAATGGACTCGGCAGCAGAGGGTGAGTATGCTAATTAGGAGATAAAACAAACGGGGCTGTTTGAAATGCAAATGAGCTGGTGGAAGCGCTTCTGGTGCCTCCCTTCCCTGCTGCCTAGGCGGAGGCTAAATCTTCCCTCTTCCCACTAACAGGAAAGGATAGCCACTGATTGCAAAGCTGAGAGGTGCTAGCTCTTGCTTTTACCGCTCTCGTGTGTGTGTGTGTGTGTGTGTGTGTGTGTATTGTAAATATTTGCTCACAGGCATGTGGAAAACAGTGGTCATCCTCAGGTGTTGTTCCTCATCTACAGTCACCTGGAGTTTCTGATATCTGTGTGTGTGTGTGTGTGATATTTGTGAGTGCGTGTGTGTGTATTTGTGAGTGTGTGTGTGTTATGAGTGAGATGTATGTCAGGTGTTCTCTCATTCTCCATCTTATTCCTTTGAGACAGGCTCTCTCACTAAGCCTGCAGCTTGGGGTGCCGCCAGTATGGTTCCTCCTGCGTCTGCCTCATGGCGCTAGGTTTACAGACACTGGTACAAACATAACCAGCTTTCCATGGGTGCCGGGGATTTAAACTCCAATCCTCACAGTTGTACTTTAAGTGCTTTTCCCCACGGAGCCATTTCCCCAGCCTTTTGCTGTCCTTTTATAAAATACTTAAGAAATGTTTCCGAAATTATAATTATGCCATTTTCCCTTCCCTTTCCTCCCCAACCCTACCATATACTAAACGCCTGCTCTCAAATCCTTGTCCTTTTTCTTCTTTCTTTTCCTTTTTTAACAGATGGCATGTCTCACTGGCCGGAGGCTCTCTCGTAGATTAGCTGACCGGGAGGGCTGAGCATCTGCCTCTCTCTGCTTCTCCGTCTCCAGCACCGGGATTACAGGTGTAATCCACCACACTCCACTATTTCATGTGGATTCTGAGGATCAGACTCCCATCCTCATGCTTGTGTGGCAAGCACTTTACCAAACCAGCTGCCTCTCAGTCCCACCCCCTCTTCTTCTATAAGGATCAAGGGGCGGAGAGAACATCTCGCAAATGCTGGTAGTCAGAGCTGCCCCAGTCCCTCCAGCTCTCTCTAGCTAAACCTCTCTGCCAAGTCCATCAGCTCCTGTCATTGCTTCTACCTGTGCCCAGCCCTGGGTAGCCAGGTGGGCTCCGTGCCTACCTCCTATCCTAAGAACCCATCTCCGTCCTCCTAGCTGCTGCCACTCTAACCCTTTCCCTCCCCTAACCCCCAAAGGGTCTCTTTCACTGTGCCCCTACTTTCACTTGCATTTACTCTCCACCTTCTGGACAGAAGGACACTGGTTGGCCCCCACCGACCCTTAGGTCTCCATCACTTCCTCAGAGAAATCTACCAGCTCCTCCCTAGTGCTCTTGTGGATTCTGGTACCCTTTGAGTGTCACAAAGTAAGGCTGTGTCTGTATCTTTGTCATCCCTCAAGATGGTAGATGCTTCCTCGGAGAGCTGTTTGCTTCCCAGCATGCCCTACAGCTGCGGGCACAATGCGAGCCAGCATTTACTAAATGCTTGTGGAGAATCACACTGACCGCAGGGAGACTCATAAGCTAGTTGGATGCCATAACTGTCTTGGCGTCTGCACAGGGGACCTCACAGCCCACGAATGACTCATTACCGGCTCTAAGACCTGACTGGAGAAGCGGAGGGAGCTCTTCTCCCAGGAGTCCCCTTGCCGAAGACACACAATGCTCAACCTAGAGGAAATGGGCCCCAGTTCACTCCCAGTGACTAAATGAATCCCTCACAACATCCACTAATGACATATGGCCTTCAATTTGCTTGGTCTCTTGATAGAACAGAGCTATTCTCAGGTGGGCATTTCCACCCACCCTGAGCCTCATTGTGTGTGTGTGTGTGTGTGTGTATACATATGTTGTGTGTGTGTGTAGACCAGACGTTGACATCAGATGTTGTTCTCTGTCACTCTCTGTCACCTTATTTTTTGAGACAGTCTCTCACCGAACCCGAAGTTCACCAGTTCAGGCAGTCTGAGCAGCCCAGGAGTTCCGGGGACCCACTTCTCTCTGCCTCCCCCGCTGGGGTTAGAGAATCAGGCTGCCACCTGGCTTTGTATGTGGGGGTCCTCTCTTTGCCTTGCCCCTTATGAGGTTAGTAGCTGTTGGGAAGGGAGAAGCGTTCTTCTTGGAGACGTAGTCACTGGTCGGTGTCTCACTCTGCTGGGTGGCCTCACACCGTTTACACACAGGCAGCATCAAGCAGTGAACTTAGCAGGTTATTAAAAGAAGAGGGGATACAAAGTTAGCAGGAGTGTGTTGGAGAGGTATAATTGGGAAATGGGGGGGGGTGATCATACATCAAGATGATTCTCAAGAACAAAGAAAATTGTAATTAAAAAGAATGTTAAGGCATAAAGTATCTAAGTGTGGCTTCAGTTAACTCTCCCACTCCTACTCCAGTCTGAAACACACACACTCACATGCACACATACACATTCACAGGCACACACACTCACACGCGCACACACGCAGTCCCCTTCCCTGGCTTTCTCACTAGCCCCCCACCCCCACCCCACTCTGTACTGTAGCTCTTGTTAGACTGCACACAGACCAGAAGCTGAGAAGTTAAGGCTACGAGGGTTTGTTGGGCAAAGAAGGACAGTAGCAGGTGAGTCCTGGACTGCCCTGCAGGGCCTGCAGTCACCCATAGAGGGCGCTGCAGAACACAGGGTGTGGGACAGCAGACAGATCTGCTTGGTGGACAGTCTGCTTTGCTCAGCCACGGCTGGGGTCTTGCCAGAACAGCGTGAGGACCACGCACACAGCTGGGAGGCAGTCCTTTCTCACAGTTGGGTTCTCCTCCGTTACTTGGATTCCCCTGAGAATTAAGCTGGGACAGGGACTGAGCAGGGAGCAGGGAACTAGACGGGAAACAGTCAACTAAAGTACTCAGTGTCAAGGTGGCATCCTGTGAGTGACTGGGAGTGAGTCAGAGACCTCCTGAAGAGTCAATGACTTGCTCCTCCGACCCACAGCTTGAGCAGTGGTTCTCAACCTGTGGGCCGTGACCCCTATAGATATCCTGTGTATCAGCTGTTCACCCTGCAATTCATAGCAGTAGCAGTGGAATAATTTTCTGTCTGGGGGTCACCACAGCACGAGGAACTGTATTAAAGAGTTGCAGCATTAGGAAGGTTGAGGACCACTGATCTTGACAGATGAAGAGCAGAAGGCATTTATCCAGCTGATCTGTCTCTACTGGCACAGGCTGGTGAATAGGCAGGGAACGGAGCTCAGCGGGTAGAGCGCTTGCCTAGCGTGTAAGAATCCTTGGTTCTACCCCCAGCATAAAGTAGGCATGGAGGCACAAGTCTGTTGTCCCAGCATTTGAGAGGTAGAGGCAAGAGATCAGAAGTTCAAGGTCATCTTTCCTATATGGACTGGTCTCTGATGTTTCTGGGGCACTGGTTAAGGTCCATTAGCACCCCATATCCAACATGGAGTGCTGTCCAAATACAGATGAGTGAAGTTTACCAAAGCCGGAGAAACAAGTGACAGCAGGGCAACCATGGCTGAGGGTGGCAGGAGTTTGCTTGGGGATCCTACTGAAGGGAAGGTGCTGACGTAAACATCCAAGAGGGGAACCAGCTTAGGACGTGAACTCTGCAGGGCGCTGTAGTAGTAGTTGGGACCAAATGCCTAGTGAAAGGAGCTTGGGGAGGAAGGGCTAATTTGGGCTCTCAGTTCAAGGTTACAGCCCACCAAGGCAGGGCAGGCAGGGCAGTCAGGGCAGGCAGGCAGGGCAGGCAGGCAGGGCAGTCAGGCAGGCAGGCAGGCAGGGCAGGCAGGGCAGGCAGGCAGGCAGGGCAGGCAGGGCAGGCAGGGCAGGCAGGGCAGGCAGGCAGGCAGGGCAGGCAGGCAGGGCAGGCAGGCAGGGCAGGCAGGGCAGGGCAGGCAGGGCAGGCAGGGCAGGCAGGGCAGGCAGGCAGGCAGGCAGGGCAGGCAGGGCAGGCAGGACAGGCAGGGCAGGCAGGCAGGGCAGGGCAGGCAGGCAGGGCAGGCAGGGCAGGCCTGGCAGCAGGAACTTGAGGCAGCTGCCCACATTACTAAACCCCTGGTCAGGAAGCAGAGCGATGAACACTGGTGTTCAGCTCACTTTCTCCTTTTTATTCAATCTGGAGCCCCAGGCCATGTGATGGTACCATTCACAATAAGGGTGAGTCCTCCACCTAGAAATTCTGTCACAGAAATGCCCAGAGGTTTGTCTCCTAGGCGACCCTAGATCCCCTCAAGTTGACAGTATCACCATCACAAGTAGAAAGTGGAGTTGGGAAAGAATGGCCAAGAACTCGGGGCAGAAGAACTTCAGAGCCTTTTCACAATGTGCCAGGGCTCCGGGGTGTCGCCTCAGCCCAGGGTGTGTGTGTGTGCCGGGCAGAGTGTCCAGGGTTTGAGGTCTCGGTGCAGGTGGAGTTAGTGGTAGCTTCACTCGGCAGTAAAAACCTACGATGCTTAGTCCCAGCTGTGCAGAGTCGCTGTCGCTTCAGGTGAATCACAGCTCACAACCTCGTACCTATTTCCTCATATGAAAAGGGGCATGCAGGGGCTGGGCAAGTCTGTTTCCTCCCTTCCATGTCCAGGAGACCATGCTTTAAGCAAGGGTAAAACAAACAGTCAGATGCAATCTCAGTCGTGTGTGTGTGGTGTGCATGACATGATTCCCTACTCCCACATGTATATCTGAGATGAAACTCATGCCGTCAGGCTTGCAGCAAGCACTTTTACCGGCTCAGCCATGCCATCGGCCATACCTGGCTTCTTTCACTTAGGTTCTGGGTCTCATGCTTGGATGGTAAGCATGTTACCAACTAACCCATCTCCCCTGTCTTAGTTCTACTTTGGGTTGTGACCCATGTTGACTATGGTACCCTGGACCGATTCTCATGATCTAAACAGTTTCCAAAAAAACAAACAAACAAAAGCCCCCAAAACAGGATCCTTTGGGTTCAGGGCAGGAGACTGTGACCGCAAAATCCCAAAGCTGTATTAGTGAGAGGTGCCACTAAGAGGAGGAGCCTGGCTCCCTCGCCTCTCACAGCCAGCGATGTCCTTCTGCCTGGGACATAGCAAAGGCTCCAGCTGCAGCTTATCCTCCTAGAGTGGCGCGTGGCAAAAACCAGCAGGTGAGCCGTCTGATGAATCCCAGCACTGGAGAGCTCAGCTTGCTCTCTGCATTCATTTCTTACTGCTCACCCTCTGGTGAGAAGATCATGCCCACACCGTGTTAGCTGACTCTCTGAGTGCCCAGCACACAGCAGAGACGGACAATCTGTTTACCGACTGCTTTACAGTGTCCAGTGGTGACTGCCGGTAATTCCTGCTTTCTTCTCCAACCCTTCGCTCCTCTCTCCCCCCCTCCATCCTCACCAGCACACCCTCATCATGCCCCTGATGAATGGCCAGTCCCTTGGAACAGAAGGAGGGGGCATTTTCAGGGTCCTACTGGAGGCTGTGTAGTGCCTTGTCCTGTCTGACACCTTTATTAATCGCTCAGCCAGGAAGATAAACAGCTTGTTAATTAAATTTGCAGATGTTGCTAAGTCGGGGGGGTGTTCTGACCATTTGGTAAGTGGGAGATAGAGTAGTCTCACTTTGGGCCTCAGGCGAAGTCAGCCTGGGTAGCAGCCAAGACTGCTGACCTGGGAGTGTGGGTTACCGTGATGCTAATGGTAGCCAGCTTTTCTTGAGCATTTACTGTCTGCCAGGCACTGTGTGTGCCCCAAAGTGCTAGCCTGGGTTTCGGCTACTCACATGCAAGGGCATGGCACAAGTGCCTCTTCTCCCTCGGGCCTTTGTTCACTATCTGTGCAGAATGCAGATCCATCCGTGGGATGGTTCCAGAGCTTTGGTGTTATGGCTGTCACCAAAGACAAGCAGGTACCCATCTTCTAGTTCATAGGGTGACCAGCTTGTGGGACCCTGGCCCTGAACGCCCCCAGGGCATCGGATGTGACTGTAGGATATAGACATTGGCGTGAAGATTTGAGGGACTGGTGAGCGGGGAAAGTTGAAACCCGGGAGTCTTTAGCTGTGTGCAGCATCTAGGCGGTCTGTGGGAGGTCGTAGGTGTCTGCTTGTTCGAAGGGGTCTAAGCATTACTGGTGTTCTTGGGACCACCTGCCCCCAACAGGACACTTAGACAAGTGGTACTGGAAAGCAGAGGGACAATCTACTGATCTACTCCCTGGGGCCACATTGGGAAGAGGAACAAATAAAGAGGTTCGCTCCCCCACTATCTCCATCTTCAGAGCCCTGGTGAGGTTCAGGTTTAAACAGATGACGAGAGATGCGCACAGTCAAGCAGTTCTGGTCAAGATGTGGGCTTGCCCATCATTGTTATCTGGGCTCCAGGCCGTCCTGCAAGGTGTTCTCAAAGAATGTCAGAACTGTGTGAAATCTCCTGGGAGACAAGCTCCCCCTCTGGTCGGCAGCAGGTGTCAGCCGCTTCCTTCTCCCAACATGAGATTCCTGGGGAAATTCTAATTTCTTGGGGTCCATTGTCTCAATAGTCTGACAGCGAAAGGGAGGGGGACAAGTGTCCCTTTAGAATTTCTTAGTTTCTACCAGGACACTTGCCTACAGACTCTGGCAGGATTTGAAGACCGGAGCAGTGGTGAGGTTTGTACAGCTAGGCTGGAGGTAGGAGTGGCTAAGGGCATGAGATTTTAATAGGGGCAGGCGGCAGGGACCTGGAGCTGTCTGTCAGTTTGAGCATTTGAAGAGTCTAGGGCTAAGGTGATTTGAGAATTTAGGGATCTAGGGAGTGAGAGGGAGCGACCCAGAATTTGGGGACATGAAGGCCTAGAGAGATATAGGGGTTTGTCATGTAGGTGTGCTTGGAGATTAGGGGAGGTTCCAGAGTTAAGAGTGTCCCAGAAATCTGGAGCTCTGGAAGTTTGAAGAGCAGGAGACAAAGAGAAGCAGGAGCTGAAAGTGGAACATGGCTCAATGGCGCCACTTAGTGTTCCGACTCCCTACTGCAGCCAAAACGGCACCGACAAGACTGGGAGCTTGTGTGTGCATGCACACGCATGATGCATTTTTGTATCGGGTATATGTGTACACGTGTGTAGAGGCCAGAAGGAGAGCCTGTGATGTTGGTCTCCAGATGCTATCTACCTTGTATTTTGAGTCAGGGTTTCTCACTGGTGGGGAATTTACCAAGCGGGGGCTAGCTAGCCAGTGAGGCCCAGTAACATGCCTGTCTCCAGAGCACTGGAATTAAGTGTGTCCCACCACAGACAGTGGTTTTGGTTGGTTAGTTAGTTGGTTGGTTGGTGGGTTGGTTGGTTGGTTAGATTCAGGGGGTAGAACTCAGATCTCACACCTCCAAGACAAGGATTATACTGACTAAATCAGCTCCCAGCCTCTGGTATCTGTTTACAAAGACAGGGCTGGGCTAGGAGTGCACTTCTGTTCCCTGAAGAGCCAAATTCAAGATTTCCACAGGGAATGAGACAAATGGCTTCAGGGCTTCCTTTAGGGATTGGGGGCGGAGGGGCACTAAAGGGTCCGTGTATTTATAGAGCAGAAATGAAGTTCAGGAGATGTCCCAGAGTGGACAACTGTTGAAAGGCCAGATATAAAGTCCCTCTTGAGGAAACTGGTGTTTTAATTCTAGCAAAAACAAAGCTATTCTAAAGAGACACTCGTACCCCTCCCTTTGGCTGTCAAACTACTAAAACTATGGACCCCATGAAATTGGCATTTCCCCAGCAATCCCATGCTTAGGGACCCTGGTGCCAGGCAGAGGGAGCTTGTCCCCCAGGAAGAGATTCTACATGATGTTGACAACTTGTCACCTCATCTAGGAGGAGACACAGAAAGTGAGACAACATAGGTCAGTGAGGTCAGTGATGGGCAGGACCACTTCTTGGCCAGGATGGATCAGCCATGCACACCTCTGGCCCTCTGTTTAAACCTGAACTTCTTGAATGTTAGTGTCTCCAAGATGGGTGTCACTGGCCTTTGTTCCTCTTCCCAGTGTGGCCACCAGGAATTAGCTCTCCCTTCTCAGCTTCTCCCTATTACTAGCCTGTTTAATTGGCCTACTAAGGACAGATTGCTGAGCCTGGACTGTGTCCCTGATGACTCCACCGACACACCAGCACATGTAGACAGGCAATCATATCCTCTTCTCCTGTTTCTCTCTCTCCCCTTAGCTGGGCTGTGGGGGTTGGGTTAGTGAGCAAGGCACTCTGTGTGGAGAATCTGGGGACATAGAGGGACTCTATTTGAGGAAGATAGCTCCGCTAGGTTCAGAACTGGAAGCTGAGTTCACAGGCAGAGCAGAGGACACTGGCAGCATCTGTGGTCCATTTGGCCATCTCCCACCTAATGCTAGACTCTGCTGCTTGGGTTGGATGACAGCCGTATCAAAGCCTAGGATGTATCTAAAGGTTGTTTAGGAGGTTTCAGCAATTGCTAAAATTGAACTGTGACCTTTTGGGAAGAAATGACCATTCCTATGACAGAGTGTTTGCACCTGAGCAGAGCACCCCGGTCTGCAGCTCCGTGGTTAGGTACCACTCACTCAGGCTCCCTACTCCCAGCACAGCGTCTCAGTCACTGCCTTCCAAATGTCACAGAGACGGGACCCCTTGGTCCTGTTGCTCAGAGCTAGCAGAAGAACACAACTTTTATATAGAAGTTTAAGGACATCTTTGGCCACGTGGTAAGTTCGAGGTCTGCCCAGGCTACTTGATACTTTGTCTTAGGATGGGGAGGGGTGCTGGAGAGATGGTTTAGAGTTTGCTGTTCTTGCTGCTCTTCCAAGATGACTGGAGTTCATTTCCCAGCACTCAGATCAGGCTGTGCACAACTGCCTGTAGGTCCAGGAGACCTGATGCCCTCTTCTGACCTCCAGGCACCCGCACACATGTGCACATACAGGCAGATGCCTCTTCTGACCTCCAGAGACCCACACACACGTGCACATAGAGACAAATGCCCCTTCTGACCTCCAGAGACCCACACACATGTGCGCATACAGACAGATGCCTCTTCTGACCTCCAGACACCCACACATACACATGCGCATACAGACAGATGCCTCTTCTGACCTCCATGCTCTGATATGCTAATAGGAACCACAGATAGTCTTTTGTCCCTTCTGCCTTTTGGAATTTGGGGAAATGGTGCTTCCTTGGGATCTGACAACAAACACGTACACACATACATGTTTTTAAATCTGGAGGAGGAAGAGGAGGCAGAAGCAGCAGGCACTGAGGCCATCGGTTGATGCTGATCCTGGGATATGAGTGCTTGCCTTGTTCGATGCCTTCCCATGACTCTGGGTTCTATGGAAGCCCAGAACGGTGAAGGTGAAGCAGTCAGTCTCCCAGCTAGGGAGCAGGGATCCATATAACAATACTGAGTTGTTAGAAGCCCCCCACAACCCCCGTTTGAGTCCTTTGGCCTCAGGGATGGAAGGGGAGACCCAGAGGCTGCCAAAACCTGGGGTTGCTCATCCTTGCTTCCACCACCACAGTGGTGCCCTTCGGCCTTCACTCACAGCATAGTTAGAAGGATTCCACTCCGGGTCCAGTGAGGGCTCGGCAGGTAGGGGCTCTTGCTACCAAGCCCGAAGATGAGTTCCACCCCCAGGACCCACATGGTGGTAGGAGAAGCAGCTCCTGAAGGTTGTTCTCTGACCTCCAGGAGGGCACTGTGCGGTGGTCATGTGTGTGCACATGTGTGATCTCGCATACACACACCCTGAATAAACGTAATAAGAATGTGTTTTTAAAGGGCTCCACTCAAAGCTGCTGTCCATAAAGGAGGGGCACAGCCATCTCTCCCGCAAGTGAGGGATTGACTGACAATTCCTACAGGTAAAGAGTGCAAAATGCAAGTTAATTTCCTCGAACCAAGAAATCCTTGACACTTCAGCCAATGATGAGTGGGCTCTAAATCCCCCGGGAAGACAGGAGCATGAGCTACGACCAGCCCTGCTGCCATCGAGTCGGCAAACTCTGCTGCCTCAGCACTTGGGACTGGGCCAGAACTGAATTTTCAGAGCCAGTCCCTCATGGGGGAATCAGCAGAAAGGGGGCCCACCTAAGGCACAACTGCAAATCAACTCAAAATAGGTATTTGGCATCAATGCATCTGACTTAAAGACATCTGACAAACCTTTATCCGGGATGGGGTGTCGTTCAGTCGGCCGTGTGTGCACCGAGCCTCAGGTTTCACTCCCAGCACCACATACACTGAATGTGATGGAGCACACCAATAACCCCAGCACTCTGGGGTAGAGACACAAGTTCATGGCATATCAGCTGATAGATTTTTTTATCCCAATAATAGGTTTCTCCACCAATGCAGTAAGCCAGACCAAGCTGAATTAAAAAGACCAGGTTTGTTGGGCCAAGCACTCTCAGGTGACTGCCCAGCTCCCAGAGGTGAGGCCGGGAAGTGGGCAGAAGAAATCACTTGACTGTTCTTGAGGAGGGGGTTTAAATACCCTGTAGGCATGGTCTTAAGCAGGTAGCAGTTTCAGGGGAAAGAGCCTGGACTTTTGGAAGTCTTTCTGAGAGGGGCAGAGTTTGTAATGGGGCAAACTGGAGACTCCAGCCTAACATCCCAACCTTCTTTGATGTATGGTGCCAGTTCAAGTCTGGCTACTTCCTGTTGGCATGGGATGATGTGGGGAGGGGGAGTCGGGGGTCAGTGGTCTCACACTCAGTGGGAAGAATGGATGAAGAAGCAATCGGTCAACTGCCACCCCGGAGACCTCAGGAAGCTGTTTCTTGAGGAAGCGGAGAAGGCAAGTTGCTAGGAGGAAAAAAAAAATAGGTAATTATCACTGGCTCTATGAATGGGCTAGCCATGGGAAGAGTGGGCATTCCCAGTATGAATGAATGGATACATGCCCTGATTGTGTTGATAAGACAAATATAAATGAGCAAGACATAAGAGCAGATAGGCCCTTCATTGGGTCATTTAGAAAAACTGGAGGGTAGAGGGTCCCAGTTGCTGGACAGATTATTTATCCTGGATAGGTGCCCACCTGAGCCTGCAGAGGGGGTGCCAGCACTGATATCCCAGGAACTTGGCAGCTGAAGGGTCGTAAGGTCCATGGTGTAGGGTTCTGTCCCCTGGGGCTCTAGGAGATAGCAGCTTGAGGAATACCCAGTCCCCCAGGGAGAGTGGGGCAGGCTCAGGGGCAGGTGAGTCTATTGGCGTGGGGACAGGGAGAGAGCTGTCATGTGAGCTGAGGAGGGACCTCAGGTGGGAGAGGTAGGGTAGGTATCCAGTCAGCAGATGGGTCTGGGCCAGGAGGTGATAGCTGAGGGGAAGGCCTTCTGTAAAGGAGCTCAAAAGGGCTCAGGCCTGTAGGAGAATGTGGGGTGGTCCGGAGGCGGGTAATGGGGAGAAGGAAAGGCCAAGATAACCTGAATTCAGTGGAGAACTTGGGGAGTTGTTTGATGAGTCCATTGGCCCTCTCCACCTTTCCCGAAGATTGTGGGCAGTAGGGGATATGGAGTTTCCAGGAGATGTTAAGGGCTTGAGACACACTCTCAATGACCCTGAAAGTGAAGGCTAGGCCATTGTCCATTTGGATGGTGTGTGGTACACCAAATTGAAGGATGATGTGGTCCAGGAGTCCCTGACCCACCACATTTGCTGTCCCCCTGGAGGCAGGGAACACCTCCATCCATCCTGTAAAGGTTTCAACAAGAGTTAAAAGATAAGTTAGAAGATAGCGTATATTTTCATGAGTGGGCATGTGGGTGACGTCAGCCTGCCAGTCCTTGCCCAGTTGGTGTCCTGGGAGCTGGTGCAAGGGCTGGTGTATCTGGAGGGCACACATCTGGCAGGAGGAGTGGACCTGTAAAATAGGGGCTTCAAAGATGGGTGAGATCAAAGAGGGACTCTAGAGACTGATTTTAGCTTCTACCAGGCCAGATTTCCTGATAGGGCAGCAGACCTCTTTCCCAGGAACATGCAGTGTCTGCAAAAGAGCAGTTTCAGAGGGGTGGAGTCAGCAGGGGTGAGCCACCACAGACTGGTGACCCAGCACCGTGCTTTCCAGCCCCACTTCAGTGAGGTTTTGTCGCCTATGGCTGGGAGCGATACAACAATGCTCAAAAGCTCTGTGCAATCCTCTTAGGGTCACAAAGAACCTAAAGGCTGGGACCAGTAAAATCCACTAAAGTTTAAGAACTTCTGAAAACTGTAGCCAGCGCTCTATCAGTTTATCAGAACTCTGTTTATCAGTGCTGAAATCTGAACCTCTGAAATTCCAGTGTAGTTCTAGCATAGAAAGGGGACAGAAGACCAAAACATCTTACATGCCTTAGGAACCTGTTTATCCTTTACTATGAAACCTGTGAACAAGGCAAAACTGTCTATTTTTAACAAGAAAATTAACTAATGAGCTAACGACCTACTGAGATGGTTGTAGCCTTGGTGTCCTGGGGGAGCTGTTAAACTGGCAAGGCTATCAGTACCCTGGTCATCAAACACCATCAGATCTGAGAAGGATGAACTTTGCCTAAGTGAGCAGAAGAGAAACAGCTTCCTGATGTATTCAGAGTGGCGGGGGCTTGCCAGTTACCTAGGCAGCTACCCTAGGTCCCTCCATGGGTGTTGGGGAACAGATTCCCAAGGCAGTATCAGTCTTAGTTGCCAGGCCCAGAAGATCTGGCAAATTTTCCTATGGAGTAGGAATTTAAAGAGACTGGTCTACCTTGTCTTGGCAAAGTAGGGCCATCAATTCTCCAGTGTCCTGCTTGTCCACTGTCTACACAGGATCTTGGCAGCAGAGGGGAAAGACAGTTTTTGTTTGTTTGTTTGTTTGTTTTTGCTCCATGACTGGCTTTGCTACATTTAAAACATGTTCCAGGTGGAAATTCTTCTGCAGTCATGCATCTTCCTTGGAGGAGATAAGGGAGCTGGATGGCTCTATCATGAAAAGCTTTTTTTATTAAATGCCATATTCTCAGATCTCTAAAGCATTTAAGGATCAGGGAATCATTATCTATTAGGTATATCTAAACTAGAACCTTGAGAAAATAATAATTCTGAAAAGCAAAGAAATTAGAAATACATTCTTAAATCAGTCTCTGTTAGTCTGAATAGACCGTAGGTAAGGAGAGTCCCCTGCCAGGCTGCTTAGGTCGCCGTCTGACCCCTGCCAGACTGCTTAGGTCGCCGTCTGATGTATCAAAAGATGAGAAGACCTCAGTCTCTGTTTCTCAGCTGTGGTTCTATGTTTTTATTTTAAGAATGAAAACATAGAGAATAACCAAAATTTGTAGAAGGCAAAACAAGTTTTAACAGTGTAAACAATGTAGTGTCTCTAAAATCAATACCAAGCAGATTACTCTACGTTACAAAATCTGATGGCCAGCAAGATGTCCCTCTATATGGATGCAGGGAGGTGCAGCTTTAGTACCTCAGTAAACATTATTGTAAATCCAATTTTTATAAACCTCATTTTTAGGATGGGACAGGGATTATCACATAGAAAGCCATCCTAATCCAAAATATCTTGTCTCCTTGGCGGGCCCACTCCGTGTGATCACCTTTAATCAAAATGGCAGTGAAGTCACATGACCTCCCTCTTCCTCCACGTGTATGTACTTTATTAAGGTGGTGACAAGCCACGTGTCGTTTCTCCAGAGTAGTTCCAATTTGGGTTACAAGTCTTATGCTAATTTTTTGTTACAGATTTTTAACCATATCCAATTCCTTAGCTGGTTTTTTATCAGGTAGAACAGCATAAAATAACTTTGATATTATCTATACCCCAATGACATGAATCTCTGTCGTTGCATCACATTCAGTGATCAGAAACACCAGAGGCAATCTCTGAGCCCGGGCAGCTAGTTGTAGTAGTAACAGCTGAGCTTGTTAAGTTTTTTCTGGACCAACAAACCTCTCTGCCAATGCAATAATCCAAATCAGACCGAGTTAGAAGAAGCCCGGGTTTAACAGATGCCAATGTCCCTGGGGAAAACACGGAGAGGACAAAAGAGGAGACCACGTGTTTGTTCTCTAGGGGGGCAGTTTAAATGGCCTGTAGGAGTGGTCTTGACCCTCCCTGGGGAGAAGTCACCGTTAGGTGGGCTTTCTTAGAGGTGGAGTCTGGACTGCGGCCACTCCCAGAGGAGGGGGCTTTGACCCCCCAGCCAAACATTCCAGACTCCTTGTATATATGGATGCCAGGGGGCTGGAGTGACGCTTCCAACAAACATTCCAGACCCTTTAGGTAAAGGAATGTCTCTCAGGTCTGGCTACTTCCTGTGGGCATGTGGTGACATGGGAGAAGGGAGAGCTGGGAGTTGGTGGGCTCACGCTCAGCGAGAGGTGTGGCTGGAGAGGCATCTGGTTTACTGCCATCCTGGAGACCTCAGGCATCTGTTCCTTGAGGGAGATGAGAAGGCAGGTGGCTAGGAGAAAAAAATATTTTTATTATTGGCCCTATGAATGGGGCTAGCCATGAGAAGGACCATTAACTGTCAGAAAGATTGGGACAGAGAAGTGCCCTGGTTGTTCATGAGAGGCTCGGATGAATAAGTGAGACACGAGAGCAGATATGCCCTTTTAAAACCAGATTTTAGTTGGTAAGTGTCCTTTTGAGCCAGGAGAGTTGGTACCAATGGTGAAGTCCCAGGAGCTCGTGCAGGTGTTGGCATTGTCTGGAGGGCCCTTTTCATGTTGGCCCAGACAGCAGGAGTGACCTGTAAAATATGCTTGAAAATGGGTGGGGTTAAAATAGGCTCTGGAGAATATTAATTTTTACCAGACCCGATATTTTATAAAGCAGCAGAACTTATTCAGGAACCTGCAGGCATCTGTAATACAACTGGAATAGGAACATTTTAGAAGACAATTAGAGGGAATTGAGAGCTCTGGATCTCTTAAGATACTCCTAAAACCTGTTAATCCTGGACTATGAAGCCTGTGAAAGAGGCACACCTGCCTGTAATTTTAGTAGGAAACTTAACAAATGAAGTAATGAGCTACCAGTACCTTAAGTCACCAAATGCCATTAGATCTAAGAGGGATAAAATGAGACAGCTTTTTTTTAGTACATCAGCCTTAGAAGCAGTGCTTGCTGTTAGGGGCTAAGTCCAAGAGGCCCAAAGATTTTCCTGTGGCAGGAAGATTTAGTCTACTTGCCTTGGGAGGATGAGATGATCAATCCCCGGTGTAGTGTCCAAGAAGCTGATGTGGTGGAAGGCCAGTTTTTGCTGTGTGGGTGGCTTTGCCATACCCAAAGGCAAGCCTCTATGCAGAAGGTCTTCTGTAACCATGTATCTTCTTAGAAGAGCTATAGGATGCTGCAGGAGCTGGCATGTTTCTTCTGTGTTAGAAGCTCTTTGGTTAAATGCCATACTCTCAGATCTGTGAAGGCATTTGAGAATTGGGTACCATTACCTGTTAGTTATATTTAAATTACATATGTAAGTTAAATTTAGACATGTATTTTACCCAGTTATTACAGTCTACCAATGCTAGTAAATGTAAGAAAATTAAAAAGAATATTTTAGTAAGTTAATGAATTTTGAAGGCAGAATGTCTCCTTGGTAGGTTCAATACACATGGGTACTCTTACCCATGGAGCTAAGGTCAAAATGGAGGTTACTCATGTGTTTGTGTTTCTAGAACTGTTGTAATCTGGGATATAAGTTTTACAGATCTTAAAACATGCACACATACACACAGAAATAAGACAAACATACTATGGAAACAAACACACATACACATGTAGACATAAAAGCATAGTGTGGCCACATTATTTTAACAGACAGACAAATAAAACTTTCATTTAGGAACCTGTGTCAGCTGACTAAGTTAAAGATCTTGGTGTAGGCAGGCGGCAGAAGCCAGGGAAGCACATAGGTAACCATTAAGGACCAGATTAGCAGACATTGCAATGGAGAACAGAGTGGAAGGACAGGGGGAAAATGAATCCATTGTAGAGAGTCCCAGCATGAGACAAACAGCAAGCAGCTAGAGAAGCTGGGAGGGGAGCGGGAAAGAGGAGTGGGAGCAGGAGCACAGCATCCAGAAACCTGGGCATGTGGAGGCTTGTTTGTTTTACATTAGGTGTTAGATAGCCCCAATTTAAAAGGATTTTTAGTAAAAGGTAACCCAAGGATGTTTGGAGATCAGGCCTCAAATTGCAAGTGTCCAATTTTACAAGTCTATGCCAAGTCTCAGGATTCAATGCCTACCGCAATGCATCCACCATGATAAGACCCTTGAGTGAGAATTGCGTGGACAGACGTCTCCGTCCCATGCAATCCCACCTCAGCGAGGACTGTCTCACTGCTTGTGGTGGGGTTGTGTGTCTGGCACAGCTGTAACTCTAACAGATGATCTGGAAACATACAGGCCCTGGGCCATAGGGGCATGTACTTGAAAAGGGGGAACTCACCCAGATGAAGCTGATGTTAGCCTGGTGGAGAGCATGGACGAGAAGGGCATTTTCTAACGGGTAGCCCTGGGCCAGTGGGGAAAGCAGCTCATCTCAGTGGGACCTCCAAATGTTAAGTTTCTTCGGCCTGGTAAGTCTCTCTGCCAACACAATAATCCAAATCAAACCAAATTGGACTGAGTTAGAAGAAGCCCTGGTTTAATGGATGCCAGTGCTCCTGGGCGCCCCCCCCCCGTCAGGGAAAACACAGATAGGAAAAAAGGGGAGTGTTCGTTCTCTGGGAGGCAGTTTAAGTAGCCTGTGGGAGTGGTCTTGACTCTCCCTGAGGAGGAGTCACCATTAGGTGGGCTTTCTTGGAGGTGGAGTCTGGACTGTGGCCACTTCCAGAGGAGGGGGCTTTGGCCCCCAGCCAAACATTCTAGACTCCTTGTATATATGGAAGCCAGGGGGCTGAGGTGACGCTTCCAACCAAGCAGAGCTATTACCAAGACACACGGAACACGTAAACTTAGGAATCCAAGACCAGTCAGAAACAAGCATGCAGTGACCACAAACATTCACACCCCCAGCGGAGCCTGATGTAATTCTGTGTGGCTCCCGTGTCCACAAGAAAACAGACAAGGGCAGGTCCATCCTTACATGCAAAATAGACAGGACCTCTCTAGCAGCAAGACAGACAAAACTTTCCTTGGGAAACAGACTTTGTTACAGATTATATAGGTTCTAAACCATGCCAGATAAGTTACTTACATATCCTGAAACAAGAGTTTACAGTACAGAACAGCACGCAAGAGGAATAAAAGAAGTTTTAGGAGTGAGGAAAGAGAGCCTTAAAGGTTAAAACACTTTGGAGGTGCAGCAGAGTTTACACAATTCAGGGTGGGGTAGCAGACAGAAATGGACAAAGAGAATGGATCTGCTGTGGGAAGAATCCCCTTATGGCCAGACCAAAAGCCAAGAAAGCCCATTGAATAAGAAGACAAAGCAGGTACCTTTTGGTGGGTCCTGCCACAGTATGCCACTGAAAGAACACATCCCAAATGGCAACGTTAGTGCAAGAGGTTTATTGGGGGATGGGGAGAGTGAAAGAACAGAGACCAGCTTGGAGCGAAGATGTGAGAGGCAGGTAAACAGATCAACAGAGAGCAGGCAGGGAAAAGGCCAAAGATGCAGGTAGCTCAGGTGCCATGGTTCAGGATCCCAGTCTCCAGATAAATGGGGAGGTGCCACACCCTAGCCAACAAAATATGGACCGTAGGGCACTGGCTTCGGGGTGGGAGTGGGGTGGGAGTGCAGGGCTCCGAAATGATGGACATACGGTAGTTCAGATCATTTGTCCGTAAGCCAGCAGAAATTCTCAAGGTCATGGAGGATGGTAAAGTCAAGACTTCCCTCTGGTGGCCGGCCATATCGATGGATTATCAAGAACGTGTTGAGGCCAGGTGTAACACCCAATTTCGTGTTACACCCTCGGTACAGTTCGCACCAGTCCGGCAGGAGCCTGGAGATTGAAAGAACACACAAAGAGACCTGAGTCATTTGAAAGGAGATCAGCCAAATGCCATTTATTCAACCTTGGGGAAATCCTTATGTACCTAGCTGCTGCACAAGGATTTCCACCCAGGCAGGTGAGAAATTACCATACCAAAGATGGAGTCAACAATGCCCTACAGCTAATCACCAGGTGGGGCAGAGGGAGCACAGGAGCAAACAGAATGCTTTAGTTAACTGACCAGAAACTGTCCTCAAGATGAACCCCGGGAACAAGGGTAGACCCGGGCCCTTCAGGTCCCCCTTTTATATAAATTATATGACTAGGCCTGTCTTGGGTGGCATTGGACATCAGGCAATACCCCTTACCCGTCATGGGAAAGCATCCAGGTCAAAACACACTTCCTGTCTTAGGTTGGGGTAGCCCCCCAAAACCTTTCCCGTCATTGGCTCACTAGTCAGGCAGTGATCCCAGCAACTCTTCTGTTGACAAGCCAGTATCTACTTGACCTCTTTTCTCTGTCCTGTCTTCAGACTTCTGGACAGGAAAATAAATCCACAGCACACACCAGATGCTCAGGTACCCATATTGGATTGTCAGCATCCTGCGGGAAAACACAAACAGCCCCTCTTTCCCACACCAGTACAGGATGTGGACCATACCAGGTGCCATCTACTAGATTCTTCCATTTGACATGAGGCATCCCAGAAGAATCTGGTCGCCAATGCCGGTCAGCAGCGGTATGAGATTGAGCATCAACAGTCAAAAAATTTTAAATGTATAAAATAAAAGATAAATGGTCTCTGGGGGTGGAACCATATTCCCCCTTTTTTGTTTTATGCAAATAGGCTTTGAGTGTACCATGTGCTCGCTCCACTATAGCTTGTCCATGAGGATTATAGGGTATTCCTGTTTTATGAGAAATAGAGAACTCAGAACAAAATTTAGCAAAGCCAGTGCTGGTGTAGGCTGGCCCATTATCAGTTTTTACAGTTTTTGGAACTCCCATGTAGGCAAAAGCCTGGAGACAGTGACTTCTAACATCCTGTAATTTTTCTCCTTTATGAGCTGAGGCAAAAATAAGATGAGAATATGTATCCACGGTTACGTGAACATATTGCATGCGCCCAAAAGAAGGAACATGGGTGACATCCATTTGCCATAAATGATTAGGAGCAAGCCCACGAGGATTAACTCCCAAATGGGGAACAGTTAAAAGTTTTGTACACAGAAAGCAGTTTTTAACAATATCAGTGGCTTGCTCTTGAGATATCTTAAAATGAAATCTTAAAGATCCAGCATTGAGATGAAAACGATTATGAGCTTTTTCTGCAGCTTTATAAGATTCCTGACTCACTGCATAAATTTGACGAGTAAGCTGATCGGCCAATGCATTCCCTTCACTCAAGGGACCAGGAAGGTCAGTATGAGCCCGCAAATGCCCTACGTAAATGGGAACAGATTGGGCCCAAAGCAAAGTTTGAATAGCCAATAACTGCATCTGGACTCAAGATACAGAGGCAATATAAGCTGCAGTTTCCAAAGGTGCAAGAATTTTGCTTATATAATGACTGTCAGTAAAAAGGTTAAGTGGAATATCAGCATATTTCTCTAAGGCCATTTGTACAGTGACCAATTCAGCCACCTGAGCAGATTTAGTATTAACAGGCTGAATAGCAAAATCAGGAGGGGAGGCTACCACAGCTCTCCCAGTGGAAGATCCATCAGTAAACACATTCCATGTCCCTGCCAGAGGCTGCAAAGAAATAACTTTAGGGAAACATACCGGATGATTTTTGAAAAAGGTGACCAACTTATTTGCAACCAAGTTATTTCTGCCTGGTTATATGGTGTAATAACCTTATCAGGTAACATTCCAAAAGTTTCTAATGAATATGAGCAGAGGCAAACTTTTCTTACAGCAACCTCCATATACCAAACTTTTTCTTAATAACAAAAATAGGAGTATTCCAGGGAGAAGTGGATGGCACTATGCGTCCTGCCTCTAGCTGTTCCTGGACCAGAGTATGAGCAACCTGCAATTTTTCCAAATTTAGGGGCCATTGCTCTATCCATACAGGTTTTTCAGTTTTCCATTTTATGGGAATGCTTTCTGGCTGCTCTGCAATGGCCCCTAAGAAAAATTTCCTAACCCTGCACATTGTCCAGGTAACTGTTGTATTATTTTCTTGTCCGCTAAAATCTGCACATCTCCCTGCAGATCTTTGCCCAAACCCTGACCAGGGACAAAGCCCTGCTTAGATAGCATGTGCTGCACAGATTTGGTGGTCAGAACTGCTCCCATAGCTTGCAAAACATCTCTTCCCCACAAATTAAGAGGAAGGTGTTCCAGGAAAAATGGTTTTAAAATGCCCTTATGGCCTTCTTCATCCTCCCAATCTAAATATTGAATACTGCACTCTGGAGAACTGGCCATTCCTACCCCCTGTAAAGTCATAGAGGCTGGCTGTAGTGGCCAGGCTGTAGGCCAGTGTTTTTCACAGAAGAATCAGTCCCCATACCTGGAAGGCTTTGGAATCTTTTCCCATTGATTGTTAATGTAAGGGTGGGGAGGATCTCTAAACTAGAAACCCAAAAAGCTCCAGGGAATCCTGTTGAGCCAAACCCCTTGTCCCCTCGTTCTTGTTTAAAGAATGGATTAGTAGAGCGAAACATGGGTAAAAGCATGTTGAGCTATAGACAGTGAGGCATTTCTTTGAGGAATGAATATGATGGGAACAGCTGGTCCACTCGTGGCCCTGTACACTTGTGTTTTGGGGGCCTGGGGCAGGCCCCTCCTCCCGTTCCCCGACACTGGGATGAGATTTCCTTGACTGTCGGTCTTAAAGTAACAGTCATTAGCCCAATGAGCTCCCTTTTGACATTTTGGGCAAACACCTGGATTTCCTCTGGGCTGATTAACTGCCCCTTTACCCACAGGGCAGTTCCTTTTGATGTGTCCTGACCTTCTGCATTGAAAACAATTTCTATGTAGCTCTACCTAAACCTTCCTCAAAGGCAGAAACAATTACCTGACCCATCAGGTGAGTGCCATCAATGTCCCTGAATAACCGGAAAAAGTTATTTAAATCTCCATTTCTATGGGGGTATAAAACCTCCTGACAAAATCTATTAGCATTTTATAGGCCAATTGCTTTATGACAGGCATAGCTGAGTCCACATCGCCAAAAATGAGACTTCCTGATGGAGGAAGGTCATTGGTTAATAAACAAACTGCCTTGGCCCATTTGATAGGACATCCCTTAGGTGGGTGGAGTAGACAGAACAGAATGCTGGGAAGAAGAGAAGTGAGGTAATCACCATGCCTCTCCTCTCTGGGGCAGACACGATGAAGCTCCGGCCCAAGCTGGACGTAGGCTAGAATCCTTCTCGGTAAGCTACTGCCTCATGGTGCTACACAGATTATTAGAAATGGGTTAGTCTAGATGTGAGAGTTAGCCAAGAAGAGGCTAGATATACTGGGCCAGGCAGTGTTTAAAAGAATACAATTTGTGTGTTGTTATTTTGGGTAAAGCTAGCTGGTGGCCGGGAGCTGGGAGGCGGAAGCGGCCCGCAGCTCCTAATACAACTTCCCACCTGTAGCAGGCAGTCAATAAACTCAGAATAAGGTTCTGAAGATCCTTGAAGGGTCTTAGAAAGCTGTTTTCTTTTCTTTTTTTTTTTTTTTTTTTTTTTGGTTTTTCGAGACAAGGTTTCTCTGTGGAACTAGCTCTTGTAGACCAGGCTGGTCTCGAATTCACAGAGATCCGCCTGCCTCTGCCTCCCGAGTGCTGGGATTAAAGGCGTGTGCCACCACCGCCCGGCTAGAAAGCTGTTTTCTTGCTCCTTTGTTAGGTAAAGTTTTCCAAGCTTTAATGGCCGCCGCAGCTATCTGAGCATAAATTGCAGGATCATATGCAATCTGTGCTGCTAATCAGCATATTGTCCTTCACCAGTTAACATGTCAAGGTTATGCTGGGGGAACCCGCGTAGGCATTATTCCGTGTGGTCTTTTTGCAATTTTCCTGCATTTCACCTCTCCATAACAAATAATCTCCCCCTGAAAGGCAAGCCCTGCAAAGCTGCATCCAGTCACTGGGTGTAAGGTTGAGTTCTGCAAAGGATTTTAATAAAGCTACAGTGAAAGGAGCATGAGTTCCATAGTCCACAACTGCTTCTTTTAACTGCTTAATAACCTTAAAGGCCAGGGGGTTATGTTGCCTGATCCTCTGTTCTTGCGGATCAATAGTTTCCACAACAGGATAAATCTGTCTCTCTCTACTTAGTTAATTTAATCTGTTCTGGATCTCTCGGATTTCCGCCTCTAAGTCTATAGGGGCGGAAGGAGTAGTACAAGGATTTGAAGTGTCAAGGAATGTTTTTTGCGGCGGAGGTCTCATGGAGACATCTCTGTTTGCTTCCTTCCTTTCCTCTTTTTCTAAATTTTTTTAAAAAAATATTTATTTATTTATTAATTATGCATACAATATTCTGTCTGTGTGTATGTCTGCAGGCCAGAAGAGGGCACCAGACCTCACTACAGGTGGTTGTGAGCCACCATGTGGTTGCCGGGAATTGAACTCAGAACCTTTGGAAGAGCAGGCAATGCTCTTAACCACTGAGCCATCTCTCCAGCCCCTCTAACTTCTTTTTTATCAGCGCGATCTCCTTTTCTAAAATTTCTTCTTCCTCTTTTATATCCCTTCTAATACTTCCTGTTCTTAAAACTTCCTGTTCCTCAAAACTCTTTTTTTTTTTACTTATTTATTTTTATTCTTTTTAATTAAAATTTCCACCTGCTCCCCATTTCCCATTTCCCTCCCCTCCTCCCAAATATTGCCCTCCCCCCACTTCCCTCCCCCTATCCCCACTCCTCTTCTCCTCCCCCCACTCCATTCCCCCTCCCTCTCGATACTGAAGAGTAGTCCAAATTCCCTGCCCTGCGGGAAGACCAAGGTCCTTCTATCTACGTCCAGAAAGGTGAGCGTCCAAACAGGCTAAGCTCCCACAAAGCCAGTTCATGTATTAGGATCGAAACCTAGTGCCATTGTCCTTGGCTTCTCATCAGTCTTCATTGACTGCCATGCTCAGAGAGTCCGGAATCAACCCATGCTTATTCAGTCCCAGACCAGCTGGCCTTGGTGGGCTCCCAATAAATCAGTTCCACTGTCACAGTGGGTGGGTGCATCCCTCGTGGTCCTGATTTTTTGCTCATGTTCTCCCTCCTTCTGCTCCTCATTTGGACCTTAAGAGCTCAGACCGTTGCTCCAAATTGAGACTCTACCTCGATCCATCGCCAGATGAAGGTTCTAAGGTGATATGCAAGATATTCATCAGTATAGGATAGGGTCATTTCAGGTTCCCTCTCCTTAGTTGCCCAAGGTACCAGCTGGGGACATATTCCTGGACACCTGCGAACCCCTCAAGAGTCAAGTCTCTTGCCAACCCTAAGATGGCTCCCTTAGATAGGATATATACTTCGCTGCTCCCGTATCCATCCTTCCTATATCCCAACCATCCCAATCCTCCGAGCTCCTCCCATCCTCCCCTTCTCATATTTCTCATCCAATTTCCCCTTTGCCCCATGCCACCTCACCCGCAAGTTCCCAGTTTTTGCCCTGGAATCTTGTCTACTTCCCCCTCTCCATGCGGATGACTATATGATTTTCTTTGGGTTCACTTTCTTATTTAGCTTCTATAGGATCACACATTATATGCTTAATGTCTTTTATTTTATGGCTAGAAACCGATTATGAGTGAGTACATCCCATGTTCCTCTTTTTGAGTCTGGGATACCTCACTCAGGATAGTGTTTTCTATTTCCATCCATTTGCACGCAAAATTCGAGAAGTCATTGTTTTTTACTGCTGAGTAGTACTCTAATATGTATATATTCCACACTTTCTTCATCCATTCCTCCATTGAAGGGCATCTAGGTTGTTTCCAGGTTTTGGCTATTACAAACAATGCTGCTATGAACATAGTTGAACAGATACTTTTGTCATTTGATGTGGCATCTCTTGGGTATATTCCCAATAGTGGTATTACTGGATCTTGGGGTAGGTTGATCCCAAATTTCCTGAGAAATCGCCACACTGATTTCCAAAGTGGTTGCACAAGTTTGCATTCCCACCAGCAATGAATGAGTGTGCCTCTTTCTCCACAACCTCTCCAGCAAAGGCTATCATTGGTGTTCTTGATTTTAGCCATTCTGACAGGTGTAAGATGGTATCTCAAAGTTGTTTTAATTTGCATTTCCCTTATCGCTAAGGAGGTTGAGCATGACCTTAGGTGTCTTTTGGCCATTTGAATTTCTTCTGTTGAGAATTCTCTGTTCAGATCAGTGCCCCATTTTTTTATTGGGTTCATTAGCATTTTAAAGTTTAGTTTCTTGAGTTCTTTATATATTTTGGTGATCAGACCTTTGTCTGTTGCAGGGTTGGTGAAGATCTTCTCCCAGTCAGTGGGTTGCCTTTTTGTCTTAGTGACAGTGTCCTTTGCTTTACAGAAGCTACTCAGTTTCAGGAGGTCCCATTTATTCAATGTTGCCCTTAATGTCTGTGCTGCTGGGGATAAACGTAGGAAGTGATCTCCTGTACCCATATGTTGTAGAGTACTTCCAACTTTTTCTTCTATCAGGTTCAGTGTGTTCAGACTAATATTGAGGTCTTTAATCCATTTGGACTTGAGGTTTGTGCATGGTGATAGATATGGATCTATTTTCATTCTTCTACACGTTGACAACCAGTTCTGCCAGCACCATTTGTTGAAGATGCTCTCTTTTTTCCATTGAATACTTTTAGCTCCTTTATCAAAAATTAGGTGTTCATAAGTTTGTGGGTTAAAATCAGGGTCTTCTACTCGGTTCCATTGGTCGACTTCTCTGTTTTTATGCCAATACCAAACTGTTTTCAATACTGAGGCTCTGTAATAGAGTTTGAGGTCAGGGATGGTAATGCCTCCAGACGATCCTTTATTATATAAGATTGTTTTGGCTATCCTGGGTTTTTTGTTTCTCCATATAAAGTTGATTATTGTCCTCTCAAGATCTGTGAAGAATTTTGATGGGATTTTAATGGGGATTGCATTGAATCTATAAATTGCCCTTGGTAGAATTGCCATTTTTACTATGTTGATCCTCCCTATCCAAGAGCAAGGGAGATCCTTCCATTTTCTGGTATCCTCCTCAATTTCTTTCTTCATTGACTTAAAGTTCTTGTCAAATAGATCCTTTACTTCCTTGGTTAGGGTTACCCCAAGATATTTTATGCTATTTGTGGCTATCGTGAAGGGTGATGCTTCTCTGATTTCCATCTCTGCTTCCTTATCCTTTGTGTATAGGAGGGCAACTGATTTTTTGGAATTGATCTTGTATCCTGCAATGCTACTAAAGGTGTTTATCAGCTGAAGGAGTTCTTTGCTGGAGTTTTTGGGGTCGCTTATGTACACTATCATATCGTCTGCAAATAATGAAAGTTTAACTTCTTCCTTTCCGATTTGAATCCCTTTGATCCCCTTATGTTGTCTTATTGCTATTGCTAGACTTTCAAGCACTATATTAAAGAGGTATGGAGAGAGTGGACAACCTTGTCGTGTTCCTGATTTTAGTGGAATAGCTTTGAGTTTCTCTCCATTTAATTTGATGTTAGCTGACGGCTTGCTATAAATAGAACTCACAGATTCTACTTCCTGAATCTCCTCAAGAATTTGTTTAAATTCTCTAATTGCTCTTTTACTCTTACATCATCACTGAGAAGAGCATCTCTGACCAAGCGCCATAGTGAAAATATCGCTATGGGGAATTCCTCTGGCCCTCGCTCTTTCAGTGCATTTTGAAGGTCAGCCTTTACCTGTTCCAAATCAGTAATATTAAAAACCCCTGCATGTAGAAACCAGGGACTAAACTCTAAAACCATCTTAACGATCTCTTGTGCTGTCTCAACTTTAATACCGGTGCCTTTTTTCTCCAAAAGAACTAACAACTGGCTTGCCAACCGGCCCCCTTAACACTGGAACAGAATTATTTACACCCATAACCAATTCACCCTCACCACTCAATTTCTTACCTGCTGGCCAGCCTTCCGAGGGCGACCTCTCAGGCATCCCTACTTTTTGATGTTGCAGATGGGTCTCCGACTGCAGTTGCTGATGATCCCAGTGGGGCCTCCAATTGTAACACCTGATTTTGTGTTACACCCTCGGTACAGTTTGCATGCCATTGTACTGTACGCGAGTCGGGCAAGGGCCTGGAGAACACACAAAGAGACCTGGGTCATTCGAAAGGAGATCAGCCAAATGCCATTTATTCAACCTTGGGGAAATCCTTATGTACCTAGCTGCTGCACAAGGATTTCCTCCCAGGCAAGTGGGAAATTACCATACCAAAGATGGAGTCAACAATGCCCTACAGCTAATCACCAGGAGGGGGCAAGGGGGAGCACAGGAACAAACAGAATGCTTTAGTTAGCTGACCAAAAACTGTCCTCAAGATGAACCCCAGGAACAAGGGTAGACCCGGGCCCTACAGCCAGGCCCTATAGCACATGGAAGTCAGGCATTTTTTTGGACATAAGACGTCAGAGAGCAGCAGTTTGGTTAAATTTTGGAAGAAACACCACAGGGGTGACTGAGGATGGGGCGTGTACCCACAGCTACCCATTTACAAGCCTTTTGCCAGAGACTGAACATTGAGCCCAGTGCTATAGCCTAGGGCCAAGGTGGGTGGGTGTGAGAGCTGCCTTTGTGGAGAACGCCTCCTGTACAAAGGACCCCACAGAAAAGAGACCATCTCGGTTGCCTGACTCTGGGGTGCCTTGGCAGTTCAAGAGGCTTTGACCGAGAGGGGGTCCAGACATGGAAGAAGTCTTGGACATTTATAGGCTTTTGGTTTGGAAATGGTTGACTTAGCCGAGCCCAGGAGTTGATCAGGTCTGGCAGAGAGGGTGTAAAGGAACGGAGTACCTCCCCATATGGCCAGGGGGCCTGGTCTACCTGGCAGGAAAGGCTCAACTCCACGGGGTTCGGGGCCAAGATGATAGGTTTTCGTACCCTGATAATAGGTTTCTTCACTGATGCAGTAAGTCATATCAGGCAAAATTTAAAAGACCAGGTTTATTGGGCCAAGCACTCTCAAGTGACTCTCCAGCCCCTAGTGGTGGGGGGGCAGGAGAAATCACGTGGCCAGTCTTGAAGAGGGGGCTTAAATACCCCCTAGGCATGATCTTGAGCAGGTAGCAGTTTCAGGGGAGGAGCCTGGATCTTTGGAGGTCTTTCTGAGAGGGGTGGGGTTTGGATGGGGCCCAAGCAGGAACTCCAGTCTAACCTCAGCTACTTAGAGAATTTGTAATCTGCTAAAGATACATGAGGATCTGTCTCAAAAAAGGAAGCAGGCCTGTGGAGATGGCCCAGTCCACAAAGCATTTGCCTTGCAAACAGAAGGACCTAAGTTCAATTCCCAGAATCCACACTTAGAAAAATAATCTGGCATGGTGGCACTTACTTATCATCCCAGGAGAGGCACGTGGTGCACCAGGGGCAGGACAGCTGCTTGCTGCAGTGCCTCCCACCATAATAGCTCTTATCCCTCTAAAACTATAAGCCAATTAACTCTTCTCTTTTATAAAAGTTTTTTTTTAATTGATTTTATTGAGCTATACATTTTTCTCCACTCCCCTCCCTGACTCTCTTCTCCCCTTCTACCTCTCCTATGGTCCACATGCTCCCAATTTACTCAGGAGATCTTGTATTTTTCTACTTCCTTTGTAGATTAGGTCCATGTATGTCTCTCTTAGGCTTTTCTATGTTGTCTAGGTTCTCTGGGATTGTGAACTGTAGGCTGATTTTTCTTTGTTTTATGTTTAAAAGTCACTTATGAGTGAATATATATTATATTTGTCTTTCTGGGTCTGGGTTACCTCATTCAATATGTTTTTTTCTAGATTCATTCTTTTGCCTGCAAATCTCAAGATGTCATTTTTTACCACTGTATAGTATTCCACTGTGTAAATTATCAGATTTTCTTTATCCATTCTTTAGTTGAGGGGCATCTAGGTCGTATCCAGGTTCTGGCTATGACAAACAATGCTGCTATGAACATAGTTGAGCATATGTCTTTGTGATATGATTGAGCATCCTTTGGGTATATAACCAACAGCAGTTTTACTGGGTCTTGAGGAAGGTTGTTTCCTAATTTGCCATACTGACTTTCAAAGCTATTATACAAGTTTGCACTCCCATGGGCAACGGAGGAGTGTTCTCCTTACCCCACATCCTCTCCAGCATAAGTGGTCATCGGTGTTTTTGATCTTGTCCATTCTTGCAGGTGTAAGATGGAATCTCAGAGTTGTTTTGATTTGCATTTCTCTGATGTCAGTCAGTAAACTCTTCTGTAAGTGGCCTTGGTTGTGGTGTTTCTCCACAGCAACAGGAAGGTAACTGACACACTGAGTGTGAGGACCTGAGTTTATTCCCGGCATCCGTGTGAAAAGTTGTTGGGGTCTTGAGAGTTGGCTCAGTGGTTGAGCATTGGCTGCTCTTGCAGACAATCAGTTGAGTTCTCAGCACCTCTGTCAATCAACACACACTCCAGTTCCAGAAGATCCAGTGTCCTCCTCTGGTTTCTATGGGCACATGTATGTAAGTGGTGCGCACCTAAACTCATGAAGCTGCACAATACACATCAATCAATCAATAACACTTTTCAGCTTTTTAAACTTTTAAAATTTTAATTTTTTTGAAGTCGGATGTGGTGGCGTGTACATGTAATTCCAGCTCTGAGGAGACAGAAGGCTGGATTCCTGGGGCTCACCGGACAGTCACCCCAGCCTAGTCAATGAGTCCTGGGTCTCATTGAGAAACCTTGTCTCAAAATACAAGGTGGAATGATGCCCAAGGTTAATCTCTGTTGACCTCTGGCCTCCCTATGCACACATGCACCAGCACACACATTTGCAAGCTTGTGTGTTGGTGCTTGCAAGCACATACGTGCGTGCACACACACACACACTCAATATATTTCACTTGTGAATTTATATAAATCTTAGCATTTTGGAGAGAGATTCTATGAGAAAATCACATTCAATTCTTGAATTTTTCTGTACACTGACCATTTAAGGTTACTCTCAAGTGTAACATCAGGTTGTTCTAAGACCACAGGCACCATAAAGTGGCCACACTTGCTCATCCCTGTTCCATGATGAGCCAGCAATGCATGCCTGTTCCATGATGATCCAGCAATGCATGCCTGTTCCATGATGATCCAGCAATGAATGCCTGTTCCATAATGAGCCAGCAATGCATGCCTGTTCCATGATGAGCCAGCAATGCATGCCTGTTTCATGATGAGCCAGCAATGCATGCCGGCCTCTTCACAGCACCGCTGTGGGGCCTGGGACTCCATCATTCCCGACTCATCTCTTTGAGGGTAAACAAACACTGTTGCATTTCTCTCTGAAGGATTTTGTTCCCAAATGGCATGGGTAAAGGTCAGTAACTGAAATCAGCGTCAGGGCTGCTGAAATGGCTCAGTGGGTCAGTGCTTACCATGCAAGCGTGTGGACAGGAAGCATTCAGATCCCCAGAACCTGGATGTAGCAGCCGGCCTGTAATCCCACAGCTCTGAAGATGGAGGTGAGATCTCCAGAGCAAGTCAGATGTCCTGGATTGGCAAATTCTGGCTTGTGAAGGACCCTGACTCAACGTTCAGAGTGAAGAGCCATCAAGGACAGCATCCAACATATCCTCTGACCTCCACATACATTTACACACACTGCAAAAGAACCCGCCAACACACCCACACGTGCAAACATGGGAATCACAGACACACACTCAGAGAGGGATGTGTAAGCAGCAACCATGTCACTTCATGTGCATCATCTTAACAGACGCTTTCAGTCTTGTACCAGAGAAGCAAATGAAGAGGAAATTCCCTTGGCCCTCCTCTATTTCGGCCTTGCATGTAGAACCCGTCTGGCCAGCAGGTGGCAGTACACCGCCAGAAATGAGGTGGGGCCTGAGTGTCTGGGCGGGGCCAGGGGAAATTTCAGATTTGAGCTGCCAGTCAGATCCTCCTTGGATTCCCGAAACATCCAGTCGCAGGGTTTGATGCCTTCACCTTTGTTATTCTCAGGAAGTGGCATTGGTGGGCACAGAGGCCACCAGGGTCTGTCCTGCCTGGCCCAGGAATAGGGTTGAGCACAGAATAAAACCTTAGGAGTGGGTGTTTCCTACTCTTCTCTGTGATGCTAGAAGGCCATCCTTGGGAGAAGCAGAGCACTGTCGGGGCAGATAGCCCAATGTGCTCAACACCTGGAAACAGGAAGCAGGTGTAGCGTTAATGAAGTCAGGGGGTGGGGCACTCACTGGGGGACAGCATGAAGTGCACAGCCAGCTTGGGACTGGGCAGTGCAACCCTATAGCCTTCAGATCTGGCCAGTAAGATTTTAATGTTGTTGTCATTGTTATTAATTATTATGGTGTGCACGATGTGTGGGTAGGTGCATGTGGCCTGTGTAGTATGTGGGTGTTCCAGGGATTGAACTCCGGTCACCAAGCTTGCAGAACAAGAGCCTGTACTGGCTGGGCCATCTCTCTGGCTCTCTATCCATCAATATTTTTAAATTCCCTATTAATTATACACAGTAATAGACTGCACTATGACATTCCATACAACTACATAATGAAGTTTGATCGTATTCAGCCATATTCTCTTGTCCCCTCCCACTCCTGCTGCTCCCTTCCTCTGAGCTAGTCTTCTCATTTTGTATCTTTTAAAAGCAAACCAGTGCGTTTAACTGGGGTTACTTATAAGAGCACACGTGAAGGGTATTTACAGAAAATGTTCCTCCTTCTGCAACAACCTTTGTCTGCCTGTAGTTCCTTAGGGAGGGGTGGGGCCTCTCGAGTCTGTCTGCCTTCTCCCATTATCAATATCAATGGGCCCTGTCTTAGGCAGGGTTACTGTTGCTGTGATGAAACACCACCACCAAAGGCAACTTGGAGAGAAAAGGGTTTATTTGGCTTATACTTCCACATCGTAACCCATCACTGAAGGAAGTCAGGACAGGAACTCAAACAAGGCAGGAACCTGGAGACAGGAACTGATGCAGAGGCCATGGAGGGGTCCTGCTTTTGGCTTTCTCTCTCTGGTTTGCTCAGCCTGTTGTCTTATAGAACCCAGGATCACCAGCTCAGGGATGGCACCACCCACAATAGGCTGGGTCCTCCCACATCAACCAGGTCTCCTACATCCTGATCTTGTGAAGGCCTATTCTCAGCTGAGGCTTCCTCCTCTCCAATGACTCTAGTTTATGTCAAGTTCACATAAAACTAGCCAGCACTGGTCTGATCTTTGTAATTCTTGTGCAGGTAATTAAAGCTGCTATGAGTTCAAGGGCACGAAGTTCAAGTCACATTCAGAAGACCACGTCACATTCAGAAGACCACGTCACATTCAGAAGACCACATCAGGTTCAGAAGACCACATCAGGTTCAGAAGACCACATCACATTCAGAAGACCACGTCATGTTCAGAAGTCCACGTCACGTTCAGAAGACCACATCAGGTTCAGAAGACCACATCACATTCAGAAGACCACGTCATGTTCAGAAGTCCACGGCATATTCAGAAGACCACGTCACATTCAGAAGACCACGTCACATTCAGAAGACCACGTCATATTCAGAAGACCACGTCACATTCAGAAGACCACACTCGACAACACTCCACCCCCTCCAACTCTTACAGTCGCCTCTTCCACTATGTCACTGAACCTCGAAGAAGGTGATGCAGATGTTGGGGTTAGGGCTGAACATTCAACAACCTGAGCACATGACTAGTTGTGGGGGTCAGCAGATCCACCAACAGAGGAAAGCTCAAAGTTCAGAGGGGCGAGGGCCCTCTCCTGGAGTCCCCACCATCCCCGATGCTTCCTCACTGGGGTGCTATGGCAGCCACAGCACCTGACTTGCTCCATATCAGCACCAGCGGATGCTCATTTGCTGGCCTTCCTTTGACGTCATCTACTCAGAGAAACCTCATACACAAAGGAGAAGTGAGCTACTCAAAGCAAACGCCGCTATTAAAGATGCCTGACATCCCTTAGGGACAGTACTCTCCCTACCACAGCCTGCCCGGGTCAGCCCATGGGCCATCTGAGTTGTTCCTGTCTGTCAAAGTATCTGGGGACGTACTTTTCCTAGGAGGCTGTGGTGGTTAATAATGATTGACAACCTGACAGGATCTAGAATCGCCTAGGAGAACAGCCTAGCTTTCATTTCTGCTGCTGTGATAATGCACTCTGAAAAAGGGCAGCTTCGGGGAGAAAGTTTAGGTGCATCTTTGTTGTGTGATGTTTTGATTTCATTCTGAAAATAAAGCTTGCATTGGGTCAGAGGGCGGAGCTAGCCACTAGCTGACCAAAATTAACCATAGAGGTTTGGAGGACTGTGGACAGATAGGAGACAGGAAGTAATAGGGTGGGGCTGAGAGAGGATCTCAGCCCTTTCGGAGGAAGGAGTAGAGGAGATAGGAGGTCACTGGTGGCTGATCCTCTGCTTCTCTGATCTTTTAGGTTCTTACCCCGATATCTGACTCCCGATTTTTTTTTATTGGTAAAGAATAATTAGATAGATATTTGAGATCTTCCCATATTGATTAAGAAAATCAGGAGACACCCACAGACATCCCCACAGGCCAAATTGATCTACATAATTCCTCACTGCCACTTTCTTCCCGGTGATTCCAGATTGTGCTGAATTGACAAGCTAAATCATCATAGAGACCGACCTCTGGATGTGCCCAAGAGGGTTTCCAGACTAGGTCAGCTGAGGCAGGAGCACCCACTCCGGGTGTAGATTCTGCTCCATGGATTGATGTGTTTGCTTGAAGTAAAAGGAGGAAGTGTGCTGAGAGCTCTCTCCTGCTTCCTGACTGGATTCTGTGTGACCTGCCACTTCCAGCTCTTACCACCCGGGTTCTTAATCAGGGTTCCGATTGCTGTGAAGGGACGCCATGACCAAAGCAACTCTTACAAAGGAAAACATTTAACTGGGGTGGCTTGCTTATGGTTCAGAGGTTCAGCCCATTCTCATCATGGTGCAACATGGTGGTACAGACGGACATGGTGCTGAAAGTAGCCAAGTCTCCTACATCTTGACTTGCAAGCAACAGGAAGTGGTCTGAGACACTGGGAAGCTTAAGCATATATGAGAGCTTGAAGCTCCCCTCCACAGTGACACACTTCCTCCAACAAGGCCACACCTCCACCCCCTTTGGGGGTCATTTTCTTTCATATCACCACACAGGGTTTTCTCTCCATAATGGAATGTATCCTTGTATGGTGACCCAAAAATAAACCTTTAATCTTTTAAGTTGCTTTTGCCAGGTATTTTTGGTAAGGAAACTAATTCAGCAGTCTTCAGGGTGAATTTCCCATTGCCACCCTGCCACTAGGAACAACATCAGCACTAGGACCCAACACAATGTCTCCCAGACTCCCTAGCTCATAAGCAGCCATGGACACATCTGAAAATTTGTGATCCCATTCCAGGGACTGGCTGGGGATCATTCTGGAAAGCCCTAGGAGAATCTCCCAGTTGAGTCAGTGTTTGGGCAGGTGCTATCTGGGGAGAAGACAAAGGGAGAGAGGTCTCCTCAGCCATGGGGAAACTATGTCCACACTATAAAGCAGGGCTAGGGGAGACATCTCTGAGGGAGCCCAGGAGGGAAAGAGTCACCGGCTGTTTGTTGGCAGCCATTCTCCCATCTCAGACTTGTGTCCTGTCCAGACCTTCACTTGGAACACTTCCGTATTACCTCATCTCCCAGTCTGAGAGAAGACCCAGCTTGCCTATGTCCAAGGACTCTTGATTGCCTGGGGCCTCTGTCCTCTTCTAAAGGATGCTTAGAGTTAGCAACATGGCCATTTCTTCACATCCTGGGACTGCTCAGACCCTTGAACCTGTGACTTTATGATAAAGTAATGCTGGCACAAGCAATCTTTTGCCACTGCAAAATGATATTGTCAGCTACAAGTTCATACTCAAGACCCATGCAATTGCATTAAAGATGAAAAGGAAGGAACAATGCGGTTGTGAACTCCCTTCCCATAGATGAGCACAGCTCTCAGGCCTCAACGAAGTGGCTTTGGGCAGTGGATGCTGTCAGCACAGACAGCCACACTAAAGTGCAGAGAATAAGTCACAATGGGTGCTCAGTCACAAATGAGACATCTACAGGACACTCTACCCCCAAGTCTCAGGGCCATTGCTGAAGAGGGTTAACAGCCAGAGTTCGGGAAGGACCAGGGTAAAACAGTTTCTTCCGGATGTAGCAGGGCCATTGCGTTTTTGAATTCCCAGCAGCTGTGACTACCTGTGCAACCCTTAGATGAGCCAAACTAGTCTATTGTAGGAGGCCGCTTGTTTGTTCCCGGCTGCTCAACCCTGAAATAATCACACAGAAACTGTATTAATTACATCATTGCTTGACCAATTAGCTTATGCATATTTCTAGCTCACTCTTATCTCTTAATTATCCCATTTCTATTATTTTATATATTACCATGAGGTTCATGGCCTACCAGCAAGTTTCTAGCTGGTGGCCTGCAGCTTTCTCCTCTGGCGACTCCATGGCATCTCTCTTGACTCCTCCTACTCTCTCTACCAGCTTTTCTGGTCTAGCTACACTCTGTTAAGCCATTGGCCAAAAGCAGCTTTTCTATTCATTAACCAACAAAAGCAACTCATATACAGAAGGACTTCCCACAGCCCTAGTCAACATTCCAACATGGATGGAGAGGGGCTCATGAGGAGCTATTGGCAGTCAATGGCATCTGGAGGATAGAGCAATTTGCTTTAAGGGTGTGAGCCCTGGAATGTTGACCATACTCTAGTGGATGACCCCATAGCTGTGACTATACGTGAAGCACAAATTGACCTGGGTGAAAATTCTACCAAGGAACTTCTACAAGTCATAAACACCTTCAGTAATGTGGTAGGCTACAAGATTAACTCAAAAAAATCAGTAGCCCTCCTGTACACAGATGATAAATGGACTGAGAAAGAAATCAGAGAATCAACACCTTTCACAATAGCCACAAATAGCATAAAATATCTTCGAGTAATTCTAACCAAACAAGTGGAAGGCTAGTATGACAAGAATTTTAAATCTTTGAAGAAAGAAATTGAAGAGGACATCAGAAAATGGAAAGATCTCTCATGCTCTTGGGTAGGCAGAATTAACATAGTAAAAATGGCAATCTTACCGAAAGCCATCTATAGATTCAATGCAATGCCCATCGAAATCTCAGCAAAATTCTTTACAGACCTCGAAAGAATAATACTCAACTTTGTATGGAAAAACAAAAAACAAACAAACAAACAAAAAACAGGATAGCCAAAACTGTCCTGTACAATAAAGGAACTTCTGGAGTCACAATCCCTGACTTCAAACTCTACTACAGAGCTACAGTATTCAAAACAGCCTGGTATTGGCATAAAAGCAGACAGGAGGACCAATGGAATAGAAATTGAAGACCCAAACATCAATCCACACACCTATGAACACTTGATTTTTGATAAAGAAACAAAAAATAGAAAATAGAAAAAAGAAAGCAATTCAACAAATGGTGCTAGCATAACTGTATATCAACATATAGAAGAATGAAAATAGATCCATATCTTTCCCCATGCACAAAACTCAAGTCCAAATGGATCAAAGATGTCAACATAAAATCAACCCCACTGAACCTTATAGAAGAGAAAGTGGGAAGTACACTTGAATGCATTGGCACAGGAAACCCCTTCCTAAATAGAACCCCAGTAGCACAGACACGGAGAGGAACAATTAATAAATGGGAGCTCCTGAAACTGAGAAGCTTCTGTAAAGCAAAGGACATGGCCACCACGACAAAATGGCAGCCTACAGAATGGGAAAAGATCTTCACTAATCCCACATCAGACAGAGGTCTGATCTCCAAAATATACAAAGAACTCAAGAAACTGGTCATCAAAAGAACAAATAATCCAATAAAAAAATGGAGTACAGACCTAAACAGAGAACTCTCAACAGAGGAATCTAAAATGTCTGAAAGATGCTTAAGGAAATGCTCAACATCCTTAGCCATCAGAGAAATGCAAATCAAAACAACTCTGAAATTCCATCTTGTCCCAAAAGAAAAAATGTTTGAGCAGGGACTTCAAGCCAGGTGGAGCCACCTGCTCACTAACAGGCATGAGGCAAGGGACCTGAGCGCTCTGAGGTTTGTTGCTTAGCTTAGTCTAAACCGGTGCACAGACGGCTGTTTCCTGATGCCGACCAGACCTTGAGCTCAGAGATAGTAGGGCTGCTCTCTGGTTCCTGTTGTCCACAGGTAGCAGAGGGGTGGAGCTAGAGCTCAGAAGGGTGGAGCTAGAGTTCCTGTGAACTCCCCCGTCTGGTGAACCCAGCCGGGCTGCACCTGGCTGTCCTGGTGCCCTCTGCTGGCCTCATCCTGAAGGGAGGTTCCAGGTGGAAGATTCAGGAATGGGGTGGGGGGCAGGGGATCCCCAAGCTCCCTCCTCCCAAGGACAGAAGCCTAAGGGAGTCAACTAGAGTGGGAAATAGGGGTGAGAATCCATAAGCATCCATGGCTTCCATTGCTGTTGAGCAAGGGTTCTGCCCTCTCTCTACCAGGCCTGGTTTTTATAAAAGCATTCTGGAGCTAGGGTGGGGAGTATGGGATAGGGTGCCCTTCCCCCACCTTAGTCTCAACCAACGAACTTGGTCCCTGGTGTGAGGAAGCCCTGGCCAGGCTTGCTCTAGGGGAGACTACAGCTCAGAGGGAAGTGATTTGAAAATCAAATCGGCCGCTGGAACATTCCATTCCTGAACTGAGCAGTTTCCAGGACTTAAATGGGTTGTGAGAGCGTAATGGCCTTGGGGGACAGGTTATCTCGGGGGCCCTTGGCAGAACATCTACCTAACATTCCCCAGTATCCTAAGAAGAAATGATGGGGCCAGCAAGATGGTTCAGAGGATAAAGGCATTTGTTGCCATGCCTGAGGACCTCAGTTCAATTCCTTCCAAGGACCTACGTTGCAGAAGGAGAGAATTAATTCCTTACCTCCACATACACAACAAGGCAAGATTGAGGTCACACCATTCCACACCACACACACACGCACACACACACTCATTCATACATATCCACATACACCATCCATCCACACATACCATCCGTCCACGCACACACATTCATAGACATAGTCAACCCCCACAAACACACACACATACACACACACACATACACACACACACACACACATCATAGGAAGAAAAGCAGCATTTATGGAGGGCTGGTAGCTTCTGCAAAGAAAAAAGAAAGTGTGTGTGTTGGGGTGGGTGTCAGTGCTTAAGTGTCGTAGAGCTCAGAGAACAAGCTCAGGTGTCGGTCCTCACCTCCTATCTTGTTTGAGACAGGATATCTTGTCGTTCTCTATACCCTGGCATTAAGCCTCTCTGCCAATGCAGCCAATCAAACCAAGCCAAATAAAGAATTATTAAGTCTATGTTTAATCTGAGCAAAGCATTTCTGGAAAGCCCAGGGTAAGAAGAGAAACCCACGAGAGAGAACCAGTATGGGGGGCCAAGTTCAGTGAGTGACCCTGTCTCAAAAAATAAGGTGAGGAGTGATTGAGGAAGACACCTGACACTGACTTTTGTCCTCCACATGTTCATTAGGGGCACATGAACCCCCCTACACAAACACACAGCCCACACACATACACACAAGCACACATGCATACATTATACAGAGAGAGAGATGGAGGGAGGCTCAGAGCAATAGAGTCTGTGTCCCAAGGTCCCAGCTGACTGGAAGAAGTGCAGACAGCTCACTGTGAAGGTTCCCCCATTTCTCACTCTTCTGCCACCTGCCCACCTGCCCTCCTACCCCCCCCCCCAGCTCAGCCTGCCGTTCTAGCCCTGCTGTCTTCCCCATTCAGCACACACCGACACCCTTCTCTCTCTGCCTGTCTCTATTGTTCAAAATCCACCATTTTTGCTTCATCCCATGCCCCCACCTCATCCCCAACAGACATGATTGAATAAGGCCTCCTGCTCGAACTCTGAGTTAATACGAACTCCCCACAAACCCCCTTTGCCACCTTGCAAGCACTGTGTATTGGGGAAGTGCTCACTGTCCTCATAAGGGACACCTCATCAGTAGGTACCCAGGAATGCATGCCATGCACGGATCAGGCACCAGGAATGTGCTTTAGAGGCACACAGCTAACAGTAGACATCTATATACCAGCTCTTGAGTGACCATTTCACACGCTGAAAGTGCCATCTGCTATTCAAGATCACAGCAGCCCAGCAGGATTTAAGAAGAGGCCCTAGTGGAGGGTGTGCTTGCCTTCTATCTCAGGACAACACAGAAGAAGTTTTAAGTTTCTAACAGACATATGGTTCAGGCTTCTTTCTCCTTGTGTGTGTATACATGTACATGAGCACACGTGTCTGCATGTGTGTGGAAAACAGAGGTTAGTGTCAAATATCTTCTCAATACTTTACCTTGAGGTTGCTGGCTTTTCTAACATTAGAATTTTAAAATGTATATCTGTGTGTGTGCGCACACATGCTGGCACATGCTTGTACGCACACACACACACGCATGTGTGCATGTGCATCTGTGCATACATGCGTACCTTGCTACTTGTGTACTCAAAAGACAACGTTCAGGAGTTGGTTCTCTCCTTCTGACATGGATCTGGAGTGGAAGTCAGGTTCTCAGCCTTGCTGATGGCAAGTGCCCTCCTCAGCCAAGTCACCTCGCTTCTCAATGGCCACCATCAGCTCTCTGAATCTGGAGCTTGCCAATTTGTTTAGACTGGGACCAGGGAGCCCCAGCAATCTGTGTGGCTCTGTCCCCCAGTGTTGGGATTATAAGTCACTCTGCTGCATCTGACTTTTACATGCATGTTGGGCACCTGAACTCAAGTCCTCATGCTTGCACACCAAACCCTTTTCCTACTGAATCATCCCCAAAGCCCCAGGTTTCTTTCTCCTGTGCTCTTACCTGATGGGTCACAGGATCACAGCGCTGGGCTCTTGCAAACTCATTCCCAGACCCCAGATGACCAGAGGGGAAAAATTAAGGATGATCTCCAAGTAGAAGTGCTTCATACAGCTTCATGAGCACTGGGACTGTAGCACACTAACCAATGAACCATCCTTCCAGCCTTTGATGAGTATTCCTCAGGTAATTGTGCTAACATCCTTCTTTGATGCCTCGACTATCTACCCTGTCCCCAAACTTATGAGGCAAGCACTTTATCGACTGAATTGCCTCCTCAGCCTTCTTCTTTTCTTTTCTTTTCTTTTCTTTTCTTTTCTTTTCTTTTCTTTTCTTTTCTTTTAAGACCAGGGTCTCTTGTAGCCCAGGATAGCCTCAAACTCACTATTCAGCCAAGATAACCTTGGACCCTGGTCCTCCTGCCTCCGTCTCTGGAGTGCTTGAACAACAGGTGTGCACAATCTCTTCTTGTTGGGGAAGATTTCTACTTTCTTTGCCTGGTGAAAGACTTAGTAAGTCGTCCATAGTACCTAATGCCACCTGGAAAAGTATCCTGAAAAGACACCTTCCCTGTGACTAGGGAAGGCAACTGGTCAACCAACACTTGGAGTTCTTCTGTTTTCTTCAATGGAAAGGAACTTTGATCTGGTTTTTCTTTGATTCTGACCTTACTTTCCCTAAAAGTAATGGCAGTGCCAGCTCATAACATTGATGTCATCTTGCTGTGTCCATCACTCAACTCATTCAGGTGTGGGCTTATGTTCAAACTTGATCCTGACTCGAGTCATGGGCCATTAATAATGTCTGACTGCAAAACTAAGGAACCACTAAATATTATACTATTTATAAGTAATCTGTTGCCCGAGGCATTGAGCGACTTAATGAAACCTTGAATTAATGTGTAACTTAAGAAATGGATCATTCTACAAATATAAGCTACCAGAAGCATAATTTAAGCTGTTCTATTTGCTCCACTACTTGGGTGGGGGTAAGAGCAGTAAATGAATACTGAACACAAATACTAATAAAGCGTAATGGGGCTGGGGATGTGGCTCATCTGGAAGAGTGCTTGCCTCGTATGCATGAGACCCTGGGTCCCTTCCTCAGTGCCGCTCAAAGTGGGCGCCCTGGTACACACCTATAATGCCAGCACTTGGGAGGTTGAGATAGGAGGATCGGGAGCTCAAGGTCATCAAACATATCAAGTTTGAAGTCAGCCTGGACTACATGAGGCCCAGTCTCAAAAAAGAAAAACAAACATGTAACTGGCCCAACGCCTTGCAATGAAATTGTAGCTCTTATAACCTCTGGTGTAGCATCTCTAAGACAGAGTGAGGCAAGAGGAGGTAATGGTGCTGGTTGTCATTTACTATGTCTAAATGCAAGTTCGGAGCTTGCTCACTTGGCCTGCCTTGGACTGCTTAAAGAGTTGTGCTATAGCCAGGGCATCAGGAGAAAGGGCTGGGCAGTGAAGGGGAGAAGCGTTGCAGTTTAGGTTCAAGGTCTGTGCACTCTGGGTGGATTTGTTCTGAAGGATGCCAGATCCATCAATACTGCATTGAAGGCCGAGGAGATGTCTCAGTGTAGAAAGAGCTCGCCACACATGTGTGAGGACTGACTTCAGTTGTGGGAACCACACAGTGTTGGATGTGGTACCACACTTCTGTAATTCCAACACTCTTACAGCAAAATGGCTCAAACTTAGTGGAAGATTAAGACTGACCCCAACAGACAATGCCCTCTGAACACCATGTGACCTCTCCACGCGCAAGCGCGCATACACACACACACACACACACACACACACACACACACACACGGCCTTAGTCTGCGATTCAGGGATACTCTCCAAGACTTACCCACCTCCAGTGATGGAACCATGACCCTGATCCTGCGAATGCCCCGAGAGAAGCTCACCCCTCCCAACCCCTCCCCCTCCCACGTATTCACTCCCACAGCCTGGGAGAAATCTGATGGACGTTTCTTTCTGGGGACTTCAAACACCTCTTGGTCACTCTTGGTCACCCATGGCCACATACACGACTGCAAGTGAGTTCTGTCTGTCTCTATGATACGGGGGTTGAGATATGGAAAGCAGCAGACAGTGGGAGTGTCAGGAGAATGCTCTGTTGATGGGAGGCAGGAGAGTGGCCAGGAGAGGGTCTGTGAGGGAAGGTGTAGGGCGGTGGTGTGGAGGGGCTGTGACAACAGCTTAGAGTTGAGCTGGAAGCCCAGGCTGGCTCCAGACACCCGGACTCTGGTCTCGGTGCCTCGCTCTTCTGCAGGTCCGGGGCTTGGCTCCCGACAGCCAGCATAGATGTCAAGATCAAGACCCTGGAGGAAACTGGCACCATAGTGATTATGCCGCTGGCTCCAGGCTTTGGCTAAGAGTCTGACGCTCATAATTCCTGGCATGCGGTTACTTCCCTCCTTCTCCTTGGCCAAGCACTTTCCCTGCAGTTAGCCACTTTCATGAGGCTAACCTGAGCTACCCAGTTCCCCAAAGGGAGGCCTGGCAGGAGGGATCCAAAGCAGTGGATGTTTATTTGTTTAACATTTCATCTATTGCTGGTGTGTGCGTTTGAATGTGGGCACACACGTGACAGTCAGAGCACAGCCTTCAGGAGTCAGGACTCTATTTTCCACGGGTTCCAGGGATCGAACATGGGTCATCAGGCTTGGCGGCAGGCGCTCTTACCTGCTGAACCATCTCACCAATCCCCACCTGATTAATTTTTATGTGTTCATATATGTGCATATGTGATTGTGTAGATGTACATGTGTGTACAAATATGTACATATGCATGTACGTATGTGCATGTGGAGGTCAGAGGGAAATCATGGGTGTCTTTCCACAGGTGTCAATCATGTTTCGCTTGAGACAGGGTTTCTCATTAGACTGGAACTCTCTGAAAAGCCCAGGCTAGCTGCTGAGCACACCAGTCTCTGCTCCCATCACTGAAGCAATAAGAGCACAGTACTGCACCTGGCTCTTAGTGTGGGGAAGACATATGCCCCAGCACATGTGAGGATGTCAGAGGAGAGCTCTCTCCTTCCACTAAGTGCATCCTGGGGACTGAACTCAGGACCCAGGGATTGTGAAGCACTTTACAGTGCTTTAGCACCCCAGTCCAAGGTCCCCGATCAACAAAGAGTGTCATTCTGGATGGCCTACAGACTCAGATGACCGAGGCCTCTAGAATCTCAGATATGGAGGGATGGGGCAAACCCAGGTAAAAGTGATGGCACCCACCAGGGTGGGGGTGCCCACTCTGCCCTCTCCTGGGGAAGGTGTGGCTCACACTTTCCTAGCTACAGCTGCCTTGCTAGTTCCTCTGAGGTCCCTGGGAACTGTCCAGCTATCTCTCTGCTGAACTTCAGCTCCAGCCCATCTGAATTGGCATGTTGGCAGAGGTCCTGCAGTCAGATGGTCAGTTTGCTGGAGGGAGGGCAACAGGCTGCTGCCCTGGAAGGGAGCTTCTGTGTCACTGGTGGATTGAGCTGTAAGCATTTACACACATGAAATTTCTGCTTTGTTAGTTCAAAATGAGCCCCAGGGCTTGAAGTGTTCATGTCAGGGTGGGAGTGTCTCTTTCATAAAATGAGATTCTAAAGTCTCTGCTAAAGTAAAATAAAAGGGTCTGAGCACTGTTCAAACCCCCGTTTGGCTAGAAATGCCCCCACATAGCTTGTTTGCCTAGCTTGCATGAGCCCCCGTGTTTAATCCCCAGTGTCTACAGTCCCAACACTCTGGTGGTAAGGGGCAGGAGGATCAAAAGTTCAAGGTCATCCTTGGCTGGATAGCAAGCTTGAGGGCAGCCTAGCCTAGTGAGTTCAGTCCCCAAAAGCAAAGAGAGAGAGCCTTTTGCTGTAAGAGAGAACCTGGAGACTCTGCAAGGGACATGGACCAAGGTCACAGTGCGAGTCAGAAGCACGGCCAAGGGCTGGGTCTCATCTCTAGTGTGGCCGTTCCTATAGTCAGTAGTTAGGACCTGTTTAGGACAGTAGACAGCCGTCGGTGGCCTTGTCTCTCTGTACTCATACAGCATCAGAATAATGTGACCATGTACCTACTACCATGACATCCCTGTTCTAAGCACTCCCCATACAAGTGAACCTGAGTTATTCCCCAGAACCTATGTCAAAGCTGGCTGTGGAAGGTCATGTGTGTAATCTCAGCACTGTGGAGACAGAGACAGCAAGTCCTTGGGGCTCAGTGACCAGCTAGTTTGGCTGAACTGGCAATTTCCAAATCAGTGGGAGAATCTGGACACTTGAGGTTGCCTTCTGGCCTCCATGTGAATACACATACATGTGCACATACACCCCCACACATGTTCACCTGCACACACATTTACACACACATTTTAGGGATTCCCTGAAAACATGTGGCCACTGATGTTGTCCTGTTTGCTCACAGAGATGTCACCCTGAGCCCTGGACAGAAAGCTGGAGTCAGAGAAGGATGGGGCCACAACTTCGTTTTTATTTCATGTCTGTCGTCTTGTTTCAATTTTCTAATCCACATACATGGATTCTCTTTGAAAGTGATATCAATCCCACCAAGAAGTGAAGGGAAAAGGCAAGCATATGAGAAGAAGGTTGGGAGGACAAACAATGTCAACGAGGAGACGGCTGAGTTAGTACAGTGCTTGCTATACAGGCATAAGAACCTGAGTTAGAGCCCCAGAATCCATGCCGAATAGCCAGGCATAGCACACGCTAGCCCCAGGGCTGAACAAAGAAGACTGATGGATCTCTGGGGCTTACTGGTAAACCAGCCCCTGTTTACTTGGTGACTTTTAGGTGGGTGAGAGACCCTATCTCAAAAAAAAAAAAAAGGTGGACTGTACTCTGAGAAATGACAGTCATAGTTAACTGCTGGCCTCAACATGTATGTGTGCACACATGCACTGACACACATATGCACACAAACATGCATGGACACACACATGCGCATACACATGCATGCATGCATGCACACACACACACATCATAAAATCCTACCAAAGAATGAATCGACAAAGAAAATTCATTCAGTGAAAGATTAGGTTTAGATAGGGGCAAAGGAACCAGAGTACAGTTGAGTCAGTATACACGGCCAACATCACAGGCAGATGTTCAGCCACAAAGAACACACAAGGGAAAGAGATCATGCACCAGAGTCTTGAGTGGATCAGAAGGAAATACACCTCTGTTGGGGAGCATCAACCAGGATCGTGATGTGCAGAGAGTGGTCACTGGTAGAGTCTTTCAAGATTGCAATTTGTTGATGTTTACTTGACACACAATTCAAATGCCCCTTGACCTGATGCTTGCATGCCAAGATAACTTCTGGGTGGAAATATTTCCTTGTGCATGGGCAAAGATGCATGCTCACCTCTGCATTGCAGCGCTGTCCCTTTGAGTGGAAAATTAGAAACAGCCCAGATATCCATCAGTGGGGACTGATAGCTGCTAATAGGAATTCTGCACAAACAAAGTCACTAAAAGACAGACTAGCACAGAAAGTTTGTCCCACTGTGATGGAAGAAAACCAGATGCACAAAGAGACTGTGTAGCATAGACGCAGAGCCAGCTGGCCAGGAGCAGGGCGTTATATGCACCTGCCACCAGCCAGCTGTCTTCTCCTTCCTCATCACCCAAATGGAGTTAATTTGTGTAGCTACTGAGGTGCTGCAGTGAGTTGTGGGGAGGGGACAGAGAGAGAATGGGAAGATTTGCCTCAGGTTGTGCTGAGTTAGTGTTTTCCATCTGTATGGGGTGGGGCAGGTGCCTACCTTAAGTAGGAGGCTCCACAGACCCAACTACAAAATGAGGTGGATGAAGACAGGAACCAGAATGGCGGTCGTCAGGCAGGCTGCACATAGAGGGCAGGGCACACAGCATGCTCCCGGCATACACCCTGGCACACAGCATGCTCCCGGCATACACCCTGGCACACAGCATGCTCCCAGCATACACCCTGGGGCACACAGCATGCTCCCTGCATACACTCTGGCATACAGCATGCTCCGGGCATACACCCTGGAATACAGCATGCTCCCAGCATACACCCTGGCATACAGCATGCTCCCAGCATACACCCTGGGCACAGCATACTCCCAGCATACACCCTGGGGCACACAGCATGCTCCCAGCATACACCCTGGGGCACACAGCATGCTCCCAGCATACACCCTGGGCACAGCATGCTCCCGGCATACACCCTGGGCACAGCATGCTTTCGGCATACACCCTAGCATACAGCATGCTCCCAGCATACACCCTGGGGCACACAGCATGCTCCCAGCATACACCCTGGGCACAGCATGCTCCCGGCATACATCCTGGGCACAGCATGCTTTCGGCATGCACCCTGGCATACAGCATGCTCCCAGCATACACCCTGGGGCACAACATGCTATTCTGCAGCATTTTTTTCCTTTAAGCAGTTGGAGCAACTGAGACAAATGCAGGCATGAGCAGGTGTCAGATAAAATTCTAGAACGTTCTCTAGAGGCCTGTGTATTGAAGACTTGGTTCTGCCCTCTGGAACCAATTTGATCCCCAGGACCCATGAGGTAGAAGGGTCTACCTGACTCTAAAAGCTGTCCTCTGATCTCCACATGCAGTTCTGGGGTGTGTGTGTGCGTGTGTGTGTGTGTGTGTGTGTAAGTATCTGAAGATATGTATGTGCATGTGTGTGTGTGTGTGTGTGTAAGTATCTGAAGATATGTATGTGCATGTGTGTGTGTGTGTTTATATGTGGAAGCTAGCAGTAAATGTTGTGGGGGGTCTTCCTTGACCACTCCCGTCTTGTGTACGGAGGCAGACTCTTATCCTGGGAGCCAGAACACGTAGCATCAGCTAGCCTATTTAAGCCAGCCTTCTCCAGGGATTCCTTGCTTCTGCATCATGAGTTCTGGGATTGCAGGTGGGCCACCATGTCTACCTGGCATTGCATTTATTTGGGTGCTGGGTTCCTCAACTAGGGTCCTCACCCTTGCACAGCAAGCACTTTAACAACTGAGCCAGCCCCCCAGATTCCCTGCTGACTGTTAGCAGAGCCCGGCCAGGCCTGCTCAGGATGGGGAGAAGGCCTGTCTCCTTTGCGGTCTCTGGGCACCGGTCCCAGGAAACCTCACCATCCCACATGCTGCCTGGCCCAGCCCAGATACTTTGGCCCTGGCTCAAGGGCTGGTTGCCAGAGGAGGTGAGCCAGGTGTCAGAGCTGAGGCTCGCATCTGGAGGATTGTAGCAGAGAGGCACGTTGTCTCACTTCTCCGGATTGAGATCTAATTTCATCATTTGACCCTGACGTGCCAGGCATCAGATCAGGGAGCAGGCAGGTGGTGCCAACCAGGCCCAGCTGGCCGACTCCTGTCCGTCTTGTGGTTGGGGGCAGGCTCATTCATGGACTGGCCAATGTCAGATGCACACCACTTGGCTGGACGGGCAGAGTGGGCAGGCCCAATCCTGGAGGAAAAGGAGTGGAAGCAAAGATTTCCACGCCCCTAACAGAAGTTCCCAGGAATCCTTGCTGTCCTCTAAGACTCTGCCTATCCCCATCAGTCTGCCATTCTGTGCATCTGCTTGCTTCCGCCTCTGTCTGGGTCATCTTGTCATCTTGGCTCTGCCTTCATAGCCTTCTCCTCCATCCTATCTGGAATGCCTTTGCCTCCCCTAGGCAGGTCCCCGCTGGTGTGGCAACTCTTAGGTAGTCAGTGCTCTTGGCATAGCTACACAGGCCATCACGTCTAAAGGATGTCACTTGCCCATGCTACCCTTGACCATGGACTCATGAGGCCTAAGACCACCATGCAAGCATGTTCCTCCAGGACATTGCAGCCTAGAATCTGGAATGTCTGGGTAGGATGCAACTTGCAACAATAACATAGTACCCTGACGTGGGTCCACCTTACCTCTGGGTCTGATGGGGCCTGTGTAAATGGAATGAGTGAGTGGGTGAAGGAGAAAATAGAGGAATGAAGGCAGGAGGAAGGGAATGAGGGAGGAAAGGAAGGAGATGAGGGGGAAAGGAAGGGAGAGAGTGGGCTATGGTCTTCTGTTTCTATTCCAATCTCTTGTTCTTCAGGCCATGAGCCTCCTTTGAGGCTCAGGAGATGGTAAACACAGTAGAATGGCCTTAGGGCTGCCAGGGAGGTTCTACCCTTGCTCTGGGAGACACAGGAACACACTCAATCTTCTAGAAACCTTAGGGACTCAGCAAATTTGAAAAAAGATATCCTGATCAGCATGGGCTCCTCAGGAGTGATGTAAAAGAGGCTTAAAGAATATAGACGAAGGGCTGGAATCTGGCGTGCGGGAAAGCACATGTCATACAAATGTGAGGACCTGAGTTTGAGTTCCCAGAAGCCACAGAAAAGGTGGTGCGCACCTTCTGCTCCCAGTGTTCATTTGCTAAGTTGCTGTCCTAGTCAGGGTTTCTATTTCTGCAGAGACACCATGATCTCGGCAGCTCTTATAAAGGAAAGTATTTAACTGGGTGGCTTACGGTTTCAGAGGTTTAGTCCATTATCATCACCGTGGGACATGGCAGCATGCAGGCAGACATGGGGCTGGAAAAGGAGCTGAGAGTTCTACATCTTGATCCACAGGCAACAGGAAGTGAACTGTGTCTCTAGGCGTAGCTTGAGCATAGGAGACCTCAAAGCCCACTCCACAGTGACACATTTCCTCCAATAAGGCCATAGCTGCTTCAACAAAGCCACACCTAGTAGTGCCACTCCTTCTGGGGGCCATTTTCTTTCAAACCACCACAGCAGTCTTGCTTACCTCCCCACCACAGACACCATCTCAAAAAGTGTGACCTAGGCCTGGTGGCTCACACCTTTAATCCCAGCACTCAGAAACAAAACAAAACAGAACTAGAGAGATGGCTCAGTGGATAAAAGCATATACTTTTATATGGTGCTGAAAGGTGACAGAACGGGAGGTCGGGAAGCCTACGGGAAGCCTACGGGAAGCCTACAGGAAGCCAAAGGTGGTCACACGGAGGTGGATCTCATGCTAAGGCTACTCACGGAGGCTGAGATGGAATGAGAAGATGGCTCTGGGCCAGACTCCATCTCTCCACTCTGCCTAGGTGACATCTGTGACTGGCTGAGCCCCAAGGGTTTGACATGACAAGGACGACACAACCTGTTGGAGCCTGCTAAGACACGCGCTCTCAGAGTCGTGGAAGAAACCAAGCGAAGGAGCCTATCTAGGGCCAGAGTGTGACCCAAGGGTAGGCAGACGTTTGTCTGGGAGGCAATAAGCACTAGGTTAGGCTGGTTAGCTGGCTCAGTTGTGAGGCGCCTGCTGCCACTCTTACAACCTGAGTTCTAGCCCCAGGTCTCACTAGGTAGAAGGAGAGAGCAGACTACAGCAAGTTGTCTTCTGACTTTCACATGTGCCTGCTGGCAAGTGCATACCACACATACACATGCATGTACATATGTGCACATGTGTGCGCGTGCCACACACACACATACACACACACACGCACTGTGCCAGGTGGTTTTGTGTCAACTTGGCACAAGCTAAAGTCATCTGAGAGAAGAAGAACTCAACTGAGAAAATATCTCCATAATATGGGACTGTAGACAAGCCTGTAAATCATTTTCTTAATTGGTGGATCAATGTGGGAGAGCCCAGTCCATTGTGGATGGGACCACTCTTGGGCTGGAGGCCCTGTGTTCTTTAAGAAAGCAGGCTGAACAAGCCAGAGGTAACAAGTCAGTAAGTAGCACCTCTCCAAGGCCTCTGCATCAGTTCCTGCCTCCAGGTTCCTGCCCTGTTTGAGCTCCTGCAAGTGGAAGCTGAAATTAACCCTTTCCTCCCCAAGTTGCTTTGGTGATGGTGTTTCATCACAGCAATAGTAACCCTGACTGGGACACACACAGACAGATAGGTTATAAGCAGATAGACAGATTATAGATAGATAGATTATAGATAGATAGAGATAGATAGATAGATAGATAGATTATAGATGATAGATAGATAGAGATAGATTATAGATGATAGATAGATTATAGATAGATAGATTATAGATAGATTATAGATGATAGATAGATTATAGATAGAGATAGATAGAGAGATAGATTATAGATGATAGATAGATAGATAGAGATAGATAGATTATAGATGATAGATAAATTATAGATAGATAGATAGATAGATAGATAGATAGATAGATAGATAGATGATAGATAGATAGATAGATGCAATAAGAATTTGAAACTATGTTTAAGAAAACACTAAAGGCCCTCATTTCCATCCCTGCACTGTAAAATGAGGATGAAGGGACCTATTGTGGAATCCTATTGGTACCTAGTTCTAGAAAGTTCAGAGCAATCCAGACTGAGAGAAAGCAGGTTGGTATTGCCAGGGGTTGGGTGTAAAGAGACTGTAAGGGTCACAGGAGAGGTTTGGAGGTGAGGGACATGTTGGTTACTGTGAATGGCAAGCAGTAATGATTTCACCAGAGTGTGGGTTCTAAAAACAAAGGCATGCATTTAAAAATCTGTGCAGCCCATTGTAAGCCCACTCTACCCCAGTGAAGCAGTTAAAGAAAAGGAATCCCTCAGAACTGGGAAATGGCTCAGTGGGTAGAGCATCTGCCTCAGAGAAGATGAACTGAGTTTGGTTCCCAGAACCCACGCAAGACAATGGGCATAGTAGCATGAGCTTCGTAATCTCAGAGCTGGGCAGGCAGAAACAGGCAGATCCCGGGACTTGCTGACTAACAGCTTACCTGAACTAACATGTCTCAGACCAGCAAAAAAATCCACGTCTTCAAAAGCCCAAGCATACAGCTTCAGAGGTTGACCTCTGGCTTCTACAAAAATAGACATCATATGAGCACATGTACTCTCATGTGCAAACACACATTCACCTTCACACACGAAAACACACACACACACAAACACACATGGAAGAATAAATTCCAACTTCAAACAAACTATTCCAACCTCAATCACTTTGTCTGGAGTAGCCACAGGGTGGGGTCGGCACAGCCACACAAGGCCCTTGCCTGTGACTGGACAGAACGTGCCCACCACAGCTGGCTTCCTCATTTCCTCCCAGATCCCCAGGCTCAAGCCCACTGACCCTTGAACCCTTCAGTGGAATCCACCACTGAGTCCTACATGGTACCAGGTAGGTGCCAAGTGCTTGTGGCACGCCAAGTCTCCTGTCCAAGGTCATGCAGAAGGTAGGCCCTGTTTGTGGCTCCTGGCTTGGCCAGGAGGTCCAAAACCCCAGGTGGAGTGCCAGTTGGGTTTTGCTTGGCATCCTTTAGGAGAGCCCCAGCTTGTGTACTGGATCACACTGGCAAGGAGAAAGAGGCCCAGCCCCAGCTGTGATGCCCGCACCCCGGACTGTGAGCAGGCTGTGATTTTGCTGCCTGTTAAAGCAGATGTCATTGTCAGGGTTAGGTGAGTGTTTTTCTGGGCTTCTGTTTGGTTTTGATCCCTGTTTACCCAACGAGTCCTGTTCTGGGCTGTGTTAGCGGGAAATTACGCACCATAAAACAGTATGGCGTTGGTTTAAACAAGCTAGAATGGCAACCTTTATTACAGTCAATATGTAATCAGACTCCAGTATTTATCCTGGAAATAATGGGCCAGGGGCTGGTTATGCAAAGTCATGGGTAAAGACTTGAAATGACATTGGAAAGCACCGGAGCTGTTTTGGTGGCTCAGTGGGTAGAGAGCTTTTCTGACACGCGAAAATCCCTGGTTCCGTTCCCCAGCACTGCGCAAACCAGGCTTAGGGGTGCGTGCCTGAATCCCAGCATTTGGGAGGCGGAGGAAGGAGGATCAGAAATGCAAGATCATCTCCAGCTACACAGCAAGGCTGAGACAAACCTATGCAAGAGATCCTCCCCCAACAAAAGTGTTGGGAAGTACATATATATAATAGGGAAGTGTTTAATCTGGTCAGTTGATCCGACTAACAGTGGCTGCACACCCAGGGAAACTCTGAAGGTAGGGAATGCTGATATCTCCCACGTTATAGATTTTTCCCTTCTTTCTGGACTAGAACCTGTTAAGTCCAGGCTGTGATCCATGCCAGTAATCCCAACTCTGAGTGATGGAGACAGGAGGACCCCTGGGGCAGACTTGCCAACCAGCCTAAGCTGACTGGCAAGTTTCAGGCCAATGAGAGACCCTCTCCAAAAACAAGTGTTTCCACAAGTGCTGCATGCCCTGAATTCCAGAGGAGGCAGGCTGAGCTCTCTAAGTTCCAGGCCAGCCAGGGCTACACAGTGAGAGCCTGCCTTAAGAACATAAACCAAGGAGGACAGCATCCGAGAAACATCACTCACTTGAGGTCGTCCTCTAGCCCCCAAGTGTGCCCACATGTTCTCGCATACCTGCACATGCATGGATATGAATACACACATAAACACACAGACTAAAAGAAAAGAAAAATAATAAAATATTAAACAGAAGTTAGGCAGCTGAGGAGATGGCTCAGTGGGTAAAGGTGCTTGCTCTGCAAACTTTAGGGTCTGAGTTCAAATCCTTAGCACCCACATACAAAGCTGACCTTGGCTATGCAAGCCTTTAACCCCAGTATTGGAAGGAGGGAACAGGCAGGTCTGAGAGCTTGGCCGCATGCCTAACTGAAGTGGCAGGCTTTCAGTTCAGTGAGAAACCTTGTCTCAAGACAATAAGGCAGAGAACAATAGAGGACCCTAGATGCTGTGTCCTGGCCTCTGTATGTGTCATCATAGGCAAATACACACTCGTGTGCATGCAACACACACACACACGTTGTGTTGTGGAGGTTTGAGGGAGTGAGGCAACTAGTTTGCTATGAAGTATAATGATTTCTCTACACAACAGCTACACTGATTCTCCTTCATACCTTACTTGCTAGCTGGTATTTTTCCATGTTTGACAGGTTGGGTGTAGCTCCGTGGTAGAACATTCAGCTAGTATGCACAAGGCCCTGGGTTTAATTCTCAACGCAAACAATAGCAGCAACAAAAAAAACCTTCTAAACTGTTTACTATTTTAAAAATATGTTTAATTATGTGTATTCATATGTCTGTATGGAGTATGTGCACATGTGCAGATGCTCTCAGGATCTGGAAGAGAGCTTTGGATCCCCTGGAGCTGCAGTTGTACGTGGTTGTGAGCAGCTTGATGCGGGATGAACTAAAGTCCTCTGCAAGAACAGCAAGCACTCTTAACCACTGAGTCCCTCTTCTGAGATCTATCTGCACAGGAATATTCTGGTACCTCTCCAGTGCGAAGAGAAAAACAATGTGGCAAGTCCAAGGAGCTGCTGCTTGTGGACAGCCTGACCCTCCCTCAGGCCCCAGCTGTGCCAAGCATTGCAGCTACGCGTTCCCCAGTACCTTGGCCAGCTTCTCCTTTCTGTCTGTACCTGAGAGATCTTCCCGAGACACAAACCTGATCACCTAATTGTGTGTGTGTGCACGTGTGCGCATGCATGCTGTGTGTGCATGCATGTATATGCATGTGTGTGTCTATGTGTCTGTGTGTCTGTGTATGTGCATGCTGTGTGCACATGCATGCATGTGTGTGCTTGCATGTGTGTGCACATGTGTGTATGCGTGTATGAGCGTGTGTGTGCATGCACACATGCATGCACGTGTTCATGCACATGCATACCTGTGGGAGAGCAGTATGCATGGAGGTCAGCAGTCAACAATGGGGTCTTCAACCGTTCTTCACTTTATTATTTTCCTTCACATTTATGTTTATTAAAAACAACAAAGAGCCGGGTAGTGGTGGTGCACACCTTTAATCCCAGCACTCACTTGGGAGGCAGAGGCAGAGGCAGAGGCAGGCGGATCTCTGTGAGTTCAAGGCCAGCCTGATCTACAAAGCGAGTTCCAAGACAGAACTATTGTATAGACAAACCTGTCTCAAAAAACAAATGACAACAAAACCCAAAAAAACAAACAAAAACAACAAACAAAACTTGTGCAAAAATATCCCAACTTGCTCATCACTTTGAAGCAGTCATCTAGGGAGACATCGTCACCTAGGACCTCTTCTTCCTCTGCTAACGTCACGGCCTCTTCCTCTCTTCCTGCAACAACTTCCCTTTTGTAAGATGTCACTTTAGCGCAACAGCCACAAGTAGCATATCCGGAGGCCAGCTGTCTGGTGGAATACAGTACCAAATGCTGTTTCCAGCTGTCTGGTAGAATACAGTACCAAATGGTGTTTCCAGCTGTCTGGTAGAATACAGTACCAAATGCTTTCAGGGAACAGGCTCTGTGTTCTTCAGGGTCTTCCTCACAGCCTTAAGAAGTTACACTTTCATTAAGACTCTCACAGCTTCATCCTGGTGATGTCATCTCCTTTCTGGTCTGGATTGTACACAGACTGCAGCCACCAAAGACCAACTGCTAGTCTGAATGGTTGCAGAGAATCTGCAGGGGAAATATGAGATGGCAGCCCCCAGAGACTAGAGGAGTAGTTGAGCTTTCTCCACATTGCTATTTTAAAAACATATTTATTTACTTATCCATCCATTCATTAGAACAGACAGACAGACAGACAGATATATCGATAGATGGCGTGTTTGTATATGTGTGCATTCACACCATGACACACATATAGAGGTCAGAGGGCAGCCCTTCAGAGTCAGGTCTCTTCTGCCATGTGGATCCTGGGAACTGAACTCAGGTCGTCAGGACTGGCAACAGGTGCTCTTACCTGCTGTGCTGTCTCACCAGCTCTTCACCTTACATTCTGAGACAGGGTCTCTCAGTGAATCTTCAGCTTGATTGGCTGAGCCCCAGACAGCCTCCTGTCTTCGCCTCCCTGGCCTTTTCTGTGTGTTCTAGGACTCAGACTCAGGCCCTGAGGTTTCCACGACAAGCGCTTTATTAACTAAGCTGTCTCCAAGCTCCTGTGTGTGAGGGGAAGGGGGGTGTTAGTTTTGTGTTTTGGTTAATGATGGGTAAAGCTAAAAACAAGACAAAATCAATATATAAAACCATGTACAATAATGTTAGAAGTGGGGTAAATATATGAGATTCCTAGTGGCCGGAACCAAGAGGGAGGTTGTTTGGTCTTGTAGACAAGCTGTCTGGAACCTGAGGTGTTGTGGAATACTATTTGTGTTACATTCGTTTTTGCTGTGGAACATTTTGTTTAAGGATGCAAAGATGTGTTGCATTTGTTTTACTCTGTGAAGCTGTGTTTCTATGCCTGACTAAAACACCTGATTGGTCTAATAAAGAGCTGAACAACCAATAGCCAGGAAGGAGAGAGGATAGGCCGGGCTGCCAGGCAGAGAGGATAAATAGGCAGAGAAATCTGGGAGGAGAGGACTGAGGAAGGAGGGATCGAGGAAAAAGAAAAGGAGGAGGACACGAGGGGCCAGGCACTCAGCTACACAGCAAACCATGGAGTGAGAAGTAAAGCAAGGTATATAGAATAGACAAAGAAAAAATCCCGGAGGCAAAAGGTAGATGGGATAATTTAAGAAAAGCTGGCTAGAAATAAGCCAATCTAAGGCAGGGCATTTATAAGTAATGTCTCCATGTGCATTTATCTGGGATCTGGGGGGCAGCCCCCACAAAACAGTCAAAGAGTAATAAGAGTAAAAAAAAAAAAAGCAGCCAACAGCACTGATGTCTCAAAGTGACTTCTCTTTTAGCTCCAGAAAACATGATGGGGGATGAGATCCTGTCCTCACAACCTCTCCTTGAGGTGAGTTTCTGTAGATTCTTCTTTCTTTTTAAATCTTCCTTGCATTCATCCTTCCTTCCTTTTTGGTGTTTTGTTTTCTGAGACAAGCTGGCCTGAAACTGGTGAGCTCCACTATACAGCCCAGGCTTGCCTTGAAAATGAAACCATCCTCTTCCCCCAGTCTCTTGAGGGCTGGGATAATAGGTGTGAGCCATAAACCAAGGCTTTGAAGGTCCTTTCTGAATGGCATAGTCAAAGCGCTTGGTTGACAACATGACAAAATGGAATTCAACAGGTTCCTGTCTCCAGGGTGGGGTCAGGCAGGCTAGTGCTGGTTTGTCACCAATAAGGTGTGTCAATTCAGAGTGTCAGTCATGCCAGGGATAAAGGCACAGTTCCATGTCATCGCCCTCCTCAGCCTGAGTGCTCTTCACCCAGTGGGTCGTCGGGACCCCACTGGTGGCCAAACAACCCTTTCACGGGGATCACATATTAGTTATCTTGCATGCCAGATATTTACGTTATGATTCATAACAATAACAATATTGCAGTAATGAGTAACAGAAGAAAATAATTTAACGGTTGGGAGTCACCACATGAGAAACGAACTATTAATAAAGGGTCGCAGCATTAGGAAGGTTGAGATCCACTGCTCAGAGACCAGACTCAAGTAAAACCAGATCCTTGGCTTTGATGCAGAGAAGGATTTCAGAATGAGCCAGTGTTAGCTACGTTTCCGCTGCTGTGATAAGACACCATGGGCAAAGGCGGCTGAAGGAAGAAAAATTTTATTTGGGCTTACAGTTTCACAAGGGGAATCCATAAAGAAGGCATGGCAGCGGGCAGCCAGAGCAATAAGCTGAGAGATCACACCCTCAACTGCAAATACGAAGCAGAGTGAGCTGGAAGTAGGGAGGGGCTATAAACCCCCAAAGCTTGCCCCTCCATCCCGGTGATGTGCTTCCACCAGCAAGGCTTTGCCTCCTACAGCTCCTAGAACTTCTCCAAACGGCGCCACCAGCTGAGGACCAAGTGATCTAGTATGGGAGCCTATGGGGTACATTTCACACTCAAAGCAGCACAACTGTCTCTGCCAAGAGCTAATTTGCTGGTCACACATAGGCAAAGGGCCTGGGTACGATGTCAACACTGCTCCCCTGACTATACAGAGGAGAATACTAGAGCATGTCTGCAGACCAGGCCTCCAGTCCAGCAAGGACCTGGGTTCTCCCATTTATAACACTGTGTGATGGGCTTTCATGGGTATGACCAAGTCATAGCCAGGAAGGTGTGGCTTTCCACCCCACTCTACCCCACCAAGAACATTAGGGGTGCCCCGACCCACCATACTTCCCTCCCCAACATAGCAGCCACTACCTTGTGCAACTACTTCAAGTGAAATCAAACTCAGTCTAATTAAGAAAACAGTCCCAAGGCTGCAGAGGCAGCTCAGGTGGTGGAGAGCCTGCCTAGTGTACACAAGGCCTTGGATTTGACCCTAATTGGTGCATAGACCCTGGTAGCACACACAGCGCTCAGGAGGAAGAGGAGTGAGGATCAGAAATTCAAGATTATTCTCATGAGACACCACACACCACACACACACACACACACAGGCACCTGCAAATGCACACAATCCCTCATCAGCTGCCCAGGACTGTACACTTCACCCTTGAAAGGTATCCTCGCCTTCAGGCTGGAGAGTTCTGTCTCCAGACAACAACCCTCTCTCCATAAAGCCACTGTCTTCCATAGGGTGGTGCCTGCCATTCACGGAGAGGTCTGGTGCATTTGATTGGCAGGAAAACATACTCTCAAAGAATGAGACAGGGGTCAGGGAGGCAGCTCAGCAGGAGGCTCAGCAAGGACTGGTGCCTGCCACAGAGGCTGAGAACCTAGGTTCAGTCCTCTGAATCCACATGGTGGAAGGAGAGACCCGACTCCCAAGAGTTGTCTTGATTTCTTGCTACTCCACACTTGTGAACACCAAATAACTAAATAAGCATGATAATACAAAAATAGACATGTGGCTGTGTTTGGTTGAGAGAAAGGGATCCTGGGGATGGAGCCGTGACATGGACCCAGCGCCAGTCGAACATTGTCTCTAGCCTCTCTCTGCATTCAAAGTGGCAGGAACGGCTGTCAGCGGACTGGGGAAATGGCAGGGCACACAATGACTGTATTTTTGGATGGTTATTGTTTAAACACGGAAGAAGTAAAAGAGACAAAGGGAGTTTGTTTTGACAACTTGACTTTCGGCTCAGGACCTGAGGTTTCCAGTTTGTCCCCTTGGGCCTTGGGTGTAGCAGAGGGAGGAACAGAACAGGAGGGGCCTGGTGGCCTTCATGCAAAGAAAAGGGTGTTCGGGCTTTCCAATGCCTGGGTGGCTAATTTTTTTCTTCAGTTGCACAGGCCAAGGGACTGAGCGTCACTTGAGCTGTCAGTCTGGTTTGGTTTTGCTTTCTTCACTGTGACCAAGGATGAAGAAACAGCATGTCTCTTTATGGCCTTATGGCCTCTGATAAAAGACATCTCTACCCTTGCCATGAGCACAGGTTAAGTTAAATCCCTCGGCCACCATTCCAGGCACTGTCAAGCACCCACCTGCTCTGGAGCAGACACCCCCATATCACGGTAAGCCGGTGCCTCCCCAAAAGGCCTCTCATCCGCTCCCTCGCAAGCCCATTAGATGGGTTGTTTCTCACAGTTCAGCTTCCTTCCTCAGAGAGCTGCTTTTCACTCCCAGCACCGCATGAACTCAGCGTGGAAGAGTTATCTGTAGTCCTCGTGTAAGAAGCACACACGTGAGATTGTGTCTCCAAAAGAAGTCATTTTATTAAAAAGAAAAGAAAGGGCAGGGAATCTGGGTCCTTCCAGCCACCTTAGTTCTGGTAACAGTTTCTGGGCTCCACTTTTCGTCCAGGCTGATCTTGAATCATACAGCTGAGGATGACTTGGAACTTTTGATCCTCCTGTGTGCTGTCCCCGAGTGCTAGGATTCCAGGTGTGTACTACCACGTCCAGTTTATGTGGTACTGAAATGGATCCCATGTAAGCAAGCACTCTATCACACTGAGCCACGCCCCCAGCCCTGGCAGAGGATCAGACCGGCGGTGACTGACCCTCCAGTTTCTCCCTTACTCTGTGTGTGAGCATACTCAAGTCGCTGCCATCTCCCAACAGTGCCAGCCAGAGTTCAGCTGTGACGAACACTGCCTTCATCCTTGTCTGCTACCGCATCTGTTGTCCTCCAGCTCGCTCTGGCCCAGGGCTCAGACAGGAGCTGCTGGGCAGCAGCTGGGCTCCATGACCTCCAGAACACCGAGAAATAGCAGTGTTTTAGGCAGGGCAGGACTCTGAGACAAGTCAGGGAGCTGGACAGTTCATTCAGAGGAAGGCCCAGCTCGCTACCTCATCTGAGGTCAGCCTCACCAGTTCACGTTCAAGACTAGAAACGGAGAAGGGGGTGGGGTGGAAGGGCGAGCAGGCGAAGCCCTTGTCCTGCAAGTGTGAAAACTGGAGTTCGGATACCTAGCACTGGTGGAAAAGCCTGGCAGGTGCGGGGACTCCCCTGGGGTTCCAGCACTTGGAAAGCAACACAGGCCTTCTGGAGCACACTGAGGATCTAGATTGGCTGTACTGTGAGCTCTGGAGTCAACTGAGAGAGCCCATCTCAGTGAAGAAGGCAAAGAAGACTCCTGATTTCAGCCTTGGGCCTCCACACGCAGGTGCGTGTACACACACACATACACATACAAAGGCACACACTCACATGCACCCCCAACACAAATACACATAGGCATGCACACCATATACACAGGCACATGAGAGAAAGGAAGAAAAAAGAAAGAGGGAGACAGGGTACGGTAGAGGGAGCTGTGACCGCCCACCTGGGATGTCCCCTATTGGGCCCTGGAGGATGGGGCAGAGCAGAAATACCTTTTCTCTCTCGCTGCACTGACTGACCACTGTTTAGCTACCTGCTGACCCAGGCACGAGCCCAGACAGAGCAACCTGTGGTGGGTGCCCAGTAGACAAGATGGATGGTCATCAGTGGCTGTCCTCACAGACACCTGTCCCTCCCCACAGTCACCCAGCGATAGCACTGCTGTAAGTACCCAGTGCTGAGCACTGTGCCCAGCCTGGTGCAGGAAAGGCACATGGAGACACAAAGCCACTTCTGCCCTGTGGGTTCCTACAGCAAAATACGTGAGTGTGTGTGAGCATGGGAGTGGATGTGGTCTTGTCTGTGTTTGCGAAAGCGTGTGTGTATGTGTGTGTGTGTGTGTGTGTGGTATGTGAGTGAGCATGTAGGAGTTGGATCCATAGAACGTAAGGGTGTGTGCTCATTTTAAAGAGTGTCTGAATGTATATTTGAGGGTTTTTTAAATATTTATTTATTTATTATGTATACAGTGTTCTGTCTGCTTGTATGCCTGCAGGCCAGAAGAGGGCGCCAGACCTCATTACAGATGGTTGTGAGCCACCATGTGGTTGCTGGGAATTGAACTCAGGACCTCTGGAAGAGCAGGCAATGCTCTTAACTGCTGAGCCATCTCTCCAGCCCTATATTTGAGGTTTATGTGTGTGAAAGTGTGATGAATATATGTGGGGTCTCTCTCTCTCTCTCTCTCTCTCTCTCTCTCTCTCTTCTCTCTGTGGTTTCTGTGAATGTGTGATATGCGTATGTATGAGGTGCATGTCCATCTGTGTCTGTGTACCCCAGTCTCTGTGTGTCCCCCATGGAAAGGTGGCCCAATAGCCAGAGGTCATTGACTGGCCTGCATCCACCAGCAGGCCTGGGACAAGGTCACATACTCTGCCAAGTGAAGTTTCTCCACAGAAGTCTGGGGCGGGTGGTTTGGCTGGTCAGAGCCAGTTCTCTATCTGTCCTTAGCATCTGGGAGAAGAGCTGCTGGGGGCCTGAACTAGTGCCACAGGCTCAGCATCACAGGGCAAGGGTGCTGTGTGTGACCCGTGGTGATGCAGTGGCTGCAGAGACGTCTGAGAGCAAGAGCATGCCCCGCTGCTAGGATGCTTGTCCAGCATACCCAAAGCCCTAGGCTCCCTCCCACCCCTGCTTAACCCAGGGGGTGGGCACTTGGGGGGAGGGTCAGGAGTTGAAGGTCATGGTCAGCTGCATGGTGAGTTTCAGAGCAGCCTGGGATATGTAGACTCTATCCCCAAATCTACACCTTACAATGCAGCACTGCACAGGACAGCATAACGTGGGCTCCATTGGTGCAGAACTCACTGTGCGCCAGAACTCAACAAAGTTCTGCTCCCATTGTGTCTCTTGATCGAATAGTGACCACGAGGCCAAGGGCTCGCTCCTTGTCATTTTGCAGAAATAAGGTTGGCATGTTTATTTATTGTGCATGTGTGTGTGCATGCACCAGGACTTATATATGAAGGTCAAAGGACATTTGCAGAACTCAGTTCTCTCCCTCCACCATGTGGGTCTTGGGGACTGAACTCAGGTCCTTAGACTCAGTGGCAAATACCATCACCCACTGAGCCATCTCGCCAGTTCCAAAACGTGGCTACCTCATATGTATTGCTGGTAGGGACGTAGAATGGGACAGGCAATCAGAATTCAGTCTGCAAGTAGCTTGAAGAGTTAAGCATACACAAATGATGCAACCTAGTAACCACCTAGAGGAACAAAAGCCACACCCATAGGCTAGAGAGAAGAGCTCTTGCTGCCCTGCCAGAGAGCCCAGGTTCTGATCCCAGCACCCACGTAGCAACTCACAACAGTCTGTAACTCCAGCTCGAGGGGATCTTACACCTTCTTCTGGCATCCCTGGGCACCAGATACTCATGTGGTCTGATACACACAGGCAAAACATCCATACACGTAAATAAAATCAGTTAATTAAAACTTAAAATCAGGGAATGGAGAGAAGGCTCAGTGGTTAAGAGCATGCCTCCTCTTATAGAAGACCAGAGTTCAGTTCTGTGTTGGACAGTTTACAACCATCTATAACTCCAGCCCCAGTGGACCTAACACCCTCTTCTGGCTTCTGTGGATACCCACGCACGTGTGCATATGCACACTTACACACACAGAGAAATAAAAATTAAAAATTAGATACTAAGAAACATATCCATACAAATAGCTCTACACAATTGCTCACAATAGCTTTTGGGTGTCTATGTGTGGCCACACATTGGAGGGGCACGTATTTGTGCATGCATGGATATTGTCATTCCTCAGGCATCCTTCACCTGGGCTTTGAGGCAGGGCCTCTTCCTTGACTTGGAGCTTGGCTGGCTGCCCATCAAGCCCCAGAGAGCTACCCATTTCCATCTCTCCAAGCTCTAGGATTATAGATATGCCTGAGCCACCACACCAGGCTCTTTACACGGGTTCTGGGCTCCAAAGTCACATCCTCCGGCTTGCACAGCAAGCATTTTACCAACCAAGCCGATGCCCCAGGTCATGACAGCTTTGTTTTAATGTCCCCCAAACTGGAAACAGTCAAACAACTTACAGTGGTTAAAGAGTCAAATGTATGTCAGCACACACATGTATCACACACAATCCTTCTGACGTGTAATGGTGTGTGTGTGTGTATTACTTGAATTGCCCATTTCTCAGGCCATGGTACCCTGCCATTTAGTCTGTAACCAGTCGCTGTCTCTGAGAGCACATCTTTCATGTGAGGCAGATTGTGAAGTCAGGAGCCTGTATGTGGAGCAGATCCCCTCTGTAATGTAGTTGGGCTTTGACAACCAGTTGAAGTCCTAAAGAAAATAGGCAAAGGCCCCAAAGAGGAGGAGTGATCTCCCCTTGTGCTAACATCAGGCTTGAACCTTAGGGTCAGTTCTTCCCAAGGCTCAAGCCTTTTGACCTGCCCTGTACCTTGGACTTGCCTGGCCCTACAACCATGTGGGCCATTCTCTATTTCAGATGCATATATACACACACATATGTATATTTTCATATACATACAATGGGGTGGGGAGACAAGGTCTCACATAGCCCAGGATGGCCTCAAATTCACTATAACCTTAGAATGACCTTGGACTTCTGGTCCTCCTGTCTCAACCTCTCGATTGCTAGAATTTCAAGTATGTACCACTATATTTCACTAATGTGGCATTTAAGATGGAATCCAAGGCTTTCCTGCACGCCAGGCAAGAACTCTCACCACCGAACCACATCCTCAACAACGCATGCATCTGTTCTGTTGATTCTATTTCCCTTCAGAACATTAATACAGTTCTCAAGTGCATAATACTAGTTGAGAAAAAAACAATCTCAAATGTCATACTCATATGCTTTATTCATGTAAGATTTTCAAACGAGAAAATATTACTGAAGGGCAGATTTGTGATTACTAGGAGCTGACAGACCCCTCAGGAATGGGCTCACTGTACTCTCTTCCAAGGCACTGAGTGACCCTAGAAAAGGACCCCAGCTTCACACCTGGGGGTGAGAGCACAGATTCTGAGGGTAGGCAGGAGAGTGGAGGTGTACACTGGCCACACTTTGGGACTATAATCCTCTGTTCTTGTGAAAGTTGCCGGCTACCATGTCTCCCAGGAGTGGGGAGACAGAGTAGTGAACAGCAGACAGCCCACCTGAGGACAAGACACTTCCACCAGCCAGAGCTTCTCTCTGAGACCTTCTGACCTCAGAAGGAAGCTGAACTTCCCATGACGTGTGTGTGTGTGTGTGTGTGTGTGTGTGTGTGTGTTCAGGTATATATAGAGGCCAACCCCAGCTATTGTTCCCCAGGCATGCTATTATGATATTTTGAACAAAAAATATCCCCCATAGGCTCATATGTTTGAAAACTTGATACCCAATTGGTGTCATTTTGGGGGAGGTTAAAGGACCTTTAGGAGGTAGAGCCTTGTTGAAAGAAGTATGCCACTGGGGGCCTTGAGGGTTCATAGTATCACCCTACTTCCTGTTTTCTCTCTGCTTCCTGTGTGTGGATGCAAACGTGATGACCTATGGTCAAGCTTTTCCCAGCTGCTGCCTTGACTTCCCCACCATGACGGACTCCATCCTCCTGGAACTGCAAGATAAAATAAATCCTTTTCTCTTTTAAATATTTTTTGGGGGGTCAGGGTATTCTATCCCAGCAACAGAAAAGCGACCAATACAGACACCCACCTTGTTCTTTGGGATAGGGTCTCTCACTGACCAGGAATTTGAGAAGTAGCCTATGCAGGCTGGATAGTCACTGAGTCCCAGTGTCTCTGCCATGCCAGTGCTGGAATAGTCCTTCCTTCCTTCCTTCCTTCCTTCCTTCCTTCCTTCCTTCCTTCCTTCCTTCCTTCCTTCTTTCCTTCCTTCCTGTCTATATGTCTGTCTTTCTTCTTTATTTTATTCAAGTTTTTTTCTTTGAGACAAGATTTCTCTGTGAAGTTCTGGATGATCTGGAACTCACTCTGTAGATCAGGCTGGCCTCGAACTCACAGAGATTTACCTGCCTCTGCCTCCTGGGTGCTAGAAGTAAAGGTATGTGCTACCACTTCCTGACTGAACCTAGATTTTCTTACATAGGTTCTGTGGATCAAAGTCACATTTTCATGCTTGCAAGACAAGCACTGTGCCAACTAAGCCATCTGTCTTCCTCCCACACTGGACTCCCATGGTCTTAAGAGAAGTCGCCTGCCTGGGTTTAATTCCACGAAGGTGTGGTGGCAAATGCCTGCAGTCCCAACACTGGAGCATTGAAGGCACAGAGATCAGAGGTTTAAGGTCATCACCAGCTACATAACAAGTTTGATGTCGGTCTACATCATATTTTGTCAGAAGTGGGGGGGAGGATGAAGAGGAAGAGAGGTGGAGAGAGATAAAGAAAAGATTAATTCTTTGTGCGACTACCACTGGAAACTAGAAGGAAGCCTTGCCCACTCAGTCCAGAGGGGACCAGTCTGCTAGACCAGGGTTTGTCTACTGCCTGGGGGGGGTATACCAGATGTCCGAGAGCCTGGGGGAGTAGAGAGGCAGAGGCTCACAAACCTGTCTTTGTCCTGAATTCTTTTGCAATGATCATCTTCAAAGGGCTTATGTCAACCTCGAAAAGAGCCCAGAACCCTTACCAGGTGCACTGTCCCAGCTTCCAAGCCACCAGAAGGCCTTGACTCTCACTGGCTAAACCTTCATTAAAGACCCATTAGCAGCCAAACACTTGTTGAGCCCCCTGCTTTTCCCTTGTCTTTGAAACAGAATTTCTTCACACATCAGAGAGGTGGACAGAGATGGGGCAGATATTCCTGTGTGAGCATATGCAGTTGTTAGGACGGGACTGCACAGTGGCACTTAAAAGAAAAAAAGAAGAAGGAAGAAGAAGAAGAAGAAGAAGAAGAAGAAGAAGAAGAAGAAGAAGAAGAAGAAGAAGAAGAAGAAGAAGAAGAAGAAGAAGAAGAAAAGAAAAGAAAAAAGGAAATCAGAAATCAGGCTGTGGTGGTACGGTACACTCCTTTAATCCCAGCATTTGGGAAGCAGAGGCCAGGCTGGTCTACAGAGTGAGTTCCAGGACAGCCAGGCTACACAGAGAAACTTTGTCTCAAAAAAAAAAAAACAAAAAACAAAAACAAAAACAAAAAAACAACAACAAAAAGAAAGAAAGGAAGAAAAGAGAGAGAAAGAAATAAGGGACAGAAGGAAAGAGGAAACTAAAGAGAATGAAGGAGGAAAAGAAAGGAAGAAAACAGCAATAGTCTCTGCACTGACCGCTTCCAAGGCCATGCCCCATAATCTGCTGAGGCTTGGGCTCCGTACAGAAAGTGAACAATGTTGGTCTGTGGCTCAGTCAGTAAAATGCTTGCTTTGCAAGCGTGGCAACCTGTGTTCGATCCACAGAATCCAAGTAAAAAGCTGGACATAGGGGTATGAGTTTAGAATCCCTGTGAGGGTCTCTGGAGTTCACTGACTAGCCAGCCTACCTAGCCTAGTGATTTCCTAGCCTGTGAGAAACCTTGTCTCAAAAATCAAGATGGATGGCTCCCTGTGGAACCTCACCCGAGGCTGTCCTTCGGCCTCCACACTCATGCACATGCACACACATTTCTTAAGAAAGGCTAATGCTTGCATATAGTCTATGCACGTCCTCTCATAGACTTTAAATTGTGCCCAGATTGCTCATAATCCTGAGTACAATGGAAATGCTATGGAAATAGTTGCATTGTTTAGGAAATAATGACAAGGAAAAAAAGTGTGGGTTCAGTGCAAACACAACTTTGTTTTGAATGTCTTCCAGTCACAGTTGGCTGGACCTGCAGAGGCGGAGGCCATGAGTAGCTGCCCCACACTGTGCTGTGCGTCTGTGGTGAATGGCAGGGTGTGGTAAGGACTTGCTCTGTCCCAGCGCTGATCTCCAACCCATCTAGGAACCCCAGCAGCCTTCGAGGTGGGTACTGCATTTTCCCGTTTTACAGATGGAGGCCCAAGGCGATGAAGTCACTTCCCAGAGCCTCAGTGCTTGGCTACCTGTGTCTCTCTTCTGTTGCTGTGATAAAAGGTTCCAGCAAAGCAGCAGTTTAGGGAGACAAGGTTTATTTCAGCTCACTGTTCCAGGTCACAGGGCATCACTGCGGGAAAGTCAGGGCAGGAACTTGACGTAGCCAGTCACATTCCCATCCACAGCCAAGAGAGACAAAGGCACACACACCTAAGTACCGGGCTTGTTTCCTCTGTGCTTATACAATCCAGGACTCAAACGCAGAGAATGGCATCACTCCATGTGGACTGCTATGTCTTCCCACATCAATTAATCCAACTAAGAAAGAAAGATCTCCCAGCCAGGCGGTGGTGGCACACATCTTTAATCCCAGCACTTGGGAGGCAGAGCCAGGTGGATCTTTGTGAGTTCAAGATCAGACAAGAGCTAGTTCCAGGACAGGCTCCAAAGCTACAGAGAAACCCTGTCTCAAAAAACAAACAAAAACAAAAAACAAGGAAGGAAGGAAGGAAGGAAGGAAGGAAGGAAGGAAGGAAGGAAGGAAGGAAGGAAGGAAGGAAGGAGAACATTCTCACAGGTCCACTTGCCCTAGACAGTCCCTCACTCACTGAAACATGTTTCTCAAGTTATTCTAGATGCTGGCAAGGTGATAATTGAAACTAAATGACACAGGCTGGAGACTTGGCTGGCTCAGCAGGAAAGGCGCCTGCCACTAACTCTGACAACCTGAATTGGATCCTGGAAGCCATAAGATGAAGACAGAACTGATTTCTGCAAGTTGTCCTCTGACCTCCACACACATGACATGGCATGTATTTGAGTGTGCACAGCACACACACATACACACAAACACACATACATACACTAAAATATATCAAAAAATAACAGCAAAGAAAACCCTAACCAGAGTACTGGTGGGATAGGAATCTGACGCCATCTGACTGGATGCCCTCCCCATCTGCTCCCAGAGATCTCACTGTCCCTCTGCCAGCTCATGTCCCTCCTTCCAGGAGCATGTCCACCACTGGGCTGAGTCAGTCATCCTTGGCTTTCTTGCCGCTCTAGCTGGGGATCCCTGTGATGTCTCTTTTCTTCCTCGGGGTGTTCCTGGTGGATCCCCAGACCAGGGCGTGCATGGAGTGCTAGACTGGTCTCAGGAGGCACCTGAGAGACAGGACATAGTGGAGTAGATGTCATTATAGCAGTCACTGAGAGATTTCCTCCCATCCAAGTATCCACTGGGCTGTACCCCGATTAGCTTCTGAGAGCAAACAAGAGGGGTGTATTCAGGGTGGTATGACATAGACCTTGGGGGTTTTCTGAAAGAACCATAGCTGAGAGAAATTTCTCTCTTTCTTATTATGGATTTTGTCTAGGGAAATGTTTAGAGACCAAGTTTTCTGGAGCCCAGGCTGGCTTCAATCTTACTACGTAGCTGAAGACAACCTTTAATCGGTGCTGGGATTGCAGACATGAGCTTCTCTAGCGAGCAGGGAATGGAACCCAGTTTCCCGATTGCCTGGCAGACACTGTACCCATTGCACCACACCCCAGTCCTCGACTTCATTCCCTCAATGTATTCTCATCTGTCACGCAGTCTAGGCTGGGAGCCCCTGCTGGACAGAGATTTCCACCGGCTTCCGTCTCAGCTGCAGTCCTGTCAGAGACTCATGATGCCGGCAGGACTCAGCAAACACTTTAGAAATGAACGGAGGTGCTGGAAGGCTCGCGACGAGGCTTTGTGGGCCTTGATGAGGGCATCTGAGGGTGCAGAACTCGCCTCTTTCTCACGGCTATCACTGTAACTTTGGGGATAGCATCTGCTGTGACCCCAGCTTCAGCGTGACTGCATAGAACACTTCGCTGTTTTAGACAGAACCTCGTGCAGCCCAGGCTGGCTTCTGACTCACTTTGTAGCTGAACTTGAGCCCTCCTGACTCCACCTTCCTGGTGATGGGATTACAGGTGAGCGCCACTGTATCCAATTTATGAGGTCTAGAGATAAAACCTGGGCTTTGCACGTGCTAGGTCTCAAATCCCCACTCTGGGCTCGCCATCCCCAAGCTCTCTGACTATTTCCAGAAGGTTCACCTCCCGCTGTGCCTGTTCTGTTTGGTGATTGCCATGATGCTCATCTCAGGAGCATGCCTGGGACAAGTCCAGTCTCAGTCATGTCAGACCAGAGCATCCTCTGCCCATCCTGAAGACTCCTGGAGGCAATAACCAGCCAGTGTTCAGGAACAGTCCCACCTCCCACCCTCCTCTCATGTCTGCTTCAACCCCATCTGATCCCACACAGTTCAACCCCTCTCTCCAGATTCCTCCATCCTCCTGATTCCTGTCTACCCTCTCTTTCCCACCTGCAGGGAACCTAAGCTTGTCTTGGTGACTGGAGGGGCTGAAGGTTGGGGACCAGTTTCCCTGGATTTTTCTCTGGACTTACAGCAGGCCCGGCTTTGCAGATAGGGCCCGCCCAGTACAGCTCAACACTGGTCCCTTTCGCTACTCCCCATGCCCATCCAGGGCCAGTCCTGATCAGGCTGCTCTACACCTCACCCTGTCTCAGATAGGGCACTCCTGGGAGGGAAACTCTTGAAGCTAAGTCGGGGTGCCGCCTCCAGACCGCTAGGCAGGGGTTGATACATTCGCCTGTGACAGGTGGTATAGAGATGCTAGCAGGGCTAGAGGTGCAGCTCAGAGGGTAAAGTGTTTGCTTAGCAAGCATAAAGCTCTGGATTCGATACCTAGCGCTGCCTAAACCAGGTGTGGGTGCCCCAGCATTGAGGTGTGGAGGCAGGAGGATCAAAGGTCACATTCAGGGGCTGGAGAGATGGCTCAGTGGTTGAGAGCACTTGCTCTTGCAGAGGACCTGGGCTCGATTTCCAGGGCCTACATGCCCATAGCTCCAGTTCCAGGATGTACATGGTTCATGGATATCCATGTAAGCAAAATGCTAGTGCAAATATAATAAATAAATCTAAGGAAAAAGTTAATTTAAAAGGTCAAGATCATCCTCCATCATATATCAAGTTCAAGGCCACCTTCAAAAACAAGAAACTCTATCAGGAGAGAGAGAGAGAAGAGAGAGAGAGAGAGAGAGAGAGAGAGAGAGAGAGAGAGAGAGACACGCTTGTAGCAACCTACAGCTAGTATAGCCCCTGCCCTATTTCTGAGACTTTTATTCTTAATACCAGAGCCAGAGTTAAGACTAAAATCCAAGCTATACCCATTCCTTCTATGTGATCCTCCGTGGTCCCCGGTACCCTCAGATGTGATCCTCCGTGGTCCCCAGTTCTCTCAGATGTGATCCTCCATGGTCCCCAGTTCTCTCAGATGTGATTCTCCGTGGTCCCTGGTACCCTCAGATGTGATCCTCTGTGGTTCCCCCAGCACTCACAGATTAGGATTTGGATGCTTCCCAAGCCCTATAAGCCCCAGGACTGACCCCTAGCCAACAGTTCTTGGAGGAGATAGTTCCACTCCATGAGTGTGTCCCAGCCTCTGGAAGTAGAGGTTTGGGGTGCTGAAGTTCTCTGAACTAGGGATACTCCTTCTGGGGGGCTTTTCAGTGACGGAGCTACTGTGAGTCACCCGTGTTTCTATAAATAACCCAAAACCAAAACCATTGGTTTGTCAAGCTGGACCTCAGAATTGTTTCTTCAATCTGTAATCAGCACCATAAGAAGGGTGAAGAGATACTTGTTTGTGTCTCCCCAGGAAGCTGGAGAAAGCTAACTTTAGGCCCAGACTATCTTAGACACAAGCACTCATACAAACGCTTCTTAGCTGGGTTCCCTAAACTCTCTGAAGTTGGGACGCTCTTGTTCTCCTATGGCCTCTGTAATTGGAAATGACCGAAACCAACTCACAGGATTGTTATTTGCAACAGAGGCAAACTGCTGTGTGCCGGCCGTTGTTATTAAGGTAAAAGCGCTCCAGCACAAACAAACAGGGTCCAATGTAAATACCTTAGATGTTATGAGGTGTGTGTGATTGAGAGTGTGCAGACCGTGGTGTTTTTCAGTGGGGCGGGCAATGAAGTACATCGTGCAGACCATTGCCAAGTGCAAGTGGGCTGTCGCAGCTCCCTCAGCAAGAGCTCAGCCCCACCCTCTGCCATGGAACTTGGGGCCAGATGGCTCGGCAACAAGGTTCCATTGTTCTTACTCTTCCCGCATCACATGTTTAAGACACTTAAAAGTCTCCCGAGCCAAAGGAACACTGTCAGCTCTCAGGTCACCTCCAGCCTGGGAGCTACGGGGACGTGTGGAAAGGACTTCAAGTTAATGGTGCGTGAAGCTTCGTCCTCAGACATTCGTGACCCAGGGAATGAGGAGAAACTAGTGTGTCCACATTAGCATCACTTTTCCCACCCATATATTTTTTAAATTACCTTCCTGTGTATGTATGCATGTGTATGTGGCACACAGGTGGAGGTCAGAAGACGACTCGGGGTAGTTGCTTTTCCTTTCCGCCATATGGGGTCCTGGGGAGCAAGCCTGGGTCATCAGGGTTAGCAGAAGCACTTCTAAGCCATCTCACTGGCCCTTCCATCGCTTCTCCTAGGAGAGTGGAGAACTTCAGGGTATTGCCATTGGTACTGCATACTTCACCAACTTTTACCTGCTCCTAGATTTTAAATTCTGCCTCACTCAGCCTTGAGAGTACTGACTACCTAGGGCATGTGATGGTTAGTTTCAACTGTCAACTTGACACGAGAGAGAATCACCAAGGAAGAAATTGTCAATGAGGGGAAAACTAGAATTGGTAAACTGATGGGCAAGGCTTATGTAGGTTATGTCAATTGATGTGGGAAAGACCCAGTCTAACAGTGGGCAGCGCCATTCCCTGCGCTTGAGTCCTAGACTATGGAAAAGCGGAGAAGGAGCAGAGCAGGAAGCATGCATGCATCCTCTCTCTGCTCTTCACTGTGGACGTGACTTGCTGCTTTAAGTTCTTGCTACCTTGATTTCCCCCAATGTTGAATTCTAATCTGGAAGTGTGAGCTAGAATAAATTCTCTATCCCCTGAGAACCTTTTTCTTAGGGTGTCTTTATCGCAGCAATCAGAAACAAAACCAGAATCAGTCATATCCATTACCCCAGGGACAGGAAATAGGCTTCATGTCTATGTGCCAATTCTGGTGGATTTAAATGGTTACCTGAAGGAATTACTGAGACAGATTCTGTGACCTTCTTTAGACCTATGATCAATTAGTCAAGTCTGCAATGAACTAAGACACGGAGGAGGACCGCGGTGCTGTTTTCTATGTCTGTATACACTGGAATATGAGTTGGCACCTTCTTAATAAAAGGCGAACGTAGGGCCAGCAAGATGGCTCAGGGAGTAAAGACACTGCCCCCAAGGATAATTACGTTATCTTAATCCCCAGGACCTACATGACGGCAGGAGAAATCCAACTCCTGAAAATGTCCTTTGACTTCCATAGACATGATGTGGCGTGTGTGCCCTCCCACACACTAATCAATTGATTTAACTGAAAACTGTAAAATTAAAAAAAGCTGTCAAAAAGCAGTAAATACTTTAGGCTCTGTGAGTTAAACACTGTATCTATCACATTCTTTCCCATTCTCCTCCTCTTCTTTCTTCCCCCTTCTTCCCCCTCCTCTTCCTCCTTCTTGTCTTCTTGAGACAGAATCTTACCCTGTATCTCTCATGGGTCTGGAACTCACTATGTAGAGCAGGCTGGCCTCAAACTCACAGAGATGTGCCTGCTTCTGCCTGCCCAGCTCTGAACTAAGGCATGTACCACTATGCCTGGCTCATTTATCTATGTGTACATGCTTGCAGGTGATCTCAGCAGCCAGAAGAGGGCATCAGGTCCCCTGGAGCTGGAGTTATAGGCAGTTGTAGGCCACCCAAGACAGGTGCTGGGAACTGAACTCTGTTAAATGAACCTGGATCCTCTGCAAAAGCAGCAAGGGCTCTTAACTGAGTCATCTCTCCAGCTCCCTTCTCTTTTTTCCTATTATAAATATTAAGGAATTAGTAACATAAAGATAAATATAGCAGAACTCAATGAAATAACATACTAAACCAATACTAGTCAATAATGGACAATTTAACCTACTTCTCTATCTGTGCATGCTGTCTGTATCCCCATCGTACTTCAGGTATTCTTTGTGTGGAGTGTTTGGCATTATGTGTTGTAACACGAGGGCCTGCTTATTGGGGTTTCTGTCCTGCCCAGTCCTTGTTCTGCCCAGTTCCTGCAGCCATTAGGTCCCAAAGAAAATCACACAGGGAGTCTACATTAGTTATAAACTGTTTGGCCCGTTAGCTTAGGCTTCTTATTAGCTCTTATAACTTATATTAATCCATTATTCTTATCTATGTTAGCCACATGGCTTGGTACCTTTTTTGGTAGGGCAGGTCACATCTTCCTTTTTCGGTGTCTGGACAGGACTGGGGAGGAATAGGCTTCCTTCTTCCCAGAATTCTCCTGTTCTCACTGACCCGCCTCTACTTTCTGTCTGGTTGTCCTGCCTATACTTCCTGCCTGACTACTGGCCAATCAGCATTTATTTAAAACATAATTGACAGAATATTGAATTGTCCCACACCAATGTGTGATATATGTGCCTCGTGTGTGTGTGTGTGTGTGTGTGTGTGTGTGTTTAATGTGGTGGTATGGGGTATGTACCTATGGCTGTGGGCGGTGTATGTATGTGGGCATATGGATGCCTGATTGCCTTGAGACAGGGTCTTTCACTGAACCCAGAGCACATATTTTCCAGCTGGGCAGGCAACAGCAAGGCCAGCAATCCTCCTGTTTCTGCCCTCCCTCCATATTGCTAGACTATCAACCCCTCCAACACTGTACGAGAGCTTTGCAGGCCATTCCAATGAGACTTAGAAGACTAGAAGGTTGACAGAAAGGGCACTGAAGGCCTGGTTCAAGAAGTTTCACAGGGGAATAGGCTGTATTAGGAACTGGGCTAGAGGCCATTCATGTGATATCCTAGGCTCCACCCAAAAACAATAAAATACTGGCTACTGTTGACTGGTGTCCTAAGAGCTTGCACAAAATTGAATTTAAAGATAGTGGACTTAAATCAGTTTGGCAGAGGGAATTTCAAGGTGCTCATTTGGGCTGCAGCATGGCTACTGCTTTCTGCTCACAGCCCCCATCCATATCTATGGTGAGAAGGGCAAAAGGTAGAAAAAAATCTGAATGTCAGTTTGCTGAGGAAAAGAGCAAGTCTAAAGCTGCCCCTGAGGAGGGTGCTGAGGCAGAGTCTGTGATTAGACAGAGAAACCTCAAACTCTGCACCAAGGTGAGAGAAATGTGCCTTCAGGGCCAGTGACCAGGCACAGAGGTTCCAACTTCCAAAAATGCAAAGTGATTTGTGAGGAGAGTGCTTAGGCTGAGAAGGCAGTTGAAGGCTTCCTTGGGAAGTGTTTCCCCAGGGTCTGGCTGGAAGGCAGAGAAACTGGCGCCACTCTGGTCCACAGAACCAAGCCTCACCAAGAGCTGGCAGCATTGCCCACATGGTAGCAATTTTGCAGGAATGAAAGATGCCAGACCAAGGGCATCGAGCTCTGTGGTTCCTGATTGGCTCTGAGGCTAACTCAGCAATGTGCAGCAGGGTCAGAGTCCCTGCAAGGAGGCCCAGAGGGGCCACGTGTGAAGCTATGAAGGTAAGACCTAGTTATAGAGGAGACCCTAGGGCACTGGTGACATCAGGATCATGAGATGCCCTGTGAAAGGATTCGGGTAGGGAGTGTCTCTAGCCAAGAGAGAGACTATATGTGCTCTGGTGGCAGAGCTTCAGGGGTGGGACTGCATAAGCCCTTTGGAGCCCAGGTGATTGCTCTCTGAGTCCCAGATGATGGACATGGAGCTACGGGATGTGGTGTTTTCCCTTCTGGCTTAGTGTAGTATGGAGCACGGGGCCCCTTTGTTCCATCCCTCCCGGCTAGCTTAACACCCAAAATAACCATACAGAAATTGTATTCATCAAATTACTGCTTGACACATAAGCTCTAGCCTCTTATTGGCTAACTCTCACATCTTAATTTAACCCATTTCTAATAATCTGTACATCACCATGAGGTCGTGGCTTATGGGGAAAGATTCTAACCAGTGTCTGTCTCAGGCAGGAGAATCATGGCATCTGCCTGTCTCTGATTTCTTCCTTCCAGAATTCTGTTCTGTATTCCCTGCCTACCTGAGTTCCTCCCTATCAATGAGGCCAAGGCAGTTTCTTTAATAACCAATGAAAGCAACCCAAATATAGAAGGACATCCTACACCATTTCCCCTTTTGGCCTATTAGCTCAGGATTCTTATTAACTAACTCTCATATGCACTCCATACTACAGAATGGTGCCCATGTGAACAACAGCATCCACATAAAGCCTGACAGAGCATGGGAAGTAATTCTAGACAGAAAAGAATAGAGTAAAGCATGGCTTCTTGGTAGCAGCAATCTCTTGGGTCTGCTCTGCCTGCTAGAGGCAAGCAAGCACTCTCACTCAGCTTTAGCTGCAAAACCTTGCAGCTCTTTTAAGAAGTCCTGCCACAAAACACTTACATAGTGTTGATGAAAAGCTGACCTCATGCTTTTTGGTTTTCAGCCATAGCAGGAAAAAAACTGCGCTGTTTTTAAAATGCCAACTTTCTGGACCGTCCTGTCAGGGCAAACTATGACTCTTTCAGGCAGGCGGTCCAACTACGGAGCATTTGAGTGTGGTTTGTGGACACACTGATGCAGCTTGCTTGCTGGCAGGGACCTTGCAGCACTGTAGAGTTGTGGCAGTGAACATGGCTCTGGCCAGTACCTCAGCCATGAAGCTGGAATTTCATAAAGCTAAGGAATGGACTGGATTCAGCTGTCAAAGTCACGGCTTTAATCCTACCCACATTGCTTAGCAAATTAAAGACTCATGTGGTCAGAAAAAGAGAAATATACAGGAAAGAGAGATTCAAAGATGAAGGAAACCTCTAAATGGTTTACAGTGTGTTAAAAATATATGCAGGCTTGAAAAAAAATAAAGCCCTTAAAGTAAAAAAGAAAGAAAGAGAGTAGTTGGGTATGGTGGTACACACCTTTAATCCCAGCACTTAGGAGAAAGAGGTAGACTGACCTCTGTGACTTCAAGGTGTGGTAGCACACACCTTTAATCCCAGCACAGGGGAGGCAGAAACAGGCAGATCTCTGTGAGTTCAAGGATAGCCTGGTCTATAGAGGGAGTTCCAGGACAAAGATACACAGAGAACCTGTCTCAAAAAGTTAAAAGTAAAAATGAAAGAAATAGGGGTTAAAATAAAGTCATGTAAAGATGAAAAATACACAGAGAATCTTGGTACTATATGTTATTATGCTCTCTTTGAATTGTTTGAATGCTGAGGAAGGAGCAACTGCTGCTAAAAGATATTTGCTTATAAATACTGCTGAATTAATCCCAGATAGGTATTTTGAAAATAGCTTGACTTCAAAACTGAAGTCAAAAGGTATGTTACTTTGAAGAAGAGATTTTGCTTTTGTTTCCACAGGAAATGAGAGGCTGTGGATTCATTCTGAGTTAAGAAAAATCAGGTTTGCTCAAGGAAGACTACCTGAGAAATCTCCAGCAGGAACAGATGACCCAGATGTCTGAGTTCTTCATCCAGAACCAGGTTCAAGACTGCTGCCTGAGATGATCAAGACTCACAGGATACTTCAGTCAGGACTTGATCATAATTCTAAATTTTCTTTAGGTCCCCATAAGATTAGTGTTCCCAACCAGCTGGAAGTAGCCTGGAATGCTATGCCCACATTCCCAAAAAATGGACTATGGATATTTTCTTTCTTTCTTTCTTTTTTTTTAAAAAAAAGAGGGGGAAGTGGTGCAGGAGAATTGTCTGTATTCTGTCAATCGTGTTTTAAATAAATGCTGATTGGCCAGGCAGGAAGTAGAGGTGGGCCAACCAGACAGGAAGTAGAGGTGGGGTGATGAGAACAGGAGAATTCTGGGAAGGAGGAAGCCCATTCCTCCCAGTGCTGCTCAGATCACGGAAGAAGCAGCATGTCACCTGCTCCTCTGAAAAAGGTACCGAGCCACGTGGCTAACATAGATAAGAATAATGGGTTAATATAAGTTATAAGAGCTAATACAAAGTCTGAGCTAATGGGCCAATCAGTTATAACTAATGCAGAATCTCTGTGTGGTTTTCTTTGGGGGCTTACCGGCTGTGGGAACTGAGCAGAACAGAAACCCCAACAAGCAGGCCCTCATATTACAGTTTAGTTCTTACTTTGATCTGATCTTTCCTTGCTGTACCTCATTTCTGCCTTTTAGAATGAGAGTCTTGATTTTCAGCTGAGGTTTGAACTTTTAAACAGTGTGGGCACTGTTGAAGATTATGGGGATTTTTGAAGCTAGACTGAATGCATTTTCTATCATAAGGTAGCCTTGAATTTATGGGGAAAAGGGGTAGAAGGTTTAGCTTGAAATGATGTACCTGGGTGTCAAGTTAGCAAAGGGTGGTGTTGAGATTATTTATACTGCCAACTTGACAGGATCTAGAATCACCTAGAAGAAAACCTCTGGGCATGCCTGTGAAGAATTGTCTAGATTCTATTGCCTGAGGTGAGAAGACCGGCCCTTGTCGTGGGCAGCACCATCCCATGGCCTGGGCTCCTAGACCAAAAAGGGGGAAGCAAGCTGAGCAACAGCCCTCACCTTTCTCTGCTTCCTGACCATGGATGTCACATGACTAGCCTCCTCCACCCCTATCTCCCTGCCTTTCCCATCAAGTATCCAAAACAGTGATCCAAAATAAATTCTTTCTTCTTTATGGGGCTTTGGTCAGGTATTTTGTTCAGCAATGAGAGCTAAGACAGACTCGCAGAACCCACGTGTTAGAGGCTTAGCCCCCCCCCCCCCCCCCGTGGTTCTTGAGAGATGGTGGTACACCTAAGAGGTAGGGCCTTGATTTACAACCTCACTCAGAGGTGGAACACTGCCCTAGAGGGGAGGTTTTTAAGTCACTGGGCTTGTGCTCTTGAAGGACGTAGTAGGATACCAACCACTCCCTCCCTCTTCCTCTCTTTGACTTCTGAGTGCTAGGATTGCAGGTGTGCCCTCTGCCTGGAGCTGGGAATCAAAGGTGAGTGCTCTACCAGCTACGGGGCACCCTCAGCCCCACGTTACACGTCTATCCCCAGACAGAAGCACCAGAAACACACACAGCTCTGCCTGGCTTTTCATGTGGGTTCTGGAGGACTGAACTCAACTTCTCCTGTCTGCACAAGCGTACCACTGACTGAGCCAACTCCCGAGTCTCTTAGTGACATTCTTCATGGGGGTTCACATGCTGAGTTTGAACATTTCTAGGCTCCAGGCCTGAGAGACATTGTGCTCTGGATTCCTAGCCCAGTTTTCTCCAGTCTGCAGAAGGAAGTCTGGAGCCCAGAGGTCACTTGGGCATTTCAGATCAGCCTTGTGGGTGGAGGCAGAGTATCCCCAGGGCATAGTCAGATAGGGAGGAGGGGAGCTACCACCCTTTCCCTGAGGTTCAGGTGACACCAAGCCCTGTCCCCTCCCCAGCATCCCAGCCCTGCCTGCTCATGCACCAGGAAAACCACACACTTGAGTTCCTTCCATCTGCAATGGCTCAGGTGCCTTGGTTAAGAGCCAAGTCCCTAGTATGTGCAGTTCCAGCAGGCACCAAACACTTGGGGCTGTCATTCCCTGCTGTCACTCTCCCTGTACTGAGCCCAGGCCATGAGAACCCACATAGATACTATCTTGGGAGCAGCCCAGAGCCCTGTGACTGCTGGCTTCCAGAGGTGGCCCCTCTGGGACATCAGTGTCTGTTAAACCAGCAGGATATGGCAGTAGGGAAAGGTCTGGAGTCTGTCAGAGTTTCTCCCATACTGAGAGATGGTCCTCAACTCTCAACCATGTTTACCATTCTAAAGAGGGAATAACAGCACACCTACTAAAATGAGTCTGGGAAGGACTTAAAACACGGTGGGCTACAGAGATGGTTCAGCTGGCTAAGTGCTTTTGGCACAAGCCTAGGAGCTGAGTTCAAGCCCCAGGACCCATGTAAAAAGCTGAGTGTGTTCCCAGGGCTGAGGTGAAGATGGTTAGGCCCCCATGTCTCTCCAGCCAGTCAGTCTAGACCACTTGGTGAGTGGTGAGTTCCAGGCTAGTGGAGACCCTGTACCAAAAAGCGAGGTGGGTGGTCTCTGAGGAACAGCATCTCAGGCTGAACTCTGATCTCCACAGGAATGTGCACAATACATGTGCACACACCTGTACAACATGTACACCCATACACAAGCAAGCATATACATACTTAGGAAGGAAGGAAAAAAAGAGGGAGGGAAAAAAGAGGGAGAGAGGGTAGAAGGGAGAGAGGGAGGGAGGGAGGGAAGGAGGGAGGAAGGACGGAAGGAAGGAGGGAGGGAGGAAGGATGGAAGGAAAGAGGGAGAGAGGAAGGGAGGGAAGGAGGGAGGGAGGGAAAGAGGGAGGGAGGAAGGGAAGGATGTTGAGTCCTGGTACCTCCACTGCCATGCTGTTGGCTCTTAGGAGGTCCCCGTGTCATCCTTGTAAGCATACCCTGAATGTGTCCAGGAGTACTGAGTGCTCTCAGCCACATTTGCTTCTAGGAGTGAGGAGACAGAGGAGACTGCCGAATAGGAGTTAGGGCAGCCGTGCAAGTACACACAAGTGCTGAGGAGACAGACCCACAAGGAGCAGAATGAAGGATTTGCTGCTTACTTCTGGTGGAGGAAACAGCTCAGGAGCAAAATTTGTGCAGTGCAAGCGTGGAGATCCCAGAACCCAAGGAATGTCAGGCCTAAGGCTGTACATCTGTGGTCACGGGACTCCTACAGAGAGGATGGGAGGCAGAGGCAGGAGCATCTCCAGGTGCTTTAGGCCCAGGTGGTCCAGGGTAAGCAACATCAGACAACAGAGACCTCATCTCAAACAAGGTGGAAAGAGGAAACCAATGCCTGAAGTTGTCCTCTAGCCTCTGCGTGTGCACTGTGGCATGCCACACACACACACACACAGAGAGAGAGAGAGAGAGAGAGAGAGAGAGAGAGAGAGAGAAGAGAGATTGGGCTTTATGAAATACTCTGGATTTCATGGGGCTAAACAAGCTCCCAGAAACATAATAGCACCCAAGAAGAAAGAAAACCTCACACTTAAATTTTCCCTCCCAGTAAAGGGAAGTCTTAGGACAAATAAAGATGAATTGAAAAAAAAAAAAAAAGAAGTTAAAATTTTGTAAACCTTGGAATGAAGGTATCAAACCTATCTTCATTCCTTGTCCTTCATCAGCTATGGGAAGATTATTAAGGTCTTTTGAGGTGGGAAAGTTGGTCTCTCCATCTCCCCTAAAATTTCTAAGACAGCACCACTATTACCCCCATAGCATATACTAGGTAAATATTATCAAAGGAAAGAATAGGATGGAGGATGGAGTGCGGCTGGAGGGAGCTTCCCTAGCACATACCAAGTTCCAAATTTGATCTCCAGCCCTTCATAAGCTTCTCATGGTGGTACACAGCTTGTAGTCCCAGAACTTGGGAGGCAGAGGCAGGAGGATCAGAAGTTCAAGGTCACCCACACCTGTGTAGTGAGTTCAAGGTAAACCTGGGCTGTGTGGGAAATATTAATAATACTAATACTACTACTAATAATAATAAATCATAATAAAAGACAAAAGACGGGTGTGGTGGTATACTCCTGTAATCCCAGACTCAGGCAAGCAGAGCCAGGAGGAGACAAGTTTTAGGCCAGTGAGGGTATATAGTGAAACTGTTATGGTTTAAGTAAAACAGCACCATTCCCTGAGTGGCCCACAGGCCACAAGGGGCAGTTGATCCAGTTAGAGAGTCTAGGCAGGGAGCCACGTGGCAGGTGAGAGACTAAGACAGAGCGGCCAGTCCCACAAGGAGCCGCAGCTGTGGGTGAGAGATAGATGGATAGGCACGCCATGCAGAGTGAGGCTGGATATTTATTTAGTGGGTTATGGAAGGGAAGGGGAAAGAGGAGACGGGAGAAGAGCAGAGAGAGGCAGAAGAGAGGAAAGGAGCCATGGCAGCAGCTACCTCTTTGGGAAAGAGATGGAAAAGAAGGGGCTCAAGGCAGGCAGGTGGAGGGGGGAGTGGGTGGGGCTTGTCTCTTAAAGGGATAGAACAGATCATTACAGAAACCCTCTCTCAAAAAACAAAACAATATGTAAAAAAAAAAACACAAAACAATTAAAGAGGAAAGAAAAAATCAACTCAGAGGAAGAATAAACCAAATCTACTTACAGTTGTACATGCCTATAGTCCCAGTTCTTGGAAGGCTGAAGCAGGAGGATCACTAAAAATTTAAGAACAGCCTAGTCTACAGAGTGAGACCCCCAAAGACAGAGAAAGAGGAAGGAAGGAGGGAAACAGAAAGGAAGAAAAAGGAAGAGATGAAGGAAGAGGGAAGAGAGAGGAAGGGAGAAAAGGGAAACAGGAGAGAAGAAGAAAGGAGAGAGAGGAAGAGAAGGGAAAACAAGAAAGAAGAGATGGGAGAAAGAAAGGAAAGAAAAATAAAATAAAAGTTTGAATGAGTAACAAAATAAATATACTCTTGGTTTGGCTTCCCAGGATGGGTGAACTGAAATGAGCCCCACCTCCACACCAGCACTCCCTGAGAGAGACTCCTTTTCCTCAGAACCTGTCTTCCTCTGTAGGCGAGCCAGACAGCCCTGCTCACCACTCCCTCCCTCTAGGCCTCTTTTCTGGGAAGTTGGCCCTGGACTCGTCCCAGCCCACGTTCCTGAGGCTTCTGAAAGACAGGTGGCTGCTCAGGCAAAGCTGCTTCTTTGTCTGTAGCTTTGAGGCAGGGGATTGATGTTTGCCAGTTACCACTGCCAGGTTGGGCCTGCCAGAACAGGGGGACAGAGCGAGGCCAGAGAATGTAGCCGGAGAGTCCAAGAGAAGAACAGAACCCCTAGAGCATGGCGGAGCTGTAGGTCGGCAAACGCCAGCTGTGCTGCCCACCAGTGAGAGCCAAGGGCAGGGACGTGCCAGGTCCCTGGTACAGCTCCCAGAGAAGCAGGGGTCACTCAGAAAAGTGAAGCCACCAGTTTCTGCAGCTGGGCAGCAGGGCAGGGGTGTCACCAACTTTGACACCTGAAGCACCTTTAGCTCCTCACAGTCCATTTCTTATGTGTGCCTGGGGGAAGGGGGTGTCTCACTTGGGATTGCTATTGCTGTGACGAAACACCATGACCACAAAGCAAGTTGGGGAGGAAAGGGTTTGTTTGTCTTACAGTTCCATATTGTTCATCACTGAAGGAAGAAGCCAGGACAGGAACCCAAACAAGGCAGGAACCTGGAGATAAGAGCTGAGGCAGAGGCCTTGGCAGGGAGCTGCTTACTGGCTTTCTCCTGATGGCTTACTCAGCCTGCTGTCTACTAGAACCAAGAACTACCTGCCCAGCGGTGGCACCACCCAATGGCTTGGGCCCTCCTTGTCAATCATTAATTAAGAAAACATCTTACAGGCCTGCCTATAGCTCAGTCTTACTGAGGCATTCTCTCAGCCAAGACTCCCTTCTCTTCAGTGAATCTAGCTTGTTTCAAGTTGACATAAAAGTAGCCAGCACAAGAGGCCAGCCTCTTGGTGTCTGTCTCCAGCTGAACACTTCCGCCTCCCACAGTCTTTGCTCCGTGCCCTGTGTTGTAATTCTAGACTCTTCCCAAGCTCCCCTCCCCACGGGTGGTGGACATTTCCAGGAGTCATCGTCTCCACTAGAAGTTGGTATTCTGTTTGCCTTTAGTTACTTAACTAACTCTGCCTGGTCAACACTTTATACCTGGTCAAAACTATTTAAGCTGCTGGAGCGTGCGTGCGTGCGTGCGTGTGTGTGTGTGTGTGTGTGTGTGTGCCCCTGTGACTCTTGCACTTGGAGGGTAAAGGCAGAAGGATCAGGAGACTAAGGCCATCTTCATCTACATGGTGAGTTTGAGACCAGCATGCGCTGTATGAGATCTGTCTCAACAGCAAGCAGACAGAGCCCAGGGGATGAGGGAATGGCTTGGTAAATTACTTCATTTGCTAGTAGACAGATCTGAGTTTGATCCCCGAACTCGGGTAAAGATGCCAGACATAGTGGTGGTTGCTTGTAACCCCAGCACTGGAGAGATGGAAGCATGTTGTCTCTGGTTCACTGTTGCCCAGCAAGCTACAGGCCTGTGAGAGATCCTGTGTCTAACGTGGACAACATTCCTAAGGAAGACACCTAACAGTTGCGCTCCAGCCTCCATGTTCATGCTTACACACGTGCCTGCTTATACATAGCACGCACACACACACACACATACACACAGGCATTAGAAATGAACAAAATCCTGTTTAAATTCTTTGTAAAACTGGTGTCTGTATGCTGGTGGGGGGCACACACCTTTAGTCCCAGCACTTGGGACTTGGATCTCTGTCAGTTTGAAGCCAGTCTGGTCTAGGACAGCCAGAGCTACACAGAGAAACTGTTTTTTTCCTAAAATAATAATAATAATAATAGTAATAATAATATTCTTAGTCCATGTCACCTGGCTGGGTCCAACTCCTTGGGCTAATGACACACGTTTTTATTGCTTTCTCAGGGTAAAGTCAGATGACCTTGACATGGAATTTAGCATGTAGGGAGTCTTTAGCCCTTTCTCAGGTCACCGGTAAAGTTATTGGATGCCAAATTTTCAAAACTCTTTCACTTTCCCTGGAGAAACAGTCAGCTGCACATGTTTGTAGACAAATAGAGTTGTGTTTGAGTCCAAGTTCTACTTCCTGCCTATAGACTGCCTCGGGCAGCTTGGCTCTCCTCTCAGGGCCTGTGTGTGTCCTGTAGAAATACCAACAGACTTGCTGCAAAGCTGAGGCCAGCCTGGGCTACACAGTGAGACCCTGAGCCTTTGCAACTCTAAAAGCCACGGGCTAGAGGTGTTGTGCAGTGGAAAAGCATGGTCTAGTATAGGCAAGGCCCCGAGTTCAATCCCCAGCACCATCCAATCTTAACTGGACTCTAAATGCCAGTGGCAGTGTTTCTTTACTTTCCAGATCTGCCTAGAATTACATTAGGCACTGCTTCTCAGAGTGTCTTAACTCCACCATTGCTCCTGTGGGGTTGCAAGACTCATGAAATCATGACTCTTAGCTCTTCCGCTTGTTGCTTTAAAAATTATTTGGCTATTTCACACATGTGCATATACTATATTTTAAGCATACTTACTACCCACCCATTGCCCTCTTTATCCCTCCCTATTTTGAGACAGGATCTCGTGTCGCCCAGGCTGGCCTCAAATTTGATTGTAGTAGAGGATGACCTTGAACTCCTTACCCTCCTGCTCCCACCCTTCAAGTGTTGGAATAGCAGCTCGGGCAATGGCTCCCAGTCTGTGGCGTGCTGGATACCCAACTCAGGGCTTTATGTGTGCTACTTAGATACAGTTTGCATCCTCTCTCCTCCTTTAGTTGTGGTCTCGCTGTGTACCCCAGGCTGGCGTCGAACCCGTGGTGATCCTCCTGCCTTCACCTCCCAAGTGCTGAGATTAGAGGAATGCACTATCATACGCAACTTCTGCTTGCCTCCTGTTCCACAGACACCTTGATCAGGACTCATCAACTGAATGACTTACTCAGGGTAAAGTCTTCTCTTAGTTCTTAGAATCCCGCTGACAACTTAATATTCAGCAATATCTAGTACAAAGTATGTCCTTAAAACTGAATAAACATTAAGGATTTGTGGTGGGGAGATATGACTCAGAAGTTAAGAATGTGTACTGTTCCTGTAGAGAACACAAATTTTGTTCCTAGCACCCACATTGACTTACAACTGCCTGTAACTCCAGGTCTAGAGGTCTGACACCCTTTTCTGTATTCTTCTAGCATCTACATTCGCACGCACACCACACACACACACACACACACACATGCATGCACACACACACACCACATATACACAAACAATTAAACTTAAATAAACATTTTTTAAAGTTGGTTTGGATTTTTTGCGGTACTGAAGATCAACCCAGGGCCTTGCATGCATCAGGCAACTGTCCTAGCACAGAGACATACCCCAGCCCATGGGTTTAGAGTGGAAAGGCCCCAGGCTTGTCCTGGAGATGAAGCACCATTATGGATAATGTGGCCTAAGCCACAGCTGCTGGGCACCCTCAGAATGCGGCCCCTGGACTGTTACATATCCTTGAGAGGGTTAATACTGATTTTCAACTTGATGGGATCTGGAATTGCCTTAGATTCAAGCACCAGGCACATCTGTGAGGGAGTTTCTAGACTGAGATAACTGAGATGGGAAGACCCACCCCAACTATGGTTAGCACCATCCCACGGGCTGAATAAAAAGAAGAAAGTGAGCTGAGCATCAGCACTCGCATTCCCTCTTAACTCCCAGACTGTGGGCACGATACAACCAGCGAGCGCAATGTAATGCTGTCCTGACCACCTATCACCATGACACAACAGACTGAACTCTCAAACTGTGAACCTGAAAAATCCTGTCTCCCTTAAGTTGTGTTTGTTGGGGATTTCCTTAAACAGAAGCAAAGCCAAGTTCCGTTCACTTCCCTTGTGCACAGGCATCTGAAGGTGATGGCCCTACTGAGTCTTCTCTTTTCCCAGTAACTCTTCCTGGTGACTTCCTCCTGAGGAGTATGGTGTCACAACCCTCTCTTTTCTGCATGCACTCCACAGATGTGTATACATAACCCTGTTTTGCCCCAGGGCTGAGCCATCAAGTAGAGGTATGGCATCCCCTCCTTCGGCCACAGGCTGTGCTCTCTGATGGAGACACAGCCCATGAGCACTGTCCCCTGCTGCCATGTCCACCCTTTCCAACTTACAGACAACTCAAACTCTGTGTGAGACCAAGTTCTGACTTGTGGGTGGCAAAAAATTACAAAAGAGGAATAGATACTGAGCCAGCCTCAGTTATTATTCTTCAGTCACCGGCCCCCGGCTTTGTGAGGCGGGGTCGCTCATTGACCTAGGACTAACCAAGAAGTGGTCAGCAAGTCCCTGGATCTGCCGTCTCCACCTCCGCTGAACTGGGATACAAGTGCGGGCTCCCGTATCTGCTGTTTTATTCGCCTAGGTTCTGGGGGATGACTATTTCTCCAGTCTCTCTCAGTTTCCCTTTCTGTGAAAAGAACTGAGTGATTTAGTAGATACCACTTCTAAGAGATGACCTTGTATGGTTACCATGGGACAAAACAAGATTGCGAAAGAGTGTTCACCGCGGTCCTACAGTTGCAACACAACTCATATGGAAGATATTCTAGTCTTACTTTATGAGCTGAAGTAGTGGGTAGTATAGACATTAATTATCAAGGACTTACAGCTGAAAAATGGCAATCCTCCTGTGCCTGACAGCTGCCCTCCATCTCCCCCATAAGGGCACAGGGATTGATCTTGTCACACGTGCTAAAGAACTCCAGAATACTTTGCTCTTCACTGTTCCTTGCTCATCAGCAGAGCCAGCCTGAGGAAGATGGATAGAAGATGGAAATCAAGGAAGGATATAAGAAGGGACAGTGGAGATTGCTCAGTGGGTAACATTCTTACCATACAAGAATGAGGACCTGAATTCGGATCCTCAACATTCATGTCAAAGCTGGACACAGTGGGCAGAGATATGTGGTTCCTCTGAGCTCAGTGGTCAGCCAGCCTAGTCAATCCTTGAACTCCAGGTCCATTGAGAGACCCTGACTCAAAGAAATAAAGTAGAGAGTGATCAAGAAGACAACCTCTGGTGATCTCCACATGCAATGTTTGCATATGCCTGGGTACCTCCATACACGCACATACACAAACATGGATACAAGCTTATACCAGCATACACCACACTTACACAATAAATAAATTAGGTAATTGATTAAATTGCTTTCTTGGTCATTTCTCTCTTCATGTAGGTGATGGGAAAGGATGGGAAAGGCACAAGAATCACCAGGAAAAGGAAGAGCCATACTGTGGAAGAAGGCAGGGCAACAAACATGTCAGTGAATAGAGGAGTGATACCTGGGCCAGACCTACAGGGTTATTTGTAGGCCACATCCATGGTGACCCTGGCTGAGGCAGAGTGACAACTTCTGATGCCAGAGGCATCTCTGGAAGTCTTTTATCCTCTAACCCTTGGGAGGTTTAACTGCTTGCTGTATGACGCCCGGGGACATTCTGTGTGTGTGTGTGTGTGTGTGTGTGTGAGTGTGTGCAAGTCATAGCACACATGCCAGAGGACATGCCACTGCTGTGTACATGGCACATAACTGCTTCCAGAGTTTCCAGGGGTGCTCCTGTCTCTGCCTCCCATCTCCCCAAAGGCCCCTGGGACTACAGAAGGGTACTACTGAGTCTAGCTTTGCATGGGGGTTTGGAAATTCAAACTTGTACAGCAAGCACTTTACTCCCTGAGCCCCCTCTCCAACCCATGTGGGGACATCTTCAGTGTCAAAAACTGTCACCTACCTAAAATGTTCCAGCCCAAGCAACAACCGTGTCTGCTCTGTAAACAAATGTGACCTTGACACCCAGCGAAAAGTCAGCTGTTGCCTGCTGTAGCACCTATGAGGTTCCGGGATGCTGTCACCCACAAGTCTGCGGATTTAGGTTCTCATGCCCATTCTAGGACCCTCAGGGCTGAAAAACTGAAGTTCCCATGGTGAACGTGTCTGAGCCAGACTCCCAGAAGTTGCCCACCTACTGCTGCTGCCCTAAGCTGCAATCCCTCATCTGCTGCAGCCACAGGTAGACGTGTCAGGGGCAGAATCCAAAGACGAGGAGTGGTCATCCTCCATACTGCCGAAGTCAGCTCCAAGGTGTCTCCCCCACTTCTGTGTCACCCCCACCCCATGGTGCTGCTGCTCAGGATTTATGGGTCCACCTACCAGGGAGACTGGCAATCCCAGGCTCTAGTGTCATCTCCTCTGCCTCATTCCTTCAAGATTTGGTTCATATTGTCATTACTTTGGTGGGTGCTTGGAAATGTCTATTTAAAAGAGACATTTGTGTACATGCCAATGATGTGCAATTGTGTGTGTGGTGTGTGTGTGTGTGTGTGAATGTTGGGGTCAGAGGTTAATGATAGTGTCTTCCTCATCCTCTCTCCAGCTTGGTTTTTGAGCCAGTATCTCTCACTGAAGCAAGAACTCACCTATTCTGCTCGACGGGCTGACCAGCATGCTCCCTGGGTCCCCCTCACCTCCACTTCCCTAGTACTAGGGACACGAGGCCATACCGATGCAGCCATTCTTTTTACATGGGTGCTTAGGATCAAACGCATGTCCTGCTGCTTCCATGGGAAGCACTTTACTGACTGAGCTATCTTCCCAGACCAAAAAATGATATTTTTTTTTTATTTTTTTGGTTTTTCGAGACAGGGTTTCCCTGTAGTTTTGGAGCCTGTCCTGGAACTAGCTCTTGTAGACCAGGCTGGTCTCGAACTCACAGAGATCCACCTGCCTCTGCCTCCCAAGTGCTGGGATTAAAGGCGTGCGCCACCACCGCCCGGCCAAAAAATGATATTTAAAACATCTAGCTTAGGTACCACCTCCTCCAGGAAGCCTTGGCATTTGGGGATAACTCAAGTGTCATCTCTTTCCTCCAGATTTTGACAACAGTCAGGGTTTGTCTACTAGAGCGACACATAGCAGTGGCCTGGGGCCACGGGTTCAGGTCAGACACAGCCACAGTTCAGTCTCAACTCTATCTGCTGTGTGTGTGCTTGAACAAGTCCTTAACCACTCCATTTTATACAGATGGCTTGATAATAGGAAACCCTTAAAGGGCAACAATGAAATGACACGAGACATTTAGGAAGCTGTACTGAGTGACATAGAGATGTGCTGGGCAAATGACAGCAGCCATTTGTAAATGACCATTTTAGTGTGGATGACTGTAGGAGGGTGTGGCGGTTCTTCATCTTCTTGTCAACTTGACAGGATTTTACGCCACCATGGAGAGGCACCTCTGGGTATGTTTATGGGCATGCTTCCAGAAGAAGATTCATCTTAATGTGGGCTGGGGTCCAGCACTGAGAAAGAGGGGAGAGAGGGAAGAGTGAGCAGTCAGCGCCCCCTTCCTGACTGCGGATGCACTGTGCAGCCTCGTGCCTCTGCTGTCTACTTCCCTGCACAGTGGGCTGCGCCCTCAATCTGTAACCCAAGACTCCCCTTCTCTTTCTTCAGTAGCTTTGCTTAGGTATTTTGTCACAGCAATAAGAAAAATAACTTCCTGCCTTTTCTCCCAGACACCACAAGGGACAAGAAAATGGGTGATCTTGAGCAAGTCCTGATTTGGCCCCGATGGCCGTCGATGCCCTCTAGGACCTCAGTGCCTCTCTAGCTGTAAGACAGGGAACCCTATATACCAAACCCCAAGCGTGCCATTGGTAACCTGTTCTCGTTACCTCTCTGTCCTTGAGGGACAGCTCTGTGTACAAGTCCACCGAGCCCTCCTGTCAGGTCACTCACCTCCCGCTGAAAGAACAGCGGGCAAGAGCAGGGGGTGGTTCTAGTCAGACATGAGGTGCGGGCTGAGTCTCTGAGCGCTGACACCCTTGTCTTTCTCACAGTACTGACTTCTTCCCCAAGGTCACACTGTCTTACAAGACCCCACCAGGAAGTTATCAGCTCTGGGCTGGGGTATAACTCGGTTGTAGAAGACTTGCCTAGCATGAGGCTCTGAACTTGACCCAGTACCACATAAATAGTGGTACACATCCATACTCCTAGGACTTGGAAGGTGGGCACATCAGGATTTTAAGGTCATTCTCAGCTACGTAGCAGGTTCAAGGGCAGCCTGAGCTAAAGAGAAGGAATAGCAACAGCAGCAGGAGGAGGAGCAGTTAGCTCTGCTTCTCAGAGAACAGTAGCTTTGGGGATGTCTCAGGCTTCTGTCTGTGACACAGGGAGTGTGCTCTTTAGGAAGCACTGGGCAAGATCATATGATGTGTGCCCTGTCTGCTCTGACCATCAGATATTTGATCCATAATTCCTCCCTCTGTGACATGGAACTGAGCTCCTGGAGTCAATAAAATAGTAACTACGGTATCTTCTGCACCTGGCCTTGTACCCTCTAGGAACACTTTACACCAAAACAACTGCCATCTGAAGTCTGCATGCGTTACCAGGGCAATGGCAGCAAGTAGAGTCCCTAGAAGGTCCCATCTATCCCTCAGGAAGCAACGCAAGGAAACCACACGTACCCAGGATCCACCACAGCACCGGCCTTCATCTGTCCCCCTTCACAGGCTAAATGATGTATGCCCTGGGTCTCAAGCCCAGATCTGGGGCCAAGATTCCGGCAAGCATTCAAGATCAACAAGCCTCAGGTTTCCGGCTCGAGGGCACACTTGAGCAACATGTTCCCTCTTTTCAGAAAGGGGGAGAAGCCACAGAACCCAGCAACACGGCCCTGGTACTTCTCCAACACTCTGCCCCCTCCCGTCCTCTTCCTCAGTTTCCCCCTCCGTGGCTTCTGCCTGTCCACATGGATGAGCAACAAGTCCTCAGCCTGGAGAAACCTGAACCCACACTCTGAAGAGCCAGTTTCTGGCCCTGGCTGACACCAGGCCCCACAGGACCACCAATGGGAACTGCCTTTCACCTCTGGCTGCTCCGAAGGTCAAAATGCTGGCATGAATGAGGCTTGATATCTGTGGTCAGGCTGTTACGCCCTCTGGCTGAAGCTGCAGGTCACCCAACACAACCCCCTGAGAGCTGTTGACCCATATGGACTCCTGACTCAGTTACATTCCCTTGTCAGGTTCCACAAGCATCTCCCCAGGGAGGTCTCTCTCTATCCATCCCCTCCCCAGCCCCCGCCTCCCAGCACCCACAAGCCTCAGGTCTCTGTGGGACTTCAGAGTCAGGACCACATTTCTCCTGCCTCCTACCCCTCCTTACTGGAATGCTGAGAGCTGAGCTCGTCAACTGCTGAGAGCCTTGGTACGGTACTTGCAAACTAAAGCTCACCCCAAACCAGCCCTGTGGTCAGAATCCTTCCAAGGCCATCAGTCGGAAGAAGCAGTGTGATCTCTGGCCCGCCCTAGGGCCCCTCCTTGCCTGCCACCTTCCTCCCGTTCTGGTTTGAATATGAAATGTCCCCAATAATCTTGAATGTTAGAACACTTGGTGCCCAGATGGTGGCCCTCAATGGGAAGGTTCTTGAGCACTGCTGGTGAAAAGGGGGTGAGCCTTGAGATCTGATAGCCAGGCTCCACTTCCTGTTCCCTCTGGTTCCCGACTGTGAATGCAATGTGACCGGCCAGACTCTTGCTGCCATGCCCTCCCCTGTGATGGGCTGTATCTCCTCTACTGTGAGCCAAGCACACCCTTCCTGCCTTAACCTGCTTCTGGCTAAGTATTTTGTCACAATATAATGAGAAAATGAATATTTGAGAATACATAATATATAATAACACAATATAATGTAATGGTATAGTATAATTTAATATAATACAAATAAGAATAATAACTAATGCCCAGAGGTTGTGCCACACCACGTCACCACGAGTTGTGGAGCACTGTGCTCCTGTCCACCAAGATGCTCGCTTCTTCTCTGCCAATTGGTCACCTATTTCTCTTGCAAGCCTCAGACTTCACCTTTAGGGAAATGTGTTACTTTTCTCCACACACAGGGACCAAATACCTGACAACTTAAGGGAATAGAACATGACCATTAACCCACAAGGCCTTGTTTCCTCCCATGAGGCTCCATCTCACAAAGGTCCCACATAGCCTCCTGGAACAGCCCCTCCAGCCAGGACCCAGTGTCTAAACATAGAAGTCTCTGGGAGGGATTTTGTATTTAAATTATACTAGGAACCTTCCTAGATTAAAAAAAAAAATCCCCAGGCCAAGTGGGGTGTCTCCTGAAGGTCCCTTGGAACTTTTGGGTTTATTGTGCTATTGGGCCCATCCCACCTACAGACGGGGCTCTCTGATGATAGGCCACAGGCCACAGGTCTCCCTCAGTCCCTAGGGGCTCAGCAAAGTCTCAGAACACTATAGAGCTAAAACAAATGAGCCATTTCTAGGTGGGTGGACAGCTGAGAGAACAGACTCATAAACAGAGAATACTGGAAAGCAGAGAATCAATAAAAACTTTAAATAATAAGATGAAATTGAATTGCAAGGCCTCCGAGAGGAAGGGAGTTTGTCCCAGAGAACACTGGCCTTACTCATGTAGTTAGCATTTATTGCCAGAGTCCTCTTGGAGCCCAAAGGAGGAACACCCAGCAAAAGAGAGACCATGGCTTTGTCTGCAAGAAGCCAGCACTACCTCCCAGGTAGACCAGCCCAGTGTATAGTAAATTCTGAGATGCAGCAGGCTCCCCACTGATCCCTTTTCACTGTTGCAGCAAAAAGGTCCCTGAGCTGCTCTGCGCTGGGCACTCAGGCCCTTTAGGACTTGAAATCCTCCTTAACTCAATGCTCTCATCCCATAAGATGTATGGACATGACCCAAGCTACAAGCTGCACCTGCAGCCCTGACCTCTGACCTTGACTAGTTGAACCTTTGGGTATGAGTATGCATGTGTGCAGGTGCCTTGAACGCACAGTTGCATGTATACATGTGTGTGTCTCGGGTTTGGCTGACCAGATGCTATCTATCTTTCCCTTGAGAGAAGGTCTCTCTCTATCCTGAGGTTCAGTGAGTAGGCTGGCCAGTCATGGAGATCTGGGGGTTCTCCTGTGTCCAGCTCCCTAGCACTGTGATGACAGTACATTCACCATACCCAGCTATTTTACATGGGTCCCAGAGATAGAACTCAGTTCCTGGACTCTGTAAGGCAAACATTTCACTGATGGAGGAATCTCCCCAGCGCTGAATCCAACCACAACCTTCATCTGAGGCTACCCCTAAGCTGTTCCAATCTGTATGAAGTCCCAGTCTGGAGTCAAATCTGAACTCAGACTCTACACTATGCCCAAACAGGGGGTTCAAGAAATGACAGCAAGAAGCCCACATAACTGAAATCATGGAGAGCAGACATTAGCAAAGGCAGAAGAATTTTAAAGAGCAGCTCTCAGGGCTGGAAAAATAGATGGATGGATAGATAGATAGATAGATAGATAGATAGATAGATAGATAGATAGATAGATAGATGATAGATAGATAGATAGATAGATAGATAGATAGATAGATAGATAGATAGATAGATAGCTTCAGCCTAACACACAGGAGGACCTGTCTAACACCAGAACACTTGGATGTAGAAACAGACAGATCCTGCCAACTGCTCTAACCTAATGGGTAAGTTTGTCCTCTGGCCTCCACATACATACATGCACAGGCTTTTTTTTTTTTTAAAGACATCTGTTGCCTATCATTAGCTTGGTGCACACTGACTCTACAGTGCCTATGGTCCCTGCCCAGAACTGCTGAAGTGTGCTTCCCTAACCCAAGCCCCAGACAGCCATCCCCTTTATTCTGGGTCGGTCTAGTCTCTTATGCCTTGATTCCACCAATGGGAGCCAGGAACTACATGTTAAAGAAAGTACCACCTGGCAACAACTTAACAGAGCCCAGGAGTGGGACTCTGCTTCAGACATCTGGAACTCTGGGGAGAATGAGCCAGCACCACCCTGATGCCCAAAGGCTTCTGGGTGCACTGCTCCCACCTGGCCCTACTCTCCAAGGTTACAGGGAATGCTCTGATGCCATCCAGCAGGACTTAGGTTAGCAGGATCTGTGGACTTCCTGGTGATGTGGGAGTCCCCTCTGTATGCTGTGAATACCATTGGTTAATAAAGAAACTGGCTTGTCCTGATAGGGTAGAACACAGCTGGGCAGGGAAAACTAAACTGAATGCTGGGAGGAAGAAGGGCTGAGTCAGAGAGAAGCCATGTAGCCCAGCTGGAGACAGACGTTGGAACTTTACCCTGTAAGCTACTGTTATGTGGCGATACACAAATTGGTGCCCACGTGGCCAACTAAAATCCACATAAAACATGAGAAAGCTTAAAAAGGAATTCTAGACATAAAAGAACAGAGTTAATCATGGCTTTTGGTAGCCACAATTTTTTTTTTCTAGATGGGCTCGCAGTGAACAGGGGTGCCATGGCTACTTTAAGAGAGGTACAATAAAAACAGTGTGACTTCTTTAAAAAAAAAAAAAAAAAAAAAAGCGCCAGCTTCCTGGTTCGCCAGCACAAACAGCTCTGGGTCTTTTGGGAGGTTCAGCTAAGGAGCATTTAAATGGGGTTTTGTGAGCAGAGTGCTACAACTTGCTTAATGGCAACAGGGACCCACTGTGTACCTAAAAATGGGGCAATGTACATGGCTCTTGGAGGAAGCAAACAGCTCCTCTCCTCCATGCTGGACTGGGTGGGGCAAAGCAGGCAGTGTTGTATTTCCCCTAGCAATGGCACTGCTTAAGTTCATGGGAAGGGCTTAGCATTATAAGAAGTGCTTCTGGTCATATAATTACAGATATGCAATAAAGACAAAACCCGAATAAAAAGACCTCTAAGTGTGTCACAGTGTTGAATAAATGTAGTAGGCTTGGGAGAGAAAAGAAAAAGAATATAGAGAGTTAGAAAAGAAGTAAATGAAAAAAGAAAAAGAAGTAAATGGTTTAAAAAAATAAAACAAAGTCTTTAAAGAGACAGAGTACAGTCATAGATTAAAGGAGTAAAGATAATAAAATAAATATTAAAAAGTTATAGAGTAAAAACAAGCCACATAAAGATGAAATATGAACAGATAATCTGAGTTATATATTATTGTGTTTTCTTTGAATTTTTTGACTGTGAAGGAGCAAAGTAACCAACATATATACTTTAAAGGTATCTTGACTTCAGAATTTGAGTCTAAGGATATGTTGCTTTGAAAAAGAGGTTCTTCTTTTGTTTCCACAAAAGATGAGAACCTGTGAATTAATTCCAGACTAATGTGGTTTAATGCACCAAGACCTCCTGAAAGGGCACTGTGAACACCCCCCCAAAAATACTTCACTGAACAAAAAGCAGGAAGCAGTATGGAAAGAACTACACCCATATTCCCAAATATTGTTTAAAAGTGTTTGTCTATATATAAATGGGAAAATGCTACAGAGATTTGCATTGGTATGGATCTTGCTTTATTGATACAAATTTAAGGTCAATTTTTATATATATATATTTCTGCTCTTGATTAAGGTATTGTGACTGTGTAGCTCATTTAAAAATGTAAGGTATAATTTAAAAATATAGGTAAGTAGAGACTCATCTATAATAGTCAAACTTGTAGTCATGTTAGTTAGGTTTTCTAGATATATAGAAATATATTTCAGTTAGATAGATCGTCTTCAACTCTTTCAGAGACCTTCAAAATATGGCATTTAGGTAATATTATATCCTTCTGCAGTCTTTGATGGAGTTAAAGAATAGATAGAAAGTAGATATAGTTTTTGTTAATTTGATAAAATATAAAGTAAATATAAATATTATAATTATAATTCTTGCTTGATACCTGTCTTGTTAGATATAATTTTACTATGTTAAAGTTAAAACCTTACTTTTTATTTAAACAGAAAAGGGGAGGTGATGTGGGATTCTCCTCTGTATGGTGTGAATACCATTGGTTAATAAAGAAACTGGCTTGGCCTGATAGGGTAGAACAGAGCTAGGTGGGGAAAATTAACTGAATGCTGGGAGAAAGGAGGGCAGAGTAAGGGAGAAGCCATGTAGCCTCGCTGCAGACAGATGCTGGAACTTTACCCAGTAAGCTACTGACACGTGGCGATATACATATTAATGGAGATGTGTTAAATTAATATATAAAGTTAGTGATTTAAATAATAAAGTTTCTGTGTGATTATTTTGGGAGTCTGGGCAGCCAGGAAACAAACAAGGAACCTTATTACAACATCCTGGGGTTCAGATGGCTGGGTAGGAAACTAACTCGGAAGACTTGAAGAACACTTGCTCTAGGGCTGATGTGGGCAGGGCAGAGGAGAGGAGAGGAGCAGACGAGTGGTTGCTGAGAGGTATCTCCTAGGGTGGGGCAGAGAGTCCATCCCCATCACACAGGCAGCTGTGGAGTTGGAGATGACCCTGCAGAGCTGTCTTAGGCAGGAGCCAGAGTCACATCTTTAAACCTCCACTTAGTCATCATTCAAGGTCCAAACATACAGAAGACACGAGCATTCATCCCCTGGCAGGAATGTGGTCGAGTCTCAGCTAAGGGGATCTTGGACAGTGCTTAGTCCCAGCAGCAGGGAACTAGGGTAGACCAGGCCACTCATTTCAGCATCCCCCAAAACCTTAACTACAAGAAGCAGCATGTCTAGAGGAGAGAGCACCAACCTTGGAATCCAGGCTCAGCCATCCATGTCTACAGCCAAGATCTGGGCAGTCAAGGAGCCAGCTTCTTCAATCCTTGTGATGGCCAGGGCTGAGTCCATTTAACCTAACACAGCATCACTGCTGGACCAATAGCAGCCCCATTTCACAGAGGAGTTAGCCAAGGGCCCTGGAGGCTTAGTCAGTTGGCCTGAGGCATCAGGCTGGCTGCAGAACCTAGCCCAGGAGCACCTGCCTCTGCCGAGCCCCAGCCTTCTCCTCCCTGTGCTAACCTGTGAAGATGCAGACAACCTCAAGGCTCCAAGGCCGTAAAGACTGTTTGTCTTTCAGAGACAATGAAGCTGGCACCAAGGCCTGTGGTGGCGGCAGTAGGCCAGGGTCATGGTTTGGTCCCAGAACATCACCTTTGAACTGCAATTGGACAGCTAAGGGAGGCAGGCAGGGTTCAGGGGCAAGGCTGTGTCGTGCCCCCTCCCCCTCTCATCTGCTTGCTCCCATTCCCCGGGCAGTGCCTGGCCTGCACGGTGGCTTCAGCTGTGGCCTCCTTCCTCAGCCCACGTGCACACTCTGGCTGCTCTGCTCCACCTCTCTCCTCTGGAGCCTCAGGGGTGCAGGCATCTCCCAGCACTGCTGAGCTCACTTTGCCCCGCCCATCAACTCCAACTTTGGGGCTCATCCGGAGGTTTCTTGCCTCTGTGGGGGCACGCATCTGATCTAAAGGCCTTGCAGGAGATGTGGCGCTTCCCAAGGCTGTCATGCGCTAGGCATATGGTTTAGCTCAATGAAACTTTGGGCGAAAGTTGTTACACCAAAGGCAGGGGTCCCTTCCATGTAGTCTGAAGCCTGGCGAGAATGTCCCAGCCGAGGAGCTGGCTCAGCCAATAAAGTACTTATCTGGCGAGCATTTGGCCCTCTCTCTACTCAATCCCGAGAACCCACATTAAAAAAGAAAAGGAAAAAACAAAACAAAACAAAAAAAAAAAACCCTCACACGATGGTGCACACTTAACTCCCTTGCTGGGGAGGCAGAGGCAGTTCACTGAGCAGCCAAGTGAGTTTCAAATAAGTAGTCTCAAAAGCAAAACAAAAACGTAAAAAAGGTAGAGTGGATGGCACCTGGGGAGCAATAGCAGGGGTATCCTGTGGTCTCCACACACAAATGCAAAGGCACATGCACAGAGAGAGAGAGAGAGAGAGAGAGAGAGAGAGAGAGAGAGAGAGAGAGAATATCCAGGTGAGCCAGCCCCAGGCCACAGCTCAAGTGACTCATTTGCATGTGAGGGGATCTGTGTCAAAAAGGAAAGTAGACATCTTGCCCCCTGGGACACCTGGGGGCCAGCCTGACAGACACAGGCTTGCCTGAGGCTGCTCCAAACAAGCCCCATGTCATCCCACCCGGAGTTCCCACCACACTGGGACTCGAAGGGGTCCTTGTCCAAGCTCACACAGCAGCCCGCCCAGGAGGATTTAAATGCAGTCCTGAGTAACCCGGGTCCACCATTATCACTGCGAATAGGAATGGGAGAGAATGGTTTGTCTTGAACAAGACACAAGCCATAGGTAGGTGATGTGACAGACGCAGGATGATGGCCCTGAGAGACTGGTGACTCACCTGGTGGTTACAAAACAGACCTGGCACCTGCCAGATGCCATCCCTGACTTGATTTTATGTTCTTTTCTGCCCTCCACTCCCTGTTCTCTGCTTGAGGACATTCTGTTCTCACTGGACCAAGTGACTCAATTCTCCACCTGGGGACCCAGGGTCCTTGTTGACTGGGATTGTCAGCTCAGTTTGGAACCTGGCTTTGTGTAGGATCCTGGACACAGGGCCAAAAGATACTTGTGATCCCCACCTCGGAGTCTCTGTGGACACAGGGCCCAAGGACACTCGTGATCCCCTCCTGTGAGTCCCTGTGGACACAGGACTGAAGGACACTCATGACCCCCACCTGGGAGTCCCTGTGGACACAGGGCCGAAGGACACTCGTGACCCCCACCTGGGAGTCCCTGCTCCCCACTCTACTTCATTTTGATTCAGCCTTGGGCTTCACCCCAAGCCTTTGGGAGGTGCCTACGGACTCTGTAGTCTGGTCTTTTCCTCCCTCTCCTGCTGGTCACCCTGCAGCCTCATCTGCCCACCCTGCACTTCACCAGTCCGGTCTTCCTGCCAACACCTTCAGAGGCTCAAAACAATGCAAATTAATTCCTTGAACCTCAACAATTGCCCAGTGTGGGTCATGTCGCTGAGGCCATATCTTACAATTCCCTCAGTAGGGGCTGTGCCTCAGTCGGCATGTGCCCAGTCCTGGGGTCAATCCCCAGCCCCTCGTAAAAGGGGCACAATGTGTACACCTGTAACCACACTAGAGAAAGGTGCAAGGGTCAGAGCTTCAAGGTCTTTTCTTACCCGTGTCGGGAGTTCATCTGAAAATAAACAGGACACTGGGGAGATGATTCAGTGGGTAGCATACTTGCTCTACAAGGAGGAGGGGTTCCTATCTCCAGCACCCACATATCTCTAGTGCTAAGGGGAAGAGAGTGTGGATTCAGGTGGACTCGGAGCTCCAGGTCGGTCAAACGGTGAGCTCAGTTCAGTGAGAGACTTTGTCTCAAAGTATGAGGTGAGGACCAATTAAGAAAGAAACTTGATGCTGACCTCTGACCTCCACACATGCAGGCGCGTGAGCATACCTACACACACACACACACAGGTGCACGCACACGGATATAAGAAAATGGGACTGCAGAGACAGCTCAGTGTCTTGGTGTGTGTTGGTGGCAGAGTTCTGCATGAACACAAATGCATGTGGCTCACCCAAGGGTGCATATCTGTGGAGCCCAGAGGAGCAGGACAAGGGTCCTCCTGTATCACTCTCTAGCTTGCTCCTTTGAGACAGTGTCTCTTGCCAAACCTAGAGCCAGGTCAGAAGCCGGAAATGCCCAGCCGTCCCCTTGTCTCTGCCCTCCCACCACCCCAGCCCTAGAGTTACAGGCCTGTGTTCACAGTCGCACCTAGGCTTGTGCATGGGCCTCTAGGGACTTGAACACGATTTTTACACAATAAACACTCGTACTGAGCCATCTCCCCAGCTTGGTCACTCCCGTCTTTAGTGAGCATCTTCTCATCTGGGCTCTGGTCCAGGTAGCTGCACATAACAGGGTAAGGAAGAAGGCCCACATCCCATGGGCTGGCATCCTAACACCAATCCATGGGGACTACGACAGACACAGCTCTCTATGGCACTGTGAAACAGATCCAGGGGACTGACAGAGCATGAGAGATGGCAGCAGGATTGCTTTGTCAAGGATCGAGAGCCCTTTGTTGGTCCATTAGATTGCTGGAAGCCACTCACGCTGTGAACAGAAGTTCTCAGAAAGAAAAGCCTCATGGGAAGTGGGGGCTGGGGAGATGACTCAGAGAGTAAAAGTATTTGATGCACAAGCCTGAGGACCTGGGTTCGGATCCCAAGCACCCATAGATGCCAGGCAGCACAGGTATACACCCAGTGCTGGGGAGGTGAAGTCAGGAGGCTCTCTGGGGCTCAGTGACTGACAGAGCTGAAATAGCTCGAGGTTCAGCGAGAGACCCTTTCTCAAAAAAAAAAAAAAGTGGAAAGCAGAAGAGGAAGACACCATTGTCAGCCTCTGCTTGGCATCCACGTGTGCACGCATGGGTGGGCACACCTGCACACACATATGTAGACACACATGAACACACACACGCCACTGTGTGGCCCAGGTTAGCCTGGAAACTCATGGTCCTCCTGCCTCAGAGCTGTGATTACAGTCTTAAGTCAGCACATCTGGGTTCCTGGGATTGTTTTTTTCTGAAGGTGATGGATAGACAGACCTTTTTGGTAGGTGCAGGAGCTCCTGAGATCAGGTGACCAAGAAAAAGTCTGTAATCCAGGGATTCCTTATGGGGGTCACGAAATCTGAGGGTGTGTCTGGACCTACCTGGGCCAGGACGAGGTCAGGAGTGACGTGTGTAAGGGTTCTGCTGAACCTGAACCTGTGACACAGAGAGAGGGGTACATCAAACGTGGGTGTGGACAACATGCTCACCCACACATACACACACACACACACACACACGTACGCACGTGCGCACACACAGACATAGAAAGTAGGTGAATAAAATGTGATAAGACAATAAAGGGCTGTCTCTGCGTGCACCCACGTGAGGGCCCAGCTTCAGAGTTTTCAATACTCATGGGAAGTGACAATGGAGAAACTCCAGCATACCTTGGCACAGCATATGGCAGAGATGGGCGAGGCCCTGAGGGAGGTGCCTGGCAGCCCACAGCAACCCATTCACACCTCTACCAGGAAGGTGATGAGAGAGAGGTCAGAATTACCCTAGGTCCCAGGAACTGCACTCGACTGGATACAGCCCGAGGGCTGGTCCTACAGCAGGAAGGCACGATTCATTCATTTCGTGTCCCCTCCTCTTCTGCCAGACTCCCCATTGTGCGATGGAATTCCCATGCAGAAAAGTACAAAACAGGGGCACAGCTCGGTGACTTAGCACAAAGCCACCCAGTTGTCACCCACCCCAGAAATAGACGCCTTTGTGTTCCTGCCACACTTTGGTCCCTCGAATGACTCCTCCCTCCCGGAGAAAACCACTCTCATGACTTCGGTGTAGCCACCTTGCACATGGCATCACCATGACTCCAACAGATACCCACTTTGTGGGCCTTCAGCTGTGTACAGAGAGAGACAGGGGACACATGGCATTCTCCTCTGGTGTCAGCACACACACAGGGACACACGCATCCCTCATATGCAACAATAATAACAATGATATTTCGGTAACTTCAAATAAGTTGTTTTTTTTTAAGCAGAATCTCACTATGTGGTCCTGGCAGGCTTGGAATTCTCTGTGTAGACCAGGCTGGCCTCCAACTCAGATCTGCCTCTGCCTTCTGAGTGCTGGGATTTAAAGGTATCACTATGACACCTTTTTTTTTTTTGAAAAATAAGACCCATGCTATTCTGATGTGACAGAAGCATCTTTTGCTACAATAAGATGATTCATGAAGGCCTCCCAGATGGCCCATATGTTGATCACAAGGATATCCAGTCACAATTTGGAGCTGGTGATTTTCAGCCCCACCCTGTCCCCTGGGAGAGGAGAGACCGCGACAATGTGGCGGTTCCTCTATGAAGACCCCTGTATAAAGCGGGGTGAGCCTCAGTGGTAGAGCTTACCAAACAGTCAAGGTCCAGGATTCTACCCTTAGCACCTCCCCTCAAGTTCCTAAAGAGGAGGCTCAGAGAATTCCCGCGTTGGTGAGCTTGTCCATGTGCCAAAAGGTGACACACCATCCTCCCAGGGTGGGAAGCTCCTGGACTTCACACTCAGCTGATACATTTCATGGGCCTTTTCATGTGACAACCTGTGTCCTTTATCACATTAGTCTTATTATTTTAATAATTATTATTTTAATGATAATTATTATATTTTAATAATAATAATATTATTATTTTAATAATATTAAGGGAGGAGGCAGGTGATGGATCAGTGGCTAAAGGTGTCAACTGTCAAGTCTGATGGCTTGAGTTCAATCCCTGGGATGGTAAGATAGAGGGCGAGAGCTGATTCCTGAAAGTTATCCTCTGACACACACACAGACACGCATAGACACACATATACACACACAGACATACACACATACATGCACAGACATGCATATACATGCATACATACACACATACACATACATACATACACACAGACACACAGATACACAAGACACACACATCACGCACAGACTCACATATACATGCATACATACACACACACATACACATACATACACACAGACACACGACACACACACAGACACACACACATACATACACACGCACACTGTAACAAAGCAAAAATGTTTTAAATAAATAGAATGGCTGGTGATCTTAGTTTATAAAGCAACAGAGAAGTACTGAACTTGAAGAGGGGGCATGAGACCCTCTCATTCGCAGCATTGTGGGTAATCTGGAGTTCGGCAGCCCTTACCTTGTCTTCCCTGTATGGCGCACTAACTCAGGTCTCACAATGAGTGGGAAAAGTTTCCAGGCTCTTGTGTCCCCGGACGAAGAACTTGACCAGAGACACATGGTTAGACATAGAAATAGAATAGAGACAGGTTATTACGAAAAGGAAGGCGGGCTAGTGAGCTGGGAGAAAGGCAGACACTCCAAAGTGCTGGTCCAGGGGCCAACAGCATGGCTCAGCACATAAAGATGCTTGCTGTCAAATTTGAAGACCTGAGTTTGATTCCCGGAAGGAGACAACTGCCACCGCAAGTTTTCCTCCAACTTTCTCAGACATAAGGTAGCATGTGTGCACGTATACCCACACGGCAAACAAACAAGCAGACGAGTGCCCTTAAAGAAAGCATGCTGGGCCAAGAGACCCAGGACCTTCCTGTGGTCACTTACATAGCACCCACAACTTTCTTGCATGCTACTGCAGGCCTTTCTCCCACGTGCTTGCTGTATGAAGCCCAGCTGGGGAAGAGCTTCCTGTTTTCCTACTAACTGGCGTCATGTTAATCTCGATGACGCTCTTCCAGGCTCCACTCTCCCACCACATGAACTGAGGATTCGTAGGACACCCACTTGGTGTCCAGAGGGTTGGAGCACTAGCCAGTGCCAGAAGGCAAGCATTATGTATGGTGTAGAGAAAAACAGGGTCCAGGCTGAGGACGTAGCTCAGTTGGTATGCCTAGCATGCACATGGCCCTGGGTCCGACCCCAACATCACATAAACTGGGTTTAGTATGCGTTCCTGTAATCACAGCCCTCAGGAAGTGGAGGAGAGGAACAGAAGTTCAAGATCACCCTTAACTGCAAATGAAGTTCAAGGCCAGCCTGGGCTACAAGGAGAATGTGGCTCAACCCACAGACCTTATGGTGTGGGCACCTGAGCTCTTTGCCTCTTTTCAGTGGGTCTCAGTTTCCCCAGTAGCAGCAGGAGTCAAGAGATTAGACCAGCAGCTCTGAGCTGTTTTCCTAATGAGAGGTGGGAAGGGTGCGTCTACATGCTGCCAGCTTCCACAACACGCCTCTGCAGGTCCGCAGTCAGTCGGAATTCCCACCACAGGGCCACAGCTGTGCCACACAGGAGCCTGGTGCCCATCCTCCTCAGCCCTGCCTGACCGTGGGCCTCTGTGTGTCCAGCCCTGGCCACCCTGCACTGCCCTCCTGTTTTGTATACAAACATCGCCCTTCCTTGGGGCTTTGGAAACTGCACGCTCACTTTGTCTTTTCAATAGCAACACACTTTTTTCTTAAAGGTGACAGTGAGTGTTTGAGTTTGCTACACAAGTAGGGGCCTTGGAAAATTCTGGAAGTAGGAGACAATCTCCCTCTCTCAGTTCATGTCTCCAGCAGCTAGTTACTGTAGTGTCTGGTACTCCACACTGTGAGCTCAGGAGAACTACCGGTTGAAAAAGAGAATGAACGAATTATGAAATAGCCCCTAAAGAGCATCCTGTTCACAGTTAATCTTTTCTTTTCTTTCGTCTCCCCATCCCCTTTCTTCCAAGCTAAGGCTCTTCTGCTCCAATGCCCTCTCCTCTCCACTGCCTTTAATGAAGCAGAATTGTAATTTATTATAGTATTTTAATTTAACTTTCTTTTTAGAGCCAAGGTTTTACTATGTAGCTTTGGTTGACCTGAAATTCGCTATATAGATAAGGTTCTATCACAGAGATCTGCCTGCCTCTATCTCTTAAGAGCTGGGATTAAAAGCATGCACCACCACACCTGGCTTACTATAGATTTTAAGCCAGAAGGGTGGCATAGAAGAGGTGTGCTCAGAAATAAAGGACACATCTCAGAGCATCGGTCTGGGCTCCCCAAAAGAGTTACCTTGGTTTTGTTGTCATTGCTTGAACAGGGTCTCAGGTAACCCAGGTTGGCCTTGAACTCTCTACGTAGCTGAGAATGAGCATGAATGGCTGATCCTCTGGCCTTTATCTCAAGTTCTGGGATTACAGGCATGTATTATCATGTCCAGTTCATGCAGTGCTGAGGATGAGGGCTCTGAACATACTAGGCAAACATTCTACCAACGGGACCCCACGCCCAGCCTCAGCCTCCTTTTGCACAGAAGGGCTGACTATGGTGTCTAAATAGAGGTGCCATGGACCTCAGTACCAGACTCAGAATGCAGCCATGCAGAACCAGTGTACACAGCATTGGCATTGTTCTTGTCTTTCTTGCTAAGTTTTCTTCCTTCCCTCCTTCACCCTCTTATTGTATATATGTGGGTATATATACATGTTCATGTGTGCACGTGTATGTGTGTGCACTTGTAAAGGCCAGAGGTCAGTCCTGGGGGTCCTATTCTATTATTATTTGCCTATTTGTTGATGTTTGTTTTTTGTTTTTGAGACAGGGTATTTCTATGTAGCCCTTGCTGCCCTGGATTCCCTAGTTATGTAGACCAGCCTGGCTCAAACTCACAGATCCTCCTGCCTCTGGCTTCTGATCTCAAGTCCTGGGGTTAAAGGCATATGCCACCACATCCAGCTTCCCTAATTTATTGAAAGTCTCTTTCACTGAACTTGGCTCACTGATTGAACTTGCCAGCACCCCAGGGACCTACCTACCTGCTGGGATTACAAGAGTGAGACACTACTTCTGACTTTGTTTTTAAATGAGGTTCTCATGTTCAAATGGCAAACACTTAAGAGTAACCAGTCATATTAGGAACTCCAGGTCAAAAGTGTCAAGAGTTAAATATTTATCTTTATGCATTGGTCTGAAGCAGAAATTTGCAGTCCTCATTTAAAATTTGTAATTATAATGAAACAGGAGGCTTAAGATTTAAGGAGACCAGAGGACATATGTCATGGTGTCCCAACCAGGCCTTCCCAAGCTAGCTCTGCAAGCTCCGCATCTATCTGGGAGGGTAAGAGCCATGTGTGGCAGGGACAGAGGGGCAGCAGGAAGTCACAGGTCTTCCCATGACCTGATACATTCACCTTTGGATTTTTCTGGATTTGTACCCAAAAAAGAATTAAAAGCAGGAACTCCCACCCATATGCAGAGCAGTGGGGGTCACCAGTTTCCATTTAGAGTGAACAGACATATACATGGTCCAACCACACAATGGAGTATCAGTTTTAAAGATGGAGGAGATCCTAATACATCTTATACAAGAAACATAGTGGATTTCACTAAAATGAAGCCTTAGTTTACAGATTCAGGCCCGCAGTAGGTGGGAGCTGCTAAGGGGTGGGGAGCTACTGTTTAACGGCTACTGACTTTCAGTTCTGCAAGAAGGAAAGAACACTAAAGGTGGAGCACAGGGGAGTCATGACTGTACCCAATGCTACCGAGCTGTGTCTCCAAATACTCCACAACAGTGAATTCATTTGCTGCAGTTCAGTAAACAAAGCAACTTGAGACCCCAGCCTCAGGGTTTAGTACAAATGGTTTTATTTGCATTCTGACCCAGCATAGAGACCACATACAGATTTCTCATTTACAAGTGCAAAATATGCTTTATTTCAGGTACAAAAACAACAATGGCATTATGACAACTTGGGTTTCCATGGCCACCTCCCCATGACCTGTCACACACATTTGACGGATCTGGACCACTCCCCCAAATCCCCCATCACCGTTAGAAAATAATCACCCCATATGGAGGAAGAAGGTATGCCTCAGGAAAGAATCACATAAAGCATGGACAGAAAAGAACACAGTAAATAACCAAGACTTCTACCCAGCAGAAGATAGGTCAGTGCATGAGACAGCCCCCTTTGCTTGTTTTTAGTACTCTAGCCCCAAAAAGCTCTCTCCAGTAGTACTACCAGCCCAGGGACAAAGCCTCAGGACACCTAACAGACAGGGCCTGGATGGGACCTGGACTGGATGCCAGACACTCATCCTGGCTCAGCCCATTGCAGGCTGTACATTCCAGATCAAACCCCAAGATCAGGGTGGGTTTGGGTCTTAGCTACTGATGCATAATGTGTTTATCTTGGGGATGGGACTTACATCTAAATACAAAACCCATTTGTGTTTCTGCATATGCTGTACACACGGCCCAAGGGTAATTCTGTTTACAGTGGACCCATGTTTTGAATGTGACCTGTCCCATGAGTCCTAGCATCGAAATTCTAGAGCTGGGAAACAGGATGCTCAAACTGCTGTAGTGTAAGGACCCGGATCTGTTCTGACTTTTCAATGGTTTCCTCAGCTAGAAACCTAGGCAAACTCAATGAGGTTTGTCTAAGTAGAACACAGGAGAGGGAGGTTTCGAGTGCCTGTTGCCTGCAGAAGACAGAGAGCAGGTGGGCAGTGGTAGCACACCTGGAGGCAGAGACAGGTGGAAAAAAATAAGGAAAAAAAGATGAAAGATTAAAAAAAGGATGAGCATCGCTAGAGGACACACACTGTCCTGTGAGAACAGACCCAGAAGAAATCTGGATCCAAGGCACTCACAACTCTGCAGAGAGGGACCAGCACACATGGGAGGTATCTGCAGGTTCCAGGGGTGCTAAGCTAACAGGGCTTTAGTCAAGGCACCAGTTAAAATCTGCCTACCCGTCCCAGGACAGGCTCTAGTGAGCAGCTCAGACCATCGCCACCCCTTACAGCTTGTGAATACTGCACAAAAAGTCCTTTCTTCCATACAACCCTGGCCAGGGAACCATGACAAAGGCTGAGCAGGGCTCCAGGTAGCCGGGGGCATTTGAGGAAGAGACCTCTGTACTCCCATGGAGGGGCTGGGCAGAGTCCGTGGAAGCTAAGTGAGGTTCAGAACTTTCCAGAATGAGACACACAGAAGACAAGGAGCATTCTAGACGTCCCTGAATATACCATCTAAGTTTATACAAAATGCATTTGTTATTTAAGACAGTCCCTAACACCTGAGACTGTCTTTAAATAATCCAAAGGAGAGAGGCTGGGTGTGCAGGTCAGTAGCAGGGTGTTTACTTTGCACGCCTGAGACTCTCTGGGTTCTGGGTTCAATCTCAGGAGCTAGAAACTAGCTCAGTGGTAGAACACTTGCCTCAAGTGTGAGACCCTGGGTTCTAGGTTTGCTCCCTATCACTGCAAAACAAAACATTACAAATATAAAGAAGGAGGGGCTAGGGAGTAAATATTTCAGTATTTAAAGGCCAAGAGGTAAAATTATGTTGGCACAAGAGAAAACAAAATTCTATTTTTAAAAATAGCCCAGACTGGCCTCAAACCAATCACAGTATTGTATTCCCCAGTCCCAGCATCACCACGAGATCGGCATTGCAGGTTTCACCGCTACACCCAGCTCTTCCCAGATGTATGCGCTGGGGACGGAACCCAGGCCTCAGTCACGGTTGGAAAGTACTCTTGCCATGAGCCACACCCCAGTCCTGCATGATTTCACATAAGCAATTCAAACAACAGTAATTTAGTATAATTTTTGATGACAGGGCTATCACTTCCTAAACTGGGTTTGAAGACAATGTTCTCTATTATCCAATCAGTGACAGAAACAGACTGACTTGTGAACATGAAGAAGACTGGGGGTGCTACCTGGAAGGAAGGGAGCAGAGACCCCATCACTCTCTCCCTTAGGAAAAGCAGCCTGATTTTACAGGAATGCCTGGCTGGCGGGGACTGCAGCAGAATCTTCCATTAAGACTGGTAGGATTTGGGGAGCTTATAAAGGGAACTGGCCTTGTCAGGGAACCAGGGTATTTCCCAAGATCTTACTGGTTCTCGGGCCCAGTGGCCCTGTCTTTAAGGGGTAAAGAGAAGGGAAGTGAAGGAGAAAAAGGGTAAGAACTTTCCATACTGGCCAAGTAGACTAGCTTGGATGACAGCAGCACGTGTTCAGAGGTCCTCACACGTGTGTGCCAGCATGCGCACACACTCATGTAGCTGCAGTCGGTGGGGAAGGCCTGGGGGTTGGCGAGCAGCCACAGCACTGGTGCTACTGTGTTCGTCCAGGACAAGCCAAGGTCACCTCACCTGCCTACTGCCTGACTTTGATGAATGGGAAACAATGCTAAGGCCTTGACCCCACTCAGATTCATCTATTGTTTCCAGGTTCTGAGGTCTCCAAGTCAGTGCCTCTTATTTCATTTGGGGGGTGGGGGCAGAGCTGGGGTTCAAGCCCAGGGACAAACACTCTACCAAGGGGATATACCACTCACCTTGTATAAAGGAAAACCGTCACTCATGATGCAGCCTGGGACCCTTGACTTTTGGTCCCGTTTCCTCCAGTGTACCTAGGAGAGTGCCCACATTCAATTCCCCATGCCCCCACCAACCTTAACTTTCCACTGACAGCAGCTAAAGAGGCTTTCTATTTCTTCCACTAACATGTTAATGATTTTCAGAACTTCAGTCACTTGGGCCAGCCCCTGAAGCAATGCTGGACTTAGGAACTAGTGACAAGCGTGTGGGTTCCTGCTTTTTCCCTCGGTAAGGATCTCTTAAGTTAATAGCTCTGCTCAAGGGGCTCCAGGCAGACTGGGTAAGAGGTCACTAGGACAACACCTGACTTTTTTCTAGACCCCCACAATGATTCATCTTGTCAACTTGATGGGATTTGATATCACCATGGAAACAGACCTCTGGGTATGTCTGTGAGGGGTTTTCATTTCTATCCTTTTAATTTACTAAGCGAGAGCAAGAAAAACTATGCAGTCAAGTCCTGTGTTTGGGGGAAATCAGAAGCCAGGCATCCAGAGCGTGAAGAGGCAACCTACCTTGGGAAAACCATCTTCTTGGTCATGGTAAGTGTGTGAGGCGCTTTCTGGATTAGCTAACTGAGGTGGGAAGACCCACCCTGACTCCCTGGGCTGGGGCTCCTGCCGCTGTGCCTTCCCTGCCAGGATGGGCTGCACACTCAGACCGTGAGCCAGAACAAGCCCTTCCTGCTTTACGCTGCTTTATGTCAGACATTTTGTCACAACAGTGAGAAAAATAACTAACACGGAGCCCAAGACAAGACTTGGAACTTCCCACACCACCTGCCCTTTCTAATGCCATTTTTGCTCTTCATTTAGACCGGATTTGAAACTCAGAAAGAAAGGTGTCAACACCCCCATTTCTCAGAGTTAAAATTTAGTCTCTGTTCACGTGGCACATGTAGAACTATCACCTGGGTACAGTGGCCACAGATACCTCGGTGGGCTGAAAGTCAGAGGCCCAAAATCTAGTTCTGCTCCTTCCAGTGTCGGACCCTGACCTAATTATTCTAAGTGACTTAGTTGCCTCTTGATGAAAACGTGGAAACATGGAAATGACTGGCTGTGACCTTCCTCTAGAAGTAGGGAGGGTAGGTTGTGCACCAGGAAACGTGGTAGAACAGAGGAGTGTCACCCAGCCCTGCTGACAAGGACAGAGAGAACACAGGGCAGTGAGGTGACTGTAAGAGCAGGAGCCTCAGATGCAGACGAGAAGGAGGAAGAAAGAGAGCAGCAGCTACACCATCCCAGAGAGACCCAGGAAGAGAGCAGCAGCTACACCATCCCAGAGAGATCCAGGAAGAGAGCAGCAGCTACACCATCCCAGAGAGACCCAGGAAGAGAGCAGCAGTTACACCATCCCAGAGAGATCCAGGAAGAGAGCAGCAGCTACACCATCCCAGAGAGACCCAGGAAGAGAGCAGCAGTTACACCATCCCAGAGAGACCCAGGAAGAGAGCAGCAGCTACACCATCCCAGAGAGATCCAGGAAGCAGAGGCCTCCAGAAAAAGCACCAAGCAATGGGAAAATCCAGGCCTTTCAGTAATTAGGGATTAAAAAAGCAGATGCTCACAAGCAAAAGGATGGAACTGAACCCCTCCCCAAGACACACACATACATGCCACACATGTAAAACCAATTTAAACTGAAACAGAGAACATAGTTACAACTAAAACTTCAAAAATTCTTAGAAGAAAACACTGATTTTCCTGAGTTTGCATTAGGTCATGGTTTCTTAGCATCCACATCAAAAGCACAATAGACGTAGGTAACTCAGTCATCACAAACTAAAATAACAATGATAATTGTTTGAGGCAGGGTCTCACTATGTAGGTTGAGCTGGCCTTGAGCTTGGGAGCCTCAGCTTTCTGAGTATTGGGAGTGCTGGTGCATACCACCAAGTCCAACCAAGTTACAAGCTTGTACACCTCAAGGGACATCATTAAGATGGTGAAGACAACCTTCAGAATGGAGCAAAACCGATGAAGGGCCTCACCTAGAATTTCCCAAAAATTTGGACAATTCAATGAAAACACAGCACAATTTAAAAATGGGCAAAGGACCTGAACAGATATTTCCTCAAAGACATAATAACCAATCCACATGTGAAGAGATTGGTTGAACATCATTAGCTATCCGAGAAATACAAGATACCTGCAGGATATTGTAACAAAAAGATCAACTCAAGGAGAGTAGCTTAGTTGGTAAAGCACCTGCCTAGCAAGCACAAAGCCCTGGATCCCATCCAGTGCTGAATAAATCAGGTACAGTTAGAAGGGTCACAAGTTCTATTACCCTCTTCTGCCTGGTGACTAAGAGGCCAGACTGAACTCTACACCAAAGGGAGGGAGGGAAAGGGAGAGAGAGCACAGCTAAGGTAGGGTGAGGAGGCAGAGAAACTCAAACCATCCATTGCTGGTGGGAAGGTAAATAGGTAAAATAAAGCTGTCAGCCCCACCCACACACTCGCAAAAGACAGAGAGCCCAGCCTCACTGTAAGAATAGTTCCTCTGCCTATAAAACCATGTTTGCCAAAACCTGATGACCTTTGAGCCTAGAAGTGTATCCTACAAGAGCTCTGGTGATCAGAGGGCTCACCATGTTTTGGGGAAAGTGGATTAGGAAGGAGTCCTCAGTCTACCACAACTACCAGTCCTCAGATGCCCCATAGTTAAGAAAGGTGACTTACATGAGAGAAACGCAAATCAAAACAACTCTGAGATTCCATCTTACACCTGTAAGAATGGCCAAGATCAAAAACACTGATGACAACTTATGCTGGAGAGGTTGTGGGGAAAAGGGAACACTTCTGCATTGCTGGTTGGAATGCAAGCTGGTACAACCCCTTTGGATGTCAGTTTGGCAATTTCTCAGAAAATTAGGAAACAACCTTCCTCAAGACCCAGTAATACCACTTTTGTGTATATCCCCAAAGGATGCTCAATTGTGCCACAAGGGCATGTGCTCAACCTTGTTTGTCATAGCCAGAACCCGGAAACAACCTAAATGCCTCTTGACTGAAGAATGGATAAGGAAAATGTGGTACATTTATACAATGGAGTACTACACAGAAGAAAAAAATAATGACATTTTGAATTTTGCAGACAAATGGATGGAGCTAGAAAACATCATATTGAGTGAGGTAACCCAGACAAGGAAAGACAATTATCATATGTACTCACTCATAGGTGGTTTTTAAACATAAAGCAAAGAAAACCAGCCTACAAACCACAATCCCAGAGAATTTAGACAACAATGAAGACACTAAGAGAGACTTACATAGATCTAATCTACATGGGAAGTAGAAGAAGACAGGATCTCCTGAGTAAATTGGGAGCATGGGGACCATGAGAGAGGGTAGAAGGGGAGGGGAGAGGAAGGAAGAGAAGAAAAATGTAGAGCTCAATAAAAATCAATAATTTTTTTAAACATAGCAACAAGACAGTACCCTAAATAGAGACCTACAATTGGGAAAAGACACTCTTAAGTTAGAACAATGCAGAGAAGACACCTCCCCTAGGAGATCTGACCAACCAAGGCTGTCTCAAGGGACTTCCATCAGGCAGTGGTGGCACAAGCCTTTAATCCCAACACTGGGAGGCAGAGGCAGGCGTTCAAGGCCAGCCTGGTCTACAAGAGCTAGTTCCACTAGGACTGTTCAATAGAGAAACCCTGTCTTGAAAAATAAAAAAAAATAAAAAAAAAAAAAAGGAATTCCACAAACCCTCCTGCTGCAGCACTGGGATGGTACCCATTATTGCATACTTGCTAGGAGCTGTACTCCAAGCCAGACTTCTAAACTGATGGTCAAGGTCACTGGATCCAATGCAATCTACACCTCTTCGGTATTCTACACTGTAGCAGCCCAAGAGGAATCATTTTGTTCTCATCCCGCTTTGCTGGTGAGCAAGTTTTGTGCTATCTCCTCCTAAGCAGTTGCTGCCCTAATTAGCATCTGTGAGAGGTCACATGGGGCAAAAGGTGTGGTGTGAATGAGAAATGTATCCCATAGGCTCGTGTATTTGAACATGTGGTCCCAGCTGGGGGTGTTGTCTGAGGACGTATGACACTGGGGGTGGGTACTGAGGGCTTGTAACATTGTACTACTTCCTGTTCACACGCAATTCTCTCTCCCCTCCACATACTTTGTGTATGGAATCTATGACTTTAACACGCTAAGAGCCCAAACAAGCCCTGGCTGCATTTAGTTGCCTTGTCAGGGTATCTTATTATAGCACAGAAAATGAACTGAACACAGTGCCCACGAGAGGTCACACAGGTGCACTGTGGAATCTACCATGGCAAGGCAGAAACGTGCACAGGCTGCTAGGTTTGACTGGAGCAAATCCTTAGAAACAAGGCAACCGAGAAAGAGTTGGAAGGCACGAAATAAATAGCCCCATTCCTAGTAATTCATCCAAGAACAGGAGAGAGGTCACCACCAGGGTCACCTGGAAGGGACGGCAGTATTAGGGTAAGGGAGCTGTGCCAGGTGTCCCTAGTTGGCAGAGCTAGCCGTGAAGCCAGTGGCCCAAGAAGGAGGTACGGAACAGGGGAGGCACCAACTGAGGAGCCGCCATCTACAGGGTCAGGGTGTAAGAGATGTATGCCCCCCACGTCTGCCTGGGAAACAGAACGAGTGACTGTTAGAAAGCTGAAAGCCAAGAGAAGGGAGAAGGCAGCCACTGGCTTTCTGCATGGCAGACTTGGTGTCCATGGCTGTCGTTAGCTTTCCTGGTCTGGGCAGAGCCCCTCCTAGTCTGAGCTCCTTAGGTGAAACAGCAGCTGACAATGGTGTGACTTCTACAGCCAGGGGTCCATGGGGTGGGGACAGATGCACGTCGCGGCTGCTCAGAGTCCACACTTCAGGATGATGTGGTAGCCGTCATTGCTCTCTGCTGCAAGAGAAACACTGGGTGTGGGCATGTGTCACAGGAAGACACGGGGTACAGTGGGATCTAGGTGTCCCAAAAGGCATGAAAGCATGTATTAATACAGAAACAAACCCACTTAAATAGCTACACAAGGAAGATTATGTTTATAGAAGCGGAGATTTCAATCAGGCATTTGTCTTAATTATTGTGTGTACACACCTGTGAAGAAGTCAAAGGACAGTATCAGGTGTCGTTCCTTAGGTGTTATCTATCTTGTGTTTGGAGACAGGGTCTCTCAGTGGTTTAGAGCTCACTCACCAGGTAAGCTGGGTTGCCTGGCCAGTAAGCCCCAGGGATCCAGGGATTGGTTACAAGCATGCACCTCTAATTTCCAATTTTTAAAAAACAAACATGGATCTTGGAGACTGAACTCGGATCTTTGGGCTCGCTTAGCTAGCACTCTATCAACTGAGTGATCTTCGCAGGCACTCTGGTGTTTACAATGAGCCTTCTCACCATGACCCTAGGCCTGAGGAGGCACAGGCAAACTACGGCTTTCCAGAGTGCTATGGCTCAGGCTGAGGTCTGTGCTATATTCAGGATAGGGCTGATGTCGGGACAGGTTTAGTCTCCAGCCTATAGCACTAGTGAATGATGGTGGGACCTTGAAGGGGTGGAGCCTAGTGGGAGAAAGTGACCTCAGAGAAGACATTGGGTCTTAGCTCTTCCTCCTTAAGCAGAGCAGTTCACCAACCTCACACCATCACATGCTGCCTTGGCTGCCTTGCCATCGGCCCAAATGTGACAGGGTCAACTGACCATGGGCTAAAACCTCTGAAACTGAGCCCAGAGAAACCCGTCTTCACTGTTTTTTATCTCGGGCATTTCCACAGTATCAGACAGCTAACTGACATAGCCTAGATTCACAGAATGGGGCAGGAAGTGGTGGCAACATAGTCTGGTATCCCGTCTCTTGTTCTTTATTTTCTTTAAGACTTGTTTCAGGCTTAATTATGCATGTGTATGTGTGTATGTGCAGAGGCCAGAGATAGGCTTTGGTCCCATAAAGCTTGAGTAACAAGTGGGTGTGACCCACCAGACATGGGTGCAGGCAGCTAGATTTGGATTTCCCGCAACAGCAATGTGTGCTCTATCCACTGAGCCAGCCCTCAGTCCCCAGCCTACACACTCCTGATATGCAGGCTAACTCTCAGCAGAGGACAGGCATCCTGACACTATCTCAAGATATCTGGCTCCGATGGACTCTCCAAGCCCCTGATTCCCTCTACTTGCCATTGGAGTCCTTGCTTGGGCTCCCAGAGACTGTCTATGAAAGCTCCAGCACCATAGCCACGGAGAACAAATGCCCAGGCCTTCCTGGAGATGCCTCTCATCCAGTCATGGCCCGGACTAAGTATGAGGAAGCTTGGGCTTTTCTTGTTCCCAGAGGCTGCTCCAAGTTCAGCATCTTGTGGAGGGACCCTGCCCAGGCAGATACCACCTGCCACCCACCACCCTCTGACAACAGGGAACACAGACCACACTTCAGTCAGGAAAGCAGGGAGGGGCTTACCTTTCAACGTGCTGAGCATAAAGCAAGACTCATCTTGGAAATTCTGAACCATCTGAAAGGGAAAAGAGAGACACGTTCTTCTCAATGGTGTCTTCACAGCACTGCAGGCTAGAGGGGCTGCAGAGGCAGCCCGGTCAGTCCTGTGTGAGCCTGAGGATGGCACCAGAGCAGCACCAGGCTCCTCTGACCTCCGCATGCCACGGGCACAAGACAAAGGTTAGTAAAAGACAGAACACTTGTTTATTTGCTGGGACATCTACTCTCTGTACTGGACTAAAGGAAGGTTTTATGTTACAACAAAAATCGATTTTTAAAAACTAAGCACAGAAACAGGCATGGAGAACTAGACAAACCCCTCCACATGTGCACCCTCAGAACATGCTGAAGAACACTGAGAGCAACACTATGATGAATAAAGCTCATACCATCCCTGGCATTGCCAGTGGCAGGAGTGTGAGCCAAGCGGGATCTAAGCAATCATGGCACTCAAGAGGCAGAGGGAGCCTCAGCTACACACATCAGCATTCATGAATCAAAAGCATACGTTAAGAGTGAAATAATGGGGAATGCCCTGGAGGAAAGCATGGCTACTCCAACCTGTAGGTTTTAAAGTAGGCAGAAGAAAGCGGCCTACTGGCCTGAGGACATGGGCCGTTGGTAGCATGCTTGCTTTGCAGGAGTTTAATTCCCAGAACGCAGGTTAAAAACCCACCAAATAAAACAGGCATGATGCCGTGGGCTTGTAACTCTGGGCTGGGCAGATGGAGACAAGAGGATTGCTCAGCTTCCCTGAGCAGCCATCACAGCCTACTTGGCCAGCTCTACGGCTTGAAGAGATCCTGTCTCCAAGGCAATGGTGGGTGGTGCCCAAGGAACAACAGCCAAGGACCATCCTTCCAGTTATGGAGAAAAGAAGAAATGATTGCTATACAATACACATGAACAGGCAAAGGTCAAAGATGATCCAAGCCTACAGAGGGGTTTATAACCATCATAGTCTAGTAAACTGGGTACATGGACTTGGATACTTATAAAAGTGTGTCAGTGAGGTGGGTCAAGCACCTGCTGTGTGAGCCTGAAGACCTGAGTTTGATTCACAGAACCCACAGAGGAGGGAGAGAAACCACTCACACATACTGTCCTATGATCTCCATACACACACACACACACACACACATTCCCCACAGCATACAAATACCTGCATGAACACGTACACACACATGTAAAAACAGATTTAAAAACAAGATTAATTTTATGAAATCTTTGCATGTGTATGCTGCATTTCCCAATATATACTCCAGAAATAGGTAAAATATAGACATATACATAAACATGCGCGCCAAACCCAACAGGGTAGCAAAGCCCCTTTCAATTAAAACAAACAAAAAAGCAACCCACTTTTTATTGCCCGCTCTGGACTACTGCCTCAAATCCTACAAATGCACCCACCTGTCGACCCTGCCCCTCCCTGCAGGGCCTAATGGTGCGTGAAGAACATTTATTCTATACCTCAGCCTGCTCCAGCTCGGACTCTTGGCCGCCCAGCCACTTGGGCATGAAAAAGCCAGGGCCCACAAGGGCTTAATCAGTAACTCCCTTGTTTAATTGAGTGCCCTTGCACCCCAGGGGCTGGCTCCTTGCTGGCCAGGCTGCTTCCAGCGCTCTGGGTAATTCTGAGCTGAAGGTTTCCAAATTGATTCGGGTTGAGTGGGAAGGAGACTTGGGGGAATGAGAATGGCCTACTTAGCCAAGGTGGCGTTTGAGGTCTGTTCTCTGCTTCACTTGCTTAACGGCCTGCGGCTGAGGGCACCGGGCAAGTGGGGGAGGGACTTCCTCGGGGACTTGGGAAGTTGCAAAGCATTTACACTCAATGTTTTTATCTTCTCAAAAAGAAATCTTCGGGGGCCTGTGGATGTGGCTCCATTGCTAGAGCGCTTGCTTAGCTAGCAAGTACAAAGCCCTGGGTTCCGTCTCCAGGGCTACAGAAACCAGGTGTAATCCCAACACTCTAGTACACCAGCACTAGGGAGGTGGAGGTGGGAAAACCAGAAAGTCAAGGCCAGCCTGGGCTACAGATCCTGTCTCAAACAAGCAATTCTCTTTGAGGCACAAAGTGGCATGTCTTCTACTCCACTGCGCGGTCTACCACTCCAGGGCCTTCCACCCGCCTCGCTCATCTTAGTCAGCTCTAGAGGCAGGAACTTCTGGTACCATTTTCGTTTTCTCTGAAATGGAAGCTGCTTTAAGCTAGACTTGGTGGCGGTGGCACATGGCTGCAGTTTCAGTGCCCACAAGGCAGTGGCAGGAAGACCGCAGCGCGATCACGGCTAGCCGTGTCTACACAGTGAGTGCTGGGCTGGTCAGAGCTCTACACTGAAGTCAGAACAGAACGAAGAAGTGTAACTCCATTAAGCTGGGCCTGTGACACACTTCTGTGACCCTGGCCCTCAGGAAGCAGAGGCAAGCAGAGCCCTGTTACAACTCAAGGCGAGCCTGGTCTGCACCACGAGTTTCAGGATGACTAGAATTTCATAAGGAGACTTTGTCACAAAACAAAAGCAAAACCAAACCAAACTACAGCTCCCATTCCTCAAGAGGCTGACTCTCTTTCTTGCCCAGTCCTCCAACAGCTGCTTCTCTGGGTTTCCACCAGATCTCCACCCCATCTCAGCTGTCACATCGGTGGGCAACCTCTCAGTGTCTGTGCCTCAGTTTCCTATGTGTGACATGGGATCCTAGTGAGGACTTCAGTGTACGTGTACACACACACACACACACAAACACACATACACACCACCAGCACCACCACCAGCAGCAGCATTGGCTGGTTTGGATCTGCAGTGTCTCCCTGAGGTCCCAGTGTTGAATGCTTGGTCTTGGCCTCTGGGTGGAGCCCAATAAATAAGACTTAGTGTTGAACGGGATATGGGGACCTGTGCCCCCGCCCTCACCCCCTTCTTGGTCATAGTGAGAACAATTTGCTCAGTCACTCTCCTACCATGACGGGCTAATATCACCACCAGGCCCCAATAACAGGAAACTGCCAGACCAAAATCTCTCAAACTGTGAAGCAGAGTCGTGTGTGTGTGTGTGTGTGTTTATCTTCACTCGGGCACTGAGATTACACTGGAGTATACACCGTGTCCAGCTGTTGATATGGGTTCAGGAGACTGAATCCAGGTGCTCACACTTCAGATGAGCTCTTTACCGAGCCTTCCCCCAGACTGAACCTTTCTTCTTAGGTTTGCGATCCCAGGTATTTGCTACAGTGCCAGAAAGCTAACAATTCTGAACAGTCAGTGGAAGGAAGATCCAGGATGCCACAACCTTAAGATTATCTGATCCATCGTGGGCAAGAGATGCCCAATTTGGTGGGCATCTCTCCCCGAAGGGCTGGGGCAAGGTTCCAACAGGACTCTGTTGACTTCCTAGACCTTCTGCTAGCAGCTACTTCCAGCTTCCTTCCATGGGACTGTGTTGAGCAAGAACAAGCCTATTGGGCCCTGGAGATGGCTGAGCTAATAATGGTATTTGCCGCCCCCCCGCCCCCCCCCGATCTCTAGGTAGCACGTGGTGGAAGGAGATCTGATCCAGCAAGCCGTCCTCTCATCTCTGTGTGCAGTGGCACTCGGGCACCCACTCACCCACCCGGCACCCCTCACAAAATAAAGAAATACATGTAATAAAATGTGTTTAACTATGGGGCTTGTTGCCAGTCCCTTATAGAGGGAGGGCAGGAGAAGGGTTCTTGGCTCCTCACACGAAGCTGATTCTTCCTACAGCTCCCTCCCAGGTTTATGTAATTAGTTTGGAAGGGTAACTGAAAGAGAGACTCTGGGGCCACCTACACTCCTGTTAAGTGAACCTAATTAATAAATTAATCAGTCCTGGAATTGTTACTTTAGTCTGTGGTTGATGCCCTATCTCAGGGGAGAAGACATTTGTTCATGTTTCCCCAGGAAAAGTCTTGCGACGTCGACGTGGCAGCCCTTTAGACGCAGTCGTGGTCAGAACATCCCTTGCACTGCAGGCGGCTGTTACAGACCCAGCTTTGAGCAAGCCACACGCGTAGAAAACACTGAGATGCCCTGACCAATGGACTCTCCGGCCTTTTCAACCTGCCTAACACTGCCATCCTATATAATGCAGTTCCTTATGCTGTGGGTGACCCCCAACCACAAAATTATCTCGCTGTCACTTCATAACTGTAATTTTGCTACTATCATGAATCATAACTCTTGGAGGCAGCTGTTTGATGATAGAGGGGCTGTGACCCACAGGTTGAGAACCACTGCCATAGTCTGCTACTATGTGGGGATCTGGGGTTCCTCCCGAGGGTCAGGTCAGCTCACCTCATTGCTCACCACCACATGGATGCCAGTGGGGCCCTGCCGATAAACCCGGTGGATGTGCTGCGGGGGCATGCTGTACAGGCTGGCGATCTTCTCGATCAGCTCCAGGGTGGTCAGCTCTTCCAGGAAGATGGCGTGGTACACTGGAGAGGAGGAGGAGCAAGTGCCTTCTTTAAGGGGCCATTAAAGGAACAAGAACCTGTCCCATCATGAGAAGCTTCCGTGGGAGGATGCTCATGCCCAGAGCCATGGATTCTGCTGGAAGCTGAGGAGGCTGGTAGAGCCTACTGACAGGTGAGCGTAGTCTGGCTGGTTTTGTCTCTCAAGGGCACAGACCCAACCAGACCCCAACGCACCCAGCTAGGGGGGAGGAGGCCTAGAGGAGCAACGGAATTCAGATGCGGTGCCTGGAGGGCACACAGCCTGCACCACAGGAGGAGAGAGCGCCATGTCACCTTCCAGGGGTTACTGGGTGGCAGAAGGATATTTAAAGACAATTATTAGTGCATGCTGGGGAGCCAGCCAACTGAGCACCAGAATTCATTGCTGTTTCGTTGCCGTGGATGCCACGTGACCTGGTGCATCTGCCACATGGACTGTGCCCCCAGACTGTGAGTCATAACAGACTTCCTTCCTGAAGTTGCTGTTGCTTGAAGAAAAGTAACTAAAACACCGAGAGCAGAAACTGAACAGACTCAGGAGACAGCTGCAGGCTCTGCCCCACTTACCACACAGGCTATTGTCCCTGCTGCCATCCTGCTCCTGCGGCAAGGGTAGTCGATTCTGCTCCATCTCCTGACAGACATAGATGGTCATCTTTGGCCTCACATTCCTAACAAAAGAAAAGAAAATAATTCACAAATAGGATAGGCTGTTGCTCTAGAATGTTCTGGAATGCTCTGGAATGTTCTGGAATGCTCTAGAATGTTCTGGGACCTTGAGTAGAATTTGGAGTGTGGAGGGATTTAGAGAAAGCAGGTGTTAGGGGTGCAGAGTGCTTCTCATGGTCTCCCGGGATAGAATTTAGCGCTGGTGGATGTTTGTGGAAACTATTTTTTTTTTTCATTGCACAGCTCCTAGGAGGCAGATCTATGGCTCCTCCTCAACTGTGTTCCCTCACTCCACAACTGTGCTGTCTCCAGCTGGCTATTTGGTTTGAACTTCAGGGCTCAGGAGCAGCTCAACAACCCAGCACATGTTGGCATACACAAGCTCTGGGTTCCAGTCTCAGCACCAGAAAGAATAAGGAGCACAAAATCTCAGTAAGAACTTAAATTGGGTTTGACTGTGATGTGAACTCTAGTGTCACAGCACAGGGTCCCACATGGCCAGGTTTCTGGACTGGCATAGAACATTTCATTTCCATGGTGGTGGGGAGTTCTATCAGACAGCATCACCTTGAAAATTGCACTGTGGTTTTTCAAGGCCATACCCCACCCCTGGGGAGTCTGCTCTCAGCCAAGACTCTGCAAGTGTCCAGACTCTGCGCTACTGACTAAAGGCCAAGATCCACAGGCTCTGGGTCCAATGGAGGAGAGGGAGGTTGTGATAGTTAATATTAATTTCGGGACTAGAATCATGAAGGGGACAAACTTCTGTGAGGGAGGGAGTTTCTAGATTGGTGTCAGTGAGGTGAGAAGCCCCACTATAAATGTAGGCAGCATCATCTCATGAACCAGGGTCTCCTACCCCACACAAAGAAGAAAGCAATTGAACGTTCTTCTCTTCCTGTTTCCTGACTTTAAAGACATAATGTAACCAGCCACCTCCCGCTACTGCAGCCATGACTTCCTTGATGTACTGTGAGGAGCAGAGGAAGCCCTGAGTGAATGTGTTTTGTTGCCACTAGCTGGCCATAACAAGGACCCAAGCCTCAGACCCATGGGAAAACGGCAAAGCCTTGCCCTGGAGTGGGGCTCAGAGTCCATGTGTGAAAACTGATAGTGAGTTCAGAAAACATCCACCATGTGATGTGGGATTCCCCTCTGTATGCTGTGAATATCATTGGTTAATAAAGGAACTTCTGTGAGCCTACAGCAGAGCAGGGTAGGGTGGAGCAGAGCTAGGAGGGGAGGACTGGACTGGTCAGAGAGAAAAGAAGGGGGGGTCAGAGAGTCAACACAGATGCCACAGTATAAACAGCAGCCTCGTAGCGATACACAGATTACTAGAAATGGGTTAAACTAAGATGTAAGAGTTAGCCAATAAGAAGCTAGAGCTAATGGACCAAGCAGTGTTTTAAATACAGTTTCTGTGTGGTTATTTTGGTTCTGGGAGGCTGGGACAAACAACGGGTGTCTTCCAACAAACACCATGGCTCCACCCCCTTGATGTTTACAGCCTGAAGACTGCTCCCCTACAGAGACTGTTCCCACTGAAGTTAGCTAAATCATCCTTCCTCAGCTGTGCACCGTAAAACCTCCTTCCTGTTTATCTGTACGCACTAACCCTTGTTCAGCTGCATGCAATAACCCACCTCCATGTTCAGCTCTAATAAACATACTGAGCCTTCCTCCATCAGGGAGCCTAGTCTTTCCAAGCCTGGCTTTCCTGTATGTGTATCTGTCCTTTCTTCATTCCCTAGCGGCCCCAGTCTGGTCCGTCCCTTTAAGCTGTGCTGGACGTGGCACTGTACCTTCAAACCATGAGCCAAAATAAACCTTCCTTTTCATAAGCTGCCTTCGCCAAGCATTGTAGAGGCAAAGAGAAAAGGAACTACTACTGAGGTGTTTGTGAGGACCACGGAGCCCGGCGTCGCGTGATCTCCACATGGCATCTCCTTCACTATCCACCCTTCCACCGCCTCCTCCAGCATTTACCCCCTCCAGTGCTGGGGTACGGAGGGACTCCTTCCATCAGCTGGCCCCACCAGCAGGCACACCACAGTTCAAAAGGCTGGTTGGGGTTTCTTGCTATACACAGGCAGCACCGTAGCCAGTCTTTGGCTGGCTTCTCTACAACCGGCACCTACCTGCCTTTGATGGCATTGAAGAGTCGAATCCCATCCGCAGGGCCACAAACCTGGACCAAATCATCTCTAGACATTTTCAGCAGGTCAGCACCTAAGTGGAGACAGCAGCACCATTTACACGGCATACACCTGCAGACCCCACAGCAGGGTTGGGGCAAAGTAGGTCCAGCCCCACCCTCAGTGGGCACTAGACATTCCACGGAGAGAAATGGCATAAGGCTAAACAACCCCAGGAGGTCACAGCCGTACAACGTCAGGGCCTGCATGACAGGTATGCACTGCCCTGACTGGCTAAGAGGGCCTGTGGTTTTTAATACCGCCAATGTGACAGGATCTAACAAGCCTCTGGGCAAGTTTGTGAGGAGTTTATAGATTTGGTTAACAGAGGTGGGCAGATCCACCCTGAACGTGGGCAGCACCAACCCATGGTCTGGGCTTCTGGACTGAATAAAGAGAGGAAGGGAGCTGAGCTCCAGCGTCCATCTTGGTTTCTAGGCTGTGGATGATGACCTATGTATGAGCAGCTGCCTCACACTCTTGCTGCCTCGACTTCCCCGCCTTGAACTCTATCTTCGAACTGTGAGATAAAATATGACCCCCACTTCAGCTGCTTTCGTTAGGTGTTCTGGCACACCGAGGGAAAAGTAACTAGTACAGAGAGCCCTACCTGGGCACGGCACAGCCCAGGCGCACCAAGGTGAGAGGATCTGAGTACAGTCACTCCACAGCCCCCAAACTGAACTTGACAAGGATTGTCTAGGGCCAAAAATGTCATAGCACAAGCTGTGAGAAAGGGAATCCACAAAGCCACGGGCCCACGGGACCCTAACTCCACAATGCTCACCCGAGAAGCTGGCGAAGAGCCGGCAGAACTGTGAGAAGCGGTTGCGGTGCAGCCACTGCTGGGCATCCTGGATAGAGGCTGAGGGGAGCAGGTGCTGTGAGTGAGAGAGAGAAGGCTCAACATGGTCACAGAGCCAGAGGGACCACCAGCGAGCCAATACCCACGCACACTTACATCACTGCCCAGGGGTAAGGGCTCCACTGGGTGCGTAGGTGAGCTGTTGCTGTAATGGAAAAGAGATGGTAGATGAACATGCGAACTTCCAGGGACATGAAGAAGATTCCAGAGCCTACCTACAAGGTGCCTACATTCCAGCAGGTGTGTGACTGCCTGAATCAGACAAACTTAAGATCTATCTCTCACAATGTCTCTTGAACTCACCTGTTACTGCATGGGAAGTTTAGATGACTACACTGATGTGGGATTTCATTGGTCAATAAAGAAACTGTCTTGGCCCATCTGATAGGGCAGAATTTAGATAGGCGGAGTAAACAGAACAGAATGCTGGGAGGAAGAGGAAGTGAGCTCAGACGCGATGTCGCTCCTCTCCAGAGCAGACACAATGAAGCAAGCCGCCAGGTCAGAATCTTTCCCGGTAAGACTGATGCTACACAGATTATTAGAGATGGGTTGATCAGGATATGAGAATTAGCCAGTAAGGCCTAGAGCGAATGGGCCAAGCAGTGTTTAAAAGAATACAGTTTGTGTGTTGTTATTTTGGGGCATAAGCTAGCTAGGCGACCAGGAGCTGGGGCGGCAGCAACACAGCCCGCAGCTCCCCACTTCACTACACTGTTCAGGCAACAATAACTCTACATGTGTGGTCTGCAGCAAAAAACAAAAAGGGCTACCCTTGCAACGATTCAGCTTGGTAGGATTTACAATCACCATGGAAACAAACCTCTGCGCATGTCTAGGAGCAAGTTTCTACGTCAAGCTAATTGAGGTGAGAAGACCCACTCTACACATCAGCATCCCATGGGCCGGGGTCCTGGGCTGACTATAAGGGAGAAAGGGAGCTGAGCTCAGCATCCATCTCTGCATCCTGCATCCTAACTGGATGCCTCACGCTCTGGCTGCTGTGGCTTCTACACAGTGATAGACTGTACCTCCTTGAATTGTGAGCTGAGATAAACCCTTCCTTAAGACACTTCTTGTCAGGAATTTTTGTCCCAGTGCAAGGAAATTTCTAAGATACCCAAGAGTTCCAGCCTAAGGAAAGGACAAGGTGACCAGGCCACACTCCTTACAGTAATTCTGTACCTAGGAAGCTGCAGTTGGATCAGAATCAATTGAATCCCAGCCAGAGGGGCACATTCAGGGGTACAACCTGAATACACAGGTTGTTACCCACTTAGGAAGAAAATCATGGCCTGGGTTTTCCCAGTAGGAAGGTACAGAAGTGCTTGCCATGCAAGCATACTCAAGTCCCAACACCCACATGAAAACTCGTGTGGCAGGGCATGCCTCTAATCCCAGTGCTGGAGATGAGACAGAAACTTCACTAGAGAGCACTGGCCGCCAGTCTCACCAAGTCAGTGAGCGGAAGACACCTGGCATCAACTTCTGGTTTCCACGTGCACACAGATGCACACACACATACATATTTACGTGCACATAAACATACAGTCCCCTTGCAGAGATGACCCTCATCCCAGTCATCACAGGTCCATCACTGGTGTTGAGCCCTAGCTCCCTTCTGCATCAAGGAAACAGGGCTTAGGGAAGTTAAGGAAGTTGCTCCCCAGAGTGCACACATTAAAGAGCAGGCTTGTCTGGACTAAACGGCCCTTTTCTTTTTATTCTATACTCATGAGAAGACATTTCACAATGATAAAACCAGGCTCACAGGCAGCCTTGCTTTTTCTTTTTTTAAAATTTTTTGATCATATCTCCTTTAGTTTGGGCTAGCCTTTAACTTGCTACATATCTTAAACTTCTTGATCCTCTTCCACCTCCAGAATGCTAGAATCACAGGTGCCACCACACCAGGTGCTGAAGACCAAACCCAGCGTTTCCTCCACACCAAATGAGTTCCAGCTCCATCCCCAACACTGATTTTTCATTAAAGACAGACTGCTGAGCGGGGGCTCAAGGTGCAAACCACACTGGCTAACAGCATCCAGGCTGGAGTCTCCTCACTACCAGGACATTACTACAGAGCCATCATAGCAATGTCAAGAGCCTTGGTCTGCACTCGCCAGGGCCTCACGGCCTATCTGTGACCAAGTCAGCCAAGGTTCAGCAAAACTAGCTTTGGGACAACAAACACTGAAACCCAGGGTGGAGGCTCCTACCTGGACAGTCCCTCAGGAAGCATACACAAGAGTTAGAGAGAAAACCAAGGAGAACCTCCTAAATGCCTCAGCCATCTAGCACCCACCTCAGGTGAACACTGGCTTTTAAGGTAAATTCTCACAAACCCAATGCCACTTGTGGAAGTATGCAGAAACACAAACACACACACACACACACACAATATCTCTCTCTCTCTCTCTCTCTCTCTCTCTCTCTCTCCCTCCCTCCCTCCCTCCCTCCCTCCCTCCCTCCCTCCCTCCCTCCCCACATAACCAGGTGTGATGATACACAAGAGGCTGGCAAAGTAGGACTCCAACCAAGTTCCAGGCCAGCCTGTGCTAACCAAGAAGCTCAAGGCCAGTCTGGATTATACACAACCCTACCTCAGGAACCCAAGGCTAAATAAGGGAGCTGAGGGTGTAGCTCAGTGGTAGGGCTCTTGCCCTGGATTCTACTCCCAACATGGGGGTCAGACAAGGAATAGATAAATATGGCTGCAATTGCTATACAAGTTAGCCACACTAAAACCCAAGTAGATGCCAGGCCATGGGATGAAGGAAGTGGACCCAAACAGGAACCTCTACCCCAATGCATGCCAGGACCCCAAGGAAAGGAAGGTTGGACATACCCTTCACCGAGGCCAAAGCTGTTGGGAGAGCCATTATAGCTTGGGGATGGAGCACTGTTCACCTGGTAGGCTACATCAGGCCACGGAGAGCACTGTGGGAAGAGATACAGGACAGTGTGACTCAACAGTTGTCTTAGGACAAGCTCAAGAGAGCGGCCCACGCACCTTAGGCCCTTTGACGTAAGCAATCAGTACTGACATGTCAGCACAGACCATACTGACAGCGCTCACAAAGAGCCATGACCAGTCACACTGCACAGCCACCCAACATGACGTGGAGCAGGCAAACCAAGAAGTGCACCCCTTTCAGCTTCCTGGTAAGTCAACCCAAAGGAGGAAAGAAGTATCATGTAATGCCTAAACCCACAAATGCAGACAACCAAACCCCAACTAGTCACATATGCTGAAATACGTGTAGAAGACATAAGGAAGATAGAAGACGTCTAAAGAAGAAAGCAGTGCAATTCAAGGCTAAGACCCACTTTATAAAGTGAGGAGACAGCATGCAGAGCAGGGCTGCAGCAGGCTGGAGGGATCCTGGAACTCTTCCAAGAGTTGTTCCTCCCAGCCAACATGCATAGTTACTCGATTTTAGTACCCATCTGGGCTCCAAAAGATGAAAACATGTATGATGCGAGCCTTTCCCTGGAGGACATTCCAATGCACGGGCCAGTCGGGGGTGCTGGGGAGAGAACACAGACCTCCAGGGAAAGGGAGCGCCCCAAGCCTGAGTTTCTTCCCTTCCCTCTCTCGGAGGCTTGGAGAGGGGCAGCCTGAAGCATTCCTAAAGACTGACTATCCCCCACCAAATGCCAGGTTGGTAAATATTTAACCATTGTGAGTGTGGGCTGGAATTTGTTGATGCTAAATCCTACTGAGGGAGGAAATCTGATGAGCTGATAGAAGGGGCACGCTGGCATCCCAAGGTCATAGCCTGGATTCTTTGTGCCAGCTACGCTGTGCTGTGGTGAGGGCCTGCACAGTCACATAGCACACTCTCTTCTTTCAGGGAAGTCAGGATTAGAACAGAGAATTGGGGCTCAGCCAGGATGAGAAACATCACTAGACAGGGTATTCCTGGCGGCGTCATCAGCCAGGCATGGACCAGGCATGGGAAGAAACTGCATGAAACAGTCCTTGTGTCCTGCTGGCAGGGAGCATGCGGAAACTTTCCTGTTCTGGGCTCCCTGCCCACTGTCACCCTCAGGAAAATAAAGTGCCAGTACATACTTGCAAACCTCATTAGCTTTTTATCCGTCTTATGCAAACATGCCTCTCATGTGACTTACACATACACACATAGGCATATGCACAGCTAGGACATGGCCACCCTCCTCTTGGATTTCTATATGCAAGTCTCACCATCACCATAGCCTTGACCTTGCATGGCCATCCTGGGTCTTATACATGCCTTCAAGGGGAATCCAACTAGTCAAAATCCCCAACACAGTAAGGAATGGCTAGTTAAAAGAAAACAGGCCAGCAAAAGTAAAGCCAGTGACAGGAAGCAGGGAGAGCTGGCGATGGCTTCTGAGCAGCTCTCTGAACCCAAGGATGGCTTGGTGTCCGGAAGTGCATGTCTGTGTCTGTCCGAAGAAGAAGTAGCCAGTGCTGGGGGTGGGCTGGGACTCAGTGGCCGAGCAGTGTATGCACCTGAGATCCTGGCCATGGTTCAGCTCTGACACTGAATTTTAAATTTACTTGTGTATTTATTGTATTATATGAGCATATATGGTGTGTGTGTTTGGTATGGCTTGTGGCAGAAGTCAGTTCCTTCCATCCACCTTGGACCTGGGGATCAAGTTGCTGGACTTATGCAGCAAGCACTTTTCTCTACTGAGCCATCTCTCAGGCCCTCTCAGGCCCTAGCAGTGAATTATAAAAAGTCTGTGCTTGCTTGCTGCACATTGTGGTGCACAGTTTTAATCCCAAGACAAGAAGCAGAGGCAGATGGCTCTTTGTGAGTCAGAGGCCAGCCTGGTCTGGTCTATACTGAGAGTTCCAGGACCAGGGACACATAGAGGACCCAGTCTCAAACAGAAGCCAGCGCCTACACTACCAATCTGCTGCGCACCATGTCCACAGCTCATTCCAGGCCCACTCCCAGCCGCAGCTCACCTCAGTGAGGATGGTGGTTTCATAGGATGGCTGGTACTTCTCCTTCTCCTGAGCTGTTCTTTTTTCCATCTTTTCCCGGTCGGTTTTCTGTTTCCGGTCAGCTCCCTTTGGCTGCAAGTGAAAATACAGGGTCCCTTGGCTGGGAAAGGAAGACCAAGGCCTTGGGCTCCCACATCAACCTGGCGCCTGAAGAGCAGGCAGGACAGCTCTGTACCTCCCCTGAGGTCTTGAGCCAACCGTTTGGCGGTTCAGTAGGTACTTAGGAAAGATGGCTACCAATGGCCACTTGCTTCTGGGAGGAGCCATGGAGAACCAAGATGAGAGATATACCACAGTGCTGGGGTGACTGATGGAGGTGAGAGTGCCTACTGGCAGGCAGCCTGTGCCATGCTCACCTCTACTCAGGCCCCGCACACCCAGCCCTCAATTCATCTCAACCTCAATGGTATATCTGTCTCTCCTGTGACAGTGCAGGATCTCCGTGCTACTCAGAGTGCCCCGGCCTCACAGCCAAACCAGAGAGGCTCAGGGCCCGAGCTGCTGGCAGAAGCCCGAGCCCGAGGCTACAGTCCCTTCCTTGTCCCTCCCCTATGGCTTCCATCCTGCTTGGCACAAGACTCAGAGCCCCTCAGCCTGAGCAGTTTTATTACACACTTGTGCTATGCAGATACCAGCAATTAGTTCAGGTCTAGTGGCCCCCAGAACTCCCAGGCCAGTGTGCGCCTTCCTCAGGCCATGCCTTTCGGTTCTGTGCTCAAGGGCTTTTAGGGAAGCCTCCTCCGGGTGACACCCGCTCCAGATCAAGATAAGCCTGCAGTGAGCTACACAGGAAGGACACTAACAGCAGGCAGAGTATTCACTGTGGGAACAGATAAAGTTGTGAGGGGCCCAGGGTCATGGCAGCCACATCTAGCCCCCTGCTCTAATACCAACTTTAGCCTCTCCTTCTTGCCTCAGAGGCCACAGGTGAGGTAGGTGTGGCCAGATCGTCAACTAGCATGCATGGGGTAAAGCTCTCCACCACGTGTCCTTCAAGGGGCTGGCTGGTCAGAACATGTTGGCTTTCTTTTTCAGAAACATGACAAATCAAGAACTTGATTTGGGGGGGGGGCTGTAAAGATGGCTCAGCAGTTAAGAGCACAGACTGCTCTTCCAGCAACCACATGGTGGCTCACAACCATCTCTAGTGTGATGTGATTCCCTCTCCTGGGATAAAGGTGTGTATGCAAATAGAACACTCAGATGCAGAAAATAAATACATAAATCTTTTTTTTTTAAGAAAAAAAAAAAGAACTTGATTTTGATCCCCCTGAAACTATGTAAAAAGGCCATGGCATAGTTGGATAAACTATGGACAAACACAATTCCAGAGGTGGGGAAGCAGACCAGTAGATCCTTCAGCCTAATGGCTGACCCCTGACCTCCACATGCTCCACATGTATACTCAACCCCACATACACATACAAACACCCCTTATACATACAGAGAGAAAAGGTATTTTATAGGTAACACGCCTGCCATGGACTCAAAGTACCAGGACACACAGAGGGTCACGGCAGTCTTGCTTTTCTGGGGGCACTAAGTCAGTTGGGAGGCAGCCTCAACTGCTCAGCCTCCAGGTCTATGGCTATCCCTGCTCAGGAAGAGAGCAGCCTGAGCCTGCTGTCCCCCTAACACATCCCTAGCTGAAATCGACTCTTCTCTGGTCCCCAGTGCCAGCAGGTTCCAAGTTTACATGGGTGTGAAGAAGGGGATTCTGGGACAGATATTAAAGCTGGTTACCTAAAGTGCCCTCTAATGGGAGGGGGCTCCAATTCTCTACAGGTAAACAGAAGCAGTTTAACCTGCTGGTCACGGGCTAACCTCGCGCTCTAAGAATGACAGGGGCCTGATGCACCTTCCATTTCCCTGAGGCCACAAGGGACTGTGGATAAGAACACTGGCTGCCACCTTCAGGAAATAATCCAGACTGAGGAGGTAAGAACCAGCGGTGAGAAACTACAGGGTGAATCAGGACAGCAAGAGGCTGGTGAAGATGTTTCTTTCTAAGATGAATTTGTTTCTCCTGGTACTTGAGACAGAACTCAGGACCTCCTTGCATGCTAAAGCCAGCCCTCTACCACTCAGCCCCACACCACCTGAGAGTCTTCTCAATTGTAGAGTTCTTGTGAAATACGCGCCGTGCAAGTGTGAGAGCCTCAGTGTGGAACCAATACTCATGGAAAAAGCCAGGTGTGACGACACACACACCTGAAATAATGTTGGTGCTGAGGAGGCAGAGACAGGAGGATCCCGGGAGCTCAGGGCAGCCACACTGTATTGGTGAGCTCCGAGTACAGTGAGAAACACTGCCTCAAAGACTAAGGCGGACAGTGAGCTGGAGAGATTGCTCAGCGGACAGAGGTGGAGAGATTGCTCAGCAGATAGAGGTGGAGAGATTGCTCAGCAGATAGAGGTGGAGAGATTGCTCAGCGGACAGAGGTGGAGAGATTGCTCAGCCGATAGAGGTGGAGAGATTGCTCAGCGGACAGAGGTGGAGAGATTGCTCAGCCGATAGAGGTGGAGAGATTGCTCAGCCGATAGAGGTGGAGAGATTGCTCAGCGGATAGAAGCAACGCCTGATGCCATGAGTTCAATCCCCAGGACCCACATGGTAGAAGGAGAGCTGATTTCTGTCCTCTGACATCTGTAAAGTATTCTCTGTGTGTGTGTGTGTGTCTCTCTCTCCCTCCCTCCCTCTCTCTCTCTCTCTGTCTCTGTCTCTCTCTCTCTCTCACACACACACACACACACATACACACAAAGCCAACCAATGAAGAGAAAAACGGCACTGGGCTGGACCTCCAAGAATGGCCCCCTTGGGCTCATGTTTACTTCTTTGTTGTTTTGTCAGAGGATCTCACTCACTTTGCTGCTCTGGCAGGCCTGGAGCTCACTTTGTAAACCAGGCTGGTCTGAAACTCACAGATTAAAGGCACCGGTACACCAGCGTTTGTCCTCATGTTTAAGGAGATGCTACATGAGAGGACATATGAATTCCAGTGAAATTCTTGGAGTCTGGGAAAATACAACTCTAAAAAGATGCCAAGTCCGTCATTCTTACAGAAGCAGAGCCTTGTATTAATGCAGCAAGGTACTCCTTCCAACACGTTTGGGTAACCAGAGAAGGCTGGGCAGGGACAGGCCCAGATCCATGAGTTGAGGGAAACCCAGGAGGCCACACACCCAGCCGGGTCTACGCTCTGGGCAACAGCAAAGCGCCATTGGCAGGCAGGTTTGATCGGGGTTGGCTTGAACACCTACCTTGAACACCTTGATCTGGCAGCTGGCAGAGTGGAGGTGCTCCGTGTATTCCCCATTCTCGTTCTGCTTAAACGTGTCGATCTGCACCCGAAAAGGCACTCCTTTCTCGCCCCCATGCTTCCTGGGGGTGAATTCTGTGCTGATACAGTGCACCTGGGGGGGGGCAGAAGTCAGGGAGGGGAGGAGTCTGGAGGCCCTAAGCCTCCTCTCCCCCAAGGAGTGACCACCCATGCTTCAACTCCCGGCTCTGTTTAACTTTTCATTAACCCCCACATCAGGTCAAGCAAGGCTTCCCTGCCCTCTATCCATGAAACACACACAAGGTCCACATCTGTCCCTTTATCTGGGGCTCTATCTGATCAGCTAAAGCCTTATCATTGTTTTGGTCCACTAAACAGCATCAGTCTTTACCCAGGAACCTCTCGCTTGGTATAGCCTAGACGTGTAGGACAGATGAGCACAATCCTGTTGCTCTCTGAAATCCAGGTATCCTGGTTACTGAGCAAGTCTGCAGCCATAGTCAGAATGCCCAACTCATCTTGTCCTTCTGAGTACTTACGACAGAGAAGGCGCTAGATACCTGTGCGGTGCTCTGATACTATACTGTTATAAAAGATAGCATTACTGCAATACAAATATAACTAAATTTTGTGACAAGCATATTATTTGCTCTTAAAGACTCTCAGTGTGTTCCAAAGTGTGTGTGCAAGCACGTGCCTGTGCACCTGGAACACAGATGTTGGCATTGTGGTTCTTCTTCAGCTGCTCCCCATTCAACTTACACTCGGAAGGCAGAGGCAGGTGGATCTCTGTTGAGGTCAGGGCCAGCCTGGGCTACTTAGAGCAGTGGCTCTAAGGCAGAGGCAGGTGGATCTCTGTTGAGGTCAGGGCCAGCCTGGGCTACTTAGAGCAGTGGCTCTCACGGTCCTACTGCTGCAACCCTTTAACACAGTTCGTTCCTCGGGCTGTAGTGACCCCACCCATGAGATTATTTTCCCTGCTATTCATCGTTGTAATTTGCTACTGCTAGGAATCTATCTTTGGAGACAGAGGTTTGCTAAAGGATCGCAAGACCCACAGGTTGAGAACCACTGACAGAGTATTCCAGGACAGCCCAGGGCTTCATAGAAACACTGTCTCAAAACAAAAATACAAAACAAAATGAAAAACACAACTTGTTACATTTTTATTCACTGTGTGTGTGTAAATGTGGGTGGGTGCCTAAGGCCAGAAGAGCTTTTGGCAGTCAGCCAACCCTTTTTACTGTCTAGGTCCATGGAATTAAACTCAGGCCATCCGACTTAGCACCGGGTGCCTGTACCTCAGGCCATCTCATGATTCCAAATACTTGTTTTTCTTTAATGGTGTGTGTGCGCGCGTGTGTGCACACGTGCGCGTGTACACAGTGTGTTTGTGTGCATCCACATAGAGATTAGAGATCTACCTCAGTCCACCTTGATGTTCTAAGTCAGGGTCTCTCCCAGGCCGGAGACTCACTAACTGAGCTAGGCTGGCTGCACTCACCTACTCTCGCCCTCACCCCACCCCCACACAGTACATCACCATTCCAGTCTTTCTTATATGGAGGACTGAACCCAGGTCCACAGGCTTTTGTGATGAGTACTTTACAGACTGAACCATCTCCCTAGCCTTGAAAATACCAAATCTTTTTCAACCTCACAGCGTTCTGTAAGCAAGAACCCAAGTCCTCGCTTCAATCTCCTGACATGCGACCCTGAGCCCACCCATCCTTGGTCCTCCCTCAGCTATGTCCCTTCAACAGGCCGACGTGCTCCCCAAAGCTCCCAGGTTTGCTTACCTGAATGAATGCAGATGCTCTCTTTGCCGGATCCCACAAAAACTCCACGGCGTTCAGTTGGGTTGGGCTGGCCCTGGGGTCCAAGATACCAACAGACAGTGGAACATCTGCACACACACACAAAGTGCGACGTCAGCCTCTCCCCAACACCGAGGGGAAGGATCCCAGATACAGACTCAAACTGTGTGCTTTGAAACCCCCGCAGCTGATCAGAAACTAAGTTTCAAATCTCTGCTGGCAGACAGCCTGGCAGGAACTGCTTGATGCCTCCATCCTTTCTTATGGAAAGTTCCTCTTGATTTCCATCTGGAAGGGCTGGCTGTGACCCTGGTCTGCAAACCCTATCAACACAGCTTTTCCCAAAGCACAGCTGAGGGCTGTGGAAGCGGGGTGGTCAGTACCTGAGCCCTCCAGCTCTGCGATATGCCCACCCTTCCCTAGCCACTCATCAAAATCCTTGAGAGAGCCAGGCATGCAGGTGGATTTCTGTGAGTTTGAATTCAGCATGGCCTACACAGAGCTTCAAGCCAGCCAGGTTGACTGGCCTTAGAGAACGCCCTGAGGGCAGCACCCACTGAGAGGCTTGGGTCACCAATGAAAGCTCTGTTTCCTTCCTCCTTCCCTCCCTCTCCCTTCCGCATGTGTATATGTGGGTATTTGTGCCAGTGTGTGTGTGCGCGCACATACACGCACATACATGAAGACCACCCTTGGGTGTCACTCTTTGCCATAGTTTTCAGAACAGGGTCTCTCTCACTGAACCTAAAGCTCATCAACTCAGCTCAGCTAGCCAGACAGCAGGCACTAGGAATCTGTCTGTTTCTGCCTCCCCATAGCTGGGATCACAAGCACTTGCCACCACACATGGCTTCTTTTTACACAGATTCTAGGGATTGAACTCAGGTCCTCATGCGTGCACTTGACCAGCCGAGCCATCTCATCAGTCTCTGCCTGAGCCATCTCCAGTGCTGGGACTGCATGCATGTGCCGCCATGCTGGGCTTCCCTGTGAGCATAATTCTAAGTGGCATCCACAAAGAACCCCCACATTGCCCAAGTGTTCAGGGTTGGCACTTGCTGGGGAGACTCACCAATGTCCAGGATGCGGTCCCCAGGCCTGCTCCACCGCCAGCCCTCCAACTGCTGGTGCTCTGTGTACTGTAGCCGGCGGTCATGGAAAACTACACGGATGATACTCTGTGGAAGGCAGATATCGGAGGTGACTATGTGCAGGGACTGAGGGGCCCCAAGAAGAGCCCGCCGCCCCCTCCACACCCTTTTCTTGGGAACCCCAAGGACATGGACAAGGGTAAGAAGGGTGCCGCTGCCTTCCATGGCCGGTATTCTGAGCAGCTTCACATACACGTCTAACTAACGCACTATTCTATTCATGCAGGAAAGAAAGGCTCAGTGGAGGGCAAAATGAGGCGACCCAGAGCTCACTCCACCAACACACAAGCCACGCTACCCTGGTCCACTGCCTACCCATTTCGTGGGGACAGTATACTCCAGAAACCGGGACCCCCAGGCATTCAGACCCACAGTGCTCCCCCTCCAGCATGTGAGTGCTCACCCATCTTCACAGTGCTCCCCCTCCAGCATGTGAGTGCTCACCCATCTTCACAGTGCTCCCCCTCCAGCATGCGCGTGCTCACCCACCTTTACAGTGCTCCCCCTCCAGCGTGTGAGTGCTCACCCACCTTTACAGTGCTCCCCCTCCAGCGTGTGAGTGCTCACCCACCTTTACAGTGCTCCCCCTCCAGCGTGTGAGTGCTCACCCACCTTCACAATGCTCCCTCTCCAGCGTGTGAGTGCTCACCCACCTTCACGTATTTCGTGTTCAGATCTTGGAAGTCCCCTAGCTTCCGATTCTCCAGCAGTCGGATTTCATATGACTGACCTGAGGGAGGAGGGAAATACATTTTCCATTTCTTTCTGTAATTTTATTTTGAGAAAAGATCTCAGTAGCCTGAGCTGGCCTCAGACTGCTGTGTAGGTAAGGAGGAACATGAATTCCCTGTCCTCCTGTTTCTGACAGTCACAGCCAGTTTATTCACGGGTTCCAGGGCTCTGAGATCGGGTCCACACACTTGCACAGTGAGTACTTTACATACTCAGTTAAAATTTTAATTTATTTTTAAAAACCAATTTCTCAGAGCCAGAGAGATGGCTCAGCAGTTCAGAGCACTGGCTGCTCCTCCAAAGGACCTCAGTTTAATTCCCAGCTTTACATGATGGCTCATAACCATCTCTAACTACAGTTCCAGGGGATCTGGCCTCGGAAGGCACCAGGCACACATGTGATGCACAAACATACATGCAGCCAGAACACCCATACACATACAGTGATTTTAAAAAGTTAAAAATCAAATTCTCAGTCAGGCATGCTGGCACTCAGGGGGACAAAGGCAGGCAGGCCACTATGGGTTACAAGCCAGCCAGGGCTACATGGTGAGAGACCAACTCAGAATAAACAAACAATCCATTCCTCAAAGTTTCATTTTAACATGAACAGCTGCTATGAGCAGCTTACCAGGGAAAGACTTCTCCAACCTGAAGTCAGAGACAAACAGGAGACAGGACTCTAAAGTCCCATGTATACAAAGTGAACCTAAACAAAGCGGTGTCAGCAAGCCCGGAGACTACTGGACAACTTCACAGGCATGGATGTCTGTGTACCACAGGGCAGCCTAGAATCCCAGTGTAGAAGCTGAGGCAGGAGAGAAGGATTGGCAGTTCAAGGCCAGCACAGGCCATGTGTGAGATTCTTTGTCAAAGAATAAAACAAGGAGCTGGTGAGGTGGTAGAAGCAAAGAACAAACTTCCACAAGATGTCTTCTAACCTTCACACACACACACACACACACACACACGCACGCACATGCGCGCGCGCACATACACACACACGCACACACACGCGCACACACACACGCGCGCGCACACACACACGTGTGCACATAAAACATTTTAAACAAAAGAGGCAACTAGTTAAATCAATACCTACACCCTCCTTCATCCAGTTATGGAAACAGGAATGTGGCCTTAAATTAGGACAGACAATCTGAGCAGATGATTAAACTAAGGATTCTAAGGTAAGGGGACAATTGGAGAAAAGCCTGGGCCCCAAATCCAATGGCATGTACAGAAGTGACAGAGAGGGAAAGGAGACTATCATTGTGGAGGCCAAGAACTGCCTGGAGACGCCAGAAGGTTAATGGACACCTACCAGAGGTGCCCAAAGAAAAGCCCAGCCCCCCGAGATGCTTTTCTTCCAGGCTCTGAGCTGTGAGAACCAGATGCCAAGGAAACAAGCCAAGCAAGGATGCCGGAATGGGCACAGAACCGGAAATCAAACCATTCGGTGCAAATATTTGCTGAGTAACAAGTACACAGGGAGCACTCTGCAAACCCTGGGGCTTCGAGAGTGAGTGTAAGGGCCCCAGCCACATGTGGACCAGATTCCTGACCAGAGTGGCTAGGCCTGGACCCGATGCTGGCCATGTGGAGGTCAGAGAACAACAGCTGTCTGTCCTCGGCCATCAGTCAGTCTGGTTTTTGAGAGTCCCTCACTGGCCGGTGGCTTGCCGAATTGACTGGCAAGCTGACTGGCCAGAGAGCCCCATAGATCTACCTGTCTTTGCTTTCCTAGAGCTTGACCTACAAGACAGTGCCACCATGGCCACCATGCTCAACTTTCCTATGTGAGTGCTGGGAACCAAACTCAGCACCAAGCATTTTTTATCAGTTATGTTCTTAGCAACTCAGACATTTAAGCTCTGCTTCTAGGACCCTGAACCAAGAGTCCAGCACTCCCTAGGCCTGGACATACTAAGGGCCTTCCACACCCTAACTGGTTTTTCCAGTGTCCTTGCCTTTGCTGAAGAATGTAGTAGATAGTGTTTGGCAGAGCCCCAAGGCCCAAGTGGTCATTACATGAGTTTATAGGAGCCCCAGGGAGTCAATTAGCTCTGGCCCCAGGCTCTGCAGGGCAACCTCTACTCAGGTCAAGCAGAGGTAACTCCTGCCGGTAGAGAATTGTTTCCAAGTCTGCACCAAGAGGCAGCACTGGCAGGTCAGACCCACCGTGTGGATTGTGGGCCAGGATCACATGGTGAGCTTCATCACAATGGGAATCCAGCCTATGCTCTTCCCACACCATCTTCCTGGTCCTCCCCATCTCAAACATACTGCCAAGGATGCTCTCTAGCCGCCCCCTCCAAGTCAGCCTGTCCCATGTGTGCCTCAATGCTAACACACTAGGACCAGGCTGTCCTCCCCACCCCTCACAAGCTAGCTGGTGAGCATGGTCACATAGACCAAATTCACCTTGGGTGACTTGGCCAGTACTATTTTATACACTTTTGCACTCGCATGGGCAAAAGGTTCTCTGACGGCCCGGACCATGTCTGGGGTCTCTGTGTAATTGTTGAGGGGTTTATTGCTGTTGTTGTTTTGAGGGGAGGGTTGGTTTCCAGGCTAACTTAAAATTGGAAGACTCTCCTGCCTCTGCCTCCCGAGTCCTGGGATTAAAAAGGTGTGCACCACCACCATCTGGCCTCCCAAATCCTGGGATTAAAGGTGTGTACCACCACCATCTGGCCTAATTGCTGCTTTGTTTGCTCACAGATACAGTTGGCACACAGTAGGTGCTGTGCAAAAGAGTGTGCGATTTCATACTCTGGTGTGTACATTCACATACTATATGTATATTAGTGTTCTTATATGCAAAATATATGTATATTGCTCTTGTGTGCAATGCGTGCACATACATGGGAGCTAGATGGTGTCCTCCCTGTCAACCTCCTTATCTTTTGGACTGGTTTGGTTTATGGCTTGTTTGACTGGCTGGTATATTGATATTATTTTGTTTGAGACAGGTCTCTCTTATGTAGCTCTGACTGGCTTGGGACTTCTATACAGAGCAGGTTGGGCTTGAACTCACAGAGATGGGCCTGCCTCTGCCTCATGCCCAGATTTTCATGTGGGGTCTAGGGCTCCACCTCAATCCTCATGCTTGCACAGCAAACATCTTACCAGTTGAGCCATTTCCCCAGCCCCGATTTTAAATTCTTTACAGTGCTCTTCTATGTGCCACAGGGTTTAACACACTCTGGCCCTCTAAGGTTTGTAATTTTCCAGGTACTCAAAACAACACAGGGAAAAGGAATTTGGAAGGCCGGGTCCACCCGTCCTGACTATGACAGGACACGTGAAGCAAGGCTGGAGGATGTAGGGAGCACGGGGAGGGTCAGGGTGTCCATGGTCAAGGAAAGGGACGAATGACAGAAACTCCAAGCAAAAGCCCAGCAAGGCATGGGGATTTCTCTGGAGAATGATAGACAGCTTCACTCATGGGAACATACGGCTGGCAAAGACTCCTGGGATAGTTATTGATTGGTTGCCAAGGTCTCTCAACTAGCCAATAGCAACAGAGGTTCCCAGGACAAGCTCAACACCTAGTGACAGGGCCAGACAGTTGTGTTTGATTTTCTTTCAACTGTTCCTATTGGTTATGTGCTTAAGGCTACCCCAAGTACCTTACAACATCTTTCTGCCAAGTTAAGATCTTTTCCAACATCCCAAAAGATCTAGGATCCATTTGAGAATGGAGAGGAGAAAAGACGTCTTACAGGAAATGAAAACTTTGATCTCAGAGTTATGAAACAGAGGGGTTCTTGGGATTTGTTTCTGACATAGGTTCCCAGATAACTGCGAATGACCTTGAACTTCTGTTTTCCCCACCTCCACCTCCAGGGTACCAAGATCATACATCACCCTCAATCTATGGGGTAATGGGACAACAAGCTCAAATCCCCGGCTTTGTTCACGTCAGTTCATGAACACTCAACCAGCTAAGCTACACCTTCAACCACTTGTGGCTTTAAACCTGGATCAATATTTTAAGGCACAATCACATCTAAGGAAGCAAAATCGGCAGGTGGTGGAGGCAAACACCTTTAGGCCCAGGAGGCAGAGGCAGGTGAATCTCTGAATTCCAGGACAGTCAGAGCTACATGAGAAACCCTGTCTCAAAAAGCCAAAAACAAACAAACCAAAAAAAAAAAAAAACAAAACAAAAACAACCAACCGCCAGGCAGTGGTGGCGCACGCCTTTAATTCCAGCACTTGGGAGGCAGAGGCAGGCGGATCTCTGGGAGTTCGAGGCCAGCCTGGTCTACAAGAGCTAGTTCCAGGATAGGAACCAAAACGCTACGGAGAAACCCTGTCACGAAAATCAAAAAAAAAAAAAAATCAAACAAACAAACAAACAAAATAATTATGCACCATAAGCAGATACCAATGGGGAGCCAGTTCTTGCGGGGTCTCTAAGGAGTCCACCTCCCCATCCTGGTCTCTGCACTTGGAAATGTAGACAACTGACATTTGCAACTGCAAACTGTTGAGAGGGTGACAGTGCGGCCAGCAGGGAATCTGATGCTGGGAGTCTGAGGGTCCCAGTCTCAGAGGAGGAAGTAGATGGAAAAAAAAAAAAAAAAAAAACAGGCGGTGACGTCAGAAAACAGCTTCAAGGAAATTCCCTGGGAAGACCCAGCCCTCTACTTGCAATTGTTAAAAGCCTGCCAAAGGATCACAGGAAAGAGCCCCAGGTCACTTTGTGATTAAACTAGCCCTTGGCAGGCAGCTCCCAGCCCAACCCAGGGAACCAAGGTGACCTACCTGGGAGTGGCAGGAACTCAAGCAGGACTCAACACCACCCACTCAAACAGTGGCAGCTGAGCCGGGTGACCCCTTCCTTCTTCAGTCTCTGGGCTCTAAGGAGTACTGTCTGTCCCTCCCAAAGAGGGGTGGGAACTCCCTGAAGAAATTTAAGTTCAGTCCAACTTCATCTCTACCTCAGAGGGATGACCTGGAACGTGCTCAAAGGGGCTGGGCCTCCAGAATGGGCAAGGAAATCTCCAGGTTCTGTTGGCTTTGCCTGCTAGCCCCCTTACCCTTTCCTTTCCTTACTTGACCTATGAGGGCAGGTGACAGAAGGGGTAGTGAAACACACACACATACACACACACAGTAAATCTTAGCTTCTTAAAGCAGCAGTTCTCAACCTGTGGGTCACAACCCGTTTGGGGTCAAGTGACGCTTTAACAGAGGCTGCCTAAGACCATCAGAAGATACAGATATTTGCATTACAATTCATTACAGTAGCAAAATTACAGTAGCAATGAAAGTAATTTTTTTATGGTTGGGGTCATGACATGAGCCTTTGGAAGGCTGAGAACCACTGCCTTAAAGTAATTCATAGCATCCCTGGCAGTTATCAGAGTTCCTCAGGCAGTGACTATAATCAGGACCAGGAAGCAGTCAGGCCCAGTGGCTAGGACCCCACCATTAGAATGAGGAAGCAGCTTGGGACCGTGCAGGTAAGGAAAGGGCACAGCTGAGCGTCAACAAAAAAATTTATAGGCGTCCTGGTGGCAGTCAGAGGGTGACCTGTGGGAGTAGTTTCTATCCCTCCCCCACGAAGGTTCTGGGATTGAACTCAGGTCATCAGTCAAGAGCCTGGACCTGCTGAGGCACCCCACTGGCCCGCAATGTGAATTTTCATACAATCCTACATCTTTCCTGTGGACTCTCTTCCTTCTCTCCGCTTCTTCACCTTTCTGCCAGTCCCTGCAGGTCCTTACTGCGGCATCATGGAAGTCACAGGTCCCAGTGGCGGCTGTCCCAGGCAAAGCCTACCTGTTGTTCTGAACAGCTTTCAAGATTCTTGTTCACAGTCAATCTCACTATAACCCCCTAATAGCCGAAATCTCACCATAACCCCTAATATAGTCAATCTCACCATAACCCTCTAATAGCCGAAATCTCACCATAACCCCCTAATATAATCAATCTCACCATAACCCCCTAATAGCCGAAATCTCACCATAACCCCCTAATATAATCAATCTCACCATAACCCTCTAATAGCCGAAATCTCACCATAACCCCCTAATATAGTCAATCTCACCATAACCCCTAATGCAAATAAGAGCTGAAGCTGCTGAGCCAAGAAGACCATGGAATCTTCCTTATTCCCATGAATGATCAACAAATGCTCAGTAAAAATTACAGACTCTGGTTCACATCAGGTTATCAATAAGGAAACAAACACAGACTGCCAGTGTCCTGCGGGATACAGGAGGAACATTATCTTACCATGCTGGAGGAAGACTGGTCACACATTCTAGTTGACATTTTGACAATCCTCGGTGTGATGGTGAATACCGATTGTCAAGTTGACAGGATTTAGAATCGTCCAAGAGACCAATCTCTGGATGTGCTTGTGAAGAACTTTCTAGGTTAGGCTGAGTTGGTCAGGCCTATTCCAGTGTGGACAGCACCATTTCATGGGCAGGGGTCTGAGTGTCCCTGCTTCCTGGCAGCAAACCCAGCTGCCTTATGTTCCCACCACTGCCTTCCTGCCATGATGGACTATGAGCCAAATAACCTTTCTTTCCATAGGTTGCTTTTATTGGGTTTATGTCACAGCAATGAGACAAGTAACTAATGGCCTCAGATGTCCCACCAGACACTAATTTACAAGACACAGGGCACTAATTTACTGGTGCTTAAGAATATTTGCACAGCGCTAGGGAGACGGCTCAGCCAGTAAAACCCTTGCTCATATAAAAGCCAGGTGAGCATGGAAGCCCATCCATCTTAGCATGTGAGAGGTGGAGACCCTGGAGCAAGCTGCTTAGCCAAAAAATCCAAGTCTCCAAACTCAGGGACCCTACTGCAATATATAAGGTGGAGCAGGACGAAGGAACTAGACATCAGTCTGCCTTGGATATATACAAATACACAAACATACATAATACATACACATGCACACACAATACACGCTCAGATAATACATACACATATAATATATGCAAACATATGCCCATACATACACAAACATACATAATACATACACATGCATACAATACATGCTCAGATAATACATACACATATAATATACACAAGCATATGCCCATACATGCACAAACATACATAATACATACACATGTACACACAATACACACTCAGATAATACATACACATATAATATACACAAACATATGCCCATACATACAAACATACATAATACATACACATATATACATATGCATATACACACCCACAAACACAATACTTGCACAGGGCTGCATTAAGCAACAGTACTGAGAGCTAACCCTGGAAACAGTAAATGACCCACATTGGGTTCTCAGGAAACTGTAACGCAGAAGCAGAGAACAAGGCACACACATTCACTTAGGGTCTAAGCTGGCATCATCTGGGCACAGGAGGCAAACCTAAGTGGAGTAACACTGTACAGTCACCTGGCCTGCCTCCTTCAGTGTTATGATAGACGGGGGTCCAAATGGGTATAGGCTAGCCAGCTGCTGGAGAGACTGCAGACAAGCCAGAAACCTGCTACCAACAGTGCGCTCTAGGGCTGGAGTCTGGCCCAGTGAAAGAGCACTCACTAGCATGCTCGAGACCCTGGGTTTGATTCCCAGCATATTATTAAAAAAAAAAAAAATGGGTGCTAGGACAGGGCCACACTGTGCAGCCCCGGCTGACCTCCAGCTCACAAAGACCCACCTGTCTCTGCCTCCGGAGCACCGTACCAGGGCCTTATCAACACTGTTGAGGCTGAACTTCCTCAGTTTGGGAACATAAAACAATGTCCTTGGGGGCATCAGGATGGCTCAGCTATTAAAGACTCCAGCCACTAAGCCCAACACCCAAGCTCAAGTTTGGGACCCACAAGGTGGAAGGACAGAACCAACACCCACAGGTTGTTGTCTGACCCGCACATGTATACTCACACACATATAAATCCTAAAAAGTATCAAGAAGTCCTGCCCTCGAGAAACATGGTGAAGGGAAAACAGGGTTATGGATGCAATGAACTGTGAAGTGACTCTTGACATCAGCTTGAACCTCCACACTCAGGCACACACATGCTCACTTGCACTCCCACACATCCAAATATGCATGCATACACATGCAAACACACACACACTCATCTACACACTGCATCTACAGATGCAGAGACAGATAAAACATACAGACTCATACCATCTATTCTGACCTTCATCTGTTGCCAGTGTACACATATACCCAGACAATTACAAATATACACACACTAAAATACAACTTCAAAATGCCTTAAGAAAACAGTAAAAGCATACAAAACTGGGGTATATTATGAGTAAATTTGAAGAAACACAAACCACTCCAGGCCACAGACAATGTGCAGGGTAACAATGGCTGCTGTTTATTCTTTCAGAGTCAAGTTAGTACCCCAAGGCTCATCAGACAGGGGGGCATTTGAGAAGATGGAACCAATTAAGAGGCACAGACATGAGTAAGACACATCAAACAGACAGAAGGAAGCTCCCACTCAAGGAGCTAAGACTCTACAGGGCAGCCGCGGGGAATGCAGCTCAGTTGGTCCAGCACTCACCCACTGTGCAGAGGCCCTGGGTTTGCTTCCCAACACTGCACAAACAGGGGATAAAGATGTACACAGAAGTCAGGAGAGGCAAGAGGGTCAGGAGTTCATTTTAGACTACACTGCACTAAGTCAGTCTGGGTTCTATGAGACCCTGTCTCAAAAAACAAAAAGCCCACAGTGCAATGTGACAAGGAGCCCAGGGCCGGGGAGGGGGTGCTAACATGCCTAAGGCCATGGTGTATTTTAAGTCAGTGGTGAGACTCAGTGGTGTGCAGCCTAGCTGAAGCAAGGGAAAAGTGGGGCATGATCAGTGCAGATACCCTGGGGTTGAGCCCAGACCCTCCCAGGTTTGTTGTGTGACCAAGCAGTTCTGGGTTTGACTTTTTTATTGTTATAAAACCAAAAAGAGCCCTCATGTGTGTTAGGCCGGTCATCTACCACTGAGCTACACCCTAGTCTTACAGGCAAGTTGTGAAGGTGTGTGTGTGTGTGTGTGTGTGTGTGAGAGAGAGAGAGAGAGAGAGAGAGAGAGAGAGAGAGAGAGAGAGAGAGAGAGAGAGAGAGAACGAGAACTAGCTAAGTGCGTATGTACGCAGATGCATGTGTGTCCAGGTTCCTAGGCACCACACAGAGGCCACAAAGGACACTGGGTGTCCTGCTCTATCACCGTCTCATTTCCTTGAGACAGGGTCTCATCTAGAACTAGGCTGTCAGCAGAAAACCCAGCCATCCTCCTGTCTCCACCCCTTACGGCACTGGGGTTACTGATGCAGGTGCAGTCACGCCCATCATTTTACGTGTGTGCTATAAATGTATCTGAACTCTGGTCCTCATGTTGGCCCAGTAAGTTCTACCCATTGAGCCATTTCCACAGCTTCCAAAGCCAAGTTTTCAACCTCCCTGTGTCTCCTTCTAATACCTGCAGAATACTGTCTCCAGCACTTCTTGTTAGCGCGCTGCACAACCACAGCGAGGTGAGAATAGTGCTTTCCCACCTGCTCCACTCCCATGCAGCCGCTCTAACCGCATCATCACCCTGTTCCCCAAGTGACCCCACACTCAAGGTCAATAAGTGTGTGTGTGGGGGGACTAGCAGAAACCCATCCCCGAGGTTTAGACCCCACCAGGCAGCCACTGTCTCCCAGAAGCCAGCTCCTTTGTGTGTGCACAGTGCTGCCCAGAGCAGCAGCCTATCCCAGCTGCCCTTCAAAGGGCAGAGCCCACCAAGTGCCTTTATAAGAATGGCATACAAACCAGAATAGTTCTACCCAGTGGGCAGAACCCAGAGCAGGGCCTTCTGCCCAGATCACCATGTTCCCAAGAACAGGAGGCAATTGCCCGGGCCAGCCAAGATTTACAGGTTGTTTACTTTCCAACAGTTGCTGGTTTGGGTAATGAATGTCACGTAAAATATATAAGAGGCCATTATCATGCCAGAGAAAGGAGGGCAATGTGCCAAGAGTCCTATACAGTGGAGGAAAATCACAGTGAGGTGGCCAAGCAGCCCAGCATGGGTAACTCGGCTTGTCACCTCATGCGTATGGCACTATACAAGTACTTGTGACTGTGACCAAGTGCACTCAAGGAAATGGTGCACATCAGCAACAAAGGCCTTTCTGTCCAGGATCCAAGTCTTGACCTAGAAGCATGACCTATGTGACCTTGGAAAGCCTTAACCTCCTTCCTTCTATGAGTGTCATGGATGAGGTAGGCCCCCAGTCAGAATATGCCAGATAGTTATGTGGGCACATAGCCCCGCCCACAAAGAAAACCTTGGCCTGGACACTTAGAGAAGGGGCTGCTGCCAAGGCGGGGTCAGGGCAAACACCAGAAGAACATGAAGCACCTTGTGGTGCAAAGAGGAGGAAATGTTCAAGGAACAGGTGACAGAAGCCAGGCAGAGGGACTCCCTGCAGCGTGGGCAGGACAATGTGAGCCCTGAGATGTGTACCTGAATGTGCCAGAGTGCGGAAAAGACAACAGCAAATTCTTCCCAAGGTTCTTATGAAATACATGTACTTAGGGGGGCAAAAGAGTATATAATATATATAAGGAGTCGGGACAAGCAAAGGGAGACAGCTCTCTCCTCTCACCGTTTGGGTCCCAGGAACTGAACTCAGGTCATCAGGCCCGGAGGAAGCACCTTTACCTGCTGAGCCATCTTGCCAACAAAGGAAATTCCTTTTTAGGTTCTTTTTTTATTTGGTGTGGAGGCCAGAGGTCAATGTCAGGCGTTCTCCATGTTATTTTTTGAGATGGGGTCTCTCACTCACTGATTTGGGGAGGCTGGCTGGCCAGTGAGCTCTAGGGAGTCCCTTGTCTTTAATCTCCCCAACACTGGGATTGGAAGTATGCACCATGCCTGGATTTGTTTTTTCCTCCCATGGGTGTTAGGGTTTGAACTTGGGTCCTCACGCTTGCTTGACAAGATTTTTACTGACTGCATTTTCTTAATCTCCCCAGCCTTAGAAAACTCCTTACAGAAGTGCTTCTAATCCAAGTGCAGGAAGAGGGAAATAAATAGGATAGCACTGTCGGCAACTACAGCAGTGACTGTTTACTAGACAGCAGGCAGAAAGGGGGGTCAAGCTTAGTGTCTTCTCAGCTCAGGTATTTGTTAGCTGCACAGGGGGACATGCAATTTCACCACACAGAAAACCAGCACACACTGACGGTCTTTTTTTTGGGGGGGGGGGTGGGTTTCGAGACAGGGTTTCTCTGTAGCTTTGGTGCCGGTCCCGGAACTAGCTGTTGTAGACCAGGTTGGCCTCTCCGCCTGCCTCTGCCTCCCGAGTGCTGGGATTAAAGGCGTGCGCCACCACCGCCCGGCCACACTGACGGTCTTAATTCAGTCTTCAAGGTTAGTATCATTAGCACTAAGAAACACAGCATAGTGATTCTAGTGATGTGTCCTGCAAGGTGCCTGTCGTTCCACAGCACTCGGGGCAGAAATACAGAATCTAAGATCCCTGAAACCAATGTTTTGTTTCGGAAAGGAAGGAAGGAAGGAAGGAAGGAAGGAAGGAAGGAAGGAAGGAAGGAAGGAAGGAAGGAAGGAAGGAAGGAAGGAAGGAAGGCAGGCAGGCAGGCAGGCAGGCCATGCAGGCCAGACCTGGTGGTGAATGCACACCTTTAAACTCAGCAGTAAGCAACCAGAGGCAGACAGCTCTCTGTGAGTTCCAGGTGCCAGGGCTATACAAACAGACCAAAACCCAAACCAAAACAAAACAGTCAACAAAACAAGACATTTGGGGGGGGGGGGGAGTTTACTAGAGAGATAGCTCAGTGGTTAAGAGCACTGACTGCTCTTCCAGAGGTCCTGAGTTCAATTCCCAGCAACCACATGGTGGCTTACAACCATCTAAAATGAGATCTGGCACTCTCTTCTGGCTTGAAGGCATACATGCAGGCAGAAGACTGTATAATAAATAAATAAATAAATAAATAAATAAATAAATACATCTTTAAAAAAAAAAAAAAAAAGACCCTAAGTCCTTGGTGCTTGCTGACTAGCCAGACTGACTGTGTGGTTCCGGGACAGTGTTAGACCCGAAGTAAAAAAGCAAGTGGAAGCTTGAAGGAAGACCATCCACAGCTATCCTCTGGCCTCGACATGCACATATATTCACACACACAAACATGCATAGGAGACCTCAGAGGAGGCTGGGAGATCAGTGGGGAGAGACAAAGCCAGCAGGGAGAGGCAGGTAGGTCTGTGGGAGTTCAAGGCCAGCCTGGCCTACAGAGCAAGTTCCAGGCATTGGTTTGCAGAGACCCCCGCCCAGTGTCCACTGACCTTCACATGAACAAACACCACAGCACATGCTCATGGAATAAATAAATGTAAGTAAATAAATAAAAGTGATTTAAAAGACATTTTATGATATTTAGCACCTGATGAACAATGATTATCCTCTGGCCCCCATACACAAGCATAGACACACACACACACACGGGCTGGGGAATTTAGCTCAGAGCCAGAATAGCTGTTTACTAAGAACAAGACCCCAGAACCACACACACCCATACCCACCCACATCCACACAGTCAACTAAAGAATAATTAAATAAGATATGGGAGAGCTGGAGGGATGGCTCAGAGGCTGAGAGCACTGTCTGCTCTTCCAGAGGACCTGGGTTTAGTTCCCAGGCTGAGAGCACTGTCTGCTCTCCCAGAGGACCTGGGTTTAGTTCCCAGCACCCACATAGTAGCTCACAATTGTATTAACTCCAGTTCCAGGATTTTGACACCCTCACACAGACATACATGCAGGCAAATATCAATGAACATAATATAAAAATAAATTATTTTAAAAAATAAATAAATAAAGCTATGGATACATTGCCGGCACAATAGAAGATGGCTCTGCGATTTCCAGGAGAGAAGGTTCTGATATGTGGTCATAATGGCTGAGCTGTGAACACTAAGCTGACTTTAAAAGAGTCTGTCAAGTGGTCAACATTTCTAGGACAGCACTGATGCACAAACTGAATGTATCCACGCCCATGTGTGCCCACGGGGAGGCCAGCACTCAGGGTCAGGGGTCCTCCTTGGCCACTCTTCCTCTTTACTCTTCTCTTTCTTCTTGGTCATTCACTGACTCAGTGCTGGAGTTACTGGGGCACCACCACATCCAGTCTGTTTTTCCCACATGGGCTCTGAGGGATTGAACTCAGGTCCTCAGGCTTCCGTGGCAATGTTTTACCATCTGAGCCATCTTTCCAGCGCCAGAAAAGGAAAATTTCATAGACAGGATATGAATTATTGTTTTGCGCAGTAGGTGGAACTCGACTTGATGCCCATTTATTGGTACAATGTATTCAATGAGCTTTTGTCCTTCAAAAGGGATAAGGGTAGTAAAGACCGACTGCTCATGGATGCCAAGGACAAAAATATTCTAAAATTAATCAAAATGATGTTGGCGTATTTAGTCGAACATACTAAAAAACATTAAATTATCTCTTTAAGATAGTCTTGCTATGTAGTCCAGGCTGGCCTCGTACTGAAAATCTTGCTGCCTCTGCCTCTCCTGTCCAGGAAAAGTGACTTGCTGAGATTTGCCACCACACCCAACTAAATTGTACACTTTAAATGGATGGATTGCATGCTATAGACATTACATCCCAATAAAGTTGTTTTTTAAGGATGTCTTTAAAAAACAAACCAAGGGCTAGAAAGATGGCTCAATGGTTGAGAGCATTTGCTGTTCTTACAGAGAACTGAACTTGGCTTCATCAGCGAGGCAGCTCACAGCCATTTCCAACTTGGGTTGCAATGGATTTGAAGCCCTTTCTGCCCTCCACCAGCACCAGGCACACGTGTGGTACACATCCAAACGTTCAGGGTGTGGTGGTTTGAATGATAATGCCCCCCCCAGCCCCAGGCTCATTTTGAATGCCTGGCCCCCAGTTAGGGGAACTTTGGGGGAAGGGCAAGGCCTTGTTGGAGAAGCTGTGTCACTTTAAGACACAGAGAGAACACTCATATGTGTAAAATAAATCTGGAAAAAAAAGGCAAGCAAAGCCAGGTGTGGTGGCAGGCACATGCCTATAATCTCCAGAAGCTCATAAAAGTGAGTGTGGCCTGTATACCTGCAATTCCAGCACTTGGGGCGATCTGTAGTTCAAGGCTATTCCTTAGCCTGGGCTATGAGACCCTAGAGAAAGGTAAAAGTGAGACCTGGAGGGAGGGAAAGAAAAGGAGGGGTACCACTGCATGTTCCGGGGCAAGCCATACCACCTCTCTAAACCACAGTTTACCCACCTATGAAACAGATGGCTGAGGCACAAGGGCTAGTCATGTTTCTATAATCTGAATACATTTAAAAGCACCAGCAATTTGCAGGTTCTGATCAGCTGTCTTGGTGGCAGACACCAGGGGACTCTGCATTTCTAAAGGGACAGTGCAGGGACATTGAGAGCAAGGTGGTATAAATGTCCTATGCTTGGAGGTGGGGAGGTCTCATTTTTGCACTCTGGAATCCTAGAACACCTGACCTCTCCCTTCCATTCTGCACCCACAGAACCCTTAGTAGCAAGCTGGAGAATGCTAGGTCAAGAACACGCCAGGCTCTCTCAGGCAGAGTGGTCTTGAGCCAGCAAGGCTGAGTCTTCTCCAAGGGAGAGAACAGACCATGTGTGTACTCAGCCCCACCTTCTCCACCCCATTCTAGTGCACAGAGAAGACAGTCCCTAGCATTCTTTCCTGAGGCTCAAGCACAGAGGAAGAAAGCCCTCAGAATGGCCATCAGAATGCCACCCTTTGAGCCCCAGCGAGGAGTCAGGTCTGTACTCAGAGCCGGTTAAGACCCCACTATGTATGCTGAAAGTGTTATTCCCCTTCCGGGCCTCAGTTTTTTCATCAATTGTATGGGGTTAAAAGAAGAGACTCTAGGGTTACTCAAAGGACTTTCCTATGATAAGATAGGTAAAGGGGCCGGGCGGGAGAGATAACCAGTGGTTAAGATTACTCATTGTTGTTCCAGGCGATCAGGTGGTTCACAACTCCACCTCCAGGGCACCCACTCACCTACACCTAAACATAAATCTTTTTTTTTTTTTTTTTTTTTTTAATTAAAGCCATGTGAAGAGACTGGGGATGAAGCCCAGTTGTAAGGCACCTGCTTAGCACACATATTGCACTGGGTGTGATCCCTAGCACCATGTAAACTGAGCCTGGTGTAAGCCCAGCACTTAGGAGGCAGAGGTAGAAAAGTTCAAAGTCATCCTTGGCTACAGTGAGTTCAAAGATGTAACTGGACAGATAAAAGTTAATGAACAGAGCTGGGCATGGTGGGACACTCCTGTACGCCCAGCTCTTGGAGATGGAGGCAGAGAGACCAGAAGTTAATGACAATGATAGACCCAGCTACAGGAGGTTCAACAGTGTGGACTACATGAGACCTTGTCCCAAAAAGCAGAGGCTGGTGAGAGAACCCTCCCAACAAGCCCTGGTGACAGATTTCCATCCTGGAGACCCACATCATGGAAGGAGAGACTCGGTTTCTTTAAGCTGTCCTCAGATCTCCATAGTGGCATCACAGTACACTGCCCCCTAAACACACATAAATAAATGTAATTTTCAAAAATTAAAAAAGCACAGGGTTGGAGAGATGGCTCAGTGGTTAAGAGCACTGGCTACCCTTCCAGAGGACCCAGGTTCAACTCCCAGCACCCACATGGCAGCTCACAACTACCTGTAACTCCAGTTCCAGGAGACGTGAAACCCATGGCAAAACACTAATGCACATAAAAATAAAAATAAATTTAAAAAGTAGCCATGTGATGGTGGTGCAAGTCTTTCATCCCAGCACTCGGGAGGCAGAGGCTGGAGAATCTCTGTGAATTTGAAGCCAGTCTAGTCTACGGAACGAGTTCTAAAACAGCCAGAGCTATTTACACAAAGAAATCCTGTCTTGAAAAACTAGAAACAAATAAGAAATAAATTCGTTAAACAGAGATTTAAACCCTATGCATATAAAATAAGAAGATTAGCCAGGTGGTGGTGGCACATGCCTTTAATCCCAGCACTGAAGAGGCAGAGGCAGGTAGAGCTCACGAGTTCAAAGCCAGCCTGGTCTACAAAGTGAGTTCCAGGATAGCCAGGATAGTTACACAGAGAAACCCTGTCTTGAAAAAACAAAACAAAACAAACAATTTATTCCAATTGAGCATAGAAAACAAATGCCCACTGAGCCACACCTCCAGCACAACAATGTACCCTTAGGACAGGAATAGGAATGTTTGGTGGCGTGCAATTTTCAGGTGGTATTTATAACATAACCTTGTTTATCTTCAAAAGGGAAAAAAAAATCAAGCCAAGTGGTGCTGGTGCACACCCCTTTAACCCGAGCCCTTAGGAGGCCAAAGCAGGCAGATCTCTGAGGTTAGTTTGGTCTACAGAGTGAGTTACAGGACAGCCAGGACTATTCAGAGAAACCCTGTCTTAGAGGGGAAAAAAGGGAAAAAGCTCACATCATAAAAAACATATACATGATTCGTACATCCAGACGTGGTGACTTGGGATTTTAATCTCAGTACTCTTGAGGCTGAGGCAGGCAGATGTCCAAGAGTTTGAGAACAGCCTGGACTATATAGTGAGTTCCAGGCTAGCCAGGGCTACATACTAAGACACGGTCTCAAAAACAAAAACACAGATATACACATGCCCATGCCATGCTAGTGTGACCAAGAAACAAATCTAAAAGATGGGCAACTGAGATAGTTTCTGGACGGGCGTGTCTCTCCGCTCAGTCACTGCTGCGAGCAGTGCTTACCCCTTTAGGAATAAAAAGGAAGATGGAAAGTATTCCTTGTTTTTAAGTACTGTGCTTCAGGGTCATTTGTCTTCTGTAGTTTATATTCCCAAACTTCAGGCTAAAAATTTATCTGAAAAAGAAAACTCAGCTGTGGAGGAAAGTCGGCAAACAGGGGTTAATCCCACCTCATTCTTTAAATTCAATCACTAAGAGACCAGGGAAGAAGGAAAAATGCAACCAGATATTTGTGGAACACTTACTTCTCCAGGCAACAGCCGCAAGGGAGGTTGTCCTAAAGAGAACAACCAGGAGCCCAGGGATGAAAAGACTTCCCAGGAGCTGCAGAGAAAGCTAAACTCCATTTTCAGGAGCTGTGCAGCCTGGGCTCTAATCTCCCTCCCTGAAGGGATGGTGTGTCTTTCTTCCTTCCCGGGAGATATTGTCCTCACAGTTCCTCAGAGGCTAGAGAAAACGCAGGACCTAGACCTACCCAAAACAAATCCTGGTTTGCCCATGACTCCTCCCCTTCCAGAAATTTCTTCATGACCCACTACAGTGAGTGCCATCACTTCCCAGACCCTGCCTGACCAAGTAAGGACTGAAGACATCAGGTTGTCACTGAAAAAGCTGAGAACAATGTATTTTAGAATATACCTAGAAGAGAACATCAGGGCAAGGCCAAGACTCAGGCTCTGAGCCTGCGCCTCAGCCAGCAGGACACACACGCAGCTTAGAAAGTGCTTTTCTGGCGAGCAGGCTTCCTATGCCCTAGAGGGCATGTGTTCTGCCAGTCAATAGCAGTGTTTAGAAATGGTTTTAGGGACTGGGGATATGGCTTGGTCCACAGAGTGCTTGCTTGCTTTACCCAAAGCTGTGGGTTAGATTCCCAGCACTAACTACATAAGCCCCTTCAAGTAATCCCAGCTCTTAGGAGGTGGAGGCAGGAGGATCAGAAGTGTGTGATCATCCTCAGGTTGAAGCCAAGACTTCTCAAAAAAAAAAAAAAAGTCCTCTATGCCAGACACAGAAGCTCAACCAAGTACAACTGCTAATTTTACACACATACACACTACACACACACACACCACCCCACAGCACTGCATGATGCAGGAGTCTCTTCCTCCGCCACTGTTTCTGCTCACATGAGTCCTGGGATCAAAGGCTGTCATGCTTAGCAGCAAACACATTTACCAGCTAAGCCAGCTCACCAGCCCATGTTTTCTCTCTATAAACAGTAATGGCAGAAGTGGGCTTGTTGGAGCCGGGCGGCCACAGGCTCGGCAATCTCCAGCTGGCTGTGTCACCCGAGGAGCATCTTTGCCCAATTTACAGTAAGTCATGGAAGAGGAGAGATCCCCTGGCTACAAGACAGATGTGTCAACCACGCTGGCCTTTCCTTCGGTTTCCCTCCTTTCAGAACCTTTACCTTCCACCAACTGTAGTTCCTGGGTGAATGAAATCAAGGGCCAGTGACGTTGGGTCACTGCGTTTAAGGCTCAAAGTCATTTCGAGGCTGTTGAGATGGCTCATCACATAAAGGCGCTTGCCACCTCGTCTGATGATCTGAATTCTACCTGGGACCCCTCATGGTAGGAGAGAACCAACCCCGGCAGGTTGTCCTGACCTCCACACGTGCTCCCTGAAGCACAAAAGCCCCCCCACACACACACACACAAACTAATGCACCCTAGTTTGCTTCTGATCTTAGAAGCACACGAACAAATAAATAAATTCAATAAAAAGAAAATATTAAGAGTCGTTTGGGTGGAAATACCAACGCTTTCTCCTCAGCAAGCACTCTGAAAAGAACTTCTTACCACAAGCCAGAAGCGCCTGGGATTCTCCTCCCTCCCCCTCAGGCTCCCGGGTCAGGAAAGCTGTGTCCACAAGGACCTTTGACCCCAACAGGGGACTTGCAAGCCTTCAGTCTGTTCTGCAGTCGTTGGCTCCTTCATCTCCTCTGAATATATTTGTTCTCAAACAGTTCTCCCCACATCTAAAGCCAGCCACCAGGTTTGGAGACCAGCACACCCCTGTGTGGCATGACTACTGCCAAGGCACTCCTCGGGCACGGCAGGGAGTGGTGGTCCATTGGCTCAGGAGGAAACGATATACCTACAGTGCTCTTTCTGCTCTCGGAGAACTTTAAACACAGCCCTCCAGGAGAAGGACTTAGATGGGCTTCACACAGATAAAACAGCAAGCAACTGAGGGCACAGTTCAAAGACAGAACACTCACCTAGCACACACAAGGCCCTCGCTTCTGTTCTCAGCACAACCGAGAAGAAAAACAGCAATAAATATCATAGGGCCAATACAATAAATATAAATAACTGAAGAGAAAACCTTTCAATGGGATAAAAGGGTCTTGAATGACATTCTATTTATAATATGATAATAACGACATATTTATTTAGCCATGATCTTACTATATAGCCCAGGCTGGCCACCAACTCAAGATTAACCCAGATTAATCAGAAGTCACCCAATCTTATCTGATCTAAAGCTTATCAAGGCAGGCCCTGGTTAAGTACTTGGACAGGGGTGGGGGGTGAGGGGGTAGGGGGGTGCTGAAAAGACACAGAGTATGCTATCGATAAGAGCAAAAGGAAGAAAGATGCATACATTTTCTGAGTAATTATTGCTCACATACCATAAGGCATCCAACATAATGCTTAAAATGGAGGTCAAACAATAAATGCATACGTCAGGATCATTAAGCAGGTAAGGCCAAATGTCTCTGCCACCAAGCTGGACAACCTAAGCCGATCCCTAGGAACTAGGACAGAATACCCACAAGTTCTCCTCTGATCTCCACATGTGTGTATGGTTTGTAGGCACTCACACAAATGAATAAATACATGCATACATATGAACATATATACACACATACAAAATTTAGTCATTGGCCTGAGAGTGCTAGCTTAGCATGCTCAGGACCCTCAGTGTAATTATCGCAAAATACAACTAGAGGACTGACAAAGGAAAAATAAACACTGCAGCACACGGCCACCAAATAGTTCATAAATGATGTCTCTTCGGATGGAAGGGACAAATATCAAAGAGAAATTTACAAAGGACATAGTAAAATTATGCAGACATCCTAAAAGACTACTGTATCTTAGATATTTCATCATGTTAGTTATTATAGGGCACAGAGAACCTAACCAAGCTGGTGCTCACCACCTATAATCCCAGCACTCGAGGCTGAGACAGGAGGACCACAAGTTTGAGGCTAGACTAAGTTCCATAAAGACTGGGACCTCACCTTAAACAGTGACTAAGATACTACACAAAAGATTTTTAATAAAAAAATAAAATAAATTCTCATGTGAAAACTGGCAACACCTGCCTTTGAGAGAGACAGTGAGATACACCAGGCTGGGAGGCGTGAAACACTCTGCCAAGGTAATGTGTAACATTTTAATGCTCTAATTCTATTTGTTAGGTTTATAGCTAAAAAATATTCAAACTATATCCACAGGGATGTTTATCAATGTCTAATTTCTAGACAAGTGCTCTACCACTAAGTTATAACACCACTCTTCAGTTTAACTTTTAAAAAATTATTACATTTATTTGTGTATGTACATGGCACATATGTCGAAGTCAGAAGACAACTGTTTGAAATGATCAGTTCTCTCCTTCCGCCATGTGGGTCCTGGGAACTGAACTCGGGTTATCAGTCTTGGCGGCAAAGCCGTCTTTATGGTTGAGTCATCTTATTGTCCTTAAATGTTTAATTTCTAACCATAGAAAAATGACTGCTTACAATATAAAGCTGGCCAGAGTAGAGTTTATGATATAGCACTATAGTATTCCAATTTTAAAATATGTATACATAGAAGGTTAGCTGCCAGGCTGGCAAGATGACTCAGACAGTAAAAGCACTTGCTTCCAGGCCTGACCCTCCCACCACCAGGACCCATGTGGGAGAAAGCTGACCTTCCCATGTGTGCAGTGGCAAGAAAGTGCCCCCATACACTAAATAAATGGATTAAATACACACACACACACACACACACACACACACGATATTATAGGCAACTTAAATTTGATTTTTCTGCCTTTTGCTTTTGTTTTTCAGTTACTTTGAGTTTCAGCTGGATACTTTTTTAATTTGGCAGAAACATGCAAATTAGCAACAATGAATATATTATGCATATTGTGTGGATATTGTCACATAGAAGCTACTACAGAGAGTCCTGGCTGTTGAATAGTAGCTTTTTAAAGACAGGGTTTCTGTGTGACTCAGGCTGGCCTGGAACCCACAATGTAGACTACGCTAGTCTCAGTCTCACAGAAATCCCCTTGTCTCTGCTTTCTGAGAGCTGGGATTAGAGGCTGCGCCACCACACCAAAACCAAATAACTCATTTTTAAAACTGTAATTCTAAGAGCTTCCTTTCTCCCTTCCCTCCTTTCTTTTTTAAAGACAGGGTCTCAAGCACCCCCAGCTATCCTCGTTCTCTGTAGCTGAGGATGACCTTGAATTTCTGATCCTCTTGCCTCTCAGAGAGCTGGGATTACAAGTGTGTTCCACCACACTTGGTTTATAAGATAGTGGGGATAAAACCCATGGCTTCCTGCATGCTAGGCAAGCGCTCTGGCAACTGGGAGAGGTCCCAGTCCTTCCTAAACAATTTGATTCAAGCCCTTTTAACAGTCTGATCTTCTATACTTTCTGTAATGAACATCTACTATCTTACTACTCAGGCAAGACCATGCATTTGCAAAACTGAGACAAGATGGAGTTAGACAGAGGTCAATTCGGGATGCACAGGAGGTTCCATAAGAACCTTGGCAACAGACTTTAATCCCAGCACTTGGGAGGAAGAGGCAGAAAGATTTCTGTGAGTTTGAGGCCAGCCTGGTCTACAGAGTGAGTTCCCAGAAAAAGCTCCAAAGATACACAGAGAAACCCTGTCTCGAAAAACCAAAAAAGAAAACAGAAAAGTATGTAGGGATGGAGGGATATGGTTCTGTGCTGGAGCACTAGCCTGTTGTGCGAGGCCCGAGGCTCCGTTTCCTTTGTTGTAAAATAGTAAATAAATCTGTATATATCCAAAGGAAAGATACCAAGTTAATACAGGCAGGCGGATGGAACCACAGGGTGAGCCCTTCACCATCTGTGATGGGGAAGAGGACATTCTCTTTTAAACTTGTTAATAAAACCTAGTATGCTATCAAACACTTCCTACCGTTGGCTAAACAACAGGGAGGGGGATGATGAACACAGCCAAAGAAAGGCCTTAAAATGGGGGCAGGAGACAAAAACACAAAGTCCCTGTTCAGCAATAAGACCTCACACTGCTCACACGGGACATGGCCCCAGACAAGACCCACATCAGCTCAGTGGCCTCATTCCTTCACTCTCAAGTTTAAGCAAGAGGAGGGTGGTAGGGAGGGCATGGGGGGGGCTGATGAGGAAAGAAACTGCTCAAAGAGAAAGTTGGCAGCATTTAACCTTCAACGAGTAAGAAAGGACAATGAGAGAAGCCACTGTGCAAACACACAAGGGACTGCTTCCAACCGGCTTGTCACCTGCCATCAATGGCCATCAGCACCAAGCCAGAGTAGTGAGTGTTCAGCCCACAAGGGTGAACCCTGCCCTCCTTGGGGAGAGACTAGCAAGACCGGCAGATTCCCTGCAGGAGTAACCCAGACACTTCCATTCATTGTGAGCTAGAGACCTGGGCAAGGTCAAATTCAAGAGGCAATTCTGCAGAACGAAGGCAGCTTTTTTTTTTTTTAAATCAGGGCTCAGCTGCCTCCCCCAGATTGCAATTCCCAGCAGAGGAGGAACCAGTGCATGCATGGAACCAGTGCATGCATGGAACCAGTGCATGCATGGGTGATGGCAACCAGATTCATTCCGAGGCATCCAGGAGACAGTGCTAAATACAGTCCCATCATCAGGACAGAGACCGGGGACGGGGAAACTCTATACACCAGGACACGGCTCGTGTGTCTAACGAATGAAACACTCAAAAATGGGAACATGGGGTGGTGAGATGGCTGATTGGGTAAAATCAATGACCTGGCTGAAGAGAATAAGCTCCTCAGAACTCGAGTATGCACACACCCATGCACACACACAAATATACATAAACGTAATCACACACATACACTTATACATATACATAATGAAATCACACATACATACATAAATGTAATGGAAACTTTTAAAGAATTATTGAAAACTAAACACAGAGTACACGCCTATCCTTAGTCTCAGCACTTAGGAGGTTGAGGCAGGAGGGTCTTGAGTTTCAGACTAGCCTGGGCTACCTAGCAAGATTCCAACTCAAGAAACAACAAACAAACAAACACGAATTGGAAGGGCTAGTGGCTGCACAACTGCCATTATGCCAGGCAGGCTACTTACCTTCACCCTTTTAAACGCCCCTCCAAAATTAGACTCTTATTTTACGTAAGAAATCACTGAGGGCTGGGTAGTGGCGGTGTAGGCCTTTAATCCCAGCAGTTAGGCAGAGTAAGGTAGAACTCTGTGAGTTCGAGGCCAGCCTGACATATATACAGAGCAAGTTCTAGAACAGAGCTACAGAGAAACCCTGTCTCGAAAAACCAGAGGGGCGGGAGGGTGGGGGGAAGAGAGAGAGAGGGAGGGAGGGAGGGAGGGAAGGAGGGAGGGAGGGAGGGAGGGAGGGAGGGAGGGAGGGAGGGAGGGAGGGAGGGAGGGAGGGAGGGAGGGAGGGAGGGAGATCACTGAGGCTTTGAGAATAAGAAACAGCAGGTCTCTGTGCTGGGCAGCCAAAGGCAGCTGCTCTCCAGTGGGTGGAAGCCAGACCCTGCCCTGAGAAGGATGTAGGCCAGCTCTTAGTCCATGAAGGAGAGCAGACCAGTAATAGCGACCACCAATCACCGACTTTTGGAGGCTGCATGAGGAAGAAACATTACAAGATGACCCACACTCGGCCTTCCCTTCCTTCAGGACTCTCGTTCTGTCATTCAGGCTGCCGCTGCCTACGGAGTAGGACGACGGGCCCACGTCACTACTCCCAGCTCAGTTTTCAATATTTCCATTTACTCAGTGAAGTCATGGCAGTCCTGGGAAGCCACACAGCTAAGCCACAGAACTGGAACTTATGCCTGACCCCTAAGCCTGAAGTCTTTCCAGAGTCCCGTGTCACAGCTAATGCGGCCAGCCTGGGTTCCACCCCTAGGAGGTCTCTACCTTGATTGAGGTATGTCAAGGTCTCTTCATGTAGCTTCACAGCTGGGGAGGTGGCAGCACACAGCACATACTGCAAGGGTGGCAGGCGGGCCCCATTCTCAGGAGATAGTTGTGGCTCCTCCTGCTTGAAGATGGGCAGAGCCAGCACATCACTGTAAAACACAGGGAGCAGTGGTAAGAAGTCAAGTCCAGGAATACAGAGCTATGCCGGGCGAGATATACAGGCCACGCACGGTACCAAACACGGTCCAAATCTCAGGTGCAACCACTACGGCATGGTCCCAGCCCCATTCAACGGCCCTTGTGAGATCCAGTCACCCAAGGCCTGAGGCGGGAAAGTATAAAATTGTCTGCCTCCTGAGGCCTAAGCAACAGAGACCAGCAACTATTTCTTTCTTTTTCTCTTGGAGAGCTGCTTTTTTTTCCCCTCCTTTTTCTCAGGGGGGAGGTATATAGTGCCCAGGAACTGTGTGCATGCTAAGCGAATGCTATACCACACTGAGCTACAGCCCAACATGGGCACCTGCTTCCCATCTGTAAGCAAAACACTGAAGACAGCTTTGAAAATAATCATCTGGACAATTTTTGCTTTTTTTTTACATTATTTATTAATTTAGTGGGCGGTGTGAGTAATATGTGATCACGACATATGTGGAGGTCACAGGACAACATGCAAACATGAGTTCTATCATTTGGGTCCCAGGGACTGAACTCGGGTAGTAAAACTTGGCACCCCTACCCACTGAGCCACCTCACCAGCCTCAATTTTTATTCTGTAATCAACTCTCTATATACCAACCCTCGGCAGTACCCCTAACTATAAACTATGTAGCTGAGGAGCAAGTGCCTCCTCATCCACATGGACACACACCCCATCTCTCCCAAAAGGGGGACAATTGGTTTGTTTGTTTTGGGTTTGAGGGGCGGAGTTGAGACAGGGTATTTCTATGTAGCCCTGGCTATCCTGGAACTTACTCTCTAGACCAGGCTGGCCTCGAACTCAGAGATCTGCCCGCCTCTGCCTTCAGAGTGCGGGACTAAAAGTGTGCACCACCATCACCCGGCCTGGAGTTTTTTGTTGTTTGTTTTTTGAATTTGACACGTTTATTTAGTTAGTCATTTGCATATGTGTGTGCGCACAGGCACATGTGAACACGTGCATACACAGAGTGTGTGCTAACACCAAGATCAGGGGAGGGCTTTGGAAGCTGGTTCTCCCACTAACCATGTGAACTCCTGGGATTGAACTCAGGTCCTGAGGCTCAGTAGCAAGCACCTTTACCTGCTGAGCCATGTTGCCAGCCCTAAAGTCCTACTTTAAAGCTCCTAATGATTTACCCAAAATACTATGAAGATAGAAAAGCTTGACTTCAGTCTTCTTACCCAAGCAGCAAATCTTAAAAGGCTTAAGAGTTGTTTCCTTCACTACTAAATAATATTCCCTACAGCACAAAGTCAGCCTGGGCTGGGGTCCCAGCTCTGTCAGCAACGTATGTGGAAGCATGAGGCCCTAAAGTCAGTTCCAGAGCCCAGTCTGCAAACCTGAATGAAGTGGAGTTCACGAATGACCCCAGTATGGGAGAGATGGGGTGGCAGGATGACCCCCAAGGCTCGCTGGCCAGTCAGCTTAGCCTGCCTGCCAAATTTCAGGCCAGCAGGGGACCCAGCGAGAGGAACATCACTAAAGACTAGCTAGCTGGCCACTGTGGCCGCTCCTTTAATCATTTGGGAGGGAGAGACGAGACAGGTGGATCTCTGTGAGTCCAAGGCCAGCCCGATCGACATAGGGTTACAGGACAGCAGAACTACACAGTGAGACCCTGTCTCAAAAAAACACAAAAAAACAAGAAACCAATACTGAAGGTAGTCCTCTGGCTCCTACACACATGCACGCACAGATCATCACATAGTACACATCAGCCTCAAATCATCCTGTAGTGGAGGAACTTGTTTCTAGACCTTTCCAGAAAGGCATCAGTATGTTGCCCAGGCTAACCTTGAACTCCCAGACTCAGTGAACTGTCCGCTGAGCTGAAGGACTATAGATGAATGTCATTGCAAAGACCAATGAAATCCCTGAGGATCAGGATGACCTGCAGGCAGGAAAGACTTGCTTAAAGGTTCTAAACTATGTTGCCACAGAAATAGCTACCAGAGGGTGTCCGCCCTATCTTGATGACCCTCCTCCCTCCATGGGTCTGGGCCATGAATCAGATCAGCTGACCCAACTTCACTGCGTAGTCACCAGGACTATGTGTTCCCTGTACAGCATCATAAATGAGTGTCCATGAAACACAACCCAGCACACACCCCAACAGTGTTTAACTCCCAGAAAGCCTGCCTTTGGGCACACCTGGGAAACCTTCCCTACGTGGACTCTTCTGTTATTCCTGTCTGCGGCTGAGACAGAGAGAGAGAGAGAGACAGAGACAGAGACACAGAGCAGGGCTGACCAGAAGCAAACCTTCCTTTTCCCCTTCTCCAGTCTGGGCAGTTATGAAGGAGCGCAAGTTGTCCTGCTCACCTAGGAATTGCATAATTTCATGTTTGCCCAGACCATGTTAAGTTAATACTCCATGCACTGTTACTTTTAAATTAAAAAAAGAGGGGGGTTGTTAAGAACCGTCACTCAACACTAACTTGTTTCTGGCCTGGTGTCCTTATTTGCCAAGGAATAAAAGTCACCAGAACATCAAACAGAAAGGAGCGGGAGGGACCTGAAGGCCACTCACTATTCGGTGAAGTCAGATGGCTTGTAGAACTTCCAGCAGAACAATAATAATAATGATAAAGGAGGGCCGGAAGTTATCAAAATGGAAAGTCCCAGGGTTCATCCCAGCACTGTAAAAAATTAAATTAGCCAAGCGGCGGTGGCGCACACTTTTAATCCCAGCACTTGGGAGGCAGACGCAGGGGGATCTCTGTGAATTCAAGGCCAGCCTGGTCTACAGAGCAAGTTCCAGGACAGGCTCCAAAGGTCCACAGAGAAAATCCAAAGCAACAACAACAACAACAATAAATTAATTAACTTAAAAAATTTAAAAAGGAAAAAAGCAAAACAAAAATATCCTCGCTCTAGCACGGACCACAGGCCTTCAAGGAGGTCAAAAACTATTTGAAAGTAAAAATAAAAAAATAAAGGCAGCTTCCAAGAAGGGAACATGGACTGCCTTCACCCATTGCTCCCTCAAGGAACCAGGGCAACTTGGTAGCACTCAGCCCCAATGACTGACTTCCTCCTTCCTGCAAAGTCCAAATCCTAAAAGTATCTGGGTTAGCTCGCTAACTTCTATCTCAGGCCAAGATGCAAGACCACACCTTTCCTCTCACAAAACTGTCCCCCTAACAGGTGCCTCCCACTTTAACTCAAGGTCACCTTCAAATTCTTTAAGATAGGATGAGATACCTAGTGGCCACTCACCTAGTAGTAGATCAAAACAAACTACCAGCAACCCTATAGGTGTTACAGCTAACAGGTACTTACTCTGTAGCATTCTTAACTGTGGGCTTTGCATAACCTTCAGCACACCAGGATCTACAGTCAGACTGATTGCCACTTTCTATGACTTGGAGTTAAACAAACAAAAACTGAAGATACACCAGCAAAACCTAGTCAGGCTTAGGCTTTCTAAGAAGGGGGTGTCTTCCCAGAGGGCTTCTGACATAGAAACTTAAAAGTACACATAACAGAAAAGTCAAGCTGGGAGATTTGGGGGTCCAAAAAAGCACATAAGATTCTGCAGTTGGGATCGACTTCTGCTTGCAAGCTCACTTCTTCCTGAACCCACGTCCAACACCTACCTTTTGGGTTAAGTAAGGCACATATAATAAACTGTGAGCAGGATGGAAATAAAGACAGGTTGAAGCTGGTTCTGGCGAGTTCAGAAAATGAAATGTCTGCCTATTGGCCCTCCAGTCAGCTGTACCACGGTGGAAAAAAAGAATCCCGTAGTCACCGAAGCAAAGGGGGTGGGAGTGGGGGTGTCTACTTCCTAAAATAGAGAGAGTTCAGAGAACTTTGCGATACCCGCGGGACCCTCTTCCCTTGATGCACGCTAGAGAAATCCCGACAGTAGAGATTTAGAGGCCGGGGCCTGGGGGCCACACCAAGCTCACCCGGGCAGGGACGGCCAGCCCACCGGAGCCCGGGCCCTCAAGGCTACAGCGCAGACCGGCTCCCACCACCCACCTGTGGGCCCACCAGCCGCGACGAGCAAAGAGCGGGGCCTGGCTTCCTGGGACACAGGAGCTCCTGATGGATGTGGCAAGTTTATTTCTCCAACTGGAGAAGGGAGAGGAAAGGCTGCGGGACCGGGCCGGGGACGCTGCGAGCGACCGGGAGACCTCGGAGAGTCGCCTCGCTGGCATCAGCGCGCCGCCTCCCCAATCAGCCCCCCGGGGGTCTCCCGGAGAGTTTCCACCCCAATGGAGGCCGCACTGGTCCGTCGGCGCCCTGACCCCGATCGCAGGCAGGTGCTGTCCGGTCTTACCGCAGGTAGCTGCCAGAGTTGTGTTGGTTGTAGTGTTCGGGCTGCGTATGCCAGAACAGCATGGCTGGGGCTCCCGCAGCACCGGCCGGGGCGTGGCACCGAGTTGGACACGGCGACACCGGCCACCAGCAGTCCACCCCAAAGCAGCACTCGAACCCGAGCAGCCAGCGGGCGGCGCCTTTTATGGGCCTCGGGTGGGCGTGGCATTCTGGGGCGTGGTTACTGCCGGCCCACCCCCACGGCTAGCGCGGCTGGAGGGCGGCGCTGGGCCGCACCTGGCTGAGTCTTCCCGTGCCTTTCCGGGAGCTCGCTCCTGGCCACTGCCCCGGGGACGCGGCCACCCTCATTGCGGCCTACTGGCCTCTCGGCCCCGACGCTGAGCCCAGGGCAGATCCCCAGAGCCACGGGGCGGTTGTCAGTGGCAGGAGTACCTAGGCACTCTGGATCGCGTTAATGTTGCTTTTGGTTTTCCTTGCACTGAACACTGATGGTCTGGCCTTTTTTTTTTTTTTTCTCCTCCTTTGCTTTTTCTTTTCTTTAATCCCATTGCTAGGCATCTATGTGGTTCACTGCTGGCCTAACATACACAAAGCCCTAGGTTCTAAGCCCAGGTGTGGTAAAAACAGACCTGAAATCCCTGCTCTGGTGGAAGCAGAAAGACTACAAGTTCAAGGTCATTTTCTGCTACACAATAAGTTACGGAAATGCAGGAGAGCTTTCTGTAAAATTAAAAAAGAAAAAAGAAAAATAGACACCTGGGACTGTTATTCAGAGGCCAGTTACTGCTTAGTCGGAGTTGAGATGTGCCGGGGAAGAATCTGAAAACACAGTAGTTACAGAGACCACAGGGCTTGTGACAACCCTGCTTTGACAACCTAGGCTTGTGTGGCCCACAGAAAAGCTTAGGAAATAGGGTGAAGAAGTGGCCACAGGAAGCAGGGGTCTTTCCACTGTCTCCCTCCACTTCCTTCTTTCAGGATTGCCTTTTAGCTTACAATTCTCTCTCCGTTCCCACCCCATCCAGGGGATGGTAGCAGCATTGTACATTGGTGTGTGTGGAGTTCAGAGGGTAGTAACTTCTCCCTCTACCACGTGGGCCTGGGGATCGAACTAAGGTCTTCGGGATAGGCAGCAAGCACCTTTACTGAAGTGCCATCTTTCTGGCCTTTAAGGTTTGGATGTTTATATTGTGGCTGAGTGTAAACTAAGGTCAGGCAGGTGGGTAGGTAGGAAGGTGTTCAGTTTCTGGACCCTAGGACCTCAGCAAGGCATACATTCTGCTTATGAGGCTTTGGAGACCTGAGCCCTTCACTACCAGGGACTGCACATATACACAAGTCTTCCTTTCCGTGCTGGCCTGCTGTCTCTCCTGCTGCTCTGTGAGGAACCTGTCACTCCCTGCCTGCCTTTCCAGGGACCACCTCTGCTGTGCAGTCCGCTCCTGGAAGTCACGTGTCTCCAGAGGGTGGTCAACATTCCTGTGGCTGTCACACCCATCTCTTTGGATGTATGACAATGCAGAGGCCATTTTGGCCCCAGAGGTCCCGTGGAGAAACTGTGAGAAGTGAAGAAGCCATCACCTCTGTCTGCGGTTCCCACTCTCCCACATACTGAAACTAAAGAAGACCACTCAGTGCCCCATTAGAGGCCATGACAGTTACATGTGTTCAAGAGGAGAGCACTCTAGGAAAATGCCAGCGAGCCATGCCTTCCAGAGGCTCCTGTCATCCTAGCAAGGCCAGTGGGTGAGCAGAAGACACTGGCCAGTGTTACTGAAGAAGTACAAAATAGCCAAGCATGTTGGCTTATGCCTTTAATCCCAGCACTCAGGGTGCAGAGGCAGGCAGAGCTCTGTGAGTTTGAGGCCCGCCTGGTCTATAGAGCAAGTTCCAGGACAGTTAGAAATATACAGAGAAATCCTGTCTCGAAAAAACAACAGAATGACGAAACAAACAAACAAACAAAAAAATCCCAAGAAGCAAAAACTATTATGGGAACGGTGGGGGGTGGGGAGACAGTCTGCCTTTGGAGCTTCCAGGGTGTGGGATAGCAGCGACGGGCTGTAGTACCAATACGCAGAGGAAGGCCTCCAGGTGAGCACACATCACGTGCTAAGGCTCAGAGAAAGGGAATTCACAAAGGCAAGCACGTGGCAAGGGCTCAGACTTCACTGCTGAGTTGTGAGGTGTGGCCCGTGGGGGTTAATGCACCGCAGATTGTTTGTACCATACTTCTCTGTTGGTTCTCTCTCTTTCCCTCTCAACTGGGCCCCTGTGCCTTATGGAAGTAATGTTAGACTAGGTCCGGTCACATCCCTAGGGTACCATGAAGCGTCTTCCTCTGCCCCAGCTCTGAAACAACAGCAAGTTCATGGGAGAGGGGTGCTCACCTGCCTTCAGGCATCCCGGCCCCTCAGAACTCCAGCAAACACAAAAGTCATGTTAACACTCCCCAAACTGCAGGCTAGGGTGGCTTGCCGAATACTGGTCCTGAGAACCTCAAATTGGCTTTCTTTCTGGGCGGATCTAACGGGAAAAGAAATGTAGATCCTATTGTCCTAGTGTGTGGCAGGTGACCGCAAAACCTCTCCGGAGGGCAGGGGCAGCCTTTTGATTCCTGCTGGGAGGATAATGATGAATTTCTGAGCTTTTAACTTTTCAGTCTTTTGGGACACAATTAGTCTGCTATAGAGAAAACCGATATGCAGATGAACCATCTTTTCCCGTCTTTACTTTGTAAATGTATGCGATTTGCATATGATCGGAATATTGACTTTTGATTGCTTTTGCAAAAATTAATTTATTTGCGGGAGAGGGCTTGACACAGCCCTCACGGCGACGTCAGAGGGCAGCTTGCAGAGAGTCAACTCTCTCCTTCCAGCAAGTGGGTCCCGGGGCCCTAGCCCAGGTTGTCAGACTTGGAGGCAGGCACTGCATGGTACCCACTGAGCCATCTCACCAGCCCAGTGGCTGGATCTTCTTGACACACTCTCTCATCTTAACAAAGAGTCTGAGTGAGGTTCAGGAGGCGGATACCACAGTGGTGCACCCGGGTCCCTGCTGGCACTTGGGACTGGCCTGTGCACCCGTGGTGATGCAGTCCCTGTCCTCACGCCTTGAGTTCCTCTCTTCACCTGGTACTGGGAAAAACTTGTTATGATCAACATGTCAGTCTGCTCCGAGAATCAACCCCAGAGTCCTTAAAAAACAAAAATAAGCCCTCCATTTCCTGCGGAGTCCCTATGGTCACCCATTTAACATTTCCCAAGGGTCTCCCAGCTTTTCTTGGACACCACCATGACTCTGAAGCTTGTACCCTAAGAATATGATTTGAATGGGTGCTGGGAGTTCATGGCGGCCTGGGAAGGGGCTGGGATTGGACTGGAGGTATCAGGTGCTCATGGGCCTGCAGCTGTGAAGGAGTCGGGGAAGCAGTGGGCAGGGGGTCCAGTCAAACCATAAAGGCCTCCTAGTGGATGCCTTGAGGACCCCAGAGACCAAATGGCGCAGGGTGCCAAGTGCCCTGTCCTGAATGAGACACGTCTGATGGGCATGTTGGCACACAATAAATCATAAAATTTAATAAGAAAGAAACCATCAATAAGTATAAGGGACTTATTTGTGTACAAAAAAAGGGACTTTCTGTGTTCCACTTGCTTTTAAGTGTAATGTAGCACAGTTGGTAGGACACTTGCCCCGCGTACACAAAGCCCTGGATCCAATCCTCAGAACCAGCCAGTGATGCCTGGCTATAGTCCCAGAACTCTGGGTATCAGAAGTTCAAGGTCACCCTCAGAGAGTTCGAGGCCATCCTGGGATACATGAGACACTACTTCAAAATAGACAATAGTTTAAATGGCAGAGGAAGGTATCCCTACGTAAAGTTTTAGAAGTCAATAGTCAGAACCACTCACCATGGTACCCACTGGCCACAAAGGGCCACCGACCCGTACTGGGAATGTGAAGTCCACACAGACTGCAAAGACATGAATGAAGAAACAGGCTAAGATATAGCCCACTTGGATAGTGTGAGCCTAGAATGCACAGGGTCCTGAGCCCACCCCCAGCCTGACAAAAACAAACCCCACAAAACTATACCACAGTCGGTGAATAACTCATATGCCAACCATAGAAGAGATGATTATTTTTGGAAAAGGGTCGCATGTAGCCAAGGCTTGCCTTGAGTTCTTATAGAGCCGATCATCATCCTCACCTTCTGCTTCCCCTCCCACTGCCACAGACAACGGCCACCACCACATTTACAGAGTGGAAATGAAGCCCACGCCTCAAGCATACAAGGCTGGCACTCTACCAGCCGAGTTGCATCCTAGCCCCAGAACTCCTCATGCTCATAGGGCTGCCATGCCCTCTTGAGCAGACCCAGCAAACAGTCCTGGGTGCGTTGGCCACTTGCACTTTGGCACAGTGCCTTCCTTCTGGGGCCGAACAAGAAGCCTGTTATCAACTTCACATCTCCTGCAAATGTCCCTAGCTGCAAGTGCCAGCCTCTGAGAGAGACCACGAGCAGCATCTCTTCCTCATGGACAGAGCAGTGGGAAGGAAGTCTGGGGAAACAGTAGGAACCCCTCCCCAGGTCCCAGGAGGAGGGATGGAAGGCACGAACTTCCCTGGCACCTCCTCACATACCCGAGGGTATCACTGTCCCACATCACTGATGAGAAATCCCAAGCTCTGAGGAAGCTCAGCTTGTCCAGGCCTGCAAGGCTTGAGGGCCATAAAGACACTCTTATTAAATGTGCATCTTCTCTGCCCACCCCACCTCCCCACTGTAAATTCTCACTGAGCTCAAGTTGAACCCACACTGTCTTTGAACACTATTGTATAGCCAAGGATGACTTTGAACTTCTGATCCTTGGGCCTCCAAATCATGAGTGCTAGGGTGAAGGGTGCTCGCTACTGCATCCAGTTTGTGCAGTGCTGGAGATGGAACTCGGGGCTTAGTGCAGACTTAGCAAGCACTCCGCCCGCTGGGAGACTTGCCTGGCCCAGCATCTTGTTCATATTAAGAGATATCATGGATGGGGGCTGGAAGATGGCTCAGAGTTTAAGAGCACTGCTTGGTCTTCCGAAGGTCCTGAATTCAATCCCCAGCAACCACATGATGGCTCACAACCATCTGTGATGAGATCTGGTGCCCTCTTCTGGCCTGCAGGCTTGCATGCAGGCAGAACACTGTATATTTAATAAATGAATAAATAAATTTTTAAAAGATATCATTTATGGGCTACAGAGATAGCTCAGTGGTTACTGGCATTTGTAGCAATTCCAGATGTCCCAGATCAGTGCCCGGCTCTTCCCAATGTTAATGTAGTTTGTGCATGTCGCTGGTTTTGGAAATTAGGCTCTGTTTTGGGCCACCAAGAGCATGGGGGAGCCAAGTGTGGTGGCTCACTCTTGTAATCTCAGCATTTAGGAAGCTGCTGAGCCATGGAGCTCACTGTGGGTTCAGCCTAGCCTGGGCTACAGAGTGAGAGCCTGTATCTCAGCACAGAAAGAAAGAATGAGAAAGAGGAAAAAGAGAGAAGAGACAGAGACACGATAACACATTCCTGTGACTCCAGCACTGGAAGAGATGGAAGAATCAGAAGTCTAGGGCTAGTTGTGGCTACAGCATAGTGAATTAAGATAGAGGTCACCATGGGCTAAATAAGACCCCCTCGAAAAACAAAACAACAAAACCAAAACCCAAGAGGTACAGCAAACAGCACTAATATGGAGACTCCTAATTGGCCAAAGTGCTAAGAACAAATGACTGTCACGTGCTCAACCCTAAATGTGTCATCTGTATCAACACCCTCTCCCAGTCTCAGAGAGGAGAACACTATGGAGGAGGAATGTAAGAAAGGACGTAAGAGCCAGAGAATGGCAGGAAGGCTGGGAAATGCCGTCTTCTGGACGCAGCGTGGCCATTGTGCCCATGAACTCGCAGCAGCTGTTATTCCCGGCACTAGACCCAGCCAGTGAGATCAATCAACATTCCAGCAGGCAGCACTCCCTGAACTCAGTGGCTTAGCAACAAAAAAGGAGAGGTTCTGAAGTGGGGGTGCTGGGGGAGCCTGAGAGTGGAAGGGGAATTGGGGTGGTAGGGTCCATGTGCATTGTATACAGGTGTGAAACTGTATACAACTTATAAATAAAAAGACATTCTAAAAAAAACCCTTGTCCTACTAAATTAAATCACCGGATAAGATGCCCTCACAGGTAGGCATTCAGTAAGCTGAGGCAGAAGGATCTCCAGTTCAGGTCCTTACCGGGCATCTTAACCGCAAACCCTCCAGAAAAGCAAGCACTGTGTGGCCATCACACACAGACAGAGCTTCACTGTTGGCTTTGGTTACGGTTAGCAGTTTCTTTGAAGTTGTTAATAATATTCTTTCTCCTTAGGACTGAGGATGGCCTCCCTCAGTCCTCTAAGGAAATTTTATGAGTTTGCAGACAACACCCAAGCATATCACAAAACAACCCACCAACAAAATTTTGCCAGATGTCAGCTGCAACATCTGACTGTGGAAATAGGAAATGTGGGGGAAAACCTCACGTCTGAGAATCCATGAGCTATACTGACTCTGCACAATTGTGTGTGTGTATCGGGGGCAGGAGTGGGGTAGGGCAGGTTGTCCCCTTAGAATCTGTTTTACGGGGTTCGTGTAGCCCAGGCTGGCCTCAAACTCAGGCTGACAACAACCCTGGGCTCAGGATCCTCTGTCTCCATCTCCCGAGCACTGGGACTGGAGGGATTCATCACCATTATCTGACTTTGTGGCACTGGGGACTGAACCCAGGGCTTTGTACACCTTGGTTCTCAACCTGAATTTAAAAATAAATGAAAAAAAGGAAAAGAAGGAGGAGGAGAAGAAGAGGAGGAGGAAGACGATGACGAAGAATAAGCCAAAACAAACAAAAAACAAAAACCCGCTATATTTCCCATTCTGCTTTGCTGAGGGAATCACCCTGGCTTCCATGATGGACCATCTTTCTCTTTCTAGAAATTCTGTAGGAGATAAAAGTCTTTTGGGGAGGTTAGGGGTCCCCTGAAGACCTCTTGTTGTTTGGGGGTTTTTTTGCCCGTTTTCTATGTCATTTGATTTTTCTTTGGGGTGTTGTTATATAGCAAGGACCTCTCTGAAAAACCCTCCACATTCACCAGTGCCTGCCCCAAAGAGTCCATCCTAATCAGGCTCGGGAACTTGTTTACATTTTCTTGTGGAAGGGGTGGGGCCGGGACAGTCCTCGGGCTCTCACCTGAGATTCTCCTCGCTCTTCCTGGCCATTTGTATGCAATTTTGACTAATTAGCCCGGAGGTCTTGGGAGGTGTTAGGGCAGGTAGGCCGGGAAGGTTGACTGAGTCCCCTGGGAAGCCAGCATCCATGCTGAGTGAAAACTTTCTATTGGCCCTGCACTAGGGACCCCCACACTCATGATGGTACCCACTTGTGCTCGTGAGGACGCCCAATAAATGCATCAGTTCCCCAGGGTGACTGTGGTGGGACCGTACGTTGGTTTGTCTTTATGACCTTATGGGGTGGGTGTAGACATCATGCTTTCCCAGAAGGAATTCCTGTCACGTGGATAGAGCTCCCAGAGTCCAAGGCCTGGCCCCTGCTAAGCAAGCTCTCTACCACAGAGCTGCATCCCCAGTTGAGAATCCTGATCTTGAGGTGTAAGCAATATTCACCTAGATTAAAAAATAAATTAAAAAACCAAAATTACATTTCCCAGACCTGCTCAGAACAAGTATATAAGGCAATTGTGACCTCCGTGTCATGGATGGTGGAGGTTATGGGAGAATCCCACTGAAGGTGAAGCGAGGCCTCTCACAGGCGCTGTGTGGACTACTTCCCACAGCTAGAATTTCAATGTATTCTTGTTCAGTGTACCCAGGAGGCATGTGTTCATGGAAGGAGCTTTAAAAATAAAATCACACCCCAAAATACATACAATCACACCTGGAATACACAAATCACACCTGAAATACACACAATCACACCTGAAATATATACAGTCACACCTGAAATACACACAACCACACCTGAAATGCACACAATCACACCTGAATATATAAATCACACCTGAAATGTACACAATCACACCTGAAATACACAAGAATCACACCTGAAATGCACACAATCACACCTAAATATATACAATCACACCTGAAATGCACACAATCACACCTGAAATACACACAATCACACCTGAAATATATACAGTCACACCTGAAATACACACAACCACACCTGAAATGCACACAATCACATCTGAACTATATAAATCACACCTGAAATGTACACAATCACACCTGAAATACACAAGAATCACACCTGAAATGCACACAATCACACCCAAATATAGACAATCACACCTGAAATGCACACAATCACACCTGAAATACACACAGTCACACCTGATATATATATACAATCATATCTGAAATACACATAACTACACCTGAAATACACAAGAATCACACCTAAAATGCACACAATCACACCTGAAATACACAAGAATCACACCTGAAATGCACAAGAATCACACCCTGAAATGCACACAATCACACCTGAAATGCACAAGAATCACACCTGAAATGCACACAATCACACCTGAAATGCACCCTGAAACAAAAATTTGGAGCTAGTGGGCACAACTGTAGGAACCCTTAGCCTTCAGGCAGCATGTGAACTGTTTTCAGGGCATGAAGTGGCCCTTGGCTCTGCTCTGCTACTCCCTGCAGGGCCAGTGGTCTGAGTGCTCATTGGTCAGTGCCTCTGCAGAGGTAAGGGTCGGAAATAGCTCAAGATGACCCTCATAGCTGTTGTTTTGCTTTTTTGGAGGGAAAATCTGAAAGACATGATCATTGACTGGAGTTTTACTTTATATTTTTTTCTTTTAAAAAATATTTATCACTAACATCATCATCATTATGTTGTTGTTGTTATTATTATGTGTATGTGTCTGTGTGAGTATATGTGCACATGTTTATGTAGGAGCCGACACAGGCCAGAAGATAGTGTCAGATCCCAGAGCTGGATTACCATGTTGTGAACTACCAGATGTGGGTCTGGGAACCAGGTTTGGGTCCTATGCAAGAGCAGCAAGTGCTTTTAAACACCAAGACCTCTCTCCAGCCTCTTTATTTCTTTTTGACTCAATCTTGTTGTGTAGCTCGGGCTGTCCTTAAACTGGAGATCCTCCTGCCTCAGCCTCCCAAGAACTAAGATTATAGGTGGGAACCACCATAACTAGCTTTATATTTTCTTTTTTCTTTTTTTTTTTTTTTTTGGATTTTTCAAGACAGGGTTTCTCCGTAGATTTTGGTTCCTGTCCTAGAACTAGCTCTTGTAGACCGGGCTGGCCTCGAACTCACAGAGATCCACCTGCCTCTGCCTCCCGAGTGCTGGGATTAAAGGCATGTGCCACCACCACCAGGCTGACATTGACTTTGTAACAAACTTGTGTTCATAACTTAACAAGTGACAGCGTTTGTTATGGTGGTCCCTGGTCCCTCTAGATCCCCTCAAAAGTTGGACTTGCATTTCAAAGTGGCCCTGTTGCAGTGCCTTAAGACAGAATCATCAGGGCTTGCCAGAGGGCTCAGCAGGTAAAAGTGCCACCAGCCCCAATGACCATACTTTGAAGCGGGGACCCTCAGGGTAGAAGAAAAGAACCAACTTTAGCAAGTTGTATTCCAACCTCTACAAACATCCCATAGTGTGTACGCCCAAATGCGCGCGCACACACACAGCAAGTAAATTAATAAAATTCAGAATAATATTACCCCAGGAAGCTTTCAATAACTCCTTTTTTAAAGATTTAAAAAGGCTATATTTTACTGTAACTACGTGTGGATATGTGTGGCCATGAGCATGTAGGAGTGAGTGCAGGTGCCTACAGAGGCAGAAGAGGGTGTCATATCCCCTGGGGCTACCTCCTGTGGGTCTTGGGAATCGGTCCTCACCTCTTCAGCCCAGCCTCCTTTACCGTTTGCTTTGACTGCAGGTGCGTGCGACTTCTCAGTGATGGAACACGTGCCCAGGTGCACAAGGTCCCAGGTTACATCCCCAGTACTGCAAACTAACTAAGTAAATAAACACACAGGCAAGTCACCTCTGTGTCAGCGCTGTTTCAGTGAATGGGTGCTTGTCACACACTGGATGTGGTGCCCTGACATTCCACTGGCCCCGGCACTGGATTCCCCCACGGCTGCCCTACCTGTCCCTCCGTGGTGTTGGGGATTGAACTCAGGTGTGGGCTAGGCAAGAGTCTACCACTGAGCCTCCTCAGACCTCAGTTAGGAAACACTTAAGAGTTAAGGCAGTGGGTCAGGAGTAGAGTTTTGTAGTAATAGGAGCGGCATGGGCTGCGTCCCCGGCACCCGGCCGCCTGCCCGCATGGCTAGCTTATACCCCAAAATAATTACATGGAAACTGTATTTTTTTAAACACTGTCTGGCCCATTAGTTTTGGCCTCTTATTGGCTAGCTCTTACATATTGATCTAACCCATTTTTAATATTTTGTGTAGTCCCACGAGCTGGCTTACCAGGGAGAATCTTAACCTGTGTCTGTCTGGAGTGGGAGAATCATGGCGACTCTTTGACTTAGCTTTTTTTTTTTTACCATCCTGTTCTGTTTACTCCGCCTACCTAATTTTTGTCCTATTAAAGGGGCCAAGGCAGTTTTTTTATTACTTAACCAATGAAACAACAGATAGAAAGATGACCCACCTCCATCAGAGTTTGGGTAGGGATAGCTGTAGTCCTGAACGTGGCTTTCTTCTCAAACGCGCCACTAGCTTATCTGACTGGGCTGAGTGGTAGGGAAGCAGCCTGGTTGGGAAGGACATTGAGCAAGCTGTGTCTCGGCAGTCTCTCCCTGTACTTCTGGTTACTTCCAAGAGATGGTGAGTTTCTGTTTCAGTGGGTCCTCTTTCCTCTACCTCAGACTTGGCTGGAAAAGCCTCTGTGACTGGAAACAGCTTGGACAACGGGACTGTTTCCCCTTGGCCTTTATTTTACTTTATTACTTTTTGTTTGTTTTGTTGTTTGTTCTTCGAGAGAGGGTTTCTCTGTACCTTGGAACTGGCTCTGTAGACCAGGCAGGCCTCCAACCCACAGAGATCTGCCCGCCTCTGCCTCCCGAGTGCTAGGATTAACGGTGTGTACCACCCCATTGCCTGGACCCCCTGGCTGTTATTAGGAGGCAAAATCATGTGGGAGAGAAACAGGCTGATAGGAACAGGAGCTACAGGGGACGAGTTGGCAAGCCACTGCCATGCAGGGCTGTCCTGTCTGTTTTCTGTCACTATAACAAATTCAGGCTGGGGAGATGATTCAGCTGGGGAAGTGCTTGCAGTGTATGTGTAAGGACCAGGGCTTGATACCTAGAAGCCGTGTGTAGAGAAAGCCAGGACTGGGGCTGGAGAGGTGGCTCAGCGGTTAGGAGTGCATAACACTCTTACAGAGAACTGAGCTCAGTTCCCAGCACCCGGGACTGGCAACTCACAACCTCCTGTAACTCGAACTCCACGGTCTCCGAAGCACTCTTCTGGCCTCCTTGGGCATCTGAACTCATGTGCACACACCTGCACACAGACATACATGTATAGTGAAAAATAATTTTTAAAAAAAGCCATGGGGGCTGGAGAGATGGCTCAGAGCTTAAGAGCATTGCCTGCTCTTCCAAAGGTCCTGAGTTCAATTCCCAGCAACCACATGGTGGCTCACAACCATCTGTAATGGGGTCTGGTGCCCTCTTCTGGCCTGCAGGCATACACAGAATAATGTATACATAAGAAATATAAATATAAAAAAAAGCAAGGTGTAATCCTAGCACTGGGGAGATGGAGACAGGCAGATTCCTGGAACTCCCTGACCAGCCAGCCTAACCTACTTGCTGGGATCCAGGCCATTAAGAGACCCTGTTCCAAAAGCAAACCCAAACCAGGTAGATAGTATCCTGAGGAACGACACCAGAACTTGACCTCTAGCCTCTAACCACATGCACTTGTGTGTGTACACTCCTACAGCAAATAGAGATTTAGTTCTGAAGGCTGGGGGAGTCAAGAACATGGTATCTGCACTGGCGGGAGACAGCTGTGTCATAACATGTGGAGATGCTACATGGCAAGCCGCACCAGACAGCAAGCTGGAAGCAAGAGGCAGACAGCTATCCAAATCCATCCTCTTCTCAAGATCCCATTCTTTAAGACGATTTATTATTTATTTATGTATATGTGTGCGTGCCTGCATGAGTTTATGTGTGCCACATGTGTGTAGGAGGTGGAATGAGCTTTAGGGCCCCTGGAACTGGAACTACAGGTGGTTGTAAGTCACCATGTTGGCGTTGGGAACCAAGCCAGGGCTCTCTGCATGAGCAGTATAAGAGCTCTTGACCACTGAGCTATCCCTCCAGCTCAGGAGCCCACTCTCAAGATGCCCGAGATGCTGGAGCCTGACGGTTGCCAGCCTAGCTCAAGATTAAGTGTGAGACCTTGTCTCAAGGGAATAAGGGAGAGGATGATAAGGCACGACACCCAATGTCTTCTTGTGGAAGATGTCGTGGATGGGGGCACCCCATGTATGTACATACACCACACACTAATAATAATTTATGATGACTAAATTATAAAAAATTATAATATGCAAAAGAAAAGGATACATTTGTTACAGGCAGTCATAAAATACTCATGAGCCGGGTTGGAGAGATGGCTCCGAGGATAAGAGCACTGACTGCTCTTCCAGACAGCCTGAGTTCAGTTCTTAGCACTCACACGGTGGCTCAAAGCCATCTATAATGAGATATGGTGCCCTCTTCTGGCTTGCAAGCATACATGCAGGCAGGACACTGTATACATAATAATAAAAAAAGTACCGCTGGAAGATGGTGGTGCACGTACACCTTTAATCCCAGCACTTGGGAGGCAGAGGCAAGTGGATCTCCGTGAGTTCAAGGTCAGCCTGGTCTACAGAGTGAGTTCCAAGACAGCTAGGACTGTTACACAGAGAAACCCTGCCTCAAAATGGTAAATAAATAAATACCTGTTGAAACCAAATTAGGAAGCTGCCCATCAACATCAGTGAAATTGCAGCTAGAGTTAAGACTGTGTAGAGTGTTTGTCTAGGATGCATAAGGCCCTAGGTTCCAGCCCAACACAAATAAACAGGACGTGGCAGAGCACACCTGTAATCAAAGCACTGGAGGTAGAAGAAAGAGGCCCAGAGGTTCAAGGTCATCTTACTCTAGGTATTGAGTTCCAGACTCCTGAGATACAAGAGACCCAGGTGATGGAGGAGGGTCATCCGTCTATGTGTTACTTTCATTGGTTAATAAAGAAACTGCCTTGGCTTTTTGATAGGGCAGGATTTAGATAGGTGGAGTAGACAGAACAGAATGCTGGGAGAAAGAAAGCAGAGTCAGGCAGCTGCCATGGAGCCAGCCGCCAGGTCAGACATGTTGAATCTTTCCCGGTAAGCCACCATCTCGTGGTGCTACACAGATTATTAGAAATGGGTTAATCGGACTGGAGAGATGGCTCAGAGGTTAAGAGCATTGCCTGCTCTTCCAAAGGTCCTGAGTTCAATTCCAAGCAACCACATGGTGGCTCACAACCATCTGTAATGAGGTCTGGTGCCCTCTTCTGACCTGCAGACAGAATATTGTATACATAATAAATATTAAAAAAAAAAAGTGGGTTAATCAAGATGTGAGAATTAGCCGATAAGAGGCTAGAACTAACGGGCCAGGCAGTGTTTAAAAGAATACAGTTTGTGTGTTGTTATTTCAGGGCATAAGCTAGCCAGGCGGCTGGGAGACGGGTGGCAGGAATGCAGCCTGCTGTTCCTTCTACACCCAGGCTTAAAGCGATCAGTGAAATCAATTGCCTTTTCCTTCTCTCCACCCCCATCCTCTTCCAAACTAGTGAGTGCTCCCCTTTTCCAGACAGGCCCTGGCAGCTAGAGATTCCTAAGAGGTTCTGCAGAAGGTTGTGAGTTTGGTGGCCTGACCAACTGAGCTCATCTGAGACCAGCCAGGGCCCAAAAATTTGCTAACAAGAGTCAGGGATGAAATGGACTGATATGTCAGAGAAAGTGAGAGGAGGTCTGTGTGTGTGTGTGTGTGTGTGTGCCACTGTACAATCTGGAGTCCAGAGGACAATTAGCAGGAGTTTGTTCTCTCCCACTGTGGGTTCCAGGGATAGACAGAACACAGGTCATGAGGTGAGGTTTGGCAGCAAGAATCCCAGCTCTGTTTCTTACTAGCTATGTGACCCCAAGCAGGCTACTTGACCCTGATGTGCCTGTTTCCAGTCTATGAAATAGGAGTCATCAGGCTCCTGATTACAGATGGTTCTGTGGACCAAAGCCTGACAGACAGCAAACTCTCATCACTGAGACTGCAGGCTGAGGTGTCCAGTCATAGGCCAGGAAATGGAGAAGCAATAGGCACTGACTAGGTAGGCGTCAGACAGGTTCAGGAGTCTAGGCTCTTCTAGGGGAGACACTGAGGAGGTTCAGAGCCTGAACCAGATGCCTTCGTGCTCCATCCCACACCTCCCTGACTGGTCCCTCCGGACTCATCAGAGGAGGACGTGGAGGGGCTGCCTTTCAGAGCCTTTCAATACGTAACCCAGCATTAGATCCCCATTCCCATGACCTTTGTCCGCTCTTGCCTGGAGCCTCCAAAGTATGAGTTAATAAATACAGGAGGAACCAGAGGGGTCAGGGCGGTTTGGGCTGAGCTCATGGAAGAAGTCCATCCCTGAACAGAGAGCCTTGTGCCCAGCATGCCTGGACACGTCTGCCTGGGCTCTAACATGTACCTCTTTCAGTTAAAACTTGTGTGTGTGTGTGTGTGTACCTGTGTGTGTGTGTGTGTACCTATGGGTGTGTGTGTGTACATGCATGTGTGCACATTTGTGAAGACCAGAAGAGAACCTCAGGATCACTCCCCACCTTGCTTTTGAGACAGGGTCTCTCATTGGTCTGGAGCTAACACATTAGGTAAGGCTGGCTGCCCAGCAAGCCCGAGGCATCCTCTCCAGTGATGGCATTGCAAGGGTGTGCCACCACACCTGACATTTTACATGCCTAGGTTCTGGGCATTGAACTTGACAAGCACTTTACCAGCTGAGCTATCTCTCCCCAGCCTAGTCTATTTCACTTTCCATGGTCCTAGTTACGCTGTTGTTGGCTGTTGCTATAGTTACCCATAGCATCAGGCAAGGCGGCCCTCTAGGCTAAGTTTCCTGAGGCCTCATGCTCTTTTCTGCCCCAGTCTAGATTCCAGACTCTAGAACGTTCATGAAGGTTCATTGAGAAACAGGCCAGCAGACTCAGCATCGCCTGGGCACTTGCTAGGAATCCATTCTCAGGCTTACCACTGCTCTAGGGGGCTGGAGCTCCATAGGGTTCTATTGTATGCAAGGACCCAGATATCTCCACAACTGAAGGGAAAGTGTGGCCCAGTGAGGAGTAAAGGAAGCCGCTAAGCTGGTAGGGAGGAGCCTGGGGCCAGTCCTGGCCCCATTTGTCACTCTCTAGCTGGGGTTTTTCTGGGCCTCAGTTTCCTCATCTGGAACTGGAAAAGGACAGCAGTAATAAGTCACAGATGAGAATTCTTCAAAAACATTGTATGGATTGGTGAGATGGCTCAGCTGGTAAAACATACTTGCTGCAAAAGCCAGACGGCCTGAGTTCAACTCTCTGGATCCGAGTCAAAAGCGCCAGTGTGGCAGCCTTTCAGCCCAGCACTCCTGTGGCAAGACGGGAGCCAGAAGCAGGACAGCTGTCTGGGAACTTGCTTGTGCCAGTCAATGGCAGAAACAAAAGGTTCCTTATCTCCATTTCTATTTTGTAAAGTTTTTTTTTTTAGATTTATATTTTATGTGCATAAGTGTTTGCATGCATATATGTAGCACCACATGCGTGGTTGGTAGCCTGACAGTCAGAAGAGGGCATCTGATCCCCTGGAACTGGAGTTAGAGATGGCTGTGAGCTGCAGTGTGGATGCTGGGAAATGAATTCAGGTTTTCTGAAAGAGCAGCCAGTGTTCTTAACTGCTGATAGCCATTTCTCCAGTCCCTTGCCTGCATTTAAAAAATTGTGTGTGTTTGTCATTCTGTGTCTTCTCTCTTTGTGTCGGTCTGTCTGTCTGTCTATCTGTCCGTCTCTCGAGTGTGTGTGTGAGTGGGTGTGTGTGTGTGTGAGCGTGTGTGTGAAAGTCAAATGATAACATTTGAGTCAGTCGTCGCCTTCCACCTTGAGGATCCCAGGATTCGTGGAAAACCCCTTCAATGGCCGAGTTATCTCATCGGCCCTAATTTAAACCTTTTGAAAAGCACCAAACATCTCACAAAGGATGTTGAGTTCTCAGTCACCCTTCCTGCTAATGGGAGACTGTCATAAGCACGAAGGGACTTCATACCAGAGATTCTCATCTTGAGACCCTCAGCAGTTTCACGGGGTTCAGATCCCTTCTCTGACTTCCTTCAAAGCTGAGCAGACAGAAAGTTTAACTCCCAGAACCAGAAACGGCTGGAGAGTCTGGGCCTGCTGCCAGCCTGCCATCTTCCTGGAACAATAAGCAAAGGAGCAGCCATGGCGCTGGGCTTAGAGAACCAACAGAGGACACTGAGTCCGTCCTTCCTCTCTGAGGGTTTCCATGCTCGCTAATGCGTGGAACCTGAGTATGGGCAGAGGGGTGGGGCCATGGAGGGAGCAGAGCAGGTGACCAGCAGCCAAGAGTTGCTTGACATCACCTCTAAATTCACACAGCGCTTCTGCCAAGCAGTTCCTTTCTGTCTTGTTCTTTGAGATGGGTGCCTACTATATAGCCTAGGCTGGACTTGAACTCACAATTTTACCCCAGCTTCTCAAAACTGGGCCCTCAACATCCTCTGTGAGACCCCGAGACTGGGGGTCTATCCAGGTGTTATTCAGCCTTATAAAAGAAGGGGATTGTGACACTTGCTATATCATGGAAGAACTGTGAGGACATCGTGACCCATCAAAAGTATAAAAAGGTGGGATTCTATGTTTGACTATTAGAGTTACATATAATGTAGAAACTACATTCAGAGTCAGGGCGGAGTCACCACTTAGGTGATAAAGTTCTTGCCTTGCAAGCATAAGTACCCGCGTTTGTTCCCAGAATGCACATTAAAAAGTCAAACACAGAACTGCGTACTTGTAATCCGAGTGCAGGGGAAGCGGGGACAGGCAATGACCAGCTAGCCTAGCCTACTTGGTGAAATCCAATCAGTGAGAGACCCTCCCTCAAACAATGAAATGGCCAGCCCTTGAGGACGACCACCTGTGGCTGTCCACTGGCCTGCATGCACACCACACACGCGGCCCTCAGGGGGAGCAGGGATGGGAACTTCTCAGTGGTAGTGGGTGCCAATACGGCAAATGTTACATTACCAGGCTTCGAGGAGGCTGTGGAGCCAACCACTCCACTGTGCCCTCTTCTAGGGCCACACTACTGCTGGCACCCAGCAGTCAGTGCCAGGCCTACAGTGATGGAGGAAGGTCATTGGTTAAAAAATAAGAAACTGCCTTGGCCCATCTGATAGGGCAGAATTTAAATAGGCGGAGTAAACAGAACAGAATGCTGGGAGGAAGAGGAAGTGAGCTCAGATGCAGGGCAGCTCCTCTCAGAGCCAGACACGATGAAGCAAGCTGCCAGGTCAGACATGCTGAATCTTTCCTGGTAAGACTGGTGCTACGCAGATTATTAGAGATGGGTTGATCGGGATATGAGAATTAGCCAGTAAGGGCTAGAGCTAATGGGCCAAGCAGTGTTTAAAAGAATATAGTTTGTGTGTTGTTATTTCGGGGCATTAGCTAACCAGGCGACCAGGAGCTGGGGCGGCAGGAACACAGCCCGCAGCTCCTACTACAGAATGGCGCCCGACATGGTAGCAGCAATTTCTTGGGTCTGCTCTGCTTGCTAGAGGCAAGCAAGGCGCTCTCATCTAAGAGAGGCTTCCTGACTCAGCTTTAGCTGCAAAACCCTGCAGCTCATTAAGAGGTCCTGCCACGAAACACTTAAATGGTACTGATAAAAGCTGACTGCATGCTTGTTTGTTTTCAGCCATAGCAGGAAAAAAGCTGCGCTGTTTTAAAATGCCAGCTTTCTCAGCCATCCTGCCAGGACAAACTCTGACTGTTTGAGGCAGGAGGGCCGACTACAGAGAGAGGACTTGAGTGTTGTCTGTTGCAGCTTGCTTGCTGGTAGGGACCTTGAAATGCCATAGATTTGTGGCAATAAAAATGACTACAACCGGTATCTCCGCCATGAGGCTGGAAAGCTAAGGAATGGGCTGGATCCAGCCGTCAAAGCCACGGCTTTCGTCCTACTGATATTGCTCAGTAATTTAAAGGCTCATGTGGTCAGAAAAAGAGAGAGAGAGAGAGAGAGAGAGAGAGAGAGACAGTAAAGAGAGATTCAAAAACAAAGAAAACTTCTAAATGATTTACAGTGTGTTAAAAATATATGCAGGCTAAAAGTTAAAGTTCTTTTTTTTTTTTTAGATTTATTTATTTATTATGTATACAACATTCTGCCTCGATGTATGCCCGCACACCAGAAGAGGGCGCCAGATCTCATTACAGATGGTTGTGAGCCACCATGTGGTTGCTGGGAATTGAACTCAGGACCTCTGGAAGAGCAGCCAGTGCTCTTAACCTTTGAGCCATCTCTCCAGCCCCAAAGTTAAAGTTCTTAAAGTAAAAAAAAAAAAAACAAAAATAAGGAAGAAAGAGTAGTTGGGTGTGGTAGTACACACCTTTAATCCCAACACTTGGGAGGCAGAGGGAGATTTACCTATGTGACTTCAAGGTGTGGTAGCACACGCCTTTAATCCCAGTGCCTAAAAGGCAGAGACAAACAGATCTCTGTGAGTTCAAGGTGTAGTAGCACACACCTTTAATCCCAATGCCTAGGAGGCAGAGACAGAAGGATCTCTGAGAGTTCAAGGACAGCTTGGTTGACAGAGTTATTCCAGGTCAAAGATATAGAGAACCTGTCTCAAAAAGCAAAAAATAAAAGTAAAAATAAACAAAATAGAGGTTAAAATAAAGCGCACAAAGATGGAAAATACACAGAGAATCTTGATACTGTATGCTATTATGCTCTCTTTGAATTGTTTGAATGCTGAGGAAAGAGCAACAGCTGCTAAAAGATATTTGTTTATAAATGCTGCTGAACTAATCCAACATAGATATTTTGAAAATACCTTGACTTCAGAATTTGGATCTAAGGATACGATACTTTGGAAAAGAGTTTCTTCTTTTGTTTTCACAGACGATGAGATCCTGTGGATTGCTTCTATCCCAATATGGTATGATGGACCACGCCCTCCTGAAGGGTTGCTGTTAACACCTTCAAAAATTACTTTGCTCAACTGCCAACTGAGAGGAACCTAGCACACAGGTTATACCATGAAAGACCTGATTAACAGTGCCCCCATACAGCAGGAAGCTGTTTGGAGAGAAAAAACTGCGCCCATGTTCCCAAATATTGTTTATAAATGTTCTTTTACATTTAAAGGGGGATATGATATAGATATGAATAATTTGCATTGGTGTGGATTTTAAGGTCAATTTTGTTATATGTATATGTATTTCTGATCTTGATTAAGGTATTGTGATTGTGTAGTTCATTTAAAAATGTAATGTATATAGGTTGTTAATGGATAATCATTGATAATAGTCAAGCTTGTAGTTATGTTAGTTAAGATTTTCTAGATGTACATAGATATATTTTAGATAGGCATTCTTCATATCTTTCAAAGATTATAAAATATGGCATTTTAAGTGTTTTAATAACTTAGGACTTTTCATGACAATGAGACACTCTGCTCCTGGCAGCACCAATCTACTTCAAGAAGAAGATGGGCATCGAAGAGGATCCTTACAGAGTTTGAAAGTTATTTGGGTAAGAAACTGCTCTTGCCTGGACTGTTGCATAAACTGGACACAAAGAACTACAGAGAGAGGACTGCTGAACTTGCCTAAAGGTGAGATGGTCTTTCAGGGTTCCTGACTTATGAAAGAGTCTGCGAGACATTCTGTAGGACACAGAAGATAGTGACTGAACTGCCTTTGAAATTTCCTGCTTCATGGAAATGTCTGCTGGAAACTATGGGCCTGTAGGCCAAAGATGGATGCCCCAACAGTACAGAGAAACTTTGGGTGACTGTCAAGGCAGCAAGATGTCTCTGTCATTTCTAGAGTTTGAAAGTTGCTTATTTCTTGTTTGCTTAGGTAATATTGTATCTTTCTGGAGTCTTTGATGGAATTGAAGAATAGTTAGTTATAGTTATAGTTTTCCTTAGTTATGATAAAGATAAAATAGGTGTAAATATTGTAATTTTTACTTGATAACTGTTTTGTTATATGTAATTTTGCTATGTTAAAGTTAAAGCCTTCCTTTTTTTTTTTTGTTTAAACAGAAAAAGGGGAAATGATGGAGGAAGGTCATTGGTTAAAAAATAAAGAAACTGCCTTGGCCCATCTGATAGGGCAGAATTTAGATAGGCAGAGTAAACAGAACAGAATGCTGGGAGGAAGAGGAAGTGAGCTCAGATGCAGGGCAGCTCCTTTCAGAGCCAGATGTGATGAAGCAAGCCGCCAGGTCAGACATGCTGAATCTTTCCTGGTAAGACTGGTGCTACGGAGATTATTAGAGATGGGTTGATCGGGATATGAGAATTAGCCAGTAAGGGCTAGAGCTAATGGGCCAAGCAGTGTTTAAAAGAATATAGTTTGTGTGTTGTTATTTTGGGGCATAAGCTAAGCAGGCTACCAGGAGCTGGGGCGGCAGGAACACAGCCCGCAGCTCCTACTACACTGCAGAGGTCCCAGGGCTGCAGAGAGAGACAGCACAGACCAGCACTCGCTCTCACCAGGTCTGGTCTAGTCTCGGAGCCAGGGTCAGTTTCCTCCCTGTTTTGAGCTCTTCTAGAAGAGTGTTGTTGCTTGGCTGGGAAAATGGGGTTCAGACAGGAACTCGCTCAGGCAGCTGTTCTGTAAAAGGGCTGGGGACTCATACCCCATGTGCCCCCAGTTTCCTGTCTCATCACACAGCAGGGGCTGACGGAAGACACTGGATGGAGTGGGGGTTTCCTGGACAGTTAGACTTCTCTTAATTTTGAGACAGGGTCTATGTAGCCCTGGCTGCCCTAGAACTCATTTGTAGACCAAGCTAGCCTTGAACTCAGAGATCTACCTGGCTCTACCTCCCAAATTCTGGGGTCAAAGGCGTGCACCACCATCGCCTGGCTTTTTCTTTTCTTTTCTTTTTTTTTTTTTGAGATAGAGGGTCTGCCTATGTAGCTCTGGCTAGCATAGAACTTGCTATATAAACCAAGCTGTCGACCCACATGGTCGTTCACAGAGATCCATCTACCCCCTGAGTGCTGGGATTAAAGTTGTGCACCATCAAGCCAGTATTTGGTCTTTTGTATTTTGTTGACGTGGCTCTCCTGGAATTTACTACGTGGCTCAGGATGGCCTTGAACTGAGATTAAGGCATGCCTGGCTTTTTTTTTTTTCTTTTTAAATCTATTATTATTGTACGTATACGTGGGGAGGAGAGTCAAACTGTGGCTGGATGGAGTCAACGCTCTCCTACATTTACATGGGTTTGGGGATCAAACTCAGGTTGTCAGGACCACAAAGCAAGTGCCATTACTGGCTGCACTACTCAGTTTGACCCTTTACTGTCACAAAGAGGTGTGCTCTCAGTGTCTCTGTGAATACAGCAGGATGATGACAATCTGACAAGAAACTGCAGGTCACCCGAGGGTTCTCACAGTACCACACACACAGTTTTAACTGGATTGTCGCATATTCCAGGGCAAACTCGGTCTTTTTTTTTTTTTTTAATTTTCTTTTTTAGCAAATCCTAGCACATTATTAACAACAACAAAAAAAATCTGTACATTTGCCATGATACACTTGGAAGGTGAAACAAATAAGATATAAATACAGATTATGGATGTAACATGAAAAAGCCCCCCAAAAACCCAAAACAAACAACACCCAATCTGGGGGCGCAGGGACCATGCGTGTGAACTATTTTGGTGGCTGATTGTTTTCAGAGCATTTATTTCTTCCAAACATAGTTAGCAGAGTCCTGGTTGGGGGTCTACGAAGTTCTAATCTGCTGTCTTTTAAAAGTGTGAGTTTCCGTAAAGGTGGCGGAGAAAGAAACAGAAGACGTCTGAGACAAACCTGCTGCGTGAGCTGCACAGGTGGTGAAAAGCTATTGTGAGCCATAGATACGGCGGGCGGGCCCAGGCCATCTGTGGGCACCAGGGCCGCACAGCACACGAGCGCACCTGGAGAGCGCCTGTCCAGTAAGGGAGGGGCAGCTTGCCAGGAAGCAGGAAGTCAGATGAGCAGTCCCCCTGGATACAGGGTAGGGGGTTTCAAGGCCCTGGATAGTCAAGATAGATGGGGAGGCAAACACAGTTCTGGGAGCCGTCAAGAGTCCTTCAGGGTCTAGGTGCTTCCAGCAGAGTCCTTTGGGGAGGTGGAGGCAAGGCATGGCAGCAGTAGCTGTCAGGGTTCCGGAGCGGCGCTGTCGCCCTCTGTGAGGTGGTGGTGGCATGCGAGTCTCCTCAGCATTGCGGGCAGCAGTCTTCAGATTGAGCCCAAGAGACCTGTGAAATGACTGTATTCTTTCTACTCAGGTGGAAGAGGGCACGTGACATTCGAGGCTAGCCCTTCGTGAGTGCCGTGAGGAAATCAGGCAATATTCTGGAACGGTCCAGTTACGGTGGGGACATGGGAGACCATCTGTGGGGCAGAGAACTCCAGAGAAGGGCCCTTCTAACTGCATTAGACATAAGAGAACTCCTAAGTAACCGGGGCAAGATGCACAATTCTACAAGGCAGTGGCTACAACACAGGGACCCTGGTGGAGGGTGAGAAGGAATTTCATTAATAAACTCTTAACAGACAGGATTTTTTTTTTGTTTTTTGTTTTTAACTAAAACGAAGGTCTGGTCCTGCTATATTTTGATTTCAGACCAGTCAATAATAGCAAATCCTTAAAATGCACCCCTGAGTTCTCTGGACAGCAGCAGTGGGGGCAGTTACATGTGTGAGCCACTCTACGCACGCACGCACGCACGCGCACGCACGCACGCACACACACACACACACACACACACGGCCTTCATTTTCAGTGTATTTCTAAAGACAGCATAGGTCATTCTCAACCTCCCTACCTCTTTTTGATTGTTTCTTGAGACAAAGTCTATACAGCCCCAGCTGTCCTGGAACTGACTCTAGACCAGGCTGGACTAGAACTCACAGAAATCCACCTGCCTCTGCCTCCCAAGTGCTGGGATTAAAGGTGTGCGCCACCATGGCCAACCAAGTCATTTGGCGGGTCAGAGAGCTGGGCTGGAATCAGGGCTGAGAACTCAAGTGCCCAACCTCTCCTTTCATCTCTGGTAGCTGAAGTGGGCTCTGCACTGGAGGGGCGCATGCTCTGCTAGAACTAACACCCCCAAAGAATCTTTTGCTGGGCATGTGGCCCATGTCTATAAACCCAGTATTTGGGAGGCTAGAGGCAGGAGGATACCAAGTCCAAGGCCAGCCTAAAAAAGTTTGCATGATTGCATTAAGAATTGTCATTTGGCTTAAGAATTTTAATCAAAATATATTTAGCCAGACTCTACATTAGTTGCTGGGTCAAAAGACCTTCAAGAGGTTAGGCCAGTGATTCCCTAGGCAGGAAACACAATGCAAGCCTGTTTCCAATCTTGCCATTCTGTAGTCACCTTTTATTTAATGCAACCATGAAAATTTTGGTGGCATTACTGATTCTGTCCCCAAAGGCAGACTTGTTTGTCATGAGGCTAGCTCCAGGTTGTTGTCCTTTTGGTGCCCAGACTGCAGTCCCACCCACTCTGACAAGTTCTCTTAAGACAAAACCTAAAGACACACACAGCCTCTCTCAGGGTCAGGTGGACCACAGGTGGGGGGTCTTGTCCCATCTGACCACGCTCTAGGAACATAGGCATAAAGAACACAGCAATACCCCAAACCACCCCAGGTCTGTGTGGACTGAAAAAATACGCTACTGTGTACCAAGCACGGGCTGGAGAGCTCTGGGTTCTAAGAACTGTGCCCTCCATGGTTTGGTGATGTCAGCAGGCGGTGCAAGACACGTGTGAGTGTGGCTCTGTTCTCAGTCCTTTTGTTTCTAGGGAGATTGCATAACAGGCCTCGCTCCCGTTACATTCAATACCAGCAAAATCTACACAAAAGCTGGAAGGGACCAAAATACTGATTGTAATAAATTATGTGCGGCCCCCTGAAGGACTAGACAGCTGATGGGCTTCTCAGAGGCGCCACCATGTGGGTCTGCACAGACCGGCACGGCCACTAGCTGTGTGTGGACACATCGGAGGAGGAGCTGCTGTTACTGTTGGTGGTCTGGGCCCTCTTGATATAAAGGTTGAGTAGCTTCATCTGCAGAGAGAAGAAAACAGAGACGAGTGAGCAGGGGAGATGGGCAAGAAGCAGGGAAGAGGTCAGCAGGCCGGCGCTTAAAGACAGTTGGTGCCCAGACGCTCTGCTGGGTGCTGTTGACTAGCTCAGAGAACAAGTGACCTGAAGCTTGGGCTGTCAGAGCTGCTGAGGAAGGCGCATAGGGGCAGGGCCAACACATCTCAGACAAAGACCCAGATGGATGCCTCTGCCCCTGTGCTGTAGCTGCTCCTTCCCCAGGCCCCTCCTACCGACACCTGCTGATGCCAGCCACATCTGAGATTAGTGTGCTTGGCCCCATGAAACCTATGTTGGCCTTGGTTTTGATTTTCCCCAGCACTGCAAAAAGAAAAAGAAAAAAAGGGAAAATTAAGTTTAGTATGGTGGCTCATGCCTGTGGCAGAAGGACCAGTCTGAAGCCAGTCTGGGCTGCAGAGTCAGACCTTATCGCAAGCATCCCAAAACACTGGGGCCAGTGAGGTGACGCAGTGGAAAAGCACTTTCCCAAGCTGGATGAGCCGAGTTTGGTGTTTAGGGTCCATATGGTGGAAGGAGAGAACCAAGTGGCAAGTTGTCCTGATTTTTACACAGGTACCAGGTCACATGCAGGACGGCTCTCTCTCTCTCTCTCACACACACAGAGCAAAACCTACACAAAGAATGGCAAAGCCAAGCATGTGGGCCGAGCCTAAGGACTTTGCATATGTGCATGGTGGAACAGCACAGAGCCTGCAGAAGGAACCCTTCCCACACATATTTTGAGAATGATATCAAGACTGTGATAGAAAGATTATCTTTACAGCAAACTGATGATCCTGGGAGATGGACAGCTAACTGCAACAGAATCAAGTTTAATCTTACCTAACATCACAGACAAAATTTAACCCAAATGGAGCCAACTAGGTAGCCAATAGCAGTGGAATCATAAAGAAAACGTGGTTCACATACACAATGGAATTTTTTCAGCCATAAAGAATAACAAAGTTATGTCATTTGCAGTAAAATGGATGCAACTGGAGATAATCATATTAAGGGAATTAAGCCCGTCTCAGAAAGACAAACACCTCTCTCTCATATGTGGCTCCTGGACCTTACACGGGAATATGAAATCACGCACCCATGGCATGACAGTGAGGCAGAAGCAAAGCTGCCAGGGAGGGAGGACAAAACAGACAAACAGGATGGAAAGGGGCAGAGGAAAACAACCCAAGCGAATGACAAACCTGAATCTAAGAGCTGTAAGAGCGTAAAACCTGACACCCGCACGGAAGCTGACAACAGCTTCGTGACAGAGGATGTGGCAATGACTTCTCCGAATGGACTCCCAGCGGTCCAGGAAACAAACAAACAAACAAAAATAGACAAACTTATTCCTTTAAATTAAAATTGTGTGCACCAAGGTACAATTAACAGAGCAAGAATCTAACCCACACGAGGGAAGAGACATGCATAAATCATATATATCAGAAAAGGCTTGGAAATATTTTTAGATTAATTTATTTGTAAGTCCAATCCACTTTATAAATCGGGCCTTGATGGTGGCCACCCCTGAATCCCTGTGGAGGAGGCAGAGGAGGAGAGAAGGAAGGGAAAGCTGTGTGACTACGGCTACCAATTCCATTAACAGTGAAAAAAGCAATTGGAGCAAGGTGTTGTGTCGCACACCTTTAATTCCAGCACTTGGGAGGCAGGGGTAAGTCTGAGTTTGAGATCTAGCCTGGTCTACAGAGTGAGTTTCAGGAAAGCCAGGGTTATACAGAGAAATCCTGTCTTGGGGGAAAAAAGTGATCTGATCAGAGTCTTGGCAGAACAGAAAGCAGGTGGAAGACCATGGAGACTGGGTCAGGTAAGGCAAATCTATCTATCTATCTATCTATCTATCTATCTATCTATCTATCTATCTATCATCTATCTGTCTACCTATCTATCTACCTATCTATCATCTATCTGTCTGTCTATCTATCTATCTATCTATCTATCTATCTATCCATCATCTATCAATCATCTATCTATCTATCTATCTATTCATCATCTATCTATCTATCTATCTATCTATCTATCTATCTATCTATCATCTATCTATCTATCTATCTATCATCTATCTGTCTACCTATCTATCTATCTATCTATCTATCTATCTATCTATCATCTATCTGTCTGTCTGTCTATCTATCTATATATCTATCTATCTATCTATCTATCTATCTATCTATCTATCTATCTATCTATCTATCTATCCATCATCTATCAATCATCTATCTATCTATCTATTCATCATCTATCTATCTATCATCTATCTATCTATCTATCTATCTATCTATCTATCTATCTATCATCTATCTATCTATCTATCTTCTCATATAACTCAGACTAGCCTTTAACTCACTCCATCCATCCATCCATCCATCCATCCATCCATCCATCCATCCATCCATCCATCCATCCAGTCTCATGTAACTCAGGCTAGCCTTTAATCATGTAGCTGAACATGATCTTGAATTTCTGATCCTTCTGCCTCCACCTGAGCACTGGGATTACAGATGAAAACCACCAAATCCAGTTTATGCAGTGTGGGGTGGAACCCAGGGCTTTGTGCTGCTAGGCAACACTCCCCAGCTTCACCCTAGCTCACCCCACGCGCTTCTGTTGCCTTTTCTATCTGTCTTCAAGTATGTCCTCTGGACTAGTGGTTTTCAACTTTAGCTAGTTTTGCTCTCTGGGGACATCTGACCATGTGTAGAGCCAGTAAGGGTAATGACCTTACAATCAGAGGGAGAGCTACTGGCATGTAGATGGTGGCTGACACTGTACAGGTGAGTTCCATAAGCAAGGCCCCGGGGTGGTGGGAAGAGACCTGGCTATGATGCATGTCAGCAGTGAACTGGAAGGAACCACTGCCCACATATTTCTTCTCAGACAGTAGTGTGCACCCTCAGGCAGGCTGGAGGGACTGAATAACTATTCTTGCCCCTGAGGGAATCCTGCCTTGTTAGCAGGGCTTAGAGCTGCCCACATTCTGGGGAAGTGAGGCTCTGGCTATGGTGCTTCCCCGCTGTGTCAAAGTGGCAGCCTAACTCAAAAGACATCTCACTAGAAGATTCCTCTGACAAGGAGCAGGGCCCTGTGCCCCTGGATTCTGCTCTCCACTGGCATGCCAAGTGTATGGAGCAGTGCTAAGGTGCAGCAGGCCCAGGGCAAGGCTGCCATTCTTGCCGCTGATGGCCACAAGGCACTCAACTCTGGTTCAGCCATTTGTTCAAGGATGAGGTAATCTTAAAATAATTTATTACAGCGTCACATGTGCATGCCACAGAATGTGTGTGGAAGCTGGATAGGGCCTTCCACCTTTATGTGAGTTCCTGGGATCAGGCTTCACGCCAAACACTTCTACCCACTGAAATGACTTGCCCACCCTGAGGTAAATTTTTTTAATAATTCCATGGGGGAAGGGGGTGGGGGAAACCTGTTTCTGAGCAAGGTTGTCTTCCTTCAGTAAACACACTGAAAGTTAGGTTGCCTTTTTAAAATTGGTTAGAATGGCCTGTGGTATGTCCCATGGCTTTACCTCATAGCCAGTCCTTTTTACCTCAGAAGTCAGACAGCTAAACACACCCGACGAAAAGAGCTGCCACCAAGGGGCTCACGATGAGCTGGGGGCCCAGGTGCAGGCAACAGCAGGTAATACTATACATACCTTGCTCCCTGTGAGCTGTGCAAGGTGAGGTTTCAGATCTTCTCCGATTACGGAATAGATTGCCACTAAGCAAAACACGCTGGCCTTCCGTACACTGCTCTCAGTGTTGTCGTAACCCTAGAGAGTGGAGGGGACAGAGTAAGATCAAAGCTGTGCCTCCCATCAGTGCTTCAGCATCCAGACGCCCTCAGTGCAACCCTGAACTTGTTAGACCTGCGCGTGGCCTTGCAGGGTCGAAGTGACTGGCTGCATGAGTGGCACGCAGGGGTAGGGGACGTGGGTGCCAGCTTGGCTGCTTTGTTACAGGGTGCTGACGCTGCAGATGGCAAGAAGGAGGAGGAATGGAAAGAGAAAAGCCCCCGGGGAGCGGTGGAGAAGCAAGTACCTCATCCAGATTCCTCCTGGTAGTAGAGCAAACTGCCTGAGTAAATGGCTTAAAGAAAAGAGAGGGTTGGGGGTACAGCCCAGGAGGCAAAAGCATGTACTGCCAAGCCTGGTGCCAGGACTCGCGGGGTGGAAGGGGAAAACAGAGTGCCCTCAAGCTGCTCTCTGCCCAACCAACACGTGTGTGTCCACACACACACACTTTAAAAAATACCACCTAAAAGCAATACTTCTCTACTGTCCAGGGACTGTAGGGACTTCCTGTGTCCCTTATGTCCCACCTAAAACGGGGGCCATGTGCTTTGCTGCAGATAGCCCTGCACAGCCTTTGTGTCTTCCCTCCTGGGATAATCTAGTCTTCAACACTAAGTCCAAGCAAACCCTTGCAGACAGCAGCATGCACGAAACGGGAAGCTGGCTTCTCCGCCTTTCTCCACTGATGCCGCTCTGTATGTGACGCTGTCACTTCGGCTGCTATGTGGTCCCGCCATGTCTCATGGAAGGCTGGGAAGCCTCTGGAGCAGGAGAGCTCCATCAAACAGACAGGACAGCAAAGCATGCATGCCCAGGGCTGAGCCACACAAGGTATGCAAAAGCCATTTGTAGAAGCCATGCACAGCACATGTTTACACTAAACAGAAGGCTCATTCCTGGAGCTACAGGGTGATGTACACTGTCGGTTCTCCTCTGCTGCATGGAGGAGCACGTGGGCTAAGATGTGTTTGTGCAAAACTGGGCCTGTCAACATCCTGTCATGGGGGTAGGAGAAGGGAGAGACATCTTTTCCATCGGTGCAGCACTGGCAGGGACTCATCTTCCTGTGAATAACCCCTCATCCACACTTCTGGAAGAAACCCTTAGCAAACGCACCAGGTTGTCGAGGACTAGGAAGATGGCTAGTCTAGTCATCAGTGGACGTGTGCTCGAGACCCTCTGCCTTGTTACCACAGGACACTATGTCTAAATGGGCTTTGCTTAATTTTAATAAGTTAGAATAAGCATCAGCTAGAGAATATTCTCTTGTGTAAAACCTGAGCTTTTAAAATCAAACAAACTAGCAAGAAAGTAAATAAAGGCATGAGAGCAGGTGAGGGAAGGGATCCTCAGGAGAGCAGGTGAGGGAAGGGATCCTCAGGAGAGCAGGTGAGGGAAGGGATCCTCAGGAGAGGACAGGAGAGCAGGTGAGGGAAGGGATCCTCAGGAGAGGACAGGAGAAGGACATGGGGGAGACATGACAAAATGCACAGCATGAAAAGGCCACAATGAAACTCATTATTAAAAATATGCAAACAAAACACTGTGCAAATAGAAACGATGTAGGTCCCAAGGACAGTGTCATCACTTGGGGCTTCCGTCTGCCCCTCTTCATGCTGAACAGCCTGACTTGGACCTCACTGGGATGCGTACCTGCAGCAGGCCTGGGATGATGTCGACAAGGAGCTGCAGCAAGGACTCCTTGGTGATCCTCTCCACCACTTTTGTCTGCATCTTGATGGCAGCCAGGTTGATGGGGTAGTCGGCCGTCTGGATGATTGGGCACAGCACTTTGATGCACTGCTCGGGGTGGATGGAGCTGGCTAGTGTGGATGCAGCCTCCTCGGCAGCCCTCACCACCTGAAAGGGGACCACAGAGTGAGTGGGGCCTGCCTCAAGAGTTTTGAAAAAGACCAACACCACTCCAGAAGTCAAATACAATGACCCACTTCCTCCAATACTGCTAAGGAAAATTAAAAACAACCTGGGTTGTCGTGTGGAAAAAGGAAGTACAGGCCTGGGGATTAAGGTCAAAACTTCAGCAGGGTGGTCTCCAAATGTGTCCCCACTCACGTAGCAGCAACTGCACATGTATTCACAGCTGCCCCACCACCTTGACATCTCCTTAGCAACGTGGTTTCTCAGCCTTCCCTAGGGTGCTGTCTCAGAGAAGGACCCCTTTACCATAGCAGTAGAGAATCTCTACCCTGGAAGATTAGGACCTGAAAGTCAATACTTTCCAAGGGCCAATGGGACCCTCTGACACAAAGCCTGGAGAAAATCAGTCTTCTAGACTGGTGTCCCTGGGAGGGGCTGGTTCTGGGAGACGGCTGTCTTCCTAGGGAATCTCTCTCTCTCTCTCTCTTTTTTTTTTTTTTTTTTGGATTTTTCGAGACAGGGTTTCTCCGTAGCTTTTGGTTCCCATCCTGGAACTAGCTCTTATAGACCAGGCTGGCCTCGAACTCATAGAGATCTGCCTGCCTCTGCCTCCCGAGTGCTGGGATTAAAGGCGTGCGCCACCACCGCCCGGCCTAGGGAATCTCTTGTGGAAGCTGGTGACCAGGAATCTGTGCTCATGATGCTCTTTACCTTGAATTTTTAATTAACTAATTAATTATATCCATCCACCTATTTAAGAAAAAGTCTGCCTCCCAGATTGGGCTTTAACGCATTATATAGCTGAGGATGACCTTGAACTTCTGATCCCCCGTGTCTCCCTCCCAAGTGCTGGGATTTCACGCAGGTATCACCAGCCCAGTTTGCACAGTACTGGAGATGGAGCCCAGGACTGCACCAGGCAAACATCCCAACTGAGTGACTACATTCTCAGCTCCCTCCGTGCACTTTTTAGGAAGTGCATAAATGACTGCCACATGGCTGAGGGAGCAGCTCTGACTTCTGGAAATCTCTTAGGGTGCTGTACACCTCTTGTAAAAACTAGTATTCTACTTCCTCATCTGTAAAATGGGATGACTCACAGCAAGGAAGCACCTTAGGTAAATGCTATGTAAACAAAGACAGCAGGCTGCACACAGGCAAGGGCTCTCCTAGGAAGTACAGTGAGAATCTACTGCTCTCCCCTGACCCAGTCCTGAACTGCACATTCACCTTCAACCCTCCTCTGCAACTAATTCTTCAGTCCAATCTTCACACAGTAACAAGACAAGCTGACACCCCGAAGTTTGGATCATCTTCACCCTTGTAATGATCACTCACACACACGCACACACACACATTTTTGGGGCAGTGGGCATGGACATGCTATGTGTATAAAGGCCACAGGACAACTCAGGTCAGTAGGCCCTTTTACCTGCTGAACTATCCGGCCAACCATGAATTTTTGTTTGTTGAGACAGAGTTTCTGTGGAGCCTGTCCTGGAACTCCCTCTGCAGACCAGGCTGGCCTTGAACCCATAGAGATCTGCCTGCCTCTGCCTCCCAAGTGCTCTACCCTACCCAGTTAGAAAATATATAGCCTTTAAAAATATATTTTAAAAGTTACTTTTAGCCAGGCAGTGGTGGCGCACCTTTAATCCCAGCACTCAACTGGCAGAGGCAGGCAGATCTCTCTGAGTTTGAGGCCAGCCTGGTCTACAGAAAGAGTTCCAGGGCAAAGCTCCAAAGCTACAGAGAAACCTTGTCTTAAAAAACAAATCAAAAAACAAACAAATTACTTTTAATTATGCATGTCTGTGTGGTTATATTCACAAGAATGCCCCCAGAGGCCCTAAAACTACAGTGACAGGCAGTTGTGAGCTGTGATGCATGGTCCTTTGCAAGAGCAGGAAGTACTCTTAGCCTCAGAGCATCTCTCCAGCCTATCCTGCCTTTCTTTTCAGCTCAGAAGTTCTTTTGCCCACTGAACCATCTTGCTGGCCCATCATCCTTACAAGTGACGAGTCCTGGAAACAACATCTGAACCACCTGCAAAGTCACATGGTAGACCAGGGTGGGTTGTGGGGTAGCTGCGCCCAGACCGGCCACTTGGGCCAAGCCACATTTGGGCTCTGAGGCCACACACACAGGTTTTGTCACTTGGGAATTTGAATTAGATGCTGCCTACCACCTGATCCCCACAGTTGTCTCTGTAGGGGGCAGGGCCAGACCTCTTTTCCTCCATCAGTCAGTGGCTGGGGTTTGCCCTTCTCTGCAAACACTGCTCTGCTGGGGGACGTGCCTCATCAGTCCACAGAGCTACCATAGTCTCAGCCATGGCCACTCCATTTAACATACTCAGGACTGGCCATGTTAGTGGTGGGATTTTCATCATGCATTTCCCAGGAGAGTCAGCTACTCACACCAGCATGTGACGTTCCTCACTCTGAAAATCTCAGGTGGGGCGCGTGATGGCTCAGATGCTAAAGTGCATGTTCTGGAAGCATAAGGACCCGGGTTTGACTCCCGGCACCCACGTGAAAAGCCAGGTAGGGCAGCACACACTGTAATCTCAGTGCTGGGACTTGGGAACAAGGGAACTGTTGGGGTAGTTGGCAGGTGACAAGCCTTGAACTGGTGAGCTCTATGCCAGTGAGATCTCATCTCGAAGGAAAAGGAGATGGCATCTGAGAACCAACACTGGAAGCTGACCTCTAGAGTCCTCACACACAAATACATACACACAAAAATCTCAGTGACAGTGTATAAAATGGCTCATACCCCTCAGAGTTAGTGATCTGATTATGAGATCTTTTTCTTCTTTATGCTTTTTACCTTGAAAAGTTGCCATTAACATTAACCTTCCTGGCAAGGAGACATTGATAAAATCTACCTGAAGTGTCTTGTGAGGTCAGAAGTAACAGCCCCTGGAAGGGAGCGTGCAGAGAGTCACACCTGAGCAGTGGCCCTGGCGTGGGGTGGAGTGCTGTGCAGTGCTAATACTGCTATAGTTACTGCAATGGTCACCACTGTTCCTGCCCACTGCCCCAGACTGGCTGATCCAGGACAGGCCCTATCCCTCATACAGGGCCCATGTGGGTGTCCTGCCCCTCCTTAACCCTCCCACACCACACTAGAGCACGCTTTTGATCCCGGGGACAATTTCATGTAGAATTCTTTCCACCCAAGAACATCTGGGACACTCCCAGGGCCTGTCACCGATTAATGGGTTAAGTCACTTGTCTTGTCTCCTGCTCTATGTTTGGGTACATGTCCCTGTTCAAGAAAGACCTTCCTCTCTGTATTTCCTTGGTGGCTGTTGTGCTCCTTGCTATGGACTTGGAAGTCTGTGGCTGCTCATTCTCACACCCTTCCTATCGGGCTGTGTCTTTGACCCAGTCCTGACCAGTTGCTTCCTAGGTGTGGGAACTGAGCTCCAGTTGGGTAGGAAAGACCTGTTGGTGCCTTCACTGTGCAGGGAAGGGTAAGGAAGTTGGTTCAGAGGGGGGATTGTCAGGATGTGGAGGCCCAGAGACAAGCTCCTGAGGGGTTATTTTCTAGTGCGGCAGGGCGGGGTTAGGAGGCAGCTGCCAAGGGTTGGGAAGTGGAAAAGATATTTATGGGTGTTCTGAAAGCTGTATGGCTCCTTGTTCCAGAAAGGTCTACAGAGGGGTGAGCGGTGTGGAAGACAGGCCTTAGCTGTCAAGATACTTATTCAGTCAGTCTCAACTGTCTCAAACTCAATGTTGGGATTAAAAACTCCCTATGTTCAGCTGTGTGAGCATCATGTAACTAGCTCTGAAACATGCCATAGCTGGGGTCCAGGTGAAGTGACCTGGCAGTCTGTTAGTTAATACAGGGTCTAGAATCATCTAGGATAAAAGCCTCTAGGCATGTCTGAGTCTGAGAGTTTCTGGACTGGGCTAACTGAAACGAGAAGACCCACTCTAAATGTGGGCAGCACCAGCCCATGGGCTGGCATCCTGGACCGAATGGAAAGGAGAGATGGAGCTGAGCACAGGCTCATCTGTTTGACTTCTAACAGCAGGTGCAGGGTGACCCCACCCCTTACTTTCTTGCTGTCATAATAAACTGTGTACCCCAAACTGAGAGCCAAGAAGCTCTTCCTCCCCTAAGTAGTTTTTTTCAGGCGTCTGTCAGCAACAAGAAAAGCAACCAACATACATCTAAGAACTGATCTAGCCAGGCGGTGATGGCGCACGCCTTTAATCCCAGCACTCGGGAGGCAGAGGCAGGTGGATCTCTGTGAGTTCGAGACCAGCCTGGTCTATAAGAGCTAGTTCCAGGACTGGCTCCAAAAACCACAGAGAAACCCTGTCAAAAGAACTCATCTGTAGCTACTGGGTGCTAACAAGCAGAGCTCAGGCTCCTTCTGTCTCCCCACTGTCCAAACTACCAAAGGACATGTGCTCCACCTAGTATCCTGAGTGGGAAGACCAGTCCAGGGGTCCAGGGCTACATCAAGACAGGGTTAGCTTTCCCCAACCTGTGGCAGGGGCTGGGTCTTCCGGGCCAGCTGCCTCCCTGTCCCTCATATCCCTGACCCAACTGGGCAAGTCATCTTCTGAGACTCATGGCTCTGTATGTAGAAGTCTGTGAGGCCCATGCAATCTTCTTGCTGATAAGTCTCTCCTACTAGACAAAGAGTTTCCTGAAGGGAGATTCCATCTCTGCCATCTCTCTGTAGCCCAGGCTGGGTACAAAGTTCAGTGTACACAGAGCAGTCAGAATGTTTGCCATATTCATCTTTCTATAATATACAAGTTTTTCTTCCCAGAGTGCACACATCACCTCAGGTGCGTTCACCTTTGACTGTGCTTACATTTCCAGTGAGGAACCAGCCCGCCACATGTGGAGCAAGCAGGACACAGGCCTAGATTTCAATGGCCTTATGAAAACGAGTCACAGACCTCTGAGGAGGGCACTAGAGAGATGGCTCCAGGGGTTAGAATTATGCTGCTGAGAATAACAGTCTGAATCCAATCCCCAGGACCTCCATGGTGGAGGGCAAGAGCTGACTCCTGCAAGTTGCCTTCTGATCTCTACTACAAGTGCATCATGGCGCGCACACACACATACACACAGATATATACACATGCAGCGCGCACACACACACCACATACACACCACACACATGTACACACGCAGTGCACACACCACACACGTACACATGCACACCCCCCACATATGCACATACACACACACTGTAACAACAACAAGAAGAAGGTCCAGGAAATGCATTCTAGGCAACACCAAAAACACAGTAAATTACTTCTTAGGAGAGACTAATCCCAGTTCATTTCCCCAGCAACCAGTTGCCTGAAAAGGAGAGAGGGATCCATCATCCCTCAGTTTCCCTCTAGCCATGAGGTTGCTTTAAGACAAAAGTGCAGGAGTTCACTGTGGAGAACTGGGTTAGAGGCTCGTGGCAAGAAGCAGGCCTCTCTTTCCGATCTGACCCAGCAGCAAGGCTGCTGTGGAGACCTAATTCTATGCTTTGAAGAGCCACCACAGCACACCAGAGGGCATGAGGCGGGACTCTGCGGCCCCATTGTTGTCTTTATTGCTGTGGTGGTGGTGCAGAGGATTGAACCGGGGCCTTACACATGCCCAGGAAGCACTCGACCACCAGTGACATCACCAGCACCGAAACCAAGTTTCAGATGTACACGTGGTCTAAGTACAGAAAACTGCCGTGTGGTGAGCAGAATTGAAGACCTCACCAGGAGTAGAGTAGAATAAACAGGGACTTGGAGACAGAGAGAAGACAGGTCCCAGTCTTTGCCAGTCAGGCCCAAAGAGCCAGCCTCTGCTGCCTCCAGCGGGAAGACTGTCTCTCAGGCTGTTGCTATGAGATTCAAGTGAGCTGCTGGGAAGACACCCTGTCAGGTCTGCTGCAGGGAGCCCTCTCCAGCAGTGTATCCCTCTAGGGACACCCAGGGGCTCTAGAGGGCGCAGGCATGAAGCTGCAGGGAGCCCTCTCCAGCAGTGTATCCCTCTAGGGACATCAGGGGCTCTAGAGGGTGCAGGCATGAAGCTGCAGGGAGCCCACTCCAGCAGTGTGTCCTCTAGGGACATCAGGGGCTCTAGAGGGCGCGGGCATGAAGCACTTCAACGACCACATCCATGTGCACCGGGTTTCTGGAGACGGTCTGGAAAGCCATTGCCAGGGACTGCAGATCAAGATGAGCTGCTGAAGGCCCTCTCTTCCCCCAGGGTGAGAGCAAGTTCCTCAAGACAGACACTGGTTTTGGCAGGGAAGGTAGTGTTCTGACTTCCCTCCATATGCCAAATCCTGGCTTTGGCAGGCTGCCTGTATCAGGGTGAACTTTAGGTTCTGCCCTATGTTCTCTGTAACATAAGACGTGAGATTATAATGTAAGCAAATAGAGAACAAAAGTAAACACAAGTAACAGAAGGAAAGGAGGCAGCATGCTCAGCAGACGAGGTGGCTACCAGTGCTGAGGGTGCTTTAAAAAGGGTGTGGGGGGAGACACGCACGTCAGCAGGAGCAAGCTCACAGCAGGAGCAAGCTCACATCTGTATTTTGATTTTGCTTCTGTCTGTAGAAACACAGGAACTCATCCTGTCCATTGTTAAGGATATAAGTGTCTGGCTAGGAAAAGGCTGTCACAGTAGCTGGTTTGCGCAGTGAGGTCTAGCTCCAGGCCCAGGCTGGCCTCGATCTCTTCATCCTCCTGCGCACCTAGCTTTTTAAGGAAATGGGATCATGACTCGAAATACTGATGAATGTTTGCTTAAGGATTAGGTTTCTTAATTCTAAGGCACAGAAGTTCTTGACATTTGGACTGCGGGTTTGGAGTACACCAAGTTTGAGTTGGCCCTGTCTCAGATGCATGGGAACAACTGAGAGCGGTTTAACAAAAAAGAAAAAAAAAGCAGACATCCAAAAACAACGATGGCAAGAATTCAAGAGCTCTTCCCCAGGGCACTCAGAGTTTAGCTCCTGGAGCATTTAGAAGCTAAAGAGATGCTGATGCCACCTTCTGGGACTGGTCAGAAAGCCTCACAACAAACACAGCTGACATGGCGTCTTGGTGTCCATTAGACATATGGTTAGAGCTGGGCGTGGTCACATATGTCTTTAATCCCAGCATTCAAGGCCGAGGCAGACAAATCTCTGTGCATTTGAGGACAGCCAGCTCTACATGTGGAGCTCCAGTTCAGAGCTACATAGAGACACCCTACTAATACTAATACTAATACTAATACTAATACTAATACTAATACTAATACTAATACTAATACTAATACTAATGAGGCAAAATGGCACAGCCAGGAGCTGGGACTTAGCGCAACCAAGAGTGGAGTGTAACTATGGGTCCACCCTGACATGGTGTCATCTAGACAAGCCAAGATCAAGAGGGAGAGACAAAGCAAGCTCAGGCTCTGGAGGCTCCAGGTGGAGCGAATTCTGTTACCCAGGAGCTAATAGAGGCTGAGGTAGAACCCTTCCCATGTCCATGCCTGTTTTCTCCCCAGGAAAGCTATCGGAAGGACTGACTGGAACACTGTTATCTGCGACTATATAATCTTATCACTCATCACAACTTGATGGGTGCTTCTCCTTGAAAAACAGGTACACAGACAAGGGCTTCAAAACCCTCCGAGGGGAGAAAGCCAAGAGCAGCGTACTCACGACCAGGGGGGCGGCTCAGTGGGTAACAGCACTTACTGCTAAACTTGATGACCTGAGTTTGCTCTGGGGGCCCACTTGGTGGAGAGAAATGACTCCTACCCTTTGTCCTCTGACCTCTACGTAGTCAATGCTCTGTGTACATGCCCCTCCCCCACACTCACATTCTCACTAATAATAAACAAGTGAGCTACCTACTCATTGGGTAGCCTGGGGTTATCAGGAGCAATGGTGTGGAATGGGAGGGTAGAGTGGGGACTGTTAGGGTACAGAACCACTCCAAAGTTGCTGCACAGGGAAGTGACTGAGAAGCGAACCCCTCTTTGCAGCCCTAACTCCACTGTCCATCTCTAAAAGGCTACAGTGCCAGGGCTGACGCTGGCCTGGCAAGGCTGGCATAGCAGAACAGATTGAAAGTGGGCAGCCCCTCAGGGACTAATTCATTTTTACTGTAATTTAGATAGAGGCTTTGTTGAAGTTGAATTTAAATGTCCTCCTGGATCTTGAAATGAGGTAAATTATATTTTACTTTATTGTGTGTGTCACATACAAAATAAGAAAATAAGCAAATGCAATAACCTTTCTTTTATTTTCTTTTAAATGAGCATACTTTCTTCAACAGAAGATGGGGGTAGGGGACTTGGGCCAGTCACCTTACCTAACCACAGGGAGGGGCACAAGGTAGCTTCTCCCCATGTTATACCCTGGACATCAGAGCCTTGGAGACTTGTCTAGGCACAGCCCCTGAGCAGTATGCAAAGCCATCTATTACCCAACAGCAGCGGCCTTCAGCAGCCATGCAGCTCAAGGGCAGGTGTCAGCTAAGGGGCAGGTGGCACGGCTCTCGAGGGGCCAGTGAAGACTTACTCTGTCCTCGACAGCAGCGGCCTTCAGGAGCCATGCCACCTGGACCTGGCCCATTCTGACAGTCCTGGAGGTGGAAAAGGTTACATCCCTATGGACACTGCACTGACTCCCTGATGGGGAGCACTCCTGCAGTCCCCATTAGTGGGATTCGGCCTAGGTGTACATCCCAGACCGTGCTCACAGCTCCAGTTTTCTCTCTCCTCGTCCTTCTTGCTGTCCAGGCTGTCCACCCTGACCTTGCTAGTCAGCTCCAAGTTCCCAGGGTCCCTTGCTAGGGACCACAGAATGATCTCTGCTGTAAAAAACTAAGACTAACCACAGACTTGAAGGCTGTACTGCCCCCACCTCCCCCCCCCCCCGCCCTGGCTAGGTGCCTAGAGGGGTGGGTGTCAGTGAGGAGACTGCTGGCTTGGCACCTAGGGACTGCACAACAATGCTATCTAGGTTTCTGACTCTGTCTGTTCATTAAAAAGCAAGAATATCCAAAAGAAATGGGGTTTCTGGTCAAATCCCAACATTGGGCTCATGGAAAATGTAAGAGATTTAGAATCTGTGAGGATTTAGGTTTGTTATTCAACAGCTGCTGCTGTTATTGATGTTATTGATATTGATATCCTGGAACTGGAAGAGACAGAGATAACCCTCTGATTGGGCCTGGGGCTACCAGCTAAGACAAAGCAAGGTCCACAGAGGGGTAGTGACTTCTAGGTTCCTGGGGGCTCTGCTACCCTGGAGGTTGCAGATGGCCATGGAAACAGGGCTGGTTGGGAATTTTAATAGGTCAAGGAGGATCCCACTCAAGACAAGCTTCCTCTGGCCACAGCTATCTGTTCAAAGGACTGATCAAGTACACCCTACTTCTGGGGAAGGCCAGGCAGCTGAGGAGCTTTTTTTTTAAACCTTCTATTTTCAAGTGACTTTGGTCTGATTTTGCTTTTCTTCATCTGGAGGAGGGGTCTCTGTCTCTCTGTGCTGGAGCCATACAGTACACAGCATATAGGCTCTAGGAACATTTCCAACAAGGGACTGAGTCTCTAAAACCTGGCTTGGTGGCATAATGGTGAAACTCATGTTTGAACAGAAGGTGCTCAAAACAAAATAAAACATCCAGACAGACAGATTGCTCTGTCTTCAAATGGTCCTGTATATGCAGGTTGTATAGGAAGGAATGGGTCCTTCCTATCCTTGGAGCAGGGTGCAGGGGGTTCTACTGAGATGCAGGCCTCAGAAGCATGCCTGGCTGTTAGTTCTCTTATCAAACCCTCACTGACTGTCAAAGAAGAGATCGGTAGTCAGCTCCTGATAGGCAGTCAGATTAAAGACATAAAGGAGAAGAGTGTTCACATGAGTGAAATTATCACAGAGCCCACTGCAATAGAGCCCACTGCATCAAGCTCAGCCATTTAAGACGTTTGCTGAATGCAAACACCGACCCAGCACACAGGAGCTCCACGAGTGTTACAGGTACAAAGACTCAGCAGAGAATGCCTTACTCAGATAGGGCTATGTCTAAGATGGCCAACACCAGCCTTTAAAATACAGCTGTAAGCTGGGCTCTGAACCCACCTGACTGGTCTCTGTAGTTTGCCATTCCCTGTGGATGGTGGCTTTCAGAGAAGTTACTACCTGCATTTTCAGTGTGTGTGTCAGAACCATGTTCGGCTCTCACAGCTCTTCTAGGAAGAGCCTACAATAGCTGACTTCGGTTCACGGATAAGGAAGCCAGCCATCTTGCCGCCAGTCCTACCTTTCTAATGTTGAACAGCAGCCTTTTCTTAAATCTTAAAGAAAGCATGTGTATGAACATTTTGCCTGCAGGTATATATGTGCACCACATGTATGCAGTATCCTCAGCAGAAGAAGCCATTGGGTCCCCGGGAACTGGGGCTACTGATGGTTGTATGGATGCTGAGAAAGAAACTCAGTCCTCTACAGCGAGAGCAGCAAGTATTCTTGACTGCTGAGCCATCTCTCCAGCATCCCCCACCTTAAACACTAATACATAAGCACTGTGCGTGTGTCTCTCTCTGTGTCCATCCCCCACTCGTGTGTGTGTGTGTGTGTCACAGTGATCACGGGGAGCTTGAGGACAACCTCCAGGCATCATATCTCCCTCCCACCGTGTTCCCACCAGGGTTTCTCTTAAGCTTGCTATAGTGTGAGCTAGCCTAACTGGCTTGTGAGCTTACAGAAATCCTTCAGTCTCTGCCTTACATCCACAGGTGACAGGGAAGATGGCTGGTGTTCCATCTCTTGGAGCGGTTCTGTGTGAGCCAGCCAGGATGCGCGTTCATCTCCTACTAAGGCCTGGGCTTTGTTGGGGAAGGTAAAATCACTTCCTAAGAGAGGCCCCCTGGGATGCACACACTTTGGAAGTGTTGATCAGACAGGAAAACAGACTTTGCCTTTGGATGATGGACACAGAAACCTAAAAGCACCATTGATCCCATCTAAGCATGGCTGGAGTCCTAAGTACTAAATGTAAGAAAATACAATAGACAAAAATGAAGCCACCAGCATGGCCACCACAGTAACTGCATGGTCAGCTAACTATCTCGAAGAATCCTGAGAACCAGAGACCAGGGATGGAGACAGGTTGGTTAAAACAGTGTGTATGTATGTGTGTGTGTGGGGGGGGGGGGGGGCGCTCAGTTGGTAACACCTCACGCAGGACCTAACTTCAATCTCCAGAACCCACATAAAAGCCAGGCTGGCAAGATGGCTCCAACAAGTAAAAGCACTTGCTGTACAACCTCAATGACCTGGATTTGATGCCTGGAGCCCAGAGTGAAAGGAGAGAGGTGACCTCTGAAACTGTCCTATACCTCCACCTGCATGTACCCAGAGGCACGAGCACACTCACACCCATACACACTCATTGAAAATATAACAACAACAACAACAATAAAAACCAGGTGCAACAACAACAACAATAATAAAAACCAGGTGCAGTGGCACTTTCAGTCACAGGACTAGGGAGATGCTGGCAGGCATCTTGTCAGCCAGCATAGACTACCGGTCAAGTTCCAGGCCAGTGAGAGATTCTGCCTCAAAATTAAAGGTGTACTTGAGGACACCTAAGGCTGATTTGCCTACACATTTATATGTGCACATACGTAAGTGTCAGAGAGAGGGAGAGAGGGGGGGAGAGAGAGAGAGATATGAAGAATTTTCAAGAAAAATAAAAACCAAACCCCAAACCTAAACATACAGGTGCTCCCGAGCTGCCCCTGGGCATGTGGCAGTCTGAGCTGCAGGAGGAAGTGGCAAGGGTATAGAGTCAAGGTGAGCCCAGACATGCAAAGCAGAGAGAGCCTGCCAACAGACCTCAGAACACTATGTCCTGCTGGCACCCTCCGGTCACTGTGATGGCAGTGTGGCACCTTCTGGTTACAGGACTCCCATGCCGACAGAATACTGGGAAATGTATCTGAAACAGGAGATCTTTTCACGCTTTTCCTGGGCAATTTAAGAGAACCTCATGCTTACTAAACCATATTCAAGGAAAAGAAAAATAAAATAGTGAATTTTAACTTATATTTAAGAGTCCACTGTAAAGGTTTTCAATATCTAAACTGGATGCCCAGTTTAAAGAGATAGCTTCTGGCTGGATAGTAAGTACTCAAACATCACATTAGCTTAGTTAATTAAATGTTCAATAATAATAAAAAAAATACGTGTATGGCATTTTGCCTACACATATGCATGTGTACCACGCCACGCCTAGGGCCCCACAGGCCAGAAGAGGGTCACAGATCCCCTGGCACAGAAACTGCAGATGGTTGAGAGCTGTTATATAGATGCTACGTGTCTAACCTGTGTCATCTGGAAGAGCAGCCAAGTCTCTTAACCACAGAGCCATCTTTCCAGCCCCTTTAGTTCACTTTAATCTCATTTTAAGCCTGTCTTTTGTCACCAAATAGCCACTACCACCTTTCAGGTGTGGCTAACTTTTTGACATTGCCATATTTAACACTTTTATCTACAAAGCGCATGCTTGAGAATGGCACAGTTGAGTTTTAAAGAAGAGTGAGGTGCAGCAGGTAGAGGTGCTTGCTGAAGCTTGATGGTCTGAGTTTGAACCACTGGATTCTACATGAGAGAAGGAAAGGAACTGATTTCCAATTAGCTGTCCTCCGTCTCCAATATGTGCATCATACACAGGTGTATACACAGAACATAGTATAACTAAAGAAAAACATCACACACACACACACACACACACACGCATGCACGCACACGTGTGTGCCTCTTCCAGTCTTTTAAGTAAGCTTACAATTTTGTGTGAATTACACTGCATTTATAGCTAGTCTGGAATCCAAACTACTGGTTGGACACACCTGAATCCTAGTTCACTTCAATTTTTCATCATTGATTTTAAGGACAAGTGTTGTAAGGAGCAGCGGGCTGCATTCCGAGCGCCCAGCCGCCTGCAAGGTTAGCTTTACCCGAAATAATTACACGGAAACTGTATTCTTTTAAACACTGCCTGGCCCATTAATTCCAGCCTCTTATTGGCTAGCTCTTACATATTGATCTAACCCATTTCTAATATTCTGTGTAGCACCACAAGATTTTAACCTGCGTCTATCTGGAGTGGGAGAATCATGGCGACTGCCTGACTCGGCTTCTTTCTCCCAGCATTCTGTTCTGTTTTCTCCACCTACCTAATTTTCTGTCCTATCAAAGGGCCAAGGCAGTCTCTTTATTTAACCAATGAAATTAACACAAAACAGAAGACTCTCCCCCATCAGACAAGCTATTCAAAAAACAAAGTTGTTGCAAGATAGTTTGTCCCTCCTAAGAGAGCCAAGGCCTGGTCCATACTTGTTCTGCTTTGAACTACTGGGCAGGCTTTTTGGGCCCTTTCTTCTTCATCTGGGAACAATGAAGTTGACCATACGAGCCTGTCTGCTTTACACGCTCAAGTGAGCTGCTGTAAGCGGAGCACCTTCTGCTCAAACGTGAGTGTCACCATCATGCCACCGAGCCAGGTTTTAGAGACTCAGTCCCTTATTGGAAATGTTCCTAGAGCCTATATGCTGTGTACTGTATGGCCCCAGCAGAGAGAGACAGACCCCTCCTCCAGATGACAATCTGAGGAGGTCAAAGCAGCAACGGCCCAAGCAGCCAATCCATGGCCAGGAGGAAAACTACCCTCAGGGTCTCATTCCCTTGCTGGTATAAGAACTGCCCTACTTAAGTCCTCATCCAGAGCATTCTCACAATAGTTATGCAGAACCAAGAGGCTGCACTGGACAAGCGGTCATGGCTTGGCAGGCTCATACCTACTCTTTGTCATCTTGAGTTTGCTCCAGTTCTAAGTCCACCATTCTGGTTTCCACGTGTCTGTTGATGGAGGTTGTTACTGGATTTACTTGTGTGCGAGTGCACACAGGCCAGAGGGCCATCTCTGCTGTCAATTCTCATGAGCTGTCCATCTTTTCTCCCCTCCTCCCTCTTTCCCGAGACAGGATCTCGTTTGCTCCAGCTTTCTGAGTAGGCTAGCAATGCCATGGATATACCTGTCTCCTTCTACCCAGTACTGGGTTATCTGCTTTTAATGTGGATTCTGGAGATGGCTTAGGTACTCATCCTTGTATAACAGACACTTTCCCAAGTAATTAGGCCATGTATCCAGCCCTGGACTAGACTCTGGAGGTCTCTAGCCTATCCACAGAGTAGAAATCACAGGGGCTCAACACACCACCAAGTAACTGGCCAGTGACTGCTGAGAGCCCATCATCTATACCACATGTACGAGGCACAGAGATATAGCCTGCCTGCTCTCTTGAGGACAGTGGAGATGCTGGGACCTGGGAACCACAGGGGCACTTTATAAGCATTTTATAGTTGCAGTTCCTCAGCTCTGATGTCAGCAGTAGGAACCTTACTCCATACAACCCAGGTCAGTTCACAAGCTTCAACATTCGTTTTGGGTTCTGCCCTCCTCCACCCAGTCCTGTTGTGCATGGTCACAGGGCTAACCAACCTCTTTGTGGGAGTCTTTGTGGGCTTCCAGGGTCTTCATGATCGTCAGTTCTGCGTAGTTTTTGAATCTTGCTGGTTGGTTTCTCAGAATCTCCCGTAAAACTCTTAGTGCCAGAGCTCGAATGGAATGCTAGGTGTGAGGGGAAAAGAAATGTCACCGAACAGTACGTGCCCTTGTCCATGCCTACAGCATGCATGGGCCTACAGGCTAAACCTGTTCCAGGTGGCCTGGCCTCTTTTGGGCCCCTCTCCATGGATAACAAGTCTACTCAACACGTGTTTCCTAGACAGTCAACCTCAAGAGGGTAGGCACTGATGCACGGTGTCATCTTCAGGACCCACCACACGGAGAGGTTGGCAAAGGCTTCTAGAATGAACACTGTACTGCAGACCTAAGTTCAAGGTCAGTTCTCTAGATGTTCTAGACTTAATGGAAGCTTGGGCTCCTGAGTCACCTTTCTGTGAGACACGCATAGGGATCCTGTCATGGACAGAGGCCTGCCAGACTGTGAACTCTCTGAGGTCTGCTGGAGACCTGCGTCTGTTCCTGACCTTCTGGGTGATGAGGTCACCCATGCAACAGGCCTCAAGCTGTTAAGGCCCAAGTCATGTGTCTGGAGAAAAGCCATTCCAAACAGACGCCTAATCTCAAGAAGAGAGAGCGGAGTTTACTGCAAACAGAGCCAAGAAGCACATCCTGATTCCTTGTCACTCAACTGTGCACTGTGCAAACGCACACAGAAAGCACCTGCCCTCCGTGTGACATCACCCCATCTCCCCGCAGAGCTCAGCCAAGTGTAACTGCCTCCATAGGCAGCAGGACTTTGAAGAAAAGTTAGTGTGGGCCTTTCGTTAACATTCCTAATCTTTACTTACACCTAAACCAGACCTTTGACCCTGAGAGTCAGAAAACAATTCCAGGGCAACATTTACTGCTTCTCCTTCCCCCACTCCCTGCTGCCATCAGTCACCACCTCTGTGACCCTGGGTCTGGCCTATGACCTCACAATGTGCTAGCTTCTTGGAACTCCTCTCAGCTGTGTCTGCTAGGCCATGCAAAACCAATGTGGAAAGATGGACCATTACTTAGGAAGCTTAATCCCAGCTGTTCCCTCCCAATTCTGTGCTGTGAGCCTGCTCCACAGGTTGGACGCAAGACTGGGACTGGATCACCTCCCTCAACTGTACTCACCTCCACTGATGTTAGCAACTAAGTATATCAGGGGTGGTCACAGCCCATGCATGCTACAAAGCCTGGTCTGTCACGTTCAAATGTGCCAGCACAAAGGTTTTGTTTTATAACTATGAATACACCATGGAAACCTGTTGTCTGCCATGCTAACATTAGTTCTAACACAGGCACAGGGTGAATTAAGATGGAATTTCATGAAATGCAACACTTAATAAGGCCTTTTAAAAAATAAGCTCTGGATAGGCAAGACGGCTCAATGACCTGAGTTTAATCCCAAAAACTCACATGGAGGCAGGAAAGAAGTGACCCCTAAACATTGTCTTCTGACCTCCACACATGTACTGTGTGACCACATAAATTAGGTTTTTTTGTTTTGTTTTGTTTTGTTTTCTGAGACAGAGTTTCTCTGTGTAGCCCTTAGTGTCCTGGAACTCTCTACAGACCAGGCTGGCCTCAAACTCACAGAGATGCACCTGCCTCTGCCTCCCAAGTGCTGGGATTAAAGGAGTGCACCACCATCACCTGGCAAATTAGTTAAAAAATGTGGAAATAAACTTCTCTATTACCTTATTTCACATGAGATAAAAGTGAAACTCACGCAGAGATGAAGCCTGGCAGGCTATCGTCTACACTAAAGGGTTTGGGCACCTCCTGTGTAAAGTATCTAGGCTCAGGAAGGGTACACACAGTGACAGGGAGACCGGGGTCTGCACATAAGTCAGGCGCAGACACCACAGAGGAGAGCTCTCAGCCCTGCTCAGGAAAGGCATCATGCAGAAGGGGCGTGAGAGTGCTTACGTCCTTGTCCCCTAGAGTTTCCAGCAGCAGCAGCAGGATGGTCTTGAAGTGCTCCTCCCACACGCCCAGGCTGTCCTCCCTGGTGATCTTGAGCAGCTCCAGCAGCGCACCCTTCCGCTCCTCCACACGCTCGTTGTGGTTGGATAGCTCTTTCAGCAAGTCAGCCACCAGGTCCGAGTGGTCAATGGGCACTGGGGAGAAACACGTGCAACCTCAGGGACGAGGGCCATGGGTTCCTGCCATGTTCTTTCCTACCACGACTCTGAGTGATGGGTGCTATGCGTTCCCCTCCTCCTCTGCCCTGCCTGGCTGTGTACTCCTGATGTTCTTACCATGCTGTGAGAACAGAGTGCCAGGCCAGCTGCACAATGCCAGTGTGCTGTGTGTCCTCCCTTCTTTCCATCCTCCCCTTTCTATTTTTACACAGAGGTTAAAAAAAAAAATCCAAGTGCTTAAGCCCCATCTTTTCCCAACTCTCTTCTACTTCCACAGTCTTGAGCCAGGCTTCCTACTGGACAGTCTCCTGCCGGCAGGAGACCCACTCTGTGCACAAATTGGATTCCCCCAAGGCGCTCCCATCCTCTTACTAACATCTGTTCCATTCCAAACGCAAACATTCCCTCAAGACTGTCACGTTGACTAGTATCTGGTCCATTCTTGGATGTGCAGGGCTTGGGAACCAACACAGTACTGATGCCAATCAAAGTGACTGGAATGGATGCCATCCAAAGACTGGAAAGCTTGCTCACCTCTACTCGCATGGGTACCAGCAGGGTCTGAACTACATCAGATGGCCTGAAGGTCCCTCTCGCCCTGTTCATGCTCACTGAGAACCCTCAACCCTGAAAACTCCACTCTCAACAGGGAGCATGGGAACCAGCTGTGGAGACAAGCCACGACCAGCACTCTCCTGAGGCACATTTGCAAACTTCTTTAGCTTCTGAGATCAGGGGGTGAGCACACAGGAAGTTCAAGACCCTGTACACTTGCCATTTCCCCTTGCCACCCCTCCTTTCTCCATAAGCTTTCAGTGCACAAGCAGTGAATAAGAAAGAACTGACATTCCAATCTCTGGGCACGAGTAATAAAGGGGAAGTGGTGAAACAACCCCACATGCAAGGGAAAAATCACCCACTTCTCCAGAAAGCCTGGGTCACAGCAAGCACCGACCACCCCAGGCTGGAAGCAGGGCTGGCACTTGGCAAATCCAGGGGAACGACAGTTCCAGGGCTCTTTTCTGACCACTAATGCCCCTTCTGTCTGAGCACCTGCAGAACTGTCTTTTGCCACAGCACTGCACAGCGCCAGGCCCTTCTGCTTTCTGTGCCTTGAACCTGCCCCCTGCCTCATGCATCAGCCCCCTGCCTCATGTGGCAGCCCCCTCCAAAGTGTGCTCATTCTGAGTCTGTAACCCACAGGCTGGAGCATTCATGCCAGGAAGTGTGCCTTCCTTTCCTTCCAGCAGAACAAGCTGATTATTCCATGATTACAGAAAGTACTCAAGCAGTCATTAATTATTTAGAATTATAATTCACATAATTCTCCACTCTAACTCTATTTAAACAAAACAGATCTACCATAAGCTGCAAAGTCACACGGAATTGCAATAGAACAAAGCAGGTGGATGTAAGCAGTGACGTGGGAAAAGAAAAACTCAAGACCATCAGACCCAGACAGAGTCACTCACTGGCCGTCTGCCAGTGGACACTGGTCTTGGATTTTGCTTTGGTCGTGCAGATTGAATCCAGGGCCTCACATGTGCTAAGCACAACTCAATCATTGAGCCACATTCTCCGTCTCTGGATACTGGTCTTGACGTGACTCAGAAGAAATCCCCAGACACATCCCTAAGTTATTTTTTTGGGGCAAGTATCTTAATCTTTCTGAATCTATTTGCTAACCAGTAAAATGAGAACAACAGTTTCTAATTTCAGGAGCTAATGGGCATATGTGTCTCAGCAAAGCACCAAGCATGAGATAGGCAAGTAACTACCATCAGATGCCCTGCCTACTTCCTCTGGCACAGCAGGGCACAGCCTGAGAAGACCCTGGGTGCCACACTACTTAAGAGTGCATGGCTTTGGGACCTCACCTTCACGGCTAAGAGAGCTGGGGCAGTGTGGGCCAAGGTCTTCACAGACAGCAACTATTAGTGCCTGGGCCCTGCTGCACGTCCTGGTCAACCACTCCCCTCAGGGAGCATTTCAGGAAGCCCCAGGAGCAGAGACTTCATGGACAGACTGCAGGCTCTCAGAGGGTAAAAATAAATAGGCTTCTACTCACAGGGGGCTTCTCAGGACTAAGCACATAGCAGGGACTCAATAGGCAGTTCTGAGCAAATGAGGGACCAGGAGACCCCATGTTTCTGTTTGTGTCCGACTGGACCACAGGCAGGGTGACTGAGGGAAGGTGTAGGGGACATGAAGAGGTGGGCAAGCAGACAGACCATCTCGGAGCTGCTCCATGTCGTCGTCAAACACCGCCTCCTTCAGCGCCGTCTTGTCGTAGGTGTTGATGGTGTCCGAGTAGGGATACGGGTTATACTCCCGTGCTCGTGGCCCCGGGAAGGCACGTGGAGGCTGCGTGTTGAGCAGGGAGGTCTTGTTGTCCAAAGCCATCCTGCCTCCTTCCACCTCACCACCTCCCCGGCCCTCGGTGGCAGGTGAGGCTGCTCCCCCATCTCTGGACACCTGGAACACAGCACACAGTCACTCAGGGACCTCCTGACACACCTGCTCATTTGTCTGTCTTCCATCCCTCCTTCCCTCCCCTCCTCTTTCTTTCTCTCTCTTCTTTCCCTCCCTTTGCCTCTTTTTGTCACAGGGTCTCACTATGTAGTTCTGGCTAGCCTGGAATTCACTATATAGATCAGTCTGGCCTTGAACTCAGAGACTCACATAGCAGGCTGTCTTTCCAGTGCTAGGATTAAAGGCATGTGCTACCACACTCAGCCCACACTTTTTCTTTGATGCTTAGGAATTTCTTAGAGGGGTCAGGCGTTTCCATTTGCAAGCTGGCCACTGACCGAACAACAGCTATTAAGATTTAATTTTACTACAAAAAAGTATATATGTGTGTCTGTCTGTCTGTACCCACAGAGGCCTGATGAGGGTGCTCTTCTAGAAGTTATAAGTAGTTGTGAGCTGCCTGATATAGGTGTTGGGAACTGAACTCTGGGAGCACAGCAAGAGCTCTTAAGCATGGAGCCATCTGTCCAGCTCCGGGCTATTGGTTTTCCATCTGAACAGAACATTCCTCCGTCTGCATGTGTATTTAGCCTATTTTTCTTGTTTGGTGATTCACTGTACTCACAAGGTTTCTGAAGGAAACTGCCATGCGGTCTCAAGAGCCCCTGGAAATGGAGGAGTATGTCCTTCATTGTCCCATGCTTGAGAAGCCTGCTTCAGACCACGGTGGCCTCTGGCTCTGATGCCAATAGCAGGGACTTCTCAATGACACCTTAATAATAAACTCCTCTATGGAGAAAGCTCAAGTACTGCTCAGAGTCTAGAGCAGCCTAAATATCCACAAATCAGCCCCTTGATTCTTAATTTTTTTTTTTTGAGATAATAATGAAGGTTAGCCAGATTATCCTAAAATTACCTCTAACCTTGAGAGACATAGTAAGTGTCTCCCAGGCCACAACCACTCTCCATTCTTTGAATACCTAGTACTGAACTTTTTTCTCCTACGTCTGTCTTCACAGTGGTCTTTCAATGGTCTCGGGCAGGTTTATGATAGTTTTGCACTGGCTAGTTTTATGCCAACTTGACACAATCTAGAGTCATCTGGGAAGAGGGAACCTCGACTGAAAACAAAAGGACCCCTAGAAGATTGGCCTGCGGGCAAGCCTGCGGTGAACTTCTTAATAATTCATGTAGGGCCACCTCTGGGCTGGTGGCCCTGAGTATTATAAGAAGGCAGGCTGAGCCAGCCATGAGAAGTAAGTCAGTAAGCAGCACTCCGCCATGGCCTCTGCATCAGCTGGCTTCCCTGACTTCCCAGACTGTGACATGAACTGCGAGCAGAAACAAACCTTTTCCTCCTCGAGCTACTTCTGCTCAAGGTGTCTTATCAGAGCAATAGAAATGCAACCAAGACCCAGTATTAGACCTTCACCTTGGCCATATTGCCTGGGCAGCCCCTACAGGACAGCACTACGGGGACAAATCTGGGCTAAGTGCTGGCAGTGGGCTGCCTGTTTCCTCACCTGGACATGAGTCCCAGGAATCTGGAACATACTGGTGATGTTTTGTGCTGCTAACAAGATACAACTCTTACTCTCTGTTTATATGGGTTTAAAAGTTGTGGTAAATACACATACCCTATCATTTCAACCATCCATAATCATATGGTTCAGTGACATTATATACATTCACTATTTTGTGTAACCACCAACATCATGTATACTCCAGTCTTTCTCATGGTCCCTTCTTCCCCCTAAACCTACACCCAATAAATAACACTCCTCCTGCCCCACAAACCTTGATTCTATTCTCTACTAATCTGCCTATGCTAGGCATCTCAGGCAAAGGAAATAAAAGCATACTAGCCCCTCTGCAGCTGGCTTATTTCACCTGGCAGTATGCACTTAAAGTTCTTCTAGGGTCTAGCATGGCTCAGACGCCTGCCCTTTGGAAGGCTGCTTGTCACCTCTGCACCTGCTATTATTTTAACACCACAGTAGAAGACGCTGTCACCAGGGAGTTCAGTGTGGGAAAGCCTCAAGTCTGCTGACATAGTTGTCCGCTGGCCCGGGATACTCACGATATCACAGTCCTTCTTGCCATCTCGCTTAATCGGCTCGTTTAGGTCTTCTTGGCTTCGGAAGCTGAACTTTTCGATGGCTTCTGTAACACCACGCAAAGAGCTGTAGATTTCTTCAGAGTTCAGGTTTTCTGTATCATAGTCCAGCATGCTATGATTTAAAAGAAAAAAAAAACCAGTTTTTGAAAAACTGAGGTGTGCATAAAACCAAGACATGGGCCTAAATGATTTAGTAATTTAGAGTAAGACTAATTGTACTTGGGGTCTTTGGTTAGTTGGGATGGGAAGGGGACAGCTATTGTCAGGGCACAGCCACTGTCCACCTTCCAGTCAGAGCTGCCCCAGACATATCACACAGCACCGGGAGCCAGTGAGAGACGACAAAAGCACAAGAATGGGAGAACTCAGGAGTGACACTGGTGACGGACGCACAGGTGATGACGGTGGAAAATAACGTTCTCATCCTGGAGATGGAAAAGGTAGTTTGGTTGTTACTGGTCTCAAATGTACAAACTCTAGAGGAACAGGCACATGGAAATAAGCTCGGATCACAGAGAGACTTTACAAGACTGGGCTATGCACCCCAGAATCCAATCCAGAGAAATAATTAAGACTCTCCCTCAAAAAACATAAGACACCAGCTTGGGAGTCAGAGTTGGATCTACCCTCACCAGGTTCCTGGGGCTCCACTTCCCACTGGTCTAGCCCAGGAGCTTGCTGGAAATATGAAATTCTTTTTTAAAGCAAATCTTAAAGAGATGAGCCACCTTCCTGGATGAGCATGTAAGAACACTTCTAGAAACAACACTAACCCTTCATGGGAAATGATGCCAACTGCTGTCCTTCGGGACACTAATAATAAGACATGGAACAGAAACGGTCTGAAAAAAGAAAAAAGAAAAGCCTTTTGGTGTCCTGTAGTTTGTCGGCAAATGCTCTTTAGATGTGTGAGAAGAGGCTGACCAGAGGGTCACACCTCTCCTCACTGAGAGTTAGAGACCACGAAGCACAGGACGGGCAGACAACAGTGAGAGCAGAGCATGGTGGGACAATCGACTAAGGACAGTTTAAACACTGCTTGCTAGAAGACAGCATTTGTAGGAGCTTAAACGAGACTGTCTCCCAGAAGCTCTGGTATTTGAATAAATGGCCCACAGTTTGTCAGGAGGTGTTGTGGCCTTACTGGAGGAACTGTATCACTGGCTATGGGCCTTGAGAATCAAAGTCTTCCTTCCTTCCAGTTTGTCCTCTGCAGCAGGCCTGCCTCTGCAGATGTGTACTCAGTCTCCTGCTCCTGCGCCATGCTTTCCTGCTATGATGGACTCCTCTCCCTCTGGAGCTGTAAACCCATATAAACTTTCTTCTAGCTCCCTTGGTCATGGCATTTCATCATAGCAACAGAAAGTAACTAAAACAGAAGTTGGTGCCAGAGCTGGGCTGTCATGCTGAGACTCGTGCTACATGGGGGGAGGGGGGACTGTAGCAGGTAAGGAGAGCCCCTGCTCCGCACAGAGACGAGAAGGATGCCCTCAGTCAAGACCCACCCAGATCAGTGTCCAGGGTGTGAAACAAAGTCTAAGGAGTTTTCTGCTTCTACAAAGCAACTGTGCTGAACTAGGTAAGCATGTCCATGCGATACTGGATGAAGGAGGCGAGGGGAAAGGGCTGGAGAGTCTTCCTGCAGTCTCAGAGAGCCACCGAAGACAGAGTTTGGCGGGCAGTCCCTACATGGATGCCTCGGGAAGGCAAGGGGCTCTGAGATGCCACTCTGGGAAGTTGTAAAACTGCACAGTGGGCAGAATCAGTCTAAGGAAGAGAAATACATCACAGGCAGCAAGGCCGTAGAGGCAAAGCCATCCAAGTCCTTTGACATGAAAACCCCAAACACGGACATAAGAGTTAGAGGATTCAGCATTTGCTCTGATGGTTTCAGTCTCATTTTGGTTCAGTATTTTTTAACTGTTCCTTTCTCCTGGAATGGTAGTATCTCTTCTGTGCCATTATATATTAGAAATGTTTACCTTGTCTTGGTTTTACAGGGGGCTACAATTAAGAGATTGCTACAGTCTCTGAAGAGACATTGGGCTTTATGAAGGACTATGAGAACTTTTGAAGCTGGACTAAGTACATTTTGTATCATCATATGGCAACAAGCCTATAAGGGCCAGGGAGTGGAATTTAGTAGTTTAAATGAGAATGTCCCTCATCAGCTCTGATATTTGGACATTTGATCCCCAGTTAGTAGCACTGCTTGGAGGTTTAGAAGTTGTGTTCTTCTTGAAAAAAGTACATCACTAGGGGGCAGGCTAGTCTTGCACTAGTCATGAAGTTAGTCTGCTTCATGCTTATGGTTTGAAGATGTGAGCTCTCAGCTTCCTGCCGCCATGACTGTTACTTGCTTCCATGCTTCCTCTGCCACGATCCCTTTGGAACCACAAGCCCAAATTAACTCTTCTTTCTCTAAGTGTCTCGGTTATGATATTTTATCACAGCAATTAAAAGGTAACTAACACAGTATCAAGAAAGGATGAGATGCTGTAAGCTAATTTCACATACAGAAAGTCCTGAGCAAGCTGAGGAGCTGGTGCCCTTGGCAACCCTTGGCTGTGCAGGAACAAGCAAGCAGCATTGCCAGTTCTTCCATGGTGAGATCCGTTCCAATGGCAACACTGCCAAGCCATGCCCGGCACAAGAAGTAAATTTCCTTCAAGTTAAATATAATCAGAATTGACTAAGCTCCTCCCCCGGGGCATGTCACCGAGTGGCCAGGTCTCTGCCTGCTGGAGGGTGTTTTCTAAGGCTGGCCACAGCAACAGTCCTGCGTTCACTCCCGTGGGTAGAAGCTACTAGCCTAGCACTGCACAACTGGTCCAGACAGAATCCTTCTTTCCGGGTAAGCGGAAGAAAGCACACACACATCAGCCGTGTTAGGAGAGTTCAGACAACACACGCCAACTCAAAGACTGGCCTTGGCACTCAGCGAAAAGAAACACGAACCCTGAACACATCTGCAGCTGAAACCCAATGTGTGCACCCATGAGAACTTTTTGCTTTTTGTTTTTCAGGACAGGGTTTCTCTGTAGCTTTGGAACCTGTCCTGGAACTAGATCAGGCTGGCCTAGAACTCACAGAGATTTGTCTGTCTCTGCCTCCCGAATGCTGGAATTTAAGGGCATGCACCACCACCGGCCAATTTCTTTTTCTTTTTTTTTTTTTTTTTTTGGGAGAGGTTAATTTAGAACATTCTCAGTTCACAGGCTGTCCCCACGGCAACTCCCCGGAAGTGTTGAAAGCACGACTGGAGAGGGGTCCATGTCACTTTCCTTGGCACTCTGCAACTCCAGCTTACCTTCATAAGTGTTTATACATCTGACCAGTACACTGTTTTTATATAGAAAGACTGAGTATTATGACTCAAATAAATATATATACAAGATGTAAAAGAATGCCTTAAGTACTTTAAATCACAACAACCAAAGATAATAGCATAGCCCATGCAAAAGAAAAATAAACCAACGATTGAAAGAGTGATGGAAGGACAAGAGGTGGTCTGGAGGGATGTTCAATCTTTTACGGTATGTCACAATATTATTTTCCATTTGTTGCTTCAGAGAATGTTGGCTTTCAGATAAATTCACCCCATGATTTTCTACCCAAACGCCCTTAAATTTTTTCATTTAAGTTCAAATGACTGTGCCATCACAATGGCCTCTTTTAAAGATAAGAAAATGAAGGCTCTGCCAGCTGTTGCTCTCCCTTCTCCCTGACTCCAGCTGCCAACTGGGAGCAGCGCGTGTCCATACCCACTGCGGCCATCCCCGAAGGTCACCTGTTCAGGTGCCCTCAGAGTGAAGCCGGCATCATGAGTGCGAGGTGTGAGCGACCACGCTTTCCAGTGACGGGCATCATTCTCATTTGCTTTTTCCAGGGTATCTACGGCTCAGTCCTTTCTAAGATCAATACCCTTTGAGCCTTCACTTCTTAGGGAAAATAGAATTTCCCAGGAAGGCGGTCATCGGGAAGTAGGTTGGACAAACAACCCTAGAACTATTTTTTAAAAACTTTTTAAAAATATTTATTTATTATGTATACAATATTCTGTCTGTGTGCATGTCTGCAGGTCAGAAGAGAGCACCAGACCTCTTTACAGATGGTTGTGAGCCACCATGTGGTTGCTGGGAATTGAACTCAGGACCTTTGGAAGAGCAGGCAATGCCCTTAACCACTGAGCCACCTCTCTAGCCCCTTAAAAAGACTTTTTAAAAAAAAATTTTGAGTATGTATATGCATGTGTGTGTGTATACATGCTTGCACAGGTACTCACAGAGGCCAGAAGAGGGTGTCGGCTCCTTAGAGCTAAAGTTACAGGCATTTGTGAGCCACCTGAAGTAGGCACTAGGCTTCAAACTGATAGAGCCCCCAACCCTGAGACTTGAAGGATGGCACAGTGGGACTGGGGGGAGGGCCTAGAAGTAGACTGTGAAGAGGCTGTGACCCATACTGCGTTGTTTTAGACTGGAGCCAATCCTAGGACGTAATCTTCCGGGTTAAAGGCCAGGCCTTGATCACCTGTAAACATTCAGATTATACCCGGAGGGCTTCCTGAGAGTCTACGAAGAGTAACGCCCTCAGCCAACAGTCCACTGCGGCCACTCCAGTGACTGGCCTGCGGAGAACCAGATGGTGCCAAGAAGATACCAAACGGAGAGAGAAAGCCTGCTCTCTGAAACTATTTTTTCTGTTGTTTTGGGAGATGAATACCATATAGAGAAAGAGACCTGTTTTCACTCAGCTTTCTCTCCTCGGCTGCTTACCAGAAGTTCTCCTTATGTGCAACCCCCCCCCCCCAATACTGGACATTGAACCCAGGGCCTTGTGCAGGAGAGGGGAAGCACTCGACCACTGAGCCACACCCCACAGTCTAAGTGTGTATTAACTGTTGTCAGTGGGTGAGTTAGAATGTGCTGTGGGAAAGATGATTCTGGAGAGGGAATCTTCTGGATGGCAATCTTGGTGGCCGGCTGGAAGATGGCTGGAATGAGGCACGCAGGCCAGCATGCTGGGGGACAGTGGATGACACAGATCTACACTGCTGACAAGGCTAACATGACCACATGGTGACAAGTGCAGTTATCACAAGTCTGTGCCTCAGCTGTCACAGGAACCCACGGCTGCTGCCACCTTGTTTTCCAGGCTCGTTTTTTTAATTCTTAAATTTATTATCATGCGTGTGTGTACAGGCGCCATTATGCACGCGTGGAGGTCGGAGGAAAACTTTGTGGAGTGGGTTTCATCTTCACCTTCATGCGGGTTTCAGGGACCGAGCTCAGGTGGTCAGGCAGGGGCACATCACCTTGCAGGCCCTCGGGTTTTCTTTCTCTTCTCTTTAAAATCTCTTATTCTTCTACACAGTTGGCTACACACTCCTCTTACAGAGCCCAGGGACAGCCGGGCCTCCCATGTTCTGCCCATGAGACGACAGGCTTCTAGGAGAAGCACGCTCTTAGCTTTGGATCTTTACGACAGTGTCCAAGAGGCCTGGAACAGGTGTCTGGAGGAATACATAGAACTTTTTTGGGCTCACAAGCGTAACTGCTTTAAAAACCCGACGGAAACCATGTCCTTCTAGACTTGTACACGGTCACAGTGCTGGGCAGCATTTCCCACCAACAGACGATGCTTGCTAGGGACAAATAATGCCCGGTCTGAAGGGAGAGCATCTTTCCCAACTAATGCATTTGTCTGTTTAGCAGTACTGGAGACGGAACCCAAAGCCTCAGGCATGCTAGGTTCACCACGAAACTTTGGTTTCAGCCCTAGGCAGGGCGTCTGTAGGGAGATGGGGCAATGAAGTCACCTATCCTGGTGGTTTTGTTTGTTTCTGTCAACTTGAGTTAAGCTAGAATTATCTGAGAGGAGGAAGCTCAACTGAGAAAATGCTTCCATCACATGCCTGTAGGCAGCTCTGTGGGGCATTTTCTTGACCAGTGATCAATGTAGGAGGGCCCCCACTATGGGCAGTATCATGTCCTGGGCAGGGGTCCTGAGGGTATAAGACAGCAGGCTGAGCAAGCCATGAGAACAGCCAGTAAGCAGCATCCTCTCTGACTTCTGCTGCGGTTCTCGACACCAGGCTCCTGCCTGGAGCTCCTGCCCTGATTGCTCTGGAAGATGGATTACAAGCTATAAGCGGAAACAATGCCTCTCCCCCCCAAAACTGCTTTCGGCCATGGCGCTTTATCACAGTGGTGAAAAGCACACTAAGACACCAGCTCTTCTGCACCTGGAACTCCTATGAGGGGAACTGCAATCTCCACTGCTATCTGGACATCATGATAAGTTCTGAATGCCACACCAGGCCAAACAGCCCATGAGGGTAAATGGTGACGGGTCTGGCTGGGTGGTTAAAGAAGTTACTGTCCTTAGATAGAGCAGCAGTCTGGCTCCCGAGCCTGTTCCTGCTCACACAGCTCACCCTGGCTCCAATCCTTCAAGGCTAAATGGAAGCAGGAAATACACCAGAGGAGCTCAGAGGCTTTTCAAAAGACCCAGGGCAACCTTGGAAACACAATAATATTGTGACATTTTGAACAAATTTAACAGGTAGCATGTTACCTGGGAGAGTAAGAGCGCCTGAGAGTCTTGTGGGAGGGAGCGGTGGGAATGGAGTTAGGCTGAGAAAAGGGAGGTGGGGGCTTCGATAGCCCATCGGCACTCCAACCCCACAACCGACTGCAGTGATCAGAAGAGGAAAATCAGAGAGAGAAACACAGAAGTAAAGGGGAGGGGAGAGGAAGACACTCCACAGAGCCCGTCAAATTAGCTGGAGCAGCATTTAGTGCTTCATACACAGAGGAAAAGAACAGGTTCATTTTACACTTTGCTCCTCAGTAAGACTGGCTTCATTCTTTTCTTTCCCAACCATGGGCTAAGCTGACGTCATCAGGAGTTGACTGAGATCCCAAGTTTAGCTGTGTACATACCTGTGAGAGGGCGCACCTGTCTGCCTGGGCTGGACATGCACTGGAAGACTGAGGAGAAACTAAGGATGCTCAGCTTACCACCCTAGAGGCTATTTCAGAAAGGAGCAGAGTTGGCACTCTCAAGACTTAATTCAAGTGGGACAGAAGCGAGGAGATGCTCCAAGAGTACACTGCTATGCCTCAGCACTGCAGAGACAGACCGTGCTCCTGGGCTGGGGATCTGGTGAGAGTTCAGAGGGCAGAGAACTGCTGGAGGTTGGTACACGGGAGCAGTAAGTCCCAGGGGAGGAAATAGAATAAAGGAATGAAATGGCTTCCTCTGCTTCTATACCACCTAAAGGAAACTAAAATACATCTGGGAACACAGGTGTCCACTTGCTTGCCACAGTGTCACTACCTGGCCTGGGCTTGCGAAGGTCCCCAGGGAAAGTTCTTACTTGTGCTACAAGAGCAGAGGATGGAGTGGGAACACGAGGCAGAGTCCACAGCATCCTGCTGCTGCAGCAGTCTGAACATGTGTGTATGTACGGGGTCAGAGCACAGCCTCAGGGGGCCCCAGTACTTAGGTGACTTCTATTTTTTTAATATGAGACAAGACCTCCCCCTAGCCTGGAGCTTCACCAAGCAGGCTAGGTAGGCTAGCTGGCATGCACATGCTGGGAATTTGTCTTCACCCTCATCTCATTATTGCTGGGAGTACATGTGTGCGCCATGTGCCTGGCCTTTTTAGGAAAGTTTAAAAACAGGTTCTGAACTCAAGCCCTCATGCTTAAAAGCACAAGGTTGACCTTCAGCACCCACCAACACAGCTCTCACAGTAGCTTTCCCTAGGTATTAGTGCCCCTGAGGAGGGTCACAGACCCATTCTGTAGGAAAATACATCTTGGAGATGAGAGGGCATCGTGGTACAGGGTCTGAAGACTTTCTTCAAAGCCACACTCGGGGCTGGGGGAAGGGGTAAAGGAATAGAGGTGATACTCAAGGCTGGGTCCGGGTGTGGGGCTGGGCTTGTGAACCCTTGCCATATTCTGTAGGTGCTGCTTCACTCTGATAGGAGAAACACAAGCGCCATCTGCAGGGAGACTTTGCCATGGCACCAGAGGTGACCATGCAGTTCCTTTCTGCTCTAAGACTCGCTCATCAGGAGCACACACCAGACTGCAGCAAGACCCCAGACACTTGGAACTACAGTTCGTTCTCTACCACAAAATCATAATGGGTAGAATGACCTAAAATATAAGTATTTGTTAAACGATGGAAAAAAACATAGGTCATAAATCTCTGCTCAAATATAGCCGCATGTGTTCATCAGTTGGGAATAGCTGTCAATCATCCCACTCTCACAAAGTGTTAGTCTGCTGGCATCTCTGACCCCACTGGGCTGATGGAAAGACCCGCCCCACTGGACAGATCTAAAGCTATCATCATGTCAGGTCTGTCAGCGCTTCTAAACCCACCCTTATTATCGTCATGAACTTTTGGACAAAAAATTTTTAAAAGTCCTAGATCATCTCACTTTTTCCCTCTCCAGAATAAAAAGCTAACACTTTATAGTCAAGGTCATGCTCGAGGCTGCACTGTGACACCTATCACCTCCCGAGACGGTGGGGTGGGGGGCAAGCTATGGAACTCAGCTGCTTAGGCGAAAACTGCATTTCTTTTATAATTTCCCCAGCAGAAGACATGCTTCCCAGCTGGGTGCTTCTTCCAGTGATACAGCAGGTGGGGCAGTTTTCACCAGGGGACAAACCCTCTCTCTCCTGGTGGGCTCAGGCTGGTCAGCTAGCTGAGCACTAAACAGGGGCAGTTTTTGTTAGACTGGATCAAGACTTTTAGAACCCAATCCTGGGTTTTAATTTTTCCACACTTTTTTTTTTTTTTTTGAATGAAAGAAACTACATTAACTAAATATTCCCTAAAGAAGATTTGGCCACAGGAAAATATGTCAGCCACAGCCAGACCTTTTGGCACCGAAAAAAAATCTCATTTTTTTTTACCTAGAAGTTAATTAAAAAAAGAAAGCTATAGTTATGAGTTAATAGAATGTTTAATGACTTGGAGATCTGCGAAGATTAGTTTCTCGCCAGCTTTTTGACAGGTACTACTAAGACACCCACCCGTTTTTTTTTTTTTTTTTAATTTTTCCCACCCATTTTTTAAACTAGGCATTTAATAAAGTAATAAAATATTAATTTGAGGTATACTCTTTTCTTATTAGCTAATATACAATAGCTAAAAGATACATATGAACTGCGGACTACAGAAGAGCAGGTTTCCTAATTACAGTTCAGAGTATCATGTCTAGATAAACAAAAACTTGGAGAGAACATGCAGTTTGCATAAAATTTTCACTGTCTGTATGGAACCCTGGTCACTCAGGACAAAACATAGACTTCAGAGATCTTAGTATTCAATCACAGTAGGAGGGGCAGACATATTGGCATCAGCTTCTGTCACAACTGTCTAACAACACACTGAGAACCTGACAACACAGATCGAATCTGGAGATGTGACATCAGACTAGATACTACAGATCAGGGAGTACATACAAAGCAGTCCAAAAACAGCAAGGTGCTAAAACAACTCACACATGCTTTCAAAAAAACAAACAAACAAAAAGCATGTGCTTTCCCCAAGAGAAAAGACTTCTTTTGTTCCATAATACTGCAGTATAACTGGGGCCTGAAGAGAACTCTAGTGGTGAGAAAGGAATTCATAAAAAGCTACATTTAAAAGCACTAATGTGCCAGGCTTGGTCTCACATGCTTGTAACCCCAGCATCAGGGGAAGTAAAGGCACAGGATCACTAGTTCAAGGCTATCTTCTGCAAGTAGACAACTTGGCTGAGACACTGTCTCAAAATGAAAACCAAGACAAAAGTTGAGAACAAAAATAAACTTGGCCATCTTTGCAGCAGATGGAGACCTTTGCCAGGAAGGAAGGGCACATCTGGCACATTCTCACTGCGTTTTAAGACCTTGTGACAGCACCTTCAGGAAAAGTCTTCGAGATTCTCAGAGCCTAAAGATCTTGACTTCTCACAGGTAAAACTCAGCAACTGTGGCCCTTGCTGGGCTAGAAAACTTGTGGCGCCATAGAGGCACCACTCTGGGGCCAGGCAATGCCAACCCATGTGAGGGAGTCTAACAAAGCCTGAGGCAGAACACGCTCTCATTTGAAGTCTTACCCCACTGTTGGGCATGGTGGTGGATGACTGTAATCTCAGCAACCTGGAGGCTGAGACAAAATATATACGGAAAGTTCCCGGCCAACCAGGACCACCTAGTAGACCCTATCTCAAAAATAAAAATACAAACAAATAAGAAAGAAATTAGGCCCCTGACTCTGTAAGGCCACTGTGCACGGTCCTAACAGGAATCTGCACATGCTGAACCTTGTGATGCTCAGGTCCCCAGGTACTGTCTATCAGAGCAGCATCTGCTTTAAACAGGATACAGGCAGGCCTGGAGCGGCTTCCTGACTGGAAAACTACACCAGGCTTGGTGCAGACTCTAAAAAGTTTATCAATAACTCCATAAATACCATTAGGGTTCTCTGTCTCTTGGAGGACAGCTGACAGGTTTCCTCGGGAACTCATACGACCTCAGTCTTACAATCTATGAGGTACCAGGTTCAGTGTTCAGAGAACATGGAACACAGCTGTCCACTGTAGCTGTTAACTGCTGAAGACCACACAGTCACAGGCAGAGGGAGGGGCAAAACCTCCCCCTGACTTCTGGCACTCTGCTATCAAGCTTAAGTCTGAGCCAGGCTGCACAGAAAGCAGGGCATCTTCGTTCTTCACTTGTGGAATGAGCTTACCTTGGAGATAGTCCCCCATGGGAACAGTTGGTGGGTGAGGTCAGGGGGCTGGTCCTGCTGCTGGGATGTCGGGAAGGCGTCCGGCCAATTGTATTGCTTGGGGATCCCTAGAGCAAAGTAGTGTAGGCATCATTGTCCGAAGGCTTTCTTGAAAATTCAAATTCAACCCCACTTGTTGTCTCTTAAGCCGTATGTAAATGGGTAGGACCTCCAGCCCCCACCTCCACAGATTATTAGTTGCATGGATGGATAATTGTTCTGTAGGAATCCCTGGAGCTTACTGACAATTGTCAGCTTACGGCAGCCAACACTGACTGCCAAAGTGACCACTTTCTGCTCCTCAACTACAGACACAGCGTGACCAGCTGCCCCTCAGGCCTGCCACTTTTGCCATCCTTGTTACGATGACTGTGCCACCCTGGAAATGTGAGCCAAAACAAATCCTCCCTTCCTTCAGTTCCTCTCGTCAGAAGGAGCTAATAGAGCTGGGCTAGAGTCATATACAGAATTAAGCACTTCTCTTATTACAGAGTTAAAATATCTGAGACAGATCCAAAGAATGAATGAAATAGGAAGACAACTTGTAAACACTGCACTGACTCAATGACCTCACCCTAAAAAAAAAGGCCACAAATGAGCACCAAGTCCATTCCCCTCCAGGGCGTATGCCAGCATCAGAAAGGACCCCAGCCTTCATAGGCTCACAGGCTATTAACTAAGAACAAGGATGCTGTCCATCAGCTTTGCAGCTGGGTGAGGGTCACTTGGCAGGTCATGACCAAACCACAACCAGGGCACTTACCACACCGGTGTTACTGGAGTTCTTGAGGTGGTTATGCAGGAGTTTGGTGGCACCATCCTGGAATGTTTTTGGCAAGGCACCAAGTAACATGGTAAATTCAGGAGTGTTCAATTCAAACAGAGAGATGAGCACAATCTGTGCTGCCTGGAAAGAGAAGCACAGCTCAGAAACGTCTGTCACCACCCTGACATTCTCAAGGAGCGCGCTTTTGTTTAACTGAAATCTGGAGAAAATGGCAGTACAAGCCACAGAGAGCCCAGTTTTAATCTGGAACATTCCCTGCTTCTGTTTTAATGCCCTGGCCCAACATATTTCTTTGGTTGTCTAGTACTAGGAAGGAAGCCAGCAAAAAGAACAATAAGAACACACTAAATACTTAAGATTGCTCTCACTATAGGGAGAGCTGGACAGGCTAGCAATGCCCTGTGGTGCACCCTGGAAAGAGGGAGCTTCCAGGTGAGCCACTGCTGGGTTTATCTTGGGATACTCCACCCACTGTACCTGACTAAGAAACTACACATTTTAAATACACATGAAATACACATGAATACAGTGGTGGCACATGCCTTTAATTCCAGCTCTCAGAAGGCAGAGGCAGGTGGATCTCTGAGTTCGAGGCCAGCCTGGTCTACGAGTGAGTTCCAAGATAGGCTCCAAAGCTGCATGGAAAAACCTTGTCTGAAAAAAAACCAAACCAAACAAACCAACAAAAACCCCAAGAAAACAAAACAAAAGAAAAGAACCCAACCCCCCAAATAAAGAGCCAAGAACACAGACTTTGGGGAAACCAATGGGATATTGATGGTAGACAAAAGCACTCGCTATTACCTTTGGGGAAGGGTTTTATTAACTGAGGTAACAATGCAGGGACATTTACAATGATGGTGGCACATGGGAAAGCAATGAGCTAGAACAAGAGATAGGGCTTCCCCAGAAGCAAAGTGCTCCTACGAAAGTGAGCCATGTGCAACTGAACTTAAAACCTAATGACTTAGGAACCAATGAGGAGGCTGACTTATAACTGCTAACGCAGACATGGTGGCCACACCTTTAATCCCAAGACTCCAGGCAGAGGCAGAGGCAGATCTCTGAGTTGGGGCAGCCTGGTCTACATAGTGAGTTCCAGGCCAGTCAAGGGTAAAGTAAGAGACTTTGTATTAAAGTACAACAACCAAACAAAAACCCACAACTAAGCGGAATGATACTTCTGGTAAATGCCAATGGTCATTTCTTATTAATTTCTAAGAGTCAAGAGAAAGGAAAAGATATTATGCAAAACTGTTTCTAAAGATACAACAGTTTGTTTAAGCTTTTGAGAAATGATTTCTATTTTATTCTAACTAACTATATGACTTTTTTCAGAGACTATATTTTTAGTTTTCAAATAAACACTAAGTAGAATGATATTCTTTGTGGGACAAAAAAAAATATTTTCCAACTTTCTGGAACCATTCATTTAGAAATATACCGGGCAGCATTTCCTCTCCTGATCTTGAAACTAGTCAGCTTTTCTATCCAGACCACAGTGGCCAGTGTACTGTAGCCACATGTGAGAAACATTACTACTGATTGATTGCCCTACAGTAAAACATACTTTCCTGGATTTAAGCATCATCCAAAATTATCTGTTTCCCAACAAATGAAGGCACTGTTAAGGCAATTCGTATAACAAAACCAACTTCAAATAGTGTGTAAATTAACTTGTACTGTTAAAAACCTTTACGAGGTGTTAGAGAAAAACACACATGCAGAAAAAGGTGCAAAGCAGGCAGGAGACGGGAATTTCAGCAAGCAAACACAGCGTGGCACAGCAGCAAGAAGGCACAGCCGCGGGTTTCACACGTGGGAACTACACGGATACTGCTGCACTCCCACTCTTGGTTCTGGAGTCGGCCTCAAGTCGGCTCTGAACTTGCTACATGCACTCAACAACGACTGTGAACTTCTGCTTTTCCTGCCTCCGTCTCCCGAGTGCCAGGATAGCAAGGGAACAGCTGTGCACTACCATGCCCAGACCTTGAGGAGCTGTGGATGGAACTACACAAGGCACAGGCCTTGTGCATGCTAGGCAAACACTCTGAGACTTACTGGCTGAGCTAGAGCCCCAGCCCTACCATCCCTGAACAGTCTATCTTCATGTGAAATGCGCCATTGTCTTTAAGAGACCGTATTTCCTCCTGGGGTGATGTTACATAACACCACAAACGGATGAGTTTTTCATGATGCTGATTAAAAAGCAGCATCTTTTAAGAACAACAGGCTTGTAGCCCTAGACAATGTGCAAATCCTTGGCTTTGTAAAATGAATATATTTATCTGAGGAAAGAAAGTACACAATAATTTAAGTTCTAACCCATTAGCCTCTTTTTCCAAATAATCCCAATGCTAAATTTAATATATATCATATAAATTAAAACTATATGTACATGTAGATTTAGTTGATGAGTGTGCAAATGTGTGTGTGTGTGTGTGTGTGTGTGTGTACCTACAGAGGCCAGAATAGGGTGTTAGATTCTGTGAAGCAGGAATTACAAGTAGTTGTGATCCACCTAATGTAGGTGCTGGGATCTAAAGTGGGGTCCTCTGCAAGAAGAGTAAGGCTCTTAACTGCTGAGTCATTTCTCCAGCCCCCTTTATTTTTAAGAACAAATTTATTTTTATTATTTATCTGTGTGTGTTTGTGTACACACATGTGCACAAGCGTGCGTATGTCTGTAGAAATCAGAAGAAGGCAATGGTATGGTGTGGGATGCTGTGTCTCCTGGAGCTGGAGTTACAGGTATTGTAAACCACCTGATGCTGTACTTGGAAACTGAACTCTGGTCCTCTGCAAGAGCGGCGAGTGTTCTCGGCTACCGAGCCACATCTCCAGGGCTCAAAAGTCAAACTTGGGCTTAAAGATGCTTACAAAATACAGTCTTCTTACAACCAGATCAAAAGTGCAGAAATTAACAATATAACTTAAGTATATGCTTTTAAAAAGATTTCAAATCTAAGTTTTATCATAAGGCTGTTATAGCTGTACACCTCACAGAGAAAGGAATTCTGTCAAGCTGGCAGACACAAATTAAACCTTGGCAAATGTTCAGTGTTGATGCTCGGTTGTAAAACTGCGGATGGGGAGAGAAGGACACAGAGTTTTCTCATTTACTGAGAACAGTAAACGTGCTTTTACAAAACAACTCAAGACAAGGTATTGTGAAATCTTCAATTTTTGTGTGCGTGCGTGTGTTGTGTGCCATGTGAAGGCCAGAGGACTACCACCAGGTTTTGCAGGTGCTGTCTACCTTGCTTTTTGGACAGGGAGTGAACTGGAGTTTACCAAGCAGGCTAGGGTTGGCTGTCTAGGGGTCCCCAGGGAGCTTCTTGTCTCACCTCCTCTGCATGGCAGCAAACACCATAATCCAGGGAACAATCTAACTGGGTCCTAGCTCAGATGAAGGTACCTCCCTAAGTCCTGAATATTTATGATTTTGTCCTTTATTCCCCTTGCTATTCTATTAAGTATGGCAGTGAGCTACACTTGGGAACCATTTCACTGGGAAGGTGGTTAAACACAGGCATACACAGGCACACACATCATTACATTATTTTCAGTGGCCTCACAAGAGTGACTGGTACGGACAATGTAAAGGCAGACAGGAGGGTGAGCTTGGAATTAGTACATGGGCTCCATCTACCTGTTTACAACCTTCTTCCCAGTTTCCTTCTCCAGGCCCAGAGCAGGTAGGAACTGACCTAGTAGGGGCATCCTCTCCTGCTCGACTACGCTGACGCTGACGCTGGGACTGGCGAGTAGAAGAGGACAGGGCACATTAGAAAGTGGGAGGGGTCACTCAGGGCTCTTTGCTGGCTCAGAGACAGTGAAGCTTCATCAAAGCTGGGGCCCGTGAGCCAGAAGTCAGGGACAGTGAGATCTCAACACTCAGAGGCTTGCTGGGTTCCTCATTTAACCACAATCCTCCCTGTGGGGAGGAGAATTCTTGCTTCCTGTGACATGAAGGGTGATCAGAGGTCAAAGTAAGACTGGGAGAAGGTCACAGTCATGGTCAAGTTCAGAGTCAACTCTTCCTTTTTAGATGAGGCTATGCTGCTTCTATATTAACACACACACACACACACAATTTACATTTATTTCTCTCTCTGTGTGCACGTATACTACAGCATGCATGTGGGGACTGGGAAATTGTAAGGAAACCAGTAAGAGTTGGTTCTCTATTTCCATCATGTGGATTCCAAGAATCAAACTCAGGTCATCAGGCTTGGTGACAAGAGTCTTTACCTTCTGGACCATTTTGCTCATAGTCATTTAGGAATTTCACCCTTCAAAGACCATTTATATACCTTTCCTGACGCAGCCAATAGCATCTTTATAATTCCTAAGTTACTCTGCTATGTCTTATCTCTAACATTTCTCAAAACATTTGGAAGCCAAGGAATTACCAAGCAACTGTAAAAGTTCCTGCTAGACCAATGACAAGTGACACAATGCATTGACTCAGCATTTGAATCCTAAAGTAGGAACATGCAATTAAATACTTGGGCTGGGCATAGGGGTGCATGCCCTGAGAAAGCTGAGGCCGGAGATCACAAACCCCAGGCCAGCTCGAGCTTCATGAAACCCTGTCTCGAAAAAAATCTAATGGCTGGTGGTGCAGCACAGTGGTAGAATACATTGCCTACTGTTCCAAGGGCCCGGGTTGAGTTCCAGCACCATATATGCATAAACTCAAACACACAAGAAAAAAACAAGCCAATACATTTTGTGGTAAAGATTCTATGGACTTTAATTAGATGGTCTTTCATAGATCACATGATTTCTTAAGTGCTGGAAAGAGCTGGGTCTTCAATTTGTTTCCTAAACAGCAGCAGCAAATCCTGAACAACCCTTATACAACAGCAAATGAGGCTATAGGATCTGTTTCTTACTGTGATCAAGCCTGCCCTAGATGCCCCGGACAAGTATTATCAGCCCCTTGCAGATAACAAACAAGAACTTGGGAGAGTAAATGAGTTGCTCAGCTGCATAGGCAGAAGCCAAAAGGAGGCCAAACAGTGAACAGTGTCTATGGTAATATGCTCCATTACGTTTCACTACACAGTGAGGGGTAGTGACTCCTAGAGTCTGCCTGGCACACTTGCACAAAGAAAAGGTTAATGTTAAAGTAGCCAGTCCAGGTAAACTGCTGGGTGTCTCCGGCAGCCTTCAACCCGCCAGTCTGGCAGGCAATACCCTTTGCATGCTGTGACTTTGGTTTGGGTTTTGAAAAATGCCTTAAATATTAAAATACCCTTCTTTTGTCACGTGAAACATCGCTAAAAATGAAGTTACCAAAGGGACAAAAGGAATATTAAAAATGTTGAAAGCTAATGAATCTGAACTCCAAGGGCGTGCATCAGTTTAAACTCCTTCAAAAGTGCGGCTATGGGTCAGTGGCTGTGTTGGCAGAGTGCTTGGCCAGCATGCATGAGGCCCTGGGTTTGATCCCCAGAACGACATATGCCAGGTGTGAGCCTCAAAAGTACATAAACTGGGTTCAGTGGCAGAGGCCTGCAATTTCAGAACTTGGAAGGTAGAGGCTGGTGGATCAGAAGTTCAACGGGGATAGATGGGGGAGTGTTAAGAGCATACAGTGTTCTGGTAGAGGACCCAAGCAAGTCTGTTACTAGCAACCATGCCAACGGCTCAAAACTATCTGTAACTGCAGCTCCAGGGAGGATGGCTTCATGTAGACTCCAAGGGCACCTGTACTCACGCATGCTAATACCCACATTAATACACACAAATATACATAATTTAAAAGATAATAAAGAGGCTAGAGAGATCTATGTAACACTGCTCAGGGTTTCCTATAATTCACTATGACACATGATTATCGTCATTAGAACCCGGGTCCTGAGAAGTACCCTGCTGGCTTCCACTCTTGGGGCACCTGTGTTACACACGACCTCCCATTCCCATAGGTGAGCACAAGCACCAAACTAGAAGTTTGCCCAGCTCACACCTGATGTTGTCATTGGCTGCCGAGCTTTCAGGTCATGGATAAAGGAAAGTGGATAACCGAGAATACTGCTCACTAGCTCAGAACTCCAATTTATCTGTACCTGGGTTTCATCAGTCAACTGAAACCCCTTAGCCTGAGGCTGAGAGAAATCATCTCCATCCTTTGCTCAGAACAGAACAGGCTGGCCACATCCCAGGAATCACTGCTGGTGGTTGTTTGAAAAAAAAAATGGACCCGATAGAGCCAGAGGGAGTGGTGCTATGAGGAGGCGTGGCCTTGGTGGAGAAACTGTGTCACTGGGGGTGGGCTCTGAGGCTCAGAAGTCAAACCCAGGCCCAGGGTCTCTTTCTCTTCCTGCTGCCTGCCAATCCAGATGTAGAGCTCTCAGCCCCTCCAGCACCGTGCCTGCCTGCACACCACCATGCTTCTCGCCATGATGACAATGAACTAAACCTCTGAAACTGTAAGGTGGCCCCAGTGGAGCTGCCGTGGTCATGGTGTCTCTTCACGGCATCAGAACCCTAAGACAGTGCTCTTCAGGGAAGAGTCTGAACTTCCCCCTGGAGTGGAAGCAGCTGGAGTCTGTTCCCAAAAGCCTCCTAGCATGGGTAAAGTACCCGGCTGGCCCAGCAGATGCGACCTTCAGGTTGTGAGGTGAACAAGAGGCTGGAGGGCAGAGAGATGAACCCTGCTGGGGAGCTGTCAGGACGAGCACACACTAGCCTAGTTTTTCACATGGGTTCTGGGGGGCTGTCCTCATGCTTTCGAGGCAAACACTTTACTGAATGATGCATCTCCCTAACTCACAAAGCTTTTACATAAAGCAAAAGGCAACGACAGCACGTGTCACATGTGAAACCCAGGCAGAGGCTGTGATACTGGTAGAAAGAGAAAGGGGACAGCTACAGCGACCCAGTGTGACTCACTGCAGTTTGTGGGGTGACAATGTTCTGCGGGTACCTAGGAGTAACATTTCTGGGAAGCAGAGTACTACCTAGCAAGAGATCAAGAGTCTGTGCTCCACTGCTAGATATGCTCCATATGGGGATTTGGAAGAAAGCAGGAAATAGTCCTGTGAGCCAGAAAAGCAATAAGTAATAGCTTGGTGTTAGGTGTCTCAAAAAAAAAAAAAAAAACAACAAAACAACAAAAAAACCCATAATACTGAGGTTGGGGAGATGGCTCACTCAGTAAAGTGCCGCTATACAAGCATACGGGCCTGAGTGCAGATCCCCAGCACCTGGGGAAAAGCATGGTGGTCTGTGTGAATCAGCCCAGCACTAGCAGGAAGGGAAAGGAGGATCCCGGGAGCTCACTGGTCAGTCACCATACTTAAATTGACTAGCTTCAGGTTGAAAATTAAGGTGGAGAGAGAGAGACACGGACAGACAGACAGACAGAGGAAGATACCTGATGTTGACCTCTGGCCACATACAATGCACAACACATGTGCATGGATGTGGGATTCCCCTTTGTATGCTGTGAATACCATTGGTTAATAAAGAAACTGTCTTGGGCCTGCACAGGGAATAGTGGTAGGTGGGGAAAACTAAACTGAATGCTGGGAGAAAGAAGGAGGAGTTGGAGAAGCCATGTAGCCCTGCTGTCAGAGAAAAGACACCAGAATTTTAGCCAGTAAGCCACAGCCACGTGGTGATACACAGATTAATGAAAATGGGTTAAATTAAGATATAAAAGTTAGCCAACAATAATCTAGAGCTAATGGGCCAAGCAGTGATTTAAATAATATGGTTTCTGTGTGATTATTTTGGGGCTGAGCAGCTGGGCGGCCGGGAAACGAGCTATCAGCCTCATTATAATGCGCGCGCGCACACACAATCTAAATTCTACCTGAATCCCATTCTACTTCCAAATCAAAGAGGGTATGCTCTAGGGTGGCATATAAATGAAGGATTTGGCTATTTTAAAGTCACGAGTCTGCTGTGTCTTTTAAATGTTTCAGTTACATTCCCTCCCAGGCTCCTTTGCAGCCAGTGTGCCCAGATCGCGGTCCCTCATCAGAGCACCTACCAGCAGACACAGAACCATCAGTGCTTCGTTATCGCCACGGTTGATCCATCAGACCGGGATGGGCACAGCTTTGGTGACGCGGGTGTATGGGGCAGAAGAGTCTGCAGTCTTGCTGCAGCTCTGTGAACATACCTTTCTCACGTCTGAACTCTTTGGTTCTGTAGTCCACGTTATGATTCTAGAAACAGCAAGCCTTGTTTCGCTGGAGTTTACAAAATCTGTGGGATCCATCTGCCTGGCCAGAGACTCGATGTATTTCAGGATTGCGACTTTGACCTGAGAGACCAAGGGTTATGAATGTTAAGAACATGTCACAAACTGAATAGAAGTCTCAGCTGCTGGTCAACAAAACAGTGCACACCATGAGGGCAGAACCTCCCGCTTCCCCACGCTAAGTTTCCGCATGAACTGACAGCCTCGTTTATATCCTTTAGATGCTATATATGCTCAGATCCTTTTTAAAAAAGATTTATTTATTTTTATTTTATGTACATTGGTATTTTGCCTGCATGAATGTCTGTGTGAGGGAGCCAGATTCCCTGGAACTGGAGTTACACACAGCTGTGAGCCACCATGTGAGTGCTGGGAATTGAACTCAGGTCCTCTGAAGGTGCAGCCACCTCTCCAGCCCCATTCCTAGAGTCTTAAAGATAGTATTTCTCCCACTGGCTGGGAGGCCAAGCCAGTTCTTAAGCCAGTTCTGTGAAGCATTCTTGGCCAGGTCCTGGGAGGCAATTCCCACCTCTCCAGCTTATACTCTGACCCAGTTTCTTCATTGGTTTTTTTTTTTTTTTTTTTTGGTTTTTCGAGACAGGGTTTCTCTGTGGCTTTGGAGCCTGTCCTGGAACTAGCTCTGTAGACCAGGCTGGCCTCGAACTCACAGAGATCCGCCTGCCTCTGCCTCCGCCCATCCTAGAGCCTTAAGAAAAGTCAGCGGTCGAGGAAGAGACTGCATATGACCACACACCCATTCCTCTGTATAATAACGAAAGTGAGTTGTCGTTACAGGTGTGACTTTCTACGCGGCTCAGAGAATGTTCTATTGAAGGTATTCTAACAAGGCACTGATCCCCTAGTCACAGCATCAGCTGTGTAAAGAAAGGCTGACGCACAACTGTTGGTGACAACACTGTTGACAAGAACAGAATATGGCACAAGAGTTAGGCATCTGCCTACGCAAGGAACTAGTCATCTGGGACCAAGAGAAACGAGAGCATGTCCACAGAGGGCTGAGCAGAGATGCTCCCAGTTACGCAGAATCTGACACATCACAAGCCACACAGGGAAAAGGGAACGAGAAAAGATGAGCATCCACTGACCTTGAGGTTTGGAGTTTGAGTCTGATCCACAATAAATCTCATTAAAATGTTGAATTGTTGATCAAATGGAAAAGAATCCCTAGGACAAAAAATAAATAAATAAATAAATAAATAAATAAATAAATAAGAAAAATAATCAAAACTAAAAACCAGCTCTTATTTTTAAATAAATTGATTACATAAAAGAATATAAAACTATATAATATATCCTGATACACACACACACACAAAGTACATTCATTTTTATGGATGGTGCTTATCATTTTATGTAAGTACTAAACTAATATTTACATACAGAAAATTCATGGAAAGGAATATAGGTCACTTTGAGTAGCTACTTTTAAAACTGAAGACTAGGCAGAGAATGCAGGGAAGCGGGCAGCCTCCCGCTCCTCCCCTGCTTTCTGAACACTGCTTCCTGGAAGACTGCGGGCCCCAGATCCCACTTTCCTTCTGCACTAGGTTGCTTGCCCCCACTCTGCAGAGGCCAAGCAGATGTCTTTCTAGTCCTGTACGTGCAGGTGATCCTCCTGCAGTCACCACAGAAGAATGTCCACGTAATGCTCAGTGCTGGGAAGTTCTCCACACAGCTCTGGCTCTACAGACGCCTCTGGTTCAAGCAGCCCCTCCTCTTGCCTCAAGCCTGTGACTAAGCCCACGCCCCACAGTCACTGCACTGTCTGATCCAATCAAGCGACCCTGGGGGCTTCTGGCTAGGGAACATCAATCCTTTCGTCCTTAGCTGTGGCAATCACTACTGCTGGTTTACAATTGTATGACAGAGCCACTCGGATGTGATGTCATCCTCAACACAGGGAAGATGAGGTCGCTGAGTCCCTGGGGCTGGGTGATAAAGACTGTTTTCTTTGGACTCTCCTAAGAGATTTCCTACAGAGGTATGGGAAAGTGGCTGAGAATGCAGGCTTGAATCTCCATTGCAGGAGGAAATGTTATCAAGTATTCCTAGACTGAAGTGGAAACTGAAGAACCAATACAAGAAACCTATAAAGTTTTATAAAGGAGAACACACTACAAACCAGTGTTTTAATAGTAATCACTAATAAAGAGTAAACTTAAGCTAAGTGGAAGAGCACCTGCTTAACATGTGCAAAGTCTTTCCCCTGCCCTGGAAAGTGATAAAACCACCCCCAAGAGTAACCTTATTCGCTCACCTACTTATAGGCTGGAAGCTACAGTGGGCTAGTTCTGGGACAAAGTGCACTTTAGTGGCGCTGTCTAAGTAGTCAACAAGCCACAGATGAGTGTTCCCTGATTCTGCCTCCAGCAGATGGAGACAGGTGGAAATGAGCCTGTTTCAGGCACAGCTAGAGGCAAGGGAGCCAGGGAAGATTAGAAAAGTGGAGCAAGTTGCTCCTGGTGAAGAATCACTTATAAGATTGAGCGTCCTCCAGGACCTGCAGCTAGGCCATCTTTCCAGCAGTTTCTGCAGCTGTCGGACCTTTCCTACAACAGCTCTGCACGGCAGCTGAGTGAGTTGGGGGTGGAACAAATGTCTTAAACATGCACAAATTTACTCAAGTTTTCTGCTTTTGCTTGTGCATGTGTGTGCCTGTGAAGACGCTGAGTATCTGCCTTGGTTACTCAGTTTACGGAGAATGGATCTTGAACAGAGAGCTCACCAATTCTGGCCAGTCTAGCTAGGTTGACCTGGAGATCTCCCACCTCTGCTCCCCAAGTTCTGGGATTACAGGCGACCACCATTCTGGCTTGGGTTGTACATGGATTCTGGCAATCTCTTTGGTCCTCATGCTTGTGGGGAAAAGTGCTAAGCCATCTCCTCAGCCTAAAATTAGGACTCTTACAAGAAAGGGTGTCAAGGAAAAGTAACAAGAGCCCACAGTTCTATTCTCCTCCTATTGTATGTGTGTGTGAGTGAAGTGGACAGGAATAGAGAGGAGAGAGAAAAAGTCACTGAGCTACAACTAACTGTATCACCAAAATTTAGGACTGTAATCTTAATATTCCCACCTTTCAAAAAATTGTAACGACTATGTCATTCATAAACTGACTCAAGCTACGACACCCTGGGCTAACTCATGCTTTATTTGGTCTTTATAGTGTCATAAAACATCTTTAAATATGTTACCAAAATCTATGTTTTTGATTTTTTTATAAAGTGTAGGAACACTAGATCCATATTTTAGAAAGACCACAAGTGGAGGCAGCTGTCAGGCTGTCAGTGACCCTCCTTCCTACCTGCACAGCTGTCTGCACAGCTACAGCTGGCCAGCCTCTCTGAGGCCTCAAGGCACTGGTGCACAGCACTAGTCTCCAATTTTGCTAAAATGAATCATCCAGTGAAAGAGGACTTTGGAAGGCTTATCACAATGTATGCTACTCTTACTTCTTTCAAAATCAAAATGTGTTCAAAATGTATGCAAATTACACAAGTGAGCAGGCTGAGACATCCGTTGGTAGCAGAGTGCAGAGTCACAAATGCCATACAGCAGCTGCAAGCACGGATGTGTTGCTGGAGTGGCATATGCCAACTGAGCAGGACACAACCCTACAAGGGCAGTCTGGAATCATAGTGGCAGACAAAAAAAAAAAAAAAAAAAAAAAGCAAAGGCAGAAATCCTAGCACCAATACTAACTGTGACCTTAGGCAAGTCAGGGTAGCTTCTGTTTCTCATTGAGAAAATCCCATTTCACCTCTGAGCTCCTTTGCTGTGAAAATCCTATGATACCTGGGGTCTATCCTATGTGAGATTTGGGTTCTATGAAAGTTAATGCCCTGACGATAATGTCAAGTGTCTGGGAGTCACTTGCTTGTTCTTTTTCAAAGATCTGGGAGTCTTCCTTTTGTCTATACCTTCTACCAAATCAGTCAGCTCACTGCCATTATCTTCTGAGATCATTTACTTCTAGCCCAGGCACGCTAAGGCCCCTCAACTGCACAGCTGACACCAGGCTTCTGAAGAGCAGCACAGCCCATAAACGTTCCTGAGCCTCTGTAACAGCCGGAAGGGCTATGTTTTCAAACTCTAAACTGAGAAGTGTGGGTGTGTGCATTATTTATTTCTTACTGTTACTAGTTTATTTCTGGGGACACACACACACAGTGCATGTGGAGGCCAAAAGTCAACATCAGGTGCCACCCTCAGCCACTCCTCATCTTATTTTTTTGAGACAGGATCTCTCACTGAACCTCAAGCACCCTCCTTTCCGTGCCCCCCCCCCCCATGCTAGGATTATAGATTATAGGTGCAAACAGGATTCTGGAACCTAATGCTCATACAAGACTTTGGCACCAACTGAGCCACCTTTGTAGCTCCAGAACTGCCAATTTAGAGTCAGTTTATGGTCCAACAGGATTTCTACATTACATATTGATAAATTCCCGAGGCAAGTTATTAATAAACAAAGTATTAAAAATAAAGAACTTCAGAAATGTATAAACAAATATCCTAAATAATCTCTCTAAATATTTTAGAAAAGCTGCCTATATTCTTCAGGCATTCATAAAGTATTGCCTACTCAGAGATGACATGGTCCTCTCCCTCCTAGACTGGTGAGACATGTCGGCCCAGAGCACAGGAGATGAGCACAGACTCCTCCAGCAGCACCAGCCAAGACCCTGAGTGCCCACCTGGTGACATCCAGTGCCTTCTGAACTTTCGCTTGCACAGATCCAAGTAAGTCTGCTCCCATTTTCTTCAGTAATTGTGTGAGAAGGACGAAAAGCCAGTCTTGCAAATCATCCTTATGAATGATTATAAAATCCACAAGGGTCTCCAAAAACATACTGAAAACCTGCACGAAGAGAAACCAAGCCCATTACACCCTGCATTCAGGATCCCTCCACAGCCCGAGAACATTGCAAGTGCCCACCCGAACTGGCCTAAACCAGTCTTGTCACTTGGGTTAACAATGCTGGCTGCTCTCATGTCAGAGACAGTGCACATCAGAACACGGGGGTGGGGGTGGGGGTGGAGGATTGGAGTGGTTGACACTTACTCTCTGTTGTGAATTCCACCGCACACCAGGGCATGCAACAAAACAAATTCCATGTTAGTCCACAGCAAAGGAATACCAGTTTCATGCAGTTTCTTTTAAGAATTCTGAAAAAGCTACAAACTGATAAAACACTCTCTTCACCTCAATATAAACCTGTAACTGTCAGTACAAAGAGAAGTAAGTTTAATCTTGGAGGGTTTTCTGAGAGAGAAAGACAGAGAGACGGGGGTGGTGGTGTTTTGTTCTGATTTGATACTAGTCTGGTTCATTCCCTTGCATTCAACACATATTATCACAGGACATAAAGGGGCAGAAGCCTACTCAGGTTTCTGTAACCACTGACTTTTGTCAAGTAATTTGGCATGTGCTAATTTCAGATGTTATGAAGGGGTTATCAGGGGAGCCACTAAAAATTCCTGTTAATTCTCATGCCACTATGTAGTTACTCTGCTTCCGAAGTAAAACAGCGCACAGTAGCATATCTCTAAGCCTGTCTCAGGGAAGGAAGTGGCACGGGACTCCCCAGGTGTGGTGCTGTGCTGGGACACCCACCCCACACGTCGTCAGGTCTATCACAGCCACTATTCACCACCAGGGGTCTCCAGTGACAGCTCAGGAAAAAAGTCAGTGAGCTCTGAGAGGTGGGATTCCTAGCTTGGCTCAGGCAGCTAAGAAACATGAACTAAACTGAGACCTCCAACTCACTGGACAAGAGCCTTCTGATGGAAACAAATTTCCTTCTTTATCCTCACATTCTGCTTCTGAATCAGCAATCTAGAGGTAACGGGTAACAGAAAGTGCATCAATGTGAAACCATCTAACATAGCATCCCTTATGGTATAACTTACCAGCTATAGCATGCTTATGCTTTAAATCCTATTGCTCTAATACCTCCATAGAGAACGATCATTGGTTATCTAGGTGGTCTTTAAACTCAGTCTTTTGGGGATTTAAAAATGAATGCTTTGAAATGTGCTTTCTGGAAGGCCTGCATGATGATTTAGTGAGGGCTGCCGCTGGAACAAGCAGGAGGAGAGGGGCCCTGTGCTTGGTCCCGGTGCTTGTGTGAGTGCCTCCAAGGCAAGGGCCTGGATTTTCCATATCCCTAGCTCGTGGCAGGAATTCAGAAAATGTGGAATGACTGGGTAGACGGTAAATGGGTGGGCAGTGAGTAGGTACATGGATGAAGAGATGAAAAAGTGGGTGGGCAGGTAGACAGATGGTAGGGGATGCATGGGTGGATGGGTGGGTAGACGGATGGTAGGGGATGCATGGGTGGATGGGTGGGTAGACGGATGGTAGGGGATGCATGGGTGGATGGGTGGGTAGACGGATGGTAGGGGATGCATGGGTGGATGGGTGGGTAGACGGATGGTAGGGGATGCATGGGTGGATGGGTGGGTAGACGGATGGTAGGGGATGCATGGGTGGATGGGTGGGTAGACGGATGGTAGGGGATGCATGGGTGGATGGGTGGGTAGACGGATGGTAGGGGATGCATGGGTAGATGGGTGGGTAGACGGATGGTAGGGGATGCATGGTGGATGGGTGGATAGAAGAGTGAATGGATGAGCTAATGGGCAGGTGAATAGGTGGATGGATATTTACTACTTCAAGGACAATTCCTATGAGGAAGCAAGGATAGGAAAGAAGAAAGAGAGCAAGTTGCTGGACTCTCTGGCTACCACAGGCTTCTTTCTTCCCAGCATCGAAACTTTAGTGCCAGCATGTCCACAATGAATTTAGTTCCTATTCATTCCCACACTCTAGTGCCTATCTCATGTTTACCCGTTAGACCCCTCTTGTCGCCATCTCTTCATGACATCAACAGCCCTTACTAGCATCTTCCTAAACAACAGCATTTACTTAAAATACTGTTAATCAAGGTGCTTTTGTAAAGAGGTCCCTTTCAGCACTACTTCCGGAAAGGACTTTGTTTCACCCTTTGTATGGTTTCTCCTCAACAGTCCTTCCCAAAGGCAGGGTACCACCTAGGAGAACTCTATCCAGCAAGATCTTGGGAACAGCCAGATTTCATCAGGGAAATAACTGAACTTGGTTTTCCAATAAAGGCAATAAATAAATACTTCCATTTTTCTATCTTATTCTATGAATACAAATTCTATGTGAAATACCAAAGTAATCACATACATCTTCCCACTACTGTAGCATTGCTAAAATGTACCATATTATATCCTAGAACCTAGCACCCTGTTTGGCTAAAAGGAGACAGACAAAAATGCTTGCTGACTGGATAAAAGATTCTATCTGATTACTTTCAAGGACACTTCTTATTTGAGGCACCCCTAATTGGAAGTTGACAGCCATCTAAGTTCCCGAGAACTGCACTTAGGAAGATGTTAATGAAGATACTGGGGAATTCTCTCTCAATCCTGGGGTGTATTACACAGTTCGCACAGGCATGCAGACGGACTTTACATAAGGCCTGGTTACCTTGCTGTGAGGGTCAGCAAACATTCGGGTGAAAATCTCACACAATCTCTTCAATTCTACTCGGCTAGAGGAAAAATGGAAAGAAATGTTAAGATGTAGTACCACCAGTGTAACTAGTTATGGCTTTAGACACCCTTTAACTAATCTTTAGTTATATAACAACAACAACGCCTATATCAAATGAATCATCTTATCTAATTCATGATGAAATTTAAGCTACAATCTTCAATTCATTTTAAGATGAGGAAACAGATTTAATTGCCACCTGGAAGGGGACAGGTGCAAGGCAAGTCCCCTTACTTCAGCCTATGTCTGTTTTCCACCTGCCAAACTAACTGTGTGTGTGAAGGTCACAGGAAAACCTGTGGCAGTGAGTTCTCTCCTGCGCCACGTGGGCCCAAGGACTGAACTCAGGTTGTCGGGCCACCATCTTCCTGAGACTCACTCTTAGCACCTTTTGCCCTGTCTTCGGCTGGGAACTCTGCCACAGCGCTGAGAAGAGTACAAGACACAATTAACACTGGGACCAAGAAAAGCCTCAGTGCACACCTGCGTCTTCTAAGTCCCCTTTTCACATCAAGGTTGGGAAGAAGAGTTCTTCTTTCCTGTCCCCCTGGGACAATCCACCTTCTTCACGTGTCTGAGACACAGATGCCTCAATGATCCTTCGGTAACCTAGACATGATAGTGCTAGCAGGGCGATCCAGGTGTAGCTGGTAAACACTGGGAATCCAGAAAGTGGACTAGTCAACAAGACCAGAGCTTCGGATCAGCCCTGACAAGCACACTCACAAGGGTGTCTGTGCTTCAGAAGGATGTGGCAGAACCTCTATCAGCTTCATGGACAGAATGGGTTAATGGGAGCAAGGGTGAATGTGGTGTGCGGAGGCAGACTGGACACCAAACAGCTCAGGAACCACACGGGGCCCAGAAGGGTCTTCCACCCAGAGCTGCAAACCTATTCAGGGTCACAATTTTTTCTTTAAAAAACCAAAAGACTGCCTTCTCTGTAGCAATGCTCAAAGGCTGTCACAGCGTATTTCACGGTGTCCACACATCACTCACATCTACTTAAGATTGGTCTTTAAACCAAGAACAAATTAATAGGCTGGGTTAGTGAACAAAATTTATCTTCCTCTCCCCATCCCCTCATCCTTTTTATCTTATTTTGGGGAGGGGTGGAGACAGGATCTCACCCTGCAGTTCAGATGGACCCAAAAATACCAGGGATGCCCCTGCTTCCGATTTGCAAGTGCTGAGATTACAGGAGCAGACTACCCACACTGAGCGGTTTTTCTATTATTTTGTGAATAATATTATTTTCATCATTTTGTGAATAAAATAATGGCATGCCGATGACAGCTTAGATATGATGAAACGTGATAGAAATGCATATTCCTTCGGTATGTGTAATACTTGGTTATCTAAAAACTGCATGAGATATCAAAGGACGGCACGAGAGAGCGTCACTGTAAAGCTGCACTGCCGCTGGGGAGTGTCTATTTCATCCCAGGCTCGCTGGGCACACATCTAAGTTGTGCACACAAGTGGTGTGAGCTTACACACTGTGCTTTACCCCGAGCCTGGAGCGGATTCAGCGTTACCAATGCGAAGCTGCTTTCTGTGCCCGACTCCTCAGGAGCATCACCTAGTGGACAGACATACGCCTAACAGGAACCAAATGTCTTAGCAGCCTCCTAACAGATTGCAGAGAATTTTCTAGATGTTTCCAAGCATCTGCGTGGCAGGCACTATGTCTTCCAATCGTTAGCAAGAACAAGGACTCTGTAATGGCAGACTCCCTCAAAGCCCCTGACGAGTCTAACGGGACTGGATCTAGATCACGGCAGAGTGTCTTCCTCACCTCAGTGTTCTTTGGCTCTTCAGTAAGTTCTGCAGGCCCAGGAGCCCCTCTTTCCTTTCGGACCAGTTGGAACTAGCACAGTGGTTGAGAACTTCGGCTACGTCCTCAGTCTGCCGCAGATAATGAGGAATGCCACCGTTCCTGGAGCCATACGAGCGCTCAGAGCACACGCTGGAGGCATCGCTGTTGGCATCATCGTCAGAGTACATTCCATAGGGCTCGTACCTCCTCCTCACAGGCTTCTTCTGAAATGTCCCATGATGGGCGGGATAAGGAAGAAGTGGGAAGGGGAATGTTCATGAGTCGTTTACTGACAACTACAGTGCAGAATGACATGTAAAAACACACACATTTCTATGCCTGCAGATTAGGGAAGTGTCAAGGTGGCAGTATCTTGGTGCGGAAGAATCTGTTGTTTGTAGAAAGTGTGGATATGTGTATCAGTGGCAAGGGAAATTTTCAGCAAGATGGTCTTGGGTTCCAATCCAGGTATCACTGCTGAGCAAACTGTGTCATTTTCTGCCTCAGTGATTCCTCTCGAGGAAGGCCACAATCCCACTCTCCAGACTACGGGGAAGGTTCAGTGGAACTCTGAAGGATGAGGAACGGACACACTGCAGACATGTGCATATGCTCACCTCTTCAGAGCCCAGAGCACTGACCTTAAGCGCGGTCTATGGATGCCCTTGGCTTCAACAATCATGCTTGCTTTTGTGTGCAGTTGACATGTCTGTGCTGGAAGTGGTCTATGCAGAAAGGTCCCAGACTGTGTGAGCCACTTTAGCTAACAACACTGATTAGTTTTATAATGCAAATAGGCTTCTTCTTTTTTTTTCTTTGCCTGCATGTATGCCTGCATGCCAGAAGAGGGCACCAAATCCCATTATAGATGGCTGTGAGACACCAAGTGCTTGCTGGGAATTGAACTCAGGATATTTGGAAGAGCTCTTAAACTCTGAGCCATGTCCCCAGCACAATAGGTTTCTTTTTAAAGTAGACTACAGCAGCCTATTCCTTCTTCTCTCACACCCTGAATATAAGACAGTGTGTTAAATCCATACATAGGATAACAGTACGGTAAGGTTGGCAATACAATGTTTCCTAAGTGCAGTTACTGACTCTAGCCACACAGATAGTTTTAATCTTCAAATAATGTTAATTACTTTGAATATCAGCTTACTCAGGACTGTACTGCCTCTTGTCCCAACAAAATTAATCATAGCATCCTCTTTTTACCTTTGAAAACAGCTTTGATTTAGATAACAAACCATATGATTTACACTTACATAAGCCAGATGCCTAAAATAAGAAAAAAGGTGGTTGACAGATCTATTCATGAAATTATGATAAAATAGACAGAAACTGAGTTAATAAAATGAGACACAAAAAGGAGAGGGAGTAGAGAGTGACATTAAAACAAACAAACAAAAAAAGAAGGTACCAGAAGCATGTGAAAGGTGACGGACTCTATCACAGACAGCAAATCAGAATGCTCACCAGAAACACCTGAGACCAGAATTTCTAACTACAGCTACTACATTTTGTGCTGCTTTCAACTAAATTCTAAAGAAATATACTTGCAACAGAAAAACAAGGTCGTAAAGAAAAGTGAAAGCACGGGTACCTTGCTCCTGGCGTCTCCTAACAGCTGTAGGCAGGGAAGTTTTGGAGGACGGGGAAAAAGCATAGAGAATTATGTCAGAAGCACAGGTGGGGATTGTTCTGGCAACAAAAGTGTACAGCAAACATCTCTTAGCAAACCAAAAACACAGGCCAGCGCGCGGTTTGTCTGGGGGATTGTAGCAGGCGCTCTCCGGATGGCATTTCCCCATCCTGCCCTCTCCCCAGGCTCCTGACTGAGGGCAGGATTCTCAACCAGATGTCCCACACCCAGAGGCACCTCTCTAAGTCACTGTTCATCCATTATTTGTTCCTATCCCGGGGCGTCCATTCTGTAGGCAAGGATTCCCTACCATTCCGGCACTTTCCCCTTCAGAAGCAGGTCACTCGGAGAGGCCAGACAGAGTGGACAAAGGAGCAAGGGCAGCATGGACAGACTGGGGCTCAGAGGAAGGCTCAAGTAAAAGCAAAGGGCTGGAGTCTCTAGCTCCACTTTGCCTCCTAGAAATTTGTACACAGTCCCTTATGTGGGATTTAAACAACTAAGAAAATCATCTGCCTGAACTGCAAGTCCGTCTTAGCCAAGGCTGCAGCTCCACTGTTTCCCAGTCCCCTGACCACTACTTTCTCGGGTCTCTGACTGTATAAAAGGCAGATTCAGAATGCTTTGACTTGGAAAAAGAAAGCCTCACTGGATTCTGTTCCAGCTCTTGACTCTTAGGCTAAAACCACGATTTGACCAATACTGGGCACTCCAATACCTGCCAGAAAAAGTTCCTTCTGTGCTTAAGCAGATGAATAGAGCTGGCCAGGCTGGCTGCCTACCAGGAAAGCCTTCTGAGAGTGGCCAACAGCTTGCTCAGAGAAACACATTAAAGAAAACATCTGACTGAGCAAGAACAAACAAGGCAGAGGGATGGAAGCGGGATTCACAGTAGCCACCAGCCAGAAAGTCATGGTCAGGTGGCACAGGCCATATTCAAAACCTCAGACTGGAAAGTAAGACTTCCCAGTAAGAACAAGTTATATGTGTGCTCCTCTCTCCTAAGAGGAGAATAAATCTTAGCGCAGCAGCAGAGGGTGGGGCGCCTGTGAGACCATTCTAAAGAGCACCTATTTCAAATGCTGACCACGTGAAGCGGGCGTGGGAGGATGCTCCTACCAGCTGGGAGGCAAGTTCACCAAAGCCGATCCTACAGAATGTCTGCTGTACCATAGACTGAAGGAACCATGAGCATTCCCCCCACCCCAGTACTAAAATGTAGTAAGTGAGGATTCCTCCACTAGGACTTAGATACTTAGAGACCAAACCTTAACTTTTCAGAAAATTTTCATGTATGTCCATGTGTGCACGTGTGTGTGCAGGTGCAAGAGAGAGACAGAGAAAGGGAAACGGAGCTGGGGGGTGTCAACCTGAGGTACCATTCCTCAAGATGCTGTTTACCTTGCTTTTGAGACAGCATCTCACTTATAGCTGAGCTCATGAACTCGGCTTGGCTGGCAGGCCAGCAAGCCCAAAATATCAGCCTGTCTCCATTTCTCTGGGGCAGCAATGATAAGGCCCGCCACCACACACGGCTTTCTTTATCTATGGATTCTGGGGATTAGATTCATGTCCGTGTGCTTGCGTGACAAGTACTTTATTTACTTTATTGATCCATTTTCAGGGTGGGGGAAATCCCCTAGCTCAGAACCACACAACAGCACAAATGTAACTTTCAGGTCTCAAACTCTACTGTCCGTTGTTATAATGATGAGTGTAGACTGTGCTGTCGAAGCCCCTACAGCAACGGAGGCAACAGGATGGAAAACAGGAAATGCTGTGGGAAAAGAAGCTATGGTATACAGAAACAAAAGAGAGAGCTTGATGACATGTGCGAAGCCCAATGTCATCAAAAATTTCCTGAGTGCCAAGAAGCATGCATGGGTGAGGTTCTTGATACTGCTCACTCCCGGAAGGCTGATTTCACTGTGTGCCGTAAAAGCGTGAGAGAAAAAAATAGCTAACTTTACCTAACCTTTTCCTTTCTCTCCTGTGTATATATGTGTGGTGTGTGAGCATGTCAATGTATGTGTGTGTGTGTGTGTGTGTGTGTACAAGCACGCATATATGCACGCTGGACTGAGAGGATTTCAAGGGTCTTCCTTGATCTCTTACACTTGAGGTGTGGTCTCTCACTCAAACACATAGACTGCCAATGTATAACCTAGCAGGCCAGCCCTGAGCCTGGTATCCATGTGGGTCTGGTCCTCACCTTTACTTGTGCTTTGACGGGTGAGCCATCACCCCAGCCCTATTCACACACCTTTTGAAGAGTGTAAACGATGACTTAGTCACCTGATTTGAGGGCAATTTTGTGTTAAGACAGAAAACTAGGTTTGAGCAACTTAACTCCATCCTTTCTGTGCCTCTTACCAGCGCATCAGCCACGGCAGCTTCTAGGTCTGTGCTGGTGCTCAATACTCGCATGGCATTCACGGAACCAGGGATTCTTCCTGACTGGCCCAGCCCAAACCGATCTATATGAAAACAAAAGCAGGACATGTGTCAGCCACGCGTAGCTTCGCAGTTCTCGGCAAGGGTTCCTGCCTCCTCCCACGAAAGAGAGCAACAGGAAAACTCCCAGCCGCTGCGACTTGCACCGGGCGGGCGCTGAGACCTGCACCGGATGTGCCTGCCAGTGGTAGGCTAAGGTGCTCATATCTAACACAGAGGAGCCACAGGCAAGTGCTTTCCCCTCTTTTTTTTTTTTTATTTTTTAAATGGAGCCTGTTTTGGACATTTTGTTATTGAAAAGGCTTAGGCAGAAGATAGGGACCGTACAGAAGGGAGGAGGGCTCTGGGTTGAATCTTATATTCTACTCAGCTTTCCTTCTAGAGGCAAGTACCCTTGTAGTTTGTTTAACTCAAGTACGCTTCATGGTTTGGGAAATAAGATGTAAGGCAAATTGATGAAAAAAGTTAAAACTTGAAATAAATTATTAATTGATCTTGGTACAAATTTTCCCTAGTGTTATTATGATTTAAAGATCAACTTACTAAAATTATTTAATGTTCACCATAAAAATCTAATGCCTTCTTTTCAAGAACATCAGTCATTTAGAGATCATCAGTTTAACTTTTACATGAGTCCCTTGAAGGATTTCTGAATGATAAACTTTATATAGATAAGGCAGAAGAATTCTATTATTTTATTACACTATTTATTTATATTATTATATATAGATAAGGCAGAAAAACTTAAGATAAATGTTAGAAATTTAAACAATTATTCGAAAGTTCTTTTTAAAGTTATATTTATCTATTTATTTGTGTGTGTGTGTGTGTGTGTGAGTGTGTATGCCACACATGTGCTAAGAGGACAGAAAAGGGTGCCAGATGCCTTGGAGCTGGAATAAAGGCACTGGGGGGAGCTGTAGAACATGGGTACTGGGTGCTCTTATCCACCGAGCCGCCTCTCTGCCATCCCAGAGCTGCTCCTCGGGACCCACTGAGTCAGCCTAGCAGCTTTCCTGAGAAAGTGCTAGAGCCCAACACTGTGACAGGGGGATGCCCGTGGAAGTTATACATTCCAACACGGCTCACTCTCCACGGATGAGAGGTCTAGTCATCAAAATTCTAATATGTGGAAACTTTTAGAAGAAAATGTGTTAAGATAAAAAATGTTTTCCCAGAGCTATACAGAAAACACTATTTGGACAAGGAAAGAACAAACCCCTGCCTTAGTCACACTTTCAGCAATACAGCATTTAGAATAAGATATAATATTTATTTCTACAGGAATTGATCTTTCTTTTGAAATTGCATTTTAATTTATTCACTACTATGTGGGGAGGTGCTATGGCACTCATATGGAAGTCAGAGGACAACTTGCAGGAGCCAGTTCTCCTTTTCCATTGTGTAGGTCCCAGATATCCCATTCAGGCTGGCAAGCCTTTACTTGCTGAACCATCTCGCTGGGCCCAAGGAATTGGCTTTCTTTTGAAATGATATATTTAAGCATTTGGACAGGGAATAAGACATTGTCTACAAAATTAGTGAAGTTTAGTTAGCTTTTGTTAAAAGATCACTTTTTACCCTTCTACTACCACAGGCAGGGAAAATAATTTACACACTGCTAGTCAAAAGACTCATACACAGTCACAATTTTTTTAATAGAAAAACAGAAACCGTATGTCATACTATCCCCTTTTTTAATGCACTTGCTGATGATTGCAAACATCATCTTCTCATCAGATTTCGGTGATGAGTCGCTGGGCTCCGTGAACCACGAAGACCACGGACAGTCATCCATATGCTCATTTGTTAGAATGTGAACAGGGACAGAATTGAGAGGTCTGGGCATGCTGTTTTGTAAGTAATTTTGGTTCAAGTCTTTTTTTCCATTAAAAAAGGGTAGATAGCAGGGGATTTATGAGGAACAAATGAGTAATTCAGTTAAAGCCATTTAAAAGTTACCCAGCATAAACATAAAGTCTTAAAAACAAACAAAAAAACAAAACAAAACAAAAAAAAAAACACAAGTAGATTTCATGCCAGCAACTCTTATTCCAGGGATAATATTGGATCTTTTCAGACAGAAAATGAAAACTTTCTAAGAATAAAGCAAGGACTCAGTGCTTCCCAGATGCTCACAGCTTTGCCACACACAGCAACTGTCGGCCATCTGATAAAGTGGACACTGTGACCTGTGGATCTGAAGGGGACATGCTTGTCTAGATCACCAGGCAAAACCCTGCAGTCCATACTCACTGTTCCAACATTATGATAAAGCGGTTTTCCAAGGGATGGATACAGAGGCCTGGGCCTCTTAAGGAGACGTTTAGTCAGAGCCCACATGGTGAAAACATGCAGCTGGCTCCGTTCGGAAGAATGAAAGGGCACGGTATTCGCTGGATAAATGGGTGAGCATCGGCACCATTAACAGTGTGTGAATTAGTAGAGCATGCTGACTCCATTGAGAAACGAGCCATTCGGGGTGTTAGTGTGTGAAAATGACCCAGTTAATTTATGGTGGCATATGGATGCATCTTTAGACACTCACTCTCTACTCCTGTGGCCAGTGGGTTTTGTTAAGTGAAGCTGGGACAGGTTTGGAGTTCATGGGCGATGAGACTAACCTCCTGCACCTTCAGGGCCTGGATCCTGACCTTGCTTCCCCAAGCTTTCAGGGTTCTATATTTCCCTATGTGCGAATGACGTATGCTGTGATCTAGGTGTGTGGAACTGGTAGCTGACGCTAACACGACTACCTTAGCACCTGACAGAACACTGGAGTAAGGGCTGTGGAGACAAAAGACTGCCGGGTGGTAGCAATCCCCCTCCCATGGGGAGGCCTAGTGACACCACTTAGGGCTGGTCTTTACCTGGGAAGGAGGTGTGAGGAAGGAAGGAGTACTTCCCTGATTTTGTTTCAATGTAAATATAAATGCTAGAGAAACAATGCCAAACAGGCGACCGAGCATCAAGCCTATGAACAGAATCATAAACATTCAACAACTCAAAAAAAGAAAACACAGGAGGGCGAACATGAGGTACACACATGCCAAGTGCTAGCCAACACGATGACAACAGAGGCTGACATGGGGGTGGGAGGGCGGATGGAGAAGCTGTTCATGCAGTTAGCACTTGTTCACCTGACTGCCCAACAGATTCAGCAGTGGAGAGAGCACTAGTGGACCTGGAATGACGTCGAGAGGCTGCAGGTAAAAGGAACGGCAACACCCACAGGGTTAACACACAAGTACCAGAGGAAATGCGGGGCTGCTACCACCACGGCCGCGCTTCTCATGAAGAAATGGTGCTGGATATGAATGGAAGCAGGACTGGCCCCCACCCTGCATGGTGGTCGCTGGCCTCACACAGCTCTTACACACACAGGCATGACAGAGGCACTCGTCACAGTGCTTCGTACTAAGGACGCACTGACGAACTCAGACTCCAGGTTTAGATTCACACCACGAAGCTTCCACCAGCCATGATGGAAATAAGCCACATGAAGAGCATCAGGCGTCAGCGCCATCTGAGCCCAGGGCGTACAGTGACGGATGGATCACTAACTCAGTTCACGAGATGTCACTGGTATGTGATGCATATGCCACCATGCACCAAAAACAAAAGCAAGAGGTTCGTAATGTTATCTCAACAGGAATTCATGGACCACCGGGGCTCAACATCTGACCAGTGGAAAGGCTTGGTGTTTTCTGCAGAGCTACCCTAGTTATCAATGTACCTGTCTGACTTCTGGGCATCCACAGGCAGTGAGTGTAGAGGCCTCCCTTAGAGATGCAGAGCGGGGGTCTGAGCACCATTTCAGAAACACAGATGGCAGGCCTGCCGGGCTTGGCCACAGCCGGCGTGGCTCTTGGTAATACACTAACTGTCAGTTTCTCTTGGGCTCTTCATTTCTAAAGTGGTGTCAGTCACAGTACCTACTTCTTGCTGGTCATGGAGAGTGTTAAAGGGGACCATACACCACCGCCAGCACACAGCGTGCTGGTGACAGCATCAGCACTAGAGGGAGCGGTGAATGTCAGGGAAACTTACATGTAGGATAATGTCTTATGAGTATTTGTGATATGTTTATGAATTCATCTTCCTTGTAGAGAGTAACTTAGAGAAGTAAATATGGAATAAGAAACTGGTCTAATGTGCAGATGTCACAGGCCCAGATAATATTCAGTTACTCATTTAGTGAAAACAACAGACAATGCCTGCTGCCTTTCACTGCTCTGGAAAAGTCAAGGTGTTATATCACAGAATGCTCACACGTTTAACAAATCACTGAGAAATGAAATCCTTTAAGTCCTCCATTGTTCGGCACACATTAAAATTCACACATTTATTGACAAAGCGTCAAAACCTCTAACCTCCAGTGTAAGTTTATTTCTAAGCTCATGCCACTTCATAAAATAAACACCCTGTGGTAGGCTGAACACCCTGTGGTAGGCTGAACACCCTGTGGTAGGCTGAACACCCTGTGGTAGACTGAACACCCTGTGGTAAAAAGAACACATTACCTGGTCAAGCAATACAAATTTTAGAGGCTTGAAACAAAAAAAAGGGAAAATCCTCTTTTTGGAAGATTAACACACAAAACATTGAGATGATGTGTCTAAAACAAGACTTACCACTTTCCTAGGTAAGGAAGCTGCAGGGTACCGGTTCTTTGAGACCAGAGCGACAGCACAGTTCTTAGCTATCACATTAGTGCTCTCTCTATCTTGACGCTTATATTGAAAATGGATTTAAGCAATACTTGATCTGCCTGTAGGTTTCTTAAAATGTATTTCTTTGGTTTGGACACGATACTATACAGAATGTCTGCTCTGTAACGACTCTCTGTTGAATTCCCAAGTGGACATCCACAGAGGACTCACTTCTATCAAAGCCTGACTTGATTGGTAGCAGAGTTCTAGAATCTGTAATTTCACTTAGCATTAAGATTACTGAGAGGCTTGAACACAGTGTCACAAACTTAAAAATGGCAGGTACAGTTGGCAAACTGTCCACAGCTTCCACGCCTGGAGATTCTGAATGAGCTTTCTGTCATTAGTACCTGAAGAACACGGTACAACAACCACTTATACAGCATTTACACTGTGCTTAATATTATAAATAATTCAATGATGATTTAAGTGTATGGGCAGGGAGGCATGGGGAACATAGCCTGTGTTTAACCTCCAGCACTTTATAAAATAGACTTGAGCATCTACAGGCAGCTCTGTAACCAACCCCCTGTAAAGGCAGAGAGAGGTCTGCATTCACTGAGATACATTACCTTTCTCCCCCCCCCCCCCCCCGTTTCTCTCCTTCCTTTCTCCCTCCCTCCCTCCCTCCTTCCCTCCCTCTCTTCTTTCTTCCTTTCTTTTTCCTAATGAAGTCTGACCTGTAAGTTTACTAGAAGGTTAACTAGTGGGAAGTGATTATGGAGACAAACAAGAAAAAGAAGGCGCTCAGGGATGTGGAGCAAGCTCCCACAGGACAGCCGCTTTCTGGGAGGCCTCTCTGAATCCATGGGTCCTAACTCCAAGTCTGGAAACCAATGCTTCAGTAAAATCTTAGTCCTTTTCTCTGTGTCTAACCCAGAAGAGACTTCACTACAAAGCATCAACCACATGGTTGAGCAACGTGAGAGACTCATCAGAAGGCAGGCTGGGAGTCAAAACCGCACCTGGCTCTTCAATGTAGGACTGTTACAATCAGGCTCGGAGGTTGATGATAAGGGTGTTTATCATTCAGTGTGAGCAGGGACTGAAAGCACTTGTGCCAGCTGATGCTTCAAATGGCCCTCTTGTTATTCCTCTGGACACAAGTTTGGGGCCCAGATTTAACCCAAGGAGGTAAAAGCCATGGTCTAAAAATTCAGCTAGAAGTATTTCCTACTGCCCTGGCTCCAACAGAAGAAAGCAGCTGATGAAGCCAGAGCTGCAGCTTCTGCCCTGGCCACAGCAACTACACACTGTACCATTTTAGGACGTCACTGAGACAGTTAAGCAGACCTGTTTACCCAAGGAGCAAAAACTAATGAGGTCCATCAGGTGCTCAGGGTTCAATCTAGATACCAGGAATTCAGCCCTCTCTGTCCATCCACAAACTGTAAGTCAGACTTCAGGCTGGATCCACACAGTGTAAAATGTCAGCCACAAGAAAAAGGCTGACCTGCTTCTAACAGACAAAGTCATCCACAGACTGAAAGGCTCACTCATCTAACTGTTGAAGGCCAGCGAGTAAGCCAAGGCACACAGGTGTATAGCCTGCATTTAAAAGGGAAAATCACCATAAGGAGTACCCCTGCTGCTATCATGAGGATGCTCAATGTCCCTGCATGCAAAGCCGCCTGGCTGAGAATGGCTGAATCTGAGGGAAGGAGCCACTGGAGGAAGAGGGTCCTCTGGAAGGCTGTTGGTATCTGTTCGCTACAGCCTGACTTGGATCACTGACCCTGGAGAAAATCAAGGCATCAGAAGAGGTGTAGGGCATGAGCAGGAGAGAGAAAGAGAGAGAGAGAGAGAGAGAGAGAGAGAGAGAGAGAGAGAGAGAGAGAGAGAGAGAGAGAGAAAGAGCTCCCACTTGATCTACTACTGTCTCTCTCAGAGCGACGTGTATAGTGCGAAAAGATCAGCTGAGTAATTACACAGCCAAAAGAAAAAAATTCACAGACTGCTGAAGCCCCCACTTCATTGGGAATGGGATCATTTCAGGTTTAAACCAGCAAAATTACTTCTGCTCTCATGTTCATCAACAGTAAACCTACACCCGGAGGGCACCACATGCCACACAGGTTGGAGGATAAAAATCCTTTGGGAACTGATAATCCATACTAAATAAATGTACTGTGACCATTTTAAAGGATGGCACGGCTATTAAAACTAAAATCCATTTCACTCTTGAAATACTGTATGATTACACTCTTACCCTTCCTTTGAATTATATATACTGGGCTTGGGGCGTGGCTCAGAGTCGAGCACCCTGGAAGCCCTGGAAGCTTGAGGCCCTAGTTCCATCCTCTTTAGGAAAAATAAAGGTAAGCCAAAAATTTGATGACTACGTTTCAATTCTGAATTCACCTCCCGTGAATTCACGTGAAGCCGTTCACTTCCGCTAAGTTTTGCCCTGTGTTAGAAACTGCCACACGAATGGGCTTACTCAGTGACAAGTGGCCACAAATGGCCACGGCACTTGAATGGTATTTGTTTCCTCTGATGTGTGAAAACTAGTAGCTGCTGAAGTTTATGCATGCAGAGGGGACCACAAGGGCGACTAAGGAAGAGGGAAGAGAGAAGAGAGGCTCACAGGGCAGCAGAGGGAAGCGGCCATTCCACCCAGCAGTGTCTGCACAAGCACCTGGAGCCCCTGCGCAGCGCCTATGGGTACTCACCGAGTGGAGTGAAGCCCCGAGCAGGGCTTGTATCGCGGCTGCTCTCACGGCTGGTATCGCGGCTGCACCCCTGACTCATGCTGGGTCGGGGGATACGGCTGCTCCGTGCTAGCGTGCAGCATGAGGGGTTTTAGAGAAGGTGAACAAATTTAATGAAGACAGAAAAACTCACAAGCATCAGTCACATTTGCTTAAATGTAATTATGACATTGTCTATGCTGGGAAGTATGGACAACCTGGCCATGATGAGGTCTCACTGACAGGAGGGTCTGCATAAACTCCAATGTGCTCTGTCCCTTGGAAGGCTGTGGATTTAAACACTGAAGAGAAATTACACTTAGCTGTGAGAAATGAAGTCTTCCCAAAGGTCAGTCTGGCATCAAATATAGTAAGAGCTAAAGCATGTCAGGAACAATGAATGTCTGTGGCTTTAGCAGATATCTCAATGAGAGCTCTGGAGTCCAAATCTGACTTCACGGCACTTAGTTCCCCCAAAAGACCATTCAATCTGGTTGAATAATAGAAGTAAAGGCTCTAGTCTTGAAGTCTATGAACTTCCCTACCGAAAAGAAGATGGTTCTGACATGCTCATCAAGATGGAGATGTCACACACAAGGGCAACCATCTAAGCAGCAAATTGGAGTCAGGACTGACTGCTTACTGTTTTATGATCTCTACAGCAAGAAAGTGGACATTGTCAGTATTTGGGCAAGAAGATTCCTCTACTGACCTCGGAATAGTATTTTATAGTTGTCTCTGGACAGTTTATTATTCCCATACATGAAACATGTAAGACAAAATCATACAATAATCAAATCTAATAATATTTTGACTGTAAAGCTCAGACAGACGATACCCATGCTTATCAGTCTGAGGAAGCAGAAATAAATTAGTGGCCAAACACTCTGCAGAAACACTGAGCATGCGGGAAGTGCAGAGGAACGCCTAACGTCACAGCTGGAGGGGACATCTCATCCTCAGAGGTCTAGAGCTGCTAGACCGGGTGGGAGTGACTCTTGAGACCTTGATTCTCTGATGTAAAACCAAGCATATCGTCTATGTCACCATGAACACAGCCTAATATTTCAGAGCAAAGATTTACAGCTAAACTATAACCAGAATCATAAAACTCTCCAATAAAGAAGAAAGTGTGAGAAGTGAAGCCAGCTTAGAGTGTGCTCAACAGCTCTGTGCTGACGTGGAACCTGACCCCAAGAGCTTGTGAGTGATGTCCAGACACTGTCAATCTGTAGGAAGGGAAGGGTGGGGCAGGAATATAATCTGAATGATAGACCTCAAGGGCCTCACTAGAAGTTTCTTAGTTTGGACAGAATGACAGGGAACACTGAAGTTTGCACTCACAGCACTGTGACCAGTTAATCAGCAATTCCTGGTGGCACTCTAAGTAGGTCACATAAGGACAGCAAGAGTAACAGGCGCCACGCTGACCCCACCAACACTCGGGAGCTTCCTCAAGTGGACACAGCAGGGCTGCTTATCTTTAGAGACTGTTGTACCTGAGCCACAAAGTGACCCATACAGCTCCCAGCTGTACTACTGGTTCAGCTACTTGATCTCCCCGGTTCTCATCTTCCCCACAGAAAGTAAGCAATGAAAAGATTATCATCCATTGACATGGGGGCAATGCACACATACACATATCAGAAATGTAGCCAAACATCATCCCTGGAAATCCTGACCTTTTCTATGGTCTTTTCCAAAGCAGGCAGCTAAAACGTTCTTGTGGCTTTTCACAGAGGTGCACGCTCAGCTGACTGCTATGTAACTTTATCCAGAACCCATGCCTTTTCAAGTTCACAGAGATGCTAAAGAAATGGAAATATATGTTCTCTCTGGAGTAGGCCTGCTTCCTGAAGACAATAACGACCACTAATAAGAACAAACAGCTGCGATATAAAATAATGCCCACACAAACTTCTTGATAGGCCTCCCCCGAGTATCTCCCCAAGAATGCACTCAGCCTCCATGCTCACAGGCTCCTTTGTGATGTGACACATAGAAAAAAGAATTCTGTCCACTGTTTTGTCAGAAATCTGTCCACAATTGCCCCAAATCTCATTAAAATACGTTTTGTGGTCAACAGTGGTATTTCAAATTTAACCCATGAGAAAAAACAGACACAAAGATTAACCTACAGAAAGATCTAGAATAAGCACAGAAAATTATTTTTATAGAATCAGCGGTCAAAATTCATTCATATAATCTCCATCCATCTACCCATCCAATTAACTACCTAGAGTATAAAACCAGCTTGTCTTGTTAGGAAATGTCCAACAAACACCCTAGGTGAGTGGAGGGCATGGGGGAGGGCAAGAGGAGCAGGTGGGACACACTTGGTCTCCCAACGGCACTCACACTAGAAAGCTCGGGACCTTTGTCTACAGGAAAAGCCGCCAGGTATTCAAGAACCACTTGTTTGGTTTGCATTTCTTGAGAGACTCTACCCTATGTCACAGTGTTTAAAGGTAATCCTTACTTTTGTCTTAAAAAAACAGGATTTATTTTCATTTTTACTTAACATGTATTTGTATATGCCTACAGTAGTGCAGTCCACATGAGTGCAATGCCTACAGGGGCCAGAAGAAGGCATCAGACCCACTTGGACTGGAGTTGGAGGTGGGTCCAGGCAACTGAAGTCCTCTGCAAGAGTTTATGCTCTTAACTGATGAGCCATCTCTCCAACCCTACTTTTGCCTTTTAGGGAATGACCCAATCAGACTGCACAGCAAGGCAAAAGTGCAAGAGAATTAATGAAAATGCCTAGAAGCTAAAGGCATAAAATGCTTCTTTAGATGTTTTCATGTCCTAGCAAATCTACTTTTATAGTTAAAAGAAATCATTTAGTTAACTTCAATCTTCCAAAAATCTTTTTGAACCAGGAAGTCATAAGACATTTAAAATATATACCACACAATGTAGGTTGCAAAACTGTTAAAACCAGTTTTTCTAGTCTTTTTGATGGATGAATAGGAGAAGCGAACTGGCGGCAAATGCTAACAATTGCTAGTGACGCTGGGTATTTGCGTGGCTTCACATCTGCAAAGTCTTTGAGACACCAAAGTGAGACAGTTTATGAATGTGCTTTCCTAAATGTTTGGGCAGCTTATGGGGGGGTGGGGGGAGGGAAAGAGAGAGCAGAAAGAGAGTCAGTCAGCCTCTGGACAGGGAGAGAGGTGCGGGGGCACTGTGTGCAAGAGCAAGCAGGGCTGCTTCTGGACTGTCCAGCCACGTGCTCTCTACTTAGTGAGTTTTAAATGGCAGTTGAGTGTGGGACATGGCGCCTGAAATCCCAGCTCCTGGGAGGCCGAGGAACTCCTGCGACTAGGCCACCCTGACCATAGCTACATGTACGGAGGTCCGTCCCCACGCTGGCCCCAGTCATGCCCCTGGGAGCTTGCAGGCAGGCTCTCCTTTCGAATGCGCACCCTGCAGCAGGAGTGGTAGGGTAACAAAGGTGCGCTACCACATCTGGCTTTTTGAGTGGGCTCAAGTCATCAACCTTGTGTCACTGGACTTGTGAAGCTAGCAGTTTTACCTACAGAACCATCTCTCTGGCCTTATTTTAGTTTTTAATGTAAATTCTAAGCCTTAAACTAGGCTAGCAGTCATTAAAACTGCTTAAGGATTTTAAGGAAACATTCTATAAACATGTTACCCTTCTTCTGAATATTTGTATTTAAAAATGTTAAGTCATAAACCAAATGGTTAGACGCACAAATATATTCTAGTATAAACTCAATGATCACAAGCAATCCATTACTGAAAAATACTAGGCACCTACTACCTTATAAACGGTAGGTATAAAGGTACATTTGTTCATGTGTATTATGTGTGTATTCTCATAATGTGCAGAAATAAAACACCTTTGATCAGAACTTCATGCATGACCTTAAAATACTAGTAACTCCCTTCTTGAGCACCAATAATTCTTTAGACAGACATGGGGACACAACCCCAGCACCTGGGAGACAGAGGTAGGCAGGTCTCTGAGTTCCATCTAGGCTAGCGTGGGCTATATAAGACCCTATTTCAAAAAAAAAAAATCACCTCAAATATGAGCTCTTTGGAAGGAAACCAACTCCTTTACAGATGTTTCATGACACTGGCCTTCCAAGCTCTTGTACCATACATACACAACGGACCACTGGAGTAAAGACTGGAATAGCAGGTCCTGGAGTTATAATAGGTCACTAAAACTGAGTTATTCCCTAACGTCAAGAGTGTTAAGAGGCTGTCTGGTGGCTAACTCACTGTCAGCTGGATAGGACCTACCACCAAGAAGACACGTTGCTGGGCATGTCTGTAAGGGCGTTTCTAGACAGTGTGGAGTGAGACGGAGAGACCCATCCCATGGGCTGGGGTCCTCAGCATCATCATCCTTGTCTTTGGTTCCCACTGTGGATGCCACGTGACCAGCTGCCTCCCACTCCTGCCACAAGCCTTCCCCAACAAAAAGGGCTGGACCCTGGAACGGTGACCCAAAAAGAGCCCTTCCTCCCGTAAGCTGCCAGTCAGGTGTTTTGTCATGGCAAGAAAAGCACCGGAAACAAGCCGTGCTCCTGAGAACACGTTAACGTCCCAACAGAAGAGCCTGTTTGAGACATCATAGCAGACTGCGTCGCTTACATACAACTTACAAAAACGTCAGCAGTCAACGATGGAACAGACAGCCCAAGAGTCATGCCTAGATTTAAAATAAAATGTATTCCAAACAAAGGCCTGAGCCAGATGCAGATGGGTTTCGTAGCAGGTTAGACAATTCAGACATTCGTCCTGGAAATCTGATTCAAATCAAATCTTACCCACGTCTTAACACCTGCTCCTGGCTGAGCCCTAACAGTCGCTGCCCTTAACTGCCAGCCACCCCCATGAATGATGAGTCCTTCTTGACCAGCTGCTTCTGGATTTGCTGCTCTCCTCCTGAAAGTGTCTTTTCCTTGGTCTTCAAAGCAGGACCTATTCCAGGACACCTGTTGTTAGACATCTCGAGGGTCTCGCGGACAAAGGGAAGACCCTCCTTTCTGTTGGTCCCTGAGCACCTGTCACCACATCCCACGCGGTTTTTCACCTCCACCCCTTCTCAAGAGATTAGAAGGGTTTGGAAATGAGGAAACTATATTCATTTATCTTCTAATTCTTGGGTCTAAAAAAGAGCCTGGTATACATTCCAGTAAAAAAAAAAATTAAGAAAAATCAATATTGAGCCAACAAGAAATGTTAAAGCTACAATCCTCTCATTCAACAGCAATAAATTCGTACATAAGGAAGCAGATAGATATACAATAAAAGTAGGTGTGTTAATAAATAACTTTTTGGTATTATATCTTGAAAGATTTTTACATTAACAAGGAACATGTGAGTTAGAGTGTATCGGTCTAGAGACACCGAGAATCAGCTGTGTTACAAGGGAACTAAGCAACACTCAAGTGAGTGCTTTTCAGTGTTCACCAATCTCTAGCTTCCATGTTTCCACAAAATTATGTCAAAAGTAAATATAAATATTCTTTTGCTGTAAGTTTAACCAATTAGGTTAGAGATCAAAATAAAAATAGGGGCCTTGAAATGCTTTTGAGAATCAGTGTATGCCGTGAGGAGGATGAACTCAGAGAGGACAGTGAAGGGCGCAGAGCTTCTGAACCAGAAAGAAGTCTTTCCCCAGCTCCCGTCCTTTGAAGACGATGAAGTCCCACCCCAACTGCTGGACGCATACACTCCATACATTTTGGGGTCTGGTGAAATCTCGGTGTAATCTGTATAACATGGCACACAAAGCAAATGCCTGCTTCTGAGTACAGCTGAGGTGGCTCCTTGAGTTCAAAGACAGAGCTCTGCATTCTGTATCAAACAGTGATTAGATCATAACCACATTACAGCCATGCTGGGAGTGAGGTTTCAAGTCTTGGAGAATCCTTACCTAATCCAATCCGGTTAGGACTTGTTTCTCGGCTGCATCCCTGACTCCTGGGGATCTTGCTTCGTTTTTCTGAAGACAGTGTTACAGGTGGGCCTCTTGAGGAACCCCCGGCAAGTCCACCATAGCCGCTTCCCAACAGCTTCCCTGGGGAACTTGACCGGCTGCCAGCTAAAAATGAAACAAAATGATGGTGAGATGGATCTAAAAAAGAAATTAAAGACACAAGCTTTCACATATGGATTTGCAAAAAACATTAAGAAAGCAATATACAAAATAGCATTTTAGTCGGTAATACTGCTTTTTAAATAGAGGACGTAGGATCACTGTCATACATAAACAGCTTAGAAGACCCACGAGCAACTCTCTAATGAAAAAGCTGACGAAGACAGGAGCACCCGGCTACAAAACAGAGCTCTACACATGGCCAGAGACATCCGCAAGGCTCTCCCGCTAACCACACTCACCCCAAGAGCTGACTGCCTAAAAATTAAGTATAATCACTGGAGAAATAGACTTTTAAGACATTAACTTAGGGAAAATGGTTGAGAAAACTTCTTTAATCTAACAAATGGAAGAAAGATGTGGGCTTAAAATGACTAGAAATGCTTTTTTTAAAATTATAGCGTAAGATGGTACAAATAAACTTAAACATCTCAGTGCTGTAATGAAGGAGGCTGGACACCGCTCATTTATTAAAAACAGCAAGTCTTCAGTCTACTTATTTTTTCCTCACTGGGACTGAGCCTTGCTGTGCTAGCCAAGTGCTCTACCACTGAGTTACACCCCAAGCCTCAAGCTATACACTGCTAGTAAGAATCAAATAACACACTTAAAAGCAAGCAACAAAACAAAAAGCACAAACACAAAGATAAAAACAAACTCCAAACAACATAGCTTTGAGATACTAACCAAGAAAAAGAAAATAGGGAGAAATAGGGAAAGCCCTAATTATTAAAAGACGCCCCCCCCCACACACACAAAAAGACCCTACAGAAAGCCTAATAAGTCTCAGAGAAATAGGTGGGGCCAGGAATAAAACCTTTGTGTGCAGAGTGGTTGACGGCAAACACGTATAGGACGTGTATAACCAGGACATTCAACCAAACGCCTCTGTTAGCAGCAGATCACCTGTATTCCCTGGTAAGGCTGTGGCCAACAGTCTGTGGAACTACACTCAATGGCCTAATAGTTCACAGTGTGTGATTTCACAGGCAGACTCCCTTTACATATGTGGATATCCCAAACACTTTTCTTCAGTTTAACACCCATATTTTATAAATACTAACTGTGTACTAAACCTCAAAACAAACCTCAGAAAACATGAAAAAGAGGAAACATGGGCCACAATGTCTGAGAAATACGCAGTAAAGCCAGAAATCAGAACTAAACAATGGGACTGCTAATCTTTATTAATAGTTAAATATCCAGATATGCTTATAAGCATTTAATATGGGACAGAACTCTCTCATAGAAAAGATCAACATTCCAAATATTAATATACACAAAATGATAGCCACTTAACAGATCATCTCCTTAAGTAGAGAAGGCAGTTAAAATTTTAAAACATGAAATCTAAAGTATCATGATGCAGCGTAGAGTTACCTTCAGGAAAAAATTAAAGCAAACAAAACCCTTTTGAAACAATACTTACCCACAAATTACTGTTTCTTACAGAATATCATCATTCAAATAAGTCACTTGGTTGGCTACACAAGAAAATTAATACCTAATAATGATTAAATTATACACAATTTGTAAGGAAAATCATTGTAAAAGTCAGTAATGCACATTATTATGAAGAACTATCCCAAGACTTGAACATAAAATAAACTATTAAGCTATGTCAAGGGCAAAAAGAAATGCATTTCAAACTCTAGTATTTGGACATATAGAAAAATGCAGAGAGATTAAGCATAAACAGAGAAATTAATACTGCACAAAGAGCACGGCTGAGGGAGAGTGCCAATGACGACAACAGAAGGGCAAGAAGAGAGTAGCTTACCACCAGCAGGGTTAGCAGATCTGGATCCTTCGTTAGGAGAGCAGACCAAGGGACAGGCAAAAAGTGGATTAAAAGACAACAACACAATACAGAAAGTCAGCATGCGACACAGCACGAACGGTTTGTTCCCAAGCACAGTGCAAAGCCGCTACTGTTCCGAGTGCGCCTTGTTTTACACAGCACACAGGTTTAGCATCTGTCCCAGGTCTGTTCGTGAAACACCCATCCATAACGTGTCCAGCTTAAGAGATCTGTCTCCCAGAGCACACCTCAGCTTTCAGCAAGAGGGATACAAGCAGAAACTGGTCATCTGTGCCCACCTCCATCTTTAACAAGATGCCAGTGGCCGGAAGAACACTGCTATGAACTGTTTTCACCCTTGACTGGCTATGACTTTCCTTATCTTCAAATATGTAAAGTATTTCAATCCTTAAGTACAAATATGTAAAGTATTTCAATTTTCCTGCCTCAAACTCCTGAGTCCTGGGATTTACAGTCATATGCTACCACACATGGCTTTTAATCATGACATTATGACCTTAAGTTTAGGACTTTTGCTAGATGGATTAATTTGTATGTAGAGCTGGGGTTACAAAATAAGCCAGCTATCAATATTTTAAGGGTCTTAAATCTAGAATCAACAAACCTACTTTATATCAAACCAGGACTATAAATGTCGCATGCCCACGTTTGTAATATAAATATATTTACCTCATTCAAATCGTTATTAAAATAAAAAATCTGTATGTTTAAGTCTGGGGTGTAGGTTCAATTATGTGCTACTATTCAGTGGCTACTGTTCCTGTGAGTACAATCTGGCCAAAGTGGACCTGAGGAATCTCAAGGTCCAGGTCAGTATGTTTCTGTGCTTTAAGACTTAAGCATCTTCTTCTCTCCTAAATCCCCTAGAGAAGCAATTTTCAACCTCCTTCAAAAGTCAGGTGACATTTGGATTTCTAAACCAGAGAGACACAGCACTAATGCAGCTGGGGTAAAGAACCTGGTAGAGGACACAGCCAAGAGCCAACAAAAAAGAAATGTAAGGTTTCCCTCAACCCCATTCCCCACAGGCAAATTTTGACTTGAGAGATTTCAGAGAGTAAAATCTATTTTAATTTCTAATGCTATCAACGTGTGCATGCGTGCGTTATATATTCCTGCATATGCAAGTGTGTGTGTAGGCCAGAAGAGGATGCTGGATGCCTTCTTCTGCCACTACCTTTTGTTTTCAGACAGGGTCTTTCACTGGGATCTGAGGCTCACCAATTAGACCAGATTGGATGACCAGCAAGCCCCAGGGATCCAGCTGTCTCCATCTCCCCAGTGCTGGGATTACAGGTGTGTGACAGCACAGCCAGATGTTTATTTATGTGAGGACTGGAAATCCAAACTCAGGTCGGCAAGCACTGTAGACAGAGTCATCCACTAGCCCATGAAATAGGAAGCCCTTGAGAAGGAGACCAAAGCATGCCTGGGATGCTCACTCTGTAAGCCTACCTAGCAATGTGGTCACACAGCCTCTCAGAGCCACTGCAAGTCTGTCCAGCTATGGGATGTGCTCCTAGGGGAAGCTAAAGTAACCAAAGCATAAAACACACTGCTTACGCTGAGACTGTGAAACCACTTTGGCGCGACTGCGGCCCCGACTGTCCGAGGGTGTGGAGGCGACATTGGTGGCACTCCCAGAGCTCTGCCGTCTGGTACGGATCCGACCTGGAGGATACAGCAGAAACAGTGTTTTCATAACATCTTCAGCTAGTGTGACCTATTTAAGAACCCACACCACAAGCACAGGGCACTGACGCGGCTGACCACACAGGAAGCAGGGGCTTCTGTCAGCCAGGCCCCCATGAGAGTTAGACACCAGCAGGATGAGCAGGGATGAATGTGGTTTTGAATTCTCCACAAGGCTTCTCTACACTCAAGGAAGCACGAAATGCCTTTCTCCATAAGCCAGCTAGAACTGGACATGACTGACACCTCCCCAGCATCAGAGGAAGAATGCAGAAACAAGTCCTGAGGTTTGAAGGTTAGAGAAAGTGCATCATTGAGGTGGAAAGGAGACGAGAACCAGTGACCTTCAGTAAAGTTTTAAGACATAAAAGCTGGGTACAGTGGCACACACCTGTGATTCCAGCACTTGGGAGGTGAGACAGGAAGATGAGGAGGAGTTCAGGCCACTCTTGGCTACACAGTAAATCTGAGGCCAGTCTGGGCTACATTTACTACTGGATGTTTACTAAAAGGCTGCATTATTTATTCTACTGAGAACTGTGATCTATCTCTGTCAAGTACACAGCAATGTATAGACAAGAAAGGGCAACCAGGGGAGAAGCACACCCAGTGCCACAGGCCTGGCATACGTGTCTGTCCGAGGGCCAGCTGTCTAGCCCCCAAGAACCTCTGCTTTCTGTAGGCACCCAGCAAAACCAAGGTGATCAGGCAAAATGAACATGGAAAAGCAATCTATTTTAAAGTTATTACAAGCAGAATACTCAGGGCACATATATAATTTTCTTAAAAAATGAATACCTACACCCACAGAGCTGGAAGAGTTAATTCCTCTGGGAGGAGCCTCACTCCCCAGCATTTGGTAATATGATCCTAAGGCCAGTTTTCAGGAATCTCAAATTTCTTTCTTTCTTTCTTTTAAGATAAATATACTTGCATGACCAAGAAACATATGCCAGTTTTGCATATTTAACATTAAATTATAGTGGGATTTTAAAATACATTGCTTTACTCAACAACTTATTTGTGAGTACACTCGTGTAACGGATTTTCCATATGGACCAAGGAGAGAGTTTACCTTTTCCAGATGACTAATTCTCAAATAAGTCTTCACAACTCTTTTCTTACTAATCTACAATGCCTCTCTTTCTCAAAGTTCTACTTCAGTTTCATACTCAGGCAAAGATACTTTAATTACAAAAGGTACTTTTAGATTTTATTTTGTTAACATATGTCATTCACATATATGTATATGTACATACACAAACACACATGCACACACACACATACTGTTTCTTGAGACAGGGCCTTGTTAAGACAGTCCAGACTGACCTCAAACTCACAGCAATTCTCCTGCCTCAAACTCCTGAGTCCTGGGATTTACAGCCATATGCTACCATGGCATTTATTTATTTATTTATTTAGGCAGGGTTTCTCTGTAGCTTTGGTGCCCGTCCCGGAACTAGCTCTTGTAAACCAGGCTGGCCTCGAACTCCCAGAGATCCGCCTGCCTCTGCCTCCCAAGTGCTGGGATTAAAGGCGTGCGCCACCACCGCCTGGCCTCACACAGGGCTTTTAATCATGACATTATGACTTTAAGTTTAGGACTTTTGCTAGATGGATTAATTTGTATGTAGAGCTGGGGTTACAAAATAAGCCAGCTATCAATATTTTTTCTAATTACACATTTTCACCTATCTGCCTTCATTGTGTTGCCTTATTCATGTAACACAAAGCAAAATAGAAGCAATGAAGTACTATTGACTCAAAAGAGATTTTTTTCAAAATGCTGGATTTAGGGGTACAACTTATTGACAGACTATACAAGGCGTGGGGGTTCAGTCACCTCCCCCTGACACACATGCCCACAAAATGCCCTCGTCTTTTTCCAGTAACGTTGCCTTTTGCTGACCAGTGATGAAGGCATATGAGTCCTGTCTGTACGGCAGATTCATGCCGGTGAATGCCCACAGGCCCCAGGGTTTTGCTAATTCCACCTGGACCCTGTATTCATGGTGTCTGGAGCGGGTGACTGCATTGCTTACTCTGGATTGGCCGGGTGTTCTCAACCACGAGGATCATTTTGGCCACTAAATTCTACGTTTTTCACTCAACAGTAAGATGCAAATTTCGTATTTCTTTTGAACAGCTAGAGTAGGTATTTCATATCCCACAACTGACTCTAAAGACCTGGAGTGCTCACACGTGCAGCGCCTTCGGCCTGTAATCTCCTACCTGGTTGACAGAATACATGGAAAGCCCAGTGGACAGAGCCAAGAGCGGCTCCTCCCGTGAGAATTCAAGAGTCCTCATAGGAACTGCAAACTCAAATCACTTAGTTCTACAGCAAGGGGTGTCTCAAATCCCACAACAGAGATGGGACCTTCCGCCTACTGTACATACAGAGCTCAGGGACAAAGAATCAGAAAAGACACTGAAGACAGCAAGATGATCTGAAGATAGTTTTTCTGCCTCTACCTTCTCGTGGCCCTTGTCAATGCTGGTTGGCTGCGGGCCAATGTCTTGCACCTTGTGTAAATTCGAGGTCTGGTTTTCTGTGTGCTTTGGCCTCTCACTGCTATGCTGTATAGGGGCATCCTGAAAAGGCCTCTTGTTGTTTTTGAACTTTTTACTTTTGGGGGAAGTAGCTACATAGTTTGAAGGTTCTCTGTTGTGCTGTGTTCAGATATGGGTGCCTCCTTCACAGGAAGGGAAACTGGTTTCTACTCTAATTAGTTGGCAATTATAAGTGCCTGGATGTGTTTTAAAGGAAAAACACAAAATATTTTGTGGTCTTCAAGAGAATCACAGCTACTGCACAAACACAGCAAACCATAAGAAAATACTACAATTGTGTACTATGAGTAAATGACAGCAAACCATGAGGAAATACTTCAATTGTGTACCACGAGTAAGTGACAGAGAACCATGAGAACACACTTCAATTGTATACCACGAGTGACAGAGACAAAACAAGTGTGGAAGGGGGCAAAGCCAGCCTGAGAATAATAAAATGAAATAACTGCATAAGAATGAAGGAAAAATTGTAGAGTTGGAGGAGCCAAGAATGCACCAACTATACTGAAAAAGCATGGGACAAAACCGGTCTCGCTGAACATAATGGACAATGAGGACTACTGAGAACTGAAGAACAATGGCAATGGGTTCTTGATCCTATTGCACGTAATGGCTTTGTGGGAGCCCAGGTAGTTTGGATGCTCACCTTAATAGACCTGGATGGAGGTGGGTGGTCCTTGGACCTCCCACAGGGCAGAGAAACCTGCTTGCTCTTTGGGCTGAGGAGGAAGGAAGACTTGATTGGGGGAGGGGGAGGGAATGGGAGGTGGTGGCGGGGAAGAGGCAGAAATCTTTAATAATTAAATAAATTAATTAATAAAAAAAATTAAAAAAAAAAAGAATGCACCAACTATATATAAAAAGAAGAGCAGACACTGGGAGAAGCAAGGAATTTAGGAAGAGTTACGTCTTCAGCTTTCATGGAGTCAAGGAAGAATATTCCAGTTTCACAGCATTCTAACACTGCTGAGAATTCTCATTCAGTTGTGTTTTCATTCTTCTGGAAAAGACCCTACAAGATGGAAGCCCAAAGTTGTGTTCTACGTCTACCTTACAGGCATGGTTCTCAATTGTCGATTCAGCCCAAAACTTCTATGTCTGATTCTAAAAATAACTGCTTAACTTGCTGACTTGAGTCAGCTAAAGTCTTGCCCAATGAATTTCCACTTGAAGTTGGGAGAGAATTTGTGATCATTTCTACAATGGCTCCAGACATACTTATGCCATCTTGTCCAGCGGTAAGTGGTGACCTATGCAACGATCAATCAGCTCAGAAAAGTGCTGACAGCGGGTCTCTGTTCTGCACTACAGTTATCAGGCATGGTTTCATTCTCTCTTTTTTTAAAATATTTATTATGTATACAATATTCTGTCTGTGTGTATGCCTGCTGGCCAGAAGAGGGCACCAGACCCCATTATAGATGGTTGTGAGCCACCATGTGGTTGCTGGGAATTGAATTCAGGACCTTTGGTAGAGCAGGCAATGCTCTTAAACCTCTGAGCCATCTCTCCAGCCCCCATGGTTTCATTCTTTACAGAAAACTAAACAAGTCCATTTGCCTCATTTGTATACAAGTGGGCTTCTTTCCCCATCAAACCAAACTAAAATTTAAGCTCTTTTTCCTAAGTAATTTTTTAGTACAATCTTAATTCAGCAAAAGTTAAGCTAACCTGGCCGTGTGTGTGTGTCAGGTGCATGTGAATGTGTGTGCACACGCCTGTGGAAGCCTGAGTTGACACAGTGTCTTCCTCAACTGAGACAGGGTCTCTCAACTGAAGCCAGAGCTTGCTGATTCAGCTAGTGTAGCTGCCAACTCGATCTAGGCAGCCCATCTGTCTCCCAAGAGCCAGGACTGCAGGCAGACAGCTGGCCGGGTCCCGCTGACTTGTGTGTGTGTGCTGAGGATCTTTTTTTTTTTTTTTGGTTTTTCGAGACAGGGTTTCTCTGTGGTTTTGGAGCCTGTCCTGGAACTAGCTCTTGTAGACCAGGCTGGTCTCGAACTCAGAGAGATCCGCCTGCCTCTGCCTCCCGAGTGCTGGGATTAAAGGCGTGCACCACCACCGCCCGGCATGTGCTGAGGATCTTAACTCCAGTCCTCACACCTGCGCAGTAACCGCTTTGTCCACACTGAGCCATCCCTCCGTGCCCTCATATGTCCTTCGGCCACCATATTTAATCTGACTTTCTTGGTAGTTGTTGTTTTGACACAGGTCTCTCTCTCTGTAGCATGGGTTGGCCTTGAACTTGCTGCAATACTCTTTGCTCAGCCTCTCAAGTACTAAATATAGGATTGTGCCACCATACCCAGTTTGGCTTTTTTTTTTTTTTGTCTCGGGCATTAGAGATTGTAAAATATTTACTATATTTAAAGGCTCACAGCTGGAACCTAGCTCAGCGGTAAAGTAGCTGCTTCTGTGCTCACACATACACTCGGGTGTGCAAACGTACCAATAAATAAATGTAACTCAAAACCATTTTAAGCCTATTTCTCTATTTTCCTTTTTGACTACTGAGAACCTAGACTATGGCCTCAGGAACAGTAAAACTGAGAATGTAGCTCAGCTGGCAAAATGCTGGCTCAGCACGCTCAAAAGCCTGCCTTGATTTCCAGCACTGATGAATGCAGACGCAGTGGTGCACAACCGAAACCCCAGCCTCGCTTGGGAGGAGGATCAGACCATCAGGTCAACTTTGGCTAGATAGAGAGTTTGAGGCCTGTGTGGGCGACATGAGACCCTATCTCCAAACAAAATGAAAGTATACATACGAATACTCTGCTGGAGTGGGGAAGAGAGCTCAGTGGTTAAGCACTTGCCATATAAATGTGCCAACCTGAGCTCAGGACCCAGGGATTCCACATGATGGAAGGACAGAACTGACTCCTTTGGGAACTGCCCACCACTTGCCCCACAGCACACAAACCTGCACTCACACACACACTATACACACACTAATAAGGAAACTTTACAAACTACAGAGAGCTGCCCTGCTCAAACCTAGGCTCCTTTACATGGTAGCCACCTCACAACTACAAACTGAAGAGACTGCTCTCCACTGCTGCAGGCAGTGTCTGGAGGTCTGGGGCCGAGCACTGCCTCTGATAGGCAGCACTTTACACGCGACTGTGGAAGCAGTATCCTGCTTTCTCCCCAGAAACCCAGGGAAAGGTACGAGGTCTACCCGCCGATAATGTAAGGCACTGTTAGCGCAGTGCACCGGCTGGGTCTCAAGGACAAAGAACAAGGCAAGAACTCAGCAAGAGCTTCTTGGCCTAAAATGTGGATCATGGGGAAGTGGGCATGCCCGTTTCTCTCCGTGGTGTGGACTGCAGAGCTCGGCAGAGAAGGCTCTCATGTGACTGGCAAGAGGATCGGTGTGCGCAGACGAACAAACAGGGTCACATGACACTGACACAAATAAAAACAATATCCCATAATTCAGCAGTGTTCTTCATAGGAGAAAAAAACACCATTAAAAAGATGTCTTTATAGCTTAGTAGAAAAATTTCACCAGCATTGAACCCGAGTACTTGGCCCAGACATTACTTTCAGAACTGGAAAGATGAACCCAAGAGGCCCAGAAAGCAGAGAAGAAAGTGGAGCTCATGTCGGGGGCTTCATGAGCAATAAACCCCAGGGCAGTGGCATACAAGGTGGCATCTGATATCCTCCCCAGTGTGGCCGCAGCACTATCACCGCCCTCAGCACACTTCAGTGCCCCGGTTCATCAAAACAGAGATTAAACAACGAAGGGAAAGAACTGAGGTGGAGGGAGGGCCAGGAGCCGCTGGAGACAGAATGAAGAAGAGGGTGGGGACATCGTGCAACACATCATGCAGGGACCTCAGTGAGGACACGTGGGCACCAGGAAGCACTCGGTGGGAACAAAGGACCAGAGAGACACACACCTCAATCACAGAAACAAACTGCTTACCCTCTGCTTTACTGGTAGTACCGTCTTTAAGCCAATTAAAAAACAAGGGAGGGACAACAGGGAACAGTTAGTAACATTCAGGAAATTAAAAAGCAGAATGTTATTAGCTACTAAAAAAGCAAAATGTACACTTTAAAATAAAGCCAAAAGGGAAACACATTCAAACGCAGAGCAGAGCTGGAAGCCAGCACAGTGTGCCCTCACCAGGAGTTAGCTCTGTCTGCCGTAACACAATTTGCCTTTGGAAAGCAAAACAGAACAGTGGCCCAGAGTCGTGTCACAGTCGACGAGCGTGACTCGGGACCTCCCTTATGTCAACTGCACCATCCTCGGAAGTTCCCACTCCCTGAAAGTTCTAGCAGAAGGGCGTAGAGCAGCGACTAGCTGAGGTTCTACGGTCACCCCAGAGCAGAGTCGAGTGAGAAGCTGAGAGGCTGTAGCAAGGCCTATCCCGACTATGCGCCCAGCACAGCTGTCCCTTCAGTACCTGCATCCAGGCCTACGTACTCCAAGTCTTCCCTCACGTGTCTGGACTCTAGAAGTTTGGAAAACGGTTATCAGCTTTAATGCTCCACTGTGACGAGTCAAGTGCTACGGTCAAACCTACGTGGGGCCTGGGCGCAGTCTCAACTGTGTACTACTTAGCTTTTGAGTCAAGTAGCGGGTGGAGGAGGGGCAAAATCAAGGACACTGGAGGTGCAATTCGTAAGGGGAAGGGGGAGAACAGTGAAGCTGAAGTCTTGCCTGGAGAGGACACCCTGCACTGAGAATGTCCTCAGGGCTGCTGAAGGCTCACTTGTCTGTCACCAGACCCAACTCTGAGATTCCAGCAGCAATGAGGAAATCTAACCAGGCCTCAACCAAATACCCCAGATGTGTACAAGTCAGCAGTGATCCCGGATATGCCACTAAAGGTCGGCATGAACTCATCAAGCAAATGCTAACTAAAAATACTAACAGTGGGGCCATTACTATGGGAGGCAGGGGCAAGATGATCTCTGTGAGCTGGATGACAGCTTGGTCTACACAGTGAGTTCCAGGCTAGCTGGGGTGATACAGTAGGGCCCTGTCTCAAAAACAAAAACAAAACAAACAAACAAAAAACAAAAGTAAAAGTAAATCAAAAGTATTGACACCCTGGTAATACCTAGATTACAGCTCGTTCACCATGGGAGGGAACAGCCCTGGCTTCTCTCTTCACCCAGTATTACAAAACAATACCTTAATATGTATACATTATTGGTGTACTAGTTACCATGAGGAAGAAGATTGCCCATCCTGGGTCTCTTTTCAAGAGAATGTGCCTGGACACACGGTTCCAGGACATACACTGTCTCAGGTTGGTAGGGTTCTTATTTCAACTCTCCTTTCTTCTGCCTTGAAGGGCAATCATTTACAAAAGACCTTCAGGCATTCTACCCACCCTCAACATGTGCCCGAGCCGGATGGCTACCATCACCATGAGGTCATTGGCATAGAAACAGACTCAAAGTTTGCACAGCCTGCTCCCTGGGACAGAGAGAGAACAAGGGGCACCTTCTTTGGCTACGTCCTGTCCCCATGCTTCCAGTCTCAAAAGCACTTTAGAACTGGCAGTGACCTTGAAATTCCTAATGGGCCACGTGAGCAACTTGGTTCTGGTGTTAAACTTAAGCTAAGTCCTCAGGTTTGGGAACTGAATGAGCATCTTGGCATTTACAAAAATATAATGAAAACACCACCAGCCCAGCAGAACAGAGAGGGTGTTCATTGTCAGCTGGCAAGAAAGAAAGCATCTACCATTATGTTAGATACCAGAAATTTGGGAAATCATCAGGAACAATCCTTTGGAGCATCACTGGCGTATGGGTGTTCTCGCCTCAGGAAACATGTAGGTGGAACACTTGCACAACTGTGCTTAAGTTAGCTAAAGGTCCATTACATTCCTTCAGAACCCCGTTACCCCTCCCCCACTAAGAGATACTCAACTACAGGACACGTGAGTCCTCACTGACCATCTTGGCTCTGTCCCCACCAGTGGGAAGAGGAAAGCCAGTACAGGCACGAGGACCGCACAGCCTGAAAGCACACATGCCTTACAGAACAGGCTGATGTTCTAGAGAAAGGGGACACCAGATAGGACACTGGACAGACGGTGGCTGGGAAGTATCCCTTAGTGCCATTACTTAGACTTTAGACCACCCTGCAACAGTGAGGCTCCCCTCAGCCAGAGGCCTGTAATCACTGGGGCAGGGGGACAAGAGGGAGCCTGGTTACCTAAAGATGCATAGGACCCTGGAGGCAACGCTGCTGCAGAGCTGAAGGCGGTGGAGCCCGAGGATGAGGAGACTTTGGATTTGGCACTGGCTGCTGCGTTCACGTCAATATCGCTTCGGGATCGCTGGAGGGATCCTGTCGTTGACACAGATTTGGTACTAACTGTAGAGGCTTTAGTGGTAAAGGAAGAGGAGTCAGGAAGGACTGAGCACGTGGAAGTTCAAACACATCCTGTTACATGCTGCTCTCTGCTTAGCTTAGAGACAAACACTAAGTTGTAACATATGTTGGTGTCCATGGGCGGAAGGAAATACCTCACTGTCCCCAAGACGGGTTCATGCAATGCAAGGAAAGACACAGTAAGCATGCCTGTGGGGTGCCTACTACTGTTCCAGTCCTAGGAACAGAAAACTATAGGTCTAAGGTTATGGCTACATATGAAATAAAGTTAGGTGTTCCCATCCAGCTATGCCCTCTCTGGAAACACACCCTATCCCAGCTTCTAAGCCACCAAATTGCTGCCCTCACTCTCCCTTTATGTGACCCTAGGAGCAAAAGGACTGGTGGCTGCAGGGGGTGGGGGAAGAGAGGTCACAGAGCCTGACCTCTGTCTGCCTAGCCACCCCGACAATGTCAACAACTGGTCTGGTGTAGTGGAGCCCTGCCGAGGAGCCAGAGGTGGCAGGGTACATGAGCCCAGTTGAGTGGGGAGAAGGGCAGGCCCCAGCTTCCTGTCACTGAACGCAGCCTCAGGGCAGGAACAGGCCTCCTACCGATGCGGTTCAGTGACTCTGTGGTTCTGTGGCTGATCTCTTACCTCTGGATGTGGTGCTGCCGGTGGGACTTCTCTTGGCAGAAAGGGGCCGGCTGCAAAATGCACACACGTGTGTTACCAAAGTGTACTTTATCTGCAGTGACACAACACAGCAAAGTGTGCCCGTGGAGAACATCCAGGGTCTTCAGAACTTTCAGGCATTACTTTACCAACCTCACATCTGACAGAGTGCTACCATTATGTTTGGGATGAATGACCTTTCAAACAGAACAAAACAATAACAGGGGGGCTGGAGAGATGGCTCAGTGGTTAAGAGCACTGACTGCTCTTCCAAAGGACCTGGGTTCAATTCCCAGCACCCACATGGCAGCTCACAACTGTCTGAAGATCCAGTTGCAGGGGATCTGACACCTTCACACCAATGCACATTAAATAAACTATAGAAAATATTTAAAAAAAACCCTAAAAAAAAAAAAAAAAAAAAAAAAAAAAAAAAAAAACAATAACAGGGACAGAGGTCAAGTGCAGGGCAGACATGCAGGTGCAGTTCCGTGTCTTTCCAGGCCTGTCTCTGGGCACGTTCGCATCCTCTTGGAAGACTCCTTATGTGTACAGTTCACAGTGCTTTATAGCTCTATGCTGTGGCAGAGGGGAATGAGTCTGCGGCAGAGTCCAAGGCCACACTTCTCACCTCCCCGACAGTATGACCTAGAACTGGAATCTACCTTGACAGCTGGGACGCTTTAGCAGGTACCCAGGTGAAAACAGTGTGCGCTTCTGTGTAGCCAACTTTTAGTAGAGCAGACTGCACTGTGGGCAGCAAAGCCAAAGCCCTTACTTGAGGCTCTCCTGAGAGCTGGACGAGGATCGGTCTGACTGAGGCAGAGACACGATGCTGTCCGAGTTCTTCAGGTGGGACTGCAGGGCCTTCTGGTAGGAGGACTCCAGCGTGTGGTACAAGTGCTCTGCTTCTCGGCTGAAGTGACTGTGGAAACCCCAGTAGCATCTAGGAAAAAGACGAGCCCCGGGCTGGTCAGGACCCCGCTGAGCGCAAGTGTGCTTCATGCAGCATCTCTGGGACTCGAGGCCTCCCTTTATCTGCTAGGAGGAGCAACGGGGCACAAGGCCAGAGGCCTCGGACAAATCCTGGCTTTACAGTGTACAGCTTAAATCTAAAAGGCCCTTTTACTTCTTTACTGATGTGGTGGTGGGGTGGGGAGGCCACAGCACACGTGGGGACGCGAGGACAACTGGGAGTATGTAGGCTCCAGGGACTGAAGTCAGGTCAGCAGGCTTGGGGGCAAGCGCCTTTACAAGGTTGAGCCATCTTGTTCCTTGCCAGCTTTTGATGCTGGAGAAATAACTTCTCTGAGCTGTTGTGTCATTTATAAAACGGGAATTAAAGGTTCTAACTTGGAAGTCAGTAGGCCCTATGACCTCTGGGAAGGTACTAGATTGAGGGCCATAACCACACGACTGAAGCATTTTCAGTTCCGCTGGGAGTCTGAAACTGGACATTATCACCACGACAACCCTGGCATCAGTCAACCCAACTCCCCCTCCCATAATTCATGCTTGCTTAAGTGACCATTTCATGTTTTCAAACAGGATGCCCAAGAAGAGGATACTCTGTGGCTGTCATCTCCCGTGGTACCGTGGTCAGGAACACCGAGTTGTACGGCTCTCGACAGCTCGGTAAATGAATACAGAGTGCGAACCAGCACTACTGACCATTTCTGTTAAGTTTGAAAACAAGCATCCTACTGTCAACCTCAGCCCTATTTATGCTCCGTTCCACTGAGGCGCCCACCTAAAGAGCAAAACATCCACAGAAACTTAGGGAAACATGCTAAAGTGGACTTCTGGGGTCACATTTAACAGTTATAATTAACAACATACGCTTGATAAACCAAGATGATTGAGTAAGGCAAACCATACAGTGGGTTGGGTCTGAGGGCTAACATGGGCCAATAGCAACTTACTTTCTGGCTTCTATTCTTGCTTCAGAATCGGCATCGTGGATTCCTTTCTTTATCGTTTCCGCTAATACTGATATGTGTCTAGATATTTCGGAAAGACAGTAATGGTAGTCACTAAGCAGACAACTTTAGTGGGTGAAAACAGGCTTGTGGAACCAAGTTCAAAATAACAAGGAGGGTCTGGTGGCTTCATGCCAAAGTCAGTCAAGTAACACAGCCGAGAGGCTAAGAGCATGCCCCACCGCCCCTTGCCAGTGCCCTCTCTCCCATCCCAACCTACTCTCAAAGAAGGGTGTGGATAGCACTACTTTTAAATCACGACTACTTTGTGAGCCATACTTATTTAGCTTTTGAGAAGCAAAGAAGTTCTACACTCTTCATCCACAATCCATGTTATTCGTGGCCAGCACCTCAGTTAATGTGGCGTGCCTATCTCTTACCCCTCCGCCTTGTTAAGAGAAAAAAAAAAATCTTGGGCAGGATGACACAAAGATGTCTGGGACAAAAGTGCCAGTGACGTGCACATTAGAACGGGAGAATCTCCTTAAACAAGAAAGACAAGATCTCCCCCAAAATGCTGTCTTCATGACACCAAACACCACACCTCTGCTCTTTTCTCAGTTGGCGGGCAGCCTCAGTTTCTCAAAACCAGGGCTTCCGATTAGTTGCTTAGGAGATTGGGCTGAGTCTTAGTTTTGATTTCTATCATCACTGGGATGGATTTCCTTGCATCTGTTATCACTATGATGAAACCAACTGACAAACTGTGATGCCCACTCAAAACTGTGGCACACTTCTCCCACCTGCTGTCTCTTAACTCAGAGCACAGGTACCTGAAACAGACAGGAGCTAAAAATATCAAACAAAAAAGAACAACACGTGGTTGTTTAGAGACCCTGACACAGCGCTACTTTTAAATTCTGATATGTAAAAGCAGTCAGCTATAGCCTGCCATAAAAACAGCGCTGACCACGACAGGGTGAATCGTCCTACAAGGCATCAGAAGAGGGCAGCAGCGCTCAACCCTCACTAAGCTGCCAACAGAACCTGCACCACTACTGCCCTCTACCGCGTAATAATGGTAATGCATACTGTCAGCTGGAGGCAAATAAGTTTTGTTTCATTTTTCCTAAGACATGACCCTTAGCCCAGGCTGGTGTTAAAACTCCCAATGTATCTGAGGATGACTTTGAACTTTTGACCTTCCCTCCCTCCTGTGCTTCCCCCCCACCCCCTGCTTCTCTCTCTCCCCCTTCCCTTCTCACCTCCTCCATCTTCTCTCAGTCGGGATTATAGGCAGTTTATTTAAGAGTGGGGATGAACTCAGGGTTTCTTATATGCTAAGTAAGCACGCTACCAACTGAGCCACACAAGCTGTATCATACTAGTGTCTGGAAGGATGACATCCCTAAAGCTTCTCCACTATGAAGTGGCTCACATCAGCAGAAACAATGGTCCCTTAGTGACACATGATTCACTCCTTCCTTACACAAGACGGGGTGGACGGCTTGCTGGGGCGCTCACCCCCAAAACTCTCAGGCCAGAGGACGGCTCTGAATCACAGGGGCTTACCTTTCCAGTGAATGTGTCTGCCATTCTTGTAAAAGCAAATCTAAAAATTCAAAACAGCGCCTGAAACGTGGCAAGAAACACAGAACTTAGTAAGGTGTCTGCTGGTGAAACTAAACAGGCAAGAAACACAGAACTTAGAAAGGTGTCTGCTGGTGAAACTAAACAGCTTTTCGCTTCTGCCAGTCTATCCTTTGAGTAAGTTTCATTTAAGGGGGAGAAGAGGAAAAGGAGGAGTAAAGAAGAATCAGAAATAAAGACTAGGCCAACAAGGTGGTTTTGAGGGTCGCGCACACGCGCACACACATACACACACACACACACACACACGCACGCACGCACGGCAGAAGACAACTTCTGAGAGTCCTGGGGATGAACTCAGCGCCTTACCCACTGACCATCTTGCCAGTCACAGAACATTTTACTGATTTTGGACCAAGAAGCAGCTGTTACTTAAATAATAACAACTTCAGATTCAAAACTTGATCCATGGAAGGCGATCTGGGAATCATCTTGTTTTTCAGACACTGACAAGACAATCAGGAGGAACTTTCAACACGCACCTTCTAACTGCAACAGACTTCGAGGTACAGTTGCTTGTTATGACAGGAATTAGCCGAGGGATGTGCGTGTGCTGCGGAGAGAGGCGAAAACAGGTGAGCACTGGAACACAGACAGGACAGGACGCAACAGACTGACCTCACGGCACGTGGACGCTCGGTCTAAAATGTCTGCTGGCGAAGGGAACACACAGGCCACTAGAGAACTGGCAGAGCCAGGACAGATGACAGGATGATGTGTCGGGAGTCACGGCAGTCTGAGGTAGGAGGCCTAACGCATGCCAGCAGCTGAGACAGTATGCATCCATAAGGCTCCTCATGCTGCGCCATCCTGACACTGTCTCAATGGAAAAATACAATGGCTCTGGTTTTAATATTACAAGTAAGGGCAAACACAAACAGTAAGAATGAAAATAATACCAAACATCCTTTGGGGATAGAGCACATCCTGCAGAGTTTCAATTTTTTTTAATTATATTTATTTATTTACTCTGTGTAGGTGCATGAGTGTGTGAGTGTGTGTGTGTGCTTGTGTGTGAGGGCACATGTGCAGAAGTCAGCGGCAACTTGTGGGAGTTGGGTCTCCCTCCACCACGTGGGTCATGAGGATTGAACTCGGGTCCTCGGGCTTGGTGGTAGGCAGCTGCCTGAGGGTGGCAGAGAGGAGGATAAACTACTCTTCCTGAAAGCACACATGAGGATTATCAACACTTGGTCGCTGCTCACATTAAAGTGCTAGAAAACTCAAGCAAAGAAAGAGTTCCAGTTCCTTGCATGCTGAATTAGTAAAATGAGTTTCAGGTAAGCAGAAGCCATAAGCACCAAGTAGCTAACGTGGAAGAACAGAAGTGACGGAGGGGAGAGACAAGTACTTAGAACCAACGGCAGGTTGACAAAGGCGTGCCTGTCAGCGGCTGCGCCAGCCCACAAGACACAACACAAATCCTGCAGTGTGGCCGCCCCCATCGTGGCAGAGAGACACTGCTGCAGGGGCAAACAGATGGCAATGGCACAGACACCCCCTCGGGGGGAGGGCCTGCTATATCCCATCAGCCAGCGGGATCTACCACTCTTGTCCTTCATAGGTGGCCCCATGACATACTTACCCGAATGATTAGCCTGACAGCTACAACACCAGAAGTAGCCATAATTTTGGCACTGTTTGGGATTAAATTAAAGATAGTTGGCATAATGGCTTCAGCTCCATGATCAAACTTATTTCCCAGAACTGACGACAGATGCCTGCGATAAGAAAGGAGCAGATGTAGTCACGTTCTCTCACACAGGGAAGCACAGAGACTCTCCACAGCTGACAGCCCTCCTTCACAGTTCTCTTCGAGATAAAAGGTCGAAGACACCTCAAAATGTTCAAGCAAAGAACCTGGTGAAGCCATCCACCAACAAATGTTTCTTAACAATTTCCAAGTAAGTATACAAGAGCAATATCAACCCCGCCAAAACCAAAGATGCACTAATAAACATGGAGCATGAACCCAATGCTTGCCCCGTCTGATTTTATTTTTGTTTTGTATATAAAACATGATGCCAGGATCTGCCTGCCCTAAAACTTTATACAGTTACAATGCTTGCCAGCCGCTGTGACTACTGCTTTAATATTCTGAAGCATGCAAACACAGCACTTAAGTTTGGCTAGAGCTAAGACAGTATTGCAGCCTCTTGTTCACTCTCTCTCTAGCCCCGAGTACCGCAGGGCTCTCCACGACAGGCATGTGCTCCAGCACTAATGGCACCCACAGGCCTGCACTTCCTTCATTGCTATAGCACTCTTCAAGAAACAAACACGAGGCCTAATGCACATATACCCTGCAGGCTAAGGTCATGAAACGATCTCACAGACAGAATTCCATAGGATTTCATTTTTCTATTAGTAGTACAATAGAGGCATCAGAGACGCATGCCAGTGAGTATAATTTAAGATCCAACACTGTACATAACTGGGAAGCAGCTACTCTAACAGAAGTGTTAACAGGCTAGGGTCTTGCAGACCAGCGAGAGGTGACCCCGCTGACATGCCCGAGCAGTTATCTCTAAGAACAGTGCGGGTGAACGGAACGCATTGCACGCAGTCCTTACCCCAATGTGATGCAAGCTTCCCGCACTACCTGAGACCGCAGGTCCTTAGCAGAGAGTTTGAAGGCCCCATCCAGAAGACGCAAGTGTTGAAAGAAGTTATCGTACTCGGCAGCCCCAGCCAAGAGCAACGACCTCATCTTTTTTAGCTAATGGGATGAGAAAAGTCAGAGGTGTGGGAAACATTGTTAAACACTGAATCTACATAACAAAGAAGCCATCAATATAATATAAATAAAAGTTAACTGATAATAGGAACAATTTTTTTAAAGAAAATATTTGTGTGTGTGTGTGTGTGTGTGTGTGTAGTTTTGTCTGTGTGTGCATGTGACATATTTATGCAGGTGTCTGCTGAGGCCCAAAAGGGTGTTAGAGCCCCTGGAACTGGAGTTACAGGTGGTTATAAGCCACCTGATATGGATGCTGGGAACCAAGCTAGGGTCCTCTGTAAGCTTAACTGCTGAATTTATATCTCTAGCCCCTATCTTTGCAAAGACAACTGGACAGCTAATTATTACCTAATGTACAATGAACAAACTAAATCACAACTAAGACTCCATTCTAAAATGCAGTACCCATAATAAATGATTTTCTTTTTTTTTTTTTTTTTTTTTTTTGGTTTTTCGAGACAGGGTTTCTCTGTGGTTTTGGAGCCTCTCCTGGAACTAGCTCTTGTAGACCAGGCTGGTTTCGAACTCACAGAGATCCGCCTGCCTCTGCCTCCCAAGTGCTGGGATTAAAGGCGTGCACCACCATCGCCCGGCAATAAATGATTTTCTTAAGAACATTTTAGGTGTGTGTGTGCGCCTGCACGAGTCTATGTGCAGTACAGGCACACAGGGGCCTATGGAGGCCAGAAGGGGCATTTGTTCCCAGAATGGGATGACGAGCACAGTGCTCTAACTGCTGAGCCAAGCCAGCTCTCGAGCCTTTAAGCTGCTGAGTTTTTCTTGTTTTTGTTTTTTATTTGTTTGCTTGCTCTTTGGACCACATCGCTCTATGTAGCTCCGGCTGTCCTAGAACTCTATGAACACCAGGCTAGCTTTAAAGTCATGGAGATCTGTCTGTCTGCGTGCCTGTCTCTGCCTCCCAAGTGGCATGTGCCACCACTCCCAGCAACTTGGAATTTTTAAAAAAAGCCGGGCGGTGGTGGCGCACGCCTTTAATCCCAGCACTTGGGAGGCAGAGGCAGGCGGATCTCTGTGAGTTCGAGACCAGCCTGGTCTACAAGAGCTAGTTCCAGGACAGGCTCCAAAACCACAGAGAAACCCTGTCTCGGAAAAAAAAAAAAGTAGGGCTGGGTGTGGGAGCGCATGACCATTAAGGCCACCATTCCACATGCTAAAGCAGGAGATCCCAAGTTCAAAGCCAGCATGGGTTACACAGCATGTAATTTTTATCATTAATTCTTGTCAACTTGACATAAACTAGAGTCATCTGGAAAGAGGGAATCTCAACTGCCTTCATCAGATTGGCCTGTGGGTATGTCTTTGGACATTTTCTTAACTGATGATTGATGTGTGAGGCCTAGCCCACTGCAGGTGACGCCCCTGGGCGGGAGGTCCTGGGCGGGAGGTCCTGGGCTCTGTAAGGAAGCAGGCTGAGCAAGGCAGAGACCAGCAGCACCCTCCCGTCTCTGCTTCAGATTTCCCTCCAGGTTCCAGCGCCCAGCCCTGCCCTAGCCTCCTTAGCAGTGGACTGTAACCCGTGAGACAAAGAAACCCTTCTTTTCCAAGCTGCTCTTCGTCATGGGGTCTACGCGGCAACAGAAAGCAAACTAAGATGTAGTGAGACTACCTTGAAACAAACTCAAAAACCAAAGCTCACAGCAAACAATGAAACCAAGTGAGGTGAATCACCACAAAAATAAGATGTACAGATGGTAACTGACGTGCACGGAAATAGGGAAGCACACAAACACGTGTAATGGAAGCCAGGACAGCGGCACTTACAGCATTGACCCTCTGTTCCCAGTCATGCTTGTCATCCGACAGGATTTCTCTAATTTTGTTTATCGATTCCTCGAGGTCTCGGCTGGAGTAAATCTGGAAGCAAAATTAATTTATACTTAACAAAAGACAATGTGCCCAATTAAGATGAATTTTAAATACATGAAGTCAAGGAAGCAGAATAAAAGAAACTCTCACTCCAGGTGAGGAATTCTCTGGGCATGTTCATCTCAGTGAGCCCACACCCACAATCAACGGGAACTCTAGATTTGCTGCCACGCGTACACAACCTTGCTCTGGACATCTTTACTAGAAATGTAGCAAAGGAATTTGTGTACAAAGAAAGCAACAGAGATACCTTCATTAGTCATTTTTCATTTTTTAAAAAAACTTATTACTGAATACATATGGGGGGACAAGAGGTGGGGCAGGTGTGCCATGGTGCACTGCAACTTCAAGCAACCACTCAACTTCTCCTGTGAGATTCAGGAATCAAATTCAGGTCATCAGGTGTCTGGAGCATCGTCTAACCGGCTCTAACTATCACCCTGAGCCAGCCTGCAATCATCTGAGAGGGAAGCATCAACTGAGGGGCTGCCTAAGCTAGACTGGCCCGTGGGGATGCTGGTGTGGAATTGTCTTGATTGTTGATTGATGCAGAGGGACCCAGCCCACTGTATCAGCAGCAGAGCAGGGGCTCCTGGACTGGCTAAGAAAGCTAGCTAAGCACGAGCCTGAGAGAAAGCCAGCAAGCAGCATCCTCCATCACTCCTGCTGGATTTCATTGGTTGTGAGTGAATTTCCTGGGTAGGTACAGTAGTGTGAACAGCATGCAGGCCCGCCATTTAATTCCTGCCTTGACCTCCCGCAATGACGGGATGTGATCTGGAATGAGCCAGATAGATCCCCTCCTTCGCTACTGCTTGTGGTCAATGTAAGGGAAACCACTGCACCAGCTTACAGAGCAAGCTCTTGAACTCTCACTTAACACTTTCAAATCTACTCGCTGGTCCTCAGTCCTACTGCGAGACTTCCATCAAGAGGGCCAAGGATGAACCTAAGCCCGCGGAGCCTGCCACCTGATGGGGCAAGGAGAGTGGCAGGAGGCGACCTAGCAAGTGCTGCAGGACTTCACAGCACAACACACAGAACCAGCCCCAGTCAGAACAGAGGATACAGGCAGAGGGCAGGCCCCAGTCCTTCATTTGTTAAGTGGAGCATCCAAGATAGTGTAAACCAGGCTTCTACGAACCACACTCTTCAGTGTTTTAGGTGTCAAAACTTAGTACACATTTCCAAGAAAAAAAATCTTAAAATATATGTCTTTCTTCTCTAACCAATCACCAATGTCTCTTTTCTGTGACCCGATAAACTAACTTCCTGCACAGAGACATCTTTCCTGTTCTTCCGGAGATATCAAACAGGACCAGGCCTTCTGTTCTTGTCAGATACTTACAGGGCTCCCACACTCTCTAATCTGTCCCTGAGGTTTCACACTGCAAGGTAAAGGACTCTGCAGTGGTATCACGCTCTGGACATGAGTGCTCCCAAGGCCCACTGTGTGGAACGGTGAGGAGCGGGGTGTGTGTGTGTGTGGCTGACAGGCAGTGGGCCCTTTAAGGCCTTTGATCCGTGGGGAAGCAATTCTGAAAAGATTGTTATAAGAGCCTGAGCTGACTCCACCCAGGCCTCTGTCTGCTGGTCTGACAGGAGTTGCCTGCTGTCCCACGGCCATCTACCCGACACCATGAAGCATTGCTGTTGAGGCGTGGTTCTCGAGCCTGCTCCATATACTCTGTACTTTGGGGCTCCAAAGTTATGAGCTGAATGGATCTTTTCACTTTAAAAACCTAGCTACCTCAGGCATTTCACTGCTGTAACACAGAGCTAACTGATATGGGTACCGGGTATGTGAAAAATGAAATCTGAAGACTTTCTAACTTGGTCTCCAAAAAAAAAATTATTTATTTTTCTTGTGTGCCTGTGTATGTATCATATTTATAGGTTCCTACGGAAGACAGAAGAGGGTGTTATATATGCTGGAGCTGGGGTTACGGGCAATTGTGAGCCATTTCTTGAGTCACTCCCCTGCCTTCAACAGCAGCACAGACACACTGACCTGCACTACGGGCACATCATCAAAGGCTTTAATGAAATCCTCTTCATCCACAGCGCCAGCACCTTCTTTTGCAGCTGTTAAAACAAAGACAGCATGAACTCGACACTATAAAAAACATCCTACAGAACTGTACATACACTCAATAAGCTCGACACTATAAAAAACATCCTACAGAACTGCGCATACACACAACTGAAACTGAATTCTGGAACATTTAAAGCGCATAACACAGATTGAGTTCACTTATGTGCATGAGCTTGCGCGTAGCTGTGTGCACTGTGCATGGGTGCACACAGAGGCCAGAGAGCACTGGAGCCTCTGAGCTGCTCACAAGCAGTTGTGAACCACCGGATGTGAGTACCAGATGCCAACTCTGGTCCTCCGCAAGAACAGCCAGTACACTCACCGCTGAGCCATCTCTCTGGTCCCTCACATCTTTAGCTATCAGTTCAAGTCTCTCCCACAAAGCTGAGTTAAAATGCCTTGTAGCCGGGAGGTGGTGGTGCACGTCTTTAATCCCAACAATCAGAAGGCAGAGTCAGAAGAATCTCTGTGAGTTTGAGGCCAGCCTGGGCTACAGAGTGAGTTCCAGGATAGTTAGGGATGTTACACAGAGAAACCCTGCCTCAAAAAACTGGAAGAAAAAAAAAATCCTTGTACACTTAAAACAAAGGCAGGGCTGAAGGCAAATCTGGCCCCATGGGGGCTTCCGGAAGGACTGGTGAGGAAAATGTATTTGGATCACATTGAGACTGTCTGACCACTCCGTGCAGCCACAGGAAGAAATGCCAGGTATGGGAGTGAACCCCATACGTGACAACTCTGTTGTTTTATTCCCTGTGCTCATCCTTGAAGTGTCAACAGTGACATATATAGATTAGCATGTCTGCTCTCTTATCAGACATGTGACTTGCTGTTAGGGCCCTGCTGGACCCGCTAGAGAAGATAAAACAACAAACGGCCAGCCAGGTGGCAGTAAACGTGCTCGCACGACAGGCAGCGATGCAGAGCAGAGTGCTCCTAGTGCTTTGCCATGACTGGAGCAGTGAGAGCGCGTGCGTGGGAGGAGCTATGGCCCCTGAGCCCACAGAAGCCACAGACCAGGAACTTGAATGCACTCGGGGTCACGGTGCTAAGCAAAGGATGAGGGCACAGCTGAGGGCAAAGCCGACCCAATGGAGGCTTCGGTGGGGAGGGGCATTAGGGGAAAGCAGAAGGGCAGGTGAGATGGCTTAGCAGGCAGAGGAACTTGCCACCAAGGCTGACGATCTGAATTGCTCCCTGAAACCCACATCACAGAAGCAAAAGAACTGATGCCCCAAAGTTGTCCTCTGACCTCTGCAATCATGCCCAGGCATACAGATGTATGTATGTACATGCGTGTGTGTGCACGCACACACACACACACACAGTCTTGATATATGCTTCAAGGGAGGTGAATGAGACACTGACATTATTCCCCTTCATAATAGCTGAAGAGATGGCTCAGAGGTCAAGAGCATTTACTGCTCTTGCACAGAACCCAAACTGGTTTACAATCATCTGTAACTCCAGTTCCAGGGGACCTTATGCTGCAGGAACAAGATATGTACACAGTGACACGCATACATGCTAGCAAATATTCATGCACATAAAACAAAAGTAAATCAGTCTTTTAAAATGTGAATTTTATGTTAAATAAACTCAACAGTAAAAACAACTAGCAAGAATAACCAACATATGAAGCAAAGTAACGCTGCTCTTCCTGTGGCCAACACAGCTTCCAGGGCAGGATGCTTGGGTTGGAGAGACACAGCAGCACCTTGTGGATCCAGTCAGGATACTGTCATTCCAGGACACACCACCAGGGGGCAGCACTCCTGTGCCTCCTCCCTCAGGCTTTCACTGAGCCTACTCTGGCTTTCACAGCTGTGGCATCTAAACTGCATTGCCAGCTCATCAGCATCAACAGAGAAGTACCAGGCCAATCAAAGACTGCAAGCAAGAATGTGCACGCGGGGCGAGTTCATGCCTAGGGGGCATGGTAGGCAAGTACTATGACAAAAGATCCCAGAACACCACACAGGACGTCACACAGGATGGGGTCTTACCTGAAGACTTAGATCCAAGACTGGACGACACGAGCCGACGGGTAGTCCCCATGCTAACATTCCTCCGGGAACTAGATGGAGCCTTGGATGAGGAGGAGCTGGCAGAAGAAGGCCTGTTTCCATCCACAGAATCTTCATCATCAAAATTTTTATCTAAAACAGAAGCACAGAAGCCACAGTTTAAAAACCATGTTTTCACTGGGTGGCGATGGTGGCGCACGCCTTTAACCCCAGTACTCGAGAGGCACAGGCAGGTGGAGCTCTGTGAATTCAAGGTCAGCCTGGTCTACAAAGCAAGTCCCAGGATAGTCAGGGCTGTTATACAGAGAAACCTTGTCTCAAAAAACCAAAAAATCAAAACAAAATTCTATGTTTTCACCTATACATAGAACAATCATCAGTTTTAAAAACACAGGTTTGCATGACTGACTGGTATGTAAGGTCCTGGGAAAGCCTAGAATGCAACCACGAAGATGGTGTTTGCCTTCAGGGAGCTAGAATGCTCGCTCGCTCCGATCCTTTCTCTACACATTGTTTTCCCATTTGTAGGTTTTATTGTGTGTGTGTGTGTGTGTGTGCGCGCGCGCGCATGCGTGCGCGCACACACTTATGCATACACATGCACAAATGTGGACACACAGTGCATATGAGGACAGTCTCAAATGTCTGCTCACCTCCCACCTTGTTTGACAGGGATGCTCTTCTGTGTTTTTCCACTGCTGTCTCATGAACCTCGGGGCCTCCCTGCCTCTGGCTACTGTCTCCTCACAGGAGTGCTGGGATTACAAAGATTTGTGCTATTTGTCCAGCTTTTACGTGGGTTCTGGGGATTTGAACTCAAGTCCTCATACTTGAACTCCAAGTACTTTATGCACTGAGACATCTTCATAACCCCATTTTTCAGCCCCACCACCACCACCACCACCACAGAAATACAGGGTCTTGCTCTGTAGCCCAAGCTGGCCTCAAATTCGTGATCCTGAAAGTCAGGATTACTGGTGTGTGCCATCACGCCTTGGAGCACACGCATTTTTTAAAAAATTATAGCTGGACAATATACCTCCTTAAAATTCTAATTTATTTCAATTTTTTTCTTGTGACAAAGCTATTTTTAATGGCTGTAAAGTATTGTGGGTGGAAATGTCTCACTAAGACAGCTACTGTCAGATAGTTTAGCTACATAATACCTCACCATTAGAGACAGGGTTGTAAACTGGCCAGATGACTCGGTGGGTAGAGCCGCCTGCCACCATGCCCAATGACCTGAATTGGATCCCCAGTATCCATATGTTGAAGAGACAGAACTAACACACACAAACTGTCCTCTGACCTCCACAGAAGCACCATGGCACCCATATTCATGAGTATGCGTGTGTGCACACACACAAAATAAGTAAATAAACAAAAATGTAAAAACAGAGAAGGAAATATGACTGGCACAAAGACCTTCCAATAGCTAGTTTTTTGTTGGAATTTTAACCAATTTTATTACTGGGTCAAACAGCATGAAAGTGCTTACTGGTACTACTACGTTCATCCTCTGAAAGCCACAGAAGTGCTCGTTTGCCTGGAAAGTCAAGAAAGTGCCTATCCTGCCCCCACCTCTATCAACACCGGCCACCACTCACAAGCATGCCAGTTATATGGGGGAAAAGCATGCTTTCTGGGCTGCGTTTCCTTTAATGAAGCAGAGTATGTTTTCACTACACTGTTCGTGTTCAAACCTTCACAGCAGCAAGGCTTATTACCTCCTCTGCTGCATTCAAAATTCAAAAGAAAACATATCTGTGGTTCTCAAAATGCAATCTATTTATACTCATTTTAGGTTTGTTTTATTATTATTATTGTGTGTGGGTGGCCATGCACGTGCCACGGTGCACACGTGGTCAGAGGACCACTTTTGGGACATAGTTCTCCGCTCCACTGTGGGCTGGGGGATGAATTCACGGTGTCAGGCTTAGAGCAAGCACTTTTATACTGAATGCCTCGCCAGCTCTATTTACAAACACTTTAATTATACAAATTAAAGTTTATGAACTAAATCTCAAGGGCTTGTGCGTCATTCAGGATGCTAACATGAACCTGGAGAGAATAAGAATAAAAAAGAAGACTGACATCAGTCAGCTAACAATGACGGCCGAGACAGGAGAAAGAGCAACACATGGCAGAGGGCTGGCAAGGGCTCAGCAGGTAGACACTGGCTGCCAAGCCTAACAGTCGCACTCAATCATGGAACACACATGGAACTGGTCATCACAAGTTGTCTTCTAACCTTCACATGTGTTCCACAGCACTGCCTATGTGTATGGGTATATACACACACACACACCAAAAAAATTTAAAACACAATGGGTGGCACCTAATAAAACTTGATCATTCGCCTCCATAAATAGATGCACATATATGCACCCACCCCAACGCCCCCTACACACACAAATTAAAAGGAGGCTATGCCCAATTAAATTCCTTTACATTTACATGCACGCACACATTTATTTAGCAAGTTTATAAAATAGTGGGTTATCCCTTTTCCAAGTTATGTGGGCTAATTCCCCTGGAACTGATGGGCAGAGGTGTCCCACAGACCCCCAAAACAATACAGACTATAGTCATTCTCTTGACTGTCTACGAGAACTTGATGGTAAACCCTCTCACTGCAGACACATGGCATGGAGATATCACTTTGTACTGACAGGAAGCTTCCTCCCTAGTGGCTAGTACTAGAAAGTGCTGTGGAGGCTGCTGGAGTTGGCAGGGGGTCAGAAAGAGTCTTACTGGGCTATGAACCAAGTGACTATAATAATGACCAGCATCGCAAGATAGCCCATGGGTACAATAGTGGCATGAATGTTATGGAGTAACCAAGTACTTTCTAATTAGATATCAGGCCTGCTCCACAGGAGGAGATGCATGCCTGGTACTGCAAATCCACCCAAGAACCTATGGCTGGGCGCTAGCTCACAGGCCTCAGGGGGTGGACCTATGGCTATTATTTTGTTAAATGAATACAGTATCAATCTGTTGTCTAAATTCTTATCTTTCTACTGATGGATTAGTGCAGTTCTCAGATCTCAACAAAGAAATTTCTTTATGCAGTGGGTGGTGGTTAACACAGAAATGCACAACTTAGCAAAGCACAGAGAATAAATGACTGGAGAGTGCCTACTCACAAACGGGACCCTTAAATCACACCCCTCCCCAAGACTGCAGCACCATCGTGGACGGGGCAGAAAGATCCCAGAACTGAGATTAGACTGGAGCAAAGCGGCATCTACTGCACATAACAGGACCACTGCACAAGACCCACACAAGATCAAGCCAGCCAGCACTCCAGCATGGAGTCCCACTGCAACTGAGGAGCTGGCTTCTGCGGGGAGGGAACCAGTTCTCCAGAGGAGAGGCTCCAGTGGATGGCCCATCACCACAAGTATACTGGCAGCAGAAACTGAAATTGGAGGGTTATTAAATTAAAAAAAAAAAAAAGACACAAAGTTGGGGGAGCAGAGAGATGGCGGTGCACCTGGGAGGGTTTAACGAGGAGCTGGGGTGAATATCATCTAAGTATAGTGTATGAATTTCTAAGTGAATATTAATTTTTTCCAAAGAAGAAGGAGGAGGAAGGAGGGAAAGAGGGAGTGAGTTTGGACAATCAGAAAGGAGCCCAGTTTCAGTAAACTGGAAAATTCTCATCTGTAGAAAGGATCATTCCTTAAAAGGCAAATGTGCCATTTACATAAGTGACTGGTGACAGAGAGGCTCCAGAGATGTCCCAGATGCAGAGAGACAGTCCTGGGTTCTTGACATATTTCAGTATTGCTCAACTAAATCACAATGCACACTGCTACCTGTTAGCAACTGTTTTGTTTTTGTTTTACAAGATAGGATCTCACTATGTAGCTCTGGCTGTCCTGGAACTCACTGTATAGACCAGGTTGGCCTGGAGCTCAGAGATCTGGCAGTCTCTGCCCCTGCTCCTCCTGAGTGCTGGGATTCAAGGCCTCCTCCACTACACCTTGAATGCCCAGCTTCTTCGTGTGTCAGCTAAGCAGACTGCTTTTGGAGTAAACGTGTGGAAAGGAGTATTTCTAACTGTGCAAGCTTTGCTATCACACTAGGTTCGGGTCTTCACACAGTGTATGCTACCCACAGAAAATGGTCTTCCAGAAATATACATTCTCCTGGCCCAAAGAAAGAATCCATTCTATCTTCAGCCACCAGCGGGAACACGACTTTCCCACAGCTACTCCCGCTGTCTTGATCTCAGGATAGGAACCAGGAGTAAGCTAACTGAAGCCTTCAGTCCCCAGCCACCTTCAGTTCTTCAAAGTGGCTTGATCCTCATCTCTCCTCCCACAGCACTGGGACAAGACATTCCAAAGGCGCGTGAGGTTTCCACAGAAAGGCAGTGAAGCTCTCGCCTAACCCTCAGTAACCCCCTCCTGGCAAGTCCGTTCAAGATAAACCTGAGCTCAAACGGAAAGGTCTGTTGGTGGGAAACAGCAGCAAACCAGTGTGCCTCTTGGAAGGATGGAGAAAAGATGAGTCTAAAACAACAGAGAGGATCCTGGGGAAAAGAAAAGGCTGGAGTACCCAGTCATCCGTGAACTTAGAGCCAAACCAGCAGAATGAGAGTTACCAGTACAGCACAGCCTAAGAACTGGATCTTAACCAGGAAGTGTGGTGGTACCAAGTCCCACACAAATGTCGTGCAGCAAAAATAATGAACAAGGGTCAGCAAGATGTCTTAGCAGCTCAGGGTGGTTGCTGAGCAAGCCCTGAGTTTGATCCCAGGAACCCATACAAAGGAGGAAAGAATCAGTTTCAGAAAGCTGTCCTCTGACTTCTCTATGTGCATACACACACACACACACACACACTCAACTCAGAATAGTCAGAAAGACCATCCTGTGTCTAGAGGTGAGCGGAGATGTCAGTCTGACACAGAGATCAAGTCTGGCTGAGGAAGTCAGAACTGTAAGCTCTGGGTTCTTCTGGAGAGCTTCAACATTCTCATTCAGAAGAACCAAAACATCGAAATGTGTGTTCAATGCTCATCTCAGGAGGACCAGGACCTAAATGAAATGGTCCTGTCCTCTCTTTGGGCAGGCTTTGATGGGGGAAGCCCACAGAAGGAAATGTCTGGCTCTCTGAAGCTGATCTGTACCAGTAGCGGGATCCCAGCAGCCTTCTCCTCGCCGTCCTTGAGACAAGGAAGAAACAGCAGGGTAGCCTAGTAACTAGAGCACACTCAGCACTCCTGAGGCAGAGAAAGCCCAGAGATGGGCTGCTCTCCCACACGCTCCAGCACCCCTTCTTTCTCTATCTTACACAGATCGAGCCCTCCCAAAGTCTACTCTTGCACAACTTAAGTCACAAACTCTAGCACGTTCCCAGTGCATCCTGGGAAACAGGAGACTGCTGCTAGCTTCTAATTGCCACAGGCACCATGTTGTACGCACATATACATGCAAACAAAACACTACTACTACACATAAAATAAATCTTTAAAAATAATGCAAACAGGTAAACTTCTGTTTCCTTGTCTGAAACAATGGGGAGAAGTACACCTGTGTGCTTGCAAGGCTCATCCCGTGCATGGCTGCACCATGCCAATCCCTGCCCTGCCCTGACAGTGCTCGGGTACCTCACCTAACCAGCTATTCACCTCCTCTCAGGTCCGCCCCATCTCATTTGGACAGATGCCAGTCCTGGCAGAGAGGCAAGGCTCCATCCTGCCCATCAAGGCAACTGCACCCATCTCCCTGACTGAGCAGTGGAGAGGGGTCTGTAAGGCTCTGGGAGATGACAGGTATGATGTGGGTCTCGACTGGACACACCTGTGCTTTAGGTTCCCCTGCTGCAGCCCCAGGCTGTGATCTCATGGTCAGCATTCCTTGGTCTACATTCTATCCATGTAACTCTGTCCTGAATCTAAGGTCCTACTGCCCTAAGGTTTTAGTTGCATATTGTTTTGGGTCATTCTTGAGTCAATTTCTAAAATTTTAAAAACATTTAGTTAATTGGTATGTGTTTGTGTATGTGTGTGTGCATGAGTATGTGCACATGCGCGCGCGCACACACACACACACATATGGAGAGATGCCTGTTAGGGACAAAAAAATGTTCCTCACACCTGCACAAGGACACAGAAAGGGAGTGCAAACCTATTCACACCAATCTTGCACTCCCTACCTAGATATGAACTTTCAGCTACTTTTAAGCCCCTCCCAGGGAAACATGACCATATATAGGCTTACAATCACCCATAGTTCAAAATGCGCACAGGGAAAAACAAGGAGACTTAGCCAAAGCTGTAAGAGGAAAAAAAAAGAGACTCCACTCTCTTTTTTTAGGGGTGTGTGTGTGTGTACGCACACATGTGTGGGCAAGCACATGCCACAGAACCTGTGTGGAGGTCAATGAGCTACTTCATTGAGTGGGTTTATATTAGGTCCATGGGTGGAACTAAGTAGCCAGGCTTGTGCAGCAAAGCCTTCCCTCACTGAACTGTCTTTTCTATCTTGAATTTTGTGCTGTGAGATATAGCCCAGGGCAGCCTTGAACTCAGCACGCAGTCAAGAATGACTTTCAATTTCCGAGTCCCACCTCCACCTCCCCAGCTGCTGTTTAAGAATCTAGATGTCTCTCTAATAAACTGCTCTGTGTGAGAGTGTAAGAGTTTGGGTTTGTTTTATTTACCCACCAATGTATATAAGTCTGTGTCTTCACAACAATGTTCATTCAAATCTGAGTAATTCCAAGTCTAAGTATTTGAAAAGTTGTGCATTCAAAGTGAGGGTTCTCGGTGGTCAGAAAACACATGTACTCACAGCAAGTGTCCTGGCTCCTCAGCATCAGCTTGGAGTACTCCAGCAGCTGGATGGATTCACTCTGCTCCAATTATTTACATAATTACAGAGCAAACAGTAACAGACCAAGAATAACTTGCTCTGCACTGCATAAAATTGGCTTTCTGAAGTTCTTTTGATTGCATCCAGGTACCAGAGCAAGCCAAACTGGGTTTCTTGTTGTCTTTTGTTTAAAGAATTGTCCAGTGATCCTAATGCACGGCGCAAGCATGGGCCACACAACTACAGGCTAAAACCAGGAAGTGGGCAAAGGGAAGCTTAAGGGGGGGGGGTCAAGTAGTGGGAGACTGAGAGCATATGTATGGGGGTGTGTGTGATTGCACTACACCCAGTAAAGGGGATTCTGTAAGAGCTTTGTGAATTACAGTTAACAGTTTACCGAAATGGCTTATGGGATACCTGTCCTCACACAGGATCATTTGTGTGTTACCTGGCCTAAGTAAAACCAAGTGAAGGTCCACAGTCCACACCTCCTCCACCATCCTGGCCAGACACCGGCACACTCATCACTGCATTCGGCATTCAGTTTTCCACAGTATCCCACAGCTTCTAAGCCGGTTCTAATTCTCCAAATAATAATCTCTTTGTCCAACTATGACGGAGGACAGTGTGTAAGAAAGCTCACACCCATCTATAAAGCACCCCGAGCTTCCCTCTAAAGCCAGAGGCAATGCACGGCTGTAATTCCAGTTCCGCTGGGATTGTACTAGGCTAATAAACTGGATTCACACAAAACCAAATTTCCTTCTATCCCTCCTATAGAAGTCAGCTTTGTTTCACGCAGAAAGCACACCTCAGACCCTCTGTCCAGAACCCTCTGTTCCACTGTCAAAGGCTAACGTTCTTAGCTGGGCAGAGAACCTAGCAAGACTGGAATAGATTCTTTCTTATCAGCTCCACGAATAATGAACAAAGCAAAAGAACAGTCAGGGTAGCTTAGGCAAGGAATGGGAGACAGTGTTACTGATGTGGAAAGCTACTTCCTTCCTTGGTGTGCTCATTTAAACTCCATGAGGATCTGTTACATTTTCAGGCATTTTGGTAGGTCCTGGATATATGTGTGAGCAAATCATACTAACTGCACAAACGGAGCTTTGCTTTGCGCATGCCAACTAAGTACTCTACTATCAAAGCTGTATTCCAGATCCTTCTCACACCCTCTCCCTGACAAAACCACCACATTTCAAACATAGGAATCTACCCTGATGACCTTATCTTCAAATAATCACGTCTCCAAAACTGGACCTCCAAACAACAAAGTTTTGTGGCGGCTTGAATGAGAATATCCCCTGTAGGCTCATGTATTTGAATACTCGCTCCCTAGTTGGTTGAAATGTTTGAGAAGGATTAAAAAGTGTGGCACGGGCTTTGAGGTTCTCAAAAGACACATGCAATTCTCAGGGCAAGTAAGTGATCACAATCTCTCTTGTGATCTCTTTCCCTCTCTCCTTTTTTTCTCTCTCTTTCCTCTCTCTCTCCCCTAGTGATTGTAGATCAATCAAGATGTGAGCTCTCAGCTGTTCCTCTGATCTACCACTATGGACTCTGACCCTCTGAAACCAGAAGACAAATTAAATGCTTTCTTTTATAAACTGCCTTGGTCAAGGTGTTTTTATCACAGAAATAGAAAAGCAACCAAACTAAGTTTCCACCCTCTGTCACTCCATAGACCTTCAGGCTACGTACGGTAGCTGCTGTTGAATGGGCTCTAGGGATCCAAATTCTGGTCCTCCCGCGTGTGCAGCAAGCACCTGACCCACTGAACTGTTTCTCCAACCTGACAGTGCATCTTTAAAGGAGCATAGGACCTACAGTTTTAATAATTCATGGAAAGGGGGGAGAATGTACATAACATAATAAGACAAAAGCAGAGTTTTATATGGATGACGAAAAACTCAAAGTGTAAAATGAAGTTTTAAACAATAAAAACATCAACACCTAAGACTCTGTGAGATGCCATATTAACAAGAACCACTCAGTGCATATTCTTTCACTGCTTAAATATTCATCCTCTTTTATACCATAGTACTTATTTTACCTTTGACCTTGACCTGAAAGAGTACTGTACCAGGCACTATCAGAGCCAAGCCATCAGATGGACAGTCTTCGGGAATGCCACTCTAATTATCAGCGTGGCCATACTGACCTAGTTCTTCATGACAGCCCCTAGGCAGGCACAAGAACAAGAGAGCTGGAAAGCTCAGAGCCAAATTTGGAAAGGGCTTCCTAACCAAATGTCAATGGTACTTGGCAGTGAGTACACCAGGAGCTACTTCCTCTTTGTGCAAATAAACCTTCAGATTCCCCATCTGGGCTTCAATAACCTCAGTCCTCAGGTACCCTTAGGAGTAGCAAAGAACCACACTTCTCCATGAAAAGAGAAAGGGAAATAAAATGGCAATTCAAATAAAGAACAACGGTCTAATAAATATCTCAATCTTCCACAGCAGCCTCATCTCTACTCCAAAATACAGACTACCTGAATCAAGACAAATTCCACGGTGGGATCCCTAAGCCAACATCAGCCATAATCAACCCAACCTTCCGGCTCCTGACTCACTTGGCCCTACTTACCCAAGCCAAAACATGGCTCTTAGCTCTTCAGATTCCTTCCCTCTCTCCCCACAACCTGATTTACCCACCCAAATACTCACTGGCAGCGGGCAAAACTACTTAGAATTCTCTCACTACCAGCCGGGCGATGGTGGCGCACGCCTGTAATCCCAGCACTCGGGAGGCAGAGGCAGGCGGATCTCTGTGAGTTCCAGGCCAGCCTGGTCTGGAAGAGCTAGTTCCAGGACAGGAACCAAAAGCTACGGAGAAACTCTGTCTCGAAAATCCAAAAAAAAAAAGAATTCTCTCACTACCTTCCAATCTCCAGTTCAACCAAGGCCCCATAGATCAGGCCTTTCTTGTCTTACGTGGGCATCTTAGGAGTTCCTATCATTGAAAATGACCCTGCCAGCTTCCATGACTCTAGTTTTAGCCTTACAAAGTAAATAGCAATGTATGTTTCAAATAAAGAAAACATTTAAAAAAATATATAAGCATACCATCCAAAACCCAGATCAAGTTGTTTGTAAAAATGAAATCAATTCATATAGTTAATACAATGTGGTTAAATAGACTATCATGGGAAGACAAACCAAATCAAAAGCTTCTTCCCAAACTTACTTTCCAGTGCTTACATACTTAATATAAACTTTGGGGAAAGTATTGTTATTTGCAGAGTTACTAAAAGTTGGAGCTGCCGCAAACACCACACCAGTTTCACCACAACAACGCCTACAGTAACACAGCAGACCTCCTTCAACAACTGCCGGGGCTGGTGCAGTCTCAACACCGAGCGGCCACGGTCCACCGGCACCCCTAGTTCTCAGACAAGGTCCTGTCTGTCTAGGACTACCACCGGGGCGCACGGCCTCGGTCTGTCTAGCCTACTCGAGGTTTTCACAGTGTCTTGGTCTTCCTGAGTTTTCAGATGACCTTAACTATTCTGAGGATCAGGGTTAGCTAGTTATGGATAAGACACTTCAATGTGCTTTTTCTAGTGGTTTCTGGGTTGGAAGAGGAAGATCACAGACGTGGAATGTCATGTTTATCATCTGTTAGTGTTATTGCAGTGGCCATAAAACAAACAAGAACCACAGCAGAAAACACAGAGGAAAGCTGTATCTTACCTACCACTATCAGTCCATAGGGCAAAGCTCACATCCCAGGAGCCAGGAAGCTGAGAGCAAATGCCTACACTAGTCTAACATCTGGACCCCGAAGGCTACGGGCTGGTGCCCCACATTCAGGGCACACCTTCCTTCCCTAATCCTCCCTGAACCTTCCTTACGCACACACCGACATACATGCTCTGCTGCTCTCCTAAGCCTTTTCTAGACACTAAGATGCACAGACACACCGGTCAGAACTGAGTGCAGGCACTGAATCCTATGAGAATTCTGAGGACTTGTGAGAAAACTACAAGAAAACGAGACACGAATCTTGTGACTTCGGTTTCTGTGAAACACAGAATTGTTTCTAGAATGTGTCTCCGTGTTCCTCCCAGGGGTAGCAGATAGGAGTGAGTTAACCTCAGCTGCTGTTGCTCATGTGCCTCTGTGGAGAACATGTTTGTGCCATGTGTGGCCTGTCCTGGTGACTGTGTACTGCACTCAGGCGACTCTTCCTAACCCTCAGAGCATAAATGGTCTGAAGCTCTGAATACAGTTGGCTATTGCAGGAGACTTCACTCGGCCTCATTGTTGGGCCCTGCTCTTCGGTACGCCAGAGCGCTAAACAAACCCCACTGCCTCCCAGCCCACTGCGAGCCACCCACACTCGAGTGCCGTCACCGTCTAATAAAGCACCCCACCGTGGGCCACAGGGAGGCCTACTAGTCTCCCACACAGCCTCACTGCTACACTCCTTTGTTTCGGAGTGCTGCATGTTTCTGGCTCAGCAGCATTTCCCTGGCTGCCTGTACCTGCTCCCTGCCTCAGCTCTAAAAGCCACCTCTTCTCCAGAGTCTCGCGGCAACGAGATGGCAGACTCTTCAGGCCCTCCTACTCTTCCTTTTCTTCTTGTTTTCTTTCAATTTTTTGAGACAGGTCTTTCTATGCAGCCCTGGCTCCTGGAACTTGCTTTGCAGACCAGGCTGGCCTTGAACTCACAAAGATCCACCTACCTCTGCCTCCTGAGTGCTAGGATTAAAGGCCTGTACCACTATGCCCAGCTGGTTAGAGGTCTTCTTGTACATCTGATTCTGCATCTTGGAATCTTAAAAGAGCTTTCTGTATCTACAGAGAATATCAAACATCATTAAATATCATTTAAAGGGGCTCAGGGGCTAGAGGGATGTCTCAGCAGTTCTGAGCACTTGTTCTAACAAAACACCTGAGTTCAGTTCCCAGTACACAATCATCGGTAACCTCAGCTCCACGGTGTGCAAACTTATATAGATACACTCGTGCATATACACACATACACTATACACACGTTAAAAAAATTACAGGTCCTGAAAACCAAGGTCTACCTCCCAGCTCCTGTTGGCTCCTGTGCACCTGTAACACACAGAATGGCACCTAGTTCAGGTGAGGCCACCATGCCACACCACCTGCATGCGTTACTACATCTACTTTCCGCAACAGCCTGGGACTTACAACCCCCAGTCTACAGTGGGTAGGAAACTGAGGCGGACAGAAAGGCCACCAGTCCACGTCACATCCTGTTCCTGCAGAGGATACTCTGCACGTTGTTCACTCTAGCCCCAAAGACCCTTCCCTACTTACAATACAGCTACCACTACCTGAAGGGCTGGCAACATATTTTAAAGATGATTTACATTAGTTTGCATGAAACTGAGAAGAATAGGAAAACTGAGGCTGGAGCTCAGTGGTTAAGAGGGTCTGAGTTCAGTTCCCAACACCCACAGCTCACAACTACCTCTAACTCCAGCTCCAGTAGACTCAACACCCTCTTCTGGACTGGGAGGGCACAAGCACCCACACATGCATACATACATACACACACACACACACACACACACACACACCCCACACACACATACACACATAATTAGAAATAAAATACTTTTTTTGAAGATAAATAAAACTGGTGCATTCCTCACAAAGTTAACTTTGTTTCACTTAAAGGCCTATCTTCCTTTCTGAAATGGTCTTTCTTTGCTTCCCATTGGTGCCCGTGCCCCTGGTTTTATGAAACAGTTATGACAGACAAACTGCACTTGATCAAATTCAAGTGGCCTCTCTGTACGCATCTCCCTCACCCACACCGTCTCGGTGGCTTTGGTGTCCATACCATAGTAATGGGTTCAATAAAGGGGTCAGCCTCTGTGCATGGTACACAGAGCCCTGGCCTCCTCTCCACGTGCTCCCTTCAACAACAGAAGCTGCCACTAAAACCAAACTCTTGAGTCCACATCACAGTTTCCTTTGCCAGAATCCTGCACCACGCGCAAACCTCCTCAGTACCGCATCTGCGGGGCACCCGTCAAAGATGGGGTGCAATGCCTTGAACTTGCTATCCTCCTGCCTCAGGCTCCCAGGTACTGATATTTCAAGCAGGGGATACCACAGCTGACTCCAATGCCTGTCTTAATGTCTCTTTCCGTGCATCTGTTATCTTGAATTTTTCTCTACAGCAGTTACTAAACACGACAGTTTCAGAACCACAGAAGTTAAGGTAACTCCAGCTTCAGTAACAGCAGTAAAGGCGGCGGCAGGGGGGCATGCAGACAGCAGGTAGCTGATCCGAGACAGCAGAGCGCACCATTCTCCTGTGTCCTGAAACTAACCCAATTCCTGGAAACCTGAAACCTCAGGCCTACTCTTCAGGGTACCTCATGAGGATAATAAAACAGAAACAATAAACAACAGAGTTTGGGGGTGTGCTCTGAGAACGGCAAACACTGAATGCACATGTAGCTGGCCTGTACCAACTGTCAGCCTCCGTTTATGAGCCACAGACTGACAGAGACTCAGATAGAGTGGTCTCAGGTCCCTGTTTCCTACCACACAGGCAGCTTACGCTGCATCCCAACAGCTGCAGGTGACTTGGAAGGAACTCCAAAGCAGATGTGTGGTCTTCATGTTCCTCCCAGGCCTTCAACACAGACCTCTGACTTCCAGGTCATTTTGTCCTGATGTTTAGAAAATAGCCCTCAAATACAACAACTCAAGTCATGCTATTATCACTTACATGTTTTCAAAGTCTCAAATGAAAGACTCTTTGGAACATTAATTATTCAATGTTCCCACCCAGGTATTGATTTCCTAAACGGTCAGTAACCCTGACAACAGGCAATTATGAGATCAGAAAAAAAAATACCATCTCCACACGCAGCAAATTACCAACATGAAAATATAAGCAGAGATATGACATCTTCCAATAGGACTATTTTCACCCAAAATACAACTTCTGTTCAGTTTTAGCTAAGCCAGGCTTAGTTTAAGGAGATCTCAGGCCAAGATGGCTCTTCTTGCCAAGCCTGACGGGAGGAGCCAAGCCCAGGACTCATGTAATCAAAGAACACAACTCCAGCAAGTCATCTCCTGACCTCCACATGAACACCCAGGCACATACAAATAAACATATACAAAAAGCAATCGAGATAGAGACGCATGCCCTTTGGGATTCCTACAATGCTAGCACGGGGCCAAAGCCCGGGAGAGGCGCCTGCTTCCTCGCAGTGGAAGAGAATGAACAGAGTTACTGTGAACAGTTGCTCTGAGGCGCATCTGCTTCAGCTAAGCTCTGGGACTATGCCAGAGACAAGACATTATGTCTGCCAGGAGCACCACCCTAGGAAGGATGGTGAACAGGTTGCTCCTAGACCATCTGCCGCACTCAGCCGGTAAACAGTCTGGCTTTCTGCGGGAGCTTTCCCAGTCCCCTCAACACTGCCTGAACCTGGCAAATCCTCCACGGAAGACGGAGAATGGGCAATAGGAGTGTGTGAGCAATGTGTGCTGAGTGGTCCCCTCTCCAACTTGTCACTACAGAATCTCCCCTTTGAAGGGGGAAACACTGCAAGTGGAAGGCAGGAACAGCGCCTGCCTTGTTTTCCTTCTAGCTGCAACTGGAGAAACTCAGACATTCCCAGCCAGTAGACTTTTTCTGAAGACAGTTTAGGCATATTAACGAATGCTTTGAGAAGGTAAAAACAGATTTATCCCCATAACCAACATCCCAAGAACATAAAAGAGCAGAGAAAAACTAAGCGTGCACCAAAGAGCCGCTGGGGACACCTGGTCAACCTTTGTTTCTGTGTCCTTCTAGTCTTTAAAGGTCATCACCTTTACTACTCTGATAATCTGCAGGCTTTGTCATCTCCCCCACCTAGCTGCACCCGCAGCAACAAGTTCTTTACTTTCTAGCCACGGGTATAAGTTAACAAGGAGATTATAAAATGCCCTGCATCTTCTCTTGGCCTCCCAATCCATCGGCAGTAATTACACTTTGCAGTATACATCAAGTGCCTACCTCTCCCAGTGGTCATGTTGTCGGTGGTCTGGTACCAGACAGAACTGCCTTGAGTCGTTCCCACAGCAGCTAGGCATCCACAGAAGCTCCTCCCACACCTTCTTCAGGAGAGCCAGTGCTGTGACAACTGCCACCTCACTCCAAAATAAAAGCCTAGATTCTCCCCCTGTGTTTTTTCACAACAGTAGGGGAGGGGACTGTCTCTGTCTTGACTCAAGATAATAAGAGTCTTCTTTGCAGCTTGTTTGGCTTTACGAACAAACTCACTACTGCCTTAATAAACAGCCTTTCCCCATCTACTATACACCTTAAAAGCAGAAGCAATTTCAGTCCCACATGGAGACGGGGACACAGACGCACGCAGCCCCGCCGCTCACTCTGCTGAAGCTGCTCAGGGCTTTTTGAGTGGGCTTCTCCTCAGCCAGTTCAACACACTTGCCAGCCGGCTAGCACATTACCCGCACGCGTGAGTGTGGAAACACTTTCCTGCGAGGTGCACAGTCTAAGAAACAGCAGGGGCAGAATGGGACTATTATCCAGCGGAGCCACCCAGGCAGCGCCACTGCGCCACTGCGAGCCGAGCTGACAGGAGGGCAGGCTGCCTAATCAAGGCCCGCCTTTAAATGGAGCCTTGTCCTCGCCACACCTGGCAACACCCTCGCCTAAGGAGCTCAGCAGTGTCTGTTTTCAGGCTCACGAGAGAGTTCTCACCTCCAACAAAGCTGAATTAGGTAACATTCTGTAAGTTACTTTCAACTGTAAAAATGTAAGGAAGGCAGCAGAATGATACCCTAGGTGCGTTGTGTGTGGAACAAGTAAGTTTTACCACTATCTGTAACTTAGTGTGTGGCTTTACCTCCAAATACTTAGTCCTTTCCTTTAGCTACAGACTATGGCATTTCCAGGCATTTAATCAACACAATGCTTTCCAGATGCCCTCATCAACGTGTTAGCTTTTCTTAGGAAACAACACCACCTGAATTTTCTAATCAAATGGCCTCATGTCAATCAAATATAATTGAAGACTGTTAAGAGCTGTAGATAAAGGACACTGCTTAGTCTGTAATTAACGCTCCTTCACGCAGAGTCAAATCTCCTATAACCATAGCACATCTGCTTGATTAAAAAGAAAAAAAAACTTACACAGAAAATAATTTGCTTTTTGAAAACCATAGAAGGGAAAACTGTAATTTGTTCTTCAAGGGGTTTGCTAATTATATGGAGATGGAGAAAAGAAAAAGAAGCATCTATACAACAACATATTTTTAACGCCCATATTTTTGCCAGACAAAGCTGAAAGCCCTTGGGTAGCCTAGCAACAAGGAGGAATCCTATACAGATGAAGCATTCTACTTCAGACAGCAAGTCCGTTTTACATTGTTCCTTGGCTATTTCTCTACTGCTAATTTCAGTCACAATCATGTCACACTCACAAAGAATGAAGCCACTGGCTCAAAGGGGTACAATTTTAAGCATATCAAGAAACAACCTAAGATGAGCATTCTCTCTTCCTTAGAGGTATTGCCCTTAACATTAGTAGGTTTGGTAAAAGTAAGTATTTATGATAATTATTTAAAACCTATACCAAAAAAAAAAAAGATGAAGAAAAGACATTAAAGTAGGAGGGGGCTAGACAGGAAGAAGAAAGGTCCAACAGAAAGAAGGGTAAAAGAGGTCAATGGAGTGAATAAGACCACAATGGACCATATACACACATAAAATTGTCTAAAAGTTACATTAATTAATGCTTTTAAAAGAAAAGTTTGTCCAAGTGAGTGATAATTTAGAGCTTCATTTTCTGGCTGAAATAGCACCACTGTTCACAAGTAACAAAAGGAAAAGAAATAGATGAATCACTTCACCAAATTTTAAATTTTTAGATACCAAGACATAAGAAAGGGACAACCCACAGAATGGAGGGGAATAGCTGCAAATTATTTATGAGCTATGAGTCTTATGATCCAGAAGTATAGAAAGAATTCACACAGTTCAATCATGAGGACATACCGAGTTTAAAAATGATCAAGGAAGGGGTGAGTGAGGTGGCTCAGCAGGTGTTTGCTGCCAAGCCTGGAAACCGGAGCTCGACCCTGGGCTCCAGTGAGAGGAGAGCACTGCTCCAGGGCAGTGCCGACCTCCAGCCGAGTGCCTGGTGTGTGTCATTCAGTGTGGCAGGTGCAGCACATCCCCAGTGACCCCAGCGCCAGTTCTGACTGCCATGTTACCACGGCCAGAGAGCTGACTCTCCCACACAGAAACACTGTAAGGTGACTGACAGGGGTCACCTTACATCAGTAGAGATCACACTGGGTAAAGTGCCGGCCACACCACTGGATTCCAGCATAGTGACTCACTTGTTCAAGATAAGGAAAATACTGGCTGTGCGATGGCTGGAATGGCAGCTGGCAGCAGATCCCAGGTAGAGGGCAACTATGAGGCAGCTGATTAGAAACAGAAACAGCTCCTGTGAGATTCCTGTGGGTGTTGTGTAGAAGAATTGCTAGCTATACCCTGAAGGCTGATAGGCCGCCACTGGGCGATCGCAGTTAGCACAGATAAAGAACAATGTCCTCAGGTATACAGCACAACCCTGCAGGATACTAGCAGGGATCTCGAAGAGCAGAAGAGGAAATCTGACAGGCACTTCAGCATTTCCATGCCTGTTTACTGTTCTATCTCAGGATTTCAACCCTTCACGAACAGAAGCTGGAGCAGCAACAGATGAAATCCCAAATTCTGGATTCTTGCAGAAGCCAAGAATGACATTTACTTTGCTGCTTTAGCAGAGAAAGACTAAACATTATCACTAGTATATATGGAATCCATGATGCTACCTACAACACTACAGAGGGCCTGGACTGGAAAAGGAGCCTCTCCTGCTCCCCTAGCACTGAACAGGCTAGAGCTCCATATAAACAAGAGCAGTGCTTTCGGGGGGAAATTTAACCACATTCCAATAACTTGAAAACTTTTTTTTAAAAATCACACATGTGAATTTACTTTCTAGTGGTATCCTTTTTATGTAGGAAGGAAGGAAGGAAGGAAGGAAGGAAGGAAGGAAGGAAGGAAGGAAGGAAGGAAGGAAGGAAGGAAGGAAGGAGAGAGAGAAGAGATGGGGGATCATTGTGGGCTGCACCAGCTCCATCTGGGCACTGTGCTAAGGGTTCTACACATTATCTCAGTATTCTGCAAATCTTCACAGGGTGCTTCATTTTGCAAATAAGCAAACAGTTTCAAGAGTTTACTTGCTTGCCCAGGCTGCAAAGCTAAAGAGTGGGCGAGAGGACACACAGAAAGGATATTTATACATTCCAGCTACCTGCTGGACGTTCCTCAACACTGGCTGCACTTCTTACTAGGGACATGAGCACTCGTGTTCCAGCCACACTCACAGGAGAGCACTTGCCAAGTCCTCACCCTGACTACCGGATGATAAGTTTTCACATCAGGAACGGAAATGGCACAGATCACTGAAAAGACTCTTAGAGTCAGCTGAGGTTGTTGGGCCACAGTAAAAGGACAGTGCATGCCTTTAACCCAGCACTGGGAAGCAGAGGTAAGGGGAGTTTCTGTGAGCTCAAGCCTGTCCGGTAAAGTTCCAGGACGGTGCTACACAGCTGTAGTCCGTCTCACAAAAACAAACCACAAACCAGAATCTAGCACAATAGACGGTACCTATTGGGTAAACTCTGGACCGGCTGTGCTGGGCAAGAAGGGGCAACAGAAAGCCTGACAGTATATGATTCCATTTGTACAGAACAGCCGCGACGGAGAAACCACAGAGACAGACGGAATGGGAAGCTTCACTTGCTGTTAGGCTCTCTGCACTCTAGTAGGGGTGATGGAACACACAAACAAGGCAGATGATAGTCCGTTAGCAGTTAGGAACCATGTGCTCTTTCCTGCTTGAAGTTTATTCTCTGAGTCAGCAAAGGGCTTGGGAGCCAGGCTTCTCTTTCTCACAAGAGGACCTGCAAATGTCTTGAAAGTAAGTTTATTATTCCTTTCCACATTGCTATTTACACTAGTCAGCTTTCCCAAGAGAGGGAAAAGAAAATTATTGTAAGAATGAAAGCCATCCAGGAACTGCCAGTAGTGTGTGAGCGTGAGTGTGTGTGTGTGTGTGTGTGTGTGTCCGTCCGTCCTAGTTGGTTCTGTGGAGAAAGAAAGCTGATGAGTGTATCAACCAGAATAGGGCAGAGGCCTCACTCAGAAAGTCCCAGACCACAGTGCTCCAGGTGGCCTCTGCTGTAAGATCAGGATGGGTAAAGGGGAACCGTACACCCCGTTGTTAAATTGTCCTGTGCTACTTGAGTTTACTGAGAAGCTGGCTCTGTAAGTAAGGCTGGCACCCCAACTTCAGGCCCAAGCATGTTTATGCCAACTGTCTTCCAAGACCCCCTTTCTAGGGCTCGGCTGGCTCCACTGGCACTGTGACAGGGCAGGAAGAGAATGAAAAGTAAAACACTGCACCCCTGAAAACAGAAGGTAAGCTGTTTGCACCAGAGGGTGCTGCTTATCTCTAGAGTGCCTGCAGCCGGAACTCAGCCACGGAGAGCAGTTCTATTGGAAAGTCCGGCTGACTGCCTCGACCTCCCCGGTCAGGTTCTACAGACACTGTGAGCACTCAATTTGATGATGCCAGCTCTATCTGTTGCTATTTGTCTGTTACTTGGAAACCTCACCCAAGAGGACATCTCTCTGCCTGGGATTCTCTCTTCAGGTGGCTTTCTTACTAAGCTTTCTTTAGCTGGATGTTCCCAGGACCTGCTTTAGGATGATTAACTATTCTTCTCCTTGGCTGCTGCACATTTAAGAAGAACATTTAGAACAGACAATAGAGCTCCTATTGTAGATCATCTCCATACCATACACATCAGAAGAAGAGGCCATAGTGATAGCGGGGAAGTAGAAGCCATAAGCACAGAAATGCTCAGAATGTTCTAATCTAGCACGGTGGCCAGCATGGCAGGAGCAGAGAGAACTTTCAAAAAGAAAGAATGACGTCAGAATAGGGGTCTGGGCCACATTACCAGGCCTGGGGACCACAAAACTGCAGTCTGGTCATGAGTAAGAATGGGTGTTCAGTAACACCTTATTTGCATTCTAACAGAAATCAGCCTGGATGCTAAATGAACACAGACTACAGACTACAGACATGGGGGAGGAAGAGGGGACAAATGCCCTGATGCGCTCAGGACAGCCCAGGCAAAGCATCACCAGGTCTGCTCCAGAAAGTCAGCGGAATGAGGAGGAGCACGGACCATCTAATGGAGTCAATGGGGGTCTGAAACAGAGCCAGCGGTAAGCCCACTGGCCTGACAAAGTAGATGGAGGAGCCTAACTTTTAAGACCTGTAAAACCATATTGAAACATCTAGTATCCGTTCAGAAACAGCAAAAGCATTATTGCCAAGCAACTGAAGATGCAGAAATGGAGACTGGTTCCCCACTCACCATTTGCAGACTGTATCATAGTTCCAGACTTTTGGACTTCATCAAATTTTGTAAAAATGACATTCAACCTGTTTGAAAACAAAAATACATATATGGAATATCAATCATCACCATTTATGAGTAACAAACACTATTAAGTTGACTGCTCCGACACCTTAGTTTTATTTCTGCTGCTGTGATCAAATATCCTAAGAAAAGCAAGCGAGGAGAGAAAGGGTGGATTTCCGCCCACAACTCCAGGTTACAGTTCATCCCTCTGGAGAAATCAACCTGAAGCGGTTGTCACCCACAGTCAAGAGGAGAATGAACGCACACATGTTTCCAATCAGCTCACATTCATATGGACCCTACACAAGGGAGATGGGCTGCCCACAATGGGCAGGTTTCTCACTTACTAACATAGTGAAGACAAGCCTACATGGCATGTATAGGCCATGCCAATGCAGATGGGTTCTCCTTGAGATGCTCAGGTGATCCTGAGTTGTATCAACTTGACAATTAAAACAAACCATCAGCCCCCCACAACCAAAATAATCAATTATTAAAAAAAAAAAAAAAAACAAAACAGGGCCGGGCGGTGGTGGCGCACACCTTTAATCCCAGCACTCAGGAGGCAGAGGCAGGCGGATCTCTGTGAGTTCGAGGCCAGCCTGGTCTACAAGAGCTAGTTCCAGGACAGGAACCAAAAGCTATGGAGAAACCCTGTCTTGAAAATCCAAAAAAAAAAAAAAAAAAAAAAAAAAAAAAAAAAAAAAACAACCCAGTAAGAATAATAGCTCCCTCAGTAACAGATAATATCCAGCAAAAATTCAACACCTAGAATGGCTCCATCACTGGTTTAAGGCTCAGTCTAAAAGATCACACCTGGGACTCTATGGGTAACAGAGCTTGCTGCACAAGCATGAGGACCTGAGTTCAAATCCCCAGGACCAATGTTAAAAACTGATTGTGGCCATGCACACACCTGTAACCGTAACACTGCGAGGGGTGAGAAACAGGAGGATCACTAGGTCTCACGGCCACCAGCCTAGCTTCGGATTCAGTGAGAAAGCCTATCTCAAAGGGAATAAGGTGAGTGACAGTGGAGAGCAGGACACCCGATGTGCTACACACACACGAAAACTTCTTTTAGTTAAAAATTCATATTCTCCTACTTCTTTTAAAGCAGACTGCCAGTTACTCTGGATAAAGTCTTTCACACTACAGGCTTTTTCCGACTTGTACGTAACTCCAAATGTTATAAATAACTCCTAAAAACAAATGTGACTGAACCCGCTTCAGCTTAAGAAATCTACATGGCACTTCTAATAACAGATCATCCCACCTTGGCATTTAAATGTAAGCAAAACTGCTGGTGCGTCAAAACCCTCTACCCTAGCTGGCCCCAAACCCAGAGAAAAGATCAGCGATGGAGCATCACCTCTAAGCAAAGCGCAGAGGCTTCCCAAGCAAAAGCGCTCGCTCACTCTCTGCTGTGAGACGAACACTGACGCTTCAAAGCAGCACGGTATTCACACAGCTGCACCCACTTCTGGGACAGGCTAGTCACAGTGCTCTCCTGCCTCTCACCCTGCCCTTGAGAGCAGCCATTTCACACGCACGTCTTTTCTTAACCAGAACGCAAACTCCTTGGAGGCTAAGATGGAAACCATGTTCTTTTGGTGACAATGCGGAGGGTCACCTGTGAGAGCCACATCATGGTATCACAGAGCCAGGCTTCTGCCTTCTCTGCAACACTGAATGTGTCTCATCTTCTGGACAAAGTTCATTCACTTACTCAGTCACGCAACAGGCGCTCGCAGGCCCATTCCATGCTTAGCTCGGAGCTGACTGGACGATGAACGGGAAGGCTGCTTCCCTCTAACGCTTAAAGCCAAAGCAACAGGCAGGCCAAGAACACCACTGGCAAAAGAAGGGGAACCTGCCTTTTACAGTGCCTCACCCCTCCCATCGCACAGGGAAGATCGATAATCTTTTCAAGGCTCCCAGGGCCAGATACAGCTTCAGAATCCTTTCCGAATTTACTCCCGACCACCACTACCCACAAATCAAAGTGGAGACGGAAATAAAAGTCCAAATGCCAACTCGGGGTCAGACATGAGTAACAGTGAAACTCACATTCAAATCCAGTGGCTACCAAAAATCTGGAAAGATGGCTTAATGTCAGTTCGCAAGATGTTTCCATCACCTTCCCTTTTAAAGCAACAAAGATCTTGAATGGATGGACAAGCCCATAAATAGGCTCACTGCGCAGGTTGCCAGGGTGTGCCCTGACTTGGGTACCACTTTATTGTGTCACAAGCACACCCTCTGCCATGGCAGGAACATGCCAGCAGGTTTACAGGTTAGGGCAGAGGTACCCCTTTCACCTGGCTGTCCCTCAAGTTTCTGAAGGAGAGCGAGTATTACGTTCCTGGGACAGTCCCAGTTACCAATGGCACTCGTGAAAACAGTGCTTTAAGATCTCTCCAATGGGTGAGGTCTACACACTGTGGTGGCCTTAGCAACCATGCAGGACAACGTCCACAGAAACACCACCATTCCTGGTACCTGCCTTCACCTGTAATGCTCCCGGGCAGGATGCCCTCCCCATCACTGTCACATTCCGAGTTAACTAACTCCCTCACTCTTTGCTCAGTAGTGCCTCATCATGGCTCCTATGGTTACACCTTAGAGACCTGCAACCTGGCTGTGGGCAGCTGACACCAACAGAGCCCACCTCGGGCATGAAGTACTGACTACATCCGTGAGCTTCAAACACAGCAACTAAAGAGGCCTCTCGTGGAAAACATCAACAGGCACAAAAGTTTCGGGTTTATCCTAGCTCCACTTCTGTTGTAGAGATAAGACACCCTGACGAGAAGCAGCTCAGGAGAGAAAGACTTTATTCTAGCTCACAGCTCCAGGTACCGCTCATCACAGCAGGGACTTCAGGGCAGCAGGGTCTCAGTCAAATCTAGTCAAGACCAGAGAGAAGTGATGCCTGTGTGCTCCCTTGTGCTCAGCTGGATTGCTCCACGCTTACAGGGCTCAGGATCCCAGGCATAAGGAATAATGACACCCAGAATGGGGTGGGTTGTCCCACAAAAGAAACCTTAAAAAAAAAATCTCACAGGCCAAGCCAATGCAGACACCTGTCCCTGGGTGATTCCAGGCTGGGTCAAGTTGACAAGTCACACTGACCTCACCTCGGAAGCTATCAAATGGTTTTATTTTTTTAATCTTTAGATTTCAATTTAACATCTTGTGGTTTGTGGTATGCCTCAGTGGTAAAGTACAGATTACCATACCTGTAGCCTTGATTAAACTACCCTCAAGAAAGGAGAAAATAATTTCTTTACTAGTTTGACAAATCACCACTATCATTTTGCCCTAATTTTATTGAATTTAAATATTTACATTAAATTCAACCCAGACAGTTTATTGTACTATAAGATTTAGGTTTAAATCTTGGCTAGAAATTTTTAATAATGTAAAATATAAATTTTAAGTCATTCCCAAGAAACAAACCCTGAGAATCTCAGTCAGCAAACTTCATCCAAACACCAAAAAGCTTCTCTTGTTCAGCTTAAGTCTTCCCTCCTGAACAAAGTTTCTAATTGGGGCCGGTGAGATGCTCAGGCAGTAATAGAGACTGCTGGCAAGTCTGACAACCTGAGTTTGATCTCCAGAACCCGTAAGGTGAAAAAGAGAACCAACTCCCGCAGTCTGTCCTCTGCACACCCCATGCATACTGTCTATGTGTGCACATCTTCCACAGTATCTACCAGCCTATCTTTGCCATTCCTCACCTTCTCTCATACACACAAGTAAATAAGTGTGTGTGTGTGTGTGTGTGTGTGTGTGTTTGAGGAAAAGAAGCATGTATTCAAAACCTCAACCTCAGTCAGGCAGATGCAGGCCTTTAAGCCCAGCACTACAGAAGCATAGGCCAGCCTAGTCTTTTTTTTTTTTTTTTTGGTTTTTCGAGACAGGGTTTCTCTGTGGTTTTGAAGCCTGTCCTGGAACTAGCTCTTGTAGACCAGGCTGGTCCCGAACTCACAGAGATCCGCCTGCCTCTACCTCCCAAGTGCTGGGATTAAAGGCGTGCGCCACCACCGCCCAGCACCAGCCTAGTTTTTATGATGAGTTCCAGGCCAGTCAGAGCAGCACAAACAAACACATAACGATACAAAAACCCAAACCTGAAGGATGGAATGTAAAAGTTGTCCCAGGACTGAAGTGATAACTCCGTGGTTACAGTGCTTGCCCCGAACATGAGGCCCAGAGTTGGGATCCCCAGTACTCGTGTACACTCTGTGCAGGTGAGATGGCTCTTCTGTAACCCCAGCCTCAGAAAGCAGAGACAAGGGATCCCTAGAGCAAGCTCTGAGTTTGAGAGACTTCAACTCAATAAATAAGGCAGCAAAGTAGCTGACGATGGTTCCTGACAACAACCTTGGGCCTCCACATGGATGCTGGCTGGTTTTATACCAACCAGACACAAGTTACAGTCATCTGAAAGGAGGGAACCTCAACTGAGAAACTATCTCCATAAGATCCAGCTGATGGGGGAGGGCCCAGCCCACAGTTGGGATGGCCCACAGTTGGCAGTGCCATCCCTGGGCTGATGGTCAAAGGTTCTATATGAAAGCAGGCTGAGCAAGCCATGAAGAGCAAGCTAGTAAACAGCCCTCCTCGGTGGCCTCTGCATCAGCTCCTGCCTCCAGATTCTTTCCCTGCTTGAGTTCTTACCCTGACTCCCTTCAGTGATGAACAGTGATAAGCCAAATAAACCCTTTCCTCCCTCAAGGTATTTTGGTTATGGTGTTTCATCAAGCAATAGCAAAAGTGACTAAGACAACATGTATACATACACACATATGAACCCATACATGGGCAAAAAAATGCACACTTACACGCATATGAACCCATACATACACACTCACAGTGTAAGTCATCAGCCACAGCCTTAGCTTGATTTCCCAGAACCCACATAAAGTAGAAGGACACCGTCTAGGATTGCCCTCTGGCCTCTACATTGTGCCATGGCATACACCTACCACCATACATACAAAATAAATGAGATTTAAACATTAAAGCACTTTCATTCCCATCTGATTAGTTCACATACACCCCAGGGTCCTGGAGTAGGCTCCACCCACCTGTTTACAGCAGGCCTGTATTAAGGTCACACAAAGGCAAATGACTCCTATACTCTATTTCAGTGCACCGTGCCACATCCCTAGTACCCAGGACTTCAGAAACTCTTCCATGAAACAGCAGAGAAAATGAAGAGGTCAAGTCTGATGAGTCTTGGCTCTGGCTCTGGTTCATTACTGTGTGATCTCTCAACAGTCAGTTTGAGAATCTGGACCCCTGCAGTTTCTTGGGACATAGGGATAGGCTTAGGGAGTTGTGCCCACCAGGATCATCAAAATAATAGAAAATCAATTGTTACAGTATATTTTCTAATTCTATTTCTAATGAGCCATTTCCAGCTCGTTTCTTGGCCTATAAGGTGCTGTTTCTTTTGCATCAGTTCATACACTGAAGGACACGCTCCTTTTGAGGATGTAGTCCCAGGTGTTTTCTGCCGTTTAGAGGTGGGCATGCATTAGACAGCTTCATTCACTAAAACAAACCACAAAACGATGAGTGCCGAATGCCTCAACACCAGCACCTCTGAAAGGTGTAGTGTTTTAGTAAGAACTGCCCCGATAGGCTCATATTTGAACACTTGCTCCTCAGTTGATAAAAGTGTTTGGAAAGGATTAGAGCAGTGGTTCTTCACCTTCCTAATGCTACAATCCTTTAACGCAGTTCCTCCTGTTGTGTTGACCCCCACCATACCATTATTTTCATTGCTACTGCATAACTGTAGTTTTGCTGCTGCTATGAGTGTAATATAGTGTCCATGTCCTCTGATGGTCGTAGATGACCCCTGTGAGAGGGTCATTTGACGCCCCCCCCAAAGTGCTTGAAACAAACAGGTTGAGAAACACTGCATTAGAAGGTGTGGCCTTGGAGGAGGCGTGTCAATGGGATGGACTTAAGATTTCAAAAGCCCATGCCATTCCCAGTCAACTCTGCAAACGTGGGCTCTCAGCTGCTGCTCCGCTCCATGCTTTCCTGCCTGCTGCCATGCTGTCCAGCTATGATGGTCATCGAACTAACCCTCGGGACCCACACACCCCAATTAAATGCTTTCTTCTATAAGCTGCTTTGGTGGTCCAAAAGAAAATGGCACCCATAGGCTTATAGGGAGTGGCACAACTAGGAGGTGTGGCCTTGTAGGAATAGGTGCAGCCTTGTTAGAAAAAGCGTGTCACTGGGGGTAGGCTGCGCAAGCCGGACCAAGTGTCGCTCTCTCTTCCTTCTACAGGCTGATCCAGATGTAGAACTCTCAGCTCCTTCTCCAGCACCATGTCTGCCTGTGTACCACCATGCTTCCTGCCACGGTGATAACGGAGTAAATCTCTGAATGTAAGCCAGCCCCAACTGAATGTTTTCCTTTATAAGAGACAAGAGCTGGCATGGACATGGTGTCTCTTCACAGCAGTAGAAACCCTAACTAAGGCACTCATGGTGTTTTGTCACAGCAATAGAAAAGTAACTAAGACAGAAGTTGGTCCAGGGAGTGGCCAATACTGTGACAGGCCTGACCATGTTGGGTTTGTTAGTGGGGTTTTTATGGGGGGGAGGATGTGGAAGACTATGGGACTTTGGACTGGGAAAGTGGTTAAATGCTGCTAGCAGAGCTTAGTGGGTCATTCTAGTAAGAGCTTGGAAGACAGTAATGCTGAGAGCAATGTGGACTAGGGAAGCCTGGCTCAAGGCATTTCATGTAATAGTGTTAACTAGACACAATTCTTCTGATATACAAAGAATGTGCTTTTTCCCCCATCCTAAAAATCTGCCCGAGGCTTAACTGAAGAGTCTTGGATTAATTTGTTGGCAGAGGAGATTTCAATCCAGCCTAATGTTGACTGTGTCGTGTGGTTATCAGTGATCACTCTTACCTAATGTTGACTGTGTCGTGTGGTTATCAGTGATCACTCTTACCTAATGTTGACTGTGTCGTGTGGTTATCAGTGATCACTCTTACCTAGTGATGACTGTGTCGTGTGGTTATCAGTGATCACTCTTACCTAGTGATGGTCTGTGGTTATCAGTGATCACTCTTACACAGATCTACAATGAAAGAGACCAAGTGGGCAAAAAAAGAAAGAAAAATGCAAAATACACAGTTTGAAGAGAAAAAGAGCACCAGGAAATTTAATGTGAAAGCCTTGGCTGGTGCTGAAAGAGATAAGGGAAATGGCATAAAGGGAATGAAGTCCTCAAGGTGAGATGCCCACATAGCTGATGGGAAAGGGCCTAAAAAAGCATCTGCTAAAGAGCAACAACAAATTAATTCAAGGAGGGGACAACAATCCCAAGAAGGCAGCAGAACTCCACAGCTTTGGCCACGAGGATCCGGTGTTAGAGTCATGAAGGCTCCAGGAGTAAGGGAGTAATGGAGTCTTCCTCCGGGATTAATGAAAGCCACTGAGGCCAGGCCTGTGGCAACAGAGTCCCTAGACAGGCCACTGTATGACTCTGTGAAAGTGAAGCAAAGATTGCACTGGAGACGTGAAGATGCCAGAGCCATGCGGTATCTGCCAAGAAGAGCAGCCAACAGGGAGTAGAACCAGCCCAAGAGTAGTGTGCTGCAGTCAGACAAGCTGGAAGGAAAGAGACATCTAAGCCTTCTGACATTAGAAGTAAGCCTGCAAGACTTAGAGCTTGCTCTCCTGGTTTTCTCTCTTGCTTTGGTCCAGCATTTCCTCACTATGCCCCCTTCCCTCCTTTTTGGAACCATAACATATATTCTGGGCCATTATGTGATAGAAGCATATAACTAGCTTTTTGGTTTACAGGGGTTTACAATTGAGAGATTGTCTTGAATCTTAGAAAAGGCTTTGAGCTTTTAAACTGTACTTGGCCCATGAAAGACTATGTGGATGTTTGAAGTTGGATTAAATGTGTTTTGCATTATGATATGGCTACCCGCCTACAGGGGACAGAGAATGGAATATAGCTGTTTGAATGAGAATGGCCTCTAGAGGCTCATATGTTTGAATGCTTGGTTCCCAGTTGTTTAGAAGGTGTGGCCTTGGAGGATGTGCTGTCACTGGGGATGGGTTTGGACCTTTCCAAAGACTCACTCCATTCTCTCTCTCTCTCTCTCTCCCTCTCTCTCTCTCTCTCTCTCTCTCTCTCTCTCTCTCTCTCTCTCTCTCTCTCTGTGTGTGTGTGTGTGTGCACACCAGCCTACCTGTCTGCCTGGTTTGTGGATCAGATGTAACCTCTTATTTAATACTCCCGCATCATGCCTACCTGCTTGCAGCTGTTCCCCAATGTGATGATCATGGACTCTAACCCCCTGGATCCATGAGCCCCAATAAAATGCTATTTTTATAAACTGCCTTGGTGATACTGCTTGGTCATAGCAACAGAACAGTAACTTAGACAGGTACAGAACGAGGCCAGATGTTGGCACGAGTCATCTGAGGTGAGTAACAGGGTTGGGGGTGACAAGGGAGGGAGCTGTGAAAGCCCGATATCAACCTTGGGTGCCATTCCTTGGGTGCCAACCGCTTTTCTTTCTGAGCCGGAGTCTCATTGGCCTAGAGTTCTTCAGTTCAGCTAGGCTGGCTGATTAGGGAGCGCTAGGATCTTTCTGTCTCCATCTCCCCAGTGCTGAGACTACAAGCATGTGCCACCACATCCAACTTTTTAAAAGTGAGGTTTGAGCCTTAAACCTAAGAACTCACGCTTACAAGGCAAGCACTTTCCTGAGCCGTCTCCCCAGCCCCAAGTCTTATTTTTGAGGGAATAAGATAAAAGGCTTCCACGGACGTCTGGTGTGGAGAAGACTTCTAGCCACCAGCCTCATAACTATGCATTCTTTGAATAAAATTACCACATCAAAAATAGGAGCATGAACCAACAGTAAACCTGAAAACGAGCAGGGGAGGGGCGGATAAAAAGTACTACCAACAAACATATACAGAATAAATACAAGTTTAAATAAAAATTTCTAAGGGCCAGCAGGGAAAGACACTTGCTGTCAGTACTGATAACTTGAGTTCAATCCCCAGTGCTCACACAGAACTACTCCTGCAAGTTGTCCTCTGACAACATGGCACAAGGACCCCCATACACAGAGACACAAATAAATACATTTAAGAAAATTTAAGTGGAAAAAAGAGAAAGTGAGCACTCACCGGGACTGTGGCAGCCCTTTCTTACTGAGGTCTGCCCGCACACGTTCGCCTACATGTCTGTAAATCTCCACCAGACTGTTTATTGCTGCATCTCTAACCTAGACATAAAAGAAGAGATCTTACAGGTGCTTCATGTCACTCCCCAGTTCCTCCAAACAGAAGCTACACAGTCTACATGCTGCTCCAATTTACACCAGCCTACCAGCACATACAATCCCCGGACAGGCTGGACTGGACAAGTGCACATCTTGCTCATAAAACAATCCCAAATCATAGAAACCCAAATTGTAGAAAAAGACCCCAGCTTTTTATACAGACTCCCAAGTCCTCCCTATTCTTTAACATTGTGATCAGGAAAGCAGAATACTAAAAAATAAATAAATAAATAAATAAACAAACAAACAAACAAACTAGGCTACAAGTAAAGCATCAGATGTGAGGTGGTGTGAAGAGCACCCCCCCACACACCGGCTGGGTGAACAGTCTGGCAAGGATTAAGGGATGTGGCCTTGTTGGAGAAGGTGTGCCCTTGTGCATAGGCTGAGGTTTCAAAAGCCTGTACCAGCTGGGCGGTGGTGGCGCACGCCTTTAATCCCAGCACTCGGGAGGCAGAGGCAGGCGGATCTCTGTGAGTTCGAGACCTGCCTGGTCTACAGAGCTAGTTCCAGGACAGGCTCCAAAGCCACAGAGAAACCCTGTCTCGAAAAAACCAAAAAAAAAAAAAAAGCCTGTACCAGTCCCACTTAACTCTCTCTCTGCCTTGTGGATCAAGATGTGAGTCTTAGCTCTAGCACCATCCTGATGCTGCCACGCTCCCTGCCATGATGGTCATGGAGTCTAAGCTTTTGGACCTGTAATCCCTACATACACAGACTCTTTTATAAGTTGCCTTGGTCATGGTAACTAAGACAGTGTCTACGTAGATCACATACAGCATCAGCTTCATGTGTAAGAAGAGTAACTGAGAAATAATGTACTGTAAGGGCCCACATCCAAGGGACTTCCAATACTAAAACAAGCTAACACTAAACACAAATGCTACTTTAAATAAAAGTCAGGATGTGGTCAATGTTCAAAACCAAAGATCATAGAAAGGTAGGATCAGGGCTGCTGGGTAAAAAGCTGGCCCTGTGGGCACAAGGACCCAGTGAACCCTAGAACTCATGTTAAAAAGCCAGGTTGTTATACTTAAAATCTCAGCACCGGAAAAGCAGGGACAGAAGGATCCTGGGGCTCAATGATCATCTAGCAAAGCCTACATGCTGAATTCTAAGGCAATGAGACTCTCTCAAAAAACAAGTTGGACATGGCCTGAAGAATGATATCAAAGTTGTCCTCTGGCTTCCACAAGCATATGAGTATGCGCACACGCGCGCACCCCTACAAAAAGAGAAGGTGGAGAGGAGGAGGAGAGGAGTCGTGTCAGTGTTCAGAAGAGTGAGATATTGCCAGGTCCAGCCAGAAGCGTGGGTCCAAGTAAGACCCTGCTGCTCAAGGCAGGAGGCACTGTGGCCCTCACGAGCTGCAGGTACATCATCTGGCCAGACACAAGGACCTGCGGCACAGGCAGTGAAATCAGGAGACACGGACGGATGTATTTTCTTAGGGAAGCCTCATTATGGAACAAACATTAAATACCAATTTGATGCTAAATTTCTTCAGTATAAAAATGCACGTGAGGTCAATGAGATGGCTCAGCAGGTGAAGTTGCCTGGCACCAACCAAGCCTGACAATCTGAGTTTGATCCCCAGATCTGAGGCACAAGGATCCGCCTCCACAAGTTGCCCTTTGACCATACATATGCCTCTTTACAGATATACATGTTTATTTTCAAAAACGTGTAGTTATATGAGAAGATACTTTTGCTATTACATGAAACACTAAACTTTCTGGAGTAAAAATATTATGTCTGCATGTTGTTTCCAAAAAGTTCAGAGAACAAATACATGTTTTCAAGTACATGGTGCACAAGCAATCATAAAATAGATCTGCCACGGCTAGCTGACAAAGTGCTCACTCAACTGCTCTTCTGGCTTTTCTGTGAGTGTACAGTTTTGCACACAAAAAGAAAATAATAAATTGTAATACAGAATGGCATAAAGGCCAGGTAGGAAGTGACAGGGAGGCAACAGGGTTTCAGATTTGGTCTGCAGAAATGAAACCAAAATATGAAGTGTTGTGGGACATTTGTTTACACTGTGTGAAGATGTGTCATTGTGACTGGTTTAATAAAGAGCTGAATGGTGACTGACTAGGCAGGAAAGGATAGGCAGGGTTTCTGGGGACAGAAAGAAAGAAGATGAATCCAGAAACATGAAGATACCAGTGAGGTGTGGAACAAGTCAGACATGGTACAGAGGAGAGCTAACTGAACCATGTGGCAAAACACAGATTAACAAAAGCAGATTATTTAAGTTAGAAGAGCTAGTTAGGGACAAGTCTAAGCTAAGGCCAAGCTTTTGTAGTCGATAGGTCTCCATGTCATTACTGGGAAGGAAAGTCCCACAAGAAAGCTACATGAAGGAGGAAGGAAGGGGGACACAGGTGACAGTTTCTAGCCCTGTCTGACCTCGTCTCACATGACAGGTAACGAGATCCATAAACCCTCTCGTTCTAATACATCTTGTCTTTTAACGAGATCCATAAACCCTCTCGTTCTAATACATCCTGTCTTTTAAATCGCACACCGCATTCACCAAAAGGCAAATGCTGAATCTCTAAGTCCCAAGACAGGGACAGGACCTCTAAGAAGGTAAGGTTTGGAGCGAGGGCTGTAGAGATAGATGGTTGAGGACCACCCTTGCAGAGGACCTGAGTTCAGTTCTCAACACCCATGTCAGGAGCTCACAACTGCCTGTAATCTCAGCTCCATACAACCCAACAGTCTTACTTGACTTCTCAGGCACCTGTACTCACACGTGCACATACCCACACATAGACAAACACACATGCACATAAATAAAAGTTAATCTTTTTGTAAAGTGTTAGGCATGGAGGTCAGTGGTGGAACAGTGGGTGGCTGAACTGACTGGCAGGAGTGAGGCGCATATATTCCTGTAAGATGCAGTCTGCATGCAAAGCGCAGGTGCTATTACTTCAAAGGCAGATGTGGGGGCAGGGGCTGGAGATCAAGGGTCAAAGGTTTGTCTCACATGTGTGAGGCCCCAGTCTTAATCTCTAGCACTGCCAAAGAAAGGACTCTGAAGGCTGGTACAGTCGTGGGGATTGTTTTCAGTGTTTAGTAGAGACTCCTCAGCCTATAAATCCTGTCTACTACAGGGAATGCAAGTCACCCTGAAGCACCAGCCTCATTTTCTACATGATAGGAAATGGAGATAAATGAAAATAAAGAATAAGCATTTTTTATTAAAGGCCTATAGACCAAACCACTGTAACAGGCTATACCTGAGAGCCATATAGTACAAGTACTGATCAGATTTGGGGCAGAAAGAGGTAATCTGAGGTTTAGTTTGTTAACACAACTTCACACTTCCCATCTTTAAAAAAAAAATGTATAAATCACTTGTTTTATTTTTAATTTTTCAAGTTCATATGTATTCATGTTTTGCCTTGCATGTATGTATATGCATTTTATGTGTGCCTGGATCCCTTGGAGGTCACAATAAGGCACTGATCACACAGAACTGGATTCATGGACAGCTGTGAGCTGCCACGTGAGTGCCTGGAACCAAGCTCGGGTTCTCTGTAGAGCAGAAAGTGTTCCTAATTTTCGTTTTTGAGACAGAGTCTCGCTGTGCAGTTTGGATGATCTGGAACTCACTATGTAGACCAGGCTGTCCTTAAACTCTGAGATCCACCTGTCTCTGCCTCCCGAGTGCTGAGACTCTGGGAATGTGCCATCGCACCTGGCACCTCCTAGTTTTTGTTTAAACTTGTACAGTCTTTCTAACAGCTATCTGGAGCAGCTAACAGTTCCGTTTTAACAGCTATCTAGAGCAGCTACACGGTCCCGTTAAAGGACTTTTCTTTCACGTTTATGCTGCATGGCTACTACTACTGAGAACCAGCCCAGGAGTGCCTGGCTTCGGTAAAGAACAACCTTTTCGCACGTGGAAGCACTGTGTTCTCTGACCAGCTATGTGCAAAGTACATCCATACTGTGAAGATACTAAGACACCAGTACAATAAAGCATTTCACATATTTAAAACAATACATGCCGGGCAGTGGTGATGCATGCCTTTAATCCCAGCACTTAGGACGCAGAGGTAGGTGGATCTCTGAGTTTGAGGGCAGCCTGGACTACAGAATGAGTTCCAGGACAGTCAAGGCTACACAGAGAAACCCTGTCTTGAAAAACAAAGCAAACAATAAAGTTAGGGTGTCTCAAAAACCCAGTGGATGTGGCAGGTGCGAGATAGCTGCAAATGACAATGCCCATCTCAGGCTAAGCAGACTTTTAGTAAGCTGGGCCCAACAGTGATACCAGAGACTAAGAACAATCGCTCTCCAAAGCACTTCCACAAAGATTCAGAAGCAAACACACTACTGTCCTAACAGGAGGCAGGCTCAAGAGCAAGGTGTATACCACAGTCAGCTATACAAGGCCAGGACATGTCTTTACTCAAGGCTTTTTGTGCTGGCCCAGGTAGCTCAAAGTCTGATAGAGCCTCTTCAAACTGATAGTCAATGTCATCTCTAACACCAAACATGAAAACAACTGAGTTAATGTGTTCAGAATGTGGGACTGTGTTGATCTTGCCAAAACCCTAGAGAGATTCCCACACTAGCATCAGCTCTGACCTGAACAAGGGACATGGAGTCAAGGAGCAGTGCTACATGAGAAAAGACGGCCCCCAACCTTGTCACAGTTCAGGGCAGTTCTGGGTCCTGTGAGCTGTGCTTGCTAACTGAGCTTCCCCTGGTGGAAGAACTTTGAGGCTCATCTGAATAGGTTCACAGGGAACAAAAACATCACTTTCAAATCTCTAAACTGGGATCAGAGCTTCTGAGCAGGAAACGCTGATGCTACTCCCACAGCACACAGCAGAGGGTACCGAGTGGGTGAGGTGGTCCTTCCACATCTCTCCTCTAAACACCATCCAGGACCAATGCACAGCGATGCCTCAGCATCCACTGTGGAGAAGGACGGTGCTCTGCAGAGTCCTGCTGGGTATCACTGTGCCGCACATGGCACGGCCAGTGTGGGGTGTCTCTCCTACCACCTGGAGGATGATGCCCACTCCAGTTAGAGAAATACATTGTGTGCTATGTGCCTGCCAACTGGGCATCCCTAGCATTTTCCCTACCTAGACCTGTGAGCCTGCCCTCCCCATGAGCCTGCTTAGTCCTGTGAGTCTGCCTAGTCCTATGAGCTTCCCTTCCCTGTGAGCTTCCCTTCCCTGTGAGCTTCCCTTCCCTGTGAGCTTCCCTTCCCTGTGAGCCTGCCTTCCCTGTAAGCCTGCCTTCCCTGTAAGCCTGCCTTCCCTGTGAACTTCCCTTCCCTGTGAGCCTGCCTTCCCTGTAAGCCTGCCTTCCCTGTGAGCTTCCCTTCCCTGTGAGCCTGCCTTCCCTGTGAACTTCCCTTCCCTGTGAGCTTCCCTTCCCTGTGAACTTCCCTTCCCTGTGAGCCTGCCTTCCCTGTGAACTTCCCTTCCCTGTGAGCTTCCCTTCCCTGTGAGCTTCCCTTCCCTGTGAGCCTGCCTTCCCTGTGAGCCTGCCTTCCCTGTGAGCTTCCCTTCCCTGTGAGCTTCCCTTCCCTGTGAGCTTCCCTTCCCTGTGAGCCTGCCTTCCCTGTAAGCCTTCCTTCCCTGTGAGCTTCCCTTCCCTGTGAGCCTGCCTTCCCTGTGAACTTCCCTTCCCTGTGAGCTTCCCTTCCCTGTGAACTTCCCTTCCCTGTGAGCCTGCCTTCCATGAGAGCCTGCCTTCCCTGTGAGCCTGCCTTCCCTGTGAGCCTGCCTTCCCTGTGAGCCTGCCTTCCCTGTGAGCTTCCCTTCCCTGTGAGCTTCCCTTCCCTGTGAGCCTGCTTTCCCTGCTATCTTCCCTTCCATGTGAGCAGCCTTACTTCTGTGGACCTAGTCCTGTGAAATTGTCTTATTCTATGTGCATGCCTTGTTGGGGTAGCTGTTTGGGTTTCTCCACAAACCAGATAGCAGGCAGTGAGCGATGAGTGCTGTCGTGCTGGATGGTGTGTCTAGCCTGCTCTGTCTCTCAACCTCGGTGCACACAGATCCAAGGCCACCCGCAGGTCTACCATCAATACCCTATCACCTGCCAGCTTAATGACAGACAACCTCAAGTAGGTGCCATCTAATGGCACTGACATCTCCAAATGGGACTTCTATAGGAAACTCTGCAGAAACAAGTCTAAAGGCCCACTGGTGAGAAGGAAAGGCAAAAGCACCAAAATTATTCTGAAACTGTTGAGGCCATTTTAGGTTTTGCTTTGTTTCATTTTATAGGTTTTATTTTATGCATAAGTGTTTCGTTCCTATGCATATCTGGGTACCACAGTGTAACGAGTGGTTGTGAGCCACTATGAGGGACCAGGAATTGAACCCACTGCAAGAACAACACACACTCTTAGCCTTCTCTCCAGCCTCTGTGGTCATTCTAACTGGTAGACTATACAGTATGACTTGGTGCCCAGCAATGCCTGTGATTTCTCAGTACAGGAGAGGGTAGAGTGTCCACTACATTAGCTGAGATGTTTTACACATGCTAGTAGACAGCTAATCTCTCACATCAGAGTCAGAGCTCCCCAGAGGTAAGTGCGCCCACCCGCGGCACACAGACACCACAGTGCACCTTCACAGGCTGCAGGTCTTCTTTCCACTCACCTGGCTGTTGGGGTCTCCCAGTAAGTTACATATATGTGGCACAATCTTGCTTAGTGTCAGAGTCTGTGCCCCAGAGCTGGAAAGCAAAGGCAAGAGTGAGAACAAAGGGAAGAAGATGTCCCGCCCACACCTGCCCTTCTCCACCCCCAGGACTAGGCCCGCACACCAAGGTTCCCTCCATCCCACACTCTTCGCTCTTCCATGGCCTGGCCTTGAAGACTACACCAGGCCTGCACCTTGCCATTGCGCTTGCCTCAGACCCTCGCTCTGCTGTGAAGCTCATACTTCCTGTTCTGCCAAGCAAACTCTTCAGGGTCATCTGGGGGCGGGGGTGCTTTCAGACATTCTGTGATTGCTGCTGGTGACATCTGACTAGGCGCTGCTCTACTGGGGACTTTGTGACAAGACAGTGACAAGATGGCTGCAGGGCATCTGACTAGGCTCTGCTCTACTGGAGTTTGTCACTTTTCCTCGAGTTCCATCTTTACTTTTATTTATGCGCATGTCTGTCTGTGTGCCAGAAGAAGATGCCAGGTCCCCTGAAACAAAATCCATGGGCAGTTGTGAGCCGCCTGATGTGGGTTCAGGGAACCAAATTCAGGTCCCCTGGAAAGAAGCAAACACTCTTAATCACATAACATCTTGCCAGCCATTTCGCCACTCCGATGCCAATGCCCTAGACCTGCTCTGTGAATACACGCTACAAAACAGCACAGACAGCTCCGGAAATAATTCCAGCAGTTTCTTCTAAAAACTAGAAATGGGCTGGGGAGTGGAGTATGGCTCAATGGTTAAGAGCACTGGCTACTCTTCCAGAAGGCTCGAGCACCCGCACGGCTGCTCACAACCATCTGTACTCCAGTTCCAGAGGATCTAACACTCTCTTCTGGCCTCCAAGGATGCCAGGCAATCACGTGGTGCACAGACGTACATGCAGGCAAAACTCCCAAACATAATAAATAAAAAATAAACAAAAAACGGGCTTAGGAAATGGCCCTTCCATTGTACTCTACCTCAGAGAACTGAAATTTACACTTGTGCAGAAAGTTGTATGCATATGTGCAGCAATTTTACTCCTAGGAGGCCGAAACTTGCAGCCACCACATTTTAGTTAATTGATAAATGGCTAATTAAAACTGGATTACATCTGCAGTATATATTCTATACAATATAATCTATACCATAGGATAGATTCTTTTTTTTTTTTTTTTGGTTTTTCTTTTTTTTTTTTCTCTTTTTCGGTTGTTTTTAATTTTTTTGATTGGTGTTTTAAGAGTACTTTTCTTTGCCTTCATTCTCCAGAATGGATTTCACAGCCATTTCTCCACTAGCTGATCTCTCCACCACAGGACTCTGATGGTCTCATTGTACAACTTAGCTTGTCATCCACTCCTTTTTTTCAATCATTAGTAATTAATGGTTTGCAAATGACTTATTAAATTTTTCTTTTTTCCTGGCAGACTGTAAGCTCCATGACAATGGAGCTGTTGTCCAATGCCAACCTTGTTCATTTCTACAAGCCTAATACTTGACACTTCCCACATTCTCAATATCTGCTAAATGAATAAAGTCAACTCCAAATGTGGCAGGCTGCAGGGCTACAAAGAGAGAATGCTTTTGATTAGGTTGGAAAAGTACAAATCTAAAGTGTTCTTTCTTTATAGACTTTTTTTTATTAATTAATTAATTTAATTATTAAAGATTTCTGCCTCTTCCCCGCCACCACCTCCCATTCCCTCCCCCTCCCCCAATCAAGTCTTCCTTCCTCCTCAGCCCAAAGAGCAAGCAGGTTTCTCTGCCCTGTGGGAGGTCCAAGGACCACCCACCTCCATCCAGGTCTATTAAGGTGAGCATCCAAACTACCTGGGCTCCCACAAAGCCATTACATGCAATAGGATCAAGAACCCATTGCCATTGTTCTTCAGTTCTCAGTAGTCCTCATTGTCCATTATGTTCAGCGAGACCGGTTTGGTCCCATGCTTTTTCAGTTTTTTTTTGGTTTTTCGAGACAGGGTTTCTCTGTGGCTTTGGAGCCTGTCCTGGAACTAGCTCTTGTAGACCAGGCTGGTCTCGAACTCACAGAGATCCGCCTGCCTCTGCCTCCCGAGTGCTGGGATTAAAGGCGTGCGCCACCACCGCCCGGCCACAGGATAGATTCTATACCAAAGGACTGTGCCCAGCACTGAAACAAAATGAATCATCTCCATCAGTAGCATACAGTGCAAGCTCTGGGGAATTTAACTATGTGGAGATCTAGACTGCAACCCTGACAGAGTATACAAGACTGGAGACTGGATTCCACTCGTGTTAACAGTTTGAAGTGACAAGGTCATTGAGATAAAAGTCCAAATCAGTGGCTGCCGCAGGCTATCGTGTGTGGTAAAATGGCAATGGGTGGGGCCTCAAACATACACACAAGGCCTGTGTGCAGCTGTGGCGATGTGGGCAAGCTCTGTGTGCAGCACCCATGTGTCCTGCTGAAGGCTACGCTGTCCTGTATGACAGCCTACACTGGGCAGGTGGAGGGAAGGAGCTACTTCCCAGTACGTTTCTTCACAACTACCTGTAGATCTAATTACTTCAGAAGAAAGAGTGGAGGTCTGGTTTGTTTTTAAAGCTTTAAGGGGCTGGAAATGTAATTTAGACTTTAAAATGGTTACTCAGCATCCCCAGAGCCAAATAAGCAGGACACAGCTTGGCCTATGCCAGTGATACTAGTTCTTGAAGAGTGGAGGCAGGAGGATCAGAAGTTCAAGACATACACGAGACCCTATCTTGAAGAAGAAGAAAGAAAGAAAGAAAGAAAGAAAGAAAGAAAGAAAGAAAGAAAGAAAGAAAGAAAGAAAGAAAGAGCCAGACAGTATCAGTGCACACGTGGGAGGAAGAAGCAAGTGGATCTCTGTGAGTTCGAAGCCAGCCTGGTCTACAGAGTAAGATCCAAGACAGCCAAAACTGTAAGAGCTGTTACACACAGAAACCTTGTCTTGAAAAATCAAACAAACAAAAGAAGCTTTGGCCAAGCACAGTTAGTAGGTTCACCCTAGACTTACGCATTGAGTGTTGCAATAAGGCAGAGGCAGATGCCCTCTCTCGTGCGGAAATTCTTGTGTTTGAAACCTCCGAGCATCCTGTCCCACACGTACTGCAAGTGACAAGAAACAAGAGAGGGGGTAAGGATGCTTCGCAGTAAGGAAGAGGGTCAGGATGCTGCAGCCCTTCGTGGTAAGGAAGAAGTCGAACAGGAACCAAACTGGTCCCATTCTCAGGGTCCTCTCCCAATCCCACTGAAGTAGACAGCGAATTATTTTATCAATCACTTCCAGTTAAAGTGTGAAAAGCAAGTGCACTGATGTACACTACCGGATCCTCCCCGCACCCCAAGGAGGTGTCACTACCCCACATCATGACTGAGAACAGTGCAGCCCAAACGACAGCAGGCTCGCACACCTTCTGTCGGGAACAGCTCCTCACTGAGGCTCACCCTAATGTTTGTTTTACCTCCCCTGGGAAACCGCTGCTGGCTGCTCCAGCTGCGTCCCCCGACAATGGTCAGTAGGACCCTGGAAGACAGGGCTGGGTCCATCCACTCTAGCAAGCTCAGCTAACTGTCATATAGAAACCAGGGCCCCAGCCAGGCCCACCGGCTCCTCAGATACCACCAGCTGCCCCTTTCCAGAGAAAACGGGAACCAGTCTCTTCAGTGACCTGAAGGGCACAGAAGATTAATCAAACACTCAATAACCATGTCAAACCCACTAATTTATTCAAGTGATACATTTTGCTAGTTATATATTTAAATCTCTCATGAGGTGCGACTGTGGGCCATCAGAATGTTCATCACTGTACTGGCTACTTCATGTGAACTTGGCACAGGCCAGAGTCATCAGAGAGGAAGGAGTCTCAGTAGAGAAAATGCAGCCATGAGATCCAGCTGAAGGGCATTTTCTTAATTAGTGATCAATCGTGAGGGCCCAGCCCATGGTGGGCAGTGCTCTGGCTGGTGGTTCTGGGCTCTATAAGAAGGTGGGCTGAGCAAGCTATGAGAAGCAAGCCAGTAGCCAACACCTGTCCGTGGTCCCCGCATCAGCTCCTCTTCCAGGATCCTGCCTGTTCTGTTTGAGTTCCTGTCCTGACACCCTTCCGTGATGAATAACAGCACAGCGGAAGCAGAAGCAGAATAAACCCTTTCTTCCCTGACTTGCTTTTTGGTCGTGGTGTTTTGTCAAGGTAACAAAAACTCTAAGACAATCTCCAACCCATCAGTTTAAAAGAAATTAAGCCCAGAGAGTTGCACAAACACTGTGCACACAGGTGTGCTTCTCTTGTCCTACCTGGGGGTTAGCAGCTTGATCCATGATCTTTAGCAGCAGGGCTTGGTCTTGCTCCCTCACGGAGTCCTTAGCATCTCCCAGTCTGTCTATTAGACTTGGCAACACTGGAAAACAAAACGGAAACGATTAAATGAAAATAGATCTGAGAAATACCAGTTAACACTGTGGCTCAGTGGTTATATCCACTGCCCACACAAAACAGAAGCAAAAGAAAAAGGAATGGGGAGATTTTTCTACAGATACAGTCGTATAAACGTAACCGCTTAGTGTTTACACTGCCACCACGAAACACCTTGATTTAGTGACATTTAATCTGTGAGAAAATCCAACTGGCTCCTTTTTTGTAGGATTAAAAAAAAAAAAACCGCCTCTCAGAGGAGGGGCTGGGGACACGTACTGGCTGGCATTAAGTCTGATGGCTAATCTTGCATAAAGTCCTTAATTGGTAATATTTCATATTCGAGGTCAGAGCAGGAAGGAATATTTCGGGATTAGAGGGAAAGGTGCCAGTTCAGAGGCAATGAAGGTGTGATGTGGGTGAGTCCTGCTGGTCGCGGCTTACCTGTGCCAATTTGCGCCTTGAACCGGTCCTGCAGCCTTGTCACCAGTGCAGACAGGATGTCCATGCCCAGCAGAACCACCTGCAACGGGAAACAGGCACAGCGTCAGCGGTGCTGCGAGGTAGCGCTGGCCCATCAGGTCCTCATGGTCCCAGAGCCCGGGGCGCCTAATGACTGGGAAGGCTGAGCTGGCTGCTCAGGAAAGGATGCTTGGCACGGAAAAACCGGTTACAGCTTAGAAGAAAAAGTCGCCTGGGCGAAGCTCTATTGAATAGAAGAAGCAGCCTAACCCACAGAAACACCATCACCGCCCATCCCGCCCTGGCCCGGCCCGGCCCGCCCCAGAGTAGCGTATGCAAATTAACCAGTTTCAGTACTACGCTTTCCTCCGGCCCCGCCTAGAGAGGCGTGTATGCAAATTTTCAGACGTGTGGCGCTCGGCCTTCTGGGTAAAACCGAGCAGGCGTCTGAAAGCCCCTCGGGAGTTTCAGGAAAGCAGAGAGAGTAATCGGTGTCAGAAGCTGCACTTGTAGAAAATACTGGCCACCGCGCGGGCTGGGGAAGGCCGCACGCGGTGGTCACCGCAACCCAACCCGGGTTTGGAATTTCCTGGCTGCGGGGAGCGCGTGGTTGCAGGCAACCATCCTTTTCTTGGGGTTGCGCTACTGTCCAATGAACGCATAGTGAGGGCAGTACTGCTAACGCCTGACAACACACCTGCATCGGTTAGAGCTCTGCTTTACCTTGGTGCAATTTTTGGAAAACCACAAAAACCTCTTTTCCACACGAGAGAGTTTAAAGGCAATTGTAAGACTCAGTCCTATCCCTGCGCTTCCCTAGACACCGGCTAGAGGGCAGCCGTGATGCTGTTACTGCAAGGCCGGCTCCTGAACTTTGCCTGTTGTAGCCATGACACCGCCATGAATTAAGAGTGCTTCGTTCTCACAGGTTTCTGGACCCTAGTTCACGTCCAGTTTCCACACAAACCCACTTAGCTCAAATACTAAACCAGGCTGGGAAGGAATCAGACTTGGAAGTGTAAAGAAAAATGTATTTTCCATTCTTCTTGTTGAGACGGAATCTATAAATGCCCCGGACTGGCCTGGAACTAAATGTGTTGCTCATGCTCACAGTCTCAAACTCCCGGCCACTGGAATAAGGGCGTGTTCCACCACACCTCCCCCACACTTTTAAAATAGCTTTATTTACGAGCATTTTCTTTAAAACAAAATTTTTTTTTGTTCAAAATACTAGTCTTACTTTTGGGCCACGACATTAAGTTTTCCTACTAAAGAGCACAGTAAGGAGAAAAGTATACAAACCTGATAAACCACCTCATCCAGGTGACCAAGGTCAGCATGAACAACGCTGTCATGCTGCTAATGTAAACGCAATATAATGGAATATACACTTCACCTCCAATCTCTCCAAAGCCTATGAGCTAGGAGAGGTCCCAAGGAAAACATGAGGTAAAGTCAAAACACCACCAGTGCTCCAGTGTTAAAATCAAAACCAAGGCTATCTGAGAAATTGCACAGGGAAGAGAGAAGGAAACGAAATATAAGTATCCTGATAGAATTCCCAAGCGGGGCAGGGGGTGGGAACAGAATTTCAGAGAGGGGAAGCGACAATTTTCCCTAAGGAAAAGCTAAAGATCTAATTTGACCACCAGGTTAGGAGATGAAAATGTACAGATAACCTTGTACCAAATGGTCCGGAAGGGCACCCAGACACTGAGAATAACTTTTTATAGCACCTTTATTTGCCTGGGAAGAGGGAAATGGCATTCTAAAGTTGCTGGGGTTTTTATTGTTTGTTTGTTTGTTTTGGTTTGTTTTTACTTGAAAGAACCAAATAATGAAGAGACCAAATTAAGAGTCAATGAATGGCTCTGTTTAAAGTGCACTATACACAGAGCGAGAGAAACAGGAGGGAAGTCGGGATAGATCCAAAATACAGCCTAAGGAGGCAATGGGTTAGAGGAGTCTGAAGCACACACAGGTGCACAGCAGAGCGCACAGAGCACACAGATGCTCAGACAGCCGAGCCCCAGCGGGGGGAAAGCAACAGCTGACTCACTAGGCGGCTACTACAAAGGAAGGGGGAGAGAGGGATGAAGAGGGAAGGGAAGAGGGACCATGCCAATAAGAACTGTACGCTGCTGGTGGGAGTGTAACTGAGTGTCAGTGCGGGAACTGTCTTCAGAAAATTAAATAAAACTTAACTATATGATCCAGCAATTCTACTTCTGGACATAAACGCGAAGAAGGTAACGATGGGTGAGGGTCAGCATTCGTGGCATGGTTTCTGCAGGCACGATAGTTGGTGAGTGGGTGCTCACACGTGGTCTTAGACCAAGACTGCAGCCCTAACGCGGGAGCAAAGTCAGCCACACTCGTCTTCCACCCTCCTTATCCCATAATAAATTCCCCAAATAAAGAATTTATACAATTTAAATTGAGCGCCGTTCTGAGCAGCACAATAAAACCTTACACTACACTGCTCAGTCCCACTCAGAATGCGAATCACCCCTCTGGCATCCAGTACCCAATGACGCCCTCTATGACTCACTGGGCGGTCATACCAGCTGGTCTGCTGGCAGCTATGAGCGTGCTAAGGAAGCCCTTAGCTACTGAAAACTGCTCCCAAAGCAAAAGAGTGACACTGATAATTCGGATATGCCAAAGAGAAAAGAATTGGGGTTACAGGGCCATAGTTCTACACCTGGCTTCCCCTTCAGCAAGGACTTCATAGCCTGGGGAATATATGTAGAAATACAAACGGCAAGACACTCAGTGCAGCTACTGGGAAGCAGAACAGGAGGAACAAGGGCAGGAGCCACTGGTTCACATGCAGATTGGTTGATAACAAACAGAATTCACCAACAGTCAGGAAAGGACTCAAGCATTTGGGGCAAGGATGAGCAGTGGGAACGGTGCTGTTTTACATAAACGCCCTTGGGCCAGTGTGGTACCTAGAGGGGGATAAAAAGACAGTGGCTCCTGCAACCCGCCAGGCACAAGTAACACATGTCAGCAACCCCACGATCCTGGGGTAGGAGATTTTCTGAGCCAGATAACCACAGACTTCACAGGCCTAGGCTGTGAACTGGACCGTACTTGACTCTCATCATTAGGCACTGCGAGAGAAGCAAAGCAGGGCAAACCCATGGGTCATCAAGGCCGTGATGTTTACAAACTCTGCCGAGACTGTTTTCAGTGCAGCTCCACCACATTCTACACAGGCCCGGTGCTTTCAGGTTTGGGCAAGTCACAACACCTCCCAGCCAACACCAGGTGACCTCCAAAGTCATGTGAATCTCTTTGGTGCCCTGATATCGCCAGGTCCTGAAAAAGTACACAGGCTCCCTAAGCCTAGACTCATGAGGGAGGGACAGGGTACACCACCCACTGCCAGCCACCCCATTTCCAAGTGTGAAGAGCACCACCTAACTATACATCCAGTCTACAGAGCACACAGAAGGGCTAACAAGCTTTATCACTATGCCTGGTACACAGTAGGTACCCATAAGGATGCCGCCCCTTCATCGGGGCCAGGAAGAGGGCTGGGTTCGTAAAGTGCTTGCAATCAAGTGTGAGGACCCAATGTCCATACCCAGAACCCACACAAGCGTCAGATGTGGTGCCATGTGCCATGTGCTGGGGAGGCAGGGACAGCGGGATCCCCAGGTCTTGCTGACCGTGTAGTCTAGCAGACTATGTTATCAGTGAGACAGCATCTCAAAACATCAAACACGACACACTTCACCTCCGGGGCACTTAGAAATATGAGGCTCAGTGAAAAAAACACAATGCCAAGGACTGCATGCTGGATGAATCTGCTCACGAGAAACTTCCAGAAACAGAAAGGAGACAAATGGTTTCCTGGGGCTGTGGTTCAGATGGAGAATAACCATAAACAGGCATAAAGGATCTTAGGGGGGGACAGAGAATGTCCTAAACCAGGATTGTGGTGCTAGCTCTACAAATCTGTAAGAATAAATGTACTATACATGTGCTAAATTTTAGGTATCTCAATATTTTCTTAAAGGTGAAAGCTATTACTAGGCTTAAAAGAATTCTCCAGCCTTTCTGGCAATGGACCAGGGAATGACTCTGGCTGCTGAAGAAAGCAGCGGGTTCAGGGGTCAGGAAGTGAAGTAGGGGTGAAGAACAAGACCTATGTACAGACCCAATCCCGAGAGGCTGCACAGACACCACCCTAGACAGAAAGCTGGCTTCTAGACTCCCACAGTGCTCTGCACTCTTGGTGGTAAACACAGTTCTCCAAAGTTCTGCAAAATGTATTCAGGTGACTTGCAAATTGATTCTCCCTCCAAACAGAACACAAGCTCCATGAACACAGAAATCTGCACCTAGTTACTCATTGTCTAGAGCCTAATCCACTCAAGAGATGAATGAATTCGCTTGTTGTCCCCTTGGAAAAATCTCTCTCCTGAATCTGAAGTCAAGTTAAATATGAATTCTTTCTGACGTATATCCTTCTGTCCATATTTCATTCATCAAAGTATAATTTCATCACTTCCCCCGTCCTTCCTCCAACTCCTCCCATGGCCCCTCCCTCCATTATGCACGATGGGGGAGGGGCACAGGGAGGACAAAGGACAACTTTGTGGACTCAGTTCTCTCCTTCTGTCTCTGTGGGGTTACAACACTGAACTCAGAGCCCAGGCCTGAGCACCATGTCCTTCACCATGTAAGCATCTCTCCCACGGCTTCTGCACTCCTTTATAGGACCAAGGCATGACGAGCCGGGCTCTTGTGTGAGAAACCGGCACGAGATCTACATCCCGACTCTAGTTCTGCCGGCAAATGATGACAGGTAAGCCACCTTCGGTCCCGTGACTACAGAGCTACAGTGGCTGTCAGGGCTCTATGAGCTCTCTGGCTGGCGCTCCCCTGTTCATCCGATTCTGTGGTCTACACTGAATCGGCAACAGCAGCCTTGGGCTTCCACCTATGGCCTCCTCAGAGTTTATGATGGACCTACGACATTCTACTCATGTCTCAATGTGGTTCACAGTTTAAATCAGCTGCCTCTAACACTTCTGATCATATGTCCTTAGTAGAACTCCTAATATGTACTCATGAAACATATGACCTACTGCTGTGCAAATGTACAAGTACAGAACATCTGCAAGATAGAGTAACTTCAAAAAACAAGATTAAAAAGTACATACAACCCAGTTTTCTATTCCAGTGACCCCACTAATCTGGCTGGTAAAGGCCCCATCAAGCAGACAGCACTGCTGCACCACCTTATAGAAAGTCAAGGAAGTTCTCTAGAAGTCCCAGGAAGCATCTTACTCTGACCAGAAGAAAGGGAGAGTCGAGGTGACACACTCCTGGGGCTCTCACAAGTTAAACTACGAAAAATCTCAGAGACAGACAGGTCCTCCCAGGACTATGCTCATACTGTTTCCTAACAACAGCGTCCAGGGCTGGGGAGATGCTCAATGGGAAAGATGCTTGCTGTGCAAGCACAAGGACCAGAGTTCTGATCCCTAGAGCCCAGGTAAAGCTGGGTACAGTGTTACATGATGTTAATCCCAGCATTCCTACAGCAAGACAGGAGGGAGGCAGAGATTGGAAAATTCCCAGAGTCTGAGGCCAAGCAATCTGGAGTTCTCAGATGATGAAACTCAAACAAGGTAGAAGACAAGATAGACCCCCAAAGATGTCCTAAGACCTGAACTTTAGAAACTGAAGTTTGCAATTTGGCCTGTGTACCCTAAAATTCTTTTATGGAAAAAATTAATCCATTGAACTGCAGGCATCGGCAACCTAGTTTCACTGCAATCAGCACTAAAAAGCTAGGCCTTAGCTAAACTCAAAGATTTTAGATCCAGGTCACCGTGGCAGAGGTGGGCTACGTATCTCTCGTGAGATCTGTAACCCTCATGGATGAGCCAAGACAAAAGGGCAGAATGCACAATCTCGGGAAATCCAGATGATAAAACTCAGAGATGATGGCAGCCGCGGGCAAGCACATGGAAAAACAGGAACCCATATAGATCGCTGGTGGGACTATGACAGGCGCAGTCTCGTAATCTGCCAGCATTAAACAGCAGGGAAATTTTCTCCTAGCCATTCCACTCCTAAAGAAACACTCAAGAGAAGAGAAAAGTCTGTCTGCAAGACAACACACAAGTGCTCGAAACACGGCTGTTCACAGGAGTCAGCAGTCAGCCCACGAGTACAGTGAGTAACAAAACATGGCACGTCTCCACGGTGAGTATTCGGGAATAATGAAATGCTATAAGCTGAATTCATATCACAACATGAATAAAACAGCCTGAGAACAGTACCTGCCAGTGACGTGAACTAAGCACAAAAGGACACCTGCTATATGGTGCTCGTGAAATATTTGGGACAGTGACAGAAAAACGCTCAGGGATGAACTGTGGCTGGCTGACGGGCGCCACTGCCAGGCACTCATGGCTGCTCATGACTAGGGAGTTCCTTCCTTGGAAAATGAAGGTTTTTAAAGTTAGATAATGGTGGCCCATCAGGTAAAGGCACTTAGAGTCGGGCCTGATGAGCTGTCAATTCCTCAGGACCCACAAGATAGAGAGAAAGGATGAATTTCCGCAAGTTGTGCCGTGGCATGTGTGCACACCCACACTCACAAAATAAATAGTTAGTAACCTTTAGTTAGACAGTGTTGCTTCTAGAACTGTTAATATGCAAAAATCAATGAGCTGCATGCTACAGAAAGAGTGAGTTTTCTAACAGCGCATTTGTTTCAGTGAGGCAGTTAGAATCAGCAGCAGCAGCAGCAGCACTAATAATTTCCTGACCTGCTATTCCTGAATGGACTCAGGAGAAGACGGTTATCAACAAAACACAGAAGCTGCGCGATAGAGCCAGCAGACCATCAGCAGTGCTGTATCAAGTCCTTTGTGGTTTTTATTATCACAAATGTACTCTGCCCACGTTAGATGCTCGATTAAATATATACCGTAATTTTTTAATCATTTTAAAGGAAGGGGTTAATTAAAATATAACAGCACAAGTACCAGAGAGATGACTCAGCTGGTAACGGCGCCTGATGACAAGTGTGGAAATGTGAGTTCCACAAGCTGTCCTCTGGCCACAATACTTGTGCCGACACACATATATGCACTCGTGTGTATGCACACACAAAACAAACAAATAAAATATATATATACACATACATGCATATGTCGAACAGAACAGATAACATCACCTCACTATCAATGCTATGAAGCAGCTACTGAAAGAAACACTCTAGAGCGGCAGACACTTAACATGGAAAGAAGCCTGAGCGGGAGGTGAAGCTGAAGAACACGGCAGAGAGAACGACTCTACAAACCTCCAATGCACTGGCTGTGTGCAGTGTGAAAGCAACTTTTCGTCCTGGACATCATCACACGTCTGTACTATGAAACTTACACGCATATATAAATGTGAGATTTAACACAACAGGAAGGGGAACGTGATAAGGACACCAAATGCCTTGCTCTGTCTCTGCATTTGCACCCACCCCACACTCATATGCATACACCACATATCACAGACACACACGTACACACAAGCTTTCCAAAGTGAAGAAAAGATTGTACTGGAACTCCTAGTATCTGAAAAGACTTAGTGTGTGCCGCTGTGGCTGTGGAGGCCAGAGGAAAATCCAGGCACTATTCTTGAGGCACTGCGGTGGTCTGAATAGGAATGGCCCCACAGGCTCACATATTTGAATACTTGGTCACTAGGGAGTGGCACTATTAGGAGGTGTGGACTTGTTGGGAGTAGTTGTGACCTTGTTGGAGGAATTATATCACTGGAGTGGGCTTTGAGGTTTCAAATACTCAAGCCAGGCCCAGCACCTCTCTCTTCCTGTTGCCTCTGACACAGATGTAGAACTCTCAGCTCCTTCCTTCTCCAGACCACGTCTGCCTGCACGCTGCCGTGCTTCCCACCAGGATGACAAACCTCTGAACTGTGAGCCAGCCCCAATTAAATACTTTCCTTCATAAGAGTTGCTGTGATCATGGTGTCTCTTAGCAACAGAATGCTGACTAAGTGCTGTCCGCTTCCCTAAAGACAAAGGGCTCTCACTGGGCTGAAGCTGATGGAGTAGGTTAGGCCAGCTGGCCACTGAGTCACAGCCACCCGCCTGTCTCCTGCTCCCCAGCACTGAGATTACACGTGTGTACCACCACACCCGGATTGTATATGTGCGTCTGGGGGACCAAGCTTGGATCCTCATGCGTGCCCAAATGAGCTCTCTCCCAAGCCCTTAATGTGTCAAACCTGAAACACATCAATTCAGCTCTCTAGGAGCTGCTGCCGAGGAAAGGCAGACTGTCTGGTTTTCTCTGCAGGGTGAAGAGGGAATCCTCACCTGAGAGGGCCTCAGCTCCATGGTTATCGCTACCACAACAGGGCAAACCTTTCCCTAGCAGGTATTCTAAGAAAACTAACATGAAACCAGGTGATAACTATATGCAGATTATGACATTCTCTCCACTTAGAGTATATTTCTAATTTTTCGCAATACAAGTTAAAGAAAACCAATAAAGGTGCCCTCTGTATTTGACCTCTAGAATCCATCTTCCTTGATCACTCAGAAATCAGGATTAGGATCCAGGGAGGAAGGGGACTCACTGACCGCACACCTCTCTCCAGACCTGCCTTCCCTTCCTGTCTACTACAGCACCGAGCGCAGATCTCATACAGCTCCTGCCACAGGAACACTCGGTCCAACAGGGCAAGTCCCAGGACCGAGGAAAGAGGGTGTGAATTTATTCATCACTAGCTGGTTGACAATTAAAAATTAATTGACAGTGGCACACCTCTCACCTCAGACTCTTGAACAACCGAGACTACAGGTTCCGACACCATGCCCGGCTCTATGCCATGGGGTGAAGGAGCCACGGTGCCCGGCTCTATGCCATGGGGTGAAGGAGCCACGGTGCCCGGCTCTATGTCATGGGGTGAAGGGAGACAAACAAAAACAACAATGAGATCTAGAGGACATGCTCACTCTCCCTCCCATGAAAGACCATCAGTCTTCCAACTAGCCCATCTCCAACAGTCTGCAGGTATCGGGCACAAAGCCAAAGATCAGGCTGCTTTCATTAGGAAGCCTGCAACTTTCAAGAAACAGAGCTTAATGCCAGCGGTGTTCTGTGGTCTATTTCAGGATGAGATGTTTGCCCCTCATAAACTGAACATCCACAGTGAAAGAGAGACAGCCTCTAGCCCAGACATCAGGTCCTCCTAAGACTAGGGTCCCTGCCTTCTCTGTAAGTTCTTACAGCAAAGGGCTGGACTCAGCTCAGGAGCAGGGCGGGCAGGCGGCTCAGGGCTGACAACACCTACCAGCTCATGTGCTGAAAGGTATGAGTTCTTCCCAAAGGGAGTGATTTTGAAATTAAGTGCCCACAGCCCAGGAGGTCTGATCCTTCACCAATTCAAGCTCCCACACCTTTTCCTATATTCTACTTGTCAGGAATCCACTCATACACACAAACACACACACACACACAATCATTCAGCAAGAACAATCCCAACAACACACGAGACTAGACAGTTGCTCCAACACTGATGGAGACTTGACTCCATTAAAAACAGAAGAAGCTGGGCGTGGTGGTGCACACCTTTAATCCCCTTTAATCACTCGGGTGGCAGAGGCAGGAAGATTTCTGTGTTCAAGGCCAGCCTGGTCTAAGAGTAAGTTCTAGAACAGCTAGGGCTACACAGAGAAACCCTGTCTCAGAATTAAAAATTAAAAATTAAAAAAGGTAAGAATAGGAGGAGGAGGAGAATTATTAACAAGCCTAGTGGAGCATTCTCCTGAACATTTTCAGATCAATATAATGTGGAAAGTTTTCTACACTGGAGCTGTCCCAAACTCTTCTATTATTTACGGGGATCAAACTAAGCAAAGAGACACACTAGACAAATTTCACTTACACTGCACTTTACCCTGGGGGTCTGGTTCATACAAGTGTTGGTTTCTAAGTCTTCTGTGTCAATGCCAGTGTCAATGTGGGTTCAGAAAATCCCCTCCTTTGTTCGGCTTTGTGCTATAGCATTTGGAAAGGAAGTTACCTGTCTCTTTAGGCCTCAGCTCCTTTTTCTCTCAACCAAGTAGTTCAAGATTAATTTCACATCTCTTCTACCTGTAAAATGTCAATACATTGGCAGAACTTTGCTTTTTTAATTTTATTACATTTATACATTTATTGCAAGGGGCACAAGCAGATGTTAAGTTCAGAGGACAATTCGTGAGGAGCTGGTTCTCTCCCTCCACAGTGTGGGGCCAGGGATCGGAACTCAGGTTGTCGGGTTGGCAGCAAGCACCTTAGCTGCTGCACCAGCAAACCAGCCCTGAGCTAATTTTCTAAGCTCTCACTGCAGTCTCAGGCCAGGCCGAGCTACTGCCCTACAACACTGCCCTTTCCCCACTTGGCTTCCTACTTCCCCTGAGTGCCTCCTCCACTCAATCAACCAACCAATCCCTTCCAGGACCAAGTACAAGTGGTTCTTCTCTAACGGAAGCTCCGCCATCAGGGCTTGGTCTTCTCTTCTCCCTGGCTTCCCTGACCTGCAATCATCATACCCCAAGATCATGTTAAGCTGCCACCTGACTGCCCAATGGTGTCCTCAGGATAATCTGTCTAGTGCCAGCCAGTTTCTTTTCTGCTTACTCCTACTCTTATCTGGCCATGATTTCAAATGTAAAAAGTACAGCCAAGTGGGACCACCTTTAGGAAAGATGAGCAAAGAGTAGGTAAGAGGTGGAAAGTCAAGCTCACTGGCAGGTGGGATGGCTCAGCAAGAAAGGGACTGCTACCAAGCTTGAGAACTTGAGCTCAAGACCCAGGGCCCACGTGGTGGATGGAGAGCTGATCCCAAAGGCTTGCCTCTCACTTTCATGTATAGGTATGTACATACACACCACACACACAATTGATTAAATGCTTAAAGAGTCATAATATAATTGCTTTAAATGAAATAACTGTGCAGCCTAAGCAGCGATGAAAAGCAAATTCAAGAGAACATTTAACATTTATTCATCCTGTTAGATAAAGCGTGGCTTTAGAGAAGAGTGTATCCTGCCTGAGACCCTGGCCCAGGACTGGCAATCGAGCTCGTGTATGAATGCACACGGGCTTGATTTCCACAGCTGCTGCGTCCTAACTCAGAATCACAGGAGGATTACTGAGGACTTTAGGGCCAGGCAAGAACAGCCTCTTGGCACCACTAGATAATGTTATCATTTACAAAGTTCATGTTTGAGAAACAAAAATACACACACATGCACATGAAAATCTCACGATGCTGTAAATAAGTTTACAATTTTGTGTTGGGCCATGCTCGAGGCTGTCCTCAGCAACACACAGCACGCACAGCCTGTGGGCCACAGGTTTGAAAGGCTGGAGGGCTTTGGACATTTCCCTGTCTTAGCGACAGCTTTGCCACCTGCTCCACATCTGAGCAAGGCTCCGAAGTCCAGCTCTTTCCATGATACTGTGACCAGGGTGGCAAAACTAAAGATAAGAAGTCTAGAAGACATTTTCATCAGCCTTTTTCCTGGCAGTCATTAAAGGGATGGCAGCACCTTAGATCACCCTGCAAACATCCCGGAGGACTGGGGAGGCAGGGAGGTCACCAGCAATGACTACTCCTTCCCTAGACTCAGCCCCAGAAGAGAAGTGAGGGAAGACACAAGTCAAAATCTGATACGCTAGGTGCTAAAAATACCCTCCAGGCTTCAGCAGGCCCCCTCGGGACAAGGACAGGCAGGCCACGATAAGTGAGAGAATGCGGACGGACAGAGGCTGCAAAGCACAGAAACTGTCTGATGGGCTGACTAGACGGCTCCGGAGTAAAAGCACTTGCAGCCAAGTCTGACAATTTGAGTTCAAACCCAGAAACCCACACATTGGAAAGACAGAGCTGACTCTTGTGCTGTGGAATAAAACTCTTGTACCCTGTAAAGATTTGTCACATGAATTGATGTAATAAAATGCTTATTGGTCAATAGCTAGGCAGGAGGTAGCGGGGTGACAAAACTGAGGATGATGGGAAGGAGAAGGGCACCAGCCAGATACAGAGGGAGCAGGAGATGGATGTGCCAAGCTAATAAAAGTATCAATCCATGTGGCAAAGCATAAATAGAAATATGGGTTAATTTATATGTAAGAGTTAGCTAGTAACAAGCCTGAGCTATCGGCCGAGCATTTATAAATCACATTCAGCCTCTGAGTCGGTTACTGGGGACCAGGTAGTAGGCACAGGAAATGTCCGATTATACTCTTGCAAGCTGTCTTCTGATCTAACAGGTGGGGAAGGCAGAAGAGGAAGCCTATGGTCATGAAGAAGCCAGATGGGCAGCTCTAGACTTCAGGATCATCTGTGGTGAGGACTCACGAGTTTGCCTCCATCACAAAGAACTTAGCGTCCACACCTGCAGGTCTGCAGATCAAGAGAGAGTTCGGCCATACCAGGATAAGAAGAATGCATAAAGACTTCCATGGGCAAGGTGAGCACAGTCTCACTGGACATGGGTCCTACTCTGCTCCATATTCCCAAGCGATGATAGAGAGTGGATGACCAGTTGCTGTGACTAGGTTCTTCAGTCCTTGTAACCTGCCTGCTGCTCCTACCAGGGCTGCCTGTCCTCTACTCCAGGAGGTAATTACAACCCTCTGCAGCAGCTATGTCCTCCTAGAAAATACACTTAAAAAAAAAAAAATGAGCTGTCTCTAAATGAGCTTTGAATATGCGCCTTCACATGCACAGTAGGCCACAGCCCTGCCTGAAGCTACTTTCCCAGTGAACTTGCTTTGACCTTCCACGTCCATCCCTCCCTTGGCAGAGGAAGGCTGAGAGCGGCGGCAGCAGCTGACACTCCACGTTGTGAGCCCAGGGCTTTTCTCACTAGGATGCTCCAACTCTGGCCATTACTGGTACAATAACTCAAACAAAGATCACTAGGCATGACTGTATCTGCAGCCCAGTCTAGAGGCCAATGCAACTCCGAGACTCAGAATATACTGTAAGGAACAAGAGTCCACAACTTCTTCTAAGTCCTACCCTGTCAGTTTGTCTGTCCAAAGTCACCTTCAGTGGAGGCACTAACCAAAAATCTGGAATCTGTTCTTTTCTGAGGAGAAAATGCTCCAAAAGCACATGGAGGCTATCTCAAAGAAGGCTGGTAACAAGGAAGGGACGACGGGCTCTGGGCTCTGACCCAGACTCCCTCTGAGATTGACAGCTGCTGATCCTATTAATGGACCTCCAGCGCCCTTCTTACATTCCATGGCGGTAATCCAAGCTACCAAAAAGCTTTAATGAGAGCAGTCAATAAACCGTAAGGGCGGGGCTGGGGAGTGGAGACTGTGGTGTGCAAGAAGGAAATGAAGTGGGTGCAGGATTGCTGGTGGGGCCTCAGGGACGTCTGGGTCCATTATGAGGTCACGTGACTGGTGCACAGCACGAATGCTCACTTTTTAACTCGGCACTGCTTCATAAACAACACAATTATTTCCCACTGTAAGCTTCCTGGTGCTCAATACAGACATCCTTCTGCATCCATGAGAACTCCTCAGTATACACAGACTCGAGTCCCTGGGATAAAATGTCACAACAGCCTGGCCCCAACTCCATAGGCTAAAGCAGAACTGCCTCAAACTCCAAACCAGTTTGGGCCACACAGCCATTTCCAGGCCATCCTGGTTATAGGATAAAACTTTATCTCAGAAAAACAAAAATATGGCCAGTGGGTAGGGGCCTTGCCATCAAGACTGACAATCCAAATTTGATCCCCAAGACCTATGTAGTAGAAGGAGAGATCCCCAAGACCCATTAGTGGAAGGAGAGATCCCCAAGACCCATTAGTGGAAGGAGAGATCCCCAAGACCCATTAGTGGAAGGAGAGATCCCAAGACCCATTAGTGGAAGGAGAGAACCTACTCTCACAAGTTGCCCTCAATTTTCACATGTGTGTCATCCCATGGTGTGGACCACACATGCACACACATGCATAAAATGAATAAAGATGATTGCATTTATAGTGAGGTTTGTTTATGTTACGTGTATTGAGTGTTTCGCCTGCGTGTACACTTGTGCCGCACATGCAGTCTCAGTGGCTATGGAAATCAGAAGCCACATCTGGTCACCTGGAACTGGAGCTATGGGCCACCATGTGGGTCCTCAGCAAGAGCAACAAGTGTTCCTAACCACTAAAGCAACTCTCCAGCCTCCAATAAAAATAGTTTTAAAAGAAATGAAAAACCAAAACACAATAGCATCTGCACATAACCTGGTCACAACCTCTCACATACTTTAATCACTTGTCTGCTGTGGAACAATCCTCTTGTACACTGTAAAGATCTGTCACTGGAATTGGTTTAATAAAACGCTCATTGGCCAGTAGCCAAGCAGGAAGTATAGGTGGGGCAATCAAACTAAGGATGATGGGAAGGAAAAGGGCAGAGTCAGGAGTTTCCAGCCAGACACAGAGGAATCAGGGCATGAACGTACCATGCTAATAAAGGTACCACCACAAGAGAGAGTGTAAATGGGAATATGGGTTAACTTAAAATCTAAGAGCTAGTTAGTAATAAGCCTAAGCTATTGACCAAGTATTTACAATTAATATAAGCCTCAGAGTGGTAATTTGGGAACTGGTGATCAGAACAAGAAACTTCTACCTACAACTATCTTATTTATAATACCTGCTACAATATGCATGTTATGTAAGTTATACAGGTCAGGGAACTGTAACAAAGAAACAAGTCTGTACAAGTGGGTACAAATATATATAGTTTTCCATCTCAGGCTGGGCTGCCTCTGAAAATGTGGGACCTGCAGGTATGGTGGGCTGAGTGAGCTCAGGTTTAAAATCACTAATGTTCAGAAAACAACTTGGTCAGTACAGTGCTCCCCACACAAGTGTGAAGATCTGAGTTTGGCTGCCCATTACCTATAAAAATAAAAAAATAAAAAATAATAATAATAAAACAACAAAAAAAAACAAGCATGGGGCTGAAGACATGGCTCAGATAAGGGCACCTGTTGTACTTGCAGAGAACACAGGTTTAGTTCCCAACAAGCACATAGTGGCTCACAACCATCCCTAACTTCAGTTCCAGGGGACCCAACACCATGTTCTGACTTCCATGAGCACCAGGCCTGTACATGGCACATAAACATACACTTAGGCAAAGCATATACAATCAAATAAAAGTCGGGTGGTGGCGCACACCTTTAATCCCAGCACTCAGGAGGCGGAGGCAGGTCAACCTGGTGTACACGGAGTGAGTTCCAGGTCGGCCAGGGCTACACATAGAAACCCTGTCTCAAAAAAAAAAAAAAAAAAGGAAAACGAAACCACTAAAGTGGACCTCTGTCCCCCGCCACGAAAACCAAAACCAAACAAATACGACCAGTTTGTAAAATGGAAGCACATGGTGGAGATGGCACCCTGTAAAGCTGGTTTGGGAAGATCTAGGACTGAGAACTAAGGATACCTCACTTACTGGCCCAGCACTTCAGCTGTCTGAAGCTAAGGATGATTTTCGTCAAGCAAATCCAAAGCCCCCAAGAGCCCACCACACACAGACACAGCCCAGCCTAAGGTGGAAAACTACATCTGTATCCATATGCACAGACTTTAAGTCTGGTTTTGAATGGCAATGGTCGTATTGATGATGAGAACCATATTTCACCTCGCTCGAATGTTTTCTGAAACACTGAATATCATGCTGGAGACCACATAGTTCCTTAACTTTCAAAGGACAACTTGAAACACCCTAGAGCCTGCTACAGTGTGGCCAAGGACCCCTGGCAGCCTGCTTGAGGCCCAGCTTAACTGCCCTCTGTGTGGCATTCGTGTCCTTTGGATCCAGCACCACCTATCTTTCTAGGAAGAAAAGTTCGGAGAGCATTTTGGGTTTTGATCCCAAATAGTCCCATTTCACATGTCAACTCTCCCACTCATGCATTAAAAGGAAATGCAATAAAAACTAGCCAGTCAGCTGACAGTGAAGTTAAATAGCCTGCAGGAAACTGGAGCACAGCCTGGCGCCTAAGAACCATTTGACGAGCATTCCCTGCACTCACGGAGTGAGTATCTGAGCACTGCAGCCTGGGAGCACTCTCCTAACTCAGCACTCATCTCACCCTGAGAAAAACGAAGCCCTGGGTTCCACTCTCCTCCAGGAACAGGGACTTCTGCATGTGACCTTGGCCTTCCCAGCCCAGTCTAGCTGCCATGCTTTGCTCGGGCCTCTGAGATGCCCACTTTTTCCTGCCAAAAGCTTGCCTACCTTTAAGGTCCAGCTCCATCAGTTCCAGAAGGTTCTGGGCCCAGGCACTCTGTTTCTGCCACACTCTAACTATGATATTTAACACAGAGAGATGTGTGTAAGTCGCATCTGTTCTCAAAACAAGAAATAGTTTTTTCCTTCCTAAACCATCTAGATGCCTTTTTTCAAAAAGCAAAATTTTTAAGATGGGTGAATACATCTTAACTCACCTCTCCTATATCCATCTTAGATCTCTAGAGAAATCCAGGAGAAAGCGGGAAGGAAAAGTGTTAAGAAAGAACAGAAATAACTTTCGAGCCCCATACAAGCTAGGGTTTAGAGGTGTAACTTGGCCAGGAAGCTATCTTTTGTAATCAGAGGTTTCTCTCCCATCCTCCAGTTCCCGAATAACCATTCAGAGGCTTAATATTACTTATGTTTGGCCTGTGGCTCAAGCTTACTACTAGCTAGCTTTTACATTTAAATGAACCCATATTTCCTATCTATGCTTTGACATGTAGTTCATGGCTTGTTGCCTCATTTTTTCTACATGTCTTGCTTCCTCAGCAGTTGGCTGGCATCTCACAGACTCTACCCTTCTCCTGTATCTCTACTTGGATTTCCCGCCTGGCTCTATCCTGCCTTGCCATAGGCCAAAACAGCTTTATTTATCAACCAATGAGAGCAACACATATTCACAGCATACAGAAAGACCGTCCCACAGCAGTCTATCTGTCTGTCTGTCTCCCCACCCCCACCCCCCGCCCCCATGCAGCCACTTCTGTTCTTCCAGAGGACGAAGCACAGCTTGTAAAGTCTGGGCTGAGTGCGGAGTTTGTAAGACTTGCATACTTTAACATCCGAAGGGAGTAACCCAAAGGGAAGGAAGGACTTTAAGTGTCCCATCTATCTAATGCTGTTTAGAAACTTTTTCTGACTAATAACAATTTGGGGGCAAGTCGAGAGGGTAAAAGGCTCAGCACAGACAGCAGGGTTGACCTGCGTGTGCAGAGGACTTGTACTGGTGTGCAGGTACCAGTCTCACAGGGCCCCTTAGCTGTGGCTCCTGGCAATTCAGAACGTCAGTATCCCCAGAGCCAATCAGGACCACAGCAGCTAAGAAGGGTGGCAGGTGGCCTTCAGAGTCTCCTGCCATACTCTGGGATAACCCTATCAAGAGAAATTTCCTTAGAAAACCCAAATATCTTTAATTTCAGAAAAGGAGCAGGCTGGATTCTAAACAAACAAAATAACAAAGCATTCTTGAATAGTCATAATACAACTTTAGCAGAGATTCTTGGTGCTAGCCAAGTAACAGGTTCATTGCTGTCTCCTGATTGATCTCTTCCCGGGTGATTCTGCTCTATCAGGTTGACAATCAAACTAGATACCACATTTGCAACAATTAATTAATTAACTAACTAAGAATCTTCAATTCTTAACAACGTTTAGGATGGGTGTTACTCTGGTTAGTTTTTTGTGTCAATTTGACACAGGTGGGGTCATTCAAGGAGGAGGAATCCCTACTGAGAAAATGCCCCCATCAGTCTGGCCTGCAGACGAGCCTATAGGGTATTTTCTTGATTGGCTGGTGTAGGAGGGCCCAGCCTACTGTAGGCAGTGCCATCTCTGGGCAGGTGATCCTGGGGTGTATGAGCAAGCCAGTAAGAAACATTCCTCATGGTTTCCGCTACAGGCCTGCCTGAGTTCCTGCTTTGGCCTATCTCAATGAACTATGACTTGGGATATATAAATTAAAAGAACCCTCTCCCCTCGAGTAGCTTTTGGTGTCTTTATCACAGGAATGCAAAGCACCTATTCTATGGGTGTCAAGGTAGTGTTATCAGCCAACCAGTACCCACCTTCCAGATTTGTTAGACAGGATGCTGATGTCAAGGTAGTTATCAGCCAACCAGTACCCACCTTCCAGATTTGTTAGACAGGATGCTGATGTCAAGGTAGTTATCAGCCAACCAGTACCCACCTTCCAGATTTGTTAGACGGGATGCTGATGTCAAGGTAGTTATCAGCCAACCAGTACCCACCTTCCAGATTTGTTAGACAGGATGATGTTCATGGTCAGACCTTCATCCAACTTCATCACCAAGAAAGATGAAAAGTCAGCCAATTTCCAGCAGGCAGCATTTCTACCAATTCATTTCACAGTGGTCCTGTTCAAACCACTACAGGGCTTTAGGGCACAGCCGTCCTATTCATACCAGTACAGGGCTTTAGGGCACAGCCGTCCTATTCATACCAGTACAGGGCTTTAGGGCACATTCAAAGGGGAGAATGTTTTTAACTTAAAAGGGAATTTTGGTATAGAGTGAGGGTTGTTGTTGTTTTTTTCTTTTGTTTTATTTTTTGAGACAGTGTTTCTCTTTGTAGCCTGGGTGTCCTGGAACTCCCTCTGTAGACCAGGCAGACCTGGCACTCATAGAGACTGGCCTGCCTCTGCCTCCTGAGTCCTGGGATTAAAGGTGTGTGCACCATTCCTTGCTTTTGTTTTTGTTTTTCTAGAATAAAGCAAATTAAAGAAAGAGAGAAAAATAGCCACCTCAAACAAAAGCAAGCAAGAGACACTTAATAACCAGCCAAATATAACTGTGCAGTTATAAAAACACTGGATCCTTCTGGACAGGAAAGGGGTTCAGAAACCCAAGAATGAATAAAAAGGAAGTCTTCATCTGCAAAACCATGAGCAATATGGTTGAAACAAATACGCAAGAGACCCTAATTTAAGACAAGCATGGTCTGGCGAAGTGAACTGTGGCTAAGGGGAAGAAGGACCGGCTCCTCCATCAGTCCTTCAACAAGGGAGGGCCCAGACTTCCCAGGAACCAGAGCACATAACCACTGTTAGACACAAGAAAGAGTTCGACAGAGCTAAGGAAGTTCCAGTCCCCACAGCCAAAAGAGCGAATGCTGGGAAAGGAGTCTGCTGAGTCTGTCCCAGCACGGAAGGAATGTGGGGACACAGCAAGGAACGGCAAGTGTGGGAGGAACCCTGGGAGGAAACCTGAAGAGGCTTCAGGTGTTTGGGCATTGGTCTCTAGACAGCAGAGCCCTTGAGGCTCCTGCGACTCCAGGAGATGCATGGCCAAGTGCATGAAGAGCCTACTTGGCCCAGTGCGAGACTAGCTGGAAACTTTTTACCAAGCCAGACAGGAGTGCTGTGTCAGAGACAGGCTGGATGGAAAGGCAGGGAGGCTTGAAGGAATTAACAGGTCGCATTTTCTTTATGTTCTTCTGCTATCTTCAAATAGGTATACACTCCTAAAACAGCAAGAGGCTACAGATTCCTTAGGAAAAGGAGCATATTGCTAATTGGGCTGTGTATGTTGAGGGGAAAGACCATGCGAGACATAGAAATTAACCTGAAAATTTTACTATGGGTGGTTATGCCTTAAGGCTAAACATGACCGAAGAGGTCATCTCACCATCTTCATTCCACCCATTAGAAAATAAAAAAGGGGGCTGGAGAGATGGCTCAGAGGTTAAGAGCACTGGTTGCTCTTCCAGAGGTCCTGAGTTCAATTCCCAGCAACCACATGGTGGCTCACAACCATCTGTAGTGAGATTTGGCACCCTCCTCTGGCGTGCGGCCATACATGGAGGCAGAATGTTGTATACATAATAAACAAATAAATCTTAAAAAAAAAAAAACCCAAAGGATTATGAGATTAGTGGCAATAAAAGAGTCCTTAAGTGTTTGTTTAAAGAAAAGAAAAGAAAAGAAAAGAAAAGAAAGAAAAAAGGCCAGGGATGGCAAGATAGCTCAGCAAATATAGGAGCTTGCTGCCAAGCCTGATAACCAGAGTTCAATTCCAGGGAACCACATAATGAAAAGAAAGAACCTGCAAGCTGTCCTCTTACCCATAAATGACTGCAATCCATCTGCAGAGCTCAATACTCCCACCTCTCCCCCTACCCAAATCTTGGGACAGAACCTAAGCTTTGCACCAGCTTGACAAGCACTGAGCTACATCTCCAATCCTGGACTGTGCAAACAAAGTGACGGTGAGTTAAGGGGACACACCCAGCCTTCAGGGAACTTAAAGACAATTGAGAGTACCCTAGGAATACCAGGACTGTGTGCTGAACCACCAGGTCTCCGCTCTTTCAGACATCTGTAGATGATGCTATTGCACTGTTCGGCCCAAAGCATTACGGTCGCTTCTACAGTTACTAGAGTTGAAACAAAAGCAATCATATTTTTTTCACGTATATATTCATTTTCTTCTATTACATGTAACCATTTCTACAAAGAACCCTCTGTATTATAACCTATACCTATACATGATAATTTACACTCCTGTAAGTACAGACGAATCTAATCTAACAGACTTAGCAGACAAATACAGAAACACAAAGCCTCTGAGCATCGGTCCCATGAGTCACTGTCACTGTGGACACAGAGCAGGCCAACAAACAGTGAGACTTCAAAGAGCAGCATGGGGTCCCCGGCAGTGAGGGGTGTTGACAGGCAGAAAGAAAGGGCCCTGAATTTCAGTAGCAGAGATGATGGTTCGGGGTTAACAACACCTACTGCTCTTGCAAGGGACTTGGGTTTGATCCTCAACATCCACACACAGTTCACAATCATCCATAACCCCAATTCCTGGTGATCCAATGACCTCTTCTGACCTCCAAGGGCACCAGGTACGCATGTGGTGCACACACATGCAGGCAAAAACTCATACGCACAAAATAAAAACAAAACTTGTAAAACCATTTTTTTAGTAGAAAGGAGATGTTATGATTGGGATGTAAAAATGTCTCCACAAGCTTTCAACACTTGGTCCCCACCTGGTGGGGCTGTGTGGAGGGTGCAGAGCCTTTAGAGGGAGGCCTAGCTAGAGGAAATGGGTTTCTGGTAGGCGGGCCTTAAATGCTAGGGCCTTGCCTCTCTTTCTAGTCTGTCTCCCTTCTCCTCCTCCTTCCTAGTTCACTGAAATATAAGCAAACCACTAGTGTGGGAGGCCCTTCTGTCTGTGTGTTGCTTTTATGGGTTAATGAATAAAGAACTGCTTTGAGCCTACAGCAGGGAATAACAGAACTAGGCAGGGCTGTATGCTGGGAGAAAGAAGGCAGAGTCAGAGAGAAGCCATGGAGCTGCTGGAGATAGACACTGGGAACTTTAGCCAGGAAGCCACAGCCACGTGGCGATACACAGATTAATAGAAATGGGTTAAATTAATATGTAAGAGTTAGCCAATAAGAAGCTAGAGCTAAGGGGCCAAGCAGTGTTTTAATTAATATAGTTTCTGTGTGGTTATTTTGGTTCTGGGTGACCGAACAAGCGGCTTCCTCCTCCAACAGACCACAGCAGCTTCTGCCACACTGCACTACTGCCGCCATACCCCACACAACGGACTATGTATCCTTTGAGTTGTGAGCCACAGTAGACACTTCTCCTCAGCACTGCTTCTTGCAGATATTTAATCACAGCGAGGGAATATGGTCAAGATAAATGACAGCAACTGGACGTGCTGGCGCACACCTTTAACCCCCGCACTTGGGAGGCAGAGGCGAGCACATCTCTGAGTCTGACACTAACCTGATCTACAAACCAAGTTCCAGGACAGCCAAGGTTACAAAGAACCCCTGTCTAAAAAGTGAGAAGTGAACATGGGGACTACAATTACAGCAATGTTCTGTACTCCCAAAAACCGCTAAGAAAAGAGGGAAATCAGACCTGATGTTTGAAACCTAGCTCAGGGCTAGTGAGGTCATAATCTTGGAGGAGAACCTACAACCATCCCCTTACTAAACCAGCGTACTTCTAACTGCATTCTAAACATTTGTCCTCATACCCACACATAAGTTAGTTCTCAGCCCTCAACAAGGAAACTTTTTTTGCAACAGACAGAGGCTATTACAAAAACCACAGCCAATCAACATACAGAACTGTAAAAAAAACCCAGTCCCATAGACATGTCGACCAAATACTCCTGCATCGAAGGCTCGGGGAGCATGGCAGAAGAGGAAACACTTTAAGGGCCAGAGGACCAGGACATTTGCTGGGAGGTTGTGTCTCCCAGCAACATCAGAAGCTACACCATAAAGTCTCACCAGCATGACTGCCTGAACATGAGCAGACCAGGGGCAGCAGCATATGCTAATAATACTACTAGATTGGATGGGAGAAAGCCCACAGAGCACCAGCCTTACACAAAGAGCTACAGGCAACTGAAGAGTACTGAGAGGAGGAGGTCTTCTCCAGAGCACACCAAGCCAATCGGTTATCCAATAACAAATGATCAGTCTGAAGACATACATCCAAACAATTACACGCACTGAGCTTACTGTAGTTAGCAATATATATGTATATATATATGTGTGTGTGTGTGTGTGTGTTGTGTGTGGGTACATACACATATGCATGCTACAGCAATTAATGAAAGAGAATAAAGAAGAGTACATGGGAAGGTCTGGAGGGAAGAAAGGGAAGGGAAATGATATAATTATAATCTCAAAAAATAAAAGAAGTTAAAAAAATTGTCAAGAGATTCATTGTTTTACCACCAAAAAAGGAAAATGAAAAAGTTATGCACAGCAGTGTGCATATCATTGCTGCATTAGCCAATCTACAGCATACACATATTTGAACATATTGCTCATGAGAAACATATCATCTCATACGTTCATTTAAAAGAAGACTCTGTGTGTATGTGTTATACCTGAGTGTGTAGGTATGCATGCACACGCAGAGGCCACAGCAGGACTCATCAGGTGTCTTCCCCGCCTCACACTTCACCACATCACCATCAGGCAGGGCCTCACCTTGAACCGGAGACTCACCATCCAACTAGGCTAACTGACCGCCAAGCTCTTGGGACTCACCTGTCTCTACCCTCCCAATACTGGGACTAGGAGTAGAGGAGATTCTAATTCGGGTCCTAATGCTTGCAGAGCAAGAACTCTTACCCACCGGGCTGTCTCCACTGCCTACCTAAAGTTCTTTTCTCCCAAAAACGTATTCTACATTTGCGCATGCTTGGTGTTTTCGGGTTTTTTTGAGGATTTTTGATGGATGCTTCAGACGCAATTGTTTAGAGAACAAGCACAGAAATACGTCTGATTCTGAACCTCAGAGACCACAAGGGCAAAGGAAAGAGAACTCAAATGATTTCTGCAGGTAGGTGGGACAGGTCACTGATGACCAATGACCACCCGATCTTACCTGTTGAGCCATCTCTCCAGACCCTGCAAACTTACTTTGGAAAATACAATTTACCAGGGTCCTTAGATTATAACTTCCTAAGGACATTCCAGATGTGAGAATGATAAACTATATGGTTTTATCCAGTGATGGAGAATCTTGGCTGCAGGCAGGACTTCTTTGACAGATGTTAGAAAAGCATCAAAGCGCACATATGGTCTGTGACAGTGTTTCCAGATGCCTGGCATATGAGCCAGCTCTCTGAAGAAGAAAACCTTGATGTGAGCAGTGCCACCAAAGGCTTGGTGCACGGATGTAAAGGTGCAGAAGCACACACACGCTGAGCCTTCTTGGGTGGGTACACTTTCTGCTGATGCCATGGCTGGGGAATGTACCCGAAATCCTACAGGGAGCTCCAGGCCATTGGCGCTGGACTGAGGCCGAACCACTGGCCCTCTTATTCTGAGGTGTCCAGCTTTTTTGACTGCACAGCTATTGTTCCCCCAGCTCTCCAGTCCACAGACAACCATTGTGGGGTTATTTAGCCTTGAGTCATGTAAGCAAATCTAATAATCTCTCCTTAAAATAATTATGTATATTCTATTCTGCAGACTATCCAAAGGGCATCTAATTACATATACTCTATTCTGCTCTCCTTCGGAGAACGAATACATTTGTTTTGATAAATGCCCATGAAGTTCAGCATTCTCAAAGGACTAGACTTCAGTATGAGTTATTGTGAAGAGTACTAAGAAGCTGGGAGACCCTGAACCAAGCTTTCCACTGCACTTGAATATCTTCCCAGAGAGGGCTTTTATCATCTCGTCCAGGTCCTGATCCGTCACTGTGACAAACACACTGATGAAGTAGAATAAAGCAGGAAAACTCATTTTTTTTTTTCGGGACAGGTTTCTCTGTGTAGTCCTAGCTGTCCTGGAACTCACTCTGTAGACCAGACTGGCCCCAAACTCAGAGATCCACCTGTCTCTGTCTCCCAAATGTTGGGATTAAAGGCATACACTATCATGCCTGGCTGATTTATTTATTCATTTAGTAGTTTACTTAAAACACTGCCTGTATTGCCTTTTGGACAAGCATAACTTCGCTTGTTACCTGAAACAATAGTCACATTTTAGAAGAGAGTTATTTAATAGAGTGACCTGGAGAAACGGCTAAAACATTGGTTGTTGCCACCTGCTGGCTGCCACACAACATCTGTAAAATCTTTCTTGCGTGCTCACCCTACCTGCGGTTTTAGGGTATAGAATAAGAATACAAAGTGGGCCTGGGACAGAAGGCTCCCGGGCGCTGTCTTAGCTTCGGTTCACCAGTGACAGCTCCCCTCTTTCACTCCCATTGGTGTCAGAGTGTTTATCCCAGAAAGATTCCCACAGCTCTGACAAAAGCAACTTCAAGGGGAAAGGGTAAGTAGACATTTGGCTTGCAGTTCCAGGTTACAGTCCATCATGAAGGGGAAATCAAGGCAGAAACTTACAACATCACATCCAGTCAGAGCATGAGGAGAAGAAGCACGCATGTCCTTGCTTTGTTTCTTTGTTTTCATGCAGCTTTCTCCTGTCTCACATAGTTCAGGATCTGTCCAGGGAATGGTCCCGTAGGCTCTCAGACATCAATAAACAATGTAGACAATCTCCTACAGACATGTTCACAGGCCAACCAAACCCAGGCAATTCCTCAACTCTGGGGATTCTAGGTTGCACCAAACTGCCAATCTGAAAACTAACCATCAGCTAGTGTACTGTATGGTCCCGCATCTGGGAGGCAGAGGCAGGCAGATCCTGTGAGTTTGAGATCAGTCTGGTCTGCAGAGTAAGTTCCAGGCCAGTCACAGGTACACCGAGAGACTTTACCTCAAAGTAATCATCACACCTCTTCAAACATTCCCTTTAAAAAAACAAACGTAAGCCATAAGATTCACCCACTAAGCAAGTAATTTAGATTACAGCCTCGGTGTGTAGCTGCCACTTGCTAATTCTAGAATACTTCAGTGGTGCGGGAGAATTGTCTGTATTCTGTCAATCATGTTATAAATAAACGCTGATTGGCCAGGCAGGAAGTATAGGTGGGAAAACCAGACAGGAAATAGAAATGATGTAATGAGAACAGGAAAATTCTGGGAAGGAGGAAGTTGATTTCCTCTCATTCCTGTCCAGACCACCGAAGCAGCAGGATGTGACCTGCCCCACTGAAAAAAGGTACTGAGCCACATGGTTAACATAGATCAGAAAAATGGGTTAATCAAGATATGAGAGTTAGCCAGTGAGAGGCTAGAGCTAATAGGCCAATCAGCTTATAATTTATGGAGACCTATGTGTGATTTTCTTTGGGGTTAAACAGTTGTGGGGCACCAGGAGGGACAAAAAACCCCAACACAACAAGCAGGCCTGGCCCTCCATGTTACACTTCGGCATTTAAAAAAGAAACTTATCCCACCAATAGCCACGCCCCATCACCTCCCCAGTTCCTGGCAAACCTCAATACAACTGTCATCCATCCTAGGCTACTCTGTCACTGAGGGGGTGGGGGTGGGAGGGATACAGGGCATTCACTCCTAAATCACAGGATCCATAAGAACCGGCTTGTCTGCGGAGCGGCCATTGTGTGCTGGGGAAAACAAGGACGCTGGCTTCTCTGGAATTACTCCCTGCGCTGTGCAGTAAAATCCAAACCAACAGTCAGATTCGGCTTGCTTTTTTGTTTTGCTAATCAATTCTGAACGTTTGGCCACAGCATATTTTACCATCTTCTATCTCAAAATTTTGAAGCGGAAAGCAAAAAAAAAAAAAAAATCTACAGCAATCATTCTCTCTCTCTCTCTCTCTCTCTCTCTCTCTCCTCTCTCTCTCACACACACACTAAGCTAAATGCTAAAATGTAGTAAATGAGTAATTAAAATACATAAATTCACACCAGTGTTTGCTCGTTTAGCTGGCAAAACTCATCAAAACAGTTCATATACTAAATACAGAATTTCTATAGCTATGTAAGTGCAAAGTTAACAGCACCAGATGAAAGCCCACGGGGGTGGGGAGGTGGAGAAGCGAAGCTGAAGAACTGGATCCACCTAACAAAGCCTTGGTCCACCTTGAAAGCTACCACTTCTCCTTTCCAGTGTGTTTTTACTTTCACTCACACCCTTCTTTCATGGATGCATGGACCTGGAGCATGCATAGAAAACGTACATTTGGTGCCTACAGACTCTGTTACTCTCAAGCTATTGTGATGCAGAGTCACTGCCAAAAGCCGCATTCCAGTCTGAGGCAAACACCATCGACGTCATTAGGAACAGTCAACTCTTCTAACCACTTAGAAATGAAAGGCCGTGCCCTCAATCAGTCAAAAAGCCCTCTCTCCAGCCTTAACTTACAATCCAATCCTTCTACTGACCTCTAGAGAAGAGTCACCTTGTTTACCCTGCGTCCCTTTATTAATGGCTATCAGACGGATAACCTTGAATTTCCACTTTAGGCTCTCTTCACAGAAGTGACCTCAGAGAAAATCTGCGGGTGCAGTGAAATGCAGCCCCAGCATCACCTCCCTCCCTCCCAACAGGCCCTTTGTTCCCAGGTAGAACATAAATACCTGTCTTCCTGCTAAGTTAATCTTAAAGTAACTGTTTAGAACAGAGAGCTGACCCACAGAAAAGCCCTTGTACTCTAGAGGACATTTTTCCCTATCCAAAGATAGTCACTGTGATAAGACGGCCTGGTTTATAAAGCGTCTCCTGTAAAAACCTGTGTTCAGATCCCAGCACCCATGTAAAAGCTGGAGGCAGCAGTGCGGGCCTGTAAGCCCAGCGCTCAGAGGCTGACTCGGGAGGGGGCCGGTTTAGTGAGAGAGCCTACCTCAAATGACAAGGTGGGGAGCAGCTGAGGAAGACACCTGCCATCAACCTCTACCCCTGCAGGCGCATTTACACATGCACTCACACGCACTTACACACACACACACGCACACACGCACACATGAACCACCACACCGCACACACACCACATGCAGAGACACATGCACGTGCCTACAAACACACAGAGAAACACACAGAGACACACATGTACACACACACACACTCCTCTTCTATACATCTGCTGAACTTGGAAAACATTATTTTGAGTGAGGCAACCCAGACACAGAAAGACAATTATCACATGTACTTACTCATAGGTGGTTTTTAAACATAAAGCAAAGAAAGCCAGCCTACAAACCACAATCCCAGAGAATTTAGACAACAATGAGGACACTAAGAGAGACTTAAACAGATCTAATCTACATGGGAAGTAGAAAGTAGAAAAAGACAAGATCTCCTGAGTAAACTGGGAGCATGGGGACCTTGGGGGAGGATTGAAGAGGGGAGAAGAGAGGCAGGGAGGGGAGCAGAGAAAAATGTAGTCACACGGGTGACTCTATAATGCTCACAGTCGGGCAGCTCTCTTCTTCAGTCTCCTGGCCATTGATTTGGCATCATAATCAAACACTTCTAATTCACGTCTTGGCCGTCTCCCTTTCTCCATAGGGGACCCAGACAGCCATCAAGGCTGTCACTCTTACCCTATCCTTTCCTTTTCCAGTCTTGCTTCTGTGGTCTCTGCTATGGCTTCATGTCTGTTCCTGCTGGAAGTTGACAGCACTAGGGGTGAGGCCTGCGGGGTAACTGAGACGTGTGGGTGGAGCTCTCCCAGACCACCGGTGTGAGGGTTGGGGAGAACCTGCTGGGCCTCCTTGCCCTCTGAGGTGCTCTTTCATCCCCTCAGCACACAGTCATGGGCTTCAGCCTGGAGGCACAGCCCAAGCCCTCCACGCCTGCAGCACGCTGGTCTAGACACTGGCCTGAAGAGCAGTCAGGAAAACATTTCGTAATTGCGAATAGCCAGTCTGTGGTTACTTTGCTACAGTAGCAGGAAGGGGCCGACAGTCCAGTGAACTAAAACCCTGCGGACAAGTTAAACAGGCAGCCAACTCCTCTCCCTCACTCAACCTCTTACAGGTCTAGTCTGCTCCAATGTGTTGTGAGTTTGTCATCATTGTTGGGAATGGGGAGAAGTGAGATAGAAGAGATGCCCCTAAGTAATTTAAATGTAATCCACACAAGAATAAACGTTTATTTCTAAATGCTTCCTTTCATGAAAAGGTGTGAGGGACAAACCAACAGGACTGAAGAGATGGCTGAGGGTTGGCTATTCTTCAAGAGGACCTGGTTCAATTCCCACCACCCACATGGCAACTCACAACTGCCTGAAACTCCAGTCCCAGGGACTCCAACTCCCTCTTCTGGCCTCTGCAGGCACTGCACTCACACAGTACACAAATACACAAGCAGGCAGAACACCCATACACATAAAATAAAAATAAAGGTAGTAACAACAACAATAATAATAATAGAGAGAAGCCCCCCAATCCAGCCCGGTACACACCTGAACACAACGAGAGATCAAGCCAAAGTAACCTTCCCCCACTACACTGCAAAGAAACAGCCCACACTCCTTCAACTTCCGTCTCCCGAAACAGTGCTGCTCTGCATACACTGCTGGCTATGTTGGAGCAATATGAATCATACCAAGTAACCAAGGATATGCAATGACAGGGCTGGACCAACTGGAAAGAAAACATGGGAAGACTATCATACTGGATGCTAGGCAACGGGCATCTTGCTGCCAAGCATACTTCCTATAGGGCAGCCGCTTTGTAGGAATGTGCTTTTTTATCCTTTTATCCTGGTGACAACCACCAGCCTGATATTGCTAATTTTACCCAAGTACTGGGCGACCATAAAGTTTACAGAGCATCACATAGTGAGGGAAGGAGGGGGGAGTAAGTGTGCATTCTAGCATAAAAACCTGGTGTGCAACAGTTCTTCCAGGACTGAAACATTCCATCTGGCAGGAGGCTCCTTTAAGCAGGAAGGTAAACTATCAAAATAGCTTCAGGAAGTCCCTGAAACCCACCAGACTCACTAGGCCCCTCCCTGCCAAAATGTTTATTTAAAAAGCTGAGAGTCCCTGTCAAAGTGAAGCTGAGCTGCAAAGAAGACTCTTAGAGGAGAAATACTACAAAAAAGACTCAGAGACCATCAGCCTGGCAGAAGCAGAAGCCAGCCCAGCTGCCTGGGAGAGGTCTAAACCAACTGAGGCACAGGAAAAGGACACGCTCCACCCTGTTGAACTGCCTGCAGGCTGTGCAGTGAGCTCCAGGTTCCCAGCTTTGTGAGCTGTCACCCATGCTGGGGTGGGCCTTGGTGATGCAGCTGTCACTGAGTCATTTCTGCTCCTATAAGTAACCCCTCACCCGTACTGCCATTAGTAACCCCAATAGAACTTACTGGTCCACCAGGTTAGACATTGGTGGTGTCCATATTAGGTTGGCCATAGGCTCCCTATCCAGGGTGAGTAGATGTGTGATGTCTCCCCACACAACACAGTCTCACTCCAGATTTCAAGGCTCTTCGCTTCTCCATTATAAACTGCCCACTTCACAGGACTGGAGCCACAGAGCCGACGAGTGGAAGCCCAGATGGAGAAAGTCCTTTCTAAGCATCTCTGCAGCTTTGGAGCATCTGCCAGCAAGTGACCAACCAAAGGCAGGTCATGATTTCAGAGACTTTGAAGATAAAGAAGCAATCGCTAAGGTAAGATTTAGAGCACAGCTCCCCAGAGACTCGATACAGTAACTGCCCCTCCCCTGGTGGTGTCCCCATTTCCAGGTATGCACTCCCTGCCCTAAACAGGATGCATCTACTTTGGGAAATAGCAAAAGAAAAAATGCATTTTCCCCTTTAAGCAAAGGGATCAAGATCTCAGATACAGTTTACTACCAAGCTGCCTGAGGGAAGGCGGCAATGCCACTTAGCCTGCCCCCTCCACTTGCTCTCCTAGCAGATAACAGAGCTGAGCAGAAAGGAAACCATCACACCCAACAGAAGCAAAGCCAGCCTGAGCTCAAAACTAATAGTGTGCATTTTTAAGTAAAAGCTTTAAAACATTTTTAAATTCTAAAAGGCAAAATTTATATGGCATATATGTCATATACTTGTAATCTGAAGGCAAAAGAGGTAGAAGCCCCTAAATACTAGACCATCTTGGACTCCAACCCAAAATAAACTTCAACAATGCATGAACCCCTAAACTGTCCTGACTCCACTGAGAGCCTGGCATATGTCATACCAGACATTCCCCTGTGTGTACAGATAGACTAAGTGTTTTCTGAATTGAGCTAAATTCAACGGGAGAGTCTTCTGACGTCCACCCATCAACAGTTGCCCTCCGTGCACTTCGTGAGCTTCCGTTGTCCTCATCCACCCGTAGTTTTGGGGCCCTGGGTCTCACTCCTCCTTCTTCATTTTACAAGAAGATCTAACACTATACATTGAAACAGCAGGGTCTCAAAAGCCAGCTACAAGCCACTCCTGGGGACGAGGTTGGCAGCAGAAGGCCAGCCCCAGCACACCCCTCACAGGAAAGAACACTGGCTTTGCCCACCGGCTCCGAGCCCATATTTTCTCAAGGTGATGTGACTAAGCTATCGGTTGCTTGCATCTAAAACATCTCAGATGAGCAGGGAACTGAGTCCTTGAGAAAAGGGTACAGCCAGACGGGGAGAGCTAGAAATGAGTCCTCAGGCCCGCTGCCTAGCTCCCTACTCGCTGCCTAGCTCCCTACCCGTAGCTCCCCTGCCCACCAAGGCCTGAAGTCAGCTGGCTCGGTTTACATTCCCTCTTATAAGATACCCTGGGATGGTTTACATACCCAGGCGTGTGGGGAGGGCTCAGCTGAAATGTTAAAGTATTACACAACTCTTGTTTCATTTTTAGAATACTGTAGTGTGTGGTGTGTCATGTATTTGTGTGAGTGCAGGTGCATCTGCTCCACAGCACTCAAGTGTGTTTCAGAGAACAACTTTCCACGCCGGCTCTAGGACTGCAACTCAGGTCCTCAGGAGGAAGCAGCAAGTGCTTTTACCCATAAACCATCTCGCCTGCCCACAACCCTTTATGAAGCTCAGTTTTTGGTAATCCATACCTCACAATTTTAGTATGCAAAAGGAATGGCATAGACCTAAAATCAAAGCATAATCATCACCAAAGAGAAGTTCTTGAGTCAAAAGGAGTTGGGGAAAAAGGGCACCGTCTCCCTTGATGACGCACTTAAAGTCTTAAATAATGAAAGGCACAGACAGAAGGAAATGGAGTTCAAACAGAGGCACTCCGTGGCGACCATGGAACGCTTGGCTACACCTCGGGGCTGTCGGCCCCTGGAAGATCCAGGAAACACTCTCTTCATCTTTCCTCATAAAATAGTGATTTCAGACACAGACTATCATGGCTTTCAGGCTGGGAGATGCTCAGTGGGTGAAGAGCCTGTTACACAAGCATGCGCACCCGAGTGTGGGTCCCTAGCATAGACTTAGGCCTTACAGCAGCGTCTAGAGTCCCAGGACAGGCAGCTCCCAGGGTTGCTGGCCAGACAATGTTGCTGAAATGGCAAGCTTCGTGAGAGACTCTGTCTCAAACAACAGATAAATAAATAAACAAGTGAGCAAAGGCCTGTGCCCTGAATTTCATCCCAAAACCCGCATAAAGATGGAGGAGAAAACTGACCCTATGTAGGGCATTCTCCCTGACCTCGACATGAAACCATGGCAGAGGGCCACTACCTGAACTGTCACACACCAGTAAGTAAAACTGAAAGAAAGCTGGTTAGGATTTAACATTACATAACAAAAATTTTAAACATAAAAAATCTTCATATCTACATTTCTAAATGTTCATCAAAATTATCTCATGGGGTTTATTGTCTCAAGAATATCTTCTATGAATCCAAAATCAAATTTATCATGTAGGCTATTCACAGTCAATACACAATAAACTATATCCTGAAGCCTGAAATTCTTTTTTTTAAAGATTTATTTATTATATATACAGTGTTCTGGGTCAGCAGATCTCACTACAGATGGATGTGAACCATCATGTGGTTGCTGAGAATTGAACTTAGGACTTGAAGAGCAGTTAGTGCTCTTAACCTCTAAGCCATCTCTCCAGCCCTGAAGCCTGAAATTCTTAATAACTCCTAAATTAATTCCACTACTTTATATACTCAGACATGTACCCACACACAAACATGCATGCACAAATACATGGACGCATGTGTACACATACCACATATATGCAAAAAAAGCGTTTTTTCTCTTTATCTGTTGAAACAGTCACTAACTGTGACATTTTCTTTATGCACCTACTAAAACAGTGGAAATCATCAGGCATTGCAGCTGCTTCAGAGGCAGCCTCCAAGTCAGAATATTCAGGCTGATCCCCTGCCTTGTGCAGAAAGGCAACTGTCCCCTTTCTGTTGGATTTGAGGCCTGTTCCACAGGAAGGAATTCGTGCCTTAGACGTCCATGAAGTCATGTCTGTAAGGTAAGACTATTACTGTTATCCATGCTGTCAAATTGCCCTCTAAGTGTTTATATTCCTGCCCACGGACAGTGCTGCTCTCAACCTTGGCCACAGAAGCTGCTTCCACACTGGGAAGCCTGCACCACCTTCAGAGGCTAAGGGCTGGTCACCGAAAGTAAGAGACAGTGCTCAGCCCTGAGGGGGTTTATATCAACCCACCCTCAGACTGCTCAGGGAACATCACAGGAAGAATGGAAGAGCCAGGGGATGGAGAAGAGTGCTCTGAATACTGAGTTCTACACAGGACTTGGCTGTGTGCTTGTCAGCCTGCACGAGATCAGTCAATATTCAGCCACGGCACTAACCAGACTCGGGGTTACTTTTAAAAGTGAGGGGAGAGATCGAAATGGGAGGGAGATATGTTGGTGGGGCGAGGGGGACACTGGAACCGATATATGCTCAAGATATAGAATCAATACAGAATATATACACTGTATGAAATTGCCAAGGATAAGCAATATTTTAAAAATAAAATAAAACCTGCCTCTGACATGCCTCGTCATAAAATCTCAGAGAGGTTTCTTCCAGACTTCTCTTAGGAGGCTTCCTGGGATGGAGACTAAATAATCACAGGCTTATCACCAAACACTTCCCTGAAGATCACAGCGAGTTGCATTCAAGGCTCTTAGGGTGCCTGGCAGTCAATGAGTACTTAATAAATGCTAGTTATTGTAAACACCAGCTTTCAGGCCTCATCAGCCTCACTGCTGGCTGCGTGCGCTCACCCAAGACGGTTCTCTTTGTTTCCTCTTGGCATTCAACTAATGATCTCTTATCTGTAGCCTTATTTAAATTTTAACTTTTGAAAACAAGACAAAGTATAAGAGTTGTATTAAAAAATAAAAAGAACAAGCAAAATCTCCCAAAAACCAGGGTCCTCGTTCAATGGATTCATTTGCTCCAGTAGCCTTTACGCACACTCATGACAGGACCCCAGCCAGCTGCTGCTCTGCTCAGCGACTTTATCAGCAACACTAAACAACTCCGGGCTTTATCTTACTACAGAAGACCTGAGTCTCCTGTCCCAGGACACAGGCTAACATGCAGGACTACAGGAAGGCATGCAATATCAACTCCACAAAAGTTGACTTTGAACAGCTCCTGTATTATTTGACCCCAGTTACATATCCTCATTGACTTCTTTTATTGACCACACACTGCCTGCACAGCACTGTGGCAGCACCCCAAACACACTGGCTGGCGGAGTCCACAGCAGGCAGCACTGGCTCCATCACAGCACAAAGGTCAAAATGGCAAAGCCAGGATATCTGAATTATTTCCAGTATAGTTTGTTGTCTGTCACATGCGCATGCGCGCGCACACACACACACACACACACACACACACACACACACCCTTGGCAGTCACACATGATGAAACGACGTGTCCTGAGGCTGTCTGCTTTTGCCTCAAACTGCTCCCTGTAGCTTTCTACTTACAAGAGAGGCATCTAGTCCAAATGAGGAGCAGAAGGAGGGAGAACATGAGCAAGGAAGCCAGGACCACGAGGGGTGCACCCACCCACTGTGACAGTGGAACTGATTTATTGGGAGCCACCAAGGCCAGCTGGACTGGGACTGAATAAGCATGGGTTGAAACTGGACTCTCTGAACATGGCGGACAATGAAGGCTGATGAGAAGCCAAGGACAATGGCACTAGGTTTCGATCCTAATACATGAACTGGCTTTGTGGGAGCTTAGCCTGTTTGGATGCTCACCTTCCTGGACCTAGATAGAAGTGGGAGGACCTTGGTCTTCCCGCACGGCAGGGAATTTGTACTGCTCTTCAGTATCGAGAGGGAGGGGGAATGGAGTGGGGGGAGGAGAGGAGGGGGCAATATTTGGGAGGAGGGAGAGGGAAATGGGAAACGGGGACAGGTGGAAATTTTAATTAAAAAAGAATAAAAATAATAATAATAATAATAAAAAGAGAGGTATCTATTTTAACTGCACCAGAGAAATTAACTTGCCAGCACCGCAAAGTCGAGAAGAGCCTCTTTCCCGGTCTGCTAAAGGATGCACCACTTGGCGGAACCAAGCAACCAGCCAGAAAAGAAACAGAAGCCACTTAATCGGAACCCAATAATCTTTTCTGGCTCTCCTCTCAAGGACACAGGAGGGAAACAGGAGCCTCAGCAAAGGAGCCAAGGCTAGGAGATAAGCAACGGGAAAAGCACCTCCCTATCTGTCCATACATTCACCGCTGCCCATAAATTCATGGGTTCACTGAGCTCTGAGAAGTGGCCTAGACTAACCTTTCCACAGGCCACAGAGATAGTGCTGCCAGAGAGGACCCAAAAAAGGCTGCTACTGACTTAACGTCTTCTTCACGGCTGCTCTCAATCCACTTTCCCATCACGGCTTTCCAACTGAGAATTCCCTATTAACCTTTTTCTCGTCTTTCCACTAAAAGCACTCATACACATTCCCATGGGACAATTCACAAGGGACTGCTTACCATCTTACACTGTACAGTATGCCCCTGCCCTCCCGTACGCCCAAGCTCCTCTCCAGTCAGACCGTAGCAGCCTTGACAGCAGGGTAATCTATAAGGAATTAGGAAACTCCAAATTCAAATGTCCAACAGTGTGGTACAGGCCTTGAGACAACTGTGGATGGAGGCAAAGTTCACAAATACTGGATTAAACAAACCTACCCTGCCTAGACACCAGCCGTAAAGTGTGCAAACAGAGATGCCTCCCATCCTCTCCACACAGGGGGACTCCACAGCAAACATCTGCCAAATCCCAGAAACCATAATTACTAGGTCATCACTCCAAACAAGTCACCTGGCTTCTCCAAACATCAATTTTCTCATCTACAAAACGGAAATGACACTAAGCATCTCATATGGTAAAAAGTAACTCCTCTCAGGGTCATCTGGCGCAGGGGCTGTCTGAACCAAGGCTGCCATTACTATCCCAGAGCGCTGTCCATTGGTCCGCAATTGCTTAGCCAGAACTTGAATTCAGGTGTGTTCTGGGACACAGACTTTGGGGGGTTTTATGAATGTAAACCATACTATTTAATACTGAATATTCTCTGCGATAGCAACTATCAACCTCCTTCTGCAGCAGAACATGTCCTCAGCGGCTGGTAAAGAAAGCCTGTGACGCTTCCTGGCAGTTCCAACGGCAAGTAAGCCATGGGAAACAGGGTTCTTAGGCCACGAGAGCTGCTTTGTGGCTATGAGAACGGCCATGAGGCCTGTGGCGGTGTGTTCACAGGAACTACCGTGCTCGTCTACGATGCTGGGAGAAAGGCTGTATGGCTGTACTCACAGAAACTGCCCTCCTCTAGGGTGCTGGGTGTCCACAGAGCTCACCAAAGGCACATGCGCTGTTGAGGATGAGAGGCTATGGAACCGCTCTGCAGGTGGTGTAAAAGTGGCAAGATTAGCTGAGAAAACTGCACAGCCCAAGTCCCTCTCATTGCCTCAGGCTGCCACGCCCACCAGCCTCTCAGGGGAGCTCATTCTTTTGGAACACGATGATGGGTGGGAGCGTGATGGCTCCCCATATGTGCAGGAATGGAGTCCAGCATCTCTCTTTGGGTGAGCGGGAACGTAATAGCTCTACACATGTGTAGGAATGGAGTCCAGCATCTCTCTTTGGGTGAGCAGAGTGTGATGGTTCTACATACATGTAGGAATGGAGCCCAGCATCTCTCCTGGGGTGAGCGGGAACGTGATAGTTCTACACACGTGTAGGAATGGAGCCCAGCATCTCTCCTGGGGTGAGCGGGAACGTGATGGTTCTACACACGTGCAGGAATGGACCCCAGCATCTCCCCTTGGGTGAGCAGGAGCGTGATGGCTCTACATACATGTAGGAATGGAGCCAGCATCTCCCCTTGGGTGAGTGGGAGCGTGATGGCTCCGCATACGTGCAGGAATGGACCCCAACATCTTTCCTTTCCTTCAGGCTGTAATCAAAGTACCAGAAAGGAAATACCAAGGGTTGGGGATAGTTGTGCAAGCCTATAGTCCCTGTACTCAGGAGGTAAGGGCAGGAGGGTCTCTGTGAGTTTGAGGCCAGCCTGATCTATATAGAGAGTTCTAGGTCAGTAAGGGCTACATAGTGAGACCCTGTCTGCAAATTTAAAAAAAAAAAAAAAGAAAAGAAAGGAAGAAGATGAAAAAAGGGAAAAAAAGGGGGGGGGGAGCAGATCGCTGAAAACAACCAGGTTCAGAATTTGAGGGTTTCATTTTATTGCTGATATATGGGTAATCTAAAGAGAAACCTCATGGGTGAGAAGGGCCTCCAGTCTCCCACGGTCACTTAACAGAGTGAAACACTTCACAAGGTATTCCAGATTAAACAGCACCCCCATGGTGTGCCCTGAATGTATGAGTATTTAAATTTTCAATTACACAGTGTGTGCATATGTGTGTGCGTGTGCACCTGTGCACATATGTGAGAGGAAGAGACAAACACAGGCACAGGTGTGCCACAGTGCACATGTGATGTCAGAGTTCTCTCCTTCCGCCTATGGGATCGAGCAGTTGAGCTAGGGTCACTGGGCCTATGCACAAGTGCCCCTACCCACTGAGTCACTGTGACAGCCCTGTACCACTATTTAAATAGCCAATTACTGAACCCGTAAATGACTTGACATGTTGGTCTAGAGAGATGCCTCACTGGTTAAGAGCGCTTGTTCTTACAGAGGACCTCAGTTCAGTTCCCAGCACCACAGGGTAGATCACACCATCTGTAACTCCAGACCCAGGGGACCTGATGAGGACACCAGGGAAGCATGTGGTGCACATCCATTCATGAAGACAAGACACTTAAACACAAAATAAAGAGCTATTTTTAAATGACTTGCTATCGGTGTGTGTGTGTGTGTGTGTGTTATGTGTTTACATAGGTGTATACATCTGCATGCAGAGAGGGCAGAGGTCAACACTGGTTCTCCCTCCTCTATTGCTTCCCACCTTCTTTGAGACAGGGTCTCATTAACCCTGGAGCTCATGGATTTGGCAAGGCTAACTGGTCTCTGCTCCCCTCAGTCCCTGCACTGGGTGACAACCCCATGCCACTGCATCCACGGGGAGCTGGGGATCCGAACTCAAGTCCCCATGCTTCACAGGGAGGCACTCTACTGACTGAGCTCTCCAGCCTCCTCAAGATGCCTTCAACCAGTCAAGGAAGCCCACAGTCAGTTCACTGTAGCTAACAGTGACAAACTAACGATTCAAATTGGCATCGATGAGTCTGAATGAGAGAGCTATAACAGGCAACGCTGTTCTAGGCAATTTTTAATCCTGAAATAAAATACTAAAAGTAAACTGCTCTAATCTAAACTAATGCCCCCATTCCCAAATTACATGCAAATGGGAATCCCCACTATCCACCTGATGGATCATTAACGGCGCCATGCTGAAGAAAAAGAGGCCATCTGAGTCAGATCAAGGCGGGCAACGTTACTGATCGCAAGGCCAAAGTTTCTGTGAATCAAGTTTTGCTGGGACATGTCCAAGCCTGTTCACTCACGTATTGTCTTTAGTTGTGTTTGTGATCCAGATTACCCGAATATTTGCTAGATAACCATGTGTTCTCAATGCCTAAAAATACCCATCTGTCAGGCCTTTAGGATCTTATGGAAGCTGGACCCATACTTAAGAGTCATGCCCATAACCACCGGCAGGAATTACCTCATGTATCAAGTTAAGATGCTTTCCTGCCACTGTGATAAAGCACTGACCAAAAGGGACTGGAGAGTTAAGAACATTTCCTGCTCCCCCAGAGGATCCCAGTTCTGTTCCCACATCAGGTGGCTTGCATGCACATCAGGTGGCTTGCATGCCTGTAACTCTAGCTCCAGGGGACCCTTGAATATCTGCACTCATAATCACCTACACATAATAAAAATGTATCTTAAACAAAAGAGCACTAACCAAAAGCAATCTGGGGAGCAAAGGGTATACTGGGCTTATTTACACTTCCAGATCACAGTTCCCTGATGAGGGACTTCAAAGCAGCAGCCTGGAGGCAGGAACAGGAGCAGCAGCCATGGAAGAATGTAGTTACTGGCTTGCTCTCTCTGGTCTGCTCAGCCTGCTGTCTTAAATAACCAGGAACTGCCTGCCAGGGGTGGGATCATCCACAGTGGACTGGACCCCTACATCAACCATTGATCAAAGCATTTCCCACTGACATGCCCACGTGTAATAGAGAAAAGTCCTTAACTGAAGCCCCCCTTTCTAAGCGTGTGTGAACTGCACAGTGGCACCCTGTCTCCATGGCATTCCTTTACCTTTCCTGTTAGGAAAATAAGGACTGGGAGAACTCTTAGTCAGGAAGACTAGCCACACAAGCATGAAGACCCGAGTTCAATCCCCAGTACCCACATAATCTCAATTCTGAGGAGCTCAATAGCCACAGCCAGCCTAGATGCCAGGAAAGTTTCAAACCAGGTGAGAAGTCCTACCTCAAAAGAAGAAGAAAAAAACAGAAACAGCTCCTAACAAATAACACTTATGACTGCTGCACACAACCCTCCACACACAAAAGAAAAAGAAATAACACAAGTACTGTTGCTTTCGGGGCCAAAATTACATCACCTTCTCCTACTGCCATCTCTTTAGTCCTTAACACAGAAGAGTCTAGAAGTGCAGCTTCAGAGTTCTGTTTGGAAAGCTAGTCTTCTCTAGTCCTACGATTTTAAAATTAAAGTCTAATGAAATGTACTTCAGATTCTCAGAATTCCTGACTAAGATTAGGAGAGATAAAGGAGGCAAAGCCTAAAAGGTTAGTGTCCAGATTTCACCAAAGCCAGCATTCACACCTGAGGAGCAATCTATAGGCTAAGTCCACCCCTGTATCCAGCTTTTGCTGAGCCCCTACCAGATCCAGGCTCTGGGCTTCAGTTGGGAATGGGGCTGTTTCTGCAGTCAGAGAACTGGCAGAGCCAGCACCTCAACACTTCCAAAGGAGGGGGTGCTCCATCCACAGAACAAGCCTGAATACACAACCCTCTGTAATAAAGCAGCAGATGTCAGAGCTGAGGGTTCTCAAGTGACATGGTACTCAGTTCATCTGCACGACAAATGGGTTAGTGAACCTGGTCACAAGTCCCAATCTTTGTCACTTAACTTCCCAACAACCTGCCTTTGCTGGTTTCCTCCCTAGCAGGCACGGTGGCACACATGTGCTGTCTTCCCAGGACTTGGGAACTGGAGACAGGAGAAACATGAGCTTGAGATCACCCAACTTCTGGCCAGCCTGGGCTACATAGAAGACCCTGTACCAAAAAGAGAAGAGGGAAGAAAAAGAATAGGAGAAGAAAGGGGAGGGGAAGGAGAGAGAGCTGGGGGAACAAAGATAGAAGAATTACTCCTCAGAGTGTTAGTTAAAACGTCTTAAACCTTCCCTCCTGTGACTGAAAAAGGAAGTGGTGCTGCGTACATCTGTCTTGCCCAGAATCCCCTGTGTTTCCATGCGTGCGCATGCTGCACCCGAACAGTGATACAATCGCCTGTTTTGACCAGCACCCCTAGACAAGGCAAGAGCCACCACTAAGAAGCTCATAAAAACTTTATTATCTGTCTGGGGAAAGGCTCAGGAGGTAAAGTGCCTGCCGCACTTGCACAAGGACCTGAGTTCAGATTCACAGAACCCTGTAAAAGCTGGCCTTGGGAGTGTATATAATCTGAGCGCTCCTGTGGGGTGAAGGGAGGAGAGATCAGAAGCTTCCCAGAAGTGTATGGCTCTGCTAGCCTGGCACACACAACAGTCGTGAGCACACAAAGCAGTTGTGAACAATAAGAGACCCTGCCTCAGACCAACGCCTGAGTGCTGCGCTGTGACTCTCCAAGACCGTGTTAATAAAGTTAACTTGGGATGAAGCAGAGCCACCAACTAGCTGACTGGAATTAGCCATAGAAGCCAGGAATACAGATAGGACGGTCCTTCAGGAAGGAGAAGGGAAGGACTTGGGATTCTAAGACATTTGGTGGGAAGAGGTACTGGCTGGGTAACCAATAAGAAAGGAAAGGTCAGCTGGTGACTTCTCTGCTTCTTTGATCTCTAAGGTTTTTCACCCCAATAATTGCCTCTTGAGTTTTTATTGGAAATAGAACAATTCAGCAAAAGACAATACCTGAGGTTCTCCAACCTACACCACACACCAAGGAATACACACATTCACATACACACAAGCATGCATGGATACAAAACAATCTTTTAAGGGACTGGAGAGAGGGCCTAGTGGTTAAAGGCATCAACTGCTCTTGCGGAGAGGCTAAGTTTGGTTCCCAGCACCCACGTGGTGGCTCTCAATCGTCTGTAACTCCAGTTCAGCTCAGGGAGATGGCCTCTTCTCGCCTCCGTGGACACTGCACACGTGTGGTGCACAAGCAAACATGCAGGCAAAACACTCATACACATAAAATAAATATAAATAAATCTTTTAAGATTAGTAAATAATCTGATTATCCTGACATTATAAATGGGAAACCTGAGACTCAGAGACATTACAGGCCAGTGAAACAGGCCCCACAGGTTGCTAATTAACATCGTATTATCCTTGCCGCAATCTCCTCCTCCTGGTACAGTCAGACTCAAGTACCCACCCTCCTTCCTGTGAACACAGACTTCCCTTAGGAGAGGGAAGAGCACCTTTGCTGAGACCAGCTGTTAAGCAGGAGGTGGGAAGTCATCCTGGACAGGCAAAAAAGGCACTGCCCAGGGGCCCTCACTGTCCAGTGTCACTCACTGCTCAGAGACCCTCACTGCCCAGTGTCACTCACTGCCCAGAGGCCCTCACTGCCCAGCGGCCCTCACTGCCCAGTGGCCCCCACAGGGAGGGACGGGAGGAAGTAAGGCCGGCTGGCCAGGGACATGCACGAGGTCTGTCACAAGCTCGGAAAGCACTCTCCCCCACCCCCATATTACCTCAGCTACTACTAGTCTTGCTAAATTTCCTACACGTTAGCATGTCTGCCAAATGCTTCTTACCATGCACACAGGAGTAGCGGAGCCATGGCTCAAACACATAAGTGGTCAACCCTGACAAGCACAAGCGGACTCTACCTGACCTCTCAGGGCCAATGCTCTCACCATAGAGCGCCGGGTGGTCTGCATATGAGATAATACTCATTAATTTCTGCCAAGTAAATAGACCGAGACAAGATTTCAGCTCAGTTTCAAGGATGGGGGACCCACAGGTATACCCAGTGGTGAAGGACTGTTACATACAAGGTAATGTCTTAACAATAAGAGTTCACCACTCTTGCTTAAGACTGGGGCTTAAATGTGTGAGGAATGCGGACCAAAAGGAACCCTGTAAGCACCAGCTCCTAAGTCCAAATCAGCCTCAGGCACCTGAGTCAGGAAAGAAGGGCACCAGAGAGCCGGTGTCTGTGGCCACCTGACCAAGTCTACCGCACTGCCGGCACTGCCAGCAGCCACGCAAGCTTCCTACCCTTCCGTCCACTCAACCCTGATCCAGAGATGCCACCTCCTGGCAGGGATGAGCTGAAGATACAGGAGGGGGAGATGAAGAGGGGCAGGTGAAGAGGGGGCAGGTGAAGAAGGGGGCAGGTGAAGAATGATGGAGGTGGGTCTTGTATTTATCTGTTGCTTTTATTGGTTAATTAATAAAGAAAACTGTTTGCCCCTGATAGGACAGAAAATTAGGTAGGCGGAGTAAACTAAACAGAATGCTGGGGAAAAGAAGCCAAGTCAGTGAGTCGCCATGATTCTCCCACTCCAGACAGACGCAGGTTAAGATCTTTCCTGGTAAGCCAGCTAGTGGTGCTACACAGAATATTAGAAATAGGTTAGATCAATATGTAAGAGGCCCGCAGCTCCTTCAACAGAAGAATACCTCTTCAGGGCTTCCAGCGCCCTGTAGTTTGCATTCATGAAGCTCAACCTTGAATGGCAAATGGTCCATGTTCACAACTTAAATGGGCTGTGCACAGCCACCTCCCTACAGACACCCTTCACCTACTGCACATGAAGAGCCCTAATCTTCAAAACCAAAAGCTATCCTCTAGCCATTACCCGTGAGTCAAAGTCACTCCTTGACAACCGAAGACAACTGAAACTGTTTCTGGTCAGGTACCAAGTCCAAAAGCTATCATCCTCTAGCCACTGCCCATGGGTCAAAGTTACACCTTGACAACCGAAACTGGCTTTGGCCAGGCACCACGTAGATTTCAATAGTAATTTGAAAGTAAAATGTTCTACATTCTGACGCCAGAGACAACAGTGAAGACTAGTCACCAAGGTGTCCAAACCTCCAATGTCAAGACTGCAAATGCTTTTAAACGCCCCCACACAAAAGTTCCCCCCACTCTTCCCATAATTTGCATGCATATTGTGTTTGAAGTCGAGGGATCAGGCTGCTGATACTTCCCTAACCATTTTTTCCCGGACCAGTTTTGATCTGCCAAGACAGCCTTACCACCTTCAAGAGCACCTCCGAGAGCACGGCTTACCTTGTAATTGCTAGAGTTCACCCAAGAGGTAGCGAGTCCGTCCACAAGCTTATCTAACATGGTCTGGTCATGCTCAAGGTCAGCAGACTTCTGCTTGTCCGAGAAATAGTCCATGAGTTCCTGGCCAACCTGCAGCCGTCTCCCCACGTCCTTCTGCAGCACCTGGGCCAGACAGGACTCCATTCGAGGTTCCATGGTAGGATTCAAATCCAGATCCGGCCAAGGCTAGGGGGCGGTCAGGATGACTCCCTCCCGGTAGCTGTCCCGGGAGGTGGCCTCTTTGTTCGCTGAAGGCTACTAAGAGCGTGTGTTTCAAAGATGCAATCCGGGGAATGGCAGCAATGCACCATGTGTGTCTGAAGAGCAGCTGGTCGGATATTAAAAGTCCAATTTAAATAACTAGTAGGCGATAAAGGCGAGAGTGGCGGAGTGATGACCCATGGCTAGGTCTGAAATCCTTCATAGTTCAGCAGTCCATTCTGCAAAGGAAGAGAGGAGAACAAATCAGCGGGCGGGCAGAACACGCAACTGTTAGGAAGCATTTCATCAAAGACAAAGACACTGCTGATCACACGCAGGGTGGGAAGCACGGACACTTGGCGAACAGATCAGAAAAACATGAGTATTATTTTTATTAGCAGAATGGCAAAACCCAAAGGATTGAGCCAGAGAGCTATGTGCTTGGTAAGCTGGCATTTTTCACAGTTCCCTAGCCTGTAAACGCAAAAGTTAGGAAAGCAATCTTCTGCTTCCAGTGGCTTCGGTTTTGCTTCCACCAAAACCCTCGCACCACGCTAAGAGTCATGGTAGGCACTGTCTTATCACCTATCTCTCAATAAACTCATTCCTGGAAGGGCACAGGCTCCTCTAAACACCCCTAAAACAAGCTTGTCACATTAGCCAAAGGCAAAGGTAGCAAGCACCTACACTGTCCTTCCCGCTGTGCAGTTTCGCAAGGGGGCAGCCTCCTTTCCAAGCAAAGGAGAAGAAAGGCAAAGGGAAGGAGATAGGCTGTTGACACGGAATTCTCTCTTGACAGCAGCTCCACTAGGGACTGCTATTTGTTATAAAATGAGTTCTCAAAATCACGTTCAGGCACTGTAAATGCATAAAAAAGAAAAAGTACTAAAACTGAGTTTGGAGTTTTTGCAGTGCTGAGGCTTGAACACAGGAACCCTACGCAAGGGTTCTACCACTGAGCTGACCCACTTTACTCTCATAAAATGGTTTTCGTTAGACAGATTCAAGAGTTAACTAGTTAACTATAGCCGGCAGAGTAATATGTTTCTTATTCAACTTCTCTCCAACTATTAATTAGTTCCTTTCATTCTAAATTAGGAAGGCACACAGGAAACCCAGCTTTCTTAAGACGCAGCATCTCAGAGCTGGAAGATGACTCGGGGGTAACAGTGTTTGCTTCATGAGCATGATGATATGAGTTCAGATCCCAGCACCCACGTAACAAGCAGGAAATGGGTCTCACATGCACCTATAACCCCAGCACTGAGGAGGGCAGACACGGAAGATGGATAAAGTTTGTTAGCAAGCAGTCCAGCCAAAACACGTGAGCTCCAAGTTCAGGGAGAGGCTCCATCTCAAAGGAGTAAGAAAGACAGTGATTGAGGAAGACATCTAACCACCTCCTTTGGTATCTGTGTGCAAACAAAGGCGCGAACACACAGGTGTGTATAACACACACACACAATGTAATTTAAAATGAGGGCCAAGAAGATGGCTCGGCGGGTAAAGACACCACACAAACCTGGTGCCCTGAATTCAATCCCTGGCAAACAAGTAAAGACAGAAGGAGAAAACGACTCCACAAAGCTGTCCTCTGACTGTAGGCCCATATTTCTATATAGTGTGGCAGCCAGGCTCTGAAGCCAGAGGCCCGACATGAGGTGGTCACGTAGCCCTGCAGACAGGCTGTCACTGTCCTAACAGAGGGTCAGAATGTTGTTGCTCCTTTCTTTGTAATTTGGAGGATGCCTGATAGAGATACTAATTCAAACCTACCTGACAGCTAGCACACAGAGCAAACAGGTAGAGGCGGAAGTGACAAAAAGCCATTTACCTGGTTACCTCGGAGACAGAATGCTAATGTATTTCCCCCTGAGTTAAGTTTTAGTATATAGACTGTTTGGAGACTAAACAAGAAGGAATTCTCCAGGATGTGAACTCAGGACTTCATGATCACCGAGAATCTCCCTCCCAATAAAGCCATGTGAGTTGTGTCTTTATTTCCGCGCCTCCACGCCGGTCCAGAGAGAGAGAGTTTATGTTGGGGCCTGGTCTAGAGACTTAATTTATGGTCCGGCTACTACCGGACCCCGACATCTGACCTCCACAGATGGGCCACAGCATGCACAACCACCCTCACATACTTTTAAAATATGAAGTGTAAAAATAAAAGCAGTCTACATGGTTCCAGAAAGAAGCAAGCATTCACTGTTCAATATCGGCTACAGCATGCAGGCCATGGACTCAGCAACACTAGTCAGTGCGTAAGCTCTCAGGAAGCTCTCAAGGAAGCAATGTTCTCAGAAACGCCAGTAAGTACATTAAGTTGCCAGCCCAATCTGCTTTCTGATATAGCAAAATGTAGGGCTATGGCCAGAACTAACTCTAACCACCACGCCTTTCCTGCCGAGATGGTCTGACATGCCCAGAAACTGTGCCAAGATCAACCTTTTCTTCTTTTAAAAGCAAAGCCAGGAACCTGCAATGTAGAACCTGAGACCACCAGAGTTCATGTGAAGAGATGGTACTGCTAACAGCACAGCCTTCCACCCAGAGGGGACACCAGATGGTGTTTGTGGCCTAAGTTCAACGAGAGATTCTAACAAAAGGCACCTGAGGTTGCCCTCTGACCTACACATGTGCTGTGCCTGCACACACTCCCACAGACACCATATCCATGAACACACACACACACACTATATATATATATATCAGAGGGGACTTGGAAAGGGTTGGAAGGAGAAAAGGGAAGGGGGAGAATTGTGTAACTATAATTTAATTAAAAATAAAAACCACCTGAAAATGTCTCGAGGCATGCATGGAAGACAGGTATATTATTAAGCAGCCAACCCTGGAAGACTAGACGCAGGAGAAGTCACTCGCACTGAGCCGAAAGCAGCATGCATCCATTCGACAGCATCTCCTCCTGCAGTTTTATAGCAGTCAGAGCTTAGCACGCTCTGGGCAGGGGTCTCTGCTCTTCCTCCTTCTCTCTGCTCCCACCCACGGCCCCCGGGTTGTAAACCTCCCCCCCCCCACTACTCAGTGAACACCACACAGGCCCATGGGAAGACAGGTGCTGAACTACACTGGCTGCTGAAGCCCAGCCGGGTGACTCCAGGGCTCTTGCTGCCTAGAACAAGGAAGAGACAGGCAGACAGCTAGGGTAGCATAGGAAGAAGACAAAACACTCGGGGACCCAGCAACACTTCAGCTGAGGGCCAAAGATGGAGCAGCTCACCTCAGTCAGACTCGGGGCACCCACCCCAGTCCAGCTTCCCTTGGCCATCACACCCATATTCCAGAGAGCTCCCTCCCTCCCTCTTCTGCTTTCCTCACGGCTTCAACACCCATGGAGATGACTTCAACCTTCCAGTCACCTGCCCCAAGATGAATGCTCTCTCCCTTCTATTGGCCACTCACTACCAGCAGCTTGTAGATGTCCCCTAAATCGCCCATCTTCAGTAGGCCCTCACTGCCTCCATCGGGGACAGACACGGTTAGCAGTTGTCTAGGAGCTGCAGAGTAGGCTGGGCAGACAAAGTGTTCAGTGCTCTTACAGAGGACCCCAGTTCGGTCCCCATTACCACAAAAATTAAAATGTTTTAAAAGAATCACTTCTCTTTTCTACTCCTCAGAACTCTCTCAAAGACAGAAAGAGGCATGTGTTCAGACAGCTGCCACGATGGAGGTGAGGCTTGCAACACTATCCCCTCTGCTTCTCCTCCTGCTACAAACTGTCCATTACAGAAGGAGAGAGTTCTAACTCACAGAACAGGGCTGCAAAGTATAGTTCAGCAGTTAGGAGCAGTTCGTTCTCTCTCTCTCTCTCTCTCTCTCTCTCTCTCTCTCCCCGTGGGGCGGGGGGTGTTGAGACAGGGTTTCTCTCTGTAGCTTTGGAGACTGTCCTGGAAACTAGCTCTTGTAGACCAGGCTGGCCTCGAACTCACAGAGATCCGCCTGCCTCTGCCTCCTGAGAGCTGGATTAAAGGTGTGCGCCAATCACTGTCCGGCTGCTGTTGTCACTTTTACAGAGGACCAGGGTTCAGCTCCCAGGACCCACAAGGTAGTTCACAACTGTCTGTAACTCCAGCTCCAGGGATTCTGACGCCCTCTTCTGGTTTGCAAGGGCACTGCATACATGTGGTGCACAGACACAAAGCAGGACTAAAACCCTCAAATACGAAACTTTTTTTAAATATTTAAGAAAGTAAAAAGAAAATAAATGAGAAAAACATGGTAATAAAAATTTTAATGACACAAGATATGGAAGAAAATAAATGAGAAAAGCATGGTAATAAAAATTTTAATGACACAAGATATGGAATTAAATTATGTTATATAATAAAGCCTATTATTTCAAAAAGTATAGAAATATAAACTATCAAAGTATAGTCTAATTACTAAAACCATGAATGCTTTCTTTTCTACTGAATGGTTATCTTACTACTTACCGTATTATCTTTAACATTTCACATAGAGTGTGTGCACACACCATGGCATGTATGTGGAGAGCAGGGGACAACTTGCTGGAACTCTCTTTCCAGCATGTGGGATCTAAGGTTCAAACAGATCAGCAGGCTAGGAGGCAAGCATCTTTACCCCCTAAACCATCTTACTAGCTTCATATTCCATACTTTTCATATTTTTTAAACAGAAAAAAATCTCAAATGAAACCCTGTTTATTTATGTCAACCTTATTTTTCCAAAATGAACTATCAACTGAAAACAAAGACTTTTTTAAACAAGGCTGATTTTTCTTCTTTTTTTAAAAGACATTTAAATGTATACAAAGGGATTAGTGTCAACATCAGCACAGCAATTTGTTACAAAATGAAGGCACTTAACCCTGGATAGGAGAGGTAATAACAACTTAGGGGTCCATGGAGATGAGAGCCTGGCAGAGAACCCGCTTGTTAGGGTGACAAGGAGCCTCGCAGACAGGGTGCGCTCACACACTGGTTCCTCGAGAGAATGGGATCACCCACCCAGTCTACCAGCCCTTGACTTCAGTCGCCTCTTACACAGAGCTCCGTCTACAGCTTCAGTCTCACACCAGAGAAAATCACATCACCAAAGCTCAGCAACTTCTACACGGGGCTTTCAGGTAACAGGAAAACCGCCTGTCACTAACTTGTCCTAAATTCCGCAGTGTGTCTGATACTCACAAACTGCACGACGTCACCACTCTCTTTACCCTTTAGCAGTTCACCGAGTCCTACTGCATTGCACTGCCTTGTATTGAATCATATTTATGTGTTCATTCATTGGAGGCAGGGGCTCATAATTTCCAGGCTGGCCTCAAACTGGCTATTCAGCCATGGGTGATCTGGAACTTTTAATCCTCCTGACTCTGTCTCTAATTTATATACAGCAGGGACCCAAATACTTCCTTTCTCATAAGGACACCTATTTTCTCACCACTACTTATTGAAAAGACTATTCTTTTCCTCCACTAAACTGTCCTTCTTATAGCCTTGTTTAAAAGAAAAACAAAAGCCGCGCAGTGGTGGCGCACGCCTTTAATCCCAGCACTTGGGAGGCAGAGGCAGGCGGATCTCTGTGAGTTCGAGACCAGCCTGGTCTACAAGAGCTAGTTCCAGGACAGGCTCCAAAGCCACAGAGAAACCCTGTCTCGAAAAACCAAAAAAAAAAAAAAAAAAGAAAAGAAAAGAAAAAGAAAAACAAAAAACAGGGAGGGAGTGCGCACACATCTTTAATTCCAGTACTTGGGAGGCAGAGGCAGAGGTATCTCTATGAGTTCAAGGCCAGCCTGGTCTACAAGGCAAGTTCCAGGACAGCCAGGGCTATTACACAGAGAAACCCTGTCTCAAAAAAACAAAACAAACAAAAACCAAAAAAACCAATGGGCCATAAGTGTTAGCATTTATTTTTGGATTCTCCTATTCCACTGACATATATATATCCACTCTTCAGCCTATAGGACATGGTTTCAATTACTGTAGCTTGGTAGCAAGCTAAGTCTTAACTATATTCTTTATGAAGACTCTTTTGAGGCCTCTGTATTTCAATGTGAATTTGTAAATGAACTTGTTACTTGTAATCACAGGCGTCTGAGATCTCAACAGGAGTGTGTTGGACTTGGAGAACTTGGGAGTCCCACCATAACAAGTCAAGCCCGCAAATCCAGAAATGCAGAATCTTTAGTTCTCTAAATGGTATTCTATAATTCCAAGAGTAAATGTCACACTTCTCTTGTTTATTCCTAGTTTTTTTCTTTTCTTTGGTTTATTACTTCACAGAAATTGCTCTCTGGGTTTCACTTCACATTCTCTTGGCACAGACAGGAGCTGACCTTGTGTACTGACCTTGACCCGGAAGCCTGGCTTGTGTCCTTCTTTAGTTCCAGCACCTTCGAATGCATTGCTCGGGATAGCCTACCTACACAATCACATCATCTGCAAAACCAGTTTTTACATTTCCTCCTTTCCAAAATGCAATCTTGCCCTCCTTCTTCTCTCCTGGCTATTTGTACAGGATGAAGTAGATGTGGTCACAGTAAACATCTGTCTTACTCCATGCCTTAGGACAGCATTCAGTCTGTCCTCACTGACGATGCTAACTGTGGGTTTTCACAGATGGGCAGCACATCAAGGAAGTAGATCTTTGTTCCTAATAGCTTGAGTTTTTCAGGTTTGTGGGAGGGTTGCTTTGTTTTGTTGGTTGGCTGATTGAAGACCTAAACTGTTAAAACTACTAGCAGAAAATACAGAGAAAAACAGTTCACGATATGAACAGAAGCAAAGATGTCCTGCATAGGCAGACTCTTAGTAGATCAGGAACTAAAAGAAAGATCTGACAAATGGAACTGCATCAGAGTTTAAAAGTTCCGCATAGCAAAGGAAACTACAAAGACTACACTAAAGAAGGAGAGACGCTTGGCCACCCACACATCTGACGGAAGATCAACATCCAGTGGTGGTGTGCACCTCTAATCCCAGCTTTGGAAAGTAAAGGCAGGCGGATCTCTGTGAGTTTGAGGCCAGCCTGGTCTACAGAGCAAGTACCAGGAAGGTCAGAAATACACAGTGAGACCCTATCTCACAAAACCAAAAAGAAAAAATAAGGAGGAGCAGGAGGAAGAAGAGAAGGAAAAGGTAATGATGATTAATAGTCACAGTATATTAAGAACTCAAAAACATTAATAAAAGAATAAATGGCCCAATCAATAAATGGACTATGGAATACAGATGACCAATAAATACACGAGAAAAGATGCTCACATCTTTAGCTATCAGGAAAATGCAAATTAAAGCTACACTAAGATTCTATCTTAGAGTTAATATTAAAAGTACTAAATGCCAGTAAGGATGCAGGTTTGTAAAAGTAAAATTTATACACCGGTGGTGGGAATGCAAATTAATGCAGACACTTGGAAAATCTGTGTGGTGGTACAAAGGGGCTCACCAGAGAAAGCTGCCAGCCACACTAAGTGAAATTGCCAGCCCCAGGCTCAGAAAGAGACCCTCTGCCTCAATAAATAAAAATGGAGTAATCAAGAAAGATACCTGAGTTCAGCCTGCGGCCACCACATTCCTAAACATGCAAACACACAGACAAAACAGTCACACACCTGTGCAGGAGGAAACAGATGGACGCGGTAGTCAGCACGCTAACCTAAATGAACCAACAGGGAAAGGAGAAGAGAAGGGAATGCGTGAGGAGGGTAGACTGACAGATGTGGGGGTCACTGAGGAACCCTTAGCTAGAGAGAGGGCGAGGTGACGGGCGTTTACCACTCTTCCAGAGAACCAGAGCTCTGATTCCAACACCCACATGGAGGTTTACAGTCTCTTCTGGCCCCCACAGGCACACACACACACACACACACACACACACACACATTACAGTCTCTTCTGGCCCCCACAGGCACACACACACACACACACACACCTATACATGAATAAAAATAAAAATAAATTTATCAAAAGGTAAAAATGGTGCTAAGTACACAAAAACCTTCATTTATTGATTGTTGAGAGTACTGCTATTAGTTTATTATTATTAGGTTATTGTTTTTAAATTTATTCCTTTGTATGTTTGTATATGTATATATACATATTATGTGTGTGTGTGTATAGAACATGCCAGTCGTTTGACCCCCTACCCTTCTCCTCCCACTCCTGCTGAAGCCCCTTCTTCCCAACACATCTCCCCATGCCTTTCGTTATTTATTTTTATTTACTTACTTATTTATTTGGTTTTTCGAGTTAGGGTTTCTCTGTGTAGCCCTAGCTGTCCTGGGACTCTGTAGACCAGGCTGGCCTCAAAGTCAGAGATTCATGTGCCTCTGCCTCCAGAGGGCTGGGATTAACGGCGTTCCATACCACATCTAGGCCCCTCCTACTTTCTTCTCTTTCGTTTTTGCTTGTGTTTTGGGTTTGGGTTTGGCTGCCCCCTGAGTTTGATCACAGTTGCTTGCAGAGCAGAGGCAGGAGTTACTGCTGGGGCTTAGTCCACTTGCAAGCGGCTGCAACACTGAAGAAACGAGCTGCTTCTCCCCCAAACACTGACTGGCAACAGCTCTTCAGGAAGGGGCCTTATGAACCATGCATTCCCCTGAGCACTGTCCCTGCCCAGATTATCTAATTTGGGACATGTTTAGGTTTGGGCTGGGCTTTTTACATGGAGTATTGCTGTGGTTTAATAAACACTTACACCGGAACAGGTGGATAACAAGGTTTTCTCTGACCGTCGTAAGCGTATAGAAGAGTAGGACATAATGCAGCAGGGAAAGTCATTCATGGAGTGGAAACAGCACCATCAGTCTCTCTGTCAGCGGTGGATGGTTGCAGAGCGCAAACTTTAAATCAAACATATTTGCTAATTTCCCAAATTCCATTCTATTGATATTTAATTTCATTCCACTGTGGTCAGAGACCACTTTGCATGACTTCCATCCTTTTAAATGTATTGAGGCTTGTTTTATGATCTAACATATGGTCTATCCTATAGAAGGCTCAGATGTCCTTGACCTGCTGTTACTAATTGGAGCATTCCACAGATATCTGTCCCTTTAATACTTTAGAGTTTAAATCCATCTAAGCCGGGCGATGGTGGCGCACGCCTTTAATCCCAGCACTCGGGAGGCAGAGGCAGGCGGATCTCTGTGAGTTCGAGACCAGCCTGGTCTACAGAGCTAGTTCCAGGACAGGCTCCAAAGCCACAGAGAAACCCTGTCTCGAAAAACCAAAAAAAAAAAAAAAAAAAAAAAAAAAAAACCAAAAAACAAAAACCATCTAGACCAATTTGGTGGTGACAGAAGCCATAGCAATTATCTAAATCTTAAAGTTTTCATCCTATTTCCTGCATTTTATAATTATATAATTCTATACACAGAGGCATATATGTAAAGGAGCACACACAATTACTTTATTAAGATCTTTGTAATGTATACACATTCCCTCTAAAGATAAGATATTCAGTTCCTAGTTCATTTCTTACAGCAAAATCTACTCAAAGTCCAAACCACAAAAAAGATATATCCATCCAGCTCGAGAGGTTCTCCCAGATGTATCTTAACTGGAAAATACCCAAACCTGGGTGAATAAGAGGAGAGCATGTCACTTGATAGTGCAACAGCTGACACAGAGTCCCAAATGTCCCCAGGGAGGCGGGCTGCACCCAGTTGACAAAGGGAGCCTATTACAGTCTGAGCATTAGTGTCAAGACAGAAGGTGCAGAGGGCTGGGCATGAGGGCATGAGGGGCTCTCCTGTGCTACAGAAAACAGGGAAAGCAGCCCAGCTTTCAAGCTGACCCAGCTCAACAGTTTAAAAGAAGCATGGCCACCAGGCACAGTAGCACATGCTTTTAATCACAGCACTCCAGAGGCAGAGGCAAGCGTTTCTCTCTGAGTTCAAGACCAGCCTAGAATCCACATCAAATTGCAGGTCAGCCAAAGCTACATAGCAAGACCCTGCCTCAAAACTGATGAATTAAGGATTACAGATTTGGGGTGTGGCGTGTAACTCCATAGCAGAGCACTTGCCCAGCATGTGTGAGGTCCTGGGTTTGATCCTCGGCACTGACAACCAAGCAAAGAAGAAAATCTAAAGAGATGGCTCCCTGAGTTGAGAGCAGAGGCAGGCAGATCTCTGTGAGTTTGAGGCCAGCCTGATCTACAAGAGCTAGTTCCACAGCAGCCAGGGCTGTTACACACAAAAAAAAACCCTGTGTCTAATCCAATTAAAAAATGGAGTACAGACCTAAACAGAGAACTCTCAACAGAGGAATCTAAAATGGCTGAAAGACACTTAAGGAAATATTCAACATCCTTGGCCATCAGAGAAATGCAAATCAAAACAACTCTGAGATTCCATCTTACACCTGAAAGAATAGCCAAAATCAAAAACACTGATGACAACTTATGCTGGAGAGGTTGTGGGGAAAAGGGAACACTTCTGCATTGCTGGTGGGAGTGCAAGCTGGTACAGCTCCTTTGGGTGTCAGTGTGGCGATTTCTCAGAAAATTAGAAAACGACCTTCCTCAAGACCCAGTAATACCACTTTGGGGTATATAGCCAAAAGATGCTCAATCGTGCCACAAGGACATGTGCTCAACTATGTTCATAGCAGCATTGTTTGTCATAACCAGAACCTGGAAACAACCTAAATGCCCCTCGACCAAAGAATGGATAAGGAAAATGTGGTACATTTACACAATGGGTACTACACAGCAGAAAAAAATAAAGACATCTTGAATTTTGCCGGAAAATGGAAAACATTACTTTGAGTGAGGTAACCCAGACACAGAAAGACAATTATCACATGTACTCACTCATAGGTGGTTTTTAAACATAAAGCAAAAAAAAGCCAGCCTACAAACTACAAGCTCAGAAAACTTAGACAACAATGAGGACACTAAGAGAGACTTACATAGATCTAATCTACATGGGAAGTAGAAAGTAGAAAAAGACAAGATCTCCTGAGTAAACTGGGAGCATGGGGACCTTGGGGAAGGGTTGAAGGGGGAGGGGCAAGGCAGGGAGAGGAGCAGAGAAAAATGTAGAGCTCAATAAATATCAATTTAAAAAATTGAAAAAAAAAGAAAATTTTTGCCTAAGGAAAGACCTCTACATTTTCTCTCATGTGACTTAATTCAGACATCCAAACTAAACAACAGAACAATATAGTCCCCCAGTATATTCAGTGATCCAACCTGGCACAGCCTTTGATAGAGTTAAAGAATAAATGGAGGTGGCTCTGCCAGCTGGAGAAAATATGAAGAAAATGGAGGAAGGTGAGTCATTCAGACTAGGGGACAGAAAGTTTAGACTCTACAAGTCTCTTTCCTCACGTTTACTCCACAGTCCTGCCAGAATCGCAGAGCATTTTAAGCAGACTCTTGCGGTCCTTTACATTCTCTGACGCGGGCCCTACACCATCATCCTCTCTCACCCAACCCAAGTGTCCAACAGAAGAATGTCAATGCTTTCTAGAAAGACAGCAAAACAGACAAAATGCTGACCAAAAAAATCTCCATAACAGAAAGAAGAAAAACAGAAGTATACGTAAGGATAAGGCTGTGGCAAAGCATACTTTAAAAGTCACAGGATATATAGTGGCCACTGGCTATATAGAAATTTATTGAGAAAATTGAAATTTAGAACTAAGTACAAATTCTCAAGGGAAAGCAGACACACACACACACACACACACACACCCCACAATGGCTGGGTGGTAAAACTCAGCAGGATCTGAGTTCAAATCTCCAGCACTTATGTAAGTTCTAGAAGAGTGTAGAAGCGCACCGAGAACCCCAGTGTTCAGAAAGTAGAGAGAGGATTGCCAGAGCAACCTGGTCAGCTATACTAGGCAACCTGGCAAGGTCTAGTTAGGTGAGAGATCTTGTCTCAATGCATAAAGTGAAAAGTGACAGAAGAAAGCACCCAGTTTCAGTTTACGGCCTCCATATGCACATGCGCAAACACGTACCTGCTCACGTGCCCACGCACATGAACACACATGTATACTAGCATGCAAACCGCACACACATGAACACACACACACACACGTTAAGAATGACAAACAGCAAACATGGTTAAAAATAAATAAAATATTGACCCCAAAAAATTAGCTAGGTTTAAAAAAAAACCCTGTGTCAAAAACAAAAGAAGTTTATCAATTGAGGGCATAAGTAAACACAGCACCTGACAACAGCATGCTAGTTAGACATTCATTAAATAAGAAAGATGAGGTCCTTAATGAACAGACAACGACCTTCTGCACAAAAGAGGAGTGTGTGCTTATATGTTCCACATATATAATTAAACAATGGTGTCTCTGGGGAAGACTAGACGGCAGAGAGGAAATTAACTTTAAATCATGTGCATATTATCTACTTTTTCAATGCACAGGTCTGGGGAGAGGGCTCAGGAGGTAAAGTGCTAACTGTGCTAGCATAACGGCCCGAGTTTGAGCCACAAGCACCCATGTAAAAAGCCAGAATGGAGACAGCAAATCCCTGGGGCGTGCTGGCCGGACAGCTTAGCAAAAGAGGGGAGCTCCTAACTCAGTGAGAGATGGTCTACACATATGTGAGGTGAAGCACAATTGAGAAAGACTCCTGAATTCACCATCCGGCCTTCACACGTGTGCACATGCGCCTAGATTCACATACATACATATATCACAGTCATACCTGCATGAACACATGCCTGCACCATATATGCACACGCACCAAAAAAGGAGAATGGGGTTTTATTATTTTTTAAAGGTTTTTATTCTATTTTATGTGCACTAGTGTTTTATCCACATTCGTGTCTGTGTGAGGGTGTGGATCCCCTGGAACTGTAGTTACAGTTGTGAGATGCTGTGTGGGTGCTGGGAATTGAACCTGGGTCCTCTGGAAGAGCAGTCAGTGCTCTTAACCACTGAGCCATCTCTCCAGTTCCAAGAGAATGTTTTATAATAGAAAACTTTCTGCCATGTAAGCAGCACTCTTAACATCCAGATAACTGAAGCAAGCAAGAAGAGTCTCATTTACAAACAGAGACTGAATTCGCTCAGGAGCTAGGAAGAAAAGAACGAGTGGGGAAAGTACTTACCGCACCGCCCAACACTGGGTTCAGTCCCTGGGGCCAATGCATAGAAGGAGAGAACTGACTCCCTAAAGCTGTCCTCTGACCTTCACATATGTGTCATGGCATGCAAGCACACACACACACACACACACACACACACAAATAAATAAAATAACATCATTAAATATACTCACATAATAAGAAAAGCACAAGTATATCTACTAAGAATTTGCTTTGAAGTGAACAGTCAGTATATGTAATAGGCTTGTAACTACAATAAAAAAATACACAACTCCATCACTACCCAGAGGCAACCACAGCAGCAATAGCTTTCCAAAAGGGCATGTCGCATTCCACCCCAAAATTCCAAAACCAATTCTCTGATTCAAGTAAAAATCTGGAAATTGGCTGGGCGGTGGTGGCGCACGCCTTTAATGCCAGCACTTGGGAGGCAGAGGCAGGTGGATCTCTTTGAGTTCGAGTCCAGCCTGGTCTACAAGAGCTAGTTCCAGGACAGGCTCCAAAGCTACAGAGAAACCCTGTCTCGAAAAAAAAAAAAAATCTGGAAACAGAAGTCTTAATTTTGTGAAGATCTCATTCTTTTGGACCCTTGTATCTGCAGCCACCTACAATATCAGAACACGGCATCCATAATCACCTGGGGTCAGACAGATTTTGTAGTCACAAGCCCCCAGTCAACAAAGCTCTCCATGAATGGAAGGTAACAAGCGGGCCCTGGGCTCCCAACAGGAGAGTGTGCACCTAGGTCTGGACCTCACACCCTTCCAGGTCACAAGAGAAAGGTGAGGGAAAGACAGATAGAAAGAAGATAGGTAGACAGAAGCAGACACACAGAGATCGCTCTTCCCTCAGCCCCAGATTAGGA